>NW_028141166.1:12399530-13792077 GCF_030444845.1 Prenolepis imparis
CTGTTACTATGTAAGTTCCGTTACTATGTAACTGCGAATAATAGTACCCAAGCAATTATTCTACAGCTCGCAAGAAACTTGGCATTTAATCATCATTTAAGTAATTACAATGTTAATTGATTCCATTAAACATCTCGTGTCTTCGGGGCTTATCGAAGTCGATAACACGCGATATCTGCGTTAATGTGTGGATATCATTATCAATTGTCACCCCTCTCTCCGCTTCCCTCTCTGGTCTACGACGCTGGCGGGATTCGGACGGGGTGAAAGTTCGAGGAACGGCAACGGTCGGAAAGGGACGAAGAGTTGGCTGATAGTTGAATGCGCAAAATGAAGTAATTAGGAACAATCGAACATTGTGTCTAGAACTCTGCGTTTTAATCATTAAAGTCATAGGTCAGCGTTGGGTAACGCGTTAAATCGGTTTACGTGTCGTATTTATCGAGACATCGATACATCGGATGTTTAATAGGATTTTACGTAACACAAAAATGGATTTGAACGACGTTCTTGGTATCAGAAATCGCATTATATTGTTCGTTATAATCAATGCATTCTTATCCATTTCCTATATTTCCGATCGACACGTATATTGTTCGTTTTGCTGCGCAGAGATAGGTATTAGCTATACATATATTCGTCTGTTTATTTTATGTTATTACGTATCGCGGGACCGTCCTAAAAAATACGGATTTATAAAATTATCAATTTTTAATTAATTCAAGTTACAACGTTTTTTTACATTCTTATCAGTTTTGTGCAATTATTGCACATAATATCCACAAACTTTATTATTAAGTCGCGTAAAGAGATTTTTTCAGACAATTTTGAGTTGCATTATCTGTTTATGATTTTGATGATGTGATGCTTCCATTAGATCTAGCGTGCAAGATACTTAAAAAGAGATAATTATTCTAAGAATCAAAATACGAGCACTCGCCGAGCTAGACGGTTTCATCAAAATCCTCGTACTCAGTTATTTGGCCATTGTCCAAATCGGAGCGCGACCATAGGATAAAACGAGGCTCGCTTACTGGAGCTTCCCTCTTTGTCCTTCCGGCAAAGGAGCCTGAAGCGGCGAGTCCGAATCCGCTACATCGGTAATTCGGAAAAGCTAATTAAAACTTGACTCGAAGACCGGTGCATCCTTGTCCACCCATCGGCTCCGGCCGCCCCCGATCACCGAGTCGACCGTTACGAGGGGCTAAGTGAAGTGAAAACCAACCCCAAAGAGCAGAAGTCTCACCTCACCCTATCCTTTTATCCGCGTGATTCTATTCTGCTACTCTTTCCACGGCCAGTGTGCATTGTCTTCGCGAACACAAACAATTTCTTCCCCTATCTGTTCGCTCCGCGTCCTTCGCTCGAATTAGTCGTGGATTATTCAAAGAGAATTTATATCTAATAATATACAATATAATTATTTCATAAAAACTTAAAATAAATTGTAAAATCTATTAAAAATTCGATTTACATTAAGATGAAAATTATGCACAAATTAAGCAAAATCTTTATATCTTTGTATTTTGTAAAGAATTGATTTGTCTAAAAAATAATTACTATTACTTACAGAAAAAAAATATATATAGTATTACATGTCATAATATCTCGAATCAAAATTGAAACATTTCGAGCATCATCTTAAAAGACACTTTTTTTTAATGTCACAAAATTAAAAATAGAAAATATATTTAATATTTAATGTATATACATATGTTGTTTCGATTTTTTATGGTGGGGGTGCTAACTTAACAGAAGTAAGTTTTGAAGTTTCAAAAATATTCATGATGATTATTGAGTTACAGTATTTATTTAGTAAT
Organism: Prenolepis imparis; assembly: GCF_030444845.1. Lineage (NCBI taxonomy): Eukaryota > Metazoa > Arthropoda > Insecta > Hymenoptera > Formicidae > Prenolepis > Prenolepis imparis. The sequence continues at coordinate 12,401,351 of NW_028141166.1, forward strand.
CGTATTTAAAATTCGTACCATTTGTTAATTAATTCTTACATTCTGAAATCTGCTAGCATACAGACACTGGCGGATTTCGGGGGAGTTAAACCCCCCCCCTTGCAAATTAAAAAAAACAGTTTTGCTAAAGTTTAAAAAATATAAATAAAGAAAAACAAACATTAAAGAGCTATCGACGTCAGGATCCGCTAGTGTATATATATAAGTATAGGATGCACTGTAAATTATATTCATTACGCATTCAAGGAGTTAAGTATAGATTAAGTCAGACATAGGACGAAATAATGAGATAATTTCATTGCACGAAAATAATTAGGTGAAATTCTTTATATCTATATATAATATATATATATATATATATATATAATATATATTATATCTATATAGATCTATATAATATATAGATCTATATAATATATAGATCTATATAATATATATTATATAGATACAAAGAATTTCGCCTAATTATTTTCGTACAACAAAATTATCTCATTATTTCGTCCTATGTCTGACTTAATCTAAACTTAATTCCTTGAATGCGTAATGAGTATAATTTACAGTGTATCTTATACATACATATTGTATATATTATATAGATATAAAGAATTTCGCTTAATTATTTTCGTGCAACGAAATTATCTCATCATTTCATCCTATGTCTGACTTAATCTAAACTTAACTCCTTGAATGCGTAATGAGTATAATTTCCAGTGTATCTTATACATACATATTGTATATATTATATAGATATAAAGAATTTCGCCTAATTATTTTCGTGTAACGAAATTATCTCATCATTTCATCCTATGTCTGACTTAATCTAATCTTAACTCCTTGAATGCGTAATGAGTATAATTTACAGTATATCTTATACTTTTATATATATATATAATATATATATAATATAATATAATATATATATATATATATAAAAGTATAAGATACACTGTAAATTATACTCATTACGCATTTAAGGAGTTAAGAATAGATTAAGTCAGACATAAAACGAAATGATGAGATAATTTCATGCACGAAAATAATAAGGCGAAATTCTTTATATATATATAATATATACAATATGTATGTATAAGATACACTGTAAATTATATTCATTACGCATTCAAGGAGTTAAGTTTAGATTAAGTCAGACATAGGACGAAATAATGAGATAATTTCATTGCACGAAAATAATTAGGTGAAATTCTTTATATCTATATATAATATATATATATATCTATATAGATCTATATAATATATAGATCTATATAATATATATTATATAGATACAAAGAATTTCGCCTAATTATTTTCGTACAACAAAATTATCTCATTATTTCGTCCTATGTCTGACTTAATCTAAACTTAATTCCTTGAATGCGTAATGAGTATAATTTACAGTGTATCTTATACATACATATTGTATATATTATATAGATATATAGAATTTCGCTTAATTATTTTCGTGCAACGAAATTATCTCATCATTTCATCCTATGTCTGACTTAATCTAAACTTAACTCCTTGAATGCGTAATGAGTATAATTTCCAGTGTATCTTATACATACATATTGTATATATTATATAGATATAAAGAATTTCGCCTAATTATTTTCGTGTAACGAAATTATCTCATCATTTCATCCTATGTCTGACTTAATCTAATCTTAACTCCTTGAATGCGTAATGAGTATAATTTACAGTATATCTTATACTTTTATATATATATATATAATATATATATAATATAATATAATATATATATATATATATATATATATATATAAAAGTATAAGATACACTGTAAATTATACTCATTACGCATTTAAGGAGTTAAGAATAGATTAAGTGAGACATAAAACGAAATGATGAGATAATTTCATGCACGAAAATAATAAGGCGAAATTCTTTATATATATATAATATATACAATATGTATGTATAAGATACACTGGAAATTATACTCATTACGCATTCAAGGAGTTAAGTTTAGATTAAGTCAGACATAGGACGAAATAATGAGATAATTTCATGCACGAAAATAATAAGGCGAAATTCTTTATATATATATATATATATAATATATACAATATGTATGTGTAAGATACACTGGAAATTATACTCATTACGCATTCAAGGAGTTAAGTTTAGATTAAGTCAGACATAGGACGAAATAATGAGATAATTTCGTTGCACGAAAATAATTAGGCGAAATTCTTTATATCTATTTAATATATACAATATGTATGTATAAGATACATTGTAAATTATAATCATTACGCATTCAAGGAGTTAAGTATAGATTAAGTCAGACATAGGACGAAATAATAAAATAATTTCGTTGCATGAAAATAATTAGGCGAGAAATTCTTTATATCTATATAATATATATATATATACACTGGCGGATCCTGGGGGGGGGGGGGGTTAAACCTCCCCACTCCTGCAAATTAAAAGAAACAGTTTTGCTGAATTTGTTTAAAAAATATAAATAAAGAAAAACAAACATTAAAGAGCTATAAACGTCGTTGATTCTGGAATAAAAGCTAATTATGAAACCCCAAAAATATTAAATAAAATAATTTTGCAAATTCTCCCCCCCCCCCCATTATCAACGTCAGGATCCGCTAGTGCATACAGATATGTTTGCTTTCTAATTGAATTGAAAAACTTGTAGTAACATATAAGTATCAGCGGCTGAAGATGACATAAGTGAATGTTCGAAACGTCCCGCACCATTAGATTGTATGACAATTCAATAATAAATTAACATCTTAAACCTTTGCTCGAAAAAAGGCCCATTTAATTTATCCATTTAATTATATATATGAATAGAATAAATTTTAATTTTTTGAGTATTGTGTCTGCATAAGAAGCATAAAAAAATTTCGTACTAATCGTAATTAAGAACAGACATTTCTTACAATTGGACTGCGTCACAGGTTTACATATCCACACTCATAAGATCTCTCGCACATGCGAGGAAGTTTCTCGTTAGCGCTTCAAAATCATTCTTCTGTATCCATTGAATATCAAGTGTTCATTCATTCAATACGATTACTATAAGATTTGTCACGTGTAGGCTAAAAATAGCTTACGGTATGTAAAGAATTTATTTCTTATACATCGTGAGTTATTTTTATCGTACACGTGACAAATCGTATAGTAATCGTATTGAATGAATGAATGAACACATGATTCAATGGGTACAGAAGAATGATTTAAAGCGCCAAACGGGAATTTTTCTCGCATGTACATCCTACGAGCGTGAATATAAATCTGTGCAGCGCAATCTTATTGTTAGATCTTAGAAATCACTCTAATTCATTCATTTCAATTAAGAAGGAAACATATAGCTATGTGCTAACAGATTTGGGAATGCAAGAATTAATTAACAAATAGTGCAAATTTTAAATGCGATTATTAAATAAATATTATAACTCATTAATCAGCTCGTGAATATTTTTGAAACTTCAAAACTTATCTGTTAAGTTTTTTTTTAAATATTTATTTTTTCTATTTTTAATTTTGCGAGATTAAAAAAAAATATCATGCTCTCGAAGTGTTTGAATCTCGACTCACAATCAGTATTATGTAATACAATTGAGATATTGCACGTCACGCGGGACGATCTAAAGACTCTGAAAAATCAACAGGCAGGTGCAAGGATAAGGGTGTGCAAACAGGAGCCTTCATTTAGCCTTCAAGCCGCGGCACCGCGTGCACCTGTCGCCCATCGACTTTCTTTTTTCTCACCCCCTGCCCCTTTCCTAGTGACGGGGAATCCGCGCGACGACAGACCAGCCATCGTATCTGTCGATCTGCGGTATCGACGACGAGGGCGATTCATCAAAGTTTCCAACCCCACCCTCCCGTCCCGCGCGTATTGGCCCCGGCACGGCTAACGAAATATTACAACGACGGACGGCCGAACGCACTCGTATCGCCGGTGGTGTCTGGACCGAGAGAGAACCGCGTGCGTGTTTTCGCGAGAACGATGCGCGCCTATACACACGATATTGCGCGTAGCTGTGTGCGTGTCTCCACCGCCTAAGCGGATACGCGGAAAACGAGCTCGTAGATGGATAAATACTAAAACGTCAGTAACTCACGATCAGCCTCGACCCTCTTCCGTCTCTTCCTCTCCGCATCTACTACGTGCGCCCATCGCCGCGCTTTGTTGCGCGACGATATAGGCGTTGCGCTCGTCCTGCAGGATGTACATCTAGATCAATACCATTGGAAATTATCCAAACAAATTATCGATAGAGCGAAAAAAAACCCAGAGGCCGCGCACCCCGACCGACCGACCAACCGAACGAACCGAACGAGGCGCTACATCACGCATACAGAGGGTGGCGAGGGAGGAAAACGAGAACGAGAAAGAGAAAAAGCGCCGCGCCGCGCCGCGCCGAGAGGCGAGAAAGAGAGAGGCAAGAAGCGTATTAAAAAATAAAAAATTGCCGTACATTTTTCAGGCATTAACGTGTGCGTGGGTGGGTTGGGTCGGTCGCTGGGCAGAGAGGGGTTTGGCGGGACGGAGGGAAGGGCCCTTAAGGGGGGAGTGGGACGCGCGGGGGTGACTAGCCCCCGATCGCCGTGTACAAGAGAGGAGAGAGAGAGGATATCTACGTGCATGTCTCCTCCCGATTGGCCTGCCGAAGCTTCCCCGAAGCCAATTCACAGGGCGTGTGTTTAGCGCAATTTTTCAAAATTAACTAATGTTCGACAGCCATGCCGTCGACGACTTTCGGGACGTTCTCTCTCTCTCTCTCTCTCTCTCTCTCTGTTCTTGCGCCACGTAACATTAATCATCCTTAATTATCGCGAAATGCCAAAGGCGTCATGTTTTGCGTTTTATTGCGAACTACGATCATTATGCTTTACAACAGCCGCGTTTTGACAAAGTGCCGAGACTGTGGTCTCTTTCAAACTTTGAAATATTTAATTTAATTTGCTTAAGAAATGTTAAAAATAAGTTTTCTTGATCGCGTAAATAGCTTGAAAAGATTCCTTCAATTTCTTGCATGATATGATGCTTCTGTTGCCTCCATAGAACTTATATGAGAGAGTTGTAAAACTTTTATATATTAATTTCAATTAAAAGTTCACTCTGTAAATGTCTAATGTTTTAAACATAAAGTTACAATTTGCAATCTTCTAGCAATCTAATCGAAAGATTTGTTGTGTAGGAAAATTTGTCTTAGATTGAATTAGATCTCACGCGACTATATCTTGGAAAATATATATGTAGGTTTGGCAGACTCGTCGCGCAGAGTGGAAAGACGGTCGAGGCAAAATTTCGCATTGTTCCCGCCGAATGCCGTTCGCGGTCCCCGCTTTTCGTCGCGTTTGGCGCCCGGCGTAAAAATTACGTCGACTAGAGTTTATTTGTCCGGAAATGGCGGTGCCCCGGGGGTGGTGCTTGCACGGTTATAGGTGCGGGGTAGAAAAAAAGGGGACTGGCGGTAGGTGGAGGCAAGAGGGTGACGGGGGATGCGCGGGTGGGAGCGAGAGCAAGGCACGTACGTACACCTATCTACCGGCGTGGTTGATGTATTGCGTATTATTTGTGTGTTGTGTTCGTTGCTGCATTGCGCGCTTTTTTCTGCTCCCACCGCCTATTATTTATTAGCACTAACGTGCAATTGTATTGATCTGCAATATACCACCCGCACCCGGCCCCACCCACGTCCCGATGGATTTTTTTCCTCTTTTCGAGAATGTATCCGGACTTTACCAGGGGATGGAAGTTTGCTACGATTGGCCCGGCGCGTGATGGAACAACCGCTGATGCTACACTTTGTTGTGCCGGCATGTCACGTAATTTTATTTTGCCTTCTTGAATGCCGCGATTGAATCTTCCTCCGGGCTCTTTGTTTTTGCACGCTGCGACGGTATTGCACGGTAAAAATTTGGCGATACTTATTTTTTTGTGGTACCGGCGCTTTTCTGCCGCCGAGAGAAAATACCGAATATGTACATTGTTGGTGCTTCGAGCCCTGCGGTTACGGTTCGGCAGGAGCTTTGGTTTATGGATATTTCGAGTTAGATGATATCACACAGTTCTGGAAATCCGTGGACATGGTCTCATGTGTATATGTGTATTTGATTTATAGATATATAATATTATGTAAAAGTTTAGGGGCGCGTATATGTGTCTGTGACGAGAAATATATCTTTCGTCACAGACAGTTTCTTGATATATAAAAGTAAATACAAATTTCGAATTTAAGTCGTAATATATTATACATTACGTGAACAATAGCGATGACACGAGAATATAGTCGTTTTATCATTGTACTAACGATGTAAGTTGAAATCACGAATATGCAAATTTACATTGCTCGTGATATAGGTATAAGACTCATCTAACGATTCGATGACAAAATTATCACCATCCCTCACTCTATTAATACTATTAATGGTTATCAGTTCTTTAATTATACATGTTTCGAGACTTGGAGATATTTTCACATCTCGCGCGTCTTACATCGTTCGCAAAGTCTTGCGTGATCAGCGGAGGTTGAAGGGGCCACCCTCTTGTTAACGCGATTCGCAGTCACACGCACTCTCTTTCCACCAAGTGCAAAAATATGTGAGAGTTCGCACATTCGCGAGCGTGTACGCGTCATATCAAAGTAAATCTACCCGGTGAGCATCACCGGGGCTATTATATCGTCATCATAACGATATAACGCGAAATCAACAGGGTAACGATACACCGGGTCCCGCGTGGTGAAATACAATAGCCTCTGCATGCGACCCCTCCCCCCTTTCACGCCAAACCACCCCCAACCCCCATTACTGAAGGTCCCCCCCCTTGTCCCCCTTCGGCCGTGCCGAAACGGCCGACTGCTAGCCCGCGAAACTGACCGTGCGGCGGACCAGTCGCGTTGCGTTGCGTTGATGTAACTAAATGATTGGGTAAATGATTCCACAGCGTGCCGCGAGTAATTGAGTGGTGCTGGTGTGGGCGATGACTGCCAGAGAGCGCCGATCGCGGTCGTGTGAGTGCACGCACACGGCCACGCGAATCCACCGGGTGTTCTCAAAATGTTCGGCTAAATGATTTCGGACGCATGCAGTGCGATGGACCCCCGGTTTGCCGGAAATGATGATGGAGAGGGACGCGAGATACCGTATCCGTGCTTTAGTGACAAGGCCATTAAAATGAGATTTGTGTATAGGCTTCGAAAAGCCGCGATGATGAAACGCAGTTTATTATTACGACTTTGTATAAATATTATATAAACTTTAATTAACATCCCTCTCTCCTGATAAGACATTGTAGAAATTATTCAGCGGTCATAGATGCAAATACAATCTTATTGTTAATCTCCACATGTATTTAATTAATTCATTTTATACATCTGATAAATTTAAAAAAAACATTTAAATGATCTGAAACTGTTTAGTCAATCTATGGATAACAAGCAGAGTCCTTAAAAGAAACAAATAAAATGAAGGAGTACCGTATAGATATATATTAGAAAGAAAAATCGCTAGAATCAGTTGCTGATCTGTCGCTGACTATTGCTTCCATTCGCGTGTGAAATTTCATCTGTCAACGTATAAATTGTCAACAGAACGGCTCGAAATAATTTGTATCTTGATAAAAATTCGATACACTCTGTGCTCGTAGCGGATAACAATCCGGAAACCGCGTCTCCGAGGCGAGACTCGCCAGTCGGGGGTGCATCATTCACTACGTACCGATGAATGGCCCGCAATGATCCGCGCGTTCTTCATGACACACATTTCCAGATCACCCAGTGGACACGGGCATACCGAGAGTGGATAGCGCCTCGTCGGTGCCGGCTCGCGCCGCGCCGCATACGCGTGCGTTCGCGTGTACACGCGCGTGCACGCTGTATGGTTGCGCGGCACGCGCGCCCCACGGCAATGACGAGTCATCCACGCTAGAACACCTCTCGCCTCTGGTCCGCTCGGTCACTCATTCCCTCTCTGTTTGGTGCACATTGGCTTCCTCTCGCTTCCTCGCTGATTCTCCGCGCGTCGCGCTCTCGCTTCTCCGTCGCGCTACCGCTAAATCCCGCGTGCCGGACCATCGGCCTCTCTGTTCCCCTTGTACAACCCCCGTGTGCATGTGAACGTGCATCGTGCGTGCACGAGACGCACGATCGTGTGCGTGTGAACGTAGGCCGCGGCGGTCGTGTCATGATTTCGCGTTTGTTTACGCGCGCTCTCTCTCTTTCGGACGGGATCATCTCCGTCATTTGCGCGCTCTCGTGCGAAGTCCCGCTCTTCGCTCTCGCTTGCTCGCTGCGGTCAGGTGTTGGCAAATTTGCGTGGCCGCGGGGATATGTTTTCGTTTCCAATGATTTATGCCGGTAAATGGGTCGCGCGCGCGTGAAAGTGTCATGCTGGGCGTTATCGATGACAGCTATCGATGGGACGCTCGAGTGTGCTTCTCGCAAGAATGCGGTCTCCGAATGAATTAGAATTTAGAGTATCCGTTTTAAATTGAGGAATCGGACTAATTACATGCGAGGCTAATTAAAATATTATTATTATAGACATTCAAAATTGATATAGAAAGATTGACGTCAAATAAAAGTGATATTCAGAAATTAATTATACGATGGAGTCGTAAGATGAAAGATGAAACAGTAAATTCAGATTTGAAAAACAATACGATCGAATTATTGATTTATATATCATGTTTTTATAACCGTCTATTAATCGCCTTCATATAAGAAATTCTATAAAATAAAGACATATACTTTTTAACAATGTAAATTAGACGATGAGCAATTTTTTGATAATCAGTGCCGGTTGATTTTTCGACGATGTATTTTACTCGTAATACGACGGCGAGGGTTGATTATCGTTCCTGGATACGTTTCAGCTACCCTAGCAAAGACAACCCGCTGAATGAATCGCGAAAAGCGTTTCAGGCAAGTGACAGTACCAACAAAAAATGAAATCGAGTTCCGCCTGACAGAAGTGGGGTTCGTAATTTAAAAAACAATGGACGCTAAGGCACAATGAGGCCAAATGAGATAGGGGATGGTTCGTTGGAAAGAGAGCGTGAGGTGCCAGAGGATGGGAGATGAAATCCTATACTGAACAAGGGGAAGGTGGGGGATGTAGATGGTCAGGGTAGTATTCTAGTGAAAAGTTCAAACAGTACCCGAGTCTGAACAGAGAAATCGATCTTAGGAACGCATTAATCTTATTAATATTGTTAGTCTTACGAAATGACTTTTATAAATAATAATTCATATTAATATTATATTAATATAGAATTATGAATCTATATGAAAAGCTCTTTCTTCGTCACTTTATGATTGTTGACTACTATAAATCGAGATAAAAGTAACTTGGATAAACTTAAACGTAATAATGCAATCATTTCCAAAAGATTTTTATTTATATACGAAACAAATCTTAATCAGAATTTCTAATAATAATATATATATATTGACTCACGGCGCGCGTGAACAGCAGTGATCGTTGCATTTGTAAATATTTTGATTAATTGAATTTTCGTGGAAAAGAGATTGATTCATCAACTTTCTTTGCTCGAGATACTCGATTCATGAAGGGAAGTTCGTACTCATCACTAGCTGCTCCTATCGATTGTTGGTCTAATTGTGTTACTGTGAATGTCCGATTCACCCAGCGGACCCCAACGTTGGTCAGAGACGAACCGAAATACGGCTCCCGTACTCTGACGGGCAAAAAGAGTGGTGCGCATATTTTTTAACGTCGACGTAACGTCCTGAAAATTAATGTAACTTTTATCCATCAAACCAGGAATCAGTCGTCGTGCGGCAAACGCCGTGAGTGTTTCTAAAAAAAAAGAAGAATATGACAATTTCGCGCCATGAAAATAAACTTTCATTCGATTTACACGCTAGATATAACACGTGAATGCGGGAATGACGATCTTCACCATTATTACCATAGAATTCAGCCGGCGAAATATCTCGAATGTGTGAAATTTTGCCGCACACGTATTTATATATAAATGCACAGCGATGTCGCGTGCTACAAAATCGCTTGCATAATGTTGTGAAAAATTAGGTTGTCGAATAAAGAATAATAGAGTTCATTTTTGTTATAGAATGTCTCTTATAATACTACAATATTGTATAAACGTATATGCAAGAAAATATTAGTTGCAAATTCAGCTGCATTTCGAAGAGAGATGCAATAAAAAAATTACATAGCGTTGCGCTATCATTAAACTATGTTGATATTATTGGGTTTATTTGTGAAAAAGATACGTATGCGATACAACGTGAAAAAGTATGTAAGAATAAAAAATATTTGATTTCGAACTTGCACATTTAAAAGTTTCCATTCTTGGAAAGCGCGTTTTCGAAGCGATAACTTGTTAGCGAATTAATCCGACTTTCGCATGGTTTGAAAACGTGTAGCTGTGAAGTATTAACTGGTCGTAGTCCTTTTTTCGCCCCTTGCGATCGTACCTGACCTATTACGCGCGACGAACTCGATAAAACCCGCCTATTTGTTCCTTTGTGGCCGGAAGGCAACTGGATACGCAGTTAAATAATAAAGCAGACAGCAGTCGCTCCGCTAATTAACAATACCTTTGCACGGCTGCTAATTGCGCTTTACTTTGTTATATTACATTTTAAGTGCGCGCCACGTCGAGAATTACGCACTCGTCCGTGCGTTATTATAGTCATTTGCATAATGAATGAAGGTTTTCGTTAATTAGCACCATAATCGCGCGATGCAAATGTGAGATTGGACGATTTACCGTCTCGGAATATTAATACGCGTCGATCTAATGGACGTCCTTGGAAAGGAGAAACGCTGGCCTAAGTATATATATCTACGTAGACATGCGGCAGTCAGTTCCATTCTTTATATTGAGTATATAAATGTAATCCATTAAATTTCAACGCTCGCGCGCGTGCTGCCTGCGAGCACATTAATAAATAACTATAATTAATTGTCTACTGCATGCGAATGAAAAAGAAAAAAAATTTGGAATAAAATCTCTTACGCAATTTTGTAATGACGCGAACATATATATACATATATATTGTAATAATCGACGAAAATTATTCGGCGCGCGACGATTACGGGCCGGAATCAAATTTATTTATATATAAAAGTTTAAAATATCGAAACCGCACGTTGAAAAATGGAGATTCCAAGGATATCCATTTTCTTGTTTTCAACAAGCAATTGCCCTCGCGAACAATTTCGCTTCTCATCCGCTAAATACAAATGCCGTTCTTCCGTCGACAAAACGCGTTCGAAACGTGCCGCCACGAAGCGACGGCCGGCGCTATGCAAAAAGGGCTTGTCGCAATAAAGGTGTGAAGGAAGCAAAACTTCCGTGAAAAAATCGTACGCGAGGATAATGTATACCGGGGCGCGCGCTATCGACGCTCTGCGCCGAGCTGCTATCTTTAGGTCGGCGATGTTGCAGAGAGAGCAACCCTCTGTCCTCCGTCGCCTGTGCACAGGCCGTACCTCAAATGACTCACGCAAAAGTAAATTATACATTGAAAGGGTTTAATATAATGAAACGCTCCATATGCATGAGAGGCCGGCCTGCCGCTTTGCCGCACCACGACACCACGGTGCTCCGCGTTTCTCTGCGTGTGCCACTGACGTATCGTGAGTTCGATGAGCCCAGAGATCGAACGTTCCTACGAGCCGAATAATGGCGCTCGCTCGCACGCCGACGGGCTGCAAAAAAAAAAGGAGAGTATAATTTAGTCGCCATAACCGAAGCTGTCGTTGCGTCGGCGATTGGCGTACGTGGACCTTTTTTTTATATCGCAAACGGCGCGCAAAGGCTTTTCGCCCCGATATACGGTTAATGCATTTTTGCAACATCCATGCGCGTTAATAGCGTCATTATGGCTGTTATTATTGGCTTTATTAAACTGACTGCGATATCGGCGATTTTCTGCAGCGTTAAAAAATTGCGGAGCGACGTGTACTTTTAAAAATGCGTGCTTGTTATCAGGGACAATTAAAATGACTTTTATTGTACTGTAACGATAACTGCCATGATGGTCATACCACATCAAATAATTATGCGGAAGAAAAAATCTATGGAGACTAAACTATGGAGAAAGACGTGAAGGCGTGCACACACATGACCCTGTCGAAAGCGTGTCCTCGATCTTACGTGTCAGTTATCTCTCCGAGAGTATTCACCGCGCGCGGTATAGACGTCGAATGGACTTGACGGTACTTACGGCAAGAAAGGGTGCGATTGGAAGAATGGGGTGAAAGAGAAGCAAAGGGGTGAGAAAGCGGAATGCGGCGCATGGTGCGCCGTTGGCGTTTGCGGATAGGACTATGGAACCGTAGTGCGGGTGGCTTAGTTGCAGAGGACGAGAGCGGAAAGCATCAAAAGCAATGTTTGGTGGCGCTATAATGAAATGAATTTATGCAGAGCCGTAATGCTTGAATATTTAGCAACCCTCTTCTGGTTCTGTTTCTGGCCGAGCCGTCACCCTAGCAGCTATACCGTATTCGAATTAAATTCGACCACTAGACGTTCATTACACAGGGATCGGTCAAACTCTCTATCCAGCGTCCGGGTACTCTCTTGCGAAAATATTTTTTAAATGATGTTTTAATGCTATGCCTTAACACGCGTCACATTTGCTAAATTGTTCAAGGTACCTCTGTTCAAATGAAATTGTCTGAAAAGGCGAATTATATTTAGAAAGAGATTGTGCTCCTATATTTTAAGATGAATATATTTTAAAGGAGAGAGACCCGATCGCCCGCGCGCGCAAAGATGTCGACTAGATCCGAAAGTTTTGAATTATTGCCGGCCGAAAGTTCAAAGAATGCTCACGTAATTTCCAAGCCGGCAGACACTCCAAGCAGAAACTATGCCTAACGATTTTCTCGCAATTTATGCACGACGACTAGATTAGGCGGGAGCGGCGAAAAGTATGATCTAATTTCGCGCGCGGAGCGATCACCTGTACGCTTACATGGTATGTAAATTATCGACTTAATGTAAATTTGATGAGATTGAATTTTCCAACCTAGTAACACTCTGTTGTTCTCACAAATCAGAGTTATAATGATCGGATAAGATAATATTCCTTTTAACCAGGCCAACAAACTTTCGCGTAGCACGCGAAAGCGGCGGCAGCGTCGTAATTTAATTAACAAGTTAATTTTATTTCACTTTTTTAATGTAAAGATTGAAATTGTCATTGCGCGAAAGCTGTGCGTTAAAAAAAACTCATACAATCTGTTTATTAAAATTTTTTACAAGCTGACAAGTATAATAATTTCATATATTCGACCAATGTCACTGTAGAATGCGAAAGTAATTATATCTACATTGGAGTTGACAATTGCATCGAATAAAGAGAGGGAGAGAGAGACAGAGAGGGAGAGACACGACCGACGAAAAATGAAACTTGAAAATTATCCGGGAAAGATTTATCGCTCGCGCTGAAAGAGAGACTCCTATCGGATCCGAGATTGTTTTTCATGATCGAAACTCCGCGATTCGCGATAATGCGAGTGGAAGAGATTATCTCGAGCATATATGCCGAAGCATTTTATCAGACATCTCTATATGATGCACGCAGACCACGCGTCGTGATAAAACTAACCGATTGACTAACTAACCGCGCGTGTAAATATGCAATTAACAACGATTTTCGGGTAATTTTGATGAAATTTACGATCGGAGTGATATCTATATGCGTTAGCCCCACATGTGCATGCGCACCATGGTTAATAGACCGTAACATAATTGGCGTAATAAATAAGTCATTAACGAGGGCTTTTGCGGGATTATTTAATCAATGAAGGAGGGCTTTCCTTCCGATCGCTCTCGCGCATTTCCATATAATCGCCGCTCCCGCATACGACGTGGATCACGTGTATATTAATATTCTGAATGCACACGAGATGCCCAAATATTTTAATCATGGCTAATTGGCGAGTAATAATGGAGTTCCGCGGGACGACTGCGGCAACGAGGCGCTCTTGGCGTTCCTTGGCATTCTCTTGGCTGCAGGAGCTAAGGAGAGTTTGACTATTGTCCACGTTCCTACGTAAAATTCGGTGCATTTATCTCGTAGAACTTATTTAATCGCGGCGTTTCAATCGCGCACGTTGATAGTCGGAAGAGGGTTGAGAGCCGCGTAATCTTATCTAAATTAATTAATATCGATACACAGAGAGAATTTTCTCTTAGAATTTACCCTGAAAATCATGATAATCGTGGGACAATATGCTATGGAAAGAATTTAATGAGAATTTCTCTGATTAATATTTATCACAATAAAAATAATATCTATTACAATAAAATATAAAACATGTTTGATTAATTTTATTATACTGCATAGTAAAATTAATCAAACATGTTTTATATTTTATTGTAATAGATATTATTTTTATTGTGATAAATATTAATCAGAGAAATTCTCATTAAATTCTTTCCATAGCATATTGTCCCACGATTATCATGATTTTCAGGGTAAATTCTAAAAGAAAATTCTCTCAATGTACTTTTCGATAAAAAGAAACTGATTCTGTGCTTTGCATAATGCTATATTGCCTGAATATTTTTCAACATCGATGCAGATTGATTATACTTCGAAATGATCCGTTTAACAATGTGAGGAACCTATACAAAGTAGGGTTAAATTATGTACTCCCTCGAAACTTCACTTATATGTGAAAAGCAATTTGTTCGTGGCTCGCAAGATCCTCCTAAATCTTGAAGAGATAACACAGCTAAGCTTTCTTATACGCGAGTAGACGGACACTTCCTTCCTTAATAATTTTCCTTGAAATTATGAAGTAATAACTGGCGGTCGTCGCGTATAATATCTCTATATTTCAAGGTCCATTAGTTTATAATCAACACGTCTGAATAATCCAATGGCAAGATATGCCGCCGCAGCCACCCTGGGCGAAACGCCCCTTCTTTTGAATATTACTATGTCTAAGCGCCGAAAAGCATGCGAACCTTCGCATGTATCTCGTATTGTCTTACTGATAATTCTGATATAGTATAGTATGGCGTGGAACTACGATGGTCCCTCCAACATGGTTTTGAATTTCGTTCATATTTCAAGTACTCTAGTTAGCGTTACATTGCATAGATAAAATGGTATTGATTTATAGTGCTAATGGGGCGCGAATAGCATTCGTAAGGATATTCTAAAGAATGGAAAATGAATATGAGATAAATTTTATTTTTATTTTTTTTAATATCGCACGACAATTTTTCTTTGCGAATTAACGCAAACGGCGACTTTTGTATCTTCCGTTTATTGCTCGCGTGCATTTTTCCGTGTCGTTAAACGGAAGCAATTGGACAAATGGAAAAGAAGGAAAAATAAGAGAAAACCCGACCGCGAAGAACCGACGTGACATAACTCACTACAACGATTGTCGAACAGTTAAGCCAGACTTGCGGCGCGGTTATCGAGGAACTTAATCCTTCTCCCTTCGTCCGGATCACACGACCGGGGCGTTCAGAACGTACGCGGAAATTCCGAGATACCCCGCTTCCATCCGGCAGTCGTCGCGGGCCGCACATGCACCGACGACGAGGATCGAATATCGAGAACGAGACGGAAGGAGAGAAAGACAGATATAGCGTTCCAACCCTGTTACCGAAAGCCGGCACCGGCGCCTGTCGGGCAAGACAGAGATGAGATGACGCGGATGGAGGTGACCGCGACAGAGGCAGGAAGAGAAAAACGCAGTTGGTTCGATCGCTGGAATCGCAGCCAGTTCGTAATGAAAGGTGAACGGAATTGGACCCCCTCGATCCGGAGAGTCGGAGCGCCGAGTGAATATAATTAGAGGATTGGGGACCGGGTGGGTCGCGCGGGGTATGACGTAATCAAAGGGAGGACATGAACGTAGAGGGGACGACACGGCGGGTTCCGCGAGGCCGGATCGGCGAGGAACGACGACAGGGGTCGGCTTGGAAGAGGTGGAGGTGGCGTTGCCGCGCCGGTAGTAGAGTAGAGTAGAGTATAGATGGATGCGCAGGAGGAGAAGAGGGTATTGCAAATTATCATTCGGCCGGCGAAGCGAGGGTCCAGCTGAACTGGACTGGCAACAACTTGATACCGACGTCCACACCGCGCGGCCAATGCGCCACTGTCGGAGCCTGTAGTTTTGTCATTAGCCGATAGCGTCTACCGATAGACGACGTGGAACAGGGATTATTGGGCTAGGATTGCTAACGGACGGCACTTGGATGCAAATGTCCCCCGGTATATTTCCAGTTTCCCGCCTCGATCTCTATTCACAGAGGCTGCGGATAAATTCCGAAAATCGAAACAAGTTCTATCAAATAATAATTATCATTGCTCGTTTATGTATTTTTAAGAAATAAAACATTATCTTTTTTAGAATTTAAAGATTCAAATTAGACAGCTTATTTTTATTTCGTCTTTAAATAAATTGCACTTGATTGTATATCTGCTGTCTTTTAGTTAATCTTAAAACAAAATTTTGCCATAACACTTTAAACGTAAAAATATAAAGCGAAATTATATATGAGAGTACCGACATACATATTGTTTGTAATATCTTACTTTAACGATTAGAGTATCTGCCGGAGGAACTGACCCAACGATATTATTCTGCGATCATTCGTTACGAGATCGGCATCTATTATCGATTCCACATTCGTGTCTATCGTTTTGCTTCGCTCGGCAAATCGCACAGCAGAGATGTTGTCCGTAATAACCGGCCGGACGATCGCGTCGTCGTATCATCGCTTCACACGGATAACCGTAATCTCAGATAAAGACCATAATAATCTCTATAGACAACATTGCAAAACGCAAAGATAAAGGATCGTCTCCGCCTGTTTCAAATCATCACGACGATCCGGATGATCCGAGGGAGGCTCCAAAACTTTCGCGGCTCGCGCCTTTCTCAAGACGCTCTAAAAGATTCCCGCGGGGGTGATTCGGACGAGAGCTGCAGGAACAGCAAGAATACCATTAAAATTTCATTATGATCTACTCGGCGAGTTGGATCTTCCGCGTGTATATCGTCGTGCGAGGAGGAACGGCATTTCCCGAGTTTCGCAATTTATGCGCATCGGTTAACGGCCGCGTGGACGGCCGCGTACGAAATGATAAATTGGTCATTTCTCAGTTTCCCGGCGCGTTTTACAGACGCGCGGAGCGCGTATTTCTCGCCGCCCGTATCCCCCGACGGGAATCGAACACCCCGGCCGAACGGTTCGGGCCGTTTTGCATTACAGCGAATCGTCCATGTTGGACCGGGTCGGACTTTGCATACTGATTATCCCGGCGTGATTGCGGGAACGAAAGGGTTGCACGCAAATCGGACGGCGGGAAGGTCGTTGCCACGTCGGGGCGGGGGCGTCGAAGGGATGCGATGCGAAGGGGGACGAGTAAAGTCCGCCGTTCTAATGCTATCGATTCCTAGTGCTTAGCATAATGAGGACAGGCAGTGCCAGATAACGCTGCCGCTTGGAAATGGAGGTGTTCTATTACTCTCTCGTGAAGGGGATGTCGACTCTGGCCTTGTCTCCATTCGCCTATAATAAAATGCAGAACGCTCTCCGTATATAATACGCACAAACGTTATGATATATTTCGATGAAATAATTTAAATTAAAAGAGTATAAAAAGCGTATGAAAAGAATTGCAAATATAATATAAAAAAGAAACGATCCTCCTCTTCATCTTAATTATGCAATTTTAGCGTGATGCTTAAATACAGCGCGGAAAAATTCTGATACCAATAATATAAAAAGTAATAACCAGTAATATAAAGAGATCTTCGCAGTCGCAAGTAATTGTCGCGGAAACACAGCACCACAATCGGAAGAGATTACAATTTATAATTTTGATAGGAATTTTAATGGCATTACTTAACACAGGACTCGCATTATGCGAGTTAACGATATTGTGTATTTTGTATCGCGGCTTTGCATTAATTACCGCTTCATTATCACAGGCATTCCGGAACTCCGGTTGAAAAAAAGAAACTCTAAAAGGGTAGTACGTTATAAACAAAGTATCGAGACCGCGTATGTATGTATACGATGGTAGAATTAATATCCGCGCTGATATAGTATATCCGTGTAATATCAGAAACATGTAACTGCTTTAGTAGAACGAGGCATTCCAGAAGTAATTATCCCATTGCTTACTATCGACGGTGCCATTCGTTCCAGTTATGGCGCCGGGCGAAACACGCATCCGGATCGCCACCAACACACAAGTAGAAATTTAATTAATATAATTTACCAAGCTCGCGATGTATTAATACATGTCGTAGAGATTAAAGTCCATTGGAAGTTCACCCGAGAGTGATCACTCGCTTGTTTAGCATCGCGAACGCGCACGGAATAGATATCGCCTTAAGCTATACGGAGCGAGAAAGGACCATTAGACATCTCGATCTCGAGATTGATGCACGGCCGTGATTTGTTCCGTTCTAATAAACAATTTTATACAAGTCGTAAATAGCTATTATACGGCACGATATAAAGCAGACTATGTTCTTGATTGTAAGTAAAGTGCTCTCCCTCCTCGCCCCCTTTCCAATAAGAAATGAAAGAAGACAAACTTTTATAGATTATCGTATAGAAACCTGTATTCACGTACTGCGATTAATTAGTTGTCTCTCCGCTGTCTCTCTAAGCTCGAATGAGCCTGAAAATTATCAGTTTTTCCAATGTAAAATTTCTACAATGAAGTTTGTTATTATATTATGCTAATTTTTAAATGCGAAAAATCTGTCTTAACTTGAAAAAATAAAATGTACACTGAGGGAATTTTCTCTTAGACTTTACCCTGAGAATCATGGTAATCGTGGGGCAATATGATATGGAAAGAATTTTATGAGAATTTCTCTGATTAATATCTATCACAATAAAATATAAAACATGTTTGATTAGTTTTACTAAATTGCATAGTAAAATTAATCAAACATATTTTATATTTTATTAATAATAGAAATTATTTTTTTACCATATTGCCCCACGATTACCATGATTCTCAGGGTAAATTCTAAGAGAAAATTCTTTCTGTATAGGATTGTTATTGAATCTAATTAACATTAATTGTCCGATTCGACGTGTTCTTTTCTCACGCTCGTAACGTAAACGTAATATAATATAATATAATCACTTATATTTTTTTAATACTTCGTAATTCTATGGTTATAAATTTATCGAGCGTCGAACGATAAATTCGACGACGTCATGCCGACAAACTCGCGCCAGTCAACGGCGTTACGTGCCAACTTTCGAGAAAGCCGTCCCTCCCGCGGGCGTTCATTATCAATTCGTCAAAAATATTCGACGTAGCCACGACTGACGTTCGAAAAAAAAAATATATATATACATATGCATATATATACATGTATATATATGTATAAACGCTAAATTCGTGGGAAGCGGAAAAGAGAAAGCGCCGTGCGAAAGAAGGAAAAAAAATCTCGGTGGTACACGCTCCCGAAGCCAAAATTCAATTTATAATATGACAGGAGCTATTCGATTTTAAAGTCCATTTTTCATTCTCGCTCCACAGTGCGCACACACGCCCTGACGTACACATGTTTTTTTCCTAAAATTTCGCCAAAGTGTCCGCCAGTCTGAAAATACCAGACAACAGTGTTTAATTCCCGAAGCTGAATTTATTCGGTGTCGGCATACGTTGTGAATAATGATGCAGTAGTCGCGATAGTAGCGACGTTGTTTCGCCGTTGCAAAAAAAGGGTCCGTAATAAGAAAATACACACATTTGTTTAAACAAAAAAAATCTTTTATATCGAGAAGGGATCAATTCGTATAAATGCGTCTTATATTCCACTTAGTGCGCAGACGAACCATAAAAATTTTGTCGGTGAAAATTATCACGCATATAATAACGTTGGATGCGATAGGAAATACGAGAAAGGAGGGAGGAGGGAGCGGAATTAACCCTCCGATAATTTGCATAAGTGACCCGCGAACGTCAGGGACGACCCCGCGGAATAATGACAGGCTCGGTGAAGAGAGCGCGTCGTTATTAGAAATTATTAGAGGCCGCACTTAAAATCAAGACTCTTTCATGCGATGAATGTCGAATGATTAAGAATATCAAATTATTCGCCGTTAGATCGCACAGAAATGATCTTAATTAGTAGAGCTCGCGGTATTGAGACACAGGGTCGACGCGATGAACGTCTTCTCGCCTTATAAAACCAAGTTTTCTCTTCTTCCTTCGAAAGGGAGAGAGAAGAGCTTGTGTGTCGCGCTATATATAAATATAAAATTATTTTTCACAAGTAATTGCGTCAATTCATCTTATGAGGCGTTTACAGGAGAATTATCGATATCACTGCGGAGAACGAGAATGAGAAAAATAATACGGTTAATATTATATCCGTAACAGATCGCGCTTAATTTATTTCATATTTCTGCTGCGATATTACAAAATACGCGATCGTGGAAAGCATTATCAGAAGATGATCGCGCACGCCTGTTGGACACGCGAGAATCGTTCGTTCTTAATTTAATACCCTACGACAAACGCGATCGTATGTACTGGCACGTAATTTTTATATAGTTACGCCTCTGATTAAAATACCAGAACGCGACATTACGAATGCAGGAACGTTGAAATGAATGCGTTTTGCATTACTGCCGTTTCCCGACAGAGGCTCGATGTAATGTTACCCGAGGAAGGGTGAGAATGCTCCTATTTTTTTATGGCATAAAATTTCACCGCAATGAGAATTGCTGTTGAAAAATTGATAGGCCGCCGCGTTGGTATTCGCGGGGCTCTCAGTACAGCGGTACACAGATTGAGTTAAGGTTCGTTCTTTTTTTTTCGCATTTTCTCCCCTCTTCCCGCCGGGGAGAGAAGAGGCGTTTCGCCGCAACGCCTCGCTCTTGTACGGAAACAACTCGCTTAGCGAGTGTCTCTTAATACAGAAACAAGCGCGGCAGTAATACGTTGAATTTCAGAAAAGCGCGCGGTTTTTGCATTTGGATTACCGTGACATTCTCTGTGGCCGTCGAGTTGCGGCCTGAATTTTTCAAGAGGCCTCACTCTCCCTCGCAATGCTAACTTGGCGCGTTTTTTTTTTTTTTTTTTTTTTTTGCACGACATGCACACGTTCGCGACAATCGTTCAACCGTTAATATTAATTAACCAATTAATACACAACCGTGTAACGTGTGTGTTGCGCTCGAAGCTTAAATTACTCACGTTTTAGCTCTTCCTTTCAGCACAGGTTTATCAATAATCTCTGAATTTTCTATCAAGACATGTACATACAATAATATGCGGACGACAAAGAACTGATATGATGTGTCTATTATTTTTACAACATTTTTATACCGTCTGTAAAATGGTGAATGGTGTTTGGCGCCGCTTCTGCTGGCCCGTATTCCGCTAATCCTTCCCAAGTTATATGGACGGCGATTAACGTTGCGGAACGAAGTTTGCGATAACTTTATTGTAATAAGATGAGAGAGCGTGGGGCTTCTCCTACCGATGCGATGCGGCGTCAGGGATACGCGGCGCGGCGTTTACGGGCGGTTGTCGAGTCTGTCGGTAAGTGAGAAGGGTGCCGGACTCTCTCTGGACCGCTGGTAGAAGATCATTATGAGCTTGAGTTACCATGGTTACTATGGTTACGGACCGCCGGCCGATCCTAGAGCCGAAAATGCGAGGGGGAATCTCGACGCGAAACGGTCAGCCAAGTATCGCGCATTTGACTTTACAACCGATTCTATACACCCCCGATTGTTATGCTTATATTCTACCCTCCCCTTCCTCCTTATGGCTCTCCGCGCTCTCATTGCAGTGTGGTCTGGTTTAGGATTCCCGTTCTTTGCCGAATACCGCTTTTATGTGTGTCCCCTTTTCTCTTTCCTTTCCTCACCCTTTTCCGATTCGCCGTGGATTACTGTTGCACTCGTGTTCCTCCAACTTTACAAGTTCGCAAAATGTGTCGGACGATCCAGACAATTTGACGCGGACTTTAGTTTTCTCGTTCAAAGTCTTTAAAATATCATTCCCTAATTTTTAAGCTTCGGATGTTATCATGACTTAATTCTCTAATTTTAAAATGACAGATTGATTTTATCGTCTCAAAATCTAATTAGAAAAAAAAAGTGACATGACTGCGTTAAAAGCGATCTTTTAATGCAATGAGAGCGCTTTCCGGAAAGAGTATCCACTGAAAAAGAACCTATGAAAGATTCGTATTACGGAGGAACGAGAGGCGCTCGCTTTTTTCTCTCGGTCTCCACAGGCTCTGCGGCAATTACTAGCCCCCGGGATCGAGACGGAGAACGTATCGATCTTACTCTTCAACGTGTATGTGCAACGGCACGTGTGCATACGAACGACCGGCAGCGAGCAATAAAACTCTATCTTGCGGGTTCTCTCGCGTGCTAAATACTTTCGTTTTTCTTCGCCAACTATGTACTTGGCCGCGCCGTTATTCCACAGGTGTTTGGCACTTCCGTAAGCGATAAAAGCCCCGACCGCGGCGCCCGACTTCCTGCTCTTTTCTCCGCTCGACCTTCTCGCTCCAAGTTGATCGACATTTCTCGCACCGAAAGTTTTTCTCTCTCTTTATCGGGTCGCATCGATTGACGACGATCGAGAAGTAGCGCACAATCTTGTATTCTGTCGTGTTCGGAATAAATACCGGAAACTCGATCGAATGTAACATTACGACGTCCGGCGTGTTATATGTGTTCATGACGATGAATCGGATGTAACACGGCCGCGGATGACGGATCGCAGATGGTCGATGGGCACGACCCATAAAACTTATTATCCGCCTTTTACAGTACGGTGGTAAATTTAAAGTGGTTTTAAAAAATTCGACGGCGAATGGTCTGAGCGCGATGGCAAAAGGGTTCTCCCTTTTTTTGCAAAATTTTGCTTCAAAATTGAGCAAGGCAATATGATGAAGACTCGTACAATAAATATTTATTTCATCGATCCTCTAATGTTCTAAATACTTTTTAGATTTTTTTATTCCGGTTTAGAGATAATATCTATTATTTTATAAAATTATTTTTTATTCATCTATTGAGAAATTAAATAATTATTATTGCTTTTTATATCAAATTTTGCAAGATTCATGAAAAGATCGATCAAAACCGTTGTTCTTTCGGACATAAAATCCGATCATATAATCCAAGAGCCGGAGGATGGAAATACAGCGTTAAATGCGAAGTGATAAGACCTTAACGAAATGCGATTTTCGAGAGATGGCCGCGGGATATATTTATATAAAAACAGCACGCGAAAGAGAGAACATAAGGGGGAACACACGTGCTACACGAGGCCTTATTATTCCGGGGCTCTCGGAAGTTCCACGATGGTGTCCCCGGGCGCGGGAGGGTTGCTTTCGAAAAAGAGGGACGCCCAGTCCAATCTGTATGCTTCTCTATCGATGCTTTGTACGCCGGCAGTGTGGAGGTGGACATACAGATACACGAGCGCCGTCGCGAGGGGCAGGGGTCTACGAATCGATAAAAACGCATCCCAGGCAGGCGCCAGCCAGAAGAGGACCGCGCGGATGGAAAAATGCGAGCGGGGTTAATGCGCTGATCATGTCATATCGAGGTGCTGGCTAAACAAATACCTGCTCGCGCGGACGAAAATGTACGACTGTGTCGTAGCTACTGTTGTTCGATTCTCCTGCGATCTCGTCGACAGCTCGTCCCTTCAGAAAATTTTATATGATACACACATATAGGTATATATATGTGTGTGTGTGTGTGCGCGCGTGTGTATATGTATGTATACATATATATTACATTTCTTGCTCGTCCTTTTCCACGAGATGCGCGCCCCAAGCGCCTCGTCCACGTTTTAGGGCTGTTTTAAGCTGCCGGAGATGGACGCGACTCACGCGAGAAATTCAACAAGTTGACTGACCAATTGCATCGGAATGGCAAATGTTTTAATTACTTTTCTTCGTACCGATAATACACGTGTCTTTTCGAGATACGTTTCAAATAGCATATTATATTACATACAAAATGTTCCCTGTCAAATATGAATCTATGAGATAAAAAGATTAAATAATCAGTCAAAATATATATAATATATAATTTTATCTTTATTAAATTTTTTGTAATTTTATTATATAAATCCAAACGTTGGAGGAATTTTTTAAAAATATGTCAAAATTATATATAAGCACGCGTTATAATAAAAATATGAAGCAAATTATTAATTTGTACGGAAAATAGATATATCGATCTCTCAATCAAAATCAATTTGGGCTCCCTCATGTCATCATTCGGGATGATTCGCCAGCCAAAAAGTCAACCCCCTCTTTCTGTCGCGCGGAGATTTCGCAAAGGTTCCTTCTATATAATAATATTTCCAATTCGATCTGAGGTGCACCCTGTTCTTCCTCTCTCTCCGCACCCTCGTATGCAACAACCCCCCTTCCCTCTGATATATGCACCCGGCGGTGCTGGCGCTTGCACTCAACCGCGCGCCCTCTCACCACCGTCTCGCGTGCATCCCCACCCCCAAAGCCGGGGGTGGCACGTCGCTCACTACGTCATCTGTCCCCTCGACCAATCGACGGGCGGCGCGCATTTTTTCCCCGCGTTGAAAAAAAAGTAGGAATGAGCGAAAGAGATAGAGAAGCACAAGAGAGCGCACGAGGAAGACGAGAAGAGAACTGGAGAACGCGCGTCGGAAAGAGATGCCAACGGCGGAGGGCAGGCCGCGAAGGGTAAAGGGAGAGAGAGAGCGGTTCGGCATTACCCCCGAAGCCCGTTGCGGACCAATCGCCATACGTAAAGAGGCATTTTTTATGGGCGCCGCTCGGTCGGCCGGTTTGTGTGATAAAAATTGACCTAAGTCCTCTTCTTTTTTTTTCGAAAGAGCACGAGCGAGGGAGAGGCAGTGACAGCGAGAAAGAGTCGGAAACGTAGCGCGATACAGACACAACAAGGAGAGCACGGCCGAAGAGAAAGAGAGAAAGAGAGAGAGGGACAGCTCGCGCTGCGCACCGGCTATAACTGCCTAACATTAAAAAAGATGGGCTGTGTACGGGGTGGCGGTGGCTGGACGGACGGACGCGCGAGAGAGCAGGACAGAAAGGGGTTGGAGGACGTGGCGGAGGAGGTGGCGGTGCTGAGAGAGGCCGGCGGGCGGCGGGGCAGCGAGTCGTCGGGTTGCGAACGACGAGCATGGAGAGATACAACCGCGTTGCACGTATGTGTCGCTCGAGGGGGTGAGAAACGCCACGAGGAGGCATGCGGGGTGGCGCGGGAACACATCGGGGGTTGGATCGGAGGTTTGGGCAGCTCTCACGTGCGGATGGAGGGGGCGCAAAATAATGCGCATAAAATGTAGCGTATTTATCATGGAGATAAAATGATGTGCTCGACTTTCAGGCGACCGACGCTGTTGGCATGCGGGTACAGTCCGTCGCGAAAATCCACGGCTTACTAAACGTGGCTTTCGTCAGGGAGGGGAGAGAAAATGAAAATCCTTTGCAAGAGAGTAAATATCGTACAATCGGCGCGTCTTTCCACAACTTGTCCCTTTAATTTGTTGTCTCTTTAATCTTGACGAAGACATAGACGACAACGAAAGAATAGCTATACTTTTTGAATCCGAAAAAACACTTATTTATTTTAAAAATTAAGATGTGTTTAAAGAAAAATAGAAATAACAAGATGCACAATTTTGTACGAAATAGTATAACTAGATAAGAATTCTTATGTTGACATACAACATCTTTGCTTCAAAAATGCATCTCCAATGATCGTACAAATTTTTAAAAATTAGTGTAATAAAACAAATCAAGTCAAATTAAAAAAGATCGAAATAAAAACTATTGTCAATACAGGCCATACATATTATAATCGATAAAAAGTTATACAACATTGTTATTAAGATATTATTAAGACATCGCAAAAGATGCTGTAGATTTGCGCATTTCCAATAAAATCATCGAAAGAACATCAAATGATTTTCGCGGAGAGGTAGCAGTTGGCCGGATAAAATTCATTGACGATAAAGTGCATTATAAACTCCGGTACACGAGCCGATAATATTCCATTCGCGGTATTCAAAATTCATTGGCACTACTACCGGGGCGATATCGTGGAAAAAATAATATTTTCGCCTTCCATGCGATGGAAACCCCGAAAGGATTTTCAAATTACATTTACTGCGAGGCTTCGATAATATTCGCCCGCTTTAGGACCGCGTAATTACGCGAACACCCCTCTCAGAGGAAGACCCTTCGTGGCCCGCCGAGTCGTACATCGAATCAGCACGCTGTCATTCGTAAATTCGTTCGGACGAAGATTTCGCTCCGCACGAGGAGTAACCCCTAAAATATCGTGATCCTCGAATATAGGTGACAAGCGAGCGAGAGAAGGAAGTGGCGGGTCGTGGAGGAACGCGATCGAGAAAACGGCCGGCAGGAGCGACTGCGCGCGATTCGGCGTACGCAAAGGCGGCAAATGGATCGCAAATTGCCAATAAAATTATGAAATCGCGTCGAAAGGAAATTGGCATGAATGCCGTTCGAATCTTTCAATTTCACGACCCCATTCGCGCTCTTGCCACACTGCGTCCGATATATTAGAAGTGGCACCGTCTTCTCCATTCATATCCGTCGAATTTGCATAGGGGAGATTGAGTAGAAGCAATATATATATATATATATATAATATATCAGAAATTATTTATATTATTTTGTTTAAATAACGGATGATATTTGAATTATCGCGAAATATTCAAGTAGATCGTTTTGCTTGCACTAATTTTGATTCGTCACATGGGGTATAATTCTAATCAAATAGAATTCATAAATAGCACAGATTTAATATTAGGACCAAATCTACAGTAAAATTAAACGTCACCGATATATATGTACATATACATATATACACTTTGCGCGCAAATTTTATTCAGCGTAATGAAACGATCGACGTTGCTGCTTCTTACGGCCGTCGAACACGAGAGAATACAGCGGCTATCCTCTCTATCCCTATACACCATAGAAAGGACCTCATCAATTTCCCGTTTCCATGCGGAGGGACAAAAAATAAACTTAATATGATCCCGACTATATGAAGATGCGCCGGAGCGACGCAGCATCCTCCATCCTTTGTTTTAAGCGAGGGTCGTTTGTGGTTCTCTCAGTGTGTGTCCTGGATGGTGCCGCGCACACAGACATACGTACAAGCACACACATACACACACAAGACTGGGGTAGCAGTCCCGTGTGTCCACCCTTCGTAATTCTATCAGAAGCCAATCACGTCCGGCAGAGGGTGGCCCTATCTGTGCATGCGGAAAATCGTCGAGGCGGAAACGCCGATTCCTAGCCCGGCGTCTTATGAAAATATTGTTTCGTTCATGCGCGAATCCCGAGACGACGGATTTCTTTGACTTCGAGTGCGCGAATATCGGAGAAAACTCGAGTACTCTCTCATGTTCGACGTTTCTACGAAGTTTACGGTCCAATTTGGACCAAAGACAATATTATTCAGAACGAGCAAAGATCATCATATACATACGTAAAGTCTTATTGTAATAAAGTATAACTTTGCAGAACGTTTTAATAGCAGAACAATGCAATTGTGTATGTAAATATCGTAAATTCTAAAATAACACTATATATTACCTTCAGCAATAATTTATTTTATATATTTGCCGAGTTATATAACATTTTATTATTATTATTATTATTATTATAGTAATTGTGGCAGAGTTGCAAACTAATTTTACAACGAGTTTAAATCAGAATAAAACGCGTCAAAGTTCCATCCAATGCACTGAACCAGGTTCCTCTCGACGTCTTCGTCTAATGTGAGAAAATTCGTCGGATACGTTTCACCGCGAACACGAGCGAGAAAAAGTAGCTTAACCGGCTTTAAATTCACGGTATCTTTCGCCGACGAGAAAGGTCCACTTACAAAACAACGTCCCGTAAATCCGGTCCGTAGTTGCATTATCTTTCGCGGAAAAGGAGGCAAACATTGCACGCGTCGGCAAAAGCTTTTCATTTCCGTGATATTTTAAAGTTATCGTGTCCGCCTCGGCAAATTTATACCCCAATAAAGTTTTTCGACCTTCTCGTGCATGAGAACAGCGTGAACGCGGGAAGAATAGCTCGCTAGCGGATAAATGGTTCCGCGCGAATTACGTTAACGATTCGTGTCGGCTGTTTCGGAAGCATCGGACACCTCATATCGACAGGCATCACTTTAAATCTGTTCCGTCAACCTTTAAGTGACGCATTGCATACATCTGATAAATGAAAATATAATCTTAGCTTCGTACTACCCTCAAATAGATTGCTCGTTAATGTTATTCCGAATATTTATATACAAGGTATCGCGTAAAATCTATCCGATTATTTTCCCGCTACAGATTTCTCTCATCTCGAAAAATTTCATGTCGATCGATGTAAGTAAAAATATAGAGATGGCTACATTTATAATCTTACACACTATTACGTATATAATATAGATACAGACTGTATCGTATTATTTTTTGTCTTTCTAAATATACGGTTAAAATTATTGTGCATTTTTTTGCATGTAATGCGTTTGTATTCATACATATGCACTCTTAAAGCAAAGCGACATATTGAAGAATTGTCCGATTTTGTCGACTTTAATTCGGAATTGTGTCACGTGCTTGCACTTCGTCATCATCCAATCCGTATGGATCAATTTGATCGTATAAATTTTTATGTCACCGCGATACTCTCGATCTGTTATCGGAATCAAGAAATTATAACGCTCGAATCGATTATCTTTGTCTTTACAACTCCTCCCTCTCTCTCTCTCTCTCTCCCTGTCCTCATCGACAAGATAATTTAACCGGAGACGATCACCATAATATACATTTTTACGAGCATCGGTTAATGCAATAATTAGTCATCGATAAAACGATTACGTTTATTACAAAGTTTATAGATGGCCCCAGAGAGAGAACGAGATAGCTAGAGAGAGAGAGAGAGAGTGCTGTTTAGAAATTCAAGTACACCCCTCTGTCCGCCATTCAGCGCACTCGAGCACAGCGAAAATCGCGAAATCTGGGAACAAAAGTACGTTCTGGTAAGAAGAGGGTATAATATGGATCTCCATTTGAAATAAGCTCTCCCCCTCGTCCGCCTCCTAGCACCCCCGTGTACCTAGTTTGTTGCGTTTGAATATTCAACGCAAGTTTTTTTTATTAGCTTGCCGGCCCTCTCTCCTTGCCTACAGCTCGGCAACAGACATCTTTATTCATTGCCTTTCCAAAGATATAATTGAGTAATTATTTATAATATATCTAGAATATGCATGCTTCACTTCTCCGACAGAATACATTACTGCTTACTGCCCCTAAACGTAACCTCTTGTTACCGTTTGGATTTCTAGCTTGCAGGTTACTTCGCTGGTTCTCAACTTGGCGATTTTAACGCACGATTTGTCTTTCCGCGGATAATGCGTGTGTGATTCGTATTTAACAATTATACAAAAGATATGATGTAATCAAAATAGATGGTCAATGTTACCAAAATATTATTAATATATTTGAATTTTTTCTAGTAAAATCAAACAAAAGATTGCTTTGCATGCGAGAATAAAAAAAATGCTGTTAGAAAAATAAAAGGATAGACCGAAAAAACACAACGCGAAAAAGATATATAAAATAATTCATATCCAAAGAAATACAAATCGATATACAAATCGAAAAAATGTAGTTAATAAAAAGGATAAAAAAAGTGAGATTAATATCGCGTTTTAATATTGGCGAAACTAAAGTAATTAATATATATAGCATATTAAGCGTAGAAATTATTTTCATAACCCGTCTGAGAGAAGTACCTGCTTATGATTATCTCACTTATCGAGAAACTTACCTTGCTAGATTGCAAACTGCGCGCGAAACCCTACGGAGCGGGAAGCCATAATTTCGCATTAAGCGGTAATCGCAATCTGGGGTAAGTAATCGATATATTAGTCGTCCCTTAATTAACGTCCTTGTGATCGCGCGATATAGACCAGCTGGCCTGTCGGCGAATAGATTTACGAGCTCACCTACAGTAGAAATCAGCGCGGAAGCGTATCCTTTTCGGGTCACCCGCTCTCCAATAACTGGTTTGCACGAGAGGAGAAAGGCTTTATTCTCGCGCAACGCGAGGAGAACTAAAAGAGCTACGGTCGCCTGGTCGTAAGCGTGGGACAATTAATAATAATTCCGGGATTAATGCTAATTACTAATTACACGCTCACTCGGATAATAATGTTCCCGGATTGCGGTGTCGTTAGTCAACGCGAAAAAATCGTCGCATCAATGCGCTTGATTATTATTATGGTACGCCGCGATCGATTACATCGCGAGCGGTTTACTTATGCTCTTGTCGAGATCTCTCTCCCTTCTCCGAAACCTTATTTCTTTTTTTTTAATTGTTCGCGACGATAATGCTACTTAGTTCGCGTCGCGAAGTAATGTTATCTATCGATCTTCATGAAGTAGTAAGATAGTAGGACTGTCACGGTGATTGAGAGCCGCTTTAATTTCCCGTAAATCAGAGCTCCGCTGATTAAAGACAAAAGGTGAGGGGAAGAGTGGGGAAAGCGTGTAAAGTGCGGCACGAGGAAGATAGAGAAAAGGAGGTGCTGAAAGAGCCGGTCCGTGTATTTGCGGAGAGTATAGACTCTTCGCTTCATATTTGTAAGAAATTATGGAGTCTGTCGCGTGTCTATTCGCAGTTAGATCGACCAGCTTGATCTAACTCACCCGGATATTCGCCTTCTTCTCGTTCTCTTTATCTTCTTCTAGCTTCGCCCCTGGATTTTTTTTATATCGTTTTAAATAAAATTCCGAATAATGCAATCTCATGTAAAATCATTTAAATAAGCCCAAAAAATGTTAGATTTATATACTTCTATTCACAAAAATGCTTCACTTATCAAAACTTTTTTCAAACAAAACTTTAAATATAATTGTTGATAATTATCAAAAATATTCTGTTGATTTTTCAAACATACAAATAACGCGATCGAACGATAGTAATTCATGAGAGTGAAGCGCGCTCGTCTCTCTTTCAGAAAGAGAAAATTTAAGAGGATTCCTCGGAATGACAACTTGCCGAAAATGGTGTTGGGACTATATCCCGGCAATTACCATTACGTACCTAAAGTCGGTCCGGTTGTTGGATAGCATAATGCTGTATTTAATGGGCGGCACTGCAAGCCGTGTGTGACACGATATACGAGGCCGAGTCAACATATATCCTGTCAGATTTTTAAAATGCCCTGATTTACAATGACCATTGTGCTGTCCGCCGCATATCTATTGTCGCGCCCTTGCAACAGCTATCCGGGTATACTTCTGTCTATCTTCGCACGAATAGTTCCGTTTCCACGCTTGCATCCTGCGTCCAAAGATCTTCAGACTGCATCGTGTGTCCCGAGTACACATTTTCAAAGAAGGCTTAACGATCAAGCGCGTCCAGGATGGTCGATCGAATGAAATCAGGCGAGCCGCGGTGAGTTAAATGCTAGTACCTGCTCCAGCTGAAAAAGTGATAATTGGTAGTGTCGTCTATATCATTTAAACAACTTCGATGATTAAATATAGAATCAATTGGAAAGATTCGAATTGATTAAAAGCTATTCGAGATTAATCGATACAGGATAATCGAATGAAATAAAAACGACTGTCTCGATAGTCGTTGAAGGGGAAATACTTTACTCTCTTACGACTGTGAAAACTGAATAATCTTCTCGGAAGATGCTATCTTAATTGGTTAAATTGTCGCAAAGAAATTATACGCTTACATCGTAACTATCCAAGGAATTGTATAAAGTGTCGTACGAATAATAATGAATAATAATGAACGCCCTTGAGCGAAACGTCGAGCTCTTAAAGATATAAAAATGTACGAGGTACATTCGGTCGGTTTCACGGCCAATATAATTGGCTGATTTTACTTCTTCAAGTCACGCATGCACACTGGCAAAGGAGATAAGTTAATGAAATCGCGCCTGTTTTATGAGCACGATTGTTATGCGTATTCGTGTAATACAGAATACAGGGTGAATTGTGATTAACCGATTCTCAACGGACCAGCGGTTTTAATTAAGTTATCGATTTATTTTCGGCATTGTCTCTCCCATAAAGTGCGATTTTTTTTCTGCTGCGTAAGCAAGCGTTTATATGCGACTCGTCACGTTCGACTGAAAACTCCGGCATTTACTCACCGTCGAAGAAACGAATGTTGATAGGAAATTGATAAATTAGACCTCTATAGATGTATCATGACCTTATACAAAATACATAGCATACAAAAGTAGTCAACTTAAACGATGACGAACTGCTTCGTGAATAAATCTCATAAGATATTTTTGCAACGATCAACGTAACGAGGTACAAATTCGTTAAAGAAACTAACCATTTAGATGAAATATACATGAAGGAGAGTAGTAGTTTGAAATTACACATGCCGTTATGCGATTCATTTTTTAAACAGGGCCACTTAAAATTTAGCGCGACGCTGGTAGTGCAAACGGTTGGTATGTTTTATTAAATTTTATTGTTCCTACCGCGTGTCTCTTGAATATTTCAGACGTGCGATATTTACTCGGCTGGCAACCAGCAAGAATTCTCTTGAATCGTGTAGAACTTGGAAGTTAGCACATTTTAGCGTCACCGTTGTCATAAATTCTGCTAAGTCGAACTTTGATGCCGAGTTCAAGGTAAACGCGGTGCGGTAGCTGCTGGAGAAACGTCTAGAGTGAAGCGGAGAGGAAGGCGAGCCAGCCTGGCTGATTGTAAGTTATATGCGACGTGCTTGCTTTATATCCCCAGCGCAACTTTCCGCTCTCGTAAAGCTGCTTCGCTCTCTTCTCTTTGCATTCACTGCCTCCGAAAGTGTATCGTCCTTTTAAGTCGAACATACATACGCGGTTTTTAACCTCGCAGATTACTCAACTCTCTTGGACTGATTCTACGTTTCGTTATGATGCAAACACAATTGTGTTAAGATAACAAAATAAAAATTTCAAAGCCTCATATTTATGTAATATTGATAAACGATAAATTAACAATCTCTTACATTTATTAATAACTAATTGAATTAAAATTAAGATTTTAATATTATTTTTAAAATATAAAGATCCTCGTTTTAATTAAATTTTACGGTATAAGAACCTGAATATGATTTCTCTCTTATTGGAAATGCATGTATGGATTGTGAAATCGGACAGAAAATATTAGAAACACGGAGATATTCGAAGCTATCGAAATCGAAGCTAGTGAAGTACTTTCCAGTCGTTGAAGAAGGGACAAGTAGTTGAACGTGTTATTCTTCGGATGACCTGAGACGCTTCCTTATACAAACGAAGCGAAGTTGGGCGCGGCATCACCCAGATCTCGGGTCCCTGGCTGATGGCCATAATCTGAGCAGGCTGGTGGGGTCGGAGGCATGGGGGGTCTGGGGTTA
The DNA here is from genome assembly GCF_030444845.1 of Prenolepis imparis. Taxonomy (NCBI): domain Eukaryota; kingdom Metazoa; phylum Arthropoda; class Insecta; order Hymenoptera; family Formicidae; genus Prenolepis; species Prenolepis imparis. The sequence goes on from NW_028141166.1 coordinate 12,434,804, forward strand.
ACTTATAATAACAGAAGTTGCTCGAGAGTTCAGTGACTGGACAGTACCTGGAAGCTCGGACAGCTACGACAGGGATGAGGGATGGGTCGTCGCCAAGTGTCCGGCCAACAGAATGTGAGCTATAGCATCAGTACAAGACGTGAGACCTGGTCTCACGTGACCACCGACAAACTAACCGTGGCGTATGCTGCGCAAACAGTGTCGAACTTTGGTGCAAATCGCGAATTTAGAACTTCGATATGTCTTGGTGATACTGCTGGTAAATTGGCCGGTACGACGGAACGAATTTCTTCCCCGTGGATACATCTCCGAACACATTCCAATTTGCAAGCTAATACATTTTATTCAGGATTATATTGTAATGAGGAAATTTTAAAAGAGTAGCTTTGTATTTCATCTCTCGATTCTATCTGAAGTTTATTTTTCCACGAATTTTCCTAGAAATGGCATCCTTTGTTTTCCTTCGTGTAAGAATTAATCGAGGTTGATTCCGGCTCCTTAATGAACGTAACCAAGCTCATCAACCTGCTTTAGTTACTAGCAATTATTCTATTTTTAAACTCGCATAACTTTTTTCATTCGCGTTTTACGTCTTGAATTTGTACTCGACTCTTGTTTCAATGGCGTTTCTCTTTTATCCGCGAGTATCATCCATCTCTTTATTTACGATTTAGCTCATATTTATCTGAGTTCAAAACGGAAATACCGTACGTAATAACGAAATTAACGTGCCCCGCCTGGCGTGCTCAAGTCACAGTCACGTAGAATATTTCGAAAGGCAATGTCTGCCTCGGGCTTCGCCGATCGAGTTGTCGATATCTCGCGGCGGTGCACTCGGCGGTGGGTACTCGTTAGAAAATATCGAATCGGTGTACGCCTTAGCAGGGCACCTGAATGATAGCCTTCATAAAGTATAATCGGTAAACAATTAACATTCGCGTTACGCACGGCCCACGCGCTATTGCGTTACAAGAAGCGACGCCGAGACTGAACGCCTGACTCTGACAATTTGCCCGAGGTGTTACCTCGTTAAATGATAATCAGAGATTTGAAAAAATTCAGTTTTGTACTCTTGTATAGATCGCTCGAGAAAATGTGCAAGGAAATCACGCAATTCTATACATTTTCCGCCCTCTTAACAATTGCATTAAAAGATGATATTTTGCAGATTTGAAAATATATAAGATATCATACAAGATATGTACCTGAATTTTAAGATATATATTTAAATCTCGATAGTGGGGCACTTTTTTATATCGACTCAAATGCTGGCTCGTTCTCCATCACAAATTCGATGCACCTGTTTAATCAAGCATTAAACAGTCCTCGCAGAACAGTTTCTCTTTTTCTCAATCGAAGCGAAGATCACGAGTTATTATACGCAGTCGGCTCACTCATTACTGGTGAATAAGTCCGGCAAATTAACGAGGGTTATTAACTTTTGCTCAGCGAGGTCATACCTTTTCCCGCGATCGGTATCGGTACGTATCAATTACAGGACGAATATTAATGAATTCTCAAGGATGGCCGCGCGCGCGGAACTCGCTACCGCGGCGCATGACGAGAAAGGGACGGGGTCCGTGTGTAGTATCTGCGAGTATTTGACGAGGGATCTGGAGTGTCGAGCCGGGGCTGAAGAAGAGAGAGCGAGAGAGGGACGAGGAAGAGAAAGGAAGAGGAAGAGAGTGAAACGCGTGAGGAAGAGAGAAAAAAAAGCAAGAAGTTGATTGAATTTTACCGCTGCGCTGTGTGTTACCCTCTCGTACACGTGCTCTCTCACGTGTGTGCGATCCGCAGGACACGTGTGTATTTACAATCGGCTGCAGATACTTACGGCGCCACTTTCGATGTGACGGTGTTATAAATGGGAATTGAATCGAGCCGCAGTCCACGCCTTCCCAAGGTTATCGCCCGGCTGAAATCTATAGCCCAGATACAATCTAGTAGACACGCTCCGTAAATTCAATTACGCATTAACAAAAATCGCCGCTTATATACCCCCGAGGAGAGAACGAGGACGACGGAGTATTCGCGCAACGATACGAATGGGGATGGGGATAGAGAGAAGAACCTCTCGGGAGGTAGAGAGAGGCAGCGGGATAAATTACCGCTGGTAAGATAAATGGTGATGCGATATTAATTTCGATTTTCGTGCCGGGGACTTATTAACGCGATTTCGCGCGACCGTAACCCGTTCTCGTTGGTTCCGAATTTCAGGTTTCCGCGATCAAAATCCTTCTTTACAACCACACAATTATGAAAGTAGGGGCTTTCGTATACTTGAGAGAGTCTCCTTCGTTTCTTCTGCTATCACAGCGCGAGGTATAACTTCGCGCACAGGAAGCAAGGATACCGATTGCTGTTCTGGATTATTTAAATGCGTTGCATAATGAGTACGGTATATATAATGAAGTGGCCTCTAGCATTTTATTGTACCCTTCCAATTTGGTCCTGCGCATCATTTGGTACGCAGCTGAGTAATCATCCGCCCGGCATGATAGGACCGAGGCTACTGGGCGTGGATAAATCTGTAAGCTCAATAAGGGTAACTGTGATTAAGTGCTTTCGAGGCTGTACGAGACTCCTCGCGGCGGCAGCGACGACAAAGATTTATGTCGCTTCCGTGGAAACGCAGTGCCGCGGGGGCCGATGATCCGCGAAAAGCGACGTCTCACCGGTAACACGCAGATGAGTCTCTCTCACTGGAGATTAAAGAATTTTATAATTGTCCTAAAAAACAAATATAAATAAATAAAAATAAATAAATTACAAAATAAATTAATATTACACAAAAGCCGCAACATAGATGTTTCACGCAATTGTCAAGATAGATAGAAAGAAAGGTCGAAGATTAGGTCATCTGGCATGTAATAAAAAAGAAAACCAAACGCAATGTTTCAGAAAGGGCGCGCCATTAAGGCTACAATTAAGAATGGTCGCGTCATAAAATCGCGCGTTAATGTAAGGCATGCGAGGCCATACCTCATCTACCCTTCGTCGCGACTTGTCGTGGCATTTATATCGCGGCGAGCAATTGGGAACCCGTCCAAATTAAGCGTTTCAATGTTATACGAAGAAGGTCGCGCTTGCTCCGCATAATTAGCACGTCGTCGGAGGGATACGTTTCTTTGTCCATGTGACTGTGTTACGCTCGATTCTCTGTCTATAGAACTCTCTCTCCCTCTATTTCTCTCCCGCACCTTTCTCTCTTTCTCTCTCTCTATTTTAAGAGATACCATTACGTGCCGATGAAATTACTAGCACGGAAGGCGCATTTACAGCAATAAATCATGTTTAATCGCATAATACGAAAACTACAGCCAGCTGTCCTCTGTGATCGCGTTCAAGGAGCATTCCTTGAGTAACTCGTTTTGCGCTCATTAATAAATATATAATCAACGAGAGCAGATTAATACTCCGATTATTAATCCTTGAAAATGTCGTTCCGACGACGCCTGAAATGAGCTTCATCCGAAGCGGCAAAATTATATTATCGATATTGCGTCGCTTGTTTCAAAATATTATTATCATATTACTAGAACAATACAAGCGCGCACTATATACGTGCGCGCCATTCTTCAGTTTTATGTTAAAAAATGATATTTCTTTAAAAATAATATAAAGTTTGTTTAAACTCGATTAATATTTTTTCACAGAAATCAGCTGATTAAAGCATTAATTTGCTAATTAAATTTTAAAATAATAATATGGTAAAAAATTAAACTAGTTATGTGTTGTAAATAATATGTTATAATACTTTATTCTCAATTAATATTCTTTGACAGAAATCAGCTGATAACTGTCAAAAATATTAATCGTGTTTAAAGTATTATAATATATTATTTAAAACATTATTTTAATTTTTATAACATATTATTATTTTAAAAATTAATTAGCAAATTAACGCTGTAATCAGCTGATTTCTATCAAAAAATATTAATAAAGCAAAAATTTGTTAATTAAATATTTTAGCTTACATATTTATATTTATATTGTGTATGTTTTAATTTGCTAATTAAATTTTAAAATAATAATATGGTAAAAGTTATAAAATAGTAATATGTTGTAAATAATCTTATAATACTTTATTCTCGATTAATATTTTTTCTTTCTAAAGCTATATCTTTTCGAACGAATCTCCTTCGAGTTTTAATTAATTATTAATATTAAGTCATGTATATAGTATCGCGCGCGCGTTATTAGAGTGAAGTTGCCGATGTTCGTAGCTTTGGCCATTACCGAAACGCCGCGAGTATCAGGCAGTTGGAGCTGCGTCCCGCTGTGATTAATTAGTAAGCATAATTGTTAAAAACGATTTCTAACCTTTGTATTGTAATATTTATCAATCGCATATCATAATTTCAACGTTAATATGTAGGCGTAATTGTTCGAAACGCACATTTCGCGAAAAATTCGATGCAAAAAATCTCTTGCCAACATAACCCAACTTAATCTGTTTTCACGCGCGCGAATATGTTGCGATCCGTGGATATATTTATCGTTAATTCTAGTTTGCATATTTATATTGTGTATGTTATAATGCGAAATAATAAGATTATTCTAATATGTATGTATTTTATTTGTTACAGGTAGCATTGCGATACACAGTGCGATTCACGCATCGTGTCGGGAGTGCCGTGTAAAGTATCGCGCGTCGGGAGTGCCGTGTAAAGTGTCGGTTATTAAATCGTAATTATTCGTATTTTGGCGAGTGTCGTGAGTGCTATGAAGGACCAAGAGAGGAGGAGGAGGCCCGGGGAGGCATCAGGCGACAGCGGAGCAACTTCGAGGTATGCGAAATAAAAACATTTGTTCTAAATTGCATTGTTTATGAGATATTCGACACACACATAACATAATTTGAATATTTTGTTTTCAGATCAGTGTGTGCTGCACTACAACTCAGCTATTGCACGTATCGGTGAGTGAGAAATTATTTATTTTATAATATTTCTATAGCGATAATGGCGATAATTCTATAGCGATATATAATATGTACGAAAGTTGATACATATAATGTTGATATATATAATATGTATGAAAATATTAATATGTTTTATATAATATGTTATAATATCTTATTTGCGATTAATATTTTTTGACAAAAATCAATTGATAATTGTCAAAAATATTAATCGAATTTAAAATATTATAACATCCCTTTCTAAAAAAGGCATATTAATTGTAAGTCGATTCTCGCAAGTATTTTGTTGCATCTTTTCCGCGATGCTGATTGACTGTTTCGATTCGCATTATGCGTTATATTTGTAGCATCGAGGCTGTCATCACGAGGATTAGTAGTTTAACAGTTTGTTCAAAATAAAATAAAATAAAATAATATGTTTGAAATAATATGTTATAATACTTTATCCGCGATTAATATTTTTTGACAGAAATCAGCTGATAACTGTCAAAAATATTAATTTAAAGTATTATAATATATTATTTAAAACTAATATCATTATTTTATTTAATTTTATTTTGAACAAACTATCAAACTGCTATCCCTCGCGATGACAGCCTCTCGATGCTACAAATATAACGCACAACATGAATCTTGAGAGCCAATGAGCTTTGCGGAAGAGCGACAACAATAAACTTCGATATATGCGAATATCGATTTTACATATCTTTTTTAGAAAAGGAGGATATGAAGACATTTTAATATATCCCATGCATTTGACATTAAAATACTTTTTTGGGAGGGTTATTAATGAACGTGTAAAACTTTAGCTCTTTGTATATATCTCTCTCTCTCTATGCCTTTCATTTAATCATAATACTATCAAAAATTTTAACACTTTGAACTGCTTGCCGATGCAAGTTTCTAATATCATTCATCGTTTTAATTACACGAGAATACGACTATTCTCTCATACAATTAATTCGAATGAAAAAAAACTCAAGCTGCTACGTCACTCAAAGCTCGTTTTAACCTCGCCAAGGAGAAACGGGCGGCAGACAGGTAGCGTCGTAATGAATACTGAATTCGTATCGACTACTTTGTGGCTGATTATTCATCCGGATCCGCCGGCCGCGTTACTGTCCGCTCATAAACGTCAAATTTAGCCTGACAAAAACGATGGCAATTAAAAGCGCGTTCTGATTACTTCGCAATGCGGTCTAATGTAACAAAGAGAAAAAAAAAACATTTCGACGCGTACATATATACAACCCCGGAGAGGCATTCTGCGACTTAGACGAGTGCAGGCAGCGCACGCTCGACACCGTCGCGCAACAATATACGATAATGAAGAATTATCGCCGCATAAGACTCCCGATGGAATAGGCGTTGGACTACTCGTTAGCGGATCGAGATCGTAAAAATCATCGCGGTTGCACGCACGACGGATTCTCGGTATGCACCGGAGAGTTGCCGGCCAATCGGGCTCCGACGTTTCGCGATGGAATTGCAGCGAGAGTTTTCGAAAAGCGCGCGACGCACCTCAAGGTCCGCCTCAAGATGTTCAAAACATTCTACTCCTCCTCCTTTTGTTCGTCACCCAGCATCTTCCTCCAGCAATCCTCCGAGCTGCAACGCACTCATGTCTCCTTCGTAAATCAATTCGAGCTTGTTTATCGCGATCGTCCGTTATTCGGAACGTATAGCAGTTAAATCCTTGACTCGTCCTTCTTGCCGAGGATTTTGTTGATGAATCAATGGAACAATCAACTGAGGTCGAAATTCGACGAACATTTCGTGAAAATATTTTCGGATACACATCGATACAATCGAAGTTGTACAAATTAATTTTATGCAAGATAGACGACGAATCCTATCGAGGACTATCTCGAATGCCGATGAAGTTTAACGTTCTTCCCGTAGGATTTATCTCTGATTTATTTTTAGTTCGCTTTTCGATAGAGATAAGGCGACGCGTCTCGCGATCGTTAGCCTAATTTAACTAATGACCGGAGCAATCGGCGCCGTGTACGTCGGGGAAAAAAACCTGGACTAAATTACGCACCCGCAAAGTGTCACCAACCGGCTGTGGGAGTTCGTACTCATTTTCAGGGAGCGTCGTCAGTCTTTTAGTCTTGCGTGCCATCGTTCCGAGAGCAGCAACGGTAGCGGGCTTGGCTTTAGGGGAAGCTGCAGAGGGTCCAGGATGAACGACGCGACGGCAACGGATAGCAGCAGCGACCACATACGTATTAGGGGCAATATTTTAGCGGTACTTTTAATTTCGCCGTGATCGTAAACATTTCGACGCATACGCGCGTGAGGGAGAAGTAGTGGCGCGGAGCGGCCAAGGAAACGGAACGGACGACCCGAGAGAGAACTGTGTATTTGCATATTTTAATGAGGTACCGGGGCTTATAGTGCCGCGGGAGCTGCCGAGAGACGCGCCACGACGGCAGCAGGTAGTCCTCTGGTAGGTTTCGCTCACAGACCCAAATGCCGATGATAATGTGACGTGCGAGCCTAATGCGTTCCTGCGAAAACGCAATGTGGCGGTCGCATATCAATTCACTCGCGACATATATATAGATACCTATGAATATTGTCGCCTCTCTCTTTTGACAGGCTTATTGTTAATCTCTTCTTTTCAAGATCGATATATTTCGTTTTAAGATCTATATTGGTTCGTGTATCAATTCCGCTACAACAGCAAGATTGTAAACTGTTGACTCTTGAAGAAATTATTACAAATTTTAATTTACCGGAAAATAATATAAATATTTTATAAATTTTATAAATTTTTATAAATTTTATTTTATTAGATTGTGATGTGGATCCAATGGAACAAAGAAAAAATATTCGTGTAACCTCATTGCGGTAACCGCGCGGCCGTTGCATCGAATCCAAATTACGTTCAAAGAGACTTTGGTTTCCTTTATTACGCAAAAATTTGCAATGGTCCGTTTCACTTCTCCTCTCGTGTGAAAATCGTGTGAAATCCGTGAGAAGCGCGAAACCGGTCCGACATTCGCTCGCGATTCCCATCGAAGTCGCAACCATTCAACCGATCTCCTTTACGGAGATGAACTCAAGAACACAACTCGATTCACACCGATCTGTCCTTTCCTTTTGCAACGTATACCGGCCACGATCGTTCGGGCAACCCAGGCCGAAAGGCGTTAATTATAATTAGCAGAGGCGAGATTAGTAATTAACACTTGGGGGTAATCGCGAACGTTGCGTGAAGGTGCACGGACGTACAGACGCGAACAAGAGGAGAGGGAGTATGTGTATGAGCCTGCGGCCGATGAGTCTGTGTCCGTGATGGTACACGTGAATATGTGTGTGAACGCGGATAATAACGGCCGGCCTGGTCCAGCGAGGCTGGCTGCGAGAAAGGCAGGCGAGGCAAGTCGCCCGATTTATAACGCAGATAATAATTGCGGGCCGAACTTAATATTCATGAGCCAATCAGATTTGCGTTTCAAGTCGACGGGACACTGCGGAGAGAGAGTCTTTGCTTTTTCCAAAGATTCATTGTACCGCACGACGACGACGATGACCGCGTGAATTCGACAATTTGACGAAGGGTCCTTCTCTCTCGCAATTTTTCTTCGTAAATTGTATCTCGAAATTTTTCTTTCTGCATTCGTAAAATATTTGGAAAAAATTTTTAGATTTTTTAAATTTTATTAATATGATAAAGATATTTGACATTATAGATAAAATTCTACGATTATAATTATCCTTTTAATTTAAGATCTTGTAAGATTTCCAAACGCATATCAGACGTAACTAATCCTCAAACATTTTACTAATGACTTACGTTAAAAGTAGAATATTTCAACAGGCGAATATAAATATTTCTTGCATAGAAAGGATATATTCTCTCTTTGATCGAGTTAAACGAGTCAAAGCTAATGCTACGGACCTTGCAACGCTAACGTCACTTAAACGATGGAGTCGCAGCAGCCAGGCGAATCGCCGGGTCAGAGAGCCGCCTAAAACGGTTATTATGTCGGCCGATTGCGTTCGCAGCCCCGGTAATATTAACGTCAATTCGAACGTAAGAGGGTGGCCATCGACGCGCTGTTTCCTACTGATGAGTCACTTTGAGTGAGCGCCTACGAGCGATGATGGACGCTAGATAGTCATTGCGCGTATCGTACGAATTACGGCCGGATCGGCTGATGCATAGATCGAGAGATCGATCAGGCTATCTTTGACGCACTTAATTTTATCGATAATATATTAAAGCACTATTTAATCCTTTTTGGGATATCTTCCATTAAAATATTTCTATTAATTAATAGACGAAACAGTTGCTAGCTATCTCATCATAATAAATTTTATCGTGATAAAAATAATATATTTCTTATTAAAATATTTTTTGTTTTTCAAAATCATAGTTATTAAAAGTAAGTAGATATAATATTTTAAGATTCTGTACAGTATTCAGATTTCTGTAAGACTATAAGAAGAAAATTGGGCGTTCTAAGAGACGGACGTTGCTGTGCATAATTATAAAAAAATTTGTATGTATATGCGCGCGTAAAATTACTACAGACCGAATTATGCGTAAATATTTTCTCGGACAAAGATACGGCGTAAGAGAACATTACTGACTGACGTTAATTGTGCATAATTTGCCTGGCCCTTGCTCGGAACATTTTAACGAAACGCGTACATTACGCATATGTCTTGAGGTTCGGTTCGCATACGAATGAGTGGACCGGATGCTGGATTTACTGGAGTTTACCGCGAAACCGTTCTCACTCGATGTCTCATTCTTGTCCAGTGGAAATTGTCTCGACGAGGCGCGAAGAATTTACCAGTCTTGTATTGTGATTTTAAGACTTAGCGACCGACAATCATTCCCCCGCCCTTCAAGATACACCGCATATGAAAAACAGAATCGCATTATTTGGGTACAATTTTTTCTTCTTTATTTGTTTTCTTTTTTTATCAACCATTTATATTCTAACATATTCCTCGCCGTATATTATATTTGGTAAACGTTATTTTAAATAAAAACTGTTATTTTACGAGCGATAAAAACAACCGAGCAAAACGCGAAAGACAAGTAGGGCGGGCAAATATATGACGCGCAATCGTCGGGAACGCGCTAGAGCGCGTCGATCCTTTCGCCGGCAGAAAAAAATAGCCCGAGTTAAAATATTTAAAGACCCGCGCGGTTTAAATACTTCCCCGTCACAGCGGAGGCATTAATAACTAGAACGAAGTGGTTGAATTATCCCTCTGCTCCATGTTTACCTCGTCTCACCCTCTTCCTCTCTCTCTCTTTCCGTCGCGCGCTCTCGACACGCCGAAAGCGCCGCGGAAAAAAGCGTCATTTGCAGAACGCGGATGACATTTTAATCGCGGGCGCGAGCGGTGCCCGGGCTCCTTCTCGTTGCTCGAAAAAAAATATGGCCACCGTTTTCAGCAAGGGGGGAAAAGAGTGGGTTGGCGGAAGGACAGACGACAGGGGGGCGAGGGGTAACAACAGGCCGCGGCGCTTCGAATTTCGACGGCCGCACGGACACGGCCGGCAGAGCAGTTTGGCGGTCTGCGGGGTCGGCCGAAATGGCCGGAAGCCCCGGGTGTTTGTAAGTTTCGGCTAATAGAAAAAAATGACGAGGTGCCGGGATACCTACCCCGTGTCCATTTCCAGCCATTATTTTTATTCCGGTGCGTTTTACCGGAATGGCCGCTCGGCCGAGCCGCCATCTATATACGGGCACGATGGAACCGTCTCTCTCTCTCTTGCTCTCTCTTTTTTTTTTTTTTCAATTTCTCTCTTTCTCCCTATGTTTCTCTCTTTCTCTCTCTCTCGTTCTCCAAATCCACCCTCTCCCAACTCGCTGCACTTACGCGACTCTCGTCCGCGCGCTTCCAATGCTTCTTCCTCTTTCTCTCTTCCCTTTTTTTGACCCTTTTTACTCGTTCGCTCGCTCGCGGCCGTTCCACCACGGATTTACACACTTTTTTCGGCCGGCAACTGTCTGTCATTAGGCGCAGCACGTGGATCGACGTACGAGCGAAGCCACGATGGGAGGAATGGGGAGTGCAGGGCATGACAGCGAGTTGGAGGTGGAGACCGGTTGTGCCCGGGAAGCGCGTTTAACAAGGACAGATAGTGATTTAATTTTAAAAAATTGACGAAACGACGCTAGAAAGAGAGAGAAAGAGAGAGAGAGAGAGAAAGAGAGCGGGCCCAAACGTTTCTCCCTTGCGATTGTGAGCTTGATCCTCGCGATACGTATGTATCCGCGCGCGTATGTATGTGCCGGAGGGCATTGATTAACTTTCGACAATGTCAAATCGTCGGCAACGCCGCCCTCGCCGACGTTCGCCACGGCGAGGCGTTGCAACTGCGTTTTTTAACTCATTTGTCTGCATTTTCGGTCGCACCCGATGGGGAGCGAACAGGAGGAACAGGAAACCGGATCGCGGTAGCGACCTCACGACCGGTTCGAATAACACGGACAAATTACTACGACGCTACTGCATTCGAGTTGCGTCCGAGGCTAAGCGATCGCGCGATTTCGGCTCAGGATAATGGCCGATGATTCCGCAGATTTCGGGAAGAGCGATGCTTTGGGGGATCGTTCAATCGCGGGGCGACGTGTAGATTTATACGACCCCTTCTCTCTTTCTCTCTTTCTCTCTCTCTCTCTCTCTCTCTCTAGATCCCTCGATTATGTATTTCTGCAAAAAAAAGGAAATAGCACATAAATAGTTCGAATATAGAGATCGATAGTTTCAACAGAGAAGGTACATTTTTTTTTGCAATTCTGATGAGTCTGAGAGAAGCGACAAAAGTGTGATTGAAATGATTATTATCGCTGCACCGATACGAAGAATAATAAACGATAATCTATGTAACGCGCATCGAGGTGTACGAAGAAAAGTGACTCGTTTACGTAATAAATTATTACAGAATCGCCGGTGTGCGGTTGTATCGTTTGAAACCGTGTGACAGAGAGAATCTAAAAACCAGGAAGTTTTCGCGAAACGATGTATAGCAACGACTAATGAATTAACGCGCGTGCGGTGGGTTCGCTTTGAAAAAGACCAGCGGCAGCTTTCACGTTACTGCCAGCGGTACGAAAAAAGCACAATGTTGAATTATACGACGGCCAGAGGGCCGCCTCGCGGCGGCTTTTAATGCTAATTTAATTATTTAAGCTTTTTATAAGTCAATTAACAGACGCTTCGTGTTGCACCGCTGTGGCGCGCATAAGCGCCCGTACGGAAAGTTTTTTATCGCCCGAATTCGATGTCCATCCTCTCATTACAGTAGTAGCCCCTGGATTGTTGTAGTAGATCGTTGAACGCGCGTCTCTTTATTAACCGTCACTATCGAAGGATAATTATAACGTGCTATCTCATCCGATCGCATCAGCTTACTTTATTACATTGCATTATATGTATATATACTATCGCGAAACACACACCTGTTAAAGATTAATCATTATACAATAATTGTAAAAATCCTTTAAATTATATTTGAAACGTCTCTTCCTTTTTTTTTTTATTTTTCATTACGCGTCTTATCGTTCCATCGTTGGTACGTTTCACTTGCAGAGCTGGTTTTCCCTCCTTCGTGCGCGCCACCACATTTCGCAAGATACCCACGCACGACGCATTGCATTATAATAAGTTATTAAGTCCAGCTATAAGAGAGGGTGGCGCGCGGGAAGGAGGTAAAGACGCAATGGTTCGCAAGCGTTCGTTAGCGGAAGGCCAGCGGTGGAGCAGCCGCGTGCGAGGGGAAGGAGGGAAGAAAGGGGAAAGGGGTCCGAGGATGATTAAACCCCCCCCCCCCGAGACGGTAATTTTTCATGTCCGATCATAAATTACCGGGCTGCACTGCCTCCGCATGCGAGAGACCAGTGTGTTACGAGTTACGAGAAAAATTTCAGCCGGTATTATAATTAGCTATGTTAATTATGCATTAATTTATTATCCAGAGCCGCGCGACGTTTTAATTATAATCTTGCCAGGGCCGCGGGGGCAGCTTGAAAAGTAGTTTGGTAGTTTCGAGCTCGGCGCATTTCGCCCTACCATCTACTTCTGGTCCTCCTTCTTCGTCGTCGTTCTCGCCGTCGTCGTCGCCGTCGATGTCGACGTCGTCGTCATCTTTACTCGCCGTCGTTTTTCGCTCCTCTTCTCTCTCCCTTTCTCTTTTTTTCACGGCGACCGCGCAAAAATAATTTCATTCCAAAGCGCAGAGTTAATTAGGTTTCTTCGAGATCCAGTGCCGCTCCGCTGATTCGTCCGGGGTTACGAAGGAAGAGTATTATTCTCGGCCGCTTTATTTCGTCAACTGTGCAACTTTGGCAAATATCGAGATCCGCGAGATGTATCTTGGTTTTTTTTATCTCCAGAGGGGAGAGCGACTTTCGAAACTTTCCCTAATATTATCAAGAGTTGATAAACTCCGCGAAAAGACGCGAAGACCACTGTAATTGATCCTCTTCTTCTGACAAAGTTGGTTTATTAATTTTTTACCGATATACCGTACTATAAATATTGGACGAGAGTCCAATAAACTTTGTCTCGGATTTATTTAATTTTACATATGACGAGGAATAAATAAATATTTATCTCAAATAATTAACGTCTCGCGAAAAGAATAGTATATTGCGCATTTATATTCAAAGTTATCTTCAAATAAAACTGACCGTCACGTTGGTACAAACGCGAACTAGCTCTATATATATGAACGCCCTTTTTTCTTTATGTATGTATTTTTTCAGGCGTCAGAAGCGTTCGAGGGCTTTCAATTACGGTAAAATGCGCGGTGTGGGACGGTTTCACGGGGAACAGTGCAAATTGGATTGCGCCGTACATAAGTATTCAACAAATGAAAATTGATTCTGACGCGGTGCCATTAATAACCACGAGGCGCATTGCGACCGTCATTTAATGAATGCAAGAACGCCGAAACCGGCGGAGCACTGTAGTGTATTTGTCATATTAGAGAAGTCAGGATAGACACCGCCCGTTAAAAGCACTTTACTGTTTCGCTAATTCCATTTATTAATACAATAATATGGTTGGGCCACTATTTAAATTCGGTCCAACGAGAGACACGGTCGCCGCCGGTTCCTCCATCAACCGAATTTCCACGATACCCGTTTTAATCCTGTTTTTCAAAGTAAACATCAATACCCAAAGTGCTTTCATAACGTTTACGCGTTTATCAGGCGCGGATACATATGATCGATCCGATAGATTGAATAATGCCGCCGATATAAACGCTGTACGATTAACCGCCGCGCGTGTACGGCATTTGTATCTTGTTTAACTAATCTGATACGCATAACGCGAAAATATGTGGCAAGCAATGCGATTTTTCATCTCATTTCTCTCTACTCTCTTCTCTTCCTTCTCTTCTCTTTTATCTCTTTTTTTTTCAAGATTTAAGCTCCCCGCTCTCGTCGACCATTTTTTTTATTATTACATTGTTATTCGTTTAAAAAATAAATTTAAAACGCAGTTCCACGTGAAATGAAAAAAAATTTTTTCATGCAATTTTAACATAATATAACAAACTATTATCAGGACATTTTTTGCTTTACAAAGACGTTTTACGAAATTCAATTTTTTTAAATTATTACACACGCAATATCGTAATAATGGGGATGGCAACGTATTTATCAAACTGATAAACTCGTAACAATGTATCATTTTTTTTTTGTTTGGTAATATATCACTAATTATTATATATACATATATACACGCAGTTGTTTATTAATATTACATTCAGTAGACCTGCCATTACGTAACAGACCGATACTATGCTCATGATGCGAAAGATAATTAATGCGAAAGAAAAATTTACGTTATATTTTATTCATTTATACACGGCATGCACATTTCGCAATATATGCGCATGTAACGGAGCTTTATCTGTCGATACGCGTTTACTGTTTTACACAAAAGCACAATACGATTGAGCTATATAGGTTGCATAATTATGCTTGCGTGTCTTTTTTTATTCTCCATGTATTATCTGCGCGATATTTGCATGAATCTTTTCCGCGTAGAGCATAAATTACATGAATTATATGTGAAAGAGAGAAATCTGATTTTTCATATTCTCTTATACCAAAAGAGTTACTACTTTAGCTAACTAAAATCTTGGAAATCACCAGAGGAGAATAATAATTATCGCGTTCAATTTTAATCGCGAACGTTTCTCGATACTGTAAAATAATTTTAATCGCGCGCGAAAAATGACTTAGAAAGTCGGGAAAATCGGGCCGATCGCGCAGAGATTCTTCGTGCGGTCGATACGAGGCACCCGCGGCGAACCGCGTGCGGTTTCTTGCTGGTTTACCGGCTATTTTTCGCGGCGTAGCGCGCGCGGCACGGGCGAACGCACCGCAGATACGCGCGATATTTAATTTTCGTCCGTTCCTCCTGGCCCCGTATTAACCGGATGCCTCGGTACTCCTCTCTCCCGAAGCGACGTGAATCCGATTTGCGCCGAGTATCACGACAAAGCGCATCCCCGGGGGCGAGGCACGGGCGAAGAGCGGTGCGGCGCAGAACTCGTCCGGGATAATAACGATTTGAGTAGACGGGACATAATGCTAATTCGCAATTTGCAATTCTTTTTACGCGTCTGCCTTCGCCCCTGCCTCTCCGCGGCTACCTCGGCTGACAGTCCGTGGACGGGACGGAACAAGGGTTGAGGGGGAGGGGGAGGGACCTCCATTGGATTTCTTACTAACTATAACACCCGTACGACGCCTCTTGATTACAAATTGCTTATTATGCCGGTCGGGGGTCCGCGCTTGGTACCGATATTCGGTGGCCCTGCCCGTAATTTTCGATGCATAATTTATGGTCGATTTAATGAGCCGCGAAAAAGGAGTAAAGGGCCGCGGGGATTATTTTTAATTATCCGAAGGAGGCAGAGAGGAGAGAGCTGAACGGGCTCCCTACTTGCTCTTCCTCTTCTTCTTATTCTTCTTCATCTTCTTCTGCCTCTTCCTCTCCAATCTCCCGATACGCCATCCTTCGTTACGTTCGATAATGCTTTATCGCCTGACGCTTCTAAAGTTATACTAATTACGCGTAATATAATCGAAGCTCGACGAGGTGCGAGCGAGATTTGAAAGATGAAACTGTTGATTATATGATCGGCAAAAATGTAGGTTCATCGTTCGATCGTTTCGTTTTCGTTTTCGGGTAAATCAACGCGCAAATTCATATAATATAGTGACGTAATGTGTACGGGATAAATTACATGTGATTTATGCGCGTGTTATAATATATCGCAAATGAAATGAGTTAAACTCGAAACATTTTCATCCATTATATAATGTACCAAGTTTAGTACCGCATTATGTAAAGTTATCCCGAAAGATATAATCATTATTACGCATTCCAGATTATTACAATGTAACGTAATATTACGATCGGTAGTCAGTGTAATACAAGATACTGAAGATATTTTGCATTAAAATTTTTTCGCTTCTTTTTGATTGTCAAAGATATTTTTTGAACAGACGAATACTAAATTTGACAAGAAATGTCCTCTTTTCGCCATGAGCTTTAATTAATTTATGGTAAAGCTATAATTGTTGCACGAGTGCAAATACATATGTATATCCAGCTGTCTTCCTGTAAAAAGAAATCGGTGCGACGCCGACAATCCCGCCCAAAATCAGCATCCTCAGCGCTATCGCGGATGCATCCCCGTGGTGCATCCTCGCGCCGTCGTGGTCGTCGTCAAAATGCCGTCGCACGGCCCGGGGCTCCGATCATTTTTTTTTTTTTTTTTTTTTTTTCTTTTTTTTTTTTTTTTTTTTCCATCGACGTTACTGCACTTCTATTTTCATTCCGCCTCACGTTCCGGCGCGGAGGCCCGCTCGTGGTGGACGAGAAAAAATGCAGCCCCCGAACACGATTGATAGGTACAAACACACGCGCGCAACTACCACGGACGTGTGTTACTCCGCGTACAACGTTTCGCGCGCATCGCATCGGCTCGGCTCGCGAAAGGTGACAGAAAGAGAAGCACCCATCGGTGTCCTTTGTCTTTCGACAGGGAGATCCGTTGGAACAGGAAGTGAGATAGCGATGGACCACAGGAAAGAGAAGCGAGAGATAGAGAGAGGAGGACGCAATGCGTAAAGCGCGCGCGCTCAGCAACGTTCAGCAACGCGGTCGCTCTACCGGCAGCATCGTTGCCGGTGGGACGTTGCTCCTGCAGACTCGTAGTGTCGGAGAGCTGTTTTAATGCCAAATGTGTTTGTCCCAATGCATCAACCACTTCTGCCCCGATCCCAAAACCCTCGCACCACCGGCCTCGTGGCCTGGTACGCGACCGGCCTCCTGTTTCGTTCCTCTTCCACCCTTCGCGCTCTCTTACCCTCTCGCGTATATCGGTTCTATCTGTTGTCGCTTTTCCCTCGCTGCTCTCGGACCAAAACGCGCGGACGAAGTAGAGCCGCACGTCCGGCCGCGGAGATGAGAGTAACCGGCATCAAGTCTGCACGTTTCCCATCCCTGTGTCCCTTTCCACCCTCTCCCTCCTCTTTCCCGACTGACTCTTCCTCCTCACCCTGCTCGCGGCACGACCGCGCCGGTCTGCGTGCTTTTTTAATGCTAAATGTAGCCTTTTGTTTGTGCGGGTATACGGGAGATTCGGGCGAGAGTTGGTCGCGCCCGGCCAGCGCTTTTTTCAAATGCTAAACGCGCGCTTCGTATCCACCCATCCTGTGCTACGTGGCATCTACAGGGTTGCCCGGAACAAGTCAGCGAACAAGACAGCTGCGTGGACTGGTGATCGGTGTCACCCGTCACCAGCGGATGGTCGGCGCGATGGAGAACGCCTCGACGTTGTAGAGCGTCAGGAATCTTGTAGCGTTTCGACTCGAATCATTTTCGCGAATCATATACTGCATGAAGAGATATACATTTTAAATCGTAAATTACGTGATATACTGCTAAGATATAGTTCATATTATGCACCCAATTGCGAGAAACAAGAAGAAATATGGTATTATATACAAACATCATTTTAAAAATTAATAATTATTATTAAATAACTCTCTCCAAATAATAGTAAATTCTCATCTATAAAGAGACTAATATTATCTCGAGAAAAGAAAAGCTTAATATACATATTTTAAGGATACAATATGTCGGTCAATCAATTTTAGAATACTTTATCTAAAATCGATAAACAATTACAGTTGATTAAATTAATGTATTCGATTCTTGGCTAATTCATATAAATAATATATAATTTTATCTTTTTATGTTGTATGTATTAAATTCGCTTTAACATGGGTATAATAAGTAAAATAATATTGCCGATTTATATGATGACGAGTTTTCTCAACGATCGTCCCGTTTACGACTGCCATTCAATCAAGATGAGCTTGACGATATACTACGTCTCCTTCGCGACTGGTCCGCGCAAACAAAGATACAAAAATCCGAAACGAAAATTGAGGGAGAGGAGCAGTCGTTCTCCCCTAGGGCTGCACTTAACGTGCCAAAAAAAGCCGCGACACTACAAGGGTTAATTTTTCCACGGGACTTCCTCGCCCGGTCGAGGCGCCGCATGACCGCGTCGAAATTTCCTTCAAACGAACCGGCCCGACGAGCCGATCGCTGTTGTATCGAGGAGCCACCAGGTACGTGAAAAGCTATAATGCCGCCGAAGCAGCGAGGAGCCGGATAGGTCGCACTGTGTGGGTCTGTTTTTCGCACACCGACCGGCCATTCTTTTGTGCCGCCCGTTATTGGTATTGGTCAGTGCCCGTTTCATCCGCGATGCGGCGCCAGTATGTGAGGGTGTAATATTTTTTACTCTTTCCGAACGCCCTCGTACCCCTTCGTGCCCGCCCCCGCCGATCGAGCGAACCCCGGCGCCCCTTACCCCCGAGCAGGCACCCTCGCCGAACCGTCGCATTCGTATGCGTGGGTTCGATGGGTATTGATATATTATTCCCAATAGTTCGCGCGCCTTCTCTTTCCCTCCGATCGCCTTCTCTTTCCTCTCTCCCTCCTACCCCCATCCCCATCCCCTTTTCCTCCTCGTCCCACCCTCGCGCTGCCACCGCTTTTTTTTTGGCTGGCGCTCCGCGTTTTTTTCAATTATAATTCTTTTTCGTATCCAATCAATCATTAGTATTTCCATTGTCCTTCGGTATTTTCATTTGGCGTCGCACTCGGAGCGAGATGAAACGACGCGGGGGGTAGTTGTTCCAGTAGCACCCCCTCACCTCATTCCCAATCTCTCTCTCGCTCTTTCTCTCTCTCTTTCTCTCTCTCTCTCTCTCTCTCTCTCTCTCTCTCTTTCTCTTTCTCTTTCTCTCTTTCTCTTTATCTCTCTTTTACTTTTTCTCTCTCTGTTTGTTCCCCGCATGATGCTGCCCCCATCCGCCACGTCAGAGTCCCCCGTCGGCGCCCCCTTGTTCCCCGATGTGTGTACGCCGTTGGTATAACGATGGCGTCGCCAGCGACGATTCGTTAATGCGATTGAATATTAATTCTCACTTTGTCGACGCCTCTCCTCCACTTTTCCGGGATTTTTTTCCCTCGCGGGATAGTCGGCCGCGTCTGCCAGACGAACACCGCGGGTGACGTACATCCGTCAACGCTGACACATCTCATTGACGGCTGAAATAATAGATGGCTTGCCTTCCGCCGTATCAGCGCGCGTTAACGATGTATATAATCCTTTTCCTCTATACCGCCTATGTCATCGTACTCCCGAGAATAGTCGCATCACACCCCGCATTAAGAATCGAAGCGCAAAAATGTTATTTACATCGATTTTCGAAGAAAACATGTTTATTCTTTCGTTACGGTCGCATTGTGCACATAATTTCTTTTATTCGCATTATTCGTGCTCGTATACTTTTGATAAATATAGTCCTTGCGTAACGACTGCGAAATTGTGACAATTTATACAATAATATTTTTGATAATGTTTTGATTTACGTACAAACAAATCTAAACTTTTGATGAAATGAATATTTCAGATACATTTTTGTTTTCAAATGCGTGTAAATCCTATTTACATATCGGTCCTCACTTATTGACGTAATATTGTGTCCAGTGAGCGTATATTATTGCAAAATGTATCGTAAAATATATACAATGGAAATTCACATGTGCAACAAGTTACAGAGGGCGGTGCGGGGGAACGCACCCCGATTTTCCATCTTCGGCTCCTCCAGGTGGTAGTTTGCAATCAACCACACGAGCTAAGTGCGCGTTCGCGCAGCGAGTATAATGACTTGAAAAGTGTAACAGACTGTTTCAAACGTGGTCTCACGTTATCAGCGTCCGCTTTAGCACCTGAAAATTGCCTCGCGCTTTTTCCACGCGCGACGCACTTAATAAAACATGCTCGCTTCTCCTGCTCTGCGGACCTCTCGCACCTGTCCTTCTTTCGCACGGGGTTTCCACTCTCTCATTCATAGCATCCACGCCGGCTCACACACAGACACATGCACACATATATGTATATACATACGCTCACGTACGCACGCTTTACGTTCCCACTCTGTTTTCCTTTCCCTTCCTCTTCTTTCCTCTTGGTCACGCTTCAACACCTTTCCCTCATCCTCGTTTCTCTTTCGAGTTTTGTGGTAAACGAGTCTCTTTATCTTCCTTTCTTTCTCTGTGTATCTCTCCCCTATGGGTTTTTTTCTCTCTCTTCTGCCAGGCAATCTCCCGACCTCTCTCTGTCCCGCCGTCCTAAAGGTTGCTACTACCCCTCGCTACCCTTCTCTATCGGATATACCGCTTCTCGCTAGGGACAGTATCTCTCCTACTGGCTCGCTCAGTATACCACACTGGCGGAACTCCCGACCGCTTCAGAGACAGCCAAATAAATGTCTCTCCGACTACTTGCACCGACACTTCTCCGCTACGCTTAGCTAATTCGGTATCGTGTACTGTATAAAACTTTGTAACCGAGGCTTGTACAAAGAATGTTTGGAAATTGGCCAATTAGATGCGCGATTTAATTTTATCTTCTGTTCCTTCTGACAATACAATATACAATATGTAATTGTATGGTACAATAAATTAAATATGTAAATTACACAATGCTATAAAAAATTTAATTTTAGGATTTAAATATTATATAAAATTAAACTTTATTACTACATACATGAGAAGATTTTTCTAAGATAAAATATATTTGTAGGATTAATTTTCGTATATATTGTAATACATCAGGTTTTATAAATTTATTTGGATATTATTACAGTAATTTCTTGCAGTGGGGACGATTAAAACAAACGTATGAAAAACACGGGGAAGATATTCTATGGATTTGAAAATGAATAAATCCTTATCGTGACACGTCGCAGGCCGACAATGCCCGATAAGCTCCGAATGAACTCGTTAATGCCGACATTCCTATTACGCTCACCAACTTTATTGGGTAAAAACGCTCTCCCTTCCGCTGTCATCGCACACTCTTGTGCATGCGACAGTCGCGCACCGCGGCCGGATATATACATATATAATATATATATATATATATATATACACACATACGGTGTATATAAACGCGAAAAGAAGGGAATACCGCGACGTTGGCCAGGCGCGCCGTGCCGCGGATACTCTCCCGTTGGGCATGGATAAACGAGCGGAAAAATGGCGGGGTTTGGAAATGAGATTTGCTGGTAAACCGACAATTTATCGTAGGTATCTGCGAAAGCATCTCTTGACGTTCCTCTGACCAGAGTTATAATTAATACGCTCTCGTCACAGTGCGCCCGACCAATATTCCGTCGCGCCCACACACGTACACAGACGGGGCCGCACCACCCGGACGGCCCGTATACGCGTACACCGACGACGGGCGCGCGAACCTGTGTGGTCGCGCTCGCGCGCCGACGTGTAACCGGTTGTTGATTAAGTTTGAATGACTGATGCCGCAAAAACACATTAAAACTTGAATGAGTACAGATGAAAATTTAGTCGCTAGGAATCAAGAGACCGCAGAGGCAAATGGCCTGGCGGCCGCACATACGCGCGGACGGAACCTACTCCTTCTCATCCTCTTCATCCTCCTCCTCTTTTACCTCCTGCCTCCTCCCTTCGCGCGCCGGCACCTGACGCCGTGCCTCTCTCTTTCGCGATCGGATGCCCATCGAAATACAACTACGCGAAAAACACTCGGCGATTGCTATATCCGCCACCCGGAGGCACTCGCGTCTGGTCGCATACCGCAACGGAAACAGTCCGGTTGGCTTTCGACGATCGTTTTTTCGTCCGATCGATGAGTCGGCCGACAAGATCGCGGCTAACTGGTACGGGAACGACCGATTCGAACTTGATTCTAGTAATGGGGAAAATAGAACTGCGATCGCGCGCGACTAGGTCTCTCTCTCTCATTGCTATCGCGGTTGCTCTCCGTGATTTATCGTTTCTTAACACTACATGTCGTACTTACATTTATGTCATCTGCCGCAGCGACGATAAATTATGGCATCCCTTCTAATTTTGCAACATTCTTGCAACACGTGTGTATACATCGAATGGAATATTAAAGCTTATTTTGAATATTACATCTATTACACGTAAATAGCGAGAAAGACCGTCGATTTCTCTTGACAAAAATTAACATACGTTGCTTTGCTATTTTAATTGGATTGCCATTCGATGTGATCCAAATGCGCGTTCTTCGTTGAAACAAGATCATTCATTATCCATCAATGAACACGCGCGATTATTCTTCTCGCGACAAACGTCCAAATTAAGGAAAACGCGAAGCATGTATCTGGGGTGCTGGGATCGAGCGATCTATGGATCGGCGGAGAAGCCTCACGGATTGCTATAAAACAATTGGAGAAGGAAATTATCTCGGCTGTGTCGTAAATATCTCAAGATCAATGGAAAATCGCGAATCCACTTTAGCGAGCACTCGCGAGCGGAATGAGAGAATGGCGATCCATCAAGCGGCAGCGCGATTGCAATGTACGGCAATAGCGGCGGCAGTGATTGCCGAAGAGAGATCCGCGAGATGATCGTTTCCCTAATAAAAATCGTCAACCAGATCGTAGCTCACGTACTGATACAGGAGAGACCGCACCACTCCCCATCGGGCCAATCAGAGGTTCCCATCGCCTTAATGTATTCAAATGTAAGCGGTAGCAGTGTTTATGTCTTGACATTGCAAATTGTAACGGCTGCGCCATAACTTATAGTAATTGCTGTACGCCGCAGTAATTATTTATACTCGTGATATAGCGTATACGGGAGTTACTCACACAGAGTCGAGATTTATATATACCGGCGTCGCGAAGCCCATTGTGTACATGAATATCGAAAAGGGACGAATAGAACGTGATATTAAACTCGAATTTTGAGCGGACGAATCGGCGACTTCGATGCCTCGCGCCAGTAGAACGGTACCGTCAAGGATCGAAGAAAGAAACCGCGGACGCTGTACATATACGCTTCTTCTCGGCTTAATTGTATTTTCCCTAACAAGGAATATATTGTAATATTTTTAACGAAAGTAGCATCGTCTTTATTCCATTGGTACCCAAAGTTCGACAAAGTATCTTGATTTTAAACTACGATTTTAAATATCAACTTCTACGCTAATATATGTATTAATATCGATGTCAAAGGGATACACGTGTTAATACAGTAGCATATATTATAATAAGTAAACTTTTATATAACGTTTAAGTTTTTATTTAACTGTATCTTGATAGATTCATTTAATTTTAAAAAAAAAGTAGTTTTTGTGGCAAATTATATCAGATATATTTTTGTAATGTGAATAATATATTTATATATTTGTATTTCAATTTTACAAATATTTTTTGACAATTGTATCAGTGAAGAAAAAATTGTAATCTCAAATATACAATGCTGCCATCTCACTGTCAGTGCTAGAACTTGTATAGGATTTCAATATGTTAAAACTAGCTATAAATAATGCTACGTCATAATGACAACTACATATTTATGATTATTTAAGTCAGCAGGATAAAACGAATGTTAAAGTCACAATAATTTGTTAAATATCCCGTAAATTTTTTGCTGATGTTTGTTATGTATTCTCGTTATGTAATTAAGGCTAAAGTGTTTAATTACCTGCGTGTACATCAGAAATTAATACTTTTTTAGTTAAATGCGCAAGAATGCGTTCTGAGAATAAGATTAAGAGAATTTAACAAAGTTCACGATTTCTGTCGATAAATCAGTTTAAGCATTCAGTCGATGAAAACGCGGGTGGTTTTGCGGTGTAACAGGTGGTTGAAATTCTCATTCTCCACAGCTTTTTGCTCCTTTATCGGCAAAAAAGGAAAGAATAAGTTCCAGTTTATGAATCGGAGCGCGTTTAACGCTCCTTAAAAGGGTAAAGCGCCTCCGATGGCTCTCTCAGAGAGGAAAATTTCCGTGCTTTTACGAGGTCGTGGAATATATATTGGTAGAATATATGTGAGAGTCAGCTTTTTTGCGAGAATAGAATTGTAACACTCACGAGATTGCTTTGCATTCCGCAAATTTATTTTTTATTTTTTCTCGATGGATATACATATAAAATCAAAAATAAGTAACAAACATCATGTCTTTCACAAAGACTGTATATTTCAATGTTATATTTTTTTATCACAAACTCGTAATACATACATACTATTTTAACACGTTAAATGCCATGACGGTGCATGTCACCTGCTTTCGCTATGATGCTTTCGCTATGATGCTGACACATTGCATTAATATATACGAATAAAATGTATAACTAACGATATTTAGAGAATTAAACATATCATTGATTGACAATTGAATCAATAACAAATATTTTTGTTAAAAATTACAGTAATTTCAAATTTTATATATATAATCTTTTGAAAGTTGTGATATTTTACAAATTTAATCAAAATCAGCGTAGGGCAATGAACGTGTTAATTGACAATACTGACCACCGTTGAATTGTAGATCATTGAAAAATAATCACTTATATAATAATTTGTTTGATTTTTATGGTAAAAATATAATTTATAATCAAAATACAGAGTTTAATTAATTAAATAAAAATAGACATATTTACAGAATTCTATTCACATATTATGTATTGTGATCAACTTAATAAAAAGTCTCGTTTAACCTATTTAAAGCTTATGAGTCTTTATGAAAAGGCGAGGATTCGATATAACAATGCATCAAAGAGTGCATTAATAATCTTACTCAAAAAAAAAATAATTTCACGCTTTGGCACAAAACCGTTATTATCGGTAATGACCTTATTTATCCTTAAACTAATTCTTAACATAAGTAAACTAATCTCTAACGTAATATTTATAAAATATAGAACTAATAAATAATAAATACGCAATACAATATCACGCAACAATCCTGCCATTAATTATATTTGTGTAAATTGTTAGCAAATGACAAAATATGTAAAATGGTATAATTTATGGCAAACTATCGCTTAGTCAATTGTGCTTCGAAACTTAAAAAAGAATAGGAATTAAGGTGAAAAAACCCTACTCTTAATTTGCTTATTTGTACTGAATATTGTTAAATTTCAATTTTGTTTAATTTTAAAATACTTTCAATCTTTCATTTTCGGTAATAATAATTACCAAGGTCTCCACATATCGCTATTAGCACCGAACGGGTCTGCCGGACCCATTGCGAATTTATCGGAATTTGAATTAGAATTTCGTGGAGCTTGGCAATTCTGACTTCGCGGCAAATCTTCGGCCGAAATCGCAGCGGACTGTTCATTTGTGCTCTTATGCGCGGCGGCATTATTCATCGAGGAGATCGAACTAGTAGGTTCCTGATATCTCGGTCTCTTATCCGAGATCGCCAAAAGCCCGTCAGAATGACGTCTCTTGAGACCGTCTCTCTTGAGTAGCGAGCCATTCGAAGCGCGATTATAAGTTTTGTCTGTAATTACAGAAAGTGGTTGTCGCAAACTCTGCGCTATAGAACTATTTATAATATGATTAGCACTCTCCGAATCTTCCGCCACGTCTTTTTTCGTTACGATTTTATCGTCCACGATCTTGGGTTCCAAGAATGTTGTCGTCGGTGACTTTCGGTCGCTAGTTGAGCTAATTTGCGGCTTTTGGGTCTCTGGGGAGGACGAGAAGCTCTTTGAAGAAGACGCAGGACTCTCCTCTGGTAACTTGAATCGACGTTGCGGCTGATGATGATTAGGCGACGACGCCTGTGGATGTTCCGAATGATGACCCTCATCGCCGTAGCTGGACGTAGAGGTCGACGGACTCAGCAATGGGCTGTGCGATCTATGAACCGCGGTGAATGCCGAGGATTGACCGCTTTTCGCGGATAAATCCGTGGCCGGCGGAAAGAAAGGAAAATTGGCAGAGATACCGGCGGATTGCGGCACCAAGAGTGCTAATTCGCCGTTCGGCAATCGACTCGGGATCAATTGCACTCCGTTCGGTATCTGTATTCTCGCGCTGCCATTGTTATTCTCGTCTCCATTCTGGAAATCGCTCTGAAAACCGACCTTTACCTCCGGATAGAGGCGCTCTGGCATGTAGGGTACGTAGTGACTGTAGAATGGAGCCATTTGCTGGAGATGGCCCACGCAGCTGTTCAAGTGTGATACCAATCGTTGCTTTACGGCGGGATCGACGTTCTCCAGACGGCTGACGTATCGCGATACTTCGGTGGCACATTCGGAAAATCCGGTGCGGAATTTCGTTAGCACCACCGGATCGTTGGAGACGGCCACGCTCAAATGCTGTCGTTGCATCGTTTGTATATGCTTTACCGTCATTTCGAGGATATCGGCCTTCTCGAGCTTCGAATGCCTAGTTGGCTGTAACAAGAAAAAGAAAATGATAAAAATATCGATATGAATAATTGGTAATATAAAAAGAAATTACATTATTATTTTATTGATGAAACACGGATAGTTGGGAAGAAATAACTCTTCGTTCGAAAAGTTAGAAAGGATAACGTACATCGGTACAGAGCCAAACTCTGCGTTATCTACAGAAGCGAATTGGAAATGCTGTGGTAAAAGGCAACACGGTACGAGAAAGCTAGAATGAGATTTCTTCTTATTCGAAGCACAGTAACTATCATCGCCCGCGGAACTTGACTTCTTGTCAAGCAAGGGTTATTGATCCTCTATTGAAGAAATCTACGATGACGCGACACGCCTACGTAATTGACTTGATATAAATTGCTACCGTAATAACAGACTAGCAACTATAGTAGCTAATGCGACCTATTTTATAATCAGCCTAAGGGCTAGCAGTTCGCACCACATTCACCTAGATTTGTTAAACCGCATGCAATAGATCATTAGTTTATTTTATCCAAGTCACGCGTGAATTGCTTGGGGATATTTACTTTTCGCAAACACATATGAAACGTATAGCTAATCTATGATAAAAACTTTGCATAAAATATTTTTTTTTAATGTTATATAATTTTCCAATTATATAAATACTTAATCTAATCGTGAGAAACGATTCGACTCTCGAAAACATCCCACGAAGCAGGCTTTCGAATATCCTGATGGACGTGATCTTTCCCGAATCGAGCTTATACTGTCGAAATTCCCAGCCCTTTAGCTATACCAATAAATAAGTATAGTATACTTGTCCTTTTTCAAGGGTCCATTGTATCCTATTCTTCGAACCTTATCCTGTCGGATCATTCCGATGTTCACATTTTTATGGTAAATTTGCGATCATTTGAAGAATGAAGGAGGCGTGGGAGTCAGCGGAGAATCGCTTATACATTGTAGATCGTAAAAATCTTTTATAACTTTAAAGTAATTAATTTTAGAAATTAATATCCGATAAAATCTCCGTCGTACAAACCGAGAATAAAATTATTTGCAAAGTAACATGGATAATACTATGTAAAATGAGAAAAATATCGCAGATATCGATTTTTCCATGAGAATTTGACACCCGAGCTCAAAAGCGGAGAAGTGGCACCTGTTAAAGGACTAAGAAAGAAAAGGCAGAGGCGTTGCGCATCTTCCCTTTTTTTCGCCGATCCGTCGTCGCGGATCGGAGCTGGATCCTTAAAGATGATACGGTCAACAAAGAGAGAGGCAGCAACCTGAGATGAGATTTTTTTTCTTCGTAATAATTATTTCGAGGTTCCCACGAACATGCGGGGGGCGTTTCGTACGGACGAACGGGACGGACACACCGGGGCGAGCAGGTAGCGGAAGTCATCTGGACGAGAGTAAAGAGAGAAAATGGTGAGAGCGTCTTGCCTTGTTATATGCCGGTTTGAGAAATCAATTTCATTATGTTTCACTATATTACGTAACAGAATCCTCGATCCGTCAAAGAAGCGGAATAAATCCTAATCAATCGATATCCAATTTCTCCAATTTTCTTTATGATTTTTTGTTTTGCTTTATTTGCAACTTAATTTGCACTAAACTTACTTAATCATACTTAAACGTATCATACGTTTAAGCTGATTTTTATCAATAATTTTTATCTTCGAAAATATGAAAATCTTACTTTCGAAATATTAAATCGCTGTCGACTCGACAATATTAAAAAATGACAAATGTGATTCCGGAAGTTATAACTCAGTAAATTAATTTTAAATGGGCGCGGTAATTCGAGGTTCTCTTAAATGTTTCTTCGTCGCTTCTTTTAACCGGTTCGAGTGCCATTGTAAAATCTGTAGAGCAGATTATATACACGCTAGTATTGGGGATCCAGTCCCATCCGTTCCCACGCGGAGGCATCTCTAAAATACTAAAACAAAACCTATCCCCCCTTCCTCCCCCGCTCACATATACACACATACACCTCGTTATGTCCAATACTCCGGTCTAAAACAGATCCTGTCGCAGAGGATGCCGAGGGAAAAAAGGGGTCCATGGTGGACAACCTGATCAAATACGTCCAATATACATCCGTTATGACAACTTCCGCTACCGCACATAATAATCAGTTAATTCTGCATACGTATTCACTGAGCTTCATATATATTATTGTAAGAAAAATTATATTTTTAAAATATTAGGTCGATAGGAGTGCATAATTTTATTTTGACTTTCACATATAGTTTCGAGCATTTTAATTTTATCGTATAATACTTGATAATAAAGGAAACTAATCTTTTTCTTGCTTGGATGGGATTTTACAATTAATTTGACCACGTGACTCTGACAAATTAGAAAAGATAATTAAGACAATAAAAATTAAAAAGTAATTATACATTCTAAATGTTATGTAGAAATGTTTTGAACCTTCGAGCACAATCAGAAGTAGCATATTTTTTGTGTTATCTCTCATAAAGCGAATCACGTCACTAGATAAACCTCGTAGAAGTCACGTTTTTTTATGACACGTTTTAATACGGCGCCGGCAACGTGGTTCTCACGAGGGCAAACAAAAGTCATTCTTATACTCATTGGTATGTAGTCATTGGTATGTAGTCGTGTTATCATTTGAACGTTTTGCTGATATAATTGCTAATGAGGTGTTTAAATATTGAAAGATACTATTAGAAATACTTGAAAGATTAAAAGATACAAGAAGTATTAATGCCTAATAGTGCTACGGAATAATTCTGATTTAGTTAGCCCTTTTCCTTGATTATATTTTACTTCCTATCATAAGGCGACAATAGATAGAAGTTTTCGTTTTCTTATTACGAAAGCTTATCAAAAATGAAATAATGACTTACGTCTTTTTCGCTAACGAGTATGAAATTCTTCAGTTCATCGAGATATTGATTAATTCGAGCGCGCCGTCGTTTTTCCATAATGGGTTTGTTGCTCTGAAATAATTGAATTAAGATTTCTCATAATAATACTAATTAATTAAATAATAAATACTAATTAATTAAATGATAAATTTACTAATTATGCTATATCAAGTTCAAAAATAGAATATATCACTATATCAATATATTATTTTCTTTCTCGACATGACAAGTTCTTTATGCAACAATGAAACTATCAATCTGTCATCTGATGTGATAAAACCCATTCATTACCCTCCTCAGTTCCGCTTTCGTCATTCCGGACTGCGTTTGAGGCTCGAATTCCTCCTCGCTGTTCAACATTTTGTAGTTATAGTAATCCACCACTTAAGCAAGCCTTCTGACTATCATGACTTTCGCTCGAGCGCAAACACACTTTATATCCGCAGTTAATTGCTAATCTTGTTAATTATTTTCAATGATTAGTTTCATACAGTCGCAATGCACAAAACGTCAAAGTTGAACGATTGCACTAAAAAAACACTGAAATTCAGGCTCGATGATGTGCCTGATCACTGTTCGAACATTCAAATATTTTATACCAAGCTGGGAAAGTCCATCGTTGCTGATGGACGTCCCGCTTGGGGTGTTGAGGGTAACTGTTTGACGTTTTCGATTTCGAAGACCGCATGCCGATGTATATATTCGTGGAGTGGGGCAAAATGCGCCCCGGAGTGGGGTCTTGGGTACCCTAAAGGTGGGGAAGTCCTCAGCCCTCCTGAGACCTGTTGATGTGTGGGAATTCACGCCGTCTGCAGGATATACTACCTCGTGCAACGTAATCACTTAAATTTCGGCTACATCCTGTGAAGATAATATCGAAAGCAAGCGATCGGCAAAATTTAACGAAAGCGATACATTTAATTCATTTTTTATTGATTTTATGATTAATGTTATAATTGTTACCCTTCATAAATTAATTGTCTCTTATACATATATCATAAAATTTACACCTCTTTTTTTTAAGTAAAAAATGTTATATGCGTTACAATTCTCACTTATATTATTTTGAAAACAGATACAAAGACATATATGTTATTGACATTTTTCTATTTATATCCTAATGACATGATGACATGTAAAATTCGAATGCTAAATGAAATATTTTAGAAGCAATTTAATCAATTGCTGCTGTCTGATGGGTGCGGACGCGATGAGGAGGGATCGAGTATAACGTGTATCGACTATAGAAGCGGTAAAGTACAAAGGCATGCAATAGAGTATCATCTGACAGAGAAGGGCAAACATTGCGTGCCGACGTGTATATGTGCGTGCATATGCGCACGTCATAAGTGTGGCTGGCGCGCGCAACGCGATCCGATGCACGGGTGCATATGAGAGCACAAGGTCCTTCACGTGGGAATTGTTTTAAAATGCACTGTTATTTACCTGTACAAAGTTGCTACTGTTAGCGCAGTGATATGTTCTGACTATTGACACTAGCGTGTTGCTATTTGTAAAATATGAAAACATCAAATGAGAGATATGCAATATGTACATATATGTATTTATATTTTTTTATATTTTATATAAAGAAAAATTTTATTTGTATAAAAATTAAATTAAAAACTTCATATTAAAAATATAATATTAATATATAAAAATTTTTATATATTAAACGTATTAAAATTATTTTTTGATTACAATAATTTTGACAATTAATGCGTGCTATTCTTATCAAAAAATGAGAACGTATAGAGAAACAAAATTATAGAAAACAATGTTTTTCATAAAAACATATTTTTAGAGGACATATGGATATATGTATACGTCAAATGATTTGCAAACGATGAGGTTCTTTTTGTTGACAAAATCCGTTACTGCTCATTCAAGGAAGCAATGACCACCGCAATAAACTTTTATGGCTCACAATTATTGCATTGTAAAACTTTTGCGTTTGGTTTCGTGCCTCACACAGGTCATTCCGAGTTTCCAGCATTTAAAATACGTGAAGGTCCTTCGAGTTGATTTATTTCCCCGTGTTTCTAACTATGTATATATTGCTACAAACTTTCAAAATATATTTCTACTGATGCATTCACACGACACGAAAGTAAAATTAAATAACTATTTTGTAACACATCATTGAAATTAAACCGTAGATATTTAAGAATTCATTATAATCCATTTGATATTTAAATAAATTATCATTAAAATTCTATACGAATTAATTTTGAATGTATAGCTATTTTTCCCAATATAGAAGCAAAATTTATTGCAAAGATAGCTACATTTATGATAGATACATTTATGAAAAAATTTATAATTTAATAAGATGATTATATACACAAATATTACAAATAAAAGAATCATTTCAACGATTTGCGATATATCGTAAAGATATAATCACAATGATATGATTTAGCTATGATGAACGTTATTTGTCCACGACCAGGTGCGGTTAGCAAATGCAACAGAGTTCTTTAACAAAATTGAGCTATTAAACATTTAAAAATCTAGTCTTTACAAAACGTGATGAGATTACTCGATAAACGTGACCAGTCTATAGGCGAGACTTTTTTTATGGATTTCCGCTTTAAATGGCCTTTTTCTCTGTGTATTGCTGCCTAGATATTCGATAAACAATTCACTTCTTACAATACAAATGAAAACCCTTTCCTATTTAATTTAACAATAAGTGTTTGTACTAATTCGATAACGATCTATTGCCAAGCAGCTGCCATTCGAAGAGAGGTCATGCAAGGAAATCAAAATCAAAATAATACTTTCCTTATCGCGAATTATGATCAGCGTTTCAATGATCATTTTAATATTTAATTTTATACAAAAATAATATTAATTTTATAGGCAATTAAAATGTTAATAATTTATGCATGTGTGTGTTAAGTTTAAAAAATAATATTAATATTTAATAATACTATTATTATATAATTAATATTATTATTATACAATATTATAGAATATTATTATTATATAATATTATATAATAATATTATTATATAATCTAATAATATTACTATTATATTATTTATTATATTTATCATGTTTTCTCTATAGCAACAAAAGATATTAATTTTATTTGATTCGAGGTCGAATTCCCGTTATATACTGAAAGAAAGAATGAACCCTTTCCAATTACGTGTTTTATGGCTTTGTTTGTTATACCATCAGCATTACATGTTGAGCTAAACTGCAACTTTGTCCCTGAGTCTGGTAACAATAAAAGACGCGTCAAGACGAATTATGAAAGAGACCGAGAATCGAATTTTTTACGCAAAGAGTTTTTAACCTTTTTTATTTTAGAAACTTACAACCTTTTCATCCATGTTTGGAGTTTTAAAAGTATAGCATGAAATTTAATAAAAAGAATCGCCGACCTTAAATCTTTCAACTATGATATAGTATAGTCATTTGTATTGTTTTATATTGCACAACCTTTGCACTTTGTCTTTCAACAGAAAAATGATCAATTCACAAACATTTATTATTCATATTTTTAATTATATTTACTTTTTATATTTAATTTACATTTTTTTAGTATTTTATTAAATATTATGAAGATCGATCGAAAGGGAGACACAGAAGATATTCCAAGAATATAATTTTAAAAAATATGAAATAATGATTCACCGATATATCTAAAAATATAATTTTATTTGTTCTCGCTACAAAATAAACAATTATATGTGGATTCAAGTAAACATCGGATAAGCAGATTCTGCGTAAACGCTTCGCTATATTTATTCGCAAGAAGGATCCTTTCTCTTTTTCCCATGATCCATAATTTCCCATAAATATTCCAGCCTAGCTGTCATAACGGAAGGCGTTCGGTCAGATGTCGCGACCTTCTCATTAACCCCGAGAGGTTGAGAGCCGGAATACTTGGCTTGACCACAAACTTCTCGAGAATAATCAAGAAGGCGCGCCATGGTTTAAATTTGGAACGCCCATCCTCCCGGTCCTCCTGTTTTTGAGATTCGATCATGTTAGGATGCACCTGCAGCTCGCACCCACGCAGCCATAAGATCTCACAGGAAGGAAATATTACCCTTAAATTCCGAAATCTTCATTTCCGCTAGTAATGAATCTCTCGAAGCTGGTTCTCCTAGTTTAGAAAGAATATTCCTTCTAAAACTTGAAAATTTGGTTTATATTTAATTTTCACATCAATTATATTTCATATGAAATATATTTAAAAATATCTAATAAAGGAAAAATATTAAGTCCTCTCGAAATAATAAGGAATTAAAATCCGTGAGCATATAAAATATGTACCTACTATAATACGTAATATAATATGAACGTATATATAGAACCAACCCCTTATTATTGGCGGCAAAGTATGCAAACCGGCTTAAAAAATGTGTGCGTGGGGTCGATGGGACGACATCTGGATTGTCGTTCTCGGGAAACACACATTGTAAATGCAGGAAAATACAACTCGTTTCCGTGGGAGTTCAATAAAAAAACGCGCTGTCTCGCATAACCGGCATCATTTATAGCATTCTACCATTTGTTTCTTCCAAAAAAGTGACATTTGGACAAAATACTTCCGCAATAAATTTTTTTTATTAAAACTCGGGTATAACATGGCATTTTCAAGTTGTTATAAATAGAAATAATTGGAAATAAAACGTCAGCTCTCAAAAATTTTATTTTTTTTAACATTATTTTTTGACATTATTCTAATAGTATATAAATATTTAGTTTTAGCTATCACTAACTAGAAATTGATTTCAAGAAAAAAAAGAAGAGTTGGGGAGGGAGAGAGAGAGAGAAAGAGAAAATATGATTGAAACTTTATACGATACAATTACATCGAAGGTAATACGAACATCTTTGGCACAATAGTTGAAAATCCCGATCGTGAAACGAAAGTATCCCATTGAAATGAATTGGGTCAGTGGGTTCCATCGCTGGGAATCAGGTCGTGTGCTGGACACACGTAAAGAAAAAAATATTTTACAATAGAAGACTCGTTCAGGTAACGTTTCGGTTCAATTTACTCTGAATAATATCTTCGTGATGATTATTTTTCTATACATGAGATATGTAAAAATAAATGTATACATCGTTAATTTCTAAGATTATCAAAAAACCGATGAAAATTATTTATATAATTTATTTTCTTTTTGATCTCTATTTCTGTCGAAAAATATTTAACAACCCCGTGCAACTCTTTTATATTGTTAATTGATATATTTAATAAATCTCTTCATATATATTAACGATTTTATTTTATTATAATAGCTTAAATATAAAATCATAGAATCTTAATATTATATAAAACTGTAACACAGCCTCTCGCGATCTGCTCACACTCGCGCATTCGATACAGGTTGTACCCCATCTTACCCCCTTGCGTAAGCATCGAGGACTCGGAGAGAGCCGTTCCATTCTCGCGTACCCCTTTCCGGAGTGGCCGTCTTTTGCCTTGGCTCGCAAAAGTTCGTGCCTGTACGATGCTTACGAGCTTACGGCGAAGGATCACCTGGCGACGGTTCCCACGTTTCTGCGATTCGCGTTCGGCATCACCCTTTTGCCTTATATTCCATCGTGTCGGTGGATTCCGGGTGCCCATAATGGTGAGCACGCAAAGGGCACGGAAGAGAGGGGCCCGTGGAAGGAGTGAAAAAAAAATATGCGAAAAGAAAAGGAAACGAGCCATGCCTCGTGCATCCATTATGGGGGTCTGACCGCTATAGCGGTGCGCGTGGCTGACACACGAGGATCCCTCCGCGCAGCCCCCCGGGATTCGACGTTTTATTAAGAAGGGAGAAAAGAGAAAACGGTGTTAAAATCGGACCGTATCGCGGCAGCGATATACATATTTGCATAGAAAGATTGAAATTTTGTGTCCCCGCGTTGCACCGCCGTAACTATTTTCCTTTGGGAATCGTGGGAGGTTTCGGATCCGCGGGCTCCTGTGGGAATATTCTATAATCTATCCTTTAACGTCCTTTCTTCTCTCCTCTCTCTCTCCTTGCATTGTATCTTCTACGAGATCGCACGCTGATTTTACTAATAATATAAGATTATTTCAAACTATGGATTATTGTGTTTATTATGAAGAGAATAATTTTTTTCAAATAATTGAAGTACACACGATTATAACAATTAAATTTTTTTTTACACATTATGTAATTGTAACATACTTAGATGATCTATATGTATGAGCCATTATTAAAGATATAATATAATATAACATATAGCTAATATATATTGAAACTAATATGTCACGACCTCGTTAAAATCATTCAGCGGTCGATCTTTAGGAAACACGATCTGTTTAGTCTTCGACCAACTAAAAAGGACCCTTCGCCTCATCGATGAGATTATAAGATTTCTACTAGTTGTTTTAGTCGAAAGCACAATAATCCCTACAACGGTACAAGCTTGTTTTCCTACTGTTCCCTTTACTGTCTTTATACGCCCGATAATATGCAAGGAGAAAGAACAAGCTGTGTGTTCGTCGTCTTTTAATTGTATGGTATTCTTGAAAATCTGAATAATTCAATGATAATTATTTATGAAAAAAAATAGATTGATTCCTTTATTGATCTACTGCTCAATTATCGCAACAACATAATTCGTTTTCCAAATACAAATTGATTGCTATAACACTTCTTATCATCTTGTTAATCGCATGTTGATGCGAGAATTAAAATCAATATTAAGTCCCAGCATCTTTGCCAAAAAAAAAAATTCGGGCACATATGAAAGAACTGTCTTTCAACTCTTCGCATTGAAGCGCAGCGTGATCTCGAGTATACTCGAGAGTTCCGGATGCGCTATTACGCCAACGAAACAATGGAGAAGGGTCGACAGACTGGCTGGGTCATGTGGGGTCCAGTTTCGGTCGCGGAACCCGGTTGTCATCGCCTCTGATTCCGGCGGAGGTCGCGATGCAGCGGCAGGTTGCTGCAGCAGCGTTGCGGCTGCAAGCGCTACGGGCCTCAACATCGTAGCAGTAACAAGGCAGCAACCTTGCGGCAGCGCTCCTCACAGCTAGGCGCCCCGAGAGAGGAGCTGGTGAGAACACACTGTGCCATGCGTTCCCACCATCATCCTCGGGCTTCTTCGGCAACCTCTTCGGCGATACTCGGGCTCTGTGTGCACGCCGCGTTCTCGATATCGGCTACCGTCAAGGGCCCTCTCCGCCACAGTGGGTCCCCCCCCCCCCTTGTAGGCCCGGACTCTGAGATGCCGGAACAGGTCCAAATGGTGTTAGTTGATCCCTCGCTCATTTTTTCAACACGTCAATTTTTCCGCAGAAACTGAGGATTCAAATCCAAATTGCAAATTGCAAATGCAAATTGTCGATATGTAGATATTTTTTTGCAAATAATGTATATAATTAGTAAGCTTGAAATATGTCTAAAAAGATTATTTAATTTTTTATGTAATAGTATGAAAAATAATTAATTAATCTTGATTGAAAATTTGTTTTGATATAAACAAATAATTTTTTATTGAATTAATCTTACAATTAGCGCTTTAAACATATAAATAATAATAATAATTTTAATAAAGAATCATCATGGATAATTCAAGTAACTGCACAGCTTCTTCAGCATTCTATATATAAAAGCAGTAAAAGACTGAAAGAGGTATCAATTAATATTATTTTATTTGAGAAACTCACGAATGGGCGACAATAAATAAGTAGATAGTAATATAACAATATATATAATAATTTTTTTTAAAGACAATAATTCTTTTTCAACGCCACAATTGATTTAATTATGATCTTCCGAACGTAGCTTTATGCAAATTTTTCGCACGAGGTTATTGAATGCTGTCGACCTTCAGTCAAATTTGTCATTTTGAACGAGGTAGTTTGTACACCTAAACCGGCTCGTCGAAATTGCAGATCACTGGTTACTTTGTTGTGAGAAATTCGTATTTGAGTCGCAGCTTTCTGCATATATAAGTAGAATTGGTGAAAAAAACGCAGATGGTCGCATAACAAAGTTTTTCGACCATTGGCCTTTTGACATTTTCACGCTAATATATTTTATTCGCTGCGAACATGAATTAGAGCCGGATATTGAACAACAAAAAGTATATTCTATATGATAGTCGATATAACACTGCAATATTTGTGATATATATTAAAATTGTCAGATCGAAACATTCTTGATTTCTCTCTTGCGTTTTATCTGATAATTCGTCGCGGCAAGGGCGACCTAATTATTGACTATAATCACTTAAAACTAGCTATTCTCTATATTTGACTTTTCTTTCGCTTAAAAATTTTTATTTGCATTACAATATATAAAAATAAACTATTTTAAAATAATATAAAGTAATAATAATATATATAAAATAATAAAAATATATTCGTCTTATAAAAATCGACTATAATCACTTAAAACTAGCTATTTTCTATATTTGACTTTTCTTTCGCTTAAAAAATTTTATTCTTTTGAAAATGTTTTATTTGCACTACAATATATAAAAATAAGCTATTTTAAAATAATATTAAATAATAATAAATAATATATAATAAATAATATAATGATCTCTCTCTTGCGCTTTATCTGATAATTCGTCGCGGCAAGGGCGACCTAATTATTGACTATAATCACTTAAAACTAGCTATTCTCTATATTTGACTTTTCTTTCGCTTAAAAATTATTATTTGCATTACAATATATAAAAATAAACTATTTTAAAATAATATAAAGTAATAATAATATATATAAAATAATAAAAATATATTTGTCTCATAAAAATCGACTATAATCACTTAAAATTTGCTATTTTCTGAATTTGACTTTTCTTTCGCTTAAAAAATGTTATTCTTTTGAAAATGTTTTATTTGCATTACAATATATAAAAATAAGCTATTTTTAAATAATATTAAATAATAATAAATAATATATATAAAATAATAAATTATATTCTTCCAATTATTTTTCTTATAAAAAAATTGAACTGCTTGAATTTTTTTTATAAAAACTTTTTATATTTTTAGTATATTTTACTTACTTTAGTAACTTTACATATTAAATCAATAATGCGATGACGTGGTGTTCTTTTATTGGGAGATGTAGAAATGAAGAGTACAAACACGTCGATAGAGAGTAAGTTCGTCGCATCTGCTGCCGGACGAACTCGTGCTGTTTCGAAAGCTGGGGTGCAAACAATGCATCGGTCTTGCACAGATTGCGCGAGAACCCCTCCTTATAAGATTTTTCGATTCTCTTATTGCCAGAGACGCTGGCACGCGCCGAGACATCACCTGCCACTTGGATTATTGATTTTAAAACAGCGGCTGATGTGAAGATATATTTCTACATTAACGTGCCATCGTAATATTTGTGTATATTTTCAAAAATAATCTAATAATATTATGTTTCTCCCAGTATTACTTTAAATATTAAATAATTGTAAACATTATTACAAGTATTTGCATAATTGTAGCATAAAAGAGCAAACGTTTTACATATTGTTGTAGATAAAAAATGACGGTTAATATCGTCAACCACTCGGAAGTTCAATATATAAATCAGACTGGATAGCAACACATCCGGTATAACACATCATCAGATTTTTAAAACATCACGAAATTAAATGCCGGAATTCTTGCTTATTTTATTTTTTATAACACTAATAAACGTATAGAAAATAGAAACATCTCATCATATCAAGTCATTCGTCAGAATTTTCGCTTTTTTCATCGACCAAAGCAGATCACTTTCCCGCGTGCAAGATGAAGAATTATATTCTCTTCGCACGATTTTGTAGGAGCCCGCCCTTCTTGAATCCCCGTTAAAGGGACCGCAAACCCGTGAGCAAAGAGGGAGCAAGGACAATACGTTACGCAAAATGCTTTTCTTACTCGGCTGCAGAAGGGGGAGCCTGGCACGCGACCAACGTCACCTGCCCGTTGCGCGACCTACTGAAGTTCTTATATCGATTTTCTTGAGTACAGCTGCGACGTCGTGCTTCTTGCGTCGGTCATCAGACCGAGACATCTATGGAGTCATTATCTATGCGCGTCATATGGCACGTTGAGATTCTTCGTTTTACGCGGGATTCTAAGGGGAACTCTATCAGATACTTCTTGTTACGATATTATGCACTTGCTGCAGTCTTTCGAAATTGAGCAAGGTTCAATCGAGGCGTCTTATATAAAGATTGTTTCTGAAATTTATTATACAATTATTTAATAATTTTTTAATAATAAATTTTGTGTTAAGAAGCAAATTAAAAAATTTAAGTCTTTTAAAAGATAAAAATATTTTTGTATGACAACATGGAAAACTATTTAATTTAAAAATAATTGAAAAATATATATTTATACAATCTCTGCCGATGTGTAATAATAGCAGAATGTTTGCGGTAGACGAAATCAAATACAATCGATCGTTTTTGCGCTCGTGTCCGATCGAGGGGTTCGCGTTCGTAGACACGCGAAGTCACACGATGGAATTTCACCTTGAAAATCGAGGGCTTCTTGATAGATGACCGAAAAATTCCAGGTGTAAAAGACACCGGGCCGAAAAAGGGACGCGTGCCGTTTTCCCATGTGTGTCTACTTCCTCCCCTTCGATCCTTGTTATGCGCCGCGTGCAATTCCACCTCATTCTTCTTGCACGATTTCTCCCTCTTTGCCTCTGCTCCCTATGATCTGGAGATCAGACTCCACATTCCCTCCCCTTAATCTCGGCACCCCACAGATATACCGTTTAAGATTTCGGACCCCCTTCGTCGCACGACGTCATGCCAGATGACGTGTGCCTGCTGTGACGTCACGAACATGTGCCGGGCTCTTGTGACGTAAGGAACCGGCAAAGTACAATGATTCTTTTTTTCGAGTGCATCGTGCTAGGTGAGACATTTGTAGACTTGGGTCGTGGGATCTCCTCGAATTTACGTAGGGAAGTACGAGCAGATGCGTTATGTAGCGGTACCCTATAATTGCACACGTAGCATGATTTTATCAAATATTCTGTTTTCTTGTAGTTTATTTTATTTTTCATATAAATGCATTTATATGTATATACGTTGAAAGTTTTTTGTTTCATTTTTTGTTAGATAAATATACAATAGTTTGGACGACTAACAAGAATCAGCAATATATTGATAGAAAAGCTAACAGTATTATGTGTACGAATGGTAAAGCAACATATTTATTTTGAAGCTATCACAGTTTATGTAATGTATTATAATTAGCAAAGTGTGTAGCGAATGCAAATTTAGTCTACTTTCTCCGTTAACGTGAAATACAATCGATAAAGCATTCAATTCGCTTCTTTTTTACGAAGTACAAGCAACTGTCTCGACCCTTTGCCCTCGTGTCTTTCAAGACTAGGTCAATGTTCTGAAAAGTGAAGGATGTCATACAGCAGCTGTAAAAGTTGTCTTGTTATTGTTAAATTTCGGATTATGCAAAATATTCCGTGACGTTTCGTTTCTACAACGTAGCTTAAGTGGGACACGGATTTGCATCTGAAGACAAGATCTTGTTCTGCGTCAGATAATTAGAAATTTCTTTGTACACGTTCGATGTTCTTGCTACAGAGAAACCGAACAATTTCTTTTGCCAGTTATTCGCATACAAATCTTCACACGCCAAAGTGTTGTCCCATTTCAATCACACTTGAAGAAAATTTTATTTTAAAATTTTACACGTGTCGCTATCGTACGATTACAAACGCCTGAAAAATAGTTTTACAAAGACATCTTATATTACGCTCAATAACTGTTTAAAATAATATAACGCACTCATCTCTCCATCATGTCATCGTGTTGGGGTTCGCTTACCATGAGAAATGCAGTTAACCCATCCAGGTGGTTTCGTGACGCTCACGACATATGTTTGATTATTGTATTATCGTTATGGGAACGCTTTCAATTTGATACACCAGCAAAATATTCTAATTATTTCTAAATTTCATGTGTCATGCAATGTCGATCTTTACAAAAAATTTCTCCATTATTTTATTACTACATTATTTTTAATTAATTATTATATAACTTTATGAAACGATAAAAAACGAGCATGAAATGTGCATACGTACAATACTTATAGCATATAACTTGAAAGATTCCAAAACTCGTTTATTAATATTGAAGTACGAGGGTTAAAATTATCAATCGATTTTTATTCTTCATTGAGACTGTCACAAGCAATTTCTTTAAGCATTACATCTTATTAATCAAACGATTTTTATCCTCATCATTGCTTACATCAAATTTTACGAAAAATAAATATTAATTTATAAACGTTATCGTGTATTAGACTATCATCATGAGAATAAGCGATTGGTTATCAGCGTAATTCCCATGGATGCTTCAACACCTGGCAGAA
Organism: Prenolepis imparis; assembly: GCF_030444845.1. Taxonomy (NCBI): domain Eukaryota; kingdom Metazoa; phylum Arthropoda; class Insecta; order Hymenoptera; family Formicidae; genus Prenolepis; species Prenolepis imparis. The sequence continues at coordinate 12,476,746 of NW_028141166.1, forward strand.
TATAGTGGCAGTCGAGAAAGTTTTGTCTAAAAAAAGAGACCAGATCGGATCTCGGTTTGTAGCGAAACGTTTGTTCGAGTGGACAATAATTGTCTGTTAATAACGTCCGGTAGGGCGCTGACACACATGGCAAATAGTTTAACTCGTGACAGATGCTGTATTACGAGTAACACGCATCGAGGTGATGCTTATAATATTTACAAGTTGCCTCTTTTAAAAGATATTATAAAAAATTATAATTAAAATACGCAAAAAATTTTGCATAAAAATATTTTTTTATCTCAACCGTTAATTCCTGATTAAATAACTTTAAAAAATTTAATCCTTTTATAATCAATTTGAATGTACATTATCATGTCTAAATAATATTATAAATTTTATATTTGCAATGATAGGTGATTGTAATTCAACAACTTAAAAAAGTTTTAAATATATATAATTAGTAAGAGAATCAATGCATAATATTATAATTATAAATGTATATCTTTTGCTTATTTAAATATATAAAATTTTAAATTTATGTACTTTTAAATAACATAATGCAAATATATAATATTAAATAATTAATTGTAATAAATAAATATGGAAAAATAAATATATATATATATATATATAGATAGATGGAGATTTATTCTATATTGTTTAAGAAATAATTCTATGCATTTTTATATCACTTATTCATTTTATCAACATTTTAAGATTTTAAATATACATTTTTTATTTGAACAATTATTATTTTTATTTAAACAATTATTTATTGATGAAAAACTATATTTATTTAACCATTTGAAGGTAAATATATGAATGAAATAATAATTTTATTCCTGTATCGTGCATCGATTGTAACTTTTCATACCCAGAGATGATGTGAATAAAGCTTAAAGAAGACTTCAATAGAGGGCAATATGTGTAAGTTAAGCTGAGCTAATGTAATACAATGTAATATAGCTGGATAATTAGTTTTGTAATCAGATCTTGCAAAAAAATAAACAGATTAATCGTCCTTTTATATTTTCTATATTTTCTATAATAAAAAAAGTTATTATAATATTTAATTTGTTTCATTCTCATAATTATAACTACAGATACATAAAAATACATTAACAATAAAATATAGATATCCCCAACATTTACTACGTATATTTCAATATTTATTTAATACTATACTACTTCCAAAATGACGTAAAAAGGGATGTAAGATTAGCAGGAATGTAAGATAAATTTTTGAATAATGAAGGTGAAAGTAGATGCAAAATAAGAAATAATAAATCTGTCTGATTATGCTGTTTTAACTATTTCAATGTATTGAATAAAGCGCAATTGTTTAATACATATATTGCTGATAATGCACGTTTTATATAATTTTCCAAAATAATTCAATTATTTGGGTATGATTTATGGGAAGAGGGAGAAATGTACTATTGCTTTCCTGAAATTTATCTCAATCAAGAGTTAATCCTAAAAATTTTATCCCATAAATCATAAACTTTTTACGTCTTTTCCGGAAATTCATTAACTCATTAATGACCGCCTGCAAATTTTACTTTTTACTTTAGAAGACATGGATTTCATCTTTTTTGTACTTTCGAAAGTTTCCATAGATGTGATCGGTTTCTTAATTTTATTTATTACTAAGTTACTTCCGCATTGATAAAACGAATGACATAAAACACAAGTGAGGAAAAATGATCACAGGATATAATATTCTTCATTTCCTGGATGGGCGTGTACTAATACGTTTTCTGGAATCTTTTGTAAAAGCAAGTCCTGTTATGTAATACAGTTAGACGCTCAGGAAATCTCGATACCCACCTGCCATGGTCCCGTAAGGAGGAAAAGAACATTCATCTTTAAAGTAAATGTCGTGTCTTTGTGGAACATATGCCATATGCCACATACATAAATGTATATGATACAATACTTGTATGCGTGACTACAAGACACAATACTTTTCATTAAAGAGATTCTTATTATATAAGGAATAATTATTAAGTCCGTTCGAGTTTTTGGAAATGTTCGATAAATAATCGACCCTTTAATAGCCATTGAAATAGCCATAGAAATTGAAATCTATATGCGTCATTACTTCAAAATCATTAATATTAACTTATAATTTCCACATTCTTCTTCTAGTCTATTCTCACCTAATCCTTTTAGAAACACCACAGGCACAAGCCACGTGTGTGGCCAAAATTTAAACGCATAACAACCTGCATCCGTCGCATTTACCCCCACACTTACGTTCCCCTTTTTTATAGCGTGTGATGAACGCCCTTTTGCCGCGCTTCTCGTTAGCTCAATTTTACGATCTAAGTCAGGCAACCGTTATTTTTCATAATTTCGATGGTAATTACGGCGCTCCGCTTTTTCAAGTTCCGAAATTGTGGTACTCAATTGTATGCCGGGAGAAACTTAACTGCAATAGTTGCACCGTTTTATCCCGCCGCGTATCCGTTTTTACACGATCGCGTAGAATTATGAGATAATTTTTCAACCGCGCTAATAATAATGAATATAACGAATATAATGAAAAAATTTGTTTTGTAAAATAATTGAGATTTTAAACATAAATGTAATATAGCGCTATAAACTTATTCGCTTCAACAAACTTAATTATTTCTTCGATTTTAATATTTATCGTGTGTGGAATGAATGGGTTGTACGCTCTCATATCCGGTAGAACTCCTTAGGGATCGACTACCACAGATTCATTAGTCAAATGGACCGGTACAAGAGAAATTAATAGGATATGTCCTGTATCCAATTAGAGCGTCGGAGTTTGACCAAAGGGGGTGGATTCTTAATTGCTTTTCGAGGAATGATATACCGCCAACCTTTTCGGAAGCTCGAACGATGATGAATTAGGATGAAATATACGAAACTGTGTTTCGGGATATATAAATCTCGGAGGGCTTTGTATGTATGTATATATACGCTCTCATTAATATTATTTTGCATCGGAGGAAAAGCTCGAACTCCGATATTACTACAAAAAGCGTTCGCGCGGTAGGTCTAAAATAAATTATTACGATCAAGTCTGATTTTAACGAGGAATGCTAATTAACAATCTTCCTTAATTGCAAGGAAAACCGTCAATTACCGAGAGACAGTGAGAATGCTATTAAAACTAATCAAGAGAGAACTCGATGTATTTTGTTCGGCTATAATTTTTATAATTTATGATCCTTAAACAGCATGCCTCTCCGCATTACTTTAATGATAACTAATTGCGGGACAAGTCGCCAAAAGTGCGATTATCTCGACGATGTGAAATAAGGATCGTTCCCAGGGTAGTGTATCACGTAATCAAAATTTCGAGCAAAACGACCGGGGCAAATATTAAATGAACGCGAGTCGCGTTGCTGCGGGTCATTCGCGTGATCGCCTTAATTGCACGACGCGATGATGCACGAGCAACTTCTCGTGTTGATAATGAATCGCACGGTGCGAGCGCGAATGCGCGTGGGATCCAATCTCCGGGACGACGGGGACACGTGGTGGGCATCATCTCGCGAGCGCATCCGGAGAGGCCCGAGCTCGTTCGAGTTGGAAAACGCGCGGATCCACGTGTGGCAGAACGTGCCACGCGTGACTGCAGCTGCATCCATGGTGGGAGGACATGAGAGAACGGGTATAGGAAGAAGAAGGAAAGGGTCAGTTGCATTCCTTCGGACAAAGAATCCTTCACGGAGGAGCGGGCCGCGGAGATGCGGTGCCCTTCTACAAAGATCCTGGCAAACGCCAAATGCCCTTTTCTCATAAGTGTATTTTAGATTTACAAATTGGCGCACTTATATGTAATTTTTTATAAATTTTTAACATTTTTAAGAATCATGTTATTAATGATTTGCAATAATGAAAACGATTTTCATTTAGTTGCATTGGCAAAGTTGCAAGGTACAAAGAAAATCATGGTGCATTAAAATAGAAAGTAAAAATCGAAAATTAAGAAAATAAAACACAAAATAGTAATATTGCAATTATGCAATCTAAAATACTTTGTGATGCAATTTTAATGCTTATATAATATTATATTAGCATAATTAAAATAAAATAAATTTTGTTCTTCTAGTAAAATAGAAACTTTTTTGAATTTATAAAATTAGTCCACGTTAAAAATCTGCTTATTATTGAATATAAAATTAAATGCATATAATAATAATAAGTTTTAGAAATATTAATTATTTTATGATCGCTGCTATAATTTAGATTTTATATTGGTATGTTACAGAACTAATGGGTCAATACAGCTTTAATATCTCCGCTGTTGCGCATCAGTCGGTGAGTCACAAACTTTTATTTTATTTTGAGGCAACGGGTTTATAGAGATTGTAGAGATAGATGTAGTAGTAGATAGAAGTATAGAGTAGATTTTAGATAAATCTGTTGCCTTAATCCTTGGATGACGAGACAACCACACGTATACGACAGATTCTAGGTCAAATATCATAAAATAAAAAAAAAATTTCTTTTATACGTTTCTAAAATAAAATTTTATATTAAATTTTAAATGTATTGTTTTTTTGAACTGTTTCAAAGGAGAATATTATTTGTATATAAAAATTAAAGGAAAAAAATATATATTTATTTTAATTCTGCAAAGTATACATGAAATATATATTTAAACTATTTATTTCGACCATATATATAATATGAGTTTTATAAAATAAATTTACAAATATGAATCATTAATAGTTTGGTGCCCACTGATAAAGGATTAAAATGCATGCTAATATTATATTATCTAACGATAATATAAATCATCTTTATTCTTATCTACTAGTGCGATAATAATTAGCCGCCGATAGAAAGAATTTCTCTTTTTTCTCGATCTTTTTAATTCGAAAAAATCATTATGTAGCTGGATTGTCCAGAAAATAAATTCTCTTATTGAATATCAGATGCGTTTCAAAAGGCACGAAAAGAAAAGTGCCTCATTTCTCTTTGATGCCGCCCATCGGCTACGCGGCTATCACTGAAAGCGCGAAAAAAGAAATCAGCCGTCCTTGCATCAGCTCTCCAGGCTGCGCGTAAAACGAGGTCTGGTCTGGTACTGGCTTTTTCCCGTAGTAAAAGTTAATTCGGCTTTTTACCGAAACCCCCTCTGGTAGATCTCGCGCTCTCTGTGCGGCGTGTGCGCGCCACGGTATTTTGATGAGAAGGAATGGAACCGCTCGCGACGCAGAAATTGCAATTTGAATTAGCCGCGAAAGCCGGAGCTAATGAATCCTAAAGAGCAAAACATCCCGGCGTACACGAGCCGACGATATTCGTGGACTGGCAAGAAAGTCCTTCGCGATCTCGTGGACCGTGAAAAGAGCAAAGATGCGCCGGGAGGTGAGTTCTCGCCTGGATGCCGCGACTACGAAAGGCACGTTTCTTATCCATAGCTCCGAGGATCCGGGAGATGACGGGTGTGACTTCGTTAATGTACCGGAATCGTGTAATCAACGAGACGATCGTGATAATTATACGCTTTAACGTCGCTCGGATGATTATATACCGAAATATGATTGTCATTTATTAATTGAGCGATTTTTATGTAGAAGAAATGTCAAATAATTTTCTTTCTTCTAAGGTGTAAAGCATGAGCGAAATTTCTTTTGAAATCTTTCGCTAATTATCACTAGCTATTCTCTCATTCAAATCCATGTTATTCAATGACACCTTTGATACTTTTTTGCTCACGTCTCATCTGAGAACATAATCTTGATGCTCGATCTCCGTTTGATCATTGAGTAATCCGCCTCGTTGCAAATACATTACGAGATCGACGTGCGTTTATGAGTATCGACGAAGGTGCGGCATATACGTGCGTGGCATACGTGAAACTGACTGTTACAACGCAGGGTGCTTACAGGAAGATGGACGAGTGTATGACAGGGCGTATACGGGCTGAGAGAGAGAACGAAAGGAAGAAAGAAAATAATCGTATAGATCTAATCAGGCTCTCAGGTGACGTGAGTTACGTGGGTAGCCGTGCTGGCGGTGAGAGACAAAAGTGTGCAGCTCCTTCTCTTGTGCCGCACGAACGGTAACACCCGTGGCACCCGTATCGCACACCTCATCACATTTACACACCTTGCACCTCCGCTTGCGCGTCGGCACCTTTGACGCGCTCCGACTTGCGTGTCGGTCTCATTCGCGCGTCGCGCGAATTCCCTACGGAGAGGTAAAACTCGTTAATAAAAAAGTCCGCGAATATTACACGTCCGTAATTTTACGACACCGTTCCACACTCTGAAGAGAAGCTAATCCCGCGCATATCGGAGCTTATAGGAGTGAGAAATCTTCGCGAGAGATTAGAGAAGAGCGAGATCTAATCTCTATCTTTAGCGAATTAAATGGATTATGATTTATCGTCGCGCCAGGGATCGGCGGGATCGGTAGGATCTTCGCAGGATTCGCGTTATATATCGGCAATCTACGGAGCGGAACGCGTAAACGCTGCTGATATACGTAGTATAGCCGTGTGGTTACGTATAGAAACAATAATTCGAAAATGCGCCATATATTTTCTGAGGGGTTAATTACAACGAGAGGTAGAGCCAGACAAAGTCGTAAGGGATTACGAAATAATTACCCAGTACGCGGTTTTCGCTCGAGGTTTGCTGATTGTAGGCTCGAAGATAAATGAGCCAATTATGAAATCGACGAAATTTCACACCGCGGACGAAAATTCATTAGGGAGGTTCGTAGGCATAAATAAATCCGTACGCCCCTCCACGCCCACAGTCTCACGGACAAAGGCAGGTGTCGGTGATCCTCGGTGGTTTTAGAACGGGAGATCATTGAGTGAGATTTCTGAAGTTTGAGAATCTCCCTTACAAGAAGAAAAGTGGTTTCCTTCCTTACAGAATGTTGAGAATTCGTACGGATCGAGATTCTCTGGTTTCCACGATACATGGGTTACTCTACGAGAACAGAAGGGAACAACTGGTACTCAGATAACTCTAACAAGGTTGGAAAACAAGGATCCTTCGTCTGATACCCAATAAAACACTCGCAATGAATCCAAGTAAATTTTTAATGATTCAAACAAGATGAAAAAAAGACATGAATATTATTCACTGTCTTAAAACATTGTAAGATAATAGACAAAAGACAATGTGTGCTATTTTTTATTTAATTTTTTGCTTCTATTTTTTTTTTTTCATTGGGTTTCATGAGTGGTATCCTCCTGAATTTATCTTTTAAGTCTTCAACAACGTCTTCTCGCTGAGTCGGAAACTTCTTAGAGGCCGTCGAGACTCATTTATTATTCAGATTTATAGCCAGACTCTCGAACTGACTCCCACAGATCGGCAGGTCTTTGCGATTCTGCGAGTTGGTCGCGGATCCTTGAAGAGCCTCAGAAATTCGATGTTTTGCATACGACACGATCTTCGTTCAATTCGAAATCCGTGCATAATAAGAGATGGTTCCAGCGGATGAGCGCGCTCGCTGTGCATCTTTTGGCAAAGCGCATCTGTGAAAGCTTCGATATCAAGAGACGTTAACAAACAGAGAGAAATGCATACAAGAGAAATTTTCGTGATTTAATTAAACAAGAAAAAAGAATGAAACGTTTTCACTTTTTTCATAGTAACTGAATTTAATTATATTAATTTATTAAAATCACAAGAAAAAGGTTTGATTTATTAATATCATATATAATTTTATTCTTTTCGGAAAATGCATTTGGCGATGACAGAATGATTTTGACATATTTGTATTAACTAATTTAATTTGTTGTTTACACACATTTGTAAAATTAGTTACTCGTTTTTTTTCCATGTCGATACTCAGATGTATTGAATGTCATTGTTGCTTCTTTTTCGTGATGTCGATTTTTTTCGCTGTGCTTACTTCGCAAACAGCTGTTGCCGAGACAGCGTATTTTGACAGTTCAAAGAGAATTAGCAACGTGAATGATTTTATGCGTTTAATTAACGTGATGCATATTCCGTCCAAGTCTCTCATTTTCAACCGAAACTTATCTGATAGCCGAGTAATTAAATGCGTCCGGTGTGCGTTCGATTGGCTGTTTGAATTCGTCATTCGACAATTACCGGAATCACATCGTATACGAGAAATACGAGGAGAGAATAATTAAACACCGAGCTGGAATTCCGGAGGAGCGTACACGGGAAGGACGTAAAACGTCCGGAGAACGGGCGGGAATAAAAGAAGAAACGGCGTACATACAGAATGTTGGAAGGACAGGAGCTAAGCGGCGAACGGATGGACAGACGGACACGCGGCAGACAGTATCGGATTGATCTCGGCGAGTGAACCCAATTACCCACCAAAGGGCCAGATTTATTGTCTGGACGGGGGACTGACTGAGGGTTCCTGATGCCCACGATGGTGGCAACCACTCTTTACGATGGCTCTGGATCCGCAACGAAAGCGGACGCTGGTCGCAAGGTGTCGTGCAGTTTTACTCACCCAATTATCAGAGCGCTGACAACGAGCTTACGAAATACTTGCGAAGAATTCGTAGGTACGAGACTCCGTTGTACGGAATGATCAACTCCGCGATCGGACGCCAACAGCTGATCATAAACAATATATAATTGACATAATTTATCGGCAATAAATGTCTTATCTCCAATACTTCCTGCCGAGAGCATGTTACATCATTTTTTCTATGGAACACATAACTTCCTTCATTTTTAATGATCCTTGCAGGATCGATTGCATCTGGCAAAGTAAAAACTGTAATAATTAATTTACAAAAATTAAATATATCTAATCAATCGTGTGATTATTAAAATTCTCGATCGAGTGATTAGGCACGCTAGTCTCCAAAGATAATGACAATCAAAGTAGATTGCAAAATTTGAAATTTTATTCTACTCAGAATTTCTCCAGCAACCAATCGATTATCGCCATCTAGAACACTTCGTCTTCCTTTCGCAATTCTGCCGAAACTCGCTTGCTGCCATTAGCTAGACCTCATCCCGGAGATATGTAAATCTACGACGAAGGGAGAGAAAGAGAGAGAATATACCTGCCTACGGACAGCCGCAGGTGCCTGTCACCGGAGGCAGACATACTTTAGTCGCGAGCCCCGGAAAGTGGAAGGACGCGTACTCTTTGCGAATCGCCGCCGCCACGCTACCTCGATGCTAACTGACACCTAACAGAGCGCTGATTGAAGTATTTATTGTCCTTACGCAAGAGACCCTGGCTCGCCTTTATGCGTGTAATGATCCGCTCTTGCATGCGGATGCATTTTATGCATCTTATCTACGTTCATCTGCATGTGACATTGCTCTATCCACCTACCTTACATCCTCTTTTTTCTGTTTCAATTATAGTCGTATGCGTTATCATCTGATGTTGGCTAAACTCAAATAAAATCTAAAAGAGTCAAAATTGAAAAGAAATATTAAAAATTATCGTCATAATTAAATTTATAATTAAAAAAACAATTCTGGAAAAAAAGATTTTTCGAGAGAACATCATACGGTTTTAATCTCTTTTCTTTTAAGAAATTACATTTTATAATTGTGTTACAAATTAATCTACTGTATGTAATTATTCTAATGCACACATAGCGCGATCTTTCATGTCTTGTATTTCATCAGCAAAATTTTGTTCTCTATATATTACAGAGAGAGATACTATTCGATCGATATTAAAATCCATCTGCACAAAATCTATAATGAATCAAGCTTATCGAGCGATTCAGAACAACAAGAAACTGAAACTGAAACATCAAAAGAAAACCTCACAATTTTATAATTATATTATTACTCGTTGAGTAGTTCATGATTCCGAGACAAATTTGTCTTCGGCCGCAAGGAGTAATTCGTAATTTATTATTTATGATTTATCATTGTCTCTATTCTTCTCTCTTGCGGTCCGGTCCTTTGCACACATCTTGCAAGCTATAATTTCAATTATGTTGCACATCAATGAAAATCCAAGCGTGGGTTTAATACCGGATCCATAAACCGCGAATCTGTGCTGAATCGAAGTATTTTAATAGAAAAACTTAGCTTGTTACATCATTCTCTTATCGAGAAAATAGGACTGTCGTACACCGAGTTTAGTCGGAAACTAAAGTTACTCATTTGAAAAGAGAAAAATAAATGAGAGCAACCAAACCGGCGGTTAAAATCCTTCGGGAGGGAAAAAAATGTCCGTCCAAGCAAGATTTGCCCTGTGGGTGATAAATCGGTGCTGCTACGTCCGATCTTGCGTGCGATAATTAAAACGGCACAATTATAAGCGCATTTGGAAGATGGTAATAATCGTTCGTCCAAATTTCTCGCAAATAAGTACGTCTCAATTAACGTTCGAGTATTTAATCGGTGGCGCGGATTTACCGGAATGCGAGTGAACTTTGCCTCGAGGGCCTTTGTTTCCAGAGAAAAGAGAGCAATTATCTCGGAATTAGAGCGGATAATTACAGTGCGCGAATTACGCGCACAAGAAACTCTTCTCTCGAAGAATTCAAGCGTATATGACATTCCTCTCTTGATCTCTTCGTGACACAAATCGTCGAAACAACACATATATACGCGCTTTCCAATATAATGGTTAACGACTGAAAGACCATCTTTCTCTCCGTGCAATCTGGAAGTAGATGATACAAGCTTGCTCCTTATTCGTGTGTTGGAAATTGAATCAATTACATCCACTTATTTCGTTGAATAGATCATTACATTCCGTTATATAATATATTCGATAATGAAGATGAATTGCTCTTCTCATGTTCGTGTTTTTCATGATACGTTTACGAAGCCACGTGAGTTTTTATATACCGAGTTTTAATCTCATTTTAACGCAATTAAACTGAATGCTTCGTTTCGAGATGGACGGAAATAAATACCAAGTCGATAGCGATCTCGATGATATAAATCGGACCGTGACAATTTGATCTTCTTGGAGCAAGGTTCCCTCGAATCGGTTCCCATTGCTTTAAATTAACTGAAAGAAAGTCGCCGCGGAAGAAAGGCAGCGTAAATCTTAAGAATCCTAGATGGCAAGATAAAACTTTACATCTCGAGGGAAGGTGATCGCGATAATTCGGAGCGTGATTGAGCGATCGATCGAAAGAATCGTCAAACACGCGGAGAAATTGCCTAATTAAGCGACGAGCACGGTTCTCACGTCCGCGAGTTTACTTTTCGAATTAAGTCCGGTCCTCGGTAATGAAGAATACACACGTCTCCCGTCGTACAAGAGAGAAAGAGAGAGAGGATCTCCCGCACCACGTCGTCCGGACGTCCCGTCGTCGAAGACTAACGAGTCGTAAAGATTATACCTTTTCGTCTCTGCCGAGACGAATTACCGATTTCGTGCGACGTGCGCGTTCGCAAATTAAATTTTTACGTGACGCCCGGTCGGCGGACGATCATTAAAAGTAAATTTGCCAGGAATCGGCGCTCCGTCGAAAAGCACCTGACGAACCGTAATGGCGTGTGCCCAGGGTATCTCCTGGGTGCCTGCGCGAAAAAAACGCCTCGGGAGAGGGATGGAGACTCCGACAAAAAAGTAGCCGACGGGCGAGAACCATGCGTCTGCGCGTCCCATGCAACACGGGATGGATATTTGCATTTTTATGTGACGAAGGTTGTTCTCTCTATCTTTCTTTATTTATCTCTCTCTTTCTCTCCCTCTTTTACCACCCATCGAAATTGCGGGGTTCCTCGTTTTGCGACTTTCGGAAGTCTCTCGCAAATCCGCCGTTTTTCGCCGAGTTGGTACGGCGAAAAACTCGCACGGTCATTTTAAATTCATTAGCCGATGCTGGACGTGACTCTCGAGTATCACAAAGCAGGCATGACGTAGCGCGAGGAGAAAGACGATTTACCGCTGTTTTCAAGCCTCCTTATGCGAGAATCCACGCAGTAATTTTCTTTCGGATCAACCTTGTGTACTCTTCGATCGCGAGTTTCGAGTTCTTCGATCTATTAATTGATGATGAAACAAGAGTTCATTTTAATTTTTTAAATAACGCGACAGTAATGGAATATTGTTGGACTAAGTGATTCGAGAGTGGAAATACAAAGATAATTTTTTTATGATATTAGATAATTATACATATTATATCTACTATATATCATAAAAAACATTAACATCACGAATTTGCAATTTGAGAGGATTTCAACTACGAGAACTACACAGTCGCCTCTGTTCACAATATATTCGCCGGAAGTTTCTCGATTAAGTACATGAAACATAGAAAGTTGGGACGCGCCCCAAAGGTACACGCCTTCTTCGTGTATCTCGTTGTATCTACCTGCTCGTGAACTCGCCGGATATTTCCCGACATTCGATCGCTCTTCGTTAGGCGAATCCTACTTCGTAAGGTTAGAAGGGAGGGTGAGAAAGCTTGGTGGGGGTGTGAGAAGGATTACGGCAGATCCTGGCTTCAGGATGACCTGTGACCCGCGCTGTAACTCACCGCCCACGTTGCACCTGCCTCGGCGCTATCATACTGCTTTATTAGTTTATCTCGCCTTCGAGAGGGGTTTATGAACTTTGAGGGTGAAATTTCACGTGAACTCCGACCTGGGCGTCCCGCGCGCTCACACCTGGGCGTTAAAAAAATATTGCCAAAAAATATTTAAGGACCTCAGACACAAAATAAAATAAGATTTCCTTATTAAATTCACATACTATCGCACATAATATCGATGATATTCTTATGCTTTAAAGTCAACCAATGAGATCGAAATGAATGTAAATGAGAATAAAATCGAAATATTAAAATTATACTGATCGTATTGAAAATTATCAAAATGTAGGGGGGAATTAATGTATCTCTAATGTGCCCTTAATTAAGAGGCGAACCGTATATTGTATGCTAATTTATTCTGTTACGAGATTAAACTTGCTATCTTCTTCCTTTACACCGTCTTGAAATTGCAAATGATTACGACATCATTAGCTCGCGTATCATTACCGCGTTTGTATTACAAAGATATCTTGCAATGTCGCAAGGATATCTCAGTCGTTTGTCGATTAAAAATATTTCACTGTCGTATACTTGAACGATCGATATTTCTCAAGGGCTAAAATGCAAATTTGTGATACGCAATTTACAAAGCTAATCGCGAATCCTTTCAACACCTTAGAAAGGCATCACGAGAATAAAAAAAGAAACACTCGATTTTGCAAAAGTGGCGAAATTCTATAATTTAAAGAGGAGGACAAGCTACCGGCTATTGATATGCAAAACATTTAATTTCGGTGAACACTTAGGAAATTATACAGTTCGCCGTAGTAATTACTGCGTCCTGCGGTATCTTCGATTAAATGCCGCATTGGTGATAAAATTATGCTAATTTATTCCGCTACAATGTTAAATTCACCGCCATTATCCTTTTTCTTACCTCTCGTGGCGTCGAAAATTAAAAGCATCTTTAGCTAAAGATACCCCATTGCTCTCCTCCTTCCTGCAAAAAGATTATTTTTTCGATATATGTATATAACAGATGGTCTCGTACGCACAATTAATAGTATCGCGCGCTGCATCTTATTACACGAGAATACTCGTATTCTCTGTACAAGAAGATCGATAATTACATTTTTTTTAAATCTCGCATACGTTGATGCACACTAATCGTCCTCGTAAAAGACCAAGTAATCTCGTTTGCAATCGTTGATTTATTATGAAGAATGCAATTACGTAGATAAATGCGTTTAAAGAGACACTTACGTAGTATCGTATTATGTCGCCATTACAGACAGAAAAATCATATGTTTGTTCTAAGGAAATTTTTCTTCGATACAGTTGGATTTAATCTTTTTTTGATTATACTCTTTTTTAATACGCAAAGACTATAATCTCGATGAAACCCTGAATAAATTGCGATAAATTCTAATGACGAGGTATTATGACCGATGCGCACGAATTGCAACGAAAATTATATCGCCGAGCAATTGCGAAAAATACACAAGACCACACACGGAAGCACCTGCAGCGTGATATAAGGCAGGTAATACGTAATGCTCCGGCTCCTCCGACCCGCAGCGTAATTCGCGGCTTCCGGGCGAATACGCGTCCGCTCTGAGTAAGGCATTATCAAATTTCAGATTCGACTCGGCCGAATAATCTCTTTGCCCGCGTGTGGACCGCCATATAGAAATATTTAACATGGCGATCGCACGGTTTCGTCCCGAATTTAAACCCATATAATTTTCCACGGACGCTCGAGAGCGCCTCTCGTGCGCGATCTATCTATTTTTCGAATATTCTCCAAGAGTTTTCTCCTGTGTGTGAAGTGAAGTGTCATACTTCAACTATTTGTTTCAGTCATCGCATTCGGTGACTCTACATTATTACGCGCGAATATTTCTGTTCGAAAAACGAGTTACACACGTGTATATAACTGTGGGAAACTCTATCATATAATTGAAATAACCGATTTCTTCGATAATAGCTTCACAGCTTCATTAAAATCTTTGCCGAGTGCAGGATTATCGATTTCTCGAGCAGTATCTACCTACCATCGGATCCTCTCTCCTTTCTCGATCGCTATCGGTATCCGATCGTACGTACACATCAAACCTCCCAACAGGCTGCTCGACCAGTGTACCATATAAGATCGGGTGAAACGGTAACGGGTTGGGATATAATGAAATAACCATAAATATGTTTGCACAATTATCCGACCGCATCTCGACTTAATACGCACCGAGCGCTTTCTGCTAATATTTCTTCTTCGATAAACTGTTTTTTCATTAGCCGCCACGATAGCAAATTACAGCGTGCGATATAATCGGCAAAAAGTTGATAATACTTGATTGTCTCGTAAAGACCGTAAAGCGTAAAATACAGAGCTTTCTCTATCCTGGAGTGACAAAAAAAGATAGCAAAAATAAAAATATAATTGAACGCGTTACATATATATTATTTTTATTAAACACAAGCGAAAATTTGTGTTTCGACAAATCCACTGCAATGAATTATATAACGTATATAGTGTAGCGTCTCGCGCAATTGTTTATCCGGGCATTTTGAAATACGATTGTAATTTGGGATGTCGTTAACGACCATTAAGCGGAATGAGTACGCGACCAGATCGATACGAAACCCTCGTCGTCTCGTAAATCTACATTTATAGCCGTCGAATTCGAATTCGAGCGCGAGTTCTCATCTCGCTAGGCAACAGCTGGAACAGCTGTTCCTTCGCGCATCCAGCATCCCAACGACGACGAGCTTTGCGTTTTTCATTAAGCGCATTCGACATTGGGATTCCCCTCGCGGATTCCCCGCAGCTTCCTTTTCAACATATTCATATCGAGTTATGCGTTTTACGAAACATAAATGTGCTAATTTGGATCGTATCGCGCCGTAATAAATCGCGGCACGTTATTCGCGCCTTGTTCGCATTTTTTTCTCGGCACGCAAAATTAATTGAAAATTACGCGCCGCATGCAGGATCGTGTTGGCGAGTGCACTGTTTCCAAACTGTTGCAATAATGTATACTTTCAACGAGCACCATTTGTTTGTCGAGATATACCTGCTACATATAAGCGATGCATCTCTTCGCGTTATTCGTTTTATAAAAAAAAATAATAAACGTGAGGTATATTTATTCGCTAAAACGAGCAGCGTACGGTTAGATATTATAGAGAGGTCCGCCGATTTATTAAATACACGACAGGTTAAACCTTCTAAAAAAAACATTCGTAATCTGTGAATTCATAATCGGCTGATGATTCGTTAAACAGACGTCTGTGAAATTGCAATGCAATTAATGCCTGTATGACCGAGTCTAAAAAATTCAGCGATGGTTTGCCTTTTTTTGCGAGACTCGATTTTGCTTTTCTGCTGCGCGAATTGAGCCTCGACTCCAATGTGCATCAGGACGCAAGTGCAAATTAGAGGAATATCATAATTGAAATCATCAAACACGGTTTTGTTTCAGATAAAAATAACACGAGCAAAATTTCATACCGCTCTTCTTCAGAGAGAATTCATGCGATCTCCTTGATGGTTCCTCGTAATATTCGGCCGATTCCTGGGCGTGGGGCTGTTATTAAGCCATTTTATGGATTGGCGCGGTTTGTAATTAGGTCTTTATCGATGGTTACGGGCGCGCAGATTTTTATGATTTTCATTGACTGGAAGATGGGTCGCAGATTGGTAGGTGAATATTGCTCGGCTATAGGTGCTAAATGGACTTGGTTGTTTTGCGAATCAAAATCCGTCGAGATAATTACTATTCGTTTAATGAATTATTGCTAATGATCCATACATAAATTAAAAAAGAAATGACTTTTCAAACGTAAAACTAGCGAGACGCGCGACAAAAATTATCTTCTCAATAACATTGTCAATGTCTTACGTTCTAAATATACTGCATTATTAATCCAAGCATGCGTATACAAATTTTATTAAATATTTAAATATATTTCTTTATATGTTCTTCATATAATTCTTTCGGAATTGAGTTTTTCTCATGAGAGAAATAGCAGGATCGTGCACTGATGCGCCTCTGCAGGTATCGTTCTGTCAAAAATCTATGTGCTCCGGCCATTATGAAAGAATGCACGGTAGCAGCGATCGACTATCGTGCCAGAGATGTCAGATAAGATCCAATTATGGAAAAAAGGAGACGTAAATAAAAGTGGGTGATCATCCGATCTCATATCAACCTTTGAGGTTTCGCCGTGTCGGAGATTCGTTTATCGATAAAATTGTCTCACCTTCCTGCTGTGCACGTCAAATGAATGTATCTCTCTCGAAGCTTTTGCAAGCTTTCTTTATATTATGCCATTACTACTGGACTATCCAAATATTTGTTTTTTTTTTTTTTTTTTAAGAAAGATATGTCAAGTGAATTTTACTCATAAGTATATAAATTTATTGTTATCTTTTTTCCGCGAAAAAGGCTCTACGTTATTTCATATTGATGAAGATCTGTCATTAAGCAAAGATCATATAATTTGACAGCTCAGAATGTTTATAGTTTTCATACGTTTGATGTGAAAATTTAATATCTGCTTTTCATTCCTTTTAAGTTTGCAACAATATGTTAAAGAATAGTAAATTGTCAAGTAGCAATCTATTCGCGGCGTGTTGCTTTTGCTGTCAAATGCATGGCAGTCAAAGTGCATTTGCATGTTGCTTTCACTCTGGTAAAACGCTTTTCTCTCCATCATGAGAAAGAGAAGGAAAAGATTGAAGAGGCTCCATCCATAGATCAGATATTAGTAGATTTAAATATTTTTTTTACGATAATATATTAAGATATTAGCTATTAACAATAAATTTTAAAAATAAATCATTAGAAATTTATGAGTTTAAAAAAAAGAATTTATTATATATTATTTTTTTTAATGAATTCGCGATAGATGTAGCTTCGGAAGTATCGAGATTACGAGAAATATGAATGCGTCTCTCGTGAATTATATATAATAATTCTATTTAAATTAAAACAGATTTCGGACGAGAACGTCGCGCATTACGTACTACAATGATAATACGCGATAATCACGTGTATATCAAATAAAAAAACCGGGAAAACATCAAAAAAATTGCACAGCGCATCTGGGATTTTCAGCACGGAACAGTGCGACATTTATCTCACCTCGACAGAAAAATAAAATTCAATCAATGTAGATGTAAGAGAACGTATGAAACCGCATCGCACAATTACCGATCTAATCTATAGGAACCTGAAACGCCGCTCTAAACCGGTCGTCCGAGAGTACTCATTCTCTCTTTCTTTCTCGAGGAAGGCCTAGCCCATTTTTCAAAATCATAATTGCATTTTTCATCCTGCTCTCGCCATCTCCCCCCATTCTCTCGAGTCGCCCACTCTCTCGCTTTCTTTCGTCTCTTCCTCTCCCCCACCGTCCATTCCGCCTTCGTATTTCCACCTTCGTTGCTGCCGTTGCTTCTGCAGCAACGTGGCCCGGGAGGCAAGCATCCATATTCATGCAGAATAAGGTGCAATTAAACTCCACGAGGTGTCAGCCACGAGGAG
Source organism: Prenolepis imparis (assembly GCF_030444845.1). Lineage (NCBI taxonomy): Eukaryota > Metazoa > Arthropoda > Insecta > Hymenoptera > Formicidae > Prenolepis > Prenolepis imparis. The sequence goes on from NW_028141166.1 coordinate 12,494,686, forward strand.
GGCATTAATCACCCAACAAAGCCACATTTGACGCAGTAATCGCCAGAGATACCATTACATGCGTAGCACATAATAAGCTCGTATCACGGCGGAATGATAATTTGAGCGCGGATTGTAACGAGTCCCTCTTTATACGGTGTGGCGATCCTCCAGGTGTAGATGCCTCGTTCATCGATCTTCAGCCGATGTATCGCCGCCTCGTGCACCGATTTGTTCGCTTTGTCCAAATTTTTATTGAATTCATACAAGATTGTTCTCAGAAACATTTCTATAATAAAAAAAAATGTTAACGCCTTAAAAATCGCTGCATCGATGTTTTCTATTTGCAGTAAAACAAAGGTTCCGAAAAATAATATTGAAAGATGAAAAAATACTTTATTCTTTTGAGCAAAACAAATTACATGTGACGAAAAAATTTTACGTGATGTCCTAGCGTGATTTTAATATTGTAAAAAGGAGTTAATTATATCCGGGTTCAAGAAATAGCGATGACGATTTCATATTTCGTTCTTCTCATGGAATTAGTCAAAATTATTAGTCAAATAAAAAAATCATAATTTACATTTTTTTTTAAGCGTTTAAGCGATACGAATAATTTTTCAACAGTAAGCTACAATTATATACGATATACCAAGATTATATACATAGTCGATTGGTTTCATGCGACTTGAGGACAATGAGAGATTTCTGGGTGGCATCCGACCGGATCTAATCACAGTCTGTCACTGCCTCGCATTCTCGCTAATTAATCATACACCTGGTCACATAACGAATGCACCTTGCGCAAAAAAGCAAACCCGACAGAATGCGCGTTTAACTCGTCGAGACGCGTAATTACCGGTTGCCATCGCTGAAAAAAGTCGCATTAAAGTGATTGTCCACTGTTATGATTTTACATAGTTGCGGAGCCACACAAATTTTCGACAACAGAACTGCTAATCATACGAAATTGCGAAAAAAAATTCCACGAAAAATTAAATTGCGATTTTTGTCGTGTTCACAGTATTGAATTCTCTACGTGGTGTAAAAAATATTTGGCAATAGCCTATTGAAGCGGACGCCTATTTTAAGAACATGAAGAACGGATCGCAATGTCGACCGCGGCGCCGGCGAATGGTGCATCTGCCGGCTCGTTATCTAATGGTGCCTCATGCGGCCTGATAATTGACCGTGCAGCTACCCGAGGCGAGGCCCAAATAGACGCGAGCTTATTAAGCCGGATGGTTTGTTGTTGTCCGCAGTAGCGGAGCCAGCCGAATCGGCGTTATGTATCGATTCTTGATTAAAACCCACCCTCGGGCTGCCACCTCATTACGCTTTCTCTCTCTCGTCCCTCGTCAAATCGACAGTTAATTTGACAACTCGCGGAACGAAACGCCTCGGTTCCACCTGTACTGAACGCACCGCGGGGAGACCGTTTTCGATATGAGGTTCCCGAAGATGCGCCGAAGATACGTGGAATTATCAGCACAAAAGAAAACGCATAACAAGTATGTTTTCGCAGGTGCAACGGTATCCTTCCGTCAGATGCATTCCAAAGAGGTTGCGTTCTCTTTGAATATTTTCTTTTCAAAATTACTTTATTACCACATGTTTATTATACGTATGATATAACGTCATGCGTCATAATTAATGAAATAATTAAAGTTATTGAGGAAATATTTTTCCTTAAATATTTAATTTTGATTGGCATTTATCAACTGATTAAATAATCTATCATAATATATATAATTATATATTAACATTTATTAACTAATTAAATAATATATCGTAATAGCTATAATTAAATAATATAATAGATTATTTAATCAGTTGATAAATGTCAACCAAATTAATATAGACATTTAAAATTTTTAAATACGTAAATATCATCTCGCGACTGATTAATTTTAGACGCGCGTAAAGCGGTTTAACGAGTAGTAAAATTACGATATCAACACGCTTAGTCATCATTGCCGGGCACTTCGAGTGATAGAAACGATTCCAAGTCGCGTGAGTTACGGGGCAGTAATTTTCCTCGAGAAGTGCCAGCCTGCATAGAGAGCGACGGCCGCAATAAATATCCTCGACTGCGTCGAATTGCATTGCGCTGGCTCGCGGCCAGCTCGCACTATACACGGTCGTCTCTAACTGCATGAGAGAATTTCGCTCTTACATGAGCCGAAACGTACATCTCATGAATAAACTACTCCCTCTCTCTCTCTCTCTCTTTCTCGCAAAAATATGTTTAAAATTCATCTGACGTATTTTTATCGGATTGCTCGTGAGGTATATTTCACGTAAAAATTTTCAACCAGATTTAAGCGCATCTCTTTCGAACTTTCAAAATAATTTTTGCGCTATTATCAAAATGAACAGCTTCTTATTCTCTTTTTTTTTCCACCAAAGAAGTAGTATTTTTAAAATTTATTTTTAACCCACTTATGCGATAATTAAGCTCGATATACGTTTTTATCGAGCCAGCAGAATCAGTAGTGTGTTTTGTTTTGTTAAAATTGGAATCTAAAGTATGTACCTTATTTCGCTGGCTTGTGGCGTATAATATAAAAATTTTTGAGCGTTTATCGCGCAATAACTCCGAAATTTAAAGCGCGAAGAGATAACAAGACAGTGTTGCGGATGTATAAAAATGTGAATAACATACAAAATAACCGGGTAAATTTCCAATGTAACAGGATTTCGACGCTGAATTCGACTAATTAATGAGACCCGAGAAGATATCCGCTACTCGTGAGAACAAAATACCACTTCCAAGTCTTTCTCCCTCATCACGTAGAGATATTCTCAATTACCCAGTGTATTGGCTAACGATCTTGAATTATGTGTGCAGATACACCACGCGCATAATTATCCAAAAATTATTTTCCTTAAATATTTAATTTTGATTGGCATTTATCAACTGATTAAATAATCTATCATAATATATATAATTATATATTAACATTAAAGAGAGAATAAAAAAATAATTCCTTTCTTAACTTATTTGTTAACAAATTTTTATAGTTTATCAACAAGTGCAATAAAGCAATCGAGTAAATCTTAATAATAAGTTAAAGATATCGTAAAATAGAGAAGTCACTGAATGAATTTAATTAAATAAAATACGACAAATTTTGTGACACGTTAAGATGAAACAATTAGAAGTGAATAACCGCTCGAAATTTACAATTCGACAATATTAATTCGTAAGACACTTTTACATTAACTTTTACATTAACGCATTTCTCAGGACATTTGTATTTTTATTGCGATCCGTTTTCTTATGCAAAAATGTCAGTCTTGCTTGCAATAATAATCTAATAAATTTTCACACAAAATTTGCACATAAAAAACGAGTTGTCTGGTTTTTTCAATTCGATATTTACGATACAGTCGCGATTGAGATTTATGAAAATTATTCGCGACCCGATTTCGCGCATTTATATGAGGCCGCAACGCGTGATTGGGCTATTATTTCGCTCGATCATACTACTGATTTCATTATTTCGCTTTCGATATATGCCAAGATTTCCATAAGCAACAAAGTTAAACGGTAAAATTGACCAAATATATTTGCGATATGACTTAATCGAGCTTGGTACCCGGAAGCTTAAATCTGACTCAATTTATTTACAGATGCAGCGTCGCATCTGTTCTTGATCTCTTTTTAACGAGAAGCAAGTTCTCCGTCCAAGACAAATTTTGAAAGATAATGAAGCGGCAATATCGCGATATTACGGTTGTTATTCGAATCCGATTACTACGTTTTTGCATGCAATTAATTCCGGTATACGTGGAATTGCCACGTAAATCGCGCGACGGCGAGATTAAAACTATAAAAGAAGATCATTTTTTTCGGCGAGAGGAGAGCGGCGTTTCTCTGAGAAACATCGCGGATTAATTGCGAATAATCTCCCTTCCGAATTGCAATGCAATCGCTTTTCTGTTACACAAGGCAGAATATTATCCATTATGAGGCTGCACGCGATACGACTTATTTGCATCGCGCTCGTCCAAGAATTAGAACCGTTCCGAGTGCGTTACACTATCCGAAAACACGAAGAGAGGAGCCCGCTTCTCGACTCGGTTTCTGGGATTTAGGAGCCGCATGTTATTCGCAGCAGGTGGGGTTTCCGAGAGAAGCGGGTTGACAGCGGGATAACTGACCGGCCGGTTAACTAGTGGCCAATGGAATCGCGTAACTCAGCGAGCATCATTACCATTACTATCTTCAGCACGAGTAAAAACTGCACGATATAAGCGTGCGAAACACGCATTTTCTCATTCCCGAACAGCTCCGCGAAATGGTCCATGTCAGTTCACGCATGCGAAATTAAAGCGGTTCGTTCGAGGAGATCCTTAGCTCCTGCCAAGACGCAAGTCTGCATCGTTATGTAACTCGAAGAACACGAAGAACACGAAATGGAGTAATACAGAATCGGGCTGTTAGTTTTTAATCAACCAGATAGCTGATTTTATATCTTCTCCGATTCAATTCTCCAAATATCTCACGGTCATTGAATCGTATTCTAAGTTTCTTTGTACGTGATTGAAAATTCTTTCTCTTCCTCATTCTCTTTATTACGTAAGGAAATTTGCTGCGCCGTTCAAAGCAGAGCTCCAAGTTTCAAATGTCAATCTACTTTTCTACTTTACGTCGAAGCGTCCCAAAACTCGGATGTTTTGAAGCTCGAAAGTTTCTTCGGTCCAGGATACTGACAATAATCAAATGAAGAATGATAATGCGACAAACTATCGTATTTTCCACACGGAAACCACTCAGAGAATTTTGTTTTCACAAAAAAAAAAGAAAAACGAATTTACGGTGCAAGTGTCACAACTGTGGGTTTGCGTGAAAGAGACAAGAGCCGGGAACAGAATGCATATAATTACTTTGCGACTCCGTGAACACGGCGACGATTATTCTGGCTAGTTCGCTGGGCGTGTTCGCGTTAATTGAATTTACGGTTATTTAATATGCTTTTAAGTCGCTATCGCGGCGACTTACGTACTCTTGGAAGAGATCGATCGACTTGCGCGAGCGACCGCCGAGAAAATCGTCGTCTATAAACCTGCTTCAGGCTGAGTAATGTCCGGGCGTTATCGAAAGTGCGGTGCCCTGCCCGTTCAATTTCTACCCGACATCGTCCCGATTACAATGCGAACTGGGCGGGATGGACCGCGCATTTAATTGGCCAGGTGTGCAGGGAAGATGACGTGGTGTTTGGAATAATATGGGCGATAAGTAAGTAATGCCGTGTAATCTGCAAAAATGCCTGGGCCTGCGGCGAACCCTGTGTAAACGTCAATGATCAATTTAATTTATTTATACGTATCGGAGTCAGCGCTTGTGCGCCAATCTTTTGTAATGCCTCTTGTTTAATCTTTCACGGAACAACGGACGCAAGAGAATTGTAGCAATAAGAATAATTAGATTAAAATATAAAAAGAGCGCGCCATCAATTTTGGCAGTTGCGCCACAGTTGGGTCTTAATTGAGAGCTGCAATTAGTAAATTGCGAGGTGAATTGAGGGAGTTCCCGGACGAGAATCGATGGAGCATGGAAAAATTCACATGCATATCGCAGCAGCATCATCGATGCCACCCGAGATGCGCACATATATTTTAATTCCCGCCACGATTTTAAATGAAACACGCCCAAAATATGGTGTAAGAAGCTTTAAATCAAGAACAGGATACCGGTGTCGTTATAAAAGGGATGAGCAATAGCAGTTATAAACAGCGGATCAATTTTTAAGGTGACAGCGAATTGCCGAAATAATTTACCCGTGTCAATGAAATTAGTAAATTCCTTTTGATCACTATTTAATTCGAAAACGAAATATTGAATTAAATTAAACCGGTATGAATCGAATCTGGTTTTGCAGATACAAACTTTATATAAATTATCATCTTTCTCAAAAGGACACGTTCAATACGAGTTAATATCTTGATGATCGTTTATTCGGACAACAGTATATTGGTCTCGATCGATAAAATGCAACTGCTGTTAATTATTGCAATTATTTTTTCTGATACATATACATATATAAAACGGTGTAAATAATTGAATTGGTGAATCACACTCAGATTGTCAAACAAAAATTTAAAGTTGTTGGAATCGATCGATTAATGCGTGAATGCACAATGCAATATTTGCAACGTATTTTTACTCAAAAAATGATAAATTTCTTGATTAACTGCAGTGTATAAATCTCAAGAAATAAATGAAATGCAAGCAGAACGGTGATTGTTTCAATTAATTCATATTTTCGTTCAATCCGAAGAGATAAGGCTTAACATATTCTAATAAATAAAATAAACAAATACAATAAATAAATAAAATAAATATTTAGCTTGTATTTATTTTTTATTTCGTATTTTCGAAATAGCGTTACAGAAATACATTAAATTTCACTTTCTCTTTATCCTTGGATATAATTTATTCGTTCGATGGAATATACGAGCAGACTTTTAGATTTCATCCTGCGTGAATTTTAAGCCACCGAGCCACAAGATTTTGGAGGGGGAGAACTTGTTAAGGCCCAGCAGGGACTCTGGCTATTTCGTGTTACTACTTAGAATAATACGACGAGCAATCGTGTCTTTCAGAATGCGGCTATGGAAGAGTGACAGATATCGCTTGAATAATATGTAATACCATATTTCATAATGCGGACGGATAACTATTTGAGAAATGTTCAACTCATATCTGTATCAGAAAATATTACAATATATTTGCTGAAACGTGATAATGCGACGTTAATTTAAATATCGAAAAAGATAAGAAAAAATAAACCTCTTTATCTGAAGTATTATATTATTTATCAGAGACGTGTCGAAATATTATTACAGCTATATTTGAAGCTGTCACGTCTCTTGATAAATCGGATCTAGGATAGCGAACGATGGCAATCACATTTCATAAGCGAGAATCTTTCCTTTCTTCCTTTTTTCACACTTCACGTATACGTTTAATCAGGATTAGTTAGATGACTATCTACCGGTGAATTATCTACGTGTAAACTAGCTTCATGTCTGTACCTCCATTGTTTGGACAGTCGACCCTTTCTTTGTGGACGATGAGAAATCGCTTGCTTTTCGTACACTTGGTTCCTTTTTGTTTTACTGCCACGCCAGGACGCGTGTTCATTCCCAACACGGACCTCCCGCTTCGGCTTCTCTCCGCTCGCGGGAGACACGTGAGACCGTCACTGTATTATAATAGCGAAGGGAGGCAAACGCGTCGTTTCTGCGCTTCTCGCAGCATGCCAAGTGTTTACGGGGATATTCCCGCACCCCCAACTGCACTCGTGTGCCGCAATAAATTTTGCCGAACGAAACCGCCAGTCTCTTTCGAGACGAAACGTGATACCTCGCGCGTTTTACGCGAGTGTATGGAAAAGTAACTTCCAAATATATTTTCGCGCGTTGACGACGAAATGGAGAGCTGTCATATTATTATTTATCAGAAAAAAAATCTTTCGACGCGATTTAAGATGAAAAGCTACGGCGAAAAATATTTAATATGAAAGAAAATTTTAATAGCATATACATATATTATAGATTATAGATCACGTAATATAGACAAATTATTTTTACAATTACTATGCGACGTCTAGCAGTTGCAGGAGATAACTATGTAACGGTGCGTTTGTCTATATCTTTGCCCAGAGAGCCCCACGCAGAGAGAGTTATCGCTTTACAGCAATTATACCGTATATCATGCTGAGCGACGGTAGACATTAGCGACGTCTCATCAAGGCTCGCGCCAATTATGCAAATTGACGGACCAATTAAAATTTTTATTCCCACCTTTTCTCTCGTATAATATCTCTTTACACGCGCCTCCAGATAGGGCATTTTTACATTCCTAACTTCAAAATTATGGCCGGTACACGGAATAATTTTGAGGGGCGTTGCTCATTAACATTCATCGCTTTTAGGGGTTGCGTACCACGGGGGGTACGTGTAAGGTGACGCAATCCAGGGGATTCCTGCGATTAACTATGAATGCTATCCTGCGATATCCGGCTGAGTAATCGTACTATCCGTGGTCTATCGTAAACAATGATAAACATCTTAAGAAAGAGGAAGCGAGAATTCTTATGAGATTTTTTTATATGAGAATTTTTATAGTTGTATCATTTTCATCCGTCTTTTTTTATCAACGGGTATATCGGGTACACCACGAGTACGATATATTCTTATTATTTATTCTACAAAAAAATATTGACAAAGCTTGTATTAATAATACAATGTTCAATAGAGATACATTTATTCTATATGTTCAAACTGATATCTCAAATTCGACATGTATTCTCCTGGTCACGTATAAGAGTCGTTTGATAGTCGCTGTAAAACGTGCGTGCAGCCATAAATGACTATGCCTTCAACACCTTTCTTCACACCTCGAGAATAGTTACATCTCTCGTGCCGCCGTTAGTAGCATTGGAAGACAAACAGGAAGCTTCCGTTCCCGAAAAAGAAATTCTTATGCGCCAGCTTGCATCTCGCTTCCGGCCGTGGAGTGTCGGGGATCAGAATTCAATTCTCGCGATACGCGGACGCCCGACGCATTTTAATAAGCGCGTCGTTAGAGACGTTAATGAGAACTATTGTTGAGTCACCACGGCGACGGTTGTAAAATACTTCTCGTTATTCGAGCTCGACCGCGGGTGGGATTCGCAGCCGCGTGTCTCTAAAAGTGTCGCGGATGACGGAACAATGAACGTTGGAATGTCGTATAAGACCGGTAAGGGGCCATTCGTGAGGAAACACCTGCCTTGTACAAATAATTTTTCATCATAACCATTCCGCGCCTCTATCATCATTTCCGACCGCCCAGCTTCTCGTCACTCGCGGCGAGCATCCGTTCATCTCGCGAGAGTCCGGCTATTCATTACGATGTCAGCTACGTCGTGGATTTAAGACAATTACTCTTATACGTACTGGTCGCACATAAGTATTAAATTTCAAGAGTATACTTGCTAAGAATAATAATGTGACATGAGAGGATAATTTATTGACCGAATTTAGGAACCAAATAATAAGATTCAGAAGAAAAAAGCAATGTCGACCGCGTTTTCATTATTGATGACTAATACAGTCGTAACAGTTTCTCATGTCATTGGAGTCAGATATTTCGCGTCGATGAACGGCTCTATCTGGCACTTAGCAGACGGATCCTATCCAAGCGTGACATAATCCCATCGGTGCATTCCACGTCAGGAATCTTGACACCTCGGAATAACATGTTTGCGTTCCAGCGATACCTCGTGACTGCAGGCCACCATTGTACCGTGACGTTTGTGTACAAAATACGGTATTGACACGTTCAGAGCTAGCCATTAGACTTCATTGTTGACAGTTCGTACGTCGAAACAGGCGCTAAGACTTCACGGCGATGACGTGACACGTCTTAAAGAGATCGGTTTCAGAGGATTTTGAGAAACTAGTATGGTATATTTCTTTATGTCGTTATCGCGTACTTGGGAAGCGAATGGCAGACCGGTTAGGTCACGTTTCGTAAATAAATTTAGTCTTTTGTCAGTGTTTTTTCGTCGATAGAAGCGGATCAAAATGGAACGATCTTATAATTTTATATTTGAGACTTTCTTCTATTATATATAGAAAATATTTTCGTGTTTTACATTTCTGTAAATTTTTAAGTAAATCGAATTTTCGTCTAATATTTCGAATATTAATTATATATATATATATAATACTTAATTATTAATTACTTCAGTTAAACGCATGGATATAAAAATTCACATTAAGGCATTATAAGATAGTATGTGAAACACAGTACGCGAACATAGACGAATGCGAACGTAAGCGTGGTCGGGACAACATGCCACAAAGTACTTAAATTTCAAGCACCCTGAAGAGAGGAAACACGAGGAGGAATCGGACGCCGGTGGACGCGGCAATTACAACGAGCGATTCTTAATGGACCCACTGAGAAGTATTCCGACCATTTTAGCCATGCGACGTGTACCTACGCTCCGCCCGAATGGGACAATTAAAATTAATTGTTCTTTTTACCGCGCTGCAAACCACAAGCTTCTGAAAATGTCCGTCCTGTTAGTCTCCAGCTGTTTCTCGCGAATATATATTTTGTCCTGTTAGGTAGGTTCCTTTCTTCTTAGACGCAATCTACCATTCTCTGTCGGAAGCGCATTCAAAGACGCTTATTTTCAAATTAGTGTAGATTCTCTCTTAAAATAAGAGAAAATTATAACATGAATTATCTTAAACCAAATGGAGAACGCTGGCTTGTGACACGGATGTCTTAAAAATAAATAACGATAAATAATTGCCCATTTATACTCGTCGCTTTACTTGTCATAAATCATCACGGAGCGTTCAAAATATCATCGCGGATTCTTGTATAATACGCACGCGTACAAGAAGAAAGTGATAACCGGTACGGAATCAATTTCGAGTACCGATTATTAAGCGCGTGTACGATCGATGTATTTCCTGGCGGTGAGATTGCCGGCAATTTATTTTACTCCATCTCCATTCTCGTCGCCAATTCCGGGACCATTTAATTAAAAGTGAAATCTTTCGATCGACCGTAGGTTGATCATTTTGCTCGTGCGCTGATAATACAGTCCATTAAGTTTATCTGGTAGCGTCGGGGAATGCAAATAATATCTCCGCAAGGGACTTGCACTATTAGAGAATCGAGGCCATCCCGATTGCGCGACTAATGATTAACGATGAGAAGGCTAATCTGGCGAAATCATGGCAATACTGGAACGCGCAAATGCATTTGCAAAACGGGCGTTGCCGGCAATTGTAAACCCTTCGAATGGCAAAATCCGATAACGCTGAATATACAATATATATTTATGTATCACGGAAAATTATACCACAATTGTGTATCTCCCAGCCCGAATTTTGGAACCGCGATATATGTAAGCACGAAATTAATCTGACGCGTAAAGTAAAACGGATTTGAGCGAAATATATTAGCTATATGTTACCGTCTCATTCACCGAGATCGTTTCATAAATCTTGCTTCCTCTTTCTCGAGAAAATGGATTTTCTCATATTTTTCTCTTCCGTAACAATAAATTCTTTTCTCGATATTTGCAGTTGATATATAATTTTTCTACAATATTTCTATCCGTTCCTCGTAAGCGAGGAAGAAGGTTTTTTCATACATAGGATATAATTTCTTCAATAAATAAGCAATCCGTAAATCATTGTCAATATAAGTAGAGGGCGGTTGACGGTGCCCGAACGAATCCACGGTCTATCCGCTACGATAAAACGTACTCCGTGTGTAATTGGCCCTTAATAATCTCGTCATAACGTGGAACTGTCGGTCGATCGGCGCCCTGCGATAAGCGCGCTCTGTTATTACCCGCGACGATTTAATTACAAAATTAATGCCAGGTCCATTAAGAGCGCGCGCGACCGCACAGGTTCGCGAGGGTGAGAGGGTACGGGATGAGGACGCAGAGGGGTAAGAGAGGAGAGGGATACGATCGATGACGAGAGATTCGCGGAGGCACATTGCCGCGTGTATATCCGGATAAACGAGTTTACCGGTGAAAAGGATATCGCGACGATGATATCCTTGCCAAGAGTAGATCGACCACCCGGTCTGAGGGAGAGAGTCACCGCGATGATGTAGTACGCACGCAATGTCGATCCAATGTAAACGTGATAACGATATAAGTACATGTTTTGATGCTGCGCAAAAGGCTCCCGCCGTGCCCCACCGCGGCTTTAATTAAAAAGCCGCCGATTTGTCTTGAGATGTGTGGAGTAGTACACCTTGTTGATTATCGGAGGTACATCGACGATGTCATAACTGTGACTTCAACGAGACGATATCGTGCAATTTAATTTAACTGCGAGATTTTTGACACTTTCGGAGCATCTTAACGAGATAAGCCGCGTGTATCTCATTAAGGACCCATAAAAGCAATTTATTGGAATCAATCAGATAAAACCTGAAATCGTATCATTTAAATTAAATGGGATAATAATTATATTAATTAATAAATTTTATGTTATTACGCTTAACGGATATTTTGTAATTAAATAAAAATATACGTATCAAAATCAATAAGATGATAAATAGCTGCATAGTTGCTTTATTGCATATATATTGTCTAAGCATTTTATTGTAATAAAAACAGCTTGAAATCCCGTTAATATCATCAAAACCGACGCATGCAAGAAATGTTAGGGTTTAATAGTGCATCGATAATCATAAATCGCATATAATGAATAATAATGAATTTTACGTTGGCGTAATAATGACGTGTTTTTTTATAATCGTTGCGGTACATTGCTCCTGACAGCTGCTGATATTCCAGCACATATGAAGGGGTCAATCATGTGACATTAAAGATAATGACAACGATGAATAAAAAGTCAAACAAATCGGCACAATTTATATATATAAGTGCGCATTCCAGTCTCGAGAGAGTGTAACACAACTACGTTAAATCACTGCATTAAAATCTTTTTGAAGTTGTAAATAAAACATTTCCGGTAGAGAGACATATTTGCATGCAAATATATTTTTGATCGTAGACAGTGAACGAATATTTGCACGGCGTGGCGCGAGTTCACGAAACAGACCACCCTGAAAAACGTATTAGGGTTAATGCATCGAGCCAAAGCTCGCTGGTAATGACTGGATAGCGCCGGTGCAACGGTTATTACCGGACAGGAGGTTTTGCGATGTTTCTTCGGGGCCAACTGCCAACCAGCAGCAGCTCGTGGGTCGAGCCAGCTTCCTCGACGTCGAAACCGTGTGGAACGAGCTAACATCCGTGATTCCGCGGATCGAAATGATCGCCCGGTTCACCTCGCGGCTGCACGATCGAGTCGTGCACAGTGCATCCGTGCGATGCAATACGGAGAAAAATATCCGCGGCGCCTTTCTGGCGGAACCAGTTCGAGCTACCAGCAGCTCGTGGGTCATGCATTGAAGATAACATTCGAAAAGAATGTGATTGCCTTATAAAGACTTATATAAACACACGCGAAAGATACTGTCCCCACTCTTCGAATACGAATCATCATTCTTCTCATCTCGCTATCATTATCATCATTCGGGATCCATAAGTTTAGATTGCGGTTGCGGTTAAAAGTTGTGTACAGAAAACGCAACTTCTGAGAAGTAATTACGCAATGACGAAAATATTTTTATATTATTTTTGATGAGGGAAAGATAATTGATCTTAATGAGAACAGAAATATAATGAAGGAATTACATCGATTAAATAAGCATATCGTCCCAATTAATCAAGCACATGTACCTGTATGTTGTGTAGTGTCGAAAAAAAATAAGTTCAGTATCGTACTGTGTAAAATTTGTCGCCTGTAACTTGTATCTCAAGATTCCAATGCGTGAACAATGTTCCATCGTCTCAAACACGTTATTCTCGTCGCCTCAAAAATAGTCTTTGCATGTCAACGAAGAGAGCAGGTGTTTCAATCTCTTCACGGCTGTGTCGCGTGGCAGTAGTAAGATCAAAACGAAACTAAAATGACGTCGGAGTATGAACGACTCTTTCTCTCTCTTTCTTTTTATTTCTCAACCTGTTATCTTACTCTCAAATGATCAAAGAAGCACATCGAATCGAGTCTCGCGCTCTTCCTTCGTCGCGAAAAATCTCTCTCCCTATCTCTCTTTTCGCGGACTGTTTTATTTTGTCATCTCCTTTGCGACGCAACTTCTTTCTCCCTGTCGCTCCCGATGAATCCCCTTCGCCTCGTCTCTTCCTTACTTATAGCAACCCCCTTCTGCCCTGCATCTCCGTCCTGCAGGTTCTCTTGAGGAACGAGAACTGCCATTAGAAGCACCCCGCTCCATGTAATTTGACCGCGGACAATGTGGACCACACGAAGCGCGTTGCTTGCCTACATGATACAGAGGTTCTCACGGTAAATTTTTATGCAGATTTTTAATCCTTTTGTTATTACGACGAAATTAGAATTTAGTTCTCCTCATTTTTCCTTCAAGGTCTGTAGAATCTGAAAGAAATAATAATATATTCTTAATAAACTCATATAAATAACTATAAATAAGGAAATAAATAATGCATTACATAAATTATAATACGATAATAATGAAAATTGATGATCTTTCTTGATAAGAAAAATTTTTCTTTTTTTGACTCGTCGAGTTCATCACAGCATTCAGGGTACATGGTATTCTTCAGTTTTTTTTTTCTTTATATAGATCTGCAGGCGCCGGATTTTTTCACTTAAAATTGCAGCAGCAAGTGCACGTACATGAAACACATTTTGATATAAAGTATCATGATGTGAATTATCCGTATTACATTGTAAGGAAAGGTCAAGCGTACAAGCGTGCACATTTACGATATCTGAGAATCTTGATCTTTTATATGGTACCATGGCTACAAGATTATGAAGTGCAAAGACCTTTATAATAATAACAGAACAAAAGTAATTCAAGCAAGACATGAAAAAATAAATTATGAGTAGATGTATAATTTTGATTAGATCCTATCTACTGTAAATTAACGTTAATTTATATAAAAATATTTATATTGTAATATATAATTTTGCATTTGAAGATAGACAAAATTAATTTACAGAAAAAAACAATAATTTGAGAATCACTGCGGACAGATGCTACTTCTCTATGCAGAACGAAATCTTCGTTCTTTGTGATGCGTCACCGCTTCGTCTTTGTAGTAAAGTCTTGCAACCGCATGTTCATTATCAATGTAGACCTCGTGTTATCATAATATTGAGATTGCAATGAGATTGTTATACTCGTCGAAATTTCCCTAATCATTAAAAGAATTATTTTTAATCGATCAAAATTATCGCAAATTTGTGACAGCTTGCATTAAGAAATATGGTAAGAAATACTATATTGTATTTGTTTTGTTTTATTTTATATTCAAAATTAATGATACTTAACAATACTAATAATAACATGTTTAATATATAAATTATGTGCATAGAAGGGCGTTCTATAGTTATAGAAAAAATACGATGCAGGTGTTGCTGAATCATTATGATTTCCATCACGGCGCAGCCCTTTTATTTGGGCACTCGACGCTCTCTTGACTTTTCACTATGAAAAATAAACTATTCTGATAAAAAAGCACGAGGCTATTAGAAGCTAATCACGTTTTTGATCGATTAAATCGAGCTATATAATAAATCGACTCCTATGATCGATCGAATCGACGATGTTTCGACGATGTTAGTTGGAAAATACAAATATTCTCATAACCATATATTTTTTCCTGAAATTACTGATATCATCCATAATTATAAGGTTCGACTAAGGACTTATCGAGCTATAGGTTGGAACGGCGAGAGGAAAAAATTTTAAACTAAATCATAATTCGAATGTCTCTCTCTATAATTTACTCGGACGCTACATTAGAAATGAAATTTAATTTCGTGCTACAAATGCAAGAGAAAATGGATGCTTTCATTGGATGT
Organism: Prenolepis imparis; assembly: GCF_030444845.1. NCBI lineage: Eukaryota > Metazoa > Arthropoda > Insecta > Hymenoptera > Formicidae > Prenolepis > Prenolepis imparis. Next base: position 12,510,130 of record NW_028141166.1, read on the forward strand.
GGCCGGCCGTACAATGTAATTATAATTAAATCGAATAATTATTCATTATCTTCTTAATTCTACCACGGAAATAAATCACTGCTGAGCGATACCGAGCCGCTACACCTTGTGCAGCCTTCTGTGAGGTAATCAAGGGTGGTCATCTTTTATCGCGTATGATCGTGTTTTCATTAAGGGAATCATTTTGTATGGGGTGGTCACAAAGTCATCAAATATGCCGCGCAGCATGGAGGTCCGTGTCGCGATTAATGAAGCCACCGCTTGAATCACTGAGCAAAGATAGAGGTGGTCAGTTTTTGACCGATTTTCAATTAGGACACTCGAATACTCTACAGCGGTTCTCAATTTGTCCAATCTATTCTAATTTAGTTTTTTAAATTACATATTAAAATCATGATAATATTCTCTTGTCTATAATTTTTTCAAAAATAATTATATTAATAATATTTTTACTATTAAAAATAATTCTAATAAAATCTTAAACTTATAATTCGCAAGGTTCGAAAAAGGTTCAAGAAAAGAGCAAGTCAGCGCTTCACTTTTTAGATGGGCTGAACAAAATATTCATCAGAGTTTACACGCACACATTTTATCCGCAAAATATTTTTAGTTTTTTTTCAATGGACCACCCGATTCCACCGACTAAATTGCGTAGAGAACTTTTAATTAGTAAAATGATACTTACGTAATCAATTCGAATGCTAATTGGAATTATAGGTGTATCAGATTCTGGCAATTAAGAAAATTGGATCCGATAACATTACACGGACACGATTAAATAATTAATGATGCAGACACTAACGAATCTGTTCGTGAAATATAAGACGTTCGTAAAATTATCTTGCATTTATTTCTCGAATCGGTTGAATACCGAATGGCAATTCTTTCTATATTTAGAAATACAAACTAATTACAATAACTAAAAGAGATCGTTTCTTTACACACGCCTTGCGTGCAATTTGAGAGCACTTTTATTTATGTTTACGTCCTCGCAAAAACTTAATTTTTTGTAATTAATATTGATTCTAATTTGTATGCGAATTTTTAATTACGATGATGGAGCAGTTGCTGATCGTGATGCTAATCCGACGACGAGTACGAGAAGAAAGCACGTTATCTTAAGTATTTCTACCGCGGTACTAAAATTTCGTGTGGCGTGCTCTCTCTTGCATGGAGATCTCGTGAATCGCGACGGCCTTGCACTCGCAAGATCACGTTCCTTCATAGTGGGGTCAGGACCTCAGCTTCCCACAGATTACGACGAGGAATGCTCAGCGGGGAATGCCATTACATTCGCGATCGCCGATCTTTATGATTCCATCCAGCCAAAAAGGTTGGGCCAATTTTAAAGCCACTCTTCTGCGATCTTCACTGACGGCTATGAAACTATACAGATAGCGAAGATCAATTTGTAGTTGAAATGCCGGTAAACACGAGAGATAAGCTTGAATTCTGCTGCAATCTTAAAAGATGCATTTTAATCTTGCGATGACTATTGATAAAATTGTACATTTATTTTTCATGGAATTTTTTCAGTGTTGTCTAAATAAATAATTTTTATTTTTTAAAAATAGAAGGCTTTTAAATAGATAAAGACACTATCGATGAGTTTGTTCACAGACTTCGCGCGTTTTCTTTTGCCGACTAGATTTTTTTTTACATCGAGAGAGACAGTTCATATTGTTCTCTACCTAGAAGCCAAGCAAGGTTACAGGGTTACGCGTTATACGACCGACTCTTAATTGGGTTTGCGCCTCGTCGCAGCGTCAAAGTTAATCTGAGGCGCGTTTACGATCACAAAAAATTATTGACTGAAATTGGAGACGCGCCTATTAGTCGGCCGGCGTACCTAGTGGCGATAGTCGATAGAATATTGGCGGTAGCCGATCAAAAGCCAGCCAATAGAGCATATAGTCGAGCTTCTTTATTTTAGTCCAGTCACCGAACTACTTCGCGGAATAAATTTCCACTATAGGATTCGTCTCGGTGATAATCCTCTGGCAGCTACCGGTTATTGCCAAAAATATCGAAGCTCGAACGGTAGGCCTGAGTAATCCGATACTTTGGAACCATCTTGGTATATAAGATCCTGGTCTAATTCTATCAAGCCACCATGCTGTAAAATAATCCCTTGAATTCCATCCCTTGAATATCCATTAAATCAAACACATATACATAAAAGACTATTATATAATCTTCTCTTTGTGTAATAGAAACTTGAAATTTTGATCCCCCATAAACAAGGGATCAAAAGATTAAACATAGTAATTGAATTATAGAAGCATTTATAAAAATTTCTACCATTGGAGAAACATATGTTCCATTGGAAGAAGAAGCGCTCGAATGATTCCATTTCGATTTCCGATTTGTAAGTTACGATGAAATCTATGAAGAAAACAAGCGGACCATTGTGCGGACCATTTTGAAACGCCTTGCCACGCTTTATAACGCACCTACCATTTTCCTCGCACATAACTTAGCACGACGGTGGTAACGCCTATGCCAACTGACTTACACCGAAAAATTACGATTTCGATTCTTGAAGCAGGTATATATATGCGCCCGCGCTCCTTTCTCCTTTCTTATTCCTTTCTTTTTCCTTTTAACCGCGTTTGCGCATAGGTCGGCGATTAGGTGTCACATAAAGTACGGAAACGCTTTGTTTGGATCCGTTCTAATTTTCCGAGGATATCACGCCGTGAAAACATATCGTTACGTCATATATTTCAGTCGGCGGCTGGCGAGAACAATCTGGCGCTTATATTGCTAACTCTTGCGAGGTGGAAAGTAATCTGCCATAAATAGCGATAACATTTGGAAGGAAAGAAATGGATTCGTTCTAGTGCGATCAGACCGATATTTTTATGAAAGAAACTTTCATTAATTTTCACGATTTCGTTCGAATTATTTCCTACTACCATTTTTAATTTTGTATCGATATCTTTTAAACAGATTACACATTCGGTTCACCAGAGAGAAAAAATATATAATACTATTTATATAAATAAACTATACATCGAAGCACTGACATCAAAATCTTTTTAAATATGATTTATTTATAATTATATATCAAAGCATTTCGATCATTTTTTGGTGGTCTTAATTAACTAAACAGGCATATTATTTTCTTTTTCGTATTATGTTTATTACTTGAAAATTTTTGTGTTTAAATATGTTCTCATATCTTATATATAATTAATTTATTAATAGATAATAGCAACCGTGAGTTCGTCCAAAGTTTTTTATATTTCTAATGCTGCATAAAAGAATAACAGGTTGTATCGCGAATCTCTAATTTCGGGCCGATTCATCTCCGCAGATCTCTCTTTTAGTCTAGGATCGATCGCCGCGAAGATTCTACGGATCCCTTTTATGCGGTGAGCCCGCGGATCTCGAGGCGCGGGCATCAAAGGGCTCTCTCTCGCAGGGACCTGTCTGTAATTACAGACACAAGGCGTGGCCCTATGGAAGAACAATAGAGCCGCTCTCCCTCCGTCTCTTTCAGTCTCTCTGCCGACGCGATGGAATCTCCGATCTCCCTGCTTTCGGACTCTCTGCGATCCCATCTCGCCGTGGAATATCGATCGCGACTATCGATCGCCGATAAAACGATTTTAGGCGCTAAGGAGTTTCCATTCGGACGGCATACATTAAACCGAATGGTTCCACCCTTGCACCACCCAATTCGGCAGGAGATTATTTGTCGAAAACGCTGTCTAAGCATTCGCAAAAGAACTAGAGAAATCTACTGTCTTTTGAAAACCTGGCGATTTTCTCATCCGTGACAAAAATTTCATTGTATTCTCGTATTATAAGATAAGAGGATTTCTGAAAAATAACAAAATTAAAAAATATAACTTATATATCTAATGAACAATTTTTATATCGATTTATATTTAGATAAGCGAAAATGTAAGAATTATCCGTGTATGTAGATGTAGGATAAATATACATATATGTATGTGCATGTATCGTCTTATTAATTAATGATCCTTTTCCGAAGAAAATAACAAAAATCTTGATTCATGTAAAGCCGATGTATGGCGTACTTAATTTAGATAGCCATCGAGTGGATCAAAAATTTGAATGGAGGGCGAATGTAATAGACTCCGTCAGCGTGATAATTAATGAACTTGGTCCTTTCTCGCGATCCGTTTTCTTTTTTCGCCGTTTTGCCCATCTGTCTAACACGACTTTGCTAACCTGTGCAAAAAATTCCATTTAAAACAGGATGACGTAATGGCATGCCACCTTATGGCCGATAACCGATGGAATTGGGCCAATCTTATTAGGCAGAACAATGGATTGTGAAATGCTAAAAAAATTTATCACAAAGATAATTAAAAATACTCGATATAGCAGCAGTAGATTAATAAAACGACGCGCCATGTCTGCACACAACCGGCACAAATTTACACAGATATATACATCTATAAAGTATTAATTTATTAACCACGCTCAATATAAAAAATATGTCCCTGAATCTGTTCATCAGGAAGTCGTTTACCGATCTCGACTGCTACAACACCACTACAATCATATTAGATTCACGAAGAGGATTTTATTCTCCGAACTCTTCACCTTAACGAATTGTCAAGTCATGTGTAGAAATTGCCGGGCGAGACGCAAAGTGCAAAAAGAAATTCAGTAACACGAATGAGAGAGCCGTTATTTCTACATGAAGATGTTCAACGTAAAAAAAGAAACATTAATTTATCACGATATGATGATATGCGAGTGCAACAGAAAAATATATTCTTTCGCAATAAGCAGTCTGTCATTACGCAGATTGCATCGATTGACGAAGCATTCAAGGTTTTAAATTATAAATTAAGATGAGTCGAGAGAAGAGTACATCATCTAAATGTTATATACAAATATAATCAATATAATTAATTTTACATCCAAAATGATGTTGGAGAAACAGAAATATATTTGTTATAAATTATACTATCGTGTTAATGTTCAATTTATTTATTTATAAAATAATCTTACAATTAAATAGTTATAGATTATATATAAGAGTTATAATGAAATCTATTATAAACACATCAGACTAAATATATATAATTAAATTTTTATATTTCCAATTAATAATCCCCCCAATTAATAATCAAACAAATTTTTTTTTTAATTTAATTTTATAAAACGAATCAACATGTGATTTTACTTTTTCGATTAGTTTCTTTGCTTCCGTTAACATCAAATTTATTTGCATATATAATTTCAATAAATTACACACACAACTTTTCTCAAAAAAAATATTAAAACCTGTTTCTTTAAGTGCACATATATTCGCTCATTAAATAACCATACTTAATCTTCTGACTGTTATATAGCAAATATGATATATAACTAATATAATTGAAAATACATTTAGCCTGAGGCATATGACTTTTTTCAAATTCCTTGAATTGATTTTATGTCGGATACAAGGTCCGATCAAGCAGCGTTCAATCAGTCCTCGTGTCTCCGTTAACGTCTAATTTAGCCGCTTCGGGCAAACGAGCAATACAAGCGCGACTTTATGCAGACCTTGGACGTCGAATGGTTTATATTACTTATTCGTCTCGTTAACCGCTCGACGTCACGCGATAGCTCCTGCTTTTCGGTCGTAAAGAGTACAGACAGAAGCAGCACCGCCGTTTCCAGACTACGTTCGCCACTAGCGAGCAACACCTGCTCCTTCAGATTTTTCAGACAGCCTCCATTAGCTGAGCGAGGGCGAGTCATCGCGGTTTATTGCGATAGTTTTCGCATCGTAAGATCCTCGTGCGAGCGAGCATGTCACATTAAAGGAATGGTATCGGCCATTTATTGATAGTACCATCTGTTCCCATTAGCTTGAGTGAATACTCCGTTAAAGCCTATGCAGAGACGCACTCAAATGCGGTATTTTCTCGCTTGCTATACGCGAACTAGTTGAATCATTCGATCGCTTTTCTCACTTCCACGGCGAATAACGATTATAATTATGTGTATCATTGAGAGAGTTTATTAACTTCGATACAGGATTTTAAAGGCAGCTGTCAAGTGCTTTATACGAATTGTAATTCTTTTTTTCAAATGCTTATTTATCGATCATCGAATTTCTTTCGATGATATATTTTCTATTACAAAAAATATCATAAAATTATGTGCCTTTAAAAATATCTGCAGTTACATATCAATGTTTCATAAAAATATCCCTTCACTCTCCGATTTTTTAGATTCTTATATTTTTGTATTTTGATTAAGATTACGAAATGCAAATATTTCCGAATTGAGTAATTGTCATTTTCACAAAATTCTGATTTCGGTCATATTCTGCAGACGGCTCATTGTCGCTTTCCCTGTGATGTCCACGTGTAACGGGATGAAAAAACAGTGGCACAGAATAATCTGCTTACGTAGGTAGCTTCGTAATAACGGCTAAATAGGATCTTTATATTCTTAGCCGTGAGGCAGAGAGACTCACTTCTCAAACGAGCGGCATCAGGTAAGAGAAAACAGAATGAACGCGAAAGGAGGAGCGGGTCCAAAGATAGAGGAGAATGGGATACTGCACAGAGAAAGAAGGTGAGTAGACAGAGGGGGTGGCTAAGGCGTTCGAGGCGAAAAGAAACGAGAGAACGCACGGCCAAAGTGAGCCTCATTTTAATTAGTATCAGCTGGTGCGACGTGTACTTAACAACTCGGCGAGGAGCTATACGACCGGTCATCTCTCTCTCTCTCTCTCTTTCCCTCTCTCCTTTCTCTATCTTTCTTCCTTTCTCTTCGTCTTTTCTCGAGCTGAAATTCCTCGTGAGATGTTTTATTCAGAGACACCGCAGGCTTCTGCCAAGGTAGAAACGAACTGCTGCCCTTCCACGTCGGGCTGTTCGAAACTGCGGCGGCGCTCAAGTAGCCGCTACCGCAATTTGCATACAATCCACACTGATTCGACTGGACCGCTGAAGGGGGACGGGAGAGCACCCACTTACCTTCATCTCAACGTGCCTCAGCGCCACCACCATCTCCGGATCTTCTATGAATTCTACGGCGGCGTGGACCATCTCGACATATGGATATTTCAGAGATCTAGTATTCTCTCTGGTCCCTTCATATAATCGACGTTATCACAAATTCTGAATACTCAATGTAACGGAGAGAGTTACGTTCCATTGGCAGACCTCAAACTGTCTCTTCCGTACAACTCTTCTTACATTCGCAAAACATGAGGTTGAAAAACAGACGCCTCGGACACACACATACAGCTACAAGTAAGAATGTCAGCTACAGCGAAAGACGCGTTTTTGTACCGCGTGGACATTTTGAAACCCTCTTTCCTGCAACATTATATCCACCAAGCCCACTTAACGAACGCCGAGCGCACTCGAGTGCAACCTGTTGTTTTTACGTTCCGTGCACCATGCGCGCGGCTCTTGTCAACAGCCAAAGGACAAAAACGTCAACTATCGCAACAGGTTTCTTATGTTTTCGAGGACGTGCCTCCTTGTTTGAGAGGCTGTTCAAGGTTCCGTGATATGAAAAAAATTATGCTAACGTATCTTTAATATTTGATATAAAGTCACGCGTGAATGTAACTTATACATTTTGCATTTTCAAACATTTACATATATTCAATCATTCCGCAGTATGTAATTGATTTTACATCTTTATTACATTCTATTACATCTCTTGATATATATTTCTTCTATAAAGCGCTTGAAACAACCTCGTACAAAAATATAGATGGACTTTATTTTCTCGAATTTCGCTGAACCGCACTGATGCCGCACTGTAGTTAGTCCATTAAAACATTGCTGGCATACATTCACAATGCATTCGCAGAGTGCATATCGAAACGCACGCAACGTATGCTAAAGGCGATTCGCAATACCTCGGCTACTGTTCCGCAATTACAATCACTCACATCTGCTTTACTTCTTAGTCACCGACTACCGCCTTTTCCTTGTCAGTCCCGCGGGAATTCATCGTCCGCCGTCGCAATGAAACGGATGAAACTCCGTAAGACACGTCCCGCACGATCTAATCAGGGGACGTCAAAACTGACCCGAGCAAGGTAAGACGGGCAGAAGGGCAGCAGGGCGCAAAAGGTGGCGTGCCACTTATGCATTATTCATTTGCGCAACACCCCGAAGGGCCACTTGCGCAGGATTGGATTTTGATGAATTTAATCTCGCATTTGCTCAGGGCTCGGAAGGCGCGCTGAGTGGGATTAACGAGTCGCTCTGGGTTTCATTTGGTAAGGCTTTGCCGACCGAACGAGAGGCCGACACGCAGCGCGAGCAGCGTTCGGCTGGCTCTATGGATCCCTTCGCAGTGAATGAAGTGGAAAGGATAATGATACGTAATTTGTCTTCCGTTTCTACTACTTTCTACTACCACCGACGGCAGGGCGGCTTTCAAGCCCTTTTTGCGCTTGACCGGGAGATTGGAGGTGCGTAACTCGGAAATGATTTTAACTGCCATGCTCATTCCATTTTGCGTATAATGGCTATTATATACGATAATAACTCGACGCGCCGTAATGCTTACTAATTTTCGTATCTGCTCTAATAAAGGAAATAACACTTTGACGTAATAGCGAGTAAGTACGAATACATCATTGCCATTTTATCTGATCAGTAAATGTTAATATTTTTTTTGTAAATTAAATAAAAACGTGTTTTCTAAAGTTTACTTATGGCTGCATGTCAAGAGGAGACGTCTCGCTAATTTTCGCCATAAGAAATAAGATCTTCTTGGCATGGGCGATCCTACGAGCAAATTCATGAACACGTGGGTGCGGTTTTACGATTTATCCGAACACCATCAGCCGGGCATTTGTTGTCCCATGTAAATGCAACTGTAACGATAGGTCCGCGGCGAATGTTATCGGAGTCGGGGCATTGACGCAAAAAAGGCGCGCCCAACGAATTGTTCAACGGACGAAAAAAAGTCGGACGCCTCAACGCGAGGTCGTAATTGGGGACAGGTATAAATCTCATCCGGCGACAATAGTTTTTTTTTTTTTTCGGAGCGCTGTATATTTACAATGCATCTCGGTATCTGCAGCTGCCGCGTACGTCTCATTAATTAAGCCTCTCGGTTCCACCTCTCTCTCTCTCGGTTCCTTTCCTCGCCTCCTCGTTGTCCTTCGCAGCGCGTGCAAAAGATTCCTTCTTCCTCTCCCTTACTCTCTTTCTCTCTCCATCTACATTGTGACTACTGCTACTTTCACCAATACCATCGGAACGCAAGTATAAACCACAGTGGAACGATCCTTGAATTCCTCTCGCGAATCAGATCTTCTAAACTCACCCATCTTCGTTTATCTCTCAGGGAGGTTCTTTGAATACATTTCTTGGAATACATTTAAAATCTACGCGCGCAAAATTACGACACGGTAGACAATTACAGTTATAACGGGGGCTATTATTCGCTTCTTGTTCAGCGAACAAGTCCGGATAGCAGCTCGTGCATATTTCATCTTTCCCGCTTTATGAATATTTATCGGAATAACTGTACGCCGTCTCGCTCTCGTCTGATGCTCGCGCCCGTTGGAGAGAATGCGAGACCGATTACACTCAAGCGTACAAATGTGAAGCCGACCTTTAGCGATAATTATTCGTTTCAGCCGAGACGCTGCGAATTTTCGAGGGGTCGAAAGACGTCATGAAGGAAAAAAAAAATAAGAAAAATAAGACAGAGAGAGAGAGAGGATTTTATAAAATGGCAATAATTTCATTGCGTCCTACCAATGACTCGCTGACAGGGAATAATGATGGCCTTAAACAGCGCAAGTGATAGCCCTGAAGACACGATAATACCATACTATTACGTCAACCTATGTACTTTATGCGACGTACCAACATACGCGAAACACTGATTTTATTAGAGCTGAGCATCGTATTTGTCAGTCAGCGGATAACGAACCGGCATTTCCGTTAATAATAAACCGCGAAGAATCCTTCGGAGAAGCTACATCACGAGGCTATCTGTTCGCCGACAGTAAATATCTCTGGATACAACTTTTCAATATTATCGTTGCTTATTATCCCGCCGCTAAAGAATCGCGCCGCATTCTACCTAAGAATGTCGTAAAACATATACCACAGCGGCGACATAAATACAAATATCTGTTAATCGTTAATACGTTTGCCGACACCACGACACCTGACCAGTTGTCCACAGGAATTTCAGTGTATTTAATGCAATAAATAATATTTTCCAACGAGTATTATAAGTAAACTCTCTTCCACACGATATTCTCACAGATATTCATATCCAATAACGAATATTCGCGGAATATAAAATTGCATTCGTATCTGCATAGCGAGTCGCGAATGCAATAACGGATTGGTAAAACGTCTCATATTTTATTCGCGAGTTATGATTGCTGGTACAAGAAGATTGTGCTACAATTCATCTGGATGGCCGCATCTGTCAAAACTAAATCATTTTTGCTCGATCTCGTTTGTTGGCGTTCTTTGCACAGCTGGACGTGAAAGACCGCATGCGAAATCACCGAATATGTGTTCCCGCATACGTAAAAGATGAATTACACCCGTTAATACGTCCAGCGGATATTTTATGATCATCGATTAATATAATTTTATTGCGGGTGATTAATGTTCCATTGCCGAACGCGAGCAATGACAACTTTCGACGATATCCGATGAATTGATCGAAATATGTAGATGAAAACGCCAACATTACAGAGCGAGCAAAAAGCTCATTTTCGTCCGGCATTAATTTCTATCATAGCTATCGGATCCTAAATTTATCGGAAACTCATAAAGCGATACATAACGCATCACGAACGCGATATAATAACCGCGATACGCAAATATCTGGTATCGCGGTTATTATTTTGCGATATTTCACTCGCTGAATGATGCGATTCCGAAATGTCGAGCTTGGATAACCATGATGAGGTGTCACGGGTAAAAGCTCGAGCGGCCAAGTCGGTACGTTTCGCGAAATGTCAGATAATTGGTGAAAGTGCACGGGCGGTTATAGGTTCCCGGTTCCGTGCAAGCGAAACCTTGCGTGAACCTGTGGTTACGTGGTGTTATTATTTACGACGTCAATGCGATTCCCTGTGTAAAGACCACGAAAAAGCAATAGCTTTCCCCTCTTCTCTTCCGCAATGGAATGTCAGTTCGAGGCAGGCAGTGGCTGTGGACGGCAGCTGGCCGATACGCCGCCAAAGTGCTCTCGTTATTGATTTACGTTGATAGCCTCCCCTGAATCTTCGCGATGCAGCTCCTCACCTTCACCTACGTACATAATATATCTGCCGCTTCAGTGTAAATAGTGCGTAAAATTTTTGAGCGCACATACTTGCGACGTATATTCTGCGCGGCTTACAGGTCGAGGCAAATTGCCTGAATATGTTAAGACTTACAAGTTTAGGTCGCTTTTATATTCTTCTCTCTCATCCCTTCTCGCACCATTATCGTAAACCGTTATTCTTTTATTATATTGTCTCGTATATTACATATAAAATATGTATTGATTGTAAAAGTTTTAAATCTTGAAAACTTGTTGAATGACTGATGTAACTTTTTTAAGGAAATCTTTTAGGAACCATTAAAAAAATTAAGTTGCAAAATTGTTGACAAAATAATAAAGATACAAAAAATTTTCGATCACAAAAAGTGTGTTAAAATATTCTAAGTCGTATGCACAGATATATAAGTAAATAATTATACGCAGCTGAGAATTTAATTGACGGGCACGTGCTGGAGAAATTAAGAAGTCCGTCGCATTCGTAAGAACGGAATTTAACGTCTTGGGTGTTCGTTGCATAATTTGTATCCCGGTTCACCGATACGTTTTACGCGATGCAATCAGGACGAAAGAGGGAAAAGGGGAACACGTGACTTTCTTTTTTTTGTCGTTTTCTGGCGCAAACACGTCGACCAGCTCTGGTGACGCTCCTCTCGCCGAATTTTTCGAGTTCCAACTAATTACGCGTTGTAAACGCGAGCGCCGGGAAATTTATGTACCTCATTTCGTTTGTAGAGATGCCTCGCGCGATCTCGGCTTCAGGCTGCACCGAGCAATTACGCAATGTTTCCGACTGCGAGTTTCGGGCGCAGAGATGCGGCAGGAAGGGTGATCCGCTCGAGAGAACGAGCGTCGTTACGTCTTCATATCTCATACGCGAATGTCGGACTGGACCCAAATTTCGAAAATTACGCGGCCCATAGCTGCCAGCTAGCCGATTTCACGTCCGGGCTTCCCCTTTTTTATAGATTCCGTATAAAGAAAAAATAAAACGCGGCTTGTATATCGAGATATTATTTAAATTTATACCCGTTTTAACTTTATCCGCGAGGCAATTTCCTACTTGTACTTAATGATGAACGTTAGAAAATTATACCGGCGTTTCGAGTTCGAGCGGTGAGAAATACCAAGCCGACGACATCTTTAGAGCCGATTCCTCGGGCGGAATTTAGCGAATCATAAAATCTCCGCGGCCGTTGAATTTATCGAAGAGCGAGGGTATGCACCCTCATACATCACGCACCTTTAAATTAGATCACATAATAAATTCTCTTCCCGGAAGGTTGGTAGCAGCATTCTGTATGCATAGGGTAGCCAGTACCTTGCCGAGTTACTTGTTGTTTGCCGCTGCAGGTTCTCGCTGGAGGCAACGACATACCAATTTTGATTCCAAGTGGTAGGACCCGTCCCTCGTATCGCAATGCTCTTAAACCACCACTGTAATCGTTTCAGACAACGATTATTATACCCCGAAGGATCTATATAGTTCATCGTTGTGTTATATATGTACGTGTACTATCATCATTTTTCATTTTTTCACACGATTAATTATTTTTTATAAACTAAAAATATCGAAAAAACGAAAATAGTAAAATTCGCAAAAATTCGCGAAATATATTTCTGCTTGTGCCACATGCTTGTGTTCGTCGATGTGATTTTACCTGGAGGACGTCGGTATGCTCGTTCCTACGTACATACGCGCTCATATCTGCTCGAGTTTCACCTGTTCGTACTTCCTCGAGGTAGCCGGTGATTCCCATCTCGTGCAAAGCCGGTTCCATTGATTTGTGTTTAATGACGCCAGCGGGTACGCGGTAGTTGTTGCAACCGAGAAAGCTGCCTCTGCAAGAATAGAGGCTCTCTCCCCCTTGCCCTCCTCCGTGATTAGGCCCTATTGTACGAGAGATATTCAGCGGCTAAAGTGATAATTTGCGATCCGATTAAGACGTGGGATTATAAACTATGTCGTGCCGTGTATCGTGCGTGACTCATCTACCATTAAGGTAACGTCCGAATCACGCGAGAGGTGCCGGGTTAATTTGTGAATCGTGTTATCCTTGAAAGCTGCCCTGGAATTATTTCTGGAAACATCTGACGTCCTCCGCACGCATACTATGCAAGAATCGCGATTTCTCCGCGTGGCGTAAATTCATCGTAGCTTCCATTGTTCTTAGAGATGCTTAGAGATTCATAAGCATTTATAAACATCATAATATTCGCAATTTCGTAATAGATTTATTCGACACACAATTTAGTTTATTCACCAATAAAAATGCTAAAAAGAAGAATATCTAAATCTTATATTTATTTTTTTTAAACATACAGGATGTTTCAGAAATACAAATGACTAAAAATCATCAGCGGATATTAATATCAATATACGTTAATTAAAACGTTATTTTATTGTTAAAAATTCAAAAAATGTAAATTTGTAAATTTGTAACTTTTAAATCATAAAATAAAAATTATTTAATTATACTATCTTTATTATTATATATTTATAACAAATATTTCTAACAACAACTGCAATTGTTAAACACATAAGTTAGTTTTCAATTTTCCGACAGGGAAGATATCCTATATATTACATCGTGAAATATTTTTAGCTACAAAATGAGACTGATAAATTAGGTGGGATAGTTAGAAGTTTAGATCGACCGATGATCGCCCCTAAACGCTGCGAGCAGGCGTTTGACTTGTTATTTTCGCCGACATTCCACTTATCGTTAGCCCTTAATTCGATCGGTTAGCTACTTTTTATTCCTAGAAGAGAGCGGTAGCTCTAGACGCTAGAGACGAGAAAGGAATTGCTGCGCCTCGAGACTTTCACGCGAACGCGTGCGTGACACGAGGCTCTTAGAGAAGATGGGTCTGCATCAAAGTTTCGCCGCCTCTTTTGCCGAATCGCCACGTATTCTCGTGACATCTGGCACTCGGCAACCTTGTTTGTCCCGTTGAAGTCACCATAATTGGATGCTACGCAACGAGGACAATCGAGCGGCTTTGATTCTGTATATCGGATTAAAGCTTGCGGGCTCTAAACACGTCATCTATCACAATAAACATGTATAAAATCATTTTGCATTATGTGCTATATTTTGTGACGTATCCTATATTTTCTAATAAATGTACAATAAACATAGGAACATGCATGAAGTGAAAACGCACAACTTAATAGCGTTAAAGATGCAGTGTTTGCAAAGATTCAAGAAATTCCACGCGGCCACTGGCGAAGCATCAAGTTGTCGAAACGATCGTACAGGTAATTTAGGGTTTATTATGCAGGATTACGTTAACAAGACATCGGGAGAAAAAGAAAAGGGCGCGCGTGTTCGTTGAAGGAACACGCGCGCATTCACGTGAAATTGCAGACACATTCTATACCCGCATTCGTAAAGTCGCTCGTGCGTTCCCTTTGGAGTACGCGCGCGATTAATTCATCAGGTTATGGGAAGCCCTCGTTGTATAGGGCTCTCTTGAGGACCCTGTAAGTATCTACCGAAAACGGATTCACGCTGCGAATCGTCGACGAACGACTCGGCCGCTCCGAAAATTGCTTAACATTTGCTCTCTCTGGAGAACAGTCAGCGAAACATTATGGACACGCAAGCGTCGGAGTTTGGCAAAAAAGAAATCTTTTCGTTTTGATCTGAATGGCTGACTCCAAAGTTTAAGCTACGTTTACAGGTGCGTCACGCTATCTGCCGCGCGATCACGCTATCACCGCTATATCAGACTCCTCGATGAAACTGAATCGTCGTCTTGTTTATTGGCTCTGACGCCCGTGACGAGCGCATTTTATTAGGGTATTTATACCAGGTATGGTACTTAACAAAAAAAGAAGAACGTCGCTCTGGGATAGCAAGATCTGTAAGAAGATCGTGGACCGGTTACTCGATTTTTGTATTTTAATTTTTGAGAAAGAGAGAAATCTGCTATATCTTTTATCTCCTTATAAATTATTGCGTATTCTCTTCTTTAAAAGCGCAGTCATTTTCTTTCCTTAAATTCTATTTTTGTGTATATTGTTTATTCAGACGATCGATTTACATTCGCCGATAACATATTTATTCGGAAAAAATGCATCTTACATTTTTAACATTTTATGAAATGCATATCATTTTAGGATACGAAAAATTCATAAGGCTCCGGAAACGTATGCGCTTTCTTTATCGATTCCGATCGTGATGCAAGAGTAGCACGCAATCGCGCATTCGGTCAGAGGGGCTCGAATCGTTGATCGGCACAAACTTTTCGCAAGTTTAGACTCGGTTCGCTGAACACGAGTGGGTAGTAGAGTCGTTGCTTTGCGGGCGGGTGGGTCGTGGACGTGACTTTATGCGATGCAAGACTCGGCCTACACCGATGATATAACGTGGGAGTGCTCGACCGCAGACGAGTTCCATCGTCTCTTTCTCTCACAATCAGTAAAATTGGCAATCGCATTTTACAGTTTCTGTCACAATTTTTCCTGCATTTGGAAAGTCGCGAAAATTGAAATTGAAAGTATGCTAAAATACGAGATAAGATAGGAGATAGATTCACAAATATATCTTAATCAACTTTTTCTACAAACAATACAATTGCAATTATGATTGATCATATTTTGATTAAATAATGTAACGAGATTGTCAAGTTTTTTTGAACCCTTTGACGAGAAATTAAAGGACCAATTTTAATTGCTCATTACAATTATTTAGCGCATTCGTAAGATTCTAGATTGTAATTATCTCTGAGTTTACGATGACAATATCGACGAAGCTAGAGGCGATCATTAATTTTTAATCTTAGTTATTTAGAATAGTTGTTACTATTGCAACGACGACAAGGTGCGTTGCTCTCGGCATGATTTGTAACGCCGCGGCCGCGCGATTTCTCGTTTTCTAATGCCGTCCCGGGAAACAAGACGATAAATTAACGCCGATACAGGTTACGATAAACCAAGAACTCGATCGCTGAGCGGGAATGAATTGCGGGCGCGTGTTCTTCGCGGAAAACGAAGAAGGATGGGGCGCAGGTGTAAATGCCGATAGGCATAGGAAAGCGAAGGAGAGCGCGAATTCGTCTGTAAATCTCTCGCGAGCGAAATAAATATTTGCCGATCTCTCAGTTATAACATGGTGAAAAAGATTCTGAAGAACAAACGCAACGACGATAACTAACTACTCTCCTCTGCGTTACAATTTAAAAAAAATTGGAAGGCATTGAAAAAAGTAGCGACAAAAATTGCAACTCTAATTAAACAAAATTAAAAATTAATGGCACAACTAATGATTAATGACTTGGTTGATATCTCTCTTTAACCGCAGAGAGGTTTACAATCGAGATATTTTTATTTTCGGACAACCCTTCATATAAGATACTGGAAGAGAAATGAGCGAGGAGCATCGATTAAATCACCATTTTTCCACCACCGAGTCCACCATGGTGGTCGTCACCAAGGAACCTCGTTCATTCTCGACGATGCATGACCACCGAGGTCGCGGACCACCGAGGTGCTTTTCTTCCAGCTCGTTGAAATCGATTTGAAGCGATCTACTAGCAATTGTCACGGATCTCGTAGGAGAACTAATCCGCGCATTACTACGCTTTCGTTGTCAATATCCGTGATTCCGTTCGGCGAGGTTCGAAGTCAATAAACTTAGCCGATTGTCACGGATCGAGCTTGTGCCACGCCCGTGACAATTCCCAGATTAGACCTCTCCGGCATTCTCGTGAAATTTTTTTCGCATTTCGCTAGATATGCTCGGAGAAAAGAAATAGAATCATATATTTTTATAATTAATTTAAAGAGATATGGATGATATAATATATAAGAGATAAAAATTCTTCGATTTGAAAAAACATTCAATCTACGATCTATTTATATTTGCTTTACGATATAGTATTATTTAAAAATAAAAATATGTATGATCTAAAAATCGAAGAAAGAAGATATTAAATATGGCTACATAGACGGAAATATTTTCTCTAGAACGAGACTGATTTGTTCCGGTCGATGAGATCGGTACCGGTCAACCGAATCGATATTCATGGGTTGCACTCGACTGTGTCCGTGACAATCACGATTTCCAAGCTTCCTAGCAACTCCTTCCGCGATATCCAGAGAAGATCCCTCCTTCGCTCGTGAGCCTCACGTTAATTGGGGAGTCTAAGAACTACCTCGGCTTCCAAGAACGTCTGACTTGGACACGAATCGTGAACGGAAAGTTCAGGAGTTTGATACTCCGATATAAAAGGTATATTCGTGATAACTAATACAGAATACACAATGCAAAAAAATGCATCGTGTAACTTAGCGATTCGCACGAATAATTCACCTCTTTATGTGTAATTATTATTTTCTGATTCTAAAATAAAAATAAATATAAATTTGATGAATAGTAATTGAAATTGTATTCGCATTTCTGATGCAGTGGGAAGTGCAAATCGCAGCATGCATTCGCGCACAATAACGAAAAACACGAAGCAGCTGTGAAATCTAAAATTATGCAAATTGCAGCCTGTAACCGAGAATTTGGATGGTTCTGTGTGCTCCAGATTAATATTAATTTAATTCCTCACTCGCGGCTATAAGAGCAACCGCGTTCATCATGCGATCTTTCGGAGGATTCCTCTCTTTTTACGCGAAGACTAATGATTAAGAGGGCATGAGTTGGGTGAGCACGTTTTACGCTCGTTCTATAAGGCTCGTTTCGCGTGCGTTTGCATGAATCTTCGCACTCGAAATTTTCACCAATTTTTTAAGCATATATAATATAATACATCTTACACGTTAATAAAATCTAAGCACTGCAATCAAGATTACATTAGTCTTCTTTTGATTCGTTAAAACAACAGCAGAGAAAAAATCACATAGTTTGCAACATAAAAGAATAACTGGTATTAATTAGCTTCATGTGCGTCAATTGATTAATTAAACTGCTGCCTATTAAAAGTGCGAGAAGGAGATATTTGCATATGAGAAGCTCATGATTAGTAAGGTAATTAGTAATTATCCGTCGCTTGTTAGAGTTTGAACGTATGAATTAAACATTAAGTTTTTAATTGTATAAGAAGTTTAAAAAGACGAGGCTAAAACGCAATGCGGATTCCTCGAAAGATCAAAGATCAAAATTTCTTGTTCATCAACCGAGAGAAGCGACATTGATGATCGCTTTTATTCATTGACAGCTTCGCGAGTCATTGCAAATATTGGGCACGCGAAAGAAAGGCCTGCGAGGAACTTTGCTTATGAAATATCGATAAAGCAATACCTTGAGAGAAAGTAACGAATTGCATCCCGCACGTAGAGGTTAAATGAACTTGTCACGATTTCCATATACATTCGTAATCGCCAGCTGCACCGTGTTGCCTGACTACGAGAAGCGACCGTATATACATATTGCATCCGCGCGATGCATCGAATCGAATTCAATTTCAATCGAATCAAATTTCTCCTATGCGGCAAATTATTGACTATAATTTAAAATTATCGAAGAATGATTCAGTGAATGGTAAATTTGACACAATGCTAGATGCATCGATGAAATTCCTCCGCATTCTCACGAAACTATAAACTCGTCTCTCTGATTGTAAGCTCGGAATATGTGAGCACAAATCTCAGAAATTTTTTTCATTATAATGTGAAAGACATAACGCAAGAGTATATAAAAAATTGCAGCATTGATGTAAAATCTAAATTTTAATATGCTTTATGATTTTTTTGAGCTCCGAATAAATGCATGCTCGACAAACTATTTTCGTGTCGACATTTTTTATTACAATTAGTCGCCACCTTAGGACAACCTTATGCATAAAGAACGAAGATTCTCGAAATTCTCTCTCGATTCACCTGAAATATTCAACGCACATTTTTATGTTACATAACTCACACACTATAACATATAACGGTGATATTTCCAAAGTGTTACACACGTGAAAACTGGAATCGCCCGCAGATAGAGGGGCGCGGACCGCGGAATGTGAACGTCTATACACGCGAATGTGAGCGCGGAATCTCATTAGCGGGGCCCTTAAGTACGCGGCGAGCGAAATGCATAAAAGCGAAATGTATACACTCGACGTGCAGGATACGCGCGGCGTGACAGTGCACGTTCACGGCGTGACCTCTTGTTGCACGCACCTGCCTGACCCCGGCCTGAACCACGTGCACTCACTCGACACGAAGTCGGTGCAATGTGCGAGCGTGTGCAATACACGCGGCCCACGCGCCTCTACGCAACGCTTATGCAATTCTCGGAACCATCCTCGTACGAGTATGTAAAGGACGTCATTCTGTGGCTTCGAGTAAAGCGGTCGTAAATGAAATACGTCAAGTCACCTTTCGAGTTGCCCGCGGCTCAGAAATGTCGCTTGTTTCGCTCATAGATTCGCATGAGAGTTAATTAAAATAATAAATACGTTTCCAAAAGACCTTTGTGTTTGATTATATAGATCCTAACGTTGCTTCAATAAGAGAAGATAAAAAAATTAAAATATATATTCTTGAAAAATGAAAGACTTCTATATAAATGCCTATATGAATGTTAAAAATAAAATTAATAAAACTACTAATTTTTTTTACTGTTACATATTTGTCTTATACAGTTATCAAAACTGTATATATTGTACTGTTATAATAAATCATACAAGATAAATGTCCAGTAATTAGTATAAAAATTTGTCCATAAGAATATACTTTTGCTTACACAAGGACTACGCAGTGATGATTCTCGCTCGAAATAAATTGCCTCTATGCACATACACAACACACGCAATGAAACGAGCTGTTCATTCATCAACTGGACTGTTATGCTACTCGAGTTACGTCGCCATCTTAATATTTCCGCATTTTTTCTGTAAGCCGATACCGCGAGTTTGCGACGCGTTTCTCTTTTTGCGGTTGTAAAACTGATTTGAATACATAAGGCTGTGTGCGACCATCTCGTAACAAATGAGTTTCAAGATTCCGCTTTCAAAATTACGCAGTATTCAGAACATGTTGTTCCAATGAAAAAAAAATACTTTTGCACAAATTATTTTTGCAATATCAAATGAAAAAAATTTTTTATTTAAAGTAACGAGCGTGAGATTAATCTTTGATGAAAATGAGATGTTGCTAGTACGACGAAACGCAACGCTTTATGATAATTAAAATTTTATGAAACATGTTTGTCTCACGCAGCGTAAATCTCGATCCTTCCTCATGCATCTCTAGCCATCATCTCTCAGTACGACGAGTAATTATTAAATTTTTCTTTATAATTAAAGGGAGGAGCACATCCATGGATTAGGAAACCTTAATTAAAATTTTATGGTGAATAATTCTCACTTGCAGCTGCACGTGACATGCTTGCAAACGCGTGGCTACAAAAACTCTTGTACCGAGATATCAACGATATGTGTAATATTATTTATTAAGTAATTTTTCATGCAACGGAAAAAAATAAAAGGGACGTGTAACATTGTTTTATGTATTTATGTCATGCGAAAGTAATCTGTTGGCGTGATTTATTTATTGAAACTGATAATGCAATCTTTCACCTGCTTGACACTTGTAAAGACAACTTTTTATACTTTTCTTCTTTTATTTTAATTTGCCGTTCTGGTATAAAACTTTTAGCCAAAAGCATTTGTTATTAATGTATTGTAATATCGATACAATAAGCCATGGAGATATCAATTGCAACTTATTATTAGTGTAATCAAACTTATCGAAAACACGATGTGTAAATTCAATTTTAATAAACAGATAACATTGATTAAAAATTTACAATTTGATAAATCTTATCTCAATGCACATTCAAAAACATGTGTAATTATAGGACAAACATCTGATTACAGTTATGAGTAATATAGCTCAACATTTGAATTCCTGTATAACTTCGAAATTTTCATTTTCTCTCGCTGCAAGAATATAACTTACAAAGAATCTTCACCATAAAAAACTTGAGAGATCCCCATAGAATCCTATAATATGCAACCCGACTAACGTGTGAGCATTTCATAACGCTGTTCTCTTTTCATAGCACATTTCATAACACATTTTTTCGTAGCACAATTATTAAAGATATACTGTTTATTTGCTTATGATAGAAATTTAAATTTTCATTAAAATTTATTTTTTATTTTCAAAATTAATTTAGGACAAAAGACAATATATGCTTTCAATATATGTTTAATATAGTTTAAGAATTATTAACAATAATATTAAATTTTTATAAGACATTGTATTTCACATTGTATTTCACTGAACACTACCGTATATTTATATAATATTTCAGAAAAAACTTAAATATCTTGATTGTCCTTTTACTATATTTTTGCTATATTCTTTTATCGATATCACGATATTGAATGTGCATATCAATGCATTATGGTGCTCTTGCTTTCCGAACGTTTCACCTGGTGCGCCGACCTATTGACCCCCCACGTCAACCACGTCGGGCGGGCCCGCGAATGAAGGATCACGAAAATAAAAGGAAGTATGATTTATAATGGTGTAATGGGAGCACGAGATGATACCGCATATTATTGTTGCCAGCAGACATTATCGCGGGGGGCTGACCTCAACATTGCCCTCAGTAAAAATTACGAAGAGAGATCAATATGAAATCATATAAAAAGAAGTACAAAGAGTTTTATATTACTTGAATAAAAATATTATACAGACATATATATATCAGTATGTCCATATTGAATATAAAAAATATTTTTGATTGGCTTTTGCAGCTTAATATATCTAATGGAGAAACTTGATTATATATGTATATGTATAAAAGGCTTTTATATAATTTATATTTAATTATAATTTGCAAATAAACAGCATGGAAAGATGAAAAATTTCGCCTGAATTGTCAAATACCTGACAAGAACAGTCAGGAATCGTATTCAATTATAATTGACCTTTTGCCTCACGAACAATTAATTTCCGAGCCACTCGGTTGAATGTACTTTATAGCACTTCGTGATGATGTCGATAATAACCGAAAATTGTGCAGTTGATCAAATATATATTGATACGCTCGATTATGGTTGCCAATTGTAAAATAGAGAGAACGATATTTCCTTTACATTGCGTAATGTAGCGTTCATTATGAGAGACAAAACAATTTGCTGTTATTACGGTAATTATATTATGTGTACAATTAAGTACCCCCTTTATGATCATCGTTATCATCGCCATCATTATCATCAACAGCATCATTTGTGTCAGTGCATACTCCACAGAGAGAAATTGTATTTTAAAGGCAGACACATAGGTTGTAATTTACAGAATAACTCATAAAATAATTTGTGTGTGCTTGTAATAATTAAAATGTTTTTAGACTCATTGCCTTTAATAAGTTAAAAGCATTTTTAGGGCTAATATTCCTATAGGGTTAATACAGATTAAAGCCCTGCTTGCGAAGGAACATCTCATCGAGAATCAGTGTCAAGATGTATAATTAATATTATTGTGCTCCTAATTTTTTCAAAAATTTTTGAGCTGCACTATAATCATTCTTTATTCAGCGACGTTTAAGCCGTTTTTGGAACTGAAGAATATTTTTATCGTTGTAAAGATGTTTCTGTTTCAAATATTATTTTGTTTTGATACATCTTGTATACATCTGGTTACGTTTAACGTTGAATGGCCATGAATTTGTTTCCGACAAGCTAATTAGGAGTTCTGTAGAGATGTACTACTGGAAGCTAATTAGAGGGAGCCTGCCAGAATATATACCTATCAACGTGAAATATGCTCAGTTCTGAACGCGAGCACGATTCTGCGAGAACTTGATGTACCGACATTATACAATGCTACCCGATTCACGGAAGTCCAACGCGATCCACTCCAGTTTTAATGATCAGTTTTGTGAAAGACAAGTAGGATCTGACTCGTGTTATTATTGCTCGCTTAATTGATACAACGTATTTGATTGTGTCAATTACGCATTCGAGAATGCATTTTCATTCATGAAAAATGTGTGAGATTGTCATGCGACTGACAAGAATTTTCAGATATTTAGTCTTGCATTTTATTAAATATAAAAACTAATTATTCCTT
Organism: Prenolepis imparis; assembly: GCF_030444845.1. Taxonomy (NCBI): domain Eukaryota; kingdom Metazoa; phylum Arthropoda; class Insecta; order Hymenoptera; family Formicidae; genus Prenolepis; species Prenolepis imparis. The sequence continues at coordinate 12,533,420 of NW_028141166.1, forward strand.
TTTTCTATTTCGACAAAAATGGCAAAACATCTTGCCACGAATTTCTTCATACTTGCCGATACATCGAAGCGGAAGCTGGAGTATAATGTCGTATGTCGAGATTTTTTAAATATCATTATTGGTCATTGAAGGCAGCTGCGTCTCTCCAGAAGCGGGCAACGATGCATGAAACATCGAAAGGTTCGCGGGGACCCATAAGTTTGCAATTTTCATTTTTCTCTGAATCACAATCCCAAGTTTTCTTTCGAGATCAGTGTCTCGCGGCGACCTGCGTTTCCTTTCCGCTATATTAAGCAATGTTCCGCCTCGAGACAGCCACTTCAATCGCCATTCAACTATTCCATAAATAACCATTATTGTGCTATTTACTATGACAACCAAATTTTTGGAAGAGTATATAGCTAGATCATATTTTCGGCATGGTTTTGATCATTCGAAAGATATGTCCTGTTTACTTGTCACATGTCATACCTATTTTATATCAAAGCTTCAGTCTATCTCAGAGTAACGTAACAAATCGTCCTTTTGAAGAATCAAAACGCAGAAAGTTCCAGCTAAAGAATGATAGAATGTAGAGAGAAAAAATATTATTTTGACGATTTATAGACTTTTACTTTTTATTAAATATAGAAAGTCCGTTAAATTTATATACTTCTGGGATTCTATCTATAATATCAATATTTGATAGATATTTTATTTTTATCATACTATTACCGGACAAATTAAATAAGCGAATATTATTGAATATTATTGAAAACCGCGCAATATTGCAATAATGAAGAAGTAACCTTTACGCGCGATTCGCTGCGTGTGTTTCTGCAGGTGTAAATTTACATGCAAAATAAATTAATGACAAAAGCAAAAACTATCTGAGTAAAAAAAACTCAAAATTACTAAATTGCACACGACTATTATTTACACTCTGTCTCAGCCGCGACATAAATGTTACGGGTTTTGAACCGGTTTTCGCCACGACTGATTAATCGTTTAATCAATTTTTTTACTTATTGATATTAATCACTTATATGTATATTAATCAACATGACAGTCTCGACAGTCAGCTATGATTAATTGTTCGCTAAACGGATCTTACCCTAGCACGGTCGAACAATGTTAAGGCGAAGTGAATTGGAGCGAGCCAAAGCGAAGGACAACAAGTATCTGCTCGAAAGGCATTCGTATGTCGATTCGGATCTCCCGTGGAATGCCGTATCAATCCCCGGTCCTGATTATTTTCGAGAGCTTGCGAGAAAATTACACATTCCTCCCACTTCTCCGTCCGTCGCAGCGGAGGGCACGCACGCCAGAGATCTCCTCTCTCTCGTTGGCGAACCGTACGGTAGGGTACGTGATTACCAGCAGCCTCCATGGCAGCAGACATTGCCCAAGGGTCGGAGGTCGTCCCGCCTCGGCTTACCGAGCAGGCTGCAAGTAATTGCAGCCGACTGCAATCCCGGGAAACCGCATCCTGCTCTCCCGGCTCTCTTGCAGACGAAAAATTCGACGCTTCGCGTGAATGGGCGCGATGTAAGGTAGGTACATGCACGATCCCCATCGTGTGTTTCGCGGCAGGATGAGAAAGTCGGAACAGGGGGATCCCCCGGCAGCCGTCGAAACAGGTCTAAAAGCGGATTATCGTGTGTTCCACGTTTATGCGGATTATATAAGACGTTTGCGAATTCGATTTGCGAATACAAGCTAAGAAGGGAGATCATTACGCGAGTTACGCTCTATAAGTATTTTAATTATTTTATCGTGACTGCGAGAGATGCGCAGTTCAGCGAAAGGGAAATTTTATTATTGCGTAAAGAGAAAAAAATCAAGTTTGGTCTCTTTTTTAAATTATTTTTCGACATGCACGTGTGTGATATTTCAATAAATGTAATATAATACGCTATATTACGATATAACTATTGTGTATATAATGGCTTCTTTTTATGCATTATAAACCACTATGTATATGTTACTTATCTTGTTACACTTAATGAAATAATCATTATTATTATTATTATACATATAATGAATATTATATGCATTGAGAAAAGATCAACTTCTTTTAATCATATCATTAAGCAAAGCGGACAATCCTGGGCCTCCAATGCTTATCTTCTGAAAATTGATTGGATAATGAAAAATAATGTATGCAAAACGTCGCTTCTCCGCAGAAGCGCGTGTATTCTTTAGCAAACTATCCGGAGATAAAGCGCCGGTCAATATATCAGGCCAGACAGAACACATATCCGCCGTTAAGTACGAGGCTATCAGCGATTCATCGTTGTTGGAGAAATTGAAACGCGCGTAATTTCCAGTAACTACCGGCGGCGCGAACTCGTCACAGTGATGCCCGCTAAATAACGAGCCCTCAATAAGTCCGCTCGATTGATCGGCCGCTGTAATCAAGTAATTCGCACGATATGCGAGGGATCGCTCGGAGGCGAGCCGCGTTTGTTGCTGGCGAATATGCGAGAGTCCCCCCCGCTCGATGCGGCTTAATCGATCCCCTAATGATATCTCCCCTTCCGCCGGCCCCGATATCCGGCAACTCGTGTATACTCTTGGCGTAAGTAGGTAATAATAATTATCGATCATTTCCGTGCCGACGGCTCGGTGTGCCTCCGAGGAGGTCAAAAGTTAATACAAAACCAACGTCGATTGGAGTAATTCGAACAGGCCGCCGTACATGGCTTCATTCATTCGATTTTCGATGAAACGATGGTTTATCTCGTTCCTTTATATCTTTATCTCTAAATCGTACATATATATCTTTAAATTTATTTCAATAAATTTTGATGACGATCGTGCGAATACAAAGGTGGAGAACATTTGTAAATGTCATCATATCGGATGACTCATCACAGAAAAATGTTTCCAAAATATATTTTGGATGTCAATGTACTTAGTGAGCTATTTTCACTTTCTAAATTCGTTCCAAGGGATCTTGAATTTCGTGCATCACTTCTCCGATATATGGAGAAAGCCGATCATGACAATAGAAATATCTGCAAACGATGTCGCGCATTGTGACATTCGGAGGCTGGTCGAACTTGGAGAATAAACGAAATCTGAATCTGAAGACGCGTGACGACACTCGAATAATGCTTTACTAACGACTAGACATCTGCCGCATTAGTCGGCGAAAATAACAACATCCCTCAATGCTTTCTCAATGCTTTTTCGATGGTGCCAGGATTGAAAAAAAACGACGTATATCGACGTGCAAATTAAAGATTCATCAAAGAAGAATTCACGCATGAATTCATTCCAAAAAAGCAGTATTCCAACGATACGAACCGGCTAAGATTTAGTATTTATAATATGTTTACACACAATAATATCCTTGAACGATATCTGTCAAAAATATCATTGCGCTTAAATGCTATAATTAAATTTTAATTGATCCAATACATTTCGTATGGACCGGGCTTTCATCGACTTGAGGCAAAATTTATTTTTTCAATGAACACCATCCATCACGCAGCTTATCAGAATTTAAATAAGTCGCGAGCGAGAAACTCGTGTAATTTGTATTCCAATTACAAATTATCCTATCGCCAGCGATCTTTAATCGCGGCACTCATCACGGACCACGTCGTATTCGGAATGATTCTCATCTCGAGCGAATAATAATTAAGCCACGACGCTCGATTTCGCGAGCAGTAAACTTGATACGGATTCCGGAGAGCGAGTGAGAAACAGTCACTTCTTACACACAAGCGACGACACCGTGAACCATTACGAGTTATAACGAAGATTGGTCAATCGCGATTGATATGCAAATCGCCCGCATCATTAGCACTTTGAACGCGCGTCGTCAAAGAAAGAGGCATCAAGGAGGTGTGACCACGACAGAAGGGAGAATTCAAAGAGGGTGCTACGACATTCAAACGACAACGAGGAGAAGAAGGAGAGACCGCGCAACCGGTGACCATCCGTCATTAAGATGAAAAATTACGCCCTCCTACGATTGTCCCCGTCATCGTCCACTGTCTACACGGATCGAGACGGTTGCATCTGCGCATTTGTGGTCAGCTGTAAGGGTCAGTGGGGCCAATTAGACTCTCTCGTGAGAAAGTGGCAGGAAAGAGGAGCGAACGAAATGAAACTCCTTCAGTACGACAGTGTTATAAATAGCGCGTGACTGTAAATTCTGGGTACTGGAATTGAATCGAGGAACTTGGCATACTTTCACGATTTCAATTTACGCGCCGATCGCGAAGAATGCACAGAACGAACGTTGTTTCTTTTAGTTTTATACAAATGAATAAGTTTCATCCGAAGTATAGGTATATTGAGCTAGTGTCAGAGGAATAAAACAAGTATAGTTATAAACGAATCTCGTTTAATCTTTGATGCCGTCAATTTTCTTCGCAACATGACGCGCAAGGCTATATTTTTCCCGCAAAGCGCTACTTTGAAAATACCTAATTACAAAGTGTCATCCTTATACGATGTGATCGGTTCCGACGTGGGGCCACGAAGAACGAAGAACGAGACATCGACGAGCAATTTACGTAACTTTTGTTTCACGTTCGTTTGTATCAGACGTCGGATACGATAGAAATGGCAGGACATAATCCACAATATCCCTGTCGCGAGAGAAAACCAGCTATTATCGAAGTAAACCCGTTCTAGATCCCAGAGAGCGAAGCTCGTAATTATCGCGCACGGTATGCCACGGCTTCATCCTGGATCCGGGAGATAGCAGACGCGCAACGGGAATAATGAACGCACTTCTGGTATTTAGCGTGAGGGATGGCGCACGTCAACTTGATAAATAAACTCGGTTTCCTGCCGTATTTTATCGCGCGCGCGCGCTTTCGATGAAGGCGGAGCGCGTTCGCGGAGGCGAAAACACAGGTGGTCGCGATTAAACGCATTACTCGTGCCCTGCCACCATCTGAGTAAGAGCTCCCACGGGAATAATTAGAGGCATTCGTTTCCGTGGCGAGAGAGAGAGAGAGAGCACCGGTATAATTCGGCGACCCGATATTTTTATACCCGAGAGGAGAAACTCGGGACCAACCGCATTGACCTCTGCACCGCAGGATATTTACGATCGGCACGAGACTTCTTCGGAAAGAGCGTCTCGAAGAAACTCTCCGGGGAAGATGCCGAAGATTGGATCGTTACTAAAATAAGCAAAGTAGAAAAATAAGAAGCAAGTAACTGGAATGACGGTATGACGTAAGAGGATTCCTCTCAGCGACGAAGAAACTGTCGTAAAGTCAAAATGTTTCCTATACTATCGACCGCTTGATTATGCTAATCCTGCGTGTTTTAAACTCTGTGGCCAAACGGTCGACCTACTTCGTGGCGAACCGCCCGCTTTCCCTGCGAGTAACCTGACAGGATAATGGAGCATCCTGCGAGCGTCGGATTACGTCGAGAGAAATGACGGAAAACAAGCCGATACGAGCCGGCAGTCGTCCTTCCTCATCGTACAGCCCGCAGCTGTAAAATAAATTACCATGACGCGACGACGTATCCTTGGCTACTTCATAACGTCTGATGTTATTGCTTCCTTCGTGTCAAGGTATCGCATTTACTTGTAAAACTTCTCTACCCGGGTCTACCAGCGAATCATCATGTTAGAACCACTATGAAATTCATTGCGGACGAAGATCGCAGGAGGAAGTTCAGAAAAAAAAAGAAAAATCTCGCCCGAAGAAATCAGATCAAAGAAACGATTATTCGAGAGAAAGCCGAACAATAGGCAAAAGCCATTGAGCCGTTCAGTTCAGTAGACGCCCATAGAATAGATCAATAAACCACTCGATATCTCTCTCGATGCTTCTATGAAGACGCGAGATCGGTCGAAGAAGCGAAAAAAAATTAGGCAGAAATGACCGGATGTGGATAATCCTCGTCGAGTCTGCAGCCCGGGCGTCTGAAGACGCCCCGAGAAAAAGGAGCCCTCCTAGAACGTCACTGAAAAAAAAAATAGACGATGCACGTTTCGCAGGATCGCGAGAGAAAGAGAGGAAGAAGGAGCGACGTACACCTTTTTTGAGATCTGGCGGACGCCTAATCCTGTTTTGAAAACTCGGTCTCGCATGACCGTGACAAACTCGACACCTTAAGATAGTTTATGACGATCCCTCGATCTCTCGGAGCCTGCGAGCCGCTATTATCTTACAGCCTGTCCGGGCCTTACGGCCTCCCTTTCTCCCCTTCTACCTAATATTAATCTCCCCTCTCTTTACAACCATTAATTGGGTCGCTATCTGTTGAAGGTAATCGAGCTCGTCGAGCTGGACTTTGAGCAAGTACGCATTTTGCGCTTTTTGCCGAATACCGCTATAAATCTCGCGGGATTTAAAAATACTGTTTATCACAGGTTTCCAGGGATTCGGAGAACGTTTCTAATAATTCTTTATATCTTTATGTATTTAAATGCAGAAATATATATTCGGAATATTCATAGCTTTGAGGGTTTTTAATGAATGCAAATAATTTACACTACAAAAAATATATAAGCAAGTTAAAACAAAAAATATGTAAAGTTAAATGTAAATTAAGGTTTATAGCGTTTAACTGCATATGAAAGAAACAAAAATGGATGATAACCACTGCTCTCCTGGGAAGGCGTATTTATATATAAATTTCGGCCACGCGGCTATATCCCTCGATTTGCAAGGCGTCGTGGAGAAAATTGAATCCGGCTTGAAAGGAGAAACAAACGGCTGGAAGAGCCGGGCCGGTTGATTTAATATCGCCGTCCGTCAAGACGCGTATGCTTCACGCTTGGTTCACGTAAGACGGACGTCTGCTTTCTTTCCCTCCCCGAAATCTGTCTAGTCGCGTGGCACACAACGCGGGCGTTACCCGTCGTTCCCTTCAAAAAAAGAAAAATAAATAAATAAAAAAACAAAAAGATCCTATCACTGCTCGCCGACGTTCCTTCGTTCGGTTTGCTAAGCCAAACTAACTCTTGACGGGTAGAAAAAATTTCGCCAACTTGGTCAGTTGAGCAAGAATTGGATTAATTATGGCATGGCCATAATTAATGAGCCAAAGTTATTTTTATAGAATAGAATTATTTTTTTTAACAGAATACAGCATATCTTTAGGATATAATATTGCGAGAAGAGATATTTATCGATCCGCAAATTTTAAGACGATATATATATATACGATGTGTAAGTCAAAGCGAGGAAACAGATGAATCATCGAATTTGTTAGGGGAATTTCCCTGAATTTATCCGTCCGGTTTTGGAACGGATCCCACTATTTCCACAAGAAGACGACGCAATATCGCGCTCGCAAGGATGATCTCATGTCGCGGTCTTCCCCGCTCCTCGTAACCGGATGACACGTGGTATATGCTCGCGCATCTGCGCGCTTCATTGAACATTCTATGCACGAAACATTGCTCAAGCAAACGGCCCCGGTCTAGAACGTATAACGCCGACGTCGACGTCGATATTTATGGATGCAATTCGGAAAGCGCACACAATCGGCCACGAGCTCGCGGGGTCCCCGTCGTATTCCTCTCGCATTCATCTTTCTCGAACACCACGCGCCCCGTATATCCGGAGTTATCGACACGTGCTTTAATTAAATTTATCGATTTCGCGAAATCGCGCGCCTCTACGTACACAAGCGTGGGATACACAACTCGCTGTAAATCTCAATGTTTTTGCGGTCGTTGTGCCTCCGCGATATACAACGTTACTTCGGGGTCTCTCTCTTATAGCGCATTGTTTGCAAATAGAACTCGAATGGGAATTAAACTTGCCGGCAGGTCTGTGTAAATTCGTATCGGCTTGCATCTGCCGTTCTTGAATAACTGCCTCTTTAAATTCCGACAGAGCCTAATATATTTTGGTTAATACGGACGATTAAATAATTCAATACGTAGGAGGGGACATGTAACACCTTTAAGAGTTAAAAAAATTAATTCGGTTATATTTCTTTCTCTTCTCACGCAAGAGAGAGAACTCTCCTGCTCTTCTTCTTCTTACATTAATATTCGGCTAACAAATCCAACCGCTGGGACGCTCAGTACGGATTAGTCGGCTAGACGTCTCTTCACGGATTTATCGCTGGAAAAAGACTCGCCGGGCATTTTCATGATTCTGTCGTCGGCTTCTTTGATATGTGGGCGTGTGCCGCGCAAATCGAATCGTCTAGAATCTCATCACGTCCCCGTTGTAATCACGTTTATCCCGCGCGTCTGAGAGATCCGAGGGCTGATTATAATTTATGCTTCGTATTCAAGCACATTACATACATCGCTTCCATCGTTCACGGATTCGCTTCTGCGGCTTCCACATGCCATCGCTTGGCTAGATTACACGGTAATATACTGCCGTCGCAATTTCTGCCTCCGTCAAACGCGATAGACGAAACGAGCCTCGCCTCTCTCTTACACGAGACGTGATGAGTTGAGGAGGGAGTTCGCGAGGAAAATGATACGATTTGTTTTGAATTGCAATTTTTAACATGCAACCCTGTTGCTGTTACGTTTGTTGATTAAAGTCGTTGCGCGCGATAGCTCTCGCTAACGAGAAAGATATTTTATTCCTAATAAAATCGCCGCGACAGATATAGCAGAACTCGTCGAGTGAAAAACAAGTGCGAAAGAATTTAATTTCCCGACGTTGCTAATTTGCAATCACCGCGACTCTTTCAATATAAATTTATTCGTATCCTATCTCCTGACAGTCACGTTTTTGTGTATGTTGGATTATTGCGACTATAATTTCTGTAACCAAACATGGTAACACACCGATTTGTCGAGACAAAACGCCCGCCTTTAGTGTTTCGAAACTGTGGAATACACTCCGCTCCGTTCCGTAGTGCTCCTTTAAAGGAATTTAAGGGACAATCGTTCCCAAAAATCAGATCAGATCGGTGCGTCAGAGCCCGGGCCCTTTTCGTCGACGCGCGCATACGCTCGTACGTGAATATTTCGTCGACACGCCGCGGGCGTGTTTTCTCAGCTGGTGCCCCTAGTATCCTTAAACCCTCGACGATTCTCCTCCCTCCGTTATTCCCCGCCACCCCCGCGAGCAGATCCTGGAAGATCCTTTCAGGACACGGTCGGCTACCCACAAAGGACCCGGCCTTTCATACGCACGTTATTATACTCTTTACACAATATCGTTTCAACTCACCCCCTCTCTCCTCCCACATCGCCAGGGAAGAAATACGCCATGCGCCTCGGTACTGTATATCCTACGCCCACGTATTGTAGCCGAGACCATAGGCAACGAGAGACGTCGACCGAGAGCCGACGAAAGCCTCGAGACTTTCTCGTTTAATTTGTTGTTATAGCTGCTTGAGACGCGGATCGGTCCATTCGTCCGTTTGCAGGATCCCTCAAACATTCATTATATTTTTTCTCTTTTTTTTTCGTAACACGTAAGAGATTCGCGAGGAATGGTGGGGTTACGACGGCTCGTCTTGCTCTCGCAGGAAAGGTCTATATTTGTTTCGTATCCCACAAGCGGTCTCTATTAATCGAGAGATCGCGAAGCAGGTGGACCTCATGCGATCCTTACGTATATAAGAGAAGAACACGACCGATTTATCCTTGACAGAGCCCCTTTCTCTTTTCCTTCACACTTTGAGATTTGTATCATACTCTCTATCGTGGAACATTTTTACGATATATAACTAATAACGCAGTCGCGATCGATACGTTATGATAAATAGCACGCGGATATATGGATCGATCATCTATGCACGATGATTATAGTAATAAGATTTATGACGATCACGCAAGCTCGCCGATCGAGCGATCATGGGATGCGATCGATTCAATTCACCCGCTTGACGATCATATCGCGGATGCAGGCTGATGCGATTAGGATGCGGTATTATCGCGGTCCATTAGCGATTGTTTGCGAAGAAAACGGACGAGTCAATTGCCATCGTTCGGTGAATCATAAAGGCCGTATGTTACGTCGACGATCTCGAAAACTTATTGGAGCGTTGCTCCAAAGAAGGATCCTTTTCTGTCTGATTTGACGCGTTTTCCTGTCTATTGCATCGAGATGTACTTTTAGGTTTCTAGCTTGAATAGCTCTTGGCAATATCATCTAAATTCACAAGGTTTATTGTAGGTACGTATCTTTATTACATAAGATTACAGGTTTGACAAAACGAGGATCACACGATCGACTGTTGAGTACACAATTATACAAACGATGACTTGTTTCGTAAAACGTACGAATCAAAATCGTCCAAGACGATCCGTAAATGTGGTCAGAAACGCTCGTCGCGCTACTCTAGATGGGAACACTGGTCCCATACATTCTAACAGCAGTGGATTTCTTTCTTTTATGGCCCTGTGAAATTCCTCTTCAGATATTACACCGTCGCGATCGATGTCGACTTTTTTCATCAGCAAATCAATTAAATCCTATGATGTTATATAATTTGTTTGCTATTATTTTATTTGTGCGTATCATATTTTTATGAAATACGAATTTTCGTGTCACTAACAATGTGCTAATGCACATTTCTTAGTGACAACCAAAATCCTGATTTTATCAATATTGTTAATTAATTAACCTTGACACCTTCATCAGGATCGCCGTCTGTCTGTAGTTTAATCAGGCAACCGCGCATATACGGAAATATTTGCTCCTTCTTCAATTTGTTGGTATGCCAAAAATCGTATATCTGTATTTTAATAAATAATTCGTAAATATCGTAATTAAATAATAATTGTTTCTAATTAAAGTTTAATCCTTACCATTCTTTTAAGTAATAAATTAACTTCAAAAAATACTGCATGCATATCAAAATATAAACATTTACATAGATTTACATAGATTTACATAATTATAGAAAGATGAAGATTACATTAAAAACAAAGTGTATCCTCTCATTCAGGTTGCCGCGAAGAATTATAGAAAGTCCTTCGATCCATTGTTCCAAATGAATCTGCATAAACGCATAATCATGATCATTTATCATAAAATTATTAAATATTTACATTGTATTAATTGCTCATACTTGCAAGATATTTTTCTTGTCAAATACAGCGAAAATTCTATCGATGTACAAATGTCGAATATTTTCAGTAAAATCCAAACCAGAATGTAAAACATCTCTAAATACCGATCTTGTCATAGGACCCAAAGTTTGCGTTATTTTCCTGTGTATAATAGCTAACGCTGCAATAAAATTAATTAGTAGTGAATTATAAAAAATATATAAACATTATATCAAATTAATGTCAAACATTTGTGTCTAACCTTCGACTTCTCTAAAGTTAAAATGAGTCTTTCGCGCTAGTTTTTTAAATAGAGCATTATTTTTTCTTCTAAAAACAATCTCCGGTAGAGATTTGTTTAACATATCAACGAATAATTCGGCTGGCATTTTGCTCTTGTAAATTTATTTTGCACTTGTAAATTTACTGTTTAATGAATTTTGATGATCAAAATGTCAATACAGCTAAAAAATAAGACTATCAATTTTTAACATCAATCATCTTTATCTAAAATCATAAAATATTGAAGACGCTTACATATGCTATTATTTTACTGTCAACATTTTGATTTTTTTATACTAGAACAACACAAGCACGCGTTACGCGCCATTCTTCAATTTTATATTTAAAAAAATATTATTAAAAAAAGTATATAAAGTTTATCTAAACTCGAATAATATTTTTTTGAAAAATCAACTTATTAAAGTGTTAAATTGCTAATTAAGTTTTAAAATGAAATTAATAGTATATATATTTCAATAGTGTATTGTTTGCAGATTATTTTGGCACCATAAGCATACCAGCGTAGAAACTTTTTGATCTAATAAACGTAATATAAATTTGCGCCGTATGGAATCCGCGGCTTAAGAAATTTAATTTTCAATATTTTAAAACGAGCCAAAAATTAATCGTTTATCTATTTCAATAGTATATTGTCTGTAGAATATGTTGGTACCATAAGCATACCAGCGTACAAACTTTTTGATCTAATATATGTAATATAAATCTGCGCCGTATGGGGTCCGCTTAAAAAATAAAGTTGCGTCGCATAGGGTCAGCGGTAAAAAAGTATCGATTTCTAATATTTTAAGACGAGCCAAAAATTCATCGATTATACATTTTAATAGTACATTGATTATAGAATCTTTTGGTACCATGCAGACACCAGCGTACAAATTTTTTAATATGGTAAACATAAAATAAGTATGCGTCGCACGGGGTCCGCGTTAAAAAAGTATCGATATCCAATATTTTAAGACGAGCCAAAAATTCATCGATTATACATTTTAATAATACATTGATTACAGAATCTTTTGGTACCATGCAGACATCAGCGTACAAATTTTTTAATACGATAAACATAAAATAAGGATGCGTCGCACAGGGTCCGCGTCAAAAAAGTATCGATTTCTAATATTTTAAGACGAGCCAAAAATTCATCGATTATACATTTTAATAGTACATCGATTACAGAATCATTTGGTACCAAACAGAAACCAGCGTACAAATTTTTTAACTTGATATACATAAAATAAGCTTGCGGCGCATGGGATCAGCGGTAAAAAAGTATCGATTTCTAATATTTTAAGACGAGCCAAAAATTCATCGATTATACATTTTAATAGTACATAGATTACAGAATCTCTTGCTACCATGCAGACACCAGCGTACAAATTTTTTAATACGATAAACATAAATAAATGATGCGTCGCACAGGGTCCGCGTCAAAAAAGTATGGATTTCTAATATTTTAAGACGAGCCAAAAATTCATCGATTATACATTTTAATAGTACATAGATTACAGAATCTCTTGGTACCATGCAGACACCAGCGTACAAATTTTTTAATACGATAAACATAAATAAATGATGCGTCGCACAGGGTCCGCGTCAAAATAGTATCGATTTCTAATATTTAGAGACGAGCCAAAAATTCATCGATTATACATTTTAATAGTACATTGATTACAGAATTATTTGGTACCAAGCAGACACCAGCGTACAAATTTTTTAACTTGATATACATAAAATAAGGTGCGTCGCATAGGGTCAGCGGTAAAAAGTATCGATATCCAATATTTTAAGACGAGCCAAAAATTCATCGATTATACATTTTAATAATACATTGATTATAGAATCTTTTGGTACCATGCAGACATCAGCGTACAAATTTTTTAATACGATAAACATAAAATAAGGATGCGGTCCACAGGGTTCGCGCCAAAAAAGTATCGATTTCTAATATTTTAAGACGAGCCAAAAATTCATCGATTATACATTTTAATAGTACATTGATTACAGAATCATTTGGTACCAAACAGAAACCAGCGTACAAATTTTTTAACTTGATATACATAAAATAAGCTTGCGGCGCATGGGGTCAGCGGTAAAAAAGTATCGATTTCTAATATTTTAAGACGAGCCAAAAATTCGATTATACATTTTAATAGTACATAGATTACAGAATCTCTTGGTACCATGCAGACACCAGCGTACAAATTTTTTTATACGATAAACATAAATAAATTATGCGTCGCACATGTTCCGCGTCAAAAAAGTATCGATTTCTAATATTTTAAGAGGAGCCAAAAATTCATCGATTATACATTTTAATAGTACATTGATTACAGAATCTTTTGGTACCAAGCAGACACCAGCGTACAAATTTTTTAACTTGATATACATAAAATAAGGTTGCGCCGCATAGGGTCAGCGGTAAAAAGTATCGATTTCCAATATTTAAAAACGAGCCAAAAATTCATCGATTATACATTTTAATAGTACATTGATTACAGAATCTTTTGGTACTAAGCAGACAACAGCGTACAAATTTTTTAACTTGATATACATAAAATAAAGTTGCGTCGCATAGGGTCAGCGGTAAAAAGTATCGATTTCCAATATTTTAAGACGAGCCAAAAATTCATCGATTATACATTTTAATAGTACATCGATTACAGAATCTTTTCGTACCATGCAGACACCAGCGTACAAATTTTTTAATATGATAAACATAAAATAAGGATGCATCGCACAGGGTCAGCGGTAAAAAGTATCGATTTCCAATATTTAAAGACGAGCCAAAAATTCATCGATTATACATTTTAATAGTACATTGATTACAGAATCTTTTGGTACTAAGCAGACAACAGCGTACAAATTTTCTAACTTGATATACATAAAATAAAGTTGCGTCGCATAGGGTCCGCGTCAAAAAAGTATCGATATCCAATATTTTAAGACGAGCCAAAAATTCATCGATTATACATTTTAATAGTACATCGATTACAGAATCATTTGGTACCAAACAGAAACCAGCGTACAAATTTTTTAACTTGATATACATAAAATAAGCTTGCGGCGCATGGGGTCAGCGGTAAAAAAGTATCGATTTCTAATATTTTAAGACGAGCCAAAAATTCATCGATTATACATTTTAATAGTACATTGATTACAGAATCTTTTGGTACCAAGCAGACACCAGCGTACAAATTTTTTAACTTGATATACATAAAATAAGGTTGCGTCGCATAGGGTCAGCGGTAAAAAGTATCGATTTCCAATATTTAAAGACGAGCCAAAAATTCATCGATTATACATTTTAATAGTACATTGATTACAGAATCTTGTGGTACCAAGCAGACAACAGCGTACAAATTTTTTAACTTGATATACATAAAATAAGGTGCGTCGCATAGGGTCAGCGGTAAAAAGTATCGATATCCAATATTTTAAGACGAGCCAAAAATTCATCGATTATACATTTTAATAATACATTGATTACAGAATCTTTTGGTACCATGCAGACATCAGCGTACAAATTTTTTAATACGATAAACTAAAAATAAGGATGCGTCGCACAGGGTCCGCGTCAAAAAAGTATCGATTTCTAATATTTTAAGACGAGCCAAAAATTCATCGATTATACATTTTAATAGTACATTGATTACAGAATCTTTTGGTACCAAGCAGACACCAGCGTACAAATTTTTTAACTTGATATACATAAAATAAGGTTGCGTCGCATAGGGTCAGCGGTAAAAAGTATCGATTTCCAATATTTAAAGACGAGCCAAAAATTCATCAATTATACATTTTAATAGTACATTGATTACAGAATCTTTTGGTACCATGCAGACATCAGCGTACAAATTTTTTAATACGATAAACTAAAAATAAGGATGCGTCGCACAGGGTCCGCGTCGAAAAAGTATCGAATTCTAATATTTAAAGACGAGCCAAAAATTCATCGATTATACATTTTAATAATACATTGATTACAGAATCATTTGGTACCAAACAGACACCAGCGTACAAATTTTTTAACTTGATATACATGAAATAAGGTTGCGTCGCATAGGGTCAGCGGTAAAAAGTATCGATTTCCAATATTTAAAGACGAGCCAAAAATTCATCGATTATACATTTTAATAGTACATTGATTACAGAATCTTTTGGTACTAAGCAGACAACAGCGTACAAATTTTTTAACTTGATATACATAAAATAAAGTTGCGTCGCATAGGGTCAGCGGTAAAAAGTATCGATTTCCAATATTTTAAGACGAGCCAAAAATTCATCGATTATACATTTTAATAGTACATCGATTACAGAATCTTTTCGTACCATGCAGACACCAGCGTACAAATTTTTTAATATGATAAACATAAAATAAGGATGCATCGCACAGGGTCAGCGGTAAAAAGTATCGATTTCCAATATTTAAAGACGAGCCAAAAATTCATCGATTATACATTTTAATAGTACATTGATTACAGAATCTTTTGGTACTAAGCAGACAACAGCGTACAAATTTTTTAACTTGATATACATAAAATAAAGTTGCGTCGCATAGGGTCAGCGGTAAAAAGTATCGATTTCCAATATTTTAAGACGAGCCAAAAATTCATCGATTATACATTTTAATAGTACATCGATTACAGAATCATTTGGTACCAAACAGAAACCAGCGTACAAATTTTTTAACTTGATATACATAAAATAAGCTTGCGGCGCATGGTGTCAGCGGTAAAAAAGTATCGATTTCTAATATTTTAAGACGAGCCAAAAATTCATCGATTATACATTTTAATAGTACATAGATTACAGAATCTCTTGGTACCATGCAGACACCAGCGTACAAATTTTTTAATACGATAAACATAAATAAATTATGCGTCGCACAGGTTCCGCGTCAAAAAAGTTTCGATTTCTAATATTTTAAGAGGAGCCAAAAATTCATCGATTATACATTTTAATAGTACATTGATTACAGAATCTTTTGGTACCAAGCAGACACCAGCGTACAAATTTTTTAACTTGATATACATAAAATAAGGTTGCGTCGCATAGGGTCAGCGGTAAAAAGTATCGATATCCAATATTTTAAGACGAGCCAAAAATTCATCGATTATACATTTTAATAATACATTGATTACAGAATCTTTTGGTACCATGCAGACATCAGCGTACAAATTTTTTAATACGATAAACTAAAAATAACCATGCGTCGCACAGGGTCCGCGTCAAAAAAGTATCGATATCCAATATTTTAAGACGAGCCAAAAATTCATCGATTATACATTTTAATAGTACATCGATTACAGAATCATTTGGTACCAAACAGAAACCAGCGTACAAATTTTTTAACTTGATATACATAAAATAAGCTTGCGGCGCATGGGGTCAGCGGTAAAAAAGTATCGATTTCTAATATTTTAAGACGAGCCAAAAATTCATCGATTATACATTTTAATAGTACATAGATTACAGAATCTCTTGCTACCATGCAGACACCAGCGTACAAATTTTTTAATACGTTAAACATAAATTAATGATGCGTCGCACAGGGTCCGCGTCAAAAAAGTATCGATTTCTAATATTTTAAGACGAGCCAAAAATTCATCGATTATACATTTTAATAGTACATTGATTACAGAATCTTTTGGTACCAAGCAGACACCAGCGTACAAATTTTTTAACTTGATATACATAAAATAAGGTTGCGTCGCATAGGGTCAGCGGTAAAAAGTATCGATTTCCAATATTTAAAGACGAGCCAAAAATTCATCGATTATACATTTTAATAGTACATTGATTACAGAATCTTGTGGTACCAAGCAGACAACAGCGTACAAATTTTTTAACTTGATATACATAAAATAAGGTGCGTCGCATAGGGTCAGCGGTAAAAAGTATCGATATCCAATATTTTAAGACGAGCCAAAAATTCATCGATTATACATTTTAATAATACATTGATTACAGAATCTTTTGGTACCATGCAGACATCAGCGTACAAATTTTTTAATACGATAAACTAAAAATAAGGATGCGTCGCACAGGGTCCGCGTCAAAAAAGTATCGATTTCTAATATTTTAAGACGAGCCAAAAATTCATCGATTATACATTTTAATAGTACATCGATTACAGAATCTTTTCGTACCATGCAGACACCAGCGTACAAATTTTTTAATACGATAAACATAAAATAAGGATGCATCGCACAGGGTCAGCGGTAAAAAGTATCGATTTCCAATATTTAAAGACGAGCCAAAAATTCATCGATTATACATTTTAATAGTACATTGATTACAGAATCTTTTGGTACCAAGCAGACACCAGCGTACAAATTTTTTAACTTGATATACATAAAATAAGGTTGCGTCGCATAGGGTCAGCGGTAAAAAGTATCGATTTCCAATATTTAAAGACGAGCCAAAAATTCATCGATTATACATTTTAATAGTACATTGATTACAGAATCTTGTGGTACCAAGCAGACAACAGCGTACAAATTTTTTAACTTGATATACATAAAATAAGGTGCGTCGCATAGGGTCAGCGGTAAAAAGTATCGATATCCAATATTTTAAGACGAGCCAAAAATTCATCGATTATACATTTTAATAGTACATAGATTACAGAATCTCTTGGTACCATGCAGACACCAGCGTACAAATTTTTTAATACGATAAACTAAAAATAAGCATGCGTCGCACAGGGTCCGCGTCAAAAAAGTATCGATATCCAATATTTTAAGACGAGCCAAAAATTCATCGATTATACATTTTAATAGTACATCGATTACAGAATCATTTGGTACCAAACAGAAACCAGCGTACAAATTTTTTAACTTGATATACATAAAATAAGCTTGCGGCGCATGGGGTCAGCGGTAAAAAAGTATCGATTTCTAATATTTTAAGACGAGCCAAAAATTCATCGATTATACATTTTAATAGTACATAGATTACAGAATCTCTTGCTACCATGCAGACACCAGCGTACAAATTTTTTAATACGTTAAACATAAATTAATGATGCGTCGCACAGGGTCCGCGTCAAAAAAGTATCGATTTCCAATATTTAAAGACGAGCCAAAAATTCATCGATTATACATTTTAATAGTACATTGATTACAGAATCTTGTGGTACCAAGCAGACAACAGCGTACAAATTTTTTAACTTGATATACATAAAATAAGGTGCGTCGCATAGGGTCAGCGGTAAAAAGTATCGATATCCAATATTTTAAGACGAGCCAAAAATTCATCGATTATACATTTTAATAATACATTGATTACAGAATCTTTTGGTACCATGCAGACATCAGCGTACAAATTTTTTAATACGATAAACTAAAAATAAGGATGCGTCGCACAGGGTCCGCGTCAAAAAAGTATCGATTTCTAATATTTTAAGACGAGCCAAAAATTCATCGATTATACATTTTAATAGTACATTGATTACAGAATCTTTTGGTACTAAGCAGACAACAGCGTACAAATTTTTTAACTTGATATACATAAAATAAGCTTGCGGCGCATGGGGTCAGCGGTAAAAATGTATCGATTTCTAATATTTTAAGACGAGCCAAAAATTCATCGATTATACATTTTAATAGTACATAGATTACAGAATCTCTTGGTACCATGCAGACACCAGCGTACAAATTTTTTAATACGATAAACATAAATAAATTATGCGTCGCACATGTTCCGCGTCAAAAAAGTATTGATTTCTAATATTTTAAGAGGAGCCAAAAATTCATCGATTATACATTTTAGTAGTACATTGATTACAGAATCTTTTGGTACCAAGCAGACACCAGCGTACAAATTTTTTAACTTTATATACATAAAATAAGGTTGCGCCGCATAGGGTCAGCGGTAAAAAGTATCGATTTCCAATATTTAAAGACGAGCCAAAAATTCATCGATTATACATTTTAATAGTACATTGATTACAGAATCTTTTGGTACTAAGCAGACAACAGCGTACAAATTTTTTAACTTGATATACATAAAATAAAGTTGCGTCGCATAGGGTCAGCGGTAAAAAGTATCGATTTCCAATATTTTAAGACGAGCCAAAAATTCATCGATTATACATTTTAATAGTACATCGATTACAGAATCATTTGGTACCAAACAGAAACCAGCGTACAAATTTTTTAACTTGATATACATAAAATAAGCTTGCGGCGCATGGTGTCAGCGGTAAAAAAGTATCGATTTCTAATATTTTAAGACGAGCCAAAAATTCATCGATTATACATTTTAATAGTACATAGATTACAGAATCTCTTGGTACCATGCAGACACCAGCGTACAAATTTTTTAATACGATAAACTAAAAATAAGCATGCGTCGCACAGGGTCCGCGTCAAAAAAGTATCGATATCCAATATTTTAAGACGAGCCAAAAATTCATCGATTATACATTTTAATAGTACATCGATTACAGAATCATTTGGTACCAAACAGAAACCAGCGTACAAATTTTTTAACTTGATATACATAAAATAAGCTTGCGGCGCATGGGGTCAGCGGTAAAAAAGTATCGATTTCTAATATTTTAAGACGAGCCAAAAATTCATCGATTATACATTTTAATAGTACATAGATTACAGAATCTCTTGCTACCATGCAGACACCAGCGTACAAATTTTTTAATACGTTAAACATAAATTAATGATGCGTCGCACAGGGTCCGCGTCAAAAAAGTATCGATTTCTAATATTTTAAGACGAGCCAAAAATTCATCGATTATACATTTTAATAGTACATTGATTACAGAATCTTTTGGTACCAAGCAGACACCAGCGTACAAATTTTTTAACTTGATATACATAAAATAAGGTTGCGTCGCATAGGGTCAGCGGTAAAAAGTATCGATTTCCAATATTTAAAGACGAGCCAAAAATTCATCGATTATACATTTTAATAGTACATTGATTACAGAATCTTTTGGTACCAAGCAGACACCAGCGTACAAATTTTTTAACTTGATATACATAAAATAAGGTTGCGTCGCATAGGGTCAGCGGTAAAAAGTATCGATTTCCAATATTTAAAGACGAGCCAAAAATTCATCAATTATACATTTTAATAGTACATTGATTACAGAATCTTTTGGTACCATGCAGACATCAGCGTACAAATTTTTTAATACGATAAACTAAAAATAAGGATGCGTCACACAGGGTCCGCGTCAAAAAAGTATCGAATTCTAATATTTAAAGACGAGCCAAAAATTCATCGATTATACATTTTAATAATACATTGATTACAGAATCATTTGGTACCAAACAGACACCAGCGTACAAATTTTTTAACTTGATATACATGAAATAAGGTTGCGTCGCATAGGGTCAGCGGTAAAAAGTATCGATTTCCAATATTTAAAGACGAGCCAAAAATTCATCGATTATACATTTTAATAGTACATTGATTACAGAATCTTTTGGTACTAAGCAGACAACAGCGTACAAATTTTTTAACTTGATATACATAAAATAAAGTTGCGTCGCATAGGGTCAGCGGTAAAAAGTATCGATTTCCAATATTTTAAGACGAGCCAAAAATTCATCGATTATACATTTTAATAGTACATCGATTACAGAATCTTTTCGTACCATGCAGACACCAGCGTACAAATTTTTTAATATGATAAACATAAAATAAGGATGCATCGCACAGGGTCAGCGGTAAAAAGTATCGATTTCCAATATTTAAAGACGAGCCAAAAATTCATCGATTATACATTTTAATAGTACATTGATTACAGAATCTTTTGGTACTAAGCAGACAACAGCGTACAAATTTTTTAACTTGATATACATAAAATAAAGTTGCGTCGCATAGGGTCAGCGGTAAAAAGTATCGATTTCCAATATTTTAAGACGAGCCAAAAATTCATCGATTATACATTTTAATAGTACATCGATTACAGAATCATTTGGTACCAAACAGAAACCAGCGTACAAATTTTTTAACTTGATATACATAAAATAAGCTTGCGGCGCATGGTGTCAGCGGTAAAAAAGTATCGATTTCTAATATTTTAAGACGAGCCAAAAATTCATCGATTATACATTTTAATAGTACATAGATTACAGAATCTCTTGGTACCATGCAGACACCAGCGTACAAATTTTTTAATACGATAAACATAAATAAATTATGCGTCGCACAGGTTCCGCGTCAAAAAAGTTTCGATTTCTAATATTTTAAGAGGAGCCAAAAATTCATCGATTATACATTTTAATAGTACATTGATTACAGAATCTTTTGGTACCAAGCAGACACCAGCGTACAAATTTTTTAACTTGATATACATAAAATAAGGTTGCGTCGCATAGGGTCAGCGGTAAAAAGTATCGATATCCAATATTTTAAGACGAGCCAAAAATTCATCGATTATACATTTTAATAGTACATCGATTACAGAATCATTTGGTACCAAACAGAAACCAGCGTACAAATTTTTTAACTTGATATACATAAAATAAGCTTGCGGCGCATGGTGTCAGCGGTAAAAAAGTATCGATTTCTAATATTTTAAGACGAGCCAAAAATTCATCGATTATACATTTTAATAGTACATAGATTACAGAATCTCTTGGTACCATGCAGACACCAGCGTACAAATTTTTTAATACGATAAACATAAATAAATTATGCGTCGCACAGGTTCCGCGTCAAAAAAGTTTCGATTTCTAATATTTTAAGAGGAGCCAAAAATTCATCGATTATACATTTTAATAGTACATTGATTACAGAATCTTTTGGTACCAAGCAGACACCAGCGTACAAATTTTTTAACTTGATATACATAAAATAAGGTTGCGTCGCATAGGGTCAGCGGTAAAAAGTATCGATATCCAATATTTTAAGACGAGCCAAAAATTCATCGATTATACATTTTAATAATACATTGATTACAGAATCTTTTGGTACCATGCAGACATCAGCGTACAAATTTTTTAATACGATAAACTAAAAATAAGCATGCGTCGCACAGGGTCCGCGTCAAAAAAGTATCGATATCCAATATTTTAAGACGAGCCAAAAATTCATCGATTATACATTTTAATAGTACATCGATTACAGAATCATTTGGTACCAAACAGAAACCAGCGTACAAATTTTTTAACTTGATATACATAAAATAAGCTTGCGGCGCATGGGGTCAGCGGTAAAAAAGTATCGATTTCTAATATTTTAAGACGAGCCAAAAATTCATCGATTATACATTTTAATAGTACATAGATTACAGAATCTCTTGCTACCATGCAGACACCAGCGTACAAATTTTTTAATACGTTAAACATAAATTAATGATGCGTCGCACAGGGTCCGCGTCAAAAAAGTATCGATTTCTAATATTTTAAGACGAGCCAAAAATTCATCGATTATACATTTTAATAGTACATTGATTACAGAATCTTTTGGTACCAAGCAGACACCAGCGTACAAATTTTTTAACTTGATATACATAAAATAAGGTTGCGTCGCATAGGGTCAGCGGTAAAAAGTATCGATTTCCAATATTTAAAGACGAGCCAAAAATTCATCGATTATACATTTTAATAGTACATTGATTACAGAATCTTGTGGTACCAAGCAGACAACAGCGTACAAATTTTTTAACTTGATATACATAAAATAAGGTGCGTCGCATAGGGTCAGCGGTAAAAAGTATCGATATCCAATATATTAAGACGAGCCAAAAATTCATCGATTATACATTTTAATAATACATTGATTACAGAATCTTTTGGTACCATGCAGACATCAGCGTACAAATTTTTTAATACGATAAACTAAAAATAAGGATGCGTCGCACAGGGTCCGCGTCAAAAAAGTATCGATTTCTAATATTTTAAGACGAGCCAAAAATTCATCGATTATACATTTTAATAGTACATCGATTACAGAATCTTTTCGTACCATGCAGACACCAGCGTACAAATTTTTTAATACGATAAACATAAAATAAGGATGCATCGCACAGGGTCAGCGGTAAAAAGTATCGATTTCCAATATTTAAAGACGAGCCAAAAATTCATCGATTATACATTTTAATAATACATTGATTACAGAATCATTTGGTACCAAACAGACACCAGCGTACAAATTTTTTAACTTGATATACATGAAATAAGGTTGCGTCGCATAGGGTCAGCGGTAAAAAGTATCGATTTCCAATATTTAAAGACGAGCCAAAAATTCATCGATTATACATTTTAATAGTACATTGATTACAGAATCTTTTGGTACTAAGCAGACAACAGCGTACAAATTTTTTAACTTGATATACATAAAATAAAGTTGCGTCGCATAGGGTCAGCGGTAAAAAGTATCGATTTCCAATATTTTAAGACGAGCCAAAAATTCATCGATTATACATTTTAATAGTACATCGATTACAGAATCTTGTGGTACCAAGCAGACAACAGCGTACAAATTTTTTAACTTGATATACATAAAATAAGGTGCGTCGCATAGGGTCAGCGGTAAAAAGTATCGATATCCAATATTTTAAGACGAGCCAAAAATTCATCGATTATACATTTTAATAATACATTGATTACAGAATCTTTTGGTACTATGCAGACATCAGCGTACAAATTTTTTAATACGATAAACTAAAAATAAGGATGCGTCGCACAGGGTCAGCGTCAAAAAAGTATCGATTTCTAATATTTTAAGACGAGCCAAAAATTCATCGATTATACATTTTAATAGTACATTGATTACAGAATCTTTTGGTACCAAGCAGACAACAGCGTACAAATTTTTTAACTTGATATACATAAAATAAGGTGCGTCGCATAGGGTCAGCGGTAAAAAGTATCGATATCCAATATTTTAAGACGAGCCAAAAATTCATCGATTATACATTTTAATAATACATTGATTACAGAATCTTTTGGTACCATGCAGACATCAGCGTACAAATTTTTTAATACGATAAACTAAAAATAAGGATGCGTCGCACAGGGTCCGCGTCAAAAAAGTATCGATTTCTAATATTTTAAGACGAGCCAAAAATTCATCGATTATACATTTTAATAGTACATTGATTACAGAATCTTTTGGTACCATGCAGACATCAGCGTACAAATTTTTTAATAAGATAAACTAAAAATAAGGATGCTTCGCACAGGGTCCGCGTCAAAAAAGTATCGATTTCTAATATTTTTAGACGAGCCAAAAATTCATCGATTATACATTTTAATAGTACATTGATTACAGAATTATTTGGTACCAAGCAGACACCAGCGTACAAATTTTTTAACTTGATATACATAAAATGAGGTGCGTCGCATAGGGTCAGCGGTAAAAAGTATTGATTTCCAATATTTAAAGACGAGTCAAAAATTCATCGATTATACATTTTAATAGTACATAGATTACAGAATCTCTTGGTACCATGCAGACACCAGCGTACAAATTTTTTAATACGATAAACATAAATAAATGATGCATCGCACAGGGTCCGCGTCAAAATAGTATCGATTTCTAATATTTAGAGACGAGCCAAAAATTCATCGATTATACATTTTAATAGTACATTGATTACAGAATTATTTGGTACCAAGCAGACACCAGCGTACAAATTTTTTAACTTGATATACATAAAATAAGGTGCGTCGCATAGGGTCAGCGGTAAAAAGTATCGATATCCAATATTTTAAGACGAGCCAAAAATTCATCGATTATACATTTTAATAATACATTGATTATAGAATCTTTTGGTGCCATGCAGACATCAGCGTACAAATTTTTTAATACGATAAACATAAAATAAGGATGCGGTCCACAGGGTTCGCGCCAAAAAAGTATCGATTTCTAATATTTTAAGACGAGCCAAAAATTCATCGATTATACTTTTTAATAGTACATTGATTACAGAATCATTTGGTACCAAACAGAAACCAGCGTACAAATTTTTTAACTTGATATACATAAAATAAGCTTGCGGCGCATGGGGTCAGCGGTAAAAATGTATCGATTTCTAATATTTTAAGACGAGCCAAAAATTCATCGATTATACATTTTAATAGTACATAGATTACAGAATCTCTTGGTACCATGCAGACACCAGCGTACAAATTTTTTAATACGATAAACATAAATAAATTATGCGTCGCACATGTTCCGCGTCAAAAAAGTATCGATTTCTAATATTTTAAGAGGAGCCAAAAATTCATCGATTATACATTTTAATAGTACATTGATTACAGAATTATTTGGTACCAAGCAGACACCAGCGTACAAATTTTTTAACTTGATATACATAAAATAAGGTGCGTCGCATAGGGTCAGCGGTAAAAAGTATCGATATCCAATATTTTAAGACGAGCCAAAAATTCATCGATCATACATTTTAATAATACATTGATTATAGAATCTTTTGGTGCCATGCAGACATCAGCGTACAAATTTTTTAATACGATAAACATAAAATAAGGATGCGGTCCACAGGGTTCGCGCCAAAAAAGTATCGATTTCTAATATTTTAAGACATGCCAAAAATTCATCGATTATACTTTTTAATAGTACATTGATTACAGAATCATTTGGTACCAAACAGAAACCAGCGTACAAATTTTTTAACTTGATATACATAAAATAAGCTTGCGCCGCATAGGGTCAGCGGTAAAAAGTATCGATTTCCAATATTTAAAGACGAGCCAAAAATTCATCGATTATACATTTTAATAGTACATTGATTACAGAATCTTTTGGTACTAAGCAGACAACAGCGTACAAATTTTTTAACTTGATATACATAAAATAAAGTTGCGTCGCATAGGGTCAGCGGTAAAAAGTATCGATTTCCAATATTTTAAGACGAGCCAAAAATTCATCGATTATACATTTTAATAGTACATCGATTACAGAATCTTTTCGTACCATGCAGACACCAGCGTACAAATTTTTTAATATGATAAACATAAAATAAGGATGCATCGCACAGGGTCAGCGGTAAAAAGTATCGATTTCCAATATTTAAAGACGAGCCAAAAATTCATCGATTATACATTTTAATAGTACATTGATTACAGAATCTTTTGGTACTAAGCAGACAACAGCGTACAAATTTTTTAACTTGATATACATAAAATAAAGTTGCGTCGCATAGGGTCAGCGGTAAAAAGTATCGATTTCCAATATTTTAAGACGAGCCAAAAATTCATCGATTATACATTTTAATAGTACATCGATTACAGAATCATTTGGTACCAAACAGATACCAGCGTACAAATTTTTTAACTTGATATACATAAAATAAGCTTGCGGCGCATGGTGTCAGCGGTAAAATAGTATCGATTTCTAATATTTTAAGACGAGCCAAAAATTCATCGATTATACATTTTAATAGTACATAGATTACAGAATCTCTTGGTACCAAGCAGACAACAGCGTACAAATTTTTTAACTTGATATACATAAAATAAGGTGCGTCGCATAGGGTCAGCGGTAAAAAGTATCGATATCCAATATTTTAAGACGAGCCAAAAATTCATCGATTATACATTTTAATAATACATTGATTACAGAATCTTTTGGTACCATGCAGACATCAGCGTACAAATTTTTTAATACGATAAACTAAAAATAAGGATGCGTCGCACAGGGTCAGCGTCAAAAAAGTATCGATTTCTAATATTTTAAGACGAGCCAAAAATTCATCGATTATACATTTTAATAGTACATTGATTACAGAATCTTTTGGTACCAAGCAGACAACAGCGTACAAATTTTTTAACTTGATATACATAAAATAAGGTGCGTCGCATAGGGTCAGCGGTAAAAAGTATCGATATCCAATATTTTAAGACGAGCCAAAAATTCATCGATTATACATTTTAATAGTACATTGATTACAGAATCTTTTGGTACCATGCAGACATCAGCGTACAAATTTTTTAATAAGATAAACTAAAAATAAGGATGCTTCGCACAGGGTCCGCGTCAAAAAAGTATCGATTTCTAATATTTTTAGACGAGCCAAAAATTCATCGATTATACATTTTAATAGTACATTGATTACAGAATTATTTGGTACCAAGCAGACACCAGCGTACAAATTTTTTAACTTGATATACATAAAATGAGGTGCGTCGCATAGGGTCAGCGGTAAAAAGTATTGATTTCCAATATTTAAAGACGAGTCAAAAATTCATCGATTATACATTTTAATAGTACATAGATTACAGAATCTCTTGGTACCATGCAGACACCAGCGTACAAATTTTTTAATACGATAAACATAAATAAATGATGCGTCGCACAGGGTCCGCGTCAAAATAGTATCGATTTCTAATATTTAGAGACGAGCCAAAAATTCATCGATTATACATTTTAATAGTACATTGATTACAGAATTATTTGGTACCAAGCAGACACCAGCGTACAAATTTTTTAACTTGATATACATAAAATAAGGTGCGTCGCATAGGGTCAGCGGTAAAAAGTATCGATATCCAATATTTTAAGACGAGCCAAAAATTCATCGATTATACATTTTAATAGTACATAGATTACAGAATCTCTTGGTACCATGCAGACACCAGCGTACAAATTTTTTAATACGATAAACATAAATAAATTATGCGTCGCACATGTTCCGCGTCAAAAAAGTATCGATTTCTAATATTTTAAGAGGAGCCAAAAATTCATCGATTATACATTTTAATAGTACATTGATTACAGAATCTTTTGGTACCAAGCAGACACCAGCGTACAAATTTTTTAACTTGATATACATAAAATAAGGTTGCGCCGCATAGGGTCAGCGGTAAAAAGTATCGATTTCCAATATTTAAAGACGAGCCAAAAATTCATCGATTATACATTTTAATAGTACATTGATTACAGAATTATTTGGTACCAAGCAGACACCAGCGTACAAATTTTTTAACTTGATATACATAAAATGAGGTGCGTCGCATAGGGTCAGCGGTAAAAAGTATCGATTTCCAATATTTAAAGACGAGCCAAAAATTCATCGATTATACATTTTAATAGTACATAGATTACAGAATCTCTTGGTACCATGCAGACACCAGCGTACAAATTTTTTAATACGATAAACATAAATAAATGATGCGTCGCACAGGGTCCGCGTCAAAATAGTATCGATTTCTAATATTTAGAGACGAGCCAAAAATTCATCGATTATACATTTTAATAGTACATTGATTACAGAATTATTTGGTACCAAGCAGACACCAGCGTACAAATTTTTTAACTTGATATACATAAAATAAGGTGCGTCGCATAGGGTCAGCGGTAAAAAGTATCGATATCCAATATTTTAAGACGAGCCAAAAATTCATCGATTATACATTTTAATAATACATTGATTATAGAATCTTTTGGTGCCATGCAGACATCAGCGTACAAATTTTTTAATACGATAAACATAAAATAAGGATGCGGTCCACAGGGTTCGCGCCAAAAAAGTATCGATTTCTAATATTTTAAGACAAACCAAAAATTCATCGATTATACTTTTTAATAGTACATTGATTACAGAATCATTTGGTACCAAACAGAAACCAGCGTACAAATTTTTTAACTTGATATACATAAAATAAGCTTGCGGCGCATGGGGTCAGCGGTAAAAAAGTATCGATTTCTAATATTTTAAGACGAGCCAAAAATTCATCGATTATACATTTTAATAGTACATAGATTACAGAATCTCTTGCTACCATGCAGACACCAGCGTACAAATTTTTTAATACGATAAACATAAATAAATGATGCGTCGCACAGGGTCCGCGTCAAAAAAGTATCGATTTCTAATATTTTAAGACGAGCCAAAAATTCATCGATTATACATTTTAATAGTACATTGATTACAGAATTATTTGGTACCAAGCAGACACCAGCGTACAAATTTTTTAACTTGATATACATAAAATAAGGTGCGTCGCATAGGGTCAGCGGTATAAAGTATCGATTTCCAATATTTTAAGACGAGCCAAAAATTCATCGTTTATACATTTTAATAGTACATCGATTACAGAATCTTTTCGTACCATGCAGACACCAGCGTACAAATTTCTTAATATGATAAACATAAAATAAGGATGCATCGCACAGGGTCCGCGTCAAAAAAGTATCAATTTCTAATATTTTAAGACGAGCCAAAAATTCATCGATTATACATTTTAATAGTACATTGATTACAGAATCTTTTGGTACCAAGCAGACAACAGCGTACAAATTTTTTAACTTGATATACATAAAATAAGGTTTCGTCGCATAGGGTCAGCGGTAAAAAGTATCGATTTCCAATATTTTAAGACGAGCCAAAAATTCATCGATTATACATTTTAATATTACATCGATTACAGAATCATTTGGTACCAAACAGAAACCAGCGTACAAATTTTTTAACTTGATATACATAAAATAAGCTTGCGGCGCATGGGGTCAGCGTTAAAAAAGTATCGATTTCTAATATTTTAAGACGAGCCAAAAATTCATCGATTATACATTTTAATAATACATTGATTACAGAATCTTTTGGTACCATGCAGACACCAGCGTACAAATTTTTTAATACGATAAACATAAATAAATTATGCGTCGCACAGGGTCCGCGTCAAAAAAGTATCGATTTCTAATATTTTAAGACGAGCCAAAAATTCATCGATTATACATTTTAATAGTACATTGATTACAGAATTATTTGGTACCAAGCAGACACCAGCGTACAAATTTTTTAACTTGATATACATAAAATAAGGTGCGTCGCATAGGGTCAGCGGTAAAAAGTATCGATATCCAATATTTTAAGACGAGCCAAAAATTCATCGTTTATACATTTTAATAGTACATCGATTACAGAATCTTTTCGTACCATGCAGACACCAGCGTACAAATTTTTTAATACGATAAACTAAAAATAAGGATGCGTCGCACAGGGTCCGCGTCAAAAAAGTATCGATTTCTAATATTTTAAGACGAGCCAAAAATTCATCGGTTATACATTTTAATAGTACATTGATTACAGAATCTTTTGGTACCAAGCAGACAACAGCGTACAAATTTTTTAACTTGATATACATAAAATAAGGTGCGTCGCATAGGGTCAGCGGTAAAAAGTATCGATATCCAATATTTTAAGACGAGCCAAAAATTCATCGATTATACATTTTAATAATACATTGATTACAGAATCTTTTGGTACCATGCAGACATCAGCGTACAAATTTTTTAATACGATAAACTAAAAATAAGGATGCGTCGCACAGGGTCCGCGTCAAAAAAGTATCGATTTCTAATATTTTAAGACGAGCCAAAAATTCATCGATTATACATTTTAATAGTACATTGATTACAGAATCTTTTGGTACCATGCAGACATCAGCGTACAAATTTTTTAATAAGATAAACTAAAAATAAGGATGCTTCGCACAGGGTCCGCGTCAAAAAAGTATCGATTTCTAATATTTTTAGACGAGCCAAAAATTCATCGATTATACATTTTAATAGTACATTGATTACAGAATTATTTGGTACCAAGCAGACACCAGCGTACAAATTTTTTAACTTGATATACATAAAATGAGGTGCGTCGCATAGGGTCAGCGGTAAAAAGTATTGATTTCCAATATTTAAAGACGAGTCAAAAATTCATCGATTATACATTTTAATAGTACATAGATTACAGAATCTCTTGGTACCATGCAGACACCAGCGTACAAATTTTTTAATACGATAAACATAAATAAATGATGCGTCGCACAGGGTCCGCGTCAAAATAGTATCGATTTCTAATATTTAGAGACGAGCCAAAAATTCATCGATTATACATTTTAATAGTACATTGATTACAGAATTATTTGGTACCAAGCAGACACCAGCGTACAAATTTTTTAACTTGATATACATAAAATAAGGTGCGTCGCATAGGGTCAGCGGTAAAAAGTATCGATATCCAATATTTTAAGACGAGCCAAAAATTCATCGATTATACATTTTAATAATACATTGATTATAGAATCTTTTGGTGCCATGCAGACATCAGCGTACAAATTTTTTAATACGATAAACATAAAATAAGGATGCGGTCCACAGGGTTCGCGCCAAAAAAGTATCGATTTCTAATATTTTAAGACGAGCCAAAAATTCATCGATTATACTTTTTAATAGTACATTGATTACAGAATCATTTGGTACCAAACAGAAACCAGCGTACAAATTTTTTAACTTGATATACATAAAATAAGCTTGCGGCGCATGGGGTCAGCGGTAAAAATGTATCGATTTCTAATATTTTAAGACGAGCCAAAAATTCATCGATTATACATTTTAATAGTACATAGATTACAGAATCTCTTGGTACCATGCAGACACCAGCGTACAAATTTTTTAATACGATAAACATAAATAAATTATGCGTCGCACATGTTCCGCGTCAAAAAAGTATCGATTTCTAATATTTTAAGAGGAGCCAAAAATTCATCGATTATACATTTTAATAGTACATTGATTACAGAATTATTTGGTACCAAGCAGACACCAGCGTACAAATTTTTTAACTTGATATACATAAAATAAGGTGCGTCGCATAGGGTCAGCGGTAAAAAGTATCGATATCCAATATTTTAAGACGAGCCAAAAATTCATCGATCATACATTTTAATAATACATTGATTATAGAATCTTTTGGTGCCATGCAGACATCAGCGTACAAATTTTTTAATACGATAAACATAAAATAAGGATGCGGTCCACAGGGTTCGCGCCAAAAAAGTATCGATTTCTAATATTTTAAGACATGCCAAAAATTCATCGATTATACTTTTTAATAGTACATTGATTACAGAATCATTTGGTACCAAACAGAAACCAGCGTACAAATTTTTTAACTTGATATACATAAAATAAGCTTGCGGCGCATGGGGTCAGCGGTAAAAATGTATCGATTTCTAATATTTTAAGACGAGCCAAAAATTCATCGATTATACATTTTAATAGTACATAGATTACAGAATCTCTTGGTACCATGCAGACACCAGCGTACAAATTTTTTAATACGATAAACATAAATAAATTATGCGTCGCACATGTTCTGCGTCAAAAAAGTATTGATTTCTAATATTTTAAGAGGAGCCAAAAATTCATCGATTATACATTTTAATAGTACATTGATTACAGAATCTTTTGGTACCAAGCAGACACCAGCGTACAAATTTTTTAACTTGATATACATAAAATAAGGTTGCGCCGCATAGGGTCAGCGGTAAAAAGTATCGATTTCCAATATTTAAAGACGAGCCAAAAATTCATCGATTATACATTTTAATAGTACATTGATTACAGAATCTTTTGGTACTAAGCAGACAACAGCGTACAAATTTTTTAACTTGATATACATAAAATAAAGTTGCGTCGCATAGGGTCAGCGGTAAAAAGTATCGATTTCCAATATTTTAAGACGAGCCAAAAATTCATCGATTATACATTTTAATAGTACATCGATTACACAATCTTTTCGTACCATGCAGACACCAGCGTACAAATTTTTTAATATGATAAACATAAAATAAGGATGCATCGCACAGGGTCAGCGGTAAAAAGTATCGATTTCCAATATTTAAAGACGAGCCAAAAATTCATCGATTATACATTTTAATAGTACATTGATTACAGAATCTTTTGGTACTAAGCAGACAACAGCGTACAAATTTTTTAACTTGATATACATAAAATAAAGTTGCGTCGCATGGTGTCAGCGGTAAAATAGTATCGATTTCTAATATTTTAAGACGAGCCAAAAATTCATCGATTATACATTTTAATAGTACATAGATTACAGAATCTCTTGGTACCAAGCAGACAACAGCGTACAAATTTTTTAACTTGATATACATAAAATAAGGTGCGTCGCATAGGGTCAGCGGTAAAAAGTATCGATATCCAATATTTTAAGACGAGCCAAAAATTCATCGATTATACATTTTAATAATACATTGATTACAGAATCTTTTGGTACCATGCAGACATCAGCGTACAAATTTTTTAATACGATAAACTAAAAATAAGGATGCGTCGCACAGGGTCAGCGTCAAAAAAGTATCGATTTCTAATATTTTAAGACGAGCCAAAAATTCATCGATTATACATTTTAATAGTACATTGATTACAGAATCTTTTGGTACCAAGCAGACAACAGCGTACAAATTTTTTAACTTGATATACATAAAATAAGGTGCGTCGCATAGGGTCAGCGGTAAAAAGTATCGATATCCAATATTTTAAGACGAGCCAAAAATTCATCGATTATACATTTTAATAGTACATAGATTACAGAATCTCTTGGTACCATGCAGACACCAGCGTACAAATTTTTTAATACGATAAACATAAATAAATGATGCGTCGCACAGGGTCCGCGTCAAAATAGTATCGATTTCTAATATTTAGAGACGAGCCAAAAATTCATCGATTATACATTTTAATAGTACATTGATTACAGAATTATTTGGTACCAAGCAGACACCAGCGTACAAATTTTTTAACTTGATATACATAAAATAAGGTGCGTCGCATAGGGTCAGCGGTAAAAAGTATCGATATCCAATATTTTAAGACGAGCCAAAAATTCATCGATTATACATTTTAATAATACATTGATTATAGAATCTTTTGGTGCCATGCAGACATCAGCGTACAAATTTTTTAATACGATAAACATAAAATAAGGATGCGGTCCACAGGGTTCGCGCCAAAAAAGTATCGATTTCTAATATTTTAAGACGAGCCAAAAATTCATCGATTATACTTTTTAATAGTACATTGATTACAGAATCATTTGGTACCAAACAGAAACCAGCGTACAAATTTTTTAACTTGATATACATAAAATAAGCTTGCGGCGCATGGGGTCAGCGGTAAAAATGTATCGATTTCTAATATTTTAAGACGAGCCAAAAATTCATCGATTATACATTTTAATAGTACATAGATTACAGAATCTCTTGGTACCATGCAGACACCAGCGTACAAATTTTTTAATACGATAAACATAAATAAATTATGCGTCGCACATGTTCCGCGTCAAAAAAGTATCGATTTCTAATATTTTAAGAGGAGCCAAAAATTCATCGATTATACATTTTAATAGTACATTGATTACAGAATCTTTTGGTACCAAGCAGACACCAGCGTACAAATTTTTTAACTTGATATACATAAAATAAGGTTGCGCCGCATAGGGTCAGCGGTAAAAAGTATCGATTTCCAATATTTAAAGACGAGCCAAAAATTCATCGATTATACATTTTAATAGTACATTGATTACAGAATTATTTGGTACCAAGCAGACACCAGCGTACAAATTTTTTAACTTGATATACATAAAATGAGGTGCGTCGCATAGGGTCAGCGGTAAAAAGTATCGATTTCCAATATTTAAAGACGAGCCAAAAATTCATCGATTATACATTTTAATAGTACATAGATTACAGAATCTCTTGGTACCATGCAGACACCAGCGTACAAATTTTTTAATACGATAAACATAAATAAATGATGCGTCGCACAGGGTCCGCGTCAAAATAGTATCGATTTCTAATATTTAGAGACGAGCCAAAAATTCATCGATTATACATTTTAATAGTACATTGATTACAGAATTATTTGGTACCAAGCAGACACCAGCGTACAAATTTTTTAACTTGATATACATAAAATAAGGTGCGTCGCATAGGGTCAGCGGTAAAAAGTATCGATATCCAATATTTTAAGACGAGCCAAAAATTCATCGATTATACATTTTAATAATACATTGATTATAGAATCTTTTGGTGCCATGCAGACATCAGCGTACAAATTTTTTAATACGATAAACATAAAATAAGGATGCGGTCCACAGGGTTCGCGCCAAAAAAGTATCGATTTCTAATATTTTAAGACAAACCAAAAATTCATCGATTATACTTTTTAATAGTACATTGATTACAGAATCATTTGGTACCAAACAGAAACCAGCGTACAAATTTTTTAACTTGATATACATAAAATAAGCTTGCGGCGCATGGGGTCAGCGGTAAAAAAGTATCGATTTCTAATATTTTAAGACGAGCCAAAAATTCATCGATTATACATTTTAATAGTACATAGATTACAGAATCTCTTGCTACCATGCAGACACCAGCGTACAAATTTTTTAATACGATAAACATAAATAAATGATGCGTCGCACAGGGTCCGCGTCAAAAAAGTATCGATTTCTAATATTTTAAGACGAGCCAAAAATTCATCGATTATACATTTTAATAGTACATTGATTACAGAATTATTTGGTACCAAGCAGACACCAGCGTACAAATTTTTTAACTTGATATACATAAAATAAGGTGCGTCGCATAGGGTCAGCGGTATAAAGTATCGATTTCCAATATTTTAAGACGAGCCAAAAATTCATCGTTTATACATTTTAATAGTACATCGATTACAGAATCTTTTCGTACCATGCAGACACCAGCGTACAAATTTCTTAATATGATAAACATAAAATAAGGATGCATCGCACAGGGTCCGCGTCAAAAAAGTATCAATTTCTAATATTTTAAGACGAGCCAAAAATTCATCGATTATACATTTTAATAGTACATTGATTACAGAATCTTTTGGTACCAAGCAGACAACAGCGTACAAATTTTTTAACTTGATATACATAAAATAAGGTTTCGTCGCATAGGGTCAGCGGTAAAAAGTATCGATTTCCAATATTTTAAGACGAGCCAAATATTCATCGATTATACATTTTAATATTACATCGATTACAGAATCATTTGGTACCAAACAGAAACCAGCGTACAAATTTTTTAACTTGATATACATAAAATAAGCTTGCGGCGCATGGGGTCAGCGTTAAAAAAGTATCGATTTCTAATATTTTAAGACGAGCCAAAAATTCATCGATTATACATTTTAATAATACATTGATTACAGAATCTTTTGGTACCATGCAGACACCAGCGTACAAATTTTTTAATACGATAAACATAAATAAATTATGCGTCGCACAGGGTCCGCGTCAAAAAAGTATCGATTTCTAATATTTTAAGACGAGCCAAAAATTCATCGATTATACATTTTAATAGTACATTGATTACAGAATTATTTGGTACCAAGCAGACACCAGCGTACAAATTTTTTAACTTGATATACATAAAATAAGGTGCGTCGCATAGGGTCAGCGGTAAAAAGTATCGATATCCAATATTTTAAGACGACCCAAAAATTCATCGTTTATACATTTTAATAGTACATCGATTACAGAATCTTTTCGTACCATGCAGACACCAGCGTACAAATTTTTTAATACGATAAACTAAAAATAAGGATGCGTCGCACAGGGTCCGCGTCAAAAAAGTATCGATTTCTAATATTTTAAGACGAGCCAAAAATTCATCGATTATACATTTTAATAGTACATCGATTACAGAATCATTTGGTACCAAACAGAAACCAGCGTACAAATTTTTTAACTTGATATACATAAAATAAAGTTGCGTCGCATAGGGTCAGCGGTAAAAAGTATCGATTTCCAATATTTTAAGACGAGCCAAAAATTCATCGATTATACATTTTAATAGTACATAGATTACAGAATCTCTTGGTACCATGCAGACACCAGCGTACAAATTTTTTGATACGATAAACATAAATAAATTATGCGTCGCACAGGTTCCGCGTCAAAAAAGTATGGATTTCTAATATTTTAAGAGGAGCCAAAAATTCATCGATTATACATTTTAATAGTACATTGATTACAGAATCTTTTGGTACCAAGCAGACACCAGCGTACAAATTTTTTAACTTGATATACATAAAATAAGCTTGCGGCGCATGGGGTCAGCGGTAAAAAGTATCGATTTCTAATATTTTAAGACGAGCCAAAAATTCATCGATTATACATTTTAATAGTACATAGATTACAGAATCTCTTGCTACCATGCAGACACCAGCGTACAAATTTTTTAATACGATAAACATAAATAAATGATGCGTCGCACAGGGTCCGCGTCAAAAAAGTATCGATTTCTAATATTTTAAGAGGAGCCAAAAATTCATCGATTATACATTTTAATAGTACATTGATTACAGAATCTTTTGGTACTAAGCACACAACAGCGTACAAATTTTTTAACTTGATATACATAAAATAAGGTTGCGTCGCATAGGGTCAGCGGTAAAAAGTATCGATGTCCAATATTTTAAGACGAGCCAAAAATTCATCGTTTATACATTTTAATAGTACATCGATTACAGAATCTTTTCGTACCATGCAGACACCAGCGTACAAATTTTTTAATACGATAAACATAAAATAAGTATGCGGTCCACAGGGTTCGCGCCAAAAAGGTATCGATTTCTAATATTTTAAGACGAGCCAAAAATTCATCGATTATACATTTTAATAGTACATTGATTACAGAATCATTTGGTACCAAACAGAAACCAGCGTACAAATTTTTTAACTTGATATACATAAAATAAGCTTGCGGCGCATGGGGTCAGCGGTAAAAAAGTATCGATTTCTAATATTTTGAGACGAGCCAAAAATTCATCGATTATACATTTTAATAGTACATAGATTACAGAATCTCTTGGTACCATGCAGACACCAGCGTACAAATTTTTTAATACGATAAACATAAATAAATTATGCGTCGCACAGGTTCCGCTTCAAAAAAGTATCGATTTCTAATATTTTAAGATGAGCCAAAAATTCATCGATTATACATTTTAATAGTACATTGATTACAGAATCTTTTGGTACCAAGCAGACACCAGCGTACAAATTTTTTAACTTGATATACATAAAATAAGGTTGCGTCGCATAGGGTCAGCGGTAAAAAGTATCGATTTCCAATATTTTAAGAGGAGCCAAAAATTCA
Source organism: Prenolepis imparis (assembly GCF_030444845.1). Classification (NCBI taxonomy): domain Eukaryota; kingdom Metazoa; phylum Arthropoda; class Insecta; order Hymenoptera; family Formicidae; genus Prenolepis; species Prenolepis imparis. Next base: position 12,571,598 of record NW_028141166.1, read on the forward strand.
TCGATTATACATTTTAATAGTACATTGATTACAGAATCTTTTGGTACCATGCAGACACCAGCGTACAAATTTTTTAATACGATAATCATAAATAAATTATGCGTCGCACAGGTTCCGCGTCAAAAAAGTATCGATTTCTAATATTTTAAGAGGAGCCAAAAATTCATCGATTATACATTTTAATAGTACATTGATTACAGAATCTTTTGGTACCAAGCAGACACCAGCGTACAAATTTTTTAACTTGATATACATAAAATAAGGTTGCGTCGCATAGGGTCAGCGGTAAAAAGTATCGATTTCCAATATTTAAAGACGAGCCAAAAATTCATCGATTATACATTTTAATAGTACATTGATTACAGAATTATTTGGTACCAAGCAGACACCAGCGTACAAATTTTTTAACTTGATATACATAAAATAAGGTGCGTCGCATAGGGTCAGCGGAAAAAAGTATCGATTTCCAATATTTAAAGACGAGCCAAAAATTCATCGATTATACATTTTAATAGTACATTGATTACAGAATCTTTTGGTACCAAGCAGACACCAGCGTACAAATTTTTTAACTTGATATACATAAAATAAGGTGCGTCGCATAGGGTCAGCGGCAAAAAGTATCGATATCCAATATTTTAAGACGAGCCAAAAATTCATCGATTATACATTTTAATAATACATTGGTTACAGAATCTTTTGGTACCATGCAGACATCAGCGTACAAATTTTTTAATACGATAAACATAAAATAAGTATGCGGTCCACAGGGTTCGCGCCAAAAAGGTATCGATTTCTAATATTTTAAGACGAGCCAAAAATTCATCGATTATACATTTTAATAGCACATTGATTACAGAATCTTTTGGTACCAAGCAGACACCAGCGTACAAATTTTTTAACTTGATATACATAAAATAAGGTTGCGTCGCATAGGGTCAGCGGTAAAAAGTATCGATTTCCAATATTTTAAGACGAGCCAAAAATTCATCGTTTATACATTTTAATAGTACATCGATTACAGAATCTTTTCGTACCATGCAGACACTAGCGTACAAATTTTTTAATATGATAAACATAAAATAAGGATGCATCGCACAGGGTCCGCGTCAAAAAAGTATCAATTTCTAATATTTTAAGACGAGCCAAAAATTCATCGATTATACATTTTAATAGTACATTGATTACAGAATCTTTTGGTACCAAGCAGACAACAGCGTACAAATTTTTTAACTTGATATACATAAAATAAGGTTGCGTCGCATAGGGTCAGCGGTAAAAAGTATCGATTTCCAATATTTTAAGACGAGCCAAAAATTCATCGATTATACATTTTAATAGTACATCGATTACAGAATCATTTGGTACCAAACAGAAACCAGCGTACAAATTTTTTAACTTGATATACATAAAATAAGCTTGCGGCGCATGGGGTCAGCGGTAAAAAAGTATCGATTTCTAATATTTTAAGACGAGCCAAAAATTCATCGATTATACATTTTAATAATACATTGATTACAGAATCTTTTGGTACCATGCAGACACCAGCGTACAAATTTTTTAATACGATAAACATAAATAAATTATGCGTCGCACAGGGTCCGCGTCAAAAAAGTATCGATTTCTAATATTTTAAGACGAGCCAAAAATTCATCGATTATACATTTTAATAGTACATTGATTACAGAATTATTTGGTACCAAGCAGACACCAGCGTACAAATTTTTTAACTTGATATACATAAAATAATGTGCGTCGCATAGGGTCAGCGGTAAAAAGTATCGATATCCAATATTTTAAGACGAGCCAAAAATTCATCGATTATACATTTTAATAATACATTGATTACAGAATCTTTTGGTACCATGCAGACATCAGCGTACAAATTTTTTAATACGATAAACATAAAATAAGGATGCGTCGCACAGGGTCCGCGTCAAAAAAGTATCGATTTCTAATATTTTAAGACGAGCCAAAAATTCATCGATTATACATTTTAATAGTACATTGATTACAGAATCATTTGGTACCAAACAGAAACCAGCGTACAAATTTTTTAACTTGATATACATAAAATAAGCTTGCGGCGCATGGGGTCAGCGGTAAAAAAGTATCGATTTCTAATATTTTAAGACGAGCCAAAAATTCATCGATTATACATTTTAATAGTACATAGATTACAGAATCTCTTGGTACCATGCAGACACCAGCGTACAAATTTTTTAATACGATAAACATAAATAAATTATGCGTCGCACAGGTTCCGCGTCAAAAAAGTATCGATTTCTAATATTTTAAGAGGAGCCAAAAATTCATCGATTATACATTTTAATAGTACATTGATTACAGAATCTTTTGGTACTAAGCACACAACAGCGTACAAATTTTTTAACTTGATATACATAAAATAAGGTTGCGTCGCATAGGGTCAGCGGTAAAAAGTATCGATGTCCAATATTTTAAGACGAGCCAAAAATTCATCGTTTATACATTTTAATAGTACATCGATTACAGAATCATTTGCTACCATGCAGACACCAGCGTACAAATTTTTTAACTTGATATACATAAAATAAGGTGCGTCGCATAGGGTCAGCGGAAAAAAGTATCGATTTCCAATATTTAAAGACGAGCCAAAAATTCATCGATTATACATTTTAATAGTACATTGATTACAGAATCTTTTGGTACCAAGCAGACACCAGCGTACAAATTTTTTAACTTGATATACATAAAATAAGGTGCGTCGCATAGGATCAGCGGCAAAAAGTATCGATTTCCAATATTTTAAGACGAGCCAAAAATTCATCGATTATACATTTTAATAGTACATCGATTACAGAATCATTTGGTACCAAACAGAAACCAGCGTACAAATTTTTTAACTTGATATACATAAAATAAGCTTGCGGCGCATGGGGTCAGCGTTAAAAAAGTATCGATTTCTAATATTTCAAGACGAGCCAAAAATTCATCGATTATACATTTTAATAGTACATCGATTACAGAATCATTTGGTACCAAACAGAAACCAGCGTACAAATTTTTTAACTTGATATACATAAAATAAGCTTGCGGCGCATGGGGTCAGCGGTAAAAAGTATCGATTTCTAATATTTTAAGACGAGCCAAAAATTCATCGATTATAGATTTTAATAGTACATAGATTACAGAATCTCTTGGTACCATGCAGACACCAGCGTACAAATTTTTTAATACGATAAACATAAATAAATTATGCGTCGCACAGGGTCCGCGTCAAAAAAGTATCGATTTCTAATATTTTAAGACGAGCCAAAAATTCATCGATTATACATTTTAATAGTACATTGATTACAGAATCTTTTGGTACCAAGCAGACACCAGCGTACAAATTTTTTAACTTGATATACATAAAATAAGGTGCGTCGCATAGGGTCAGCGGTAAAAAGTATCGATATCCAATATTTTAAGACGAGCCAAAAATTCATCGATTATACATTTTAATAATACATTGATTATAGAATCTTTTGGTACCATGCAGACATCAGCGTACAAATTTTTTAATACGATAAACATAAAATAAGGATGCGGTCCACAGGGTTCGCGCCAAAAAAGTATCGATTTCTAATATTTTAAGACGAGCCAAAAATTCATCGATTATACATTTTAATAGTACATTGATTACAGAATCATTTGGTACCAAACAGAAACCAGCGTACAAATTTTTTAACTTGATATACATAAAATAAGCTTGCGGCGCATGGGGTCAGCGGTAAAAAAGTATGGATTTCTCATATTTTTAGACGAGCCAAAAATTCATCGATTATACATTTTAATAGTACATCGATTACAGAATCATTTGGTACCATGCAGACATCAGCGTACAAATTTTTTAATACGATAAACTAAAAATAAGCATGCGTCGCACAGGGTCCGCGTCAAAAAAGTATCGATTTCTAATATTTTAAGACGAGCCAAAAATTCATCGATTATACATTTTAATAGTACATTGATTACAGAATCTTGTGGTACCAAGCAGACAACAGCGTACAAATTTTTTAACTTGATATACATAAAATAAGGTGCGTCGCATAGGGTCAGCGGTAAAAAAGTATCGATTTCTAATATTTTAAGACGAGCCAAAAATTCATCGATTATACATTTTAATAGTACATAGATTACAGAATCTCTTGCTACCATGCAGACACCAGCGTACAAATTTTTTAATACGATAAACATAAATAAATGATGCGTCGCACAGGGTCCGCGTCAAAAAAGTATCGATTTCTAATATTTTAAGAGGAGCCAAAAATTCATCGATTATACATTTTAATAGTACATTGATTACAGAATCTTTTGGTACTAAGCACACAACAGCGTACAAATTTTTTAACTTGATATACATAAAATAAGGTTGCGTCGCATAGGGTCAGCGGTAAAAAGTATCGATGTCCAATATTTTAAGACGAGCCAAAAATTCATCGTTTATACATTTTAATAGTACATCGATTACAGAATCTTTTCGTACCATGCAGACACCAGCGTACAAATTTTTTAATACGATAAACATAAAATAAGTATGCGGTCCACAGGGTTCGCGCCAAAAAGGTATCGATTTCTAATATTTTAAGACGAGCCAAAAATTCATCGATTATACATTTTAATAGTACATTGATTACAGAATCATTTGGTACCAAACAGAAACCAGCGTACAAATTTTTTAACTTGATATACATAAAATAAGCTTGCGGCGCATGGGGTCAGCGGTAAAAAAGTATCGATTTCTAATATTTTGAGACGAGCCAAAAATTCATCGATTATACATTTTAATAGTACATAGATTACAGAATCTCTTGGTACCATGCAGACACCAGCGTACAAATTTTTTAATACGATAAACATAAATAAATTATGCGTCGCACAGGTTCCGCTTCAAAAAAGTATCGATTTCTAATATTTTAAGATGAGCCAAAAATTCATCGATTATACATTTTAATAGTACATTGATTACAGAATCTTTTGGTACCAAGCAGACACCAGCGTACAAATTTTTTAACTTGATATACATAAAATAAGGTTGCGTCGCATAGGGTCAGCGGTAAAAAGTATCGATTTCCAATATTTTAAGACGAGCCAAAAATTCATCGTTTATACATTTTAATAGTACATCGATTACAGAATCTTTTCGTACCATGCAGACACCAGCGTACAAATTTTTTAATATGATAAACATAAAATAAGGATGCATCGCACAGGGTCCGCGTCAAAAAAGTATCAATTTCTAATATTTTAAGACGAGCCAAAAATTCATCGATTATACATTTTAATAGTACATTGATTACAGAATCTTTTGGTACCAAGCAGACAACAGCGTACAAATTTTTTAACTTGATATACATAAAATAAAGTTGCGTCGCATAGGGTCAGCGGTAAAAAGTATCGATTTCCAATATTTTAAGACGAGCCAAAAATTCATCGATTATACATTTTAATAGTACATCGATTACAGAATCATTTGGTACCAAACAGAAACCAGCGTACAAATTTTTTAACTTGATATACATAAAATAAGCTTGCGGCGCATGGGGTCAGCGTTAAAAAAGTATCGATTTCTAATATTTTAAGACGAGCCAAAAATTCATCGATTATACATTTTAATAGTACATCGATTACAGAATCATTTGGTACCAAACAGAAACCAGCGTACAAATTTTTTAACTTGATATACATAAAATAAGCTTGCGGCGCATGGGGTCAGCGGTAAAAAGTATCGATTTCTAATATTTTAAGACGAGCCAAAAATTCATCGATTATACATTTTAATAGTACATAGATTACAGAATCTCTTGGTACCATGCAGACACCAGCGTACAAATTTTTTAACTTGATATATATAAAATAAGGTTGCGTCGCATAGGGTCAGCTGTAAAATGTATCGATTTCCAATATTTAAAGACGAGCCAAAAATTCATCGATTATACATTTTAATAGTACATTGATTACAGAATCTTTTGGTACTAAGCATACAACAGCGTACAAATTTTTTAACTTGATATACATAAAATAAGGTGCGTCGCATAGGGTCAGCGGTAAAAAGTATCGATATCCAATATTTTAAGACGAGCCAAAAATTCATCGATTATACATTTTAATAGTACATCGATTACAGAATCATTTGGTACCAAACAGAAACCAGCGTACAAATTTTTTAACTTGATATACATAAAATAAGCTTGCGGCGTATGGGGTCAGCGGTAAAAAAGTATCGATTTCTAATATTTTAAGACGAGCCAAAAATTCATCGATTATACATTTTAATAATACATTGATTACAGAATCTTTTGGTACAATGCAGACACCAGCGTACAAATTTTTTAATACGATAAACATAAATAAATTATGCGTCGCACAGGGTCCGCGTCAAAAAAGTATCGATTTCTAATATTTTAAGACGAGCCAAAAATCCAACCAATTATACATTTTAATAGTACATTGATTACAGAATTATTTGGTACCAAGCAGACACCAGCGTACAAATTTTTTAACTTGATATACATAAAATAAGGTGCGTCGCATAGGGTCAGCGGTAATAAGTATCGATATCCAATATTTTAAGACGAGCCAAAAATTCATCGATTATACATTTTAATAATACATTGATTACAGAATCTTTTGGTACCATGCAGACATCAGCGTACAAATTTTTTAATACGATAAACATAAAATAAGGATGCGTCGCACAGGGTCCGCGTCAAAAAAGTATCGATTTCTAATATTTTAAGACGAGCCAAAAATTCATCGATTATACATTTTAATAGTACATTGATTACAGAATCATTTGGTACCAAACAGAAACCAGCGTACAAATTTTTTAACTTGATATACATAAAATAAGCTTGCGGCGCATGGGGTCAGCGGTAAAAAAGTATCGATTTCTAATATTTTAAGACGAGCCAAAAATTCATCGATTATACATTTTAATAGTACATAGATTACAGAATCTCTTGGTACCATGCAGACACCAGCGTACAAATTTTTTAATACGATAAACATAAATAAATTATGCGTCGCACAGGTTCCGCGTCAAAAAAGTATCGATTTCTAATATTTTAAGAGGAGCCAAAAATTCATCGATTATACATTTTAATAGTACATTGATTACAGAATCTTTTGGTACTAAGCACACAACAGCGTACAAATTTTTTAACTTGATATACATAAAATAAGGTTGCGTCGCATAGGGTCAGCGGTAAAAAGTATCGATGTCCAATATTTTAAGACGAGCCAAAAATTCATCGTTTATACATTTTAATAGTACATCGATTACAGAATCTTTTCGTACCATGCAGACACCAGCGTACAAATTTTTTAATACGATAAACATAAAATAAGTATGCGGTCCACAGGGTTCGCGCCAAAAAGGTATCGATTTCTAATATTTTAAGACGAGCCAAAAATTCATCGATTATACATTTTAATAGTACATTGATTACAGAATCATTTGGTACCAAACAGAAACCAGCGTACAAATTTTTTAACTTGATATACATAAAATAAGCTTGCGGCGCATGGGGTCAGCGGTAAAAAAGTATCGATTTCTAATATTTTGAGACGAGCCAAAAATTCATCGATTATACATTTTAATAGTACATAGATTACAGAATCTCTTGGTACCATGCAGACACCAGCGTACAAATTTTTTAATACGATAAACATAAATAAATTATGCGTCGCACAGGTTCCGCTTCAAAAAAGTATCGTTTTCTAATATTTTAAGATGAGCCAAAAATTCATCGATTATACATTTTAATAGTACATTGATTACAGAATCTTTTGGTACCAAGCAGACACCAGCGTACAAATTTTTTAACTTGATATACATAAAATAAGGTTGCGTCGCATAGGGTCAGCGGTAAAAAGTATCGATTTCCAATATTTTAAGACGAGCCAAAAATTCATCGTTTATACATTTTAATAGTACATCGATTACAGAATCTTTTCGTACCATGCAGACACCAGCGTACAAATTTTTTAATATGATAAACATAAAATAAGGATGCATCGCACAGGGTCCGCGTCAAAAAAGTATCAATTTCTAATATTTTAAGACGAGCCAAAAATTCATCGATTATACATTTTAATAGTACATTGATTACAGAATCTTTTGGTACCAAGCAGACAACAGCGTACAAATTTTTTAACTTGATATACATAAAATAAGGTTGCGTCGCATAGGGTCAGCGGTAAAAAGTATCGATTTCCAATATTTTAAGACGAGCCAAAAATTCATCGATTATACATTTTAATAGTACATCGATTACAGAATCTTTTGGTACCAAGCAGACACCAGCGTACAAATTTTTTAACTTGATATACATAAAATAAGGTGCGTCGCATTGGGTCAGCGGTAAAAAGTATCGATATCCAATATTTTAAGACGAGCCAAAAATTCATCGATTATACATTTTAATAATACATTGATTATAGAATCTTTTGGTACCATGCAGACATCAGCGTACAAATTTTTTAATACGATAAACATAAAATAAGGATGCGGTCCACAGGGTTCGCGCCAAAAAAGTATCGATTTCTAATATTTTAAGACGAGCCAAAAATTCATCGATTATACATTTTAATAGTACATTGATTACAGAATCTTTTGGTACCATGCAGACACCAGCGTACAAATTTTTTAATACGATAAACATAAATAAATTATGCGTCGCACAGGGTCCGCGTCAAAAAAGTATCGATTTCTAATATTTTAAGACGAGCCAAAAATTCATCGATTATACATTTTAATAGTACATTGATTACAGAATTATTTGGTACCAAGCAGACACCAGCGTACAAATTTTTTAACTTGATATACATAAAATAAGGTGCGTCGCATAGGGTCAGCGGTAAAAAGTATCGATATCCAATATTTTAAGACGAGCCAAAAATTCATCGATTATACATTTTAATAATACATTGATTACAGAATCTTTTGGTACCATGCAGACATCAGCGTACAAATTTTTTAATATGATAAACATAAAATAAGGATGCATCGCACAGGGTCCGCGTCAAAAAAGTATCAATTTCTAATATTTTGAGACGAGCCAAAAATTCATCGATTATACATTTTAATAGTACATTGATTACAGAATCTTTTGGTACCAAGCAGACAACAGCGTACAAATTTTTTAACTTGATATATATAAAATAAGGTTGCGTCGCATAGGGTCAGCGGTAAAAAGTATCGATGTCCAATATTTTAAGACGAGCCAAAAATTCATCGTTTATACATTTTAATAGTACATCGATTACAGAATCTTTTCGTACCATGCAGACACCAGCGTACAAATTTTTTAATACTATAAACTAAAAATAAGGATGCGTCGCACAGGGTCCGCGTCAAAAAAGTATCGATTTCTAATATTTTAAGACGAGCCAAAAATTCATCGATTATACATTTTAATAGTACATCGATTACAGAATCATTTGGTACCAAACAGAAACCAGCGTACAAATTTTTTAACTTGATATACATAAAATAAAGTTGCGTCGCATAGGGTCAGCGGTAAAAAGTATCGATTTCCAATATTTTAAGACGAGCCAAAAATTCATCGATTATACATTTTAATAGTACATAGATTACAGAATCTCTTGGTACCATGCAGACACCAGCGTACAAATTTTTTAATACGATAAACATAAATAAATGATGCGTCGCACAGGGTCCGCGTCAAAAAAGTATCGATTTCTAATATTTTAAGACGAGCCAAAAATTCATCGATTATACATTTTAATAGTACATTGATTACAGAATCTTTTGGTACCAAGCAGACATCAGCGTACAAATTTTTTAACTTGATATACATAAAATAAGGTGCGTCGCATAGGGTCAGCGGTAAAAAGTATCGATATCCAATATTTTAAGACGAGCCAAAAATTCATCGATTATACATTTTAATAATACATTGATTATAGAATCTTTTGGTACCATGCAGACATCAGCGTACAAATTTTTTAATACGATAAACATAAAATAAGGATGCGGTCCACAGGGTTCGCGCCAAAAAAGTATCGATTTCTAATATTTTAAGACGAGCCAAAAATTCATCGATTATACATTTTAATAGTACATTGATTACAGAATCATTTGGTACCAAACAGAAACCAGCGTACAAATTTGTTAACTTGATATACATAAAATAAGCTTGCGGCGCATGGGGTCAGCGGTAAAAAAGTATGGATTTCTCATATTTTAAGACGAGCCAAAAATTCATCGATTATACATTTTAATAGTACATAGATTACAGAATCTCTTGGTACCATGCAGACACCAGCGTACAAATTTTTTAATACGATAAACATAAATAAATTATGCGTCGCACAGGTTCCGCGTCAAAAAAGTATCGATTTCTAATATTTTAAGAGGAGCCAAAAATTCATCGATTATACATTTTAATAGTACATCGATTACAGAATCTTTTCGTACCATGCAGACACCAGCGTACAAATTTTTTAATACGATAAACATAAAATAAGTATGCGGTCCACAGGGTTCGCGCCAAAAAGGTATCGATTTCTAATATTTTAAGACGAGCCAAAAATTCATCGATTATACATTTTAATAGTACATTGATTACAGAATCATTTGGTACCAAACAGAAACCAGCGTACAAATTTTTTAACTTGATATACATAAAATAAGCTTGCGGCGCATGGGGTCAGCGGTAAAAAAGTATCGATTTCTAATATTTTGAGACGAGCCAAAAATTCATCGATTATACATTTTAATAGTACATAGATTACAGAATCTCTTGGTACCATGCAGACACCAGCGTACAAATTTTTTAATACGATAAACATAAATAAATTATGCGTCGCACAGGTTCCGCTTCAAAAAAGTATCGATTTCTAATATTTTAAGATGAGGCAAAAATTCATCGATTATACATTTTAATAGTACATTGATTACAGAATCTTTTGGTACCAAGCAGACACCAGCGTACAAATTTTTTAACTTGATATACATAAAATAAGGTTGCGTCGCATAGGGTCAGCGGTAAAAAGTATCGATTTCCAGTATTTTAAGACGAGCCAAAAATTCATCGTTTATACATTTTAATAGTACATCGATTACAGAATCTTTTCGTACAATGCAGACACCAGCGTACAAATTTTTTAATATGATAAACATAAAATAAGGATGCATCGCACAGGGTCCGCGTCAAAATAGTATCAATTTCTAATATTTTAAGACGAGCCAAAAATTCATCGATTATACATTTTAATAGTACATAGATTACAGAATCTCTTGGTACCATGCAGACACCAGCGTACAAATTTTTTAATACGATAAACATAAATAAATTATGCGTCGCACAGGTTCCGCTTCAAAAAAGTATCGATTTCTAATATTTTAAGAGGAGCCAAAAATTCATCGATTATACATTTTAATAGTACATTGATTACAGAATCTTTTGGTACTAAGCACACAACAGCGTACAAATTTTTTAACTTGATATACATAAAATAAGATTGCGTCGCATAGGGTCAGCGGTAAAAAGTATCGATGTCCAATATTTTAAGACGAGCCAAAAATTCATCGTTTATACATTTTAATAGTACATCGATTACAGAATCTTTTGGTACCATGCAGACATCAGCGTACAAATTTTTTAATACGATAAACAAAAAATAAGTATGCGGTCCACAGGGTTCGCGCCAAAAAGGTATCGATTTCTAATATTTTAAGACGAGCCAAAAATTCATCGATTATACATTTTAATAGTACATCGATTACAGAATCTTTTCGTACCATGCAGACACCAGCGTACAAATTTTTTAATATGATAAACATAAAATAAGGATGCATCGCACAGGGTCCGCGTCAAAAAAGTATCAATTTCTAATATTTTAAGACGAGCCAAAAATTCATCGATTATACATTTTAATAGTACATTGATTACAGAATCTTTTGGTACCAAGCAGACAACAGCGTACAAATTTTTTAACTTGATATACATAAAATAAGGTTGCGTCGCATAGGGTCAGCGGTAAAAAGTATCGATTTCCAATATTTTAAGACGAGCCAAAAATTCATCGATTATACATTTTAATAGTACATCGATTACAGAATCATTTGGTACCAAACAGAAACCAGCGTACAAATTTTTTAACTTGATATACATAAAATAAGCTTGCGGCGCATGGGGTCAGCGGTAAAAAAGTATCGATTTCTAATATTTTAAGACGAGCCAAAAATTCATCGATTATACATTTTAATAATACATTGATTACAGAATCTTTTGGTACCATGCAGACACCAGCGTACAAATTTTTTAATACGATAAACATAAATAAATTATGCGTCGCACAGGGTCCGCGTCAAAAAAGTATCGATTTCTAATATTTTAAGACGAGCCAAAAATTCATCGATTATACATTTTAATAGTACATTGATTACAGAATTATTTGGTACCAAGCAGACACCAGCGTACAAATTTTTTAACTTGATATACATAAAATAAGGTGCGTCGCATAGGGTCAGCGGTAAAAAGTATCGATATCCAATATTTTAAGACGAGCCAAAAATTCATCGATTATACATTTTAATAATACATTGATAACAGAATCTTTTGGTACCATGCAGACATCAGCGTACAAATTTTTTAATACGATAAACATAAAATAAGGATGCGTCGCACAGGGTCCGCGTCAAAAAAGTATCGATTTCTAATATTTTAAGACGAGCCAAAAATTCATCGAATATACATTTTAATAGTACATTGATTACAGAATCATTTGGTACCAAACAGAAACCAGCGTACAAATTTTTTAACTTGATATACATAAAATAAGCTTGCGGCGCATGGGGTCAGCGGTAAAAAAGTATCGATTTCTAATATTTTAAGACGAGCCAAAAATTCATCGATTATACATTTTAATAGTACATAGATTACAGAATCTCTTGGTACCATGCAGACACCAGCGTACAAATTTTTTAATACGATAAACATAAATAAATTATGCGTCGCACAGGTTCCGCATCAAAAAAGTATCGATTTCTAATATTTTAAGAGGAGCCAAAAATTCATCGATTATACATTTTAATAGTACATTGATTACAGAATCTTTTGGTACTAAGCAGACAACAGCGTACAAATTTTTTAACTTGATATACATAAAATAATGTTGCGTCGCATAGGGTCAGCGGTAAAAAGTATCGATTTCCAATATTTTAAGACGAGCCAAAAATTCATCGATTATACATTTTAATAGTACATCGATTACAGAATCATTTGCTACCATGCAGACACCAGCGTACAAATTTTTTAATACGATAAACATAAATAAATGATGCGTCGCACAGGGTCCGCGTCAAAAAAGTATCGATTTCTAATATTTTAAGAGGAGCCAAAAATTCATCGATTATACATTTTAATAGTACATTGATTACAGAATCTTTTGGTACCATGCAGACACCAGCGTACAAATTTTTTAATACGATAATCATAAATAAATTATGCGTCGCACAGGTTCCGCGTCAAAAAAGTATCGATTTCTAATATTTTAAGAGGAGCCAAAAATTCATCGATTATACATTTTAATAGTACATTGATTACAGAATCTTTTGGTACCAAGCAGACACCAGCGTACAAATTTTTTAACTTGATATACATAAAATAAGGTTGCGTCGCATAGGGTCAGCGGTAAAAAGTATCGATTTCCAATATTTAAAGACGAGCCAAAAATTCATCGATTATACATTTTAATAGTACATTGATTACAGAATTATTTGGTACCAAGCAGACACCAGCGTACAAATTTTTTAACTTGATATACATAAAATAAGGTGCGTCGCATAGGGTCAGCGGAAAAAAGTATCGATTTCCAATATTTAAAGACGAGCCAAAAATTCATCGATTATACATTTTAATAGTACATTGATTACAGAATCTTTTGGTACCAAGCAGACACCAGCGTACAAATTTTTTAACTTGATATACATAAAATAAGGATGCGTCGCACAGGGTCCGCGTCAAAAAAGTATCGATTTCTAATATTTTAAGACGAGCCAAAAATTCATCGATTATACATTTTAATAGTACATTGATTACAGAATCATTTGGTACCAAACAGAAACCAGCGTACAAATTTTTTAACTTGATATACATAAAATAAGCTTGCGGCGCATGGGGTCAGCGGTAAAAAAGTATCGATTTCTAATATTTTAAGACGAGCCAAAAATTCATCGATTATACATTTTAATAGTACATAGATTACAGAATCTCTTGGTACCATGCAGACACCAGCGTACAAATTTTTTAATACGATAAACATAAATAAATTATGCGTCGCACAGGTTCCGCGTCAAAAAAGTATCGATTTCTAATATTTTAAGAGGAGCCAAAAATTCATCGATTATACATTTTAATAGTACATTGATTACAGAATCTTTTGGTACTAAGCACACAACAGCGTACAAATTTTTTAACTTGATATACATAAAATAAGGTTGCGTCGCATAGGGTCAGCGGTAAAAAGTATCGATGTCCAATATTTTAAGACGAGCCAAAAATTCATCGTTTATACATTTTAATAGTACATCGATTACAGAATCATTTGCTACCATGCAGACACCAGCGTACAAATTTTTTAATACGATAAACATAAATAAATGATGCGTCGCACAGGGTCCGCGTCAAAAAAGTATCGATTTCTAATATTTTAAGAGGGCCAAAAATTCATCGATTATACATTTTAATAGTACATTGATTACAGAATCTTTCGGTACCATGCAGACACCAGCGTACAAATTTTTTAATACGATAATCATAAATAAATTATGCGTCGCACAGGTTCCGCGTCAAAAAAGTATCGATTTCTAATATTTTAAGAGGAGCCAAAAATTCATCGATTATACATTTTAATAGTACATTGATTACAGAATCTTTTGGTACCAAGCAGACACCAGCGTACAAATTTTTTAACTTGATATACATAAAATAAGGTTGCGTCGCATAGGGTCAGCGGTAAAAAGTATCGATTTCCAATATTTAAAGACGAGCCAAAAATTCATCGATTATACATTTTAATAGTACATTGATTACAGAATTATTTGGTACCAAGCAGACACCAGCGTACAAATTTTTTAACTTGATATACATAAAATAAGGTGCGTCGCATAGGGTCAGCGGAAAAAAGTATCGATTTCCAATATTTAAAGACGAGCCAAAAATTCATCGATTATACATTTTAATAGTACATTGATTACAGAATCTTTTGGTACCAAGCAGACACCAGCGTACAAATTTTTTAACTTGATATACATAAAATAAGGTGCGTCGCATAGGGTCAGCGGCAAAAAGTATCGATTTCCAATATTTTAAGACGAGCCAAAAATTCATCGATTATACATTTTAATAATACATTGATTATAGAATCTTTTGGTACCATGCAGACATCAGCGTACAAATTTTTTAATACGATAAACATAAAATAAGGATGCGGTCCACAGGGTTCGCGCCAAAAAAGTATCGATTTCTAATATTTTAAGACGAGCCAAAAATTCATCGATTATACATTTTAATAGTACATTGATTACAGAATCATTTGGTACCAAACAGAAACCAGCGTACAAATTTTTTAACTTGATATACATAAAATAAGCTTGCGGCGCATGGGGTCAGCGGTAAAAAAGTATGGATTTCTCATATTTTAAGACGAGCCAAAAATTCATCGATTATACATTTTAATAGTACATCGATTACAGAATCATTTGGTACCATGCAGACATCAGCGTACAAATTTTTTAATACGATAAACTAAAAATAAGCATGCGTCGCACAGGGTCCGCGTCAAAAAAGTATCGATTTCTAATATTTTAAGACGAGCCAAAAATTCATCGATTATACATTTTAATAGTACATTGATTACAGAATCTTGTGGTACCAAGCAGACAACAGCGTACAAATTTTTTAACTTGATATACATAAAATAAGGTGCGTCGCATAGGGTCAGCGGTAAAAAGTATCGATATCCAATATTTTAAGACGAGCCAAAAATTCATCGATTATACATTTTAATAGTACATTGATTACAGAATCTTGTGGTACCAAGCAGACAACAGCGTACAAATTTTTTAACTTGATATACATAAAATAAAGTTGCGTCGCATGGGGTCAGCGGTAAAAAAGTATCGATTTCTAATATTTTAAGACGAGCCAAAAATTCATCGATTATACATTTTAATAGTACATAGATTACAGAATCTCTTGCTACCATGCAGACACCAGCGTACAAATTTTTTAATACGATAAACATAAATAAATGATGCGTCGCACAGGGTCCGCGTCAAAAAAGTATCGATTTCTAATATTTTAAGAGGAGCCAAAAATTCATCGATTATACATTTTAATAGTACATTGATTACAGAATCTTTTGGTACTAAGCACACAACAGCGTACAAATTTTTTAACTTGATATACATAAAATAAGGTTGCGTCGCATAGGGTCAGCGGTAAAAAGTATCGATGTCCAATATTTTAAGACGAGCCAAAAATTCATCGTTTATACATTTTAATAGTACATCGATTACAGAATCTTTTCGTACCATGCAGACACCAGCGTACAAATTTTTTAATATGATAAACATAAAATAAGGATGCATCGCACAGGGTCCGCGTCAAAAAAGTATCAATTTCTAATATTTTAAGACGAGCCAAAAATTCATCGATTATACATTTTAATAGTACATTGATTACAGAATCTTTTGGTACCAAGCAGACAACAGCGTACAAATTTTTTAACTTGATATACATAAAATAAGGTTGCGTCGCATAGGGTCAGCGGTAAAAAGTATCGATTTCCAATATTTTAAGACGAGCCAAAAATTCATCGATTATACATTTTAATAGTACATCGATTACAGAATCATTTGGTACCAAACAGAAACCAGCGTACAAATTTTTTAACTTGATATACATAAAATAAGCTTGCGGCGCATGGGGTCAGCGTTAAAAAAGTATCGATTTCTAATATTTTAAGACGAGCCAAAAATTCATCGATTATACATTTTAATAGTACATTGATTACAGAATCTTGTGGTACCAAGCAGACAACAGCGTACAAATTTTTTAACTTGATATACATAAAATAAAGTTGCGTCGCATGGGGTCAGCGGTAAAAAAGTATCGATTTCTAATATTTTAAGACGAGCCAAAAATTCATCGATTATACATTTTAATAGTACATAGATTACAGAATCTCTTGCTACCATGCAGACACCAGCGTACAAATTTTTTAATACGATAAACATAAATAAATGATGCGTCGCACAGGGTCCGCGTCAAAAAAGTATCGATTTCTAATATTTTAAGAGGAGCCAAAAATTCATCGATTATACATTTTAATAGTACATTGATTACAGAATCTTTTGGTACTAAGCACACAACAGCGTACAAATTTTTTAACTTGATATACATAAAATAAGGTTGCGTCGCATAGGGTCAGCGGTAAAAAGTATCGATGTCCAATATTTTAAGACGAGCCAAAAATTCATCGTTTATACATTTTAATAGTACATCGATTACAGAATCTTTTCGTACCATGCAGACACCAGCGTACAAATTTTTTAATATGATAAACATAAAATAAGGATGCATCGCACAGGGTCCGCGTCAAAAAAGTATCAATTTCTAATATTTTAAGACGAGCCAAAAATTCATCGATTATACATTTTAATAGTACATTGATTACAGAATCTTTTGGTACCAAGCAGACAACAGCGTACAAATTTTTTAACTTGATATACATAAAATAAGGTTGCGTCGCATAGGGTCAGCGGTAAAAAGTATCGATTTCCAATATTTTAAGACGAGCCAAAAATTCATCGATTATACATTTTAATAGTACATCGATTACAGAATCATTTGGTACCAAACAGAAACCAGCGTACAAATTTTTTAACTTGATATACATAAAATAAGCTTGCGGCGCATGGGGTCAGCGTTAAAAAAGTATCGATTTCTAATATTTTAAGACGAGCCAAAAATTCATCGATTATACATTTTAATAGTACATCGATTACAGAATCATTTGGTACCAAACAGAAACCAGCGTACAAATTTTTTAACTTGATATACATAAAATAAGCTTGCGGCGCATGGGGTCAGCGGTAAAAAGTATCGATTTCTAATATTTTAAGACGAGCCAAAAATTCATCGATTATACATTTTAATAGTACATAGATTACAGAATCTCTTGGTACCATGCAGACACCAGCGTACAAATTTTTTAATACGATAAACATAAATAAATGATGCGTCGCACAGGGTCCGCGTCAAAAAAGTATCGATTTCTAATATTTTAAGACGAGCCAAAAATTCATCGATTATACATTTTAATAGTACATTGATTACAGAATCTTTTGGTACCAAGCAGACACCAGCGTACAAATTTTTTAACTTGATATACATAAAATAAGGTGCGTCGCATAGGGTCAGCGGTAAAAAGTATCGATATCCAATATTTTAAGACGAGCCAAAAATTCATCGATTATACATTTTAATAATACATTGATTATAGAATCTTTTGGTACCATGCAGACATCAGCGTACAAATTTTTTAATACGATAAACATAAAATAAGGATGCGTCGCACAGGGTCCGCGTCAAAAAAGTATCGATTTCTAATATTTTAAGACGAGCCAAAAATTCATCGAATATACATTTTAATAGTACATTGATTACAGAATCATTTGGTACCAAACAGAAACCAGCGTACAAATTTTTTAACTTGATATACATAAAATAAGCTTGCGGCGCATGGGGTCAGCGGTAAAAAAGTATCGATTTCTAATATTTTAAGACGAGCCAAAAATTCATCGATTATACATTTTAATAGTACATAGATTACAGAATCTCTTGGTACCATGCAGACACCAGCGTACAAATTTTTTAATACGATAAACATAAATAAATTATGCGTCGCACAGGTTCCGCATCAAAAAAGTATCGATTTCTAATATTTTAAGAGGAGCCAAAAATTCATCGATTATACATTTTAATAGTACATTGATTACAGAATCTTTTGGTACTAAGCAGACAACAGCGTACAAATTTTTTAACTTGATATACATAAAATAATGTTGCGTCGCATAGGGTCAGCGGTAAAAAGTATCGATTTCCAATATTTTAAGACGAGCCAAAAATTCATCGATTATACATTTTAATAGTACATCGATTACAGAATCATTTGCTACCATGCAGACACCAGCGTACAAATTTTTTAATACGATAAACATAAATAAATGATGCGTCGCACAGGGTCCGCGTCAAAAAAGTATCGATTTCTAATATTTTAAGAGGAGCCAAAAATTCATCGATTATACATTTTAATAGTACATTGATTACAGAATCTTTTGGTACCATGCAGACACCAGCGTACAAATTTTTTAATACGATAATCATAAATAAATTATGCGTCGCACAGGTTCCGCGTCAAAAAAGTATCGATTTCTAATATTTTAAGAGGAGCCAAAAATTCATCGATTATACATTTTAATAGTACATTGATTACAGAATCTTTTGGTACCAAGCAGACACCAGCGTACCAATTTTTTAACTTGATATACATAAAATAAGGTTGCGTCGCATAGGGTCAGCGGTAAAAAGTATCGATTTCCAATATTTAAAGACGAGCCAAAAATTCATCGATTATACATTTTAATAGTACATTGATTACAGAATTATTTGGTACCAAGCAGACACCAGCGTACAAATTTTTTAACTTGATATACATAAAATAAGGTGCGTCGCATAGGGTCAGCGGAAAAAAGTATCGATTTCCAATATTTAAAGACGAGCCAAAAATTCATCGATTATACATTTTAATAGTACATTGATTACAGAATCTTTTGGTACCAAGCAGACACCAGCGTACAAATTTTTTAACTTGATATACATAAAATAAGGATGCGTCGCACAGGGTCCGCGTCAAAAAAGTATCGATTTCTAATATTTTAAGACGAGCCAAAAATTCATCGATTATACATTTTAATAGTACATTGATTACAGAATCATTTGGTACCAAACAGAAACCAGCGTACAAATTTTTTAACTTGATATACATAAAATAAGCTTGCGGCGCATGGGGTCAGCGGTAAAAAAGTATCGATTTCTAATATTTTAAGACGAGCCAAAAATTCATCGATTATACATTTTAATAGTACATAGATTACAGAATCTCTTGGTACCATGCAGACACCAGCGTACAAATTTTTTAATACGATAAACATAAATAAATTATGCGTCGCACAGGTTCCGCGTCAAAAAAGTATCGATTTCTAATATTTTAAGAGGAGCCAAAAATTCATCGATTATACATTTTAATAGTACATTGATTACAGAATCTTTTGGTACTAAGCACACAACAGCGTACAAATTTTTTAACTTGATATACATAAAATAAGGTTGCGTCGCATAGGGTCAGCGGTAAAAAGTATCGATGTCCAATATTTTAAGACGAGCCAAAAATTCATCGTTTATACATTTTAATAGTACATCGATTACAGAATCATTTGCTACCATGCAGACACCAGCGTACAAATTTTTTAATACGATAAACATAAATAAATGATGCGTCGCACAGGGTCCGCGTCAAAAAAGTATCGATTTCTAATATTTTAAGAGGGCCAAAAATTCATCGATTATACATTTTAATAGTACATTGATTACAGAATCTTTCGGTACCATGCAGACACCAGCGTACAAATTTTTTAATACGATAATCATAAATAAATTATGCGTCGCACAGGTTCCGCGTCAAAAAAGTATCGATTTCTAATATTTTAAGAGGAGCCAAAAATTCATCGATTATACATTTTAATAGTACATTGATTACAGAATCTTTTGGTACCAAGCAGACACCAGCGTACAAATTTTTTAACTTGATATACATAAAATAAGGTTGCGTCGCATAGGGTCAGCGGTAAAAAGTATCGATTTCCAATATTTAAAGACGAGCCAAAAATTCATCGATTATACATTTTAATAGTACATTGATTACAGAATTATTTGGTACCAAGCAGACACCAGCGTACAAATTTTTTAACTTGATATACATAAAATAAGGTGCGTCGCATAGGGTCAGCGGAAAAAAGTATCGATTTCCAATATTTAAAGACGAGCCAAAAATTCATCGATTATACATTTTAATAGTACATTGATTACAGAATCTTTTGGTACCAAGCAGACACCAGCGTACAAATTTTTTAACTTGATATACATAAAATAAGGTGCGTCGCATAGGGTCAGCGGCAAAAAGTATCGATTTCCAATATTTTAAGACGAGCCAAAAATTCATCGATTATACATTTTAATAATACATTGATTATAGAATCTTTTGGTACCATGCAGACATCAGCGTACAAATTTTTTAATACGATAAACATAAAATAAGGATGCGGTCCACAGGGTTCGCGCCAAAAAAGTATCGATTTCTAATATTTTAAGACGAGCCAAAAATTCATCGATTATACATTTTAATAGTACATTGATTACAGAATCATTTGGTACCAAACAGAAACCAGCGTACAAATTTTTTAACTTGATATACATAAAATAAGCTTGCGGCGCATGGGGTCAGCGGTAAAAAAGTATGGATTTCTCATATTTTAAGACGAGCCAAAAATTCATCGATTATACATTTTAATAGTACATCGATTACAGAATCATTTGGTACCATGCAGACATCAGCGTACAAATTTTTTAATACGATAAACTAAAAATAAGCATGCGTCGCACAGGGTCCGCGTCAAAAAAGTATCGATTTCTAATATTTTAAGACGAGCCAAAAATTCATCGATTATACATTTTAATAGTACATTGATTACAGAATCTTGTGGTACCAAGCAGACAACAGCGTACAAATTTTTTAACTTGATATACATAAAATAAGGTGCGTCGCATAGGGTCAGCGGTAAAAAGTATCGATATCCAATATTTTAAGACGAGCCAAAAATTCATCGATTATACATTTTAATAGTACATTGATTACAGAATCTTGTGGTACCAAGCAGACAACAGCGTACAAATTTTTTAACTTGATATACATAAAATAAAGTTGCGTCGCATGGGGTCAGCGGTAAAAAAGTATCGATTTCTAATATTTTAAGACGAGCCAAAAATTCATCGATTATACATTTTAATAGTACATAGATTACAGAATCTCTTGCTACCATGCAGACACCAGCGTACAAATTTTTTAATACGATAAACATAAATAAATGATGCGTCGCACAGGGTCCGCGTCAAAAAAGTATCGATTTCTAATATTTTAAGAGGAGCCAAAAATTCATCGATTATACATTTTAATAGTACATTGATTACAGAATCTTTTGGTACTAAGCACACAACAGCGTACAAATTTTTTAACTTGATATACATAAAATAAGGTTGCGTCGCATAGGGTCAGCGGTAAAAAGTATCGATGTCCAATATTTTAAGACGAGCCAAAAATTCATCGTTTATACATTTTAATAGTACATCGATTACAGAATCTTTTCGTACCATGCAGACACCAGCGTACAAATTTTTTAATATGATAAACATAAAATAAGGATGCATCGCACAGGGTCCGCGTCAAAAAAGTATCAATTTCTAATATTTTAAGACGAGCCAAAAATTCATCGATTATACATTTTAATAGTACATTGATTACAGAATCTTTTGGTACCAAGCAGACAACAGCGTACAAATTTTTTAACTTGATATACATAAAATAAGGTTGCGTCGCATAGGGTCAGCGGTAAAAAGTATCGATTTCCAATATTTTAAGACGAGCCAAAAATTCATCGATTATACATTTTAATAGTACATCGATTACAGAATCATTTGGTACCAAACAGAAACCAGCGTACAAATTTTTTAACTTGATATACATAAAATAAGCTTGCGGCGCATGGGGTCAGCGTTAAAAAAGTATCGATTTCTAATATTTTAAGACGAGCCAAAAATTCATCGATTATACATTTTAATAGTACATTGATTACAGAATCTTGTGGTACCAAGCAGACAACAGCGTACAAATTTTTTAACTTGATATACATAAAATAAAGTTGCGTCGCATGGGGTCAGCGGTAAAAAAGTATCGATTTCTAATATTTTAAGACGAGCCAAAAATTCATCGATTATACATTTTAATAGTACATAGATTACAGAATCTCTTGCTACCATGCAGACACCAGCGTACAAATTTTTTAATACGATAAACATAAATAAATGATGCGTCGCACAGGGTCCGCGTCAAAAAAGTATCGATTTCTAATATTTTAAGAGGAGCCAAAAATTCATCGATTATACATTTTAATAGTACATTGATTACAGAATCTTTTGGTACTAAGCACACAACAGCGTACAAATTTTTTAACTTGATATACATAAAATAAGGTTGCGTCGCATAGGGTCAGCGGTAAAAAGTATCGATGTCCAATATTTTAAGACGAGCCAAAAATTCATCGTTTATACATTTTAATAGTACATCGATTACAGAATCTTTTCGTACCATGCAGACACCAGCGTACAAATTTTTTAATATGATAAACATAAAATAAGGATGCATCGCACAGGGTCCGCGTCAAAAAAGTATCAATTTCTAATATTTTAAGACGAGCCAAAAATTCATCGATTATACATTTTAATAGTACATTGATTACAGAATCTTTTGGTACCAAGCAGACAACAGCGTACAAATTTTTTAACTTGATATACATAAAATAAGGTTGCGTCGCATAGGGTCAGCGGTAAAAAGTATCGATTTCCAATATTTTAAGACGAGCCAAAAATTCATCGATTATACATTTTAATAGTACATCGATTACAGAATCATTTGGTACCAAACAGAAACCAGCGTACAAATTTTTTAACTTGATATACATAAAATAAGCTTGCGGCGCATGGGGTCAGCGTTAAAAAAGTATCGATTTCTAATATTTTAAGACGAGCCAAAAATTCATCGATTATACATTTTAATAGTACATCGATTACAGAATCATTTGGTACCAAACAGAAACCAGCGTACAAATTTTTTAACTTGATATACATAAAATAAGCTTGCGGCGCATGGGGTCAGCGGTAAAAAGTATCGATTTCTAATATTTTAAGACGAGCCAAAAATTCATCGATTATACATTTTAATAGTACATAGATTACAGAATCTCTTGGTACCATGCAGACACCAGCGTACAAATTTTTTAATACGATAAACATAAATAAATGATGCGTCGCACAGGGTCCGCGTCAAAAAAGTATCGATTTCTAATATTTTAAGACGAGCCAAAAATTCATCGATTATACATTTTAATAGTACATTGATTACAGAATCTTTTGGTACCAAGCAGACACCAGCGTACAAATTTTTTAACTTGATATACATAAAATAAGGTGCGTCGCATAGGGTCAGCGGTAAAAAGTATCGATATCCAATATTTTAAGACGAGCCAAAAATTCATCGATTATACATTTTAATAATACATTGATTATAGAATCTTTTGGTACCATGCAGACATCAGCGTACAAATTTTTTAATACGATAAACATAAAATAAGGATGCGGTCCACAGGGTTCGCGCCAAAAAAGTATCGATTTCTAATATTTTAAGACGAGCCAAAAATTCATCGATTATACATTTTAATAGTACATTGATTACAGAATCATTTGGTACCAAACAGAAACCAGCGTACAAATTTTTTAACTTGATATACATAAAATAAGCTTGCGGCGCATGGGGTCAGCGGTAAAAAAGTATGGATTTCTCATATTTTAAGACGAGCCAAAAATTCATCGATTATACATTTTAATAGTACATCGATTACAGAATCATTTGGTACCATGCAGACATCAGCGTACAAATTTTTTAATACGATAAACTAAAAATAAGCATGCGTCGCACAGGGTCCGCGTCAAAAAAGTATCGATTTCTAATATTTTAAGACGAGCCAAAAATTCATCGATTATACATTTTAATAGTACATTGATTACAGAATCTTGTGGTACCAAGCAGACAACAGCGTACAAATTTTTTAACTTGATATACATAAAATAAGGTGCGTCGCATAGGGTCACCGGTAAAAAGTATCGATATCCAATATTTTAAGACGAGCCAAAAATTCATCGATTATACATTTTAATAGTACATTGATTACAGAATCTTGTGGTACCAAGCAGACAACAGCGTACAAATTTTTTAACTTGATATACATAAAATAAAGTTGCGTCGCATGGGGTCAGCGGTAAAAAAGTATCGATTTCTAATATTTTAAGACGAGCCAAAAATTCATCGATTATACATTTTAATAGTACATAGATTACAGAATCTCTTGCTACCATGCAGACACCAGCGTACAAATTTTTTAATACGATAAACATAAATAAATGATGCGTCGCACAGGGTCCGCGTCAAAAAAGTATCGATTTCTAATATTTTAAGACGAGCCAAAAATTCATCGATTATACATTTTAATAATACATTGATTACAGAATCTTTTGGTACCAAGCAGACACCAGCGTACAAATTTTTTAACTTGATATATATAAAATAAGGTTGCGTCGCATAGGGTCAGCTGTAAAATGTATCGATTTCCAATATTTAAAGACGAGCCAAAAATTCATCGATTATACATTTTAATAGTACATTGATTACAGAATCTTTTGGTACTAAGCATACAACAGCGTACAAATTTTTTAACTTGATATACATAAAATAAGGTGCGTCGCATAGGGTCAGCGGTAAAAAGTATCGATATCCAATATTTTAAGACGAGCCAAAAATTCATCGATTATACATTTTAATAGTACATCGATTACAGAATCATTTGGTACCAAACAGAAACCAGCGTACAAATTTTTTAACTTGATATACATAAAATAAGCTTGCGGCGTATGGGGTCAGCGGTAAAAAAGTATCGATTTCTAATATTTTAAGACGAGCCAAAAATTCATCGATTATACATTTTAATAATACATTGATTACAGAATCTTTTGGTACAATGCAGACACCAGCGTACAAATTTTTTAATACGATAAACATAAATAAATTATGCGTCGCACAGGGTCCGCGTCAAAAAAGTATCGATTTCTAATATTTTAAGACGAGCCAAAAATTCATCGATTATACATTTTAATAGTACATTGATTACAGAATTATTTGGTACCAAGCAGACACCAGCGTACAAATTTTTTAACTTGATATACATAAAATAAGGTGCGTCGCATAGGGTCAGCGGTAATAAGTATCGATATCCAATATTTTAAGACGAGCCAAAAATTCATCGATTATACATTTTAATAATACATTGATTACAGAATCTTTTGGTACCATGCAGACATCAGCGTACAAATTTTTTAATACGATAAACATAAAATAAGGATGCGTCGCACAGGGTCCGCGTCAAAAAAGTATCGATTTCTAATATTTTAAGACGAGCCAAAAATTCATCGATTATACATTTTAATAGTACATTGATTACAGAATCATTTGGTACCAAACAGAAACCAGCGTACAAATTTTTTAACTTGATATACATAAAATAAGCTTGCGGCGCATGGGGTCAGCGGTAAAAAAGTATCGATTTCTAATATTTTAAGACGAGCCAAAAATTCATCGATTATACATTTTAATAGTACATAGATTACAGAATCTCTTGGTACCATGCAGACACCAGCGTACAAATTTTTTAATACGATAAACATAAATAAATTATGCGTCGCACAGGTTCCGCGTCAAAAAAGTATCGATTTCTAATATTTTAAGAGGAGCCAAAAATTCATCGATTATACATTTTAATAGTACATTGATTACAGAATCTTTTGGTACTAAGCACACAACAGCGTACAAATTTTTTAACTTGATATACATAAAATAAGGTTGCGTCGCATAGGGTCAGCGGTAAAAAGTATCGATGTCCAATATTTTAAGACGAGCCAAAAATTCATCGTTTATACATTTTAATAGTACATCGATTACAGAATCTTTTCGTACCATGCAGACACCAGCGTACAAATTTTTTAATACGATAAACATAAAATAAGTATGCGGTCCACAGGGTTCGCGCCAAAAAGGTATCGATTTCTAATATTTTAAGACGAGCCAAAAATTCATCGATTATACATTTTAATAGTACATTGATTACAGAATCATTTGGTACCAAACAGAAACCAGCGTACAAATTTTTTAACTTGATATACATAAAATAAGCTTGCGGCGCATGGGGTCAGCGGTAAAAAAGTATCGATTTCTAATATTTTGAGACGAGCCAAAAATTCATCGATTATACATTTTAATAGTACATAGATTACAGAATCTCTTGGTACCATGCAGACACCAGCGTACAAATTTTTTAATACGATAAACATAAATAAATTATGCGTCGCACAGGTTCCGCTTCAAAAAAGTATCGATTTCTAATATTTTAAGATGAGCCAAAAATTCATCGATTATACATTTTAATAGTACATTGATTACAGAATCTTTTGGTACCAAGCAGACACCAGCGTACAAATTTTTTAACTTGATATACATAAAATAAGGTTGCGTCGCATAGGTTCAGCGGTAAAAAGTATCGATTTCCAATATTTTAAGACGAGCCAAAAATTCATCGTTTATACATTTTAATAGTACATCGATTACAGAATCTTTTCGTACCATGCAGACACCAGCGTACAAATTTTTTAATATGATAAACATAAAATAAGGATGCATCGCACAGGGTCCGCGTCAAAAAAGTATCAATTTCTAATATTTTAAGACGAGCCAAAAATTCATCGATTATACATTTTAATAGCACATTGATTACAGAATCTTTTGGTACCAAGCAGACAACAGCGTACAAATTTTTTAACTTGATATACATAAAATAAGGTTGCGTCGCATAGGGTCAGCGGTAAAAAGTATCGATTTCCAATATTTTAAGACGAGCCAAAAATTCATCGATTATACATTTTAATAGTACATCGATTACAGAATCATTTGGTACCAAACAGAAACCAGCGTACAAATTTTTTAACTTGATATACATAAAATAAGCTTGCGGCGCATGGGGTCAGCGTTAAAAAAGTATCGATTTCTAATATTTTAAGACGAGCCAAAAATTCATCGATTATACATTTTAATAATACATTGATTACAGAATCTTTTGGTACCATGCAGACACCAGCGTACATATTTTTTAATACGATAAACATAAATAAATTATGCGTCGCACAGGGTCCGCGTCAAAAAAGTATCGATTTCTAATATTTTAAGACGAGCCAAAAATTCATCGATTATACATTTTAATAGTACATTGATTACAGAATTATTTGGTACCAAGCAGACACCAGCGTACAAATTTTTCAACTTGATATACATAAAATAAGGTGCGTCGCATAGGGTCAGCGGTAAAAAGTATCGATATCCAATATTTTAAGACGAGCCAAAAATTCATCGATTATACATTTTAATAGTACATCGATTACAGAATCATTTGGTACCAAACAGAAACCAGCGTACAAATTTTTTAACTTGATATACATAAAATAAGCTTGCGGCGCATGGGGTCAGCGGTAAAAAAGTATCGATTTCTAATATTTTAAGACGAGCCAAAAATTCATCGATTATACATTTTAATAATACATTGATTACAGAATCTTTTGGTACCATGCAGACACCAGCGTACAAATTTTTTAATACGATAAACATAAATAAATTATGCGTCGCACAGGGTCCGCGTCAAAAAAGTATCGATTTCTAATATTTTAAGACGAGCCAAAAATTCATCGATTATACATTTTAATAGTACATTGATTACAGAATTATTTGGTACCAAGCAGACACCAGCGTACAAATTTTTTAACTTGATATACATAAAATAAGGTGCGTCGCATAGGGTCAGCGGTAATAAGTATCGATATCCAATATTTTAAGACGAGCCAAAAATTCATCGATTATACATTTTAATAATACATTGATTACAGAATCTTTTGGTACCATGCAGACATCAGCGTACAAATTTTTTAATACGATAAACATAAAATAAGGATGCGTCGCACAGGGTCCGCGTCAAAAAAGTATCGATTTCTAATATTTTAAGACGAGCCAAAAATTCATCGATTATACATTTTAATAGTACATTGATTACAGAATCATTTGGTACCAAACAGAAACCAGCGTACAAATTTTTTAACTTGATATACATAAAATAAGCTTGCGGCGCATGGGGTCAGCGGTAAAAAAGTATCGATTTCTAATATTTTAAGACGAGCCAAAAATTCATCGATTATACATTTTAATAGTACATAGATTACAGAATCTCTTGGTACCATGCAGACACCAGCGTACAAATTTTTTAATACGATAAACATAAATAAATTATGCGTCGCACAGGTTCCGCGTCAAAAAAGTATCGATTTCTAATATTTTAAGAGGAGCCAAAAATTCATCGATTATACATTTTAATAGTACATTGATTACAGAATCTTTTGGTACTAAGCACACAACAGCGTACAAATTTTTTAACTTGATATACATAAAATAAGGTTGCGTCGCATAGGGTCAGCGGTAAAAAGTATCGATGTCCAATATTTTAAGACGAGCCAAAAATTCATCGTTTATACATTTTAATAGTACATCGATTACAGAATCTTTTCGTACCATGCAGACACCAGCGTACAAATTTTTTAATACGATAAACATAAAATAAGTATGCGGTCCACAGGGTTCGCGCCAAAAAGGTATCGATTTCTAATATTTTAAGACGAGCCAAAAATTCATCGATTATACATTTTAATAGTACATTGATTACAGAATTATTTGGTACCAAGCAGACACCAGCGTACAAATTTTTTAACTTGATATACATAAAATAAGGTGCGTCGCATAGGGTCAGCGGTAAAAAGTATCGATATCCAATATTTTAAGACGAGCCAAAAATTCATCGATTATACATTTTAATAATACATGGATTACAGAATCTTTTGGTACCATGCAGACATCAGCGTACAAATTTTTTAATATGATAAACATAAAATAAGGATGCATCGCACAGGGTCCGCGTCAAAAAAGTATCAATTTCTAATATTTTAAGACGAGCCAAAAAT
Source organism: Prenolepis imparis (assembly GCF_030444845.1). Classification (NCBI taxonomy): domain Eukaryota; kingdom Metazoa; phylum Arthropoda; class Insecta; order Hymenoptera; family Formicidae; genus Prenolepis; species Prenolepis imparis. The sequence continues at coordinate 12,601,708 of NW_028141166.1, forward strand.
TCATCGATTATACATTTTAATAGTACATTGATTACAGAATCTTTTGGTACCAAGCAGACAACAGCGTACAAATTTTTTAACTTGATATACATAAAATAAGGTTGCGTCGCATAGGGTCAGCGGTAAAAAGTATCGATGTCCAATATTTTAAGACGAGCCAAAAATTCATCGTTTATACATTTTAATAGTACATCGATTACAGAATCTTTTCGTACCATGCAGACACCAGCGTACAAATTTTTTAATACGATAAACTAAAAATAAGGATGCGTCGCACAGGGTCCGCGTCAAAAAAGTATCGATTTCTAATATTTTAAGACGAGCCAAAAATTCATCGATTATACATTTTAATAGTACATCGATTACAGAATCATTTGGTACCAAACAGAAACCAGCGTACAAATTTTTTAACTTGATATACATAAAATAAAGTTGCGTCGCATAGGGTCAGCGGTAAAAAGTATCGATTTCCAATATTTTAAGACGAGCCAAAAATTCATCGATTATACATTTTAATAGTACATAGATTACAGAATCTCTTGGTACCATGCAGACACCAGCGTACAAATTTTTTGATACGATAAACATAAATAAATTATGCGTCGCACAGGTTCCGCGTCAAAAAAGTATCGATTTCTAATATTTTAAGAGGAGCCAAAAATTCATCGATTATACATTTTAATAGTACATTGATTACAGAATCTTTTGGTACCAAGCAGACACCAGCGTACAAATTTTTTAACTTGATATACATAAAATAAGCTTGCGGCGCATGGGGTCAGCGGTAAAAAGTATCGATTTCTAATATTTTAAGACGAGCCAAAAATTCATCGATTATACATTTTAATAGTACATAGATTACAGAATCTCTTGGTACCATGCAGACACCAGCGTACAAATTTTTTAATACGATAAACATAAATAAATGATGCGTCGCACAGGGTCCGCGTCAAAAAAGTATCGATTTCTAATATTTTAAGACGAGCCAAAAATTCATCGATTATACATTTTAATAGTACATTGATTACAGAATCTTTTGGTACCAAGCAGACACCAGCGTACAAATTTTTTAACTTGATATACATAAAATAAGGTGCGTCGCATAGGGTCAGCGGTAAAAAGTATCGATATCCAATATTTTAAGACGAGCCAAAAATTCATCGATTATACATTTTAATAATACAATGATTATAGAATCTTTTGGTACCATGCAGACATCAGCGTACAAATTTTTTAATACGATAAACATAAAATAAGGATGCGGTCCACAGGGTTCGCGCCAAAAAAGTATCGATTTCTAATATTTTAAGACGAGCCAAAAATTCATCGATTATACATTTTAATAGTACATTGATTACAGAATCTTTTGGTACCATGCAGACACCAGCGTACAAATTTTTTAATACGATAAACATAAATAAATTATGCGTCGCACAGGGTCCGCGTCAAAAAAGTATCGATTTCTAATATTTTAAGACGAGCCAAAAATTCATCGATTATACATTTTAATAGTACATCGATTACAGAATCATTTGGTACCAAACAGAAACCAGCGTACAAATTTTTTAACTTGATATACATAAAATAAAGTTGCGTCGCATAGGGTCAGCGGTAAAAAGTATCGATTTCCAATATTTTAAGACGAGCCAAAAATTCATCGATTATACATTTTAATAGTACATAGATTACAGAATCTCTTGGTACCATGCAGACACCAGCGTACAAATTTTTTGATACGATAAACATAAATAAATTATGCGTCGCACAGGTTCCGCGTCAAAAAAGTATCGATTTCTAATATTTTAAGAGGAGCCAAAAATTCATCGATTATACATTTTAATAGTACATTGATTACAGAATCTTTTGGTACCAAGCAGACACCAGCGTACAAATTTTTTAACTTGATATACATAAAATAAGCTTGCGGCGCATGGGGTCAGCGGTAAAAAGTATCGATTTCTAATATTTTAAGACGAGCCAAAAATTCATCGATTATACATTTTAATAGTACATAGATTACAGAATCTCTTGGTACCATGCAGACACCAGCGTACAAATTTTTTAATACGATAAACATAAATAAATGATGCGTCGCACAGGGTCCGCGTCAAAAAAGTATCGATTTCTAATATTTTAAGACGAGCCAAAAATTCATCGATTATACATTTTAATAGTACATTGATTACAGAATCTTTTGGTACCAAGCAGACACCAGCGTACAAATTTTTTAACTTGATATACATAAAATAAGGTGCGTCGCATAGGGTCAGCGGTAAAAAGTATCGATATCCAATATTTTAAGACGAGCCAAAAATTCATCGATTATACATTTTAATAATACAATGATTATAGAATCTTTTGGTACCATGCAGACATCAGCGTACAAATTTTTTAATACGATAAACATAAAATAAGGATGCGGTCCACAGGGTTCGCGCCAAAAAAGTATCGATTTCTAATATTTTAAGACGAGCCAAAAATTCATCGATTATACATTTTAATAGTACATTGATTACAGAATCTTTTGGTACCATGCAGACACCAGCGTACAAATTTTTTAATACGATAAACATAAATAAATTATGCGTCGCACAGGGTCCGCGTCAAAAAAGTATCGATTTCTAATATTTTAAGACGAGCCAAAAATTCATCGATTATACATTTTAATAGTACATTGATTACAGAATTATTTGGTACCAAGCAGACACCAGCGTACAAATTTTTTAACTTGATATACATAAAATAAGGTGCGTCGCATAGGGTCAGCGGTAAAAAGTATCGATATCCAATATTTTAAGACGAGCCAAAAATTCATCGATTATACATTTTAATAATACATTGATTACAGAATCTTTTGGTACCATGCAGACATCAGCGTACAAATTTTTTAATATGATAAACATAAAATAAGGATGCATCGCACAGGGTCCGCGTCAAAAAAGTATCAATTTCTAATATTTTAAGACGAGCCAAAAATTCATCGATTATACATTTTAATAGTACATTGATTACAGAATCTTTTGGTACCAAGCAGACAACAGCGTACAAATTTTTTAACTTGATATACATAAAATAAGGTTGCGTCGCATAGGGTCAGCGGTAAAAAGTATCGATGTCCAATATTTTAAGACGAGCCAAAAATTCATCGTTTATACATTTTAATAGTACATCGATTACAGAATCTTTTCGTACCATGCAGACACCAGCGTACAAATTTTTTAATACGATAAACTAAAAATAAGGATGCGTCGCACAGGGTCCGCGTCAAAAAAGTATCGATTTCTAATATTTTAAGACGAGCCAAAAATTCATCGATTATACATTTTAATAGTACATCGATTACAGAATCATTTGGTACCAAACAGAAACCAGCGTACAAATTTTTTAACTTGATATACATAAAATAAAGTTGCGTCGCATAGGGTCAGCGGTAAAAAGTATCGATTTCCAATATTTTAAGACGAGCCAAAAATTCATCGATTATACATTTTAATAGTACATAGATTACAGAATCTCTTGGTACCATGCAGACACCAGCGTACAAATTTTTTAATACGATAAACATAAATAAATGATGCGTCGCACAGGGTCCGCGTCAAAAAAGTATCGATTTCTAATATTTTAAGACGAGCCAAAAATTCATCGATTATACATTTTAATAGTACATTGATTACAGAATCTTTTGGTACCAAGCAGACACCAGCGTACAAATTTTTTAACTTGATATACATAAAATAAGGTGCGTCGCATAGGGTCAGCGGTAAAAAGTATCGATATCCAATATTTTAAGACGATCCAAAAATTCATCGATTATACATTTTAATAATACATTGATTATAGAATCTTTTGGTACCATGCAGACATCAGCGTACAAATTTTTTAATACGATAAACATAAAATAAGGATTCGGTCCACAGGGTTCGCGCCAAAAAAGTATCGATTTCTAATATTTTAAGACGAGCCAAAAATTCATCTATTATACATTTTAATAGTACATTGATTACAGAATCATTTGGTACCAAACAGAAACCAGCGTACAAATTTGTTAACTTGATATACATAAAATAAGCTTGCGGCGCATGGGGTCAGCGGTAAAAAAGTATGGATTTCTCATATTTTAAGACGAGCCAAAAATTCATCGATTATACATTTTAATAGTACATAGATTACAGAATCTCTTGGTACCATGCAGACACCAGCGTACAAATTTTTTAATACGATAAACATAAATAAATTATGCGTCGCACAGGTTCCGCGTCAAAAAAGTATCGATTTCTAATATTTTAAGAGGAGCCAAAAATTCATCGATTATACATTTTAATAGTACATTGATTACAGAATCTTTTGGTACTAAGCACACAACAGCGTACAAATTTTTTAACTTGATATACATAAAATAAGGTTGCGTCGCATAGGGTCAGCGGTAAAAAGTATCGATGTCCAATATTTTAAGACGAGCCAAAAATTCATCGTTTATACATTTTAATAGTACATCGATTACAGAATCTTTTCGTACCATGCAGACACCAGCGTACAAATTTTTTAATACGATAAACATAAAATAAGTATGCGGTCCACAGGGTTCGCGCCAAAAAGGTATCGATTTCTAATATTTTAAGACGAGCCAAAAATTCATCGATTATACATTTTAATAGTACATTGATTACAGAATCATTTGGTACCAAACAGAAACCAGCGTACAAATTTTTTAACTTGATATACATAAAATAAGCTTGCGGCGCATGGGGTCAGCGGTAAAAAAGTATCGATTTCTAATATTTTGAGACGAGCCAAAAATTCATCGATTATACATTTTAATAGTACATAGATTACAGAATCTCTTGGTACCATGCAGACACCAGCGTACAAATTTTTTAATACGATAAACATAAATAAATTATGCGTCGCACAGGTTCCGCTTCAAAAAAGTATCGATTTCTAATATTTTAAGATGAGCCAAAAATTCATCGATTATACATTTTAATAGTACATTGATTACAGAATCTTTTGGTACCAAGCAGACACCAGCGTACAAATTTTTTAACTTGATATACATAAAATAAGGTTGCGTCGCATAGGGTCAGCTGTAAAAAGTATCGATTTCCAGTATTTTAAGACGAGCCAAAAATTCATCGTTTATACATTTTAATAGTACATCGATTACAGAATCTTTTCGTACAATGCAGACACCAGCGTACAAATTTTTTAATATGATAAACATAAAATAAGGATGCATCGCACAGGGTCCGCGTCAAAAAAGTATCAATTTCTAATATTTTAAGACGAGCCAAAAATTCATCGATTATACATTTTAATAGTACATTGATTACAGAATCTTTTGGTACCAAGCAGACAACAGCGTACAAATTTTTTAACTTGATATACATAAAATAAGGTTGCGTCGCATAGGGTCAGCGGTAAAAAGTATCGATTTCCAATATTTTAAGACGAGCCAAAAATTCATCGATTATACATTTTAATAGTACATCGATTACAGAATCATTTGGTACCAAACAGAAACCAGCGTACAAATTTTTTAACTTGATATACATAAAATAAGCTTGCGGCGCATGGGGTCAGCGTTATAAAAGTATCGATTTCTAATATTTTAAGACGAGCCAAAAATTCATCGATTATACATTTTAATAATACATTGATTACAGAATCTTTTGGTACCATGCAGACACCAGCGTACAAATTTTTTAATACGATAAACATAAATAAATTATGCGTCGCACAGGGTCCGCGTCAAAAAAGTATCGATTTCTAATATTTTAAGACGAGCCAAAAATTCATCGATTATACATTTTAATAGTACATTGATTACAGAATTATTTGGTACCAAGCAGACACCAGCGTACAAATTTTTTAACTTGATATACATAAAATAAGGTGCGTCGCATAGGGTCAGCGGTAAAAAGTATCGATATCCAATATTTTAAGACGAGCCAAAAATTCATCGATTATACATTTTAATAATACATTGATTACAGAATCTTTTGATACCATGCAGACATCAGCGTACAAATTTTTTAATATGATAAACATAAAATAAGGATGCATCGCACAGGGTCCGCGTCAAAAAAGTATGGATTTCTAATATTTTAAGACGAGCCAAAAATTCATCGATTATACATTTTAATAGTACATTGAATACAGAATTATTTGGTACCAAGCAGACACCAGCGTACAAATTTTTTAACTTGATATACATAAAATAAGGTGCGTCGCATAGGGTCAGCGGAAAAAAGTATCGATTTCCAATATTTAAAGACGAGCCAAAAATTAATCGATTATACATTTTAATAGTACATTGATTACAGAATCTTTTGGTACCAAGCAGACACCAGCGTACAAATTTTTTAATACGATAAACTAAAAATAAGGATGCGTCGCACAGGGTCCGCGTCAAAAAAGTATCGAATTCTAATATTTAAAGACGAGCCAAAAATTCATCGATTATACATTTTAATAATACATTGATTACAGAATCATTTGGTACCAAACAGACACCAGCGTACAAATTTTTTAACTTGATATACATAAAATAAGGTTGCGTCGCATAGGGTCAGCGGTAAAAAGTATCCATTTCCAATATTTTAAGACGATCCAAAAATTCATCGATTATACATTTTAATAGTACATTGATTACAGAATCTTTTGGTACCATGCGGACATCAGCGTACAAATTTTTTAATACGATAAACTAAAAATAAGTATGCGTCGCACAGGGTCCGCGTCAAAAAAGTATCGATTTCCAATATTTTAAAACGAGCCAAAAATTAATCCTTTATATATTTCAATTTTGTATTGTTTGCAGATTATTTTGGTACCATAAGCATACCAGCATACAACTTTTTGATCTAATATACGTAATATAAATCTGCGCCGTATGGGTTCCGCTACTTAAAAAATTTAATTTTCAATATTTTACAACGAGCCAAAAATTAATACGTTTATATATTTCAATAGTGTATTGTTTGCAGATTGTTTTGATATCTTAAGCATACCAGCGTACAAACTTTTTGATTCAATATACGTAATATAAATCTGCGCCGTATGGGGTCCGTGGCTTAAAAAATTTAATTTTCAATATGATAAAACGAGCCAAAAATTAATCTTTTCAATATTTCAGCAGTATAGTGTCTGCAAAATATGTTGGTACCATAAGCATCCCAGCGTACAAACTTTTTGATCTAATATACGTAATATAAATCTGCGTCGTATGGGGTCTGCGACTTAAAAAATTTAATATTCAATATTTTAAAAGGAGCCAAAATTTAATCGTTTATATTTTTTAACAGTACATTGTCTGCTGAATATGTTGGTACCATGAGCACATAAACCTACAAACTTTTTGATTTAATATATGTAATAATAATCTTCGTATGGGATCCGCGGCTACAAAGTGTCGATTTTAAATATTATAAAACGAGCCAAAAATTAATCTATTCAATATTTCAACAGTTCATTGTCTGCAGAATATGTTGGTACCATGAGCACATGAGCCTACAAACTTTTTGATTTAAAATACGTAATAATAATCTGCGCCGTATGGGGTCCGCGGCTAGAAAGTGTCGATTATAAATATTATAAAACGAGCCAAAAATTAATCTTTTCAATATTTCAACAGTACATCGTCTGCAGAATATATTGGTATCATGAGCACACGAGCCTAGAAACTTTTTGATATAATATACGTAATATATATAAATCTACGCCGTATGTGGTCCGCGGTTATAATGTGTCAATTTTAAATATTATATAACGAGCCAAAAATTAATCTTTATTTCTTTTATTCAATAGTAGATTGTTTGCAGAATATATTTATACCAAGCACAGACACCATCGTATAAATTCTATTATTCAATATACATATTTAAATATTCGCCATATAGTGTCCGGAGCAATCCAGTTTCGACTTTTGATATTTAAAGTGTATCCAAAAATTTATCGCTTGTATTCAATGGATTTTCGGCTCGTTTTAATATATTAAATATCGACCCTGTGGCCCATATACTGAATCTTCTTTTATCGATAAAAATGATCTAGATTATGGGCCTATTTTGGCGCGAATTCTATGCGGCGCATTTTTTTATTATGTATATTAAATAAAAGAATTCATACAATGGTGGCTGCTTGGTACCAAAATTTTCTGCAAACAATCTATTATCGAAATATACAAGAGATGAATTTCTGTCTCGTCTTAAAATAATAAATGTCGACACTTTGTCGCCGCGGACATTACGCGAAGCATTCTTATATTATAAATGTTAAATAAAAAATTTTGTACGCTGGTGTCTGCTTGGTACGACAATATTCTGCAAACAATGTACTGCCAAAATATACAAAAGATGAATTTATGACTCGTCATATATATATATATATATATATATATATATATATATATAAAAGATTAAAAGTCAACATTATGTCACCGCAAACCCTATGCGACATTTTTTATGTATATTAATTAAAAAGTGTGTAGGTGTGTAGGTTCTTATTTTTTTGTTACAAAAATAATCTGCAGACAATATACTATAGAAATATATAAGGAAAAAATTGTTGGCTTCTTTTAAAATATTCGGTATAATGAAATTATTCTCGCGAATCCTATACGGCGGAGATTTTTTTTATGTATATTAATTAAAAAGTGTGTAGGCTTATATATTTTTATTACACAAGTAATCTGCAGACAATATACTATAGAAATATGTAAGGAAAAAATTTTTAGCTAGTTTTAAAATATTTGGTATCATAAAATTATCGTCCCATATATAATTTAGAATTTATATAATATTATTTTTATAATTTATTTTTAATATTAGGTATCATTTCTTACAAACAATTTTTGATACAATAATCCGCATTACTTTAATTCTTATTATTATTAATAATCAATAAATAACAAAATGATTGCTATTTATTTAAACAGATATATACATAGATATATTGTGCAATTTAATCATTTGACACAAAAATTGAAGTGAGAGAAAAATGGAATTTTAATTTATTGTTAATTTAATAAATTTATTGTGTAATATTTTTTACGGACGATATTAATTTTTTTAATAATTTATTTTTATTTTCAGATAGAAAGAATGAAATATAACATATGAATCACCAGATCGAATGATTTAGATTTAGATAATGGAAAGTGTGGTAATGTACCAATTTATGTATTATTATTCAATTCAATATGCAATAAGCAAAATATTCAGCATAGAATTATAGAGCGTTAAATATTCGATAACATTTTAGAGCGACAATATATCGGCCGGCACATGGTCTTGACGAACGCGTACGCGTGACGTAAGCATTCGCAGTCGCACGGAGACGCTCGAGTCGGCAGGTAGGTGAAGCATGCTCCGTATTTTATTTCTTGAAACACGATTCTTTACAAACAATTATCAAGCTAGTAACAGTTAATTACCTAATTAAATATAGTTTTATATTTAATTGTCATTATAATTATCATATCCGAATAGATAGAGTAAAATAACATACGAATCATACGAAGCATACATATGTATATGAATCGCCGGATCGAATGATTTGGGTTAGAGTTGTAATGTGTACCGATCCATATATTAATAATTAATTAAATGCGCGAGAAGCAGCATATTCGGCATAGAAAATAGCTTATAAAGCGTTAAATATTCGATATAACATTTCAGAGCGACGATACATCGGCAGGCGCATCGCCCTGAAGTTTGCTTATGACGCGTGTATATGCGCGTCATAGCCGTACTTCGTACTACTGTAGGCATTTGCACGGCGACACTCGAGACTCAAGCTGCCGGGTAGTGGATTGCTCTGTGTGCATTTCTCGAAACGCAATTAATCTCTACGAACAATTAGTGATTATCAGGTAATTAATAAACTAATTAATTTTACGATTAAAGATTCATAGACATATCACAAGGCGGTAGAGAATGAGAATGATAAATTATCGTTTTATCGCGACAAATTTATAACCTATTACTAATTATTTCTTTAACACAATAAGTGCATTTATGCATTTCTTATATTCGAATATATCTTATTCATATATATGTATATTCATATATATATATATGTATCAAAATTTTATCAACTATTCAATCAATTGTTATCACTGCAATGCGAAATAATATATTCAAATTTAACAGCTATTCAATCAATTGTTACCACTGCGATGCGAAATAATATATTCAAATTTAACAACTATGCAATCAATTGTTATCACTGCGATGCGAAATAATATATTCAAATTTAAGAAATGTATGTATATACATATAACAATTGATTAAATAGTTGATAAAATTTTGATGCAAAAAAAAGACATTTGGCATATATTATAAAATTGTATAATATATTATAGAAGTTTACAAATATATTATATAATTTTACAATATAATATATGTATAATATTCACATATGTAGCAAGCGCGTTGAAATATGCATCGTGTTTGCAATGAAATGTATCGGTTTTCAGGTAGTTGTCGCGCGTTATATCGGTTACGTTTCGATCGATTGTCTGATAAGGACCGGTGGATCATCATAGTACAGATCATCGTCCAAATTCGGGAGTGTCGTTAAAAATGTCGCGCGTTAAGTGCGGGAGTGCCGTACAAAGTATCGCGCGTTTTAAACGAGAATGTCGCGTAATAAACTTTTTGTGAGTAAAAATAAACTTTTTGCAACGTGCGAATCGACGGACCTTGAGAACCTGAGAGGAGGAGCAGGCCTAGGAGGCATCGGGCAATAACGGAGCAATTCTAAAGTAAGTAATTTATTATATATATATATATATATATGTATTATTTTATATATCATTTTAATCGCGCACTATTCCTTTGCATAACTTAAATAAAAATTAAGAAGAAAAATGGTTTATATGATATTTTAAAATTTTTTATATGATATTTCAAGAAGTTAAGCAGAATAGTTTTTCGAAAATTATTATATAATTATTTTATTAAATATCTGTTTATAATTGTACGCATCAAATATCTGCATATAACATTTTTCAAAAATGTTAATAATTTAGGCGTTGCTATAATTTGGATCTTTTTATATGTTACAGATCAACGTAGCTTCAATGTCATTAACTTCGCTGCTGCGATCGGTGAGTGACAAATTTTTAGTTTATGATATAAAACACTAAGCATATACAATACAAGTAACATGTCCCAATTTTTTATTTTTTTTAAATTTCTATTTGTTGCATACAAGAGTTTGAATACTTTTTTGTATTTAATAATAATAATTATATTGTAAAAAAATGATATTTAAAAAAAATAATATAAAGCTTATTTAAACTCGATTAATATTTTTTGACAGAAATCAGCTGATTAGAAACGTTAATTTGCTAATTAAATTTTAAAATAATGTTTTAAAAATTAAAATAATGTTTTAAATAATATGTTATAATTCTTTCAACTTGATTAATATTTTTGACAGTTATCAGCTGATTTCTGTCATAAAATATTATTCGAGTTTAAAGTATTATAACATATTATTTACAACATTATTATTTTAATTTCTATAACATATTTTTATTTTAAAATTTAATTAACGCTTTAATCAGCTGATTTCTGTCAAATAATATTAATCGAGTTTAAATAAACTTTATATTATTCTTTTTTTAATATCATTCTTTTTAATATAAAACCGAAGAATAGCGCGCGCTACGCGCGCGCTTGTGTTGTTCTAATTGAAATATATAAGCAATGAATTTTTGGCTTCTCTAAATATAATAATATACGTAATATAAAATGCGCCGCATATGGCCGCATATCCGTTACGTATTAGTTTATTTTGCTTTCAATCATTCTATAATATAAATATCATTCGATGAAGATTATCTCTCTTAACAAAACATATCAGTTTACAAATAACTTAAGAGTTTCACAATATAAATATATATTTTTAGTGAAGATTATAATTTTTAATTAAGAACATTCAAAATGCAGATTACTTAAATAAATATTACCTAAAAATATTCCTATATAAAAAATTTATAAAATATAACAACTTCTGTGCAATTTTTTCAATCATATGTGAAGATTCTAATTTTTTAACTTAGTCGACTTCGAAAATCAATTGATTAGACAACTGTCAGTCCTTCTAAAATTCATGGCTTGCACGACACGCTAATTTCATCACATTCGAGATGTATAACTCACAAAGAGACTTGTTGTAAAATGTACACAGGCTCTTCGTATATGGAAAGTTGCCACGAAAAATATCCAATAATATAAAGGTAGTAAAAATGTATATCTGGTTCTCATGTAGCCGTGAGAATTAGAGAAAAAGAACCGTAATACCGCCTATCCGAGAAAGCGTGAGCGAGATGACGAACGAATTTCGATGTGATAACCGATGAGTCGTGAACGCTCAACACGAATTCGTTTCACGGGAGCCGTTCGACCGGCATAAAAGATAGCAATAAAGCCCCGCCTAAGTATATCTAATGACATCATTTGGTTGGCAAACGTAATAAACTGGCACAAAGCTACAGGGATTTCGTCGAGAATGTAAAAACGCGGGAACGGCTTAAGACGACGGAGAGAGGATAAGTCCGCATGAGCTCGCGCGATGTTTTGCGGGACCGCGTGTGAGGACATGGGAAGGTTGATGGGCGAGAGAGGTAGGTAGATGTGTCTGGAATTTCGTGCGAGACCAGAGTCCCTCGCGAACAAAAAGGAAGGGAATACCCACCTCCAATCCTTTCTGCTGCCATACGTGAACGCTCGTGTCGTTTTAAGAGAAATACGAGAGACTCGGAGGCCCTGATGGCGCGCTTCAGGGCGCATTGTTTGATCGGCCGAGAAAGCAAATCCCCCATTGGCAAACGAAATACGGCTGATCCCCTCGAGATCATCAAGCCTTACTTCGTAAATAATGTCTAAAGATCTTTACGTGAGGTCGCGTAATACTGTGAATTTTTTTTTAATTTTTCCAAGTAAGAAGTCACGAAAGGAATGTTGCTCTGTTTCTCTCTTTCTATAAATAAAATTCTATAAATAATATTTTTTATTTCTTGCGAGCGGCTTAAAGACGATCAGTCGGACAGCGACGAGAAAACGTACAAGTCTTTGTTTTAAAAAAAAAACATTCATAATAATTTCGAGAATCTCCTCGAGAGAGAACCCACGTCACTGCGTTAATCTAATCAAGTCTGACGCATTCACCACGCGCTCCACTCTCGAGTCAAGAATCCCGTCGTACACCGAATCCGTTCTGCCTTGGCCACGAAAAAATTGTCCCGATACACTTTCACGTATTCATCTTGAGCAGCAACGAACCTGAGATATATCACCATGAGCGAACGTCGCGCATCCACAGGAGAGAACGCCCTTTTTTATCCCCGGTCCCTATAATCACGAGCTCATTAGTCCCCGCCGGCAGATAATTTACGAGCTGGACGTTGCTCGCGCGGCCGATCGCCGAGGGACCACATTGTTTCGCTTAAGTAGGCAACGAGCCCGCGAGAATGGCGAGGGATCGCTTTCGCGAAAGGCACTGTAATATCCTGGTCAAGAGAGAGAGAGTGAGAGAGAGAGAAGGTGAAGAGCGCGCGAGGAGAAGCACCTTGTGTTTCTATAGCATAGTCGAGCTTGGAACGACTGTAATCTTGGGCTATCTAACGTTGTAAATGTAGCGAGGTGATGATTTGCGACCTCCCTGCAGCTTCGTGGGGAGGATTGGCGTGTATAGGGGTACACTCGGACCTTTAGATTCAATTTCGCGGGGCGTCAGCCGCTGACGCGACGTCCGCCCACCTTCCGTGAGACGTTGATGTACGACACGGCAGACCGCAGTAGACTCGGGACCCCTCTAAAAATTTTCAGACGCCGAATCGGCCACGGTGTAAAATAGCGACGCGATAGAATACATGGTTTCAACGGAGACAGAGTCGAGAAATTGTATAAGAACTCCCTAATATTTATTTCTTGGAGAATATAAATCATATATAAATTAAATCAAAGAATAATTTTTAGCAACATTTTGTTCCTACTTAATTCTTGTTTTTTTTCTGCCTACATGGAATAAAGATATTAAATTTAGATTATTGCCGCGATTTTTTTAAGGAAAATTAAAAAAAAAGATGAAATGATATGTGTCTAGCTAAAGTTATGGATTATGGATGGCTAACACGACCGTGAGAATCGAGAATACATTCGTTTGACATCCACCATGCTTGAAGATACCCGCATGAGTATTACTCTCTGTCGACGCATCGATGTGGATACATCGGTTTCGCTTGGTATGCGGGGTATGCCAAGTAGAGATGCAACAATCTCTTAATCATCGAGAAGATCGAGAAAGGCTACTCAGACTAGTCGAGCGTTACGCAAGCAGTCGAACACGGGAAGTGGCATGTCTATCACTCAACTTACATACATACTCGCGTCGACACGCGCTCATGTATACGTGCAGATAGAGCATGATATTAAAGTCGTTTCAGACTGATGCATGAAATGCATCTTCGCGTATGAAATATTTCTCTTTGCGCGTTATTATTTTTCAATTTAAAAGATATTCAAGGTAATACTTGATGTGAAGAAGCTTAATGGAATAATTTAGATATTCAAATTAAATCGTTTATCTAATATACTATTGCGATATTGATGTCGTTTTACGGTAAATCCAGCCAGACCGATGTATCACGAACTTATATGCTGAACTTTCGTGCTTCGCACGAGTAGCGAGGATATTCATAGCTCGGCGCGAACGAGCTCTCCTTCTACGTCATTTACAAACGGCAAGCGGTCCATCATAAATTTAGCGCGCTATCGCCTGCTGCGATCGTATTTATCTAACAAATAATTATTCCTGATTATCTCGCGGGTGATGCATGCCTCGGCAAACAGAGATCAAAGATACGGCGTCCGACATCCCGTGGGCCTTTGTTTAACGCTTAAGCAGCCGAAAGGTACCGGTCAACAATTTCGTTTTATTTACGACGTAGAGTGGTGATGGTGGTGCTGGTGGCGAGACCGAGCTGGTCCGAACTTTAGAGTTCGAGAGCGAGAAGAGAGCGTGGGTGCGAGGGTGTAGCGCCTATTACCACGGTTGCCTTGGGGGGTAGCCTATCCCGATGTCTGCTGCAATCAAATTTTAGAGTTATTGCCATGTGACTCCACGTGGGCTAGCTCGGGAGCAGCATAAACCGTGGAAGCCTCGAGGAATAGACTTTCTTGTAATATTTTGTGTCACGGATTAGGCTCGTATCGCGACAGTACAAGTTTGCGAAGCTTTATTAAAAAATAATACATGAAATTAAACACAACAATTATCATCGATTGTTAAAATAATAGTTTAAATATCTTGCGATTGCATTAGCATATTCAATCTGTGTTTGATATTATGTAAGATTATGTAATTTCACCTTTAAAAAATTTATTCCTTCTTAAAATGCTAATTATACAGCATTTATGGTATATAAATCCATTTATTTCACGCAAGTCTTTTGTGCTTCACCGTCATTGTCATTTATATCGAGCACGTTTGGGACTATAATTATGGGCAGAACTGGCCACGACGAAATATGAGGATGTCCTATAATGGTAGATTCCCTCCCCTCGAGAAACTACACTAGATTCGAGAATAAAAACGGGCTATCCATATAAAATTTGAACAAATGTGAACGATCGAGGACGACCTTCGAGAGAAACGTAAGCTGGTTTACCGATGAGACGGGGTGGGGTTTAACGTGTCGTGAGACATGGTATCGTTATGTAACAACATCGGAGTGAGTTGTACGACAAATGTCGAAAGAAGACTCGAACTAAGTGAACCGTGAATCGATGGGATCAACGGGCAGAGCGAACCGTGGGGATTTCCTCTCCACGGCCGTATGCCGCTATTGTTGATGGGACACCTTGGACGTCATGCCGCGGCTTTGTGCAACTGCGAGACTCACGAGCAGCGATGGACCAAACATCCGAGCTTTTCGGAAAATTGAATACGTGGGTGGCGGAGTCACTCCCTGCCTGAGACCTGAAATCCATCCTAATCAAGCGATGGAACATGACACGGTCAGATTTGTATAAGACGATGATTAAGCAAAAATATGTTTGTATTCCGCACGTCACTTAATACTGATAAATCCATTTCTGCAAAGTAATGATAAAAAATTCAAAAATAATGCGATAAACAATAAGTATATGTAGAAATAATTATTTAAAACTTTTTGAAAGGAATTTTAATAAGATATTACGTTTTCGTTAGAAATTGCAAAGTTTTATATAATGAAATCAAATATATCGGGAGATTTTCTAAATGAAAATAAACGGGATGAAAATAAACTCAACTATATATATTTGATAAATAGCGAACGATTTCCGGTTTATATTTTTATCCCGCAGGAATTTGTTCAATCCTTTTTTATAAATGAGAGGAAGATAGCGACAAATGAGGTGTTAGATGCTCGTTATTTGCATCTTGGGGAAAACGACTGTTTAGTCGTCCTTTCACCATATGGAGACAGTCGTTCGTATCATCCCCTATCGACGTAGCATAGCTGAAAAATAACATCAGCTTTATTACCGCACGCATGACTCGACTAACGTGTTTCTTAAACGGTGGTAGGCGTCGACGTGTTGTGTGTCTAGTTGCGGACCTTGTCGGTTGAGCGCGTCGGGGGAGCTGGGGATCGAAATGGATAAATTGCCTAAGTCAACGAGAAAAATGAGAAAATTATTTTGAATCCTTTAAACGCATTCGTGTTTGTTCTCGCCTTAACTATTCTGTTACCAGTCTGTCTTCCGCCTGAGGTTATTTATATATTTAGACTCAGGATAAAAAAAAAGATTTTATTTTTCCTTATCTCAATGCATATATTTAACTATATACACATATCTGTTCAACACACTTTTATTTTTACATAGCCTACCTTTTTTATGATATAAAAATAAATAATAATGAAACTCGGGCGTTTTCTCTATAGACTAGATATTTTTGATAATCTTGTGAAACCAGCAACTAGCAGATGTTCTTCTTCGAAGGAAATATTTAGCATACAAATGAAAGGAACACGTTCCTAATTTTTAGTCTGGCCTATACCCGATCCGCATATCCGAATGCCACAATGCCGTTCTATTTCCTTGACGCGCGTACAATCGCGTCATAGTAATCCTGTTAGAAGACGCTTCGCTGGTCAGAGGGCACCCCGCTGAGAGGGTAAAGAGAGGGTATTTCCTCAATCGTATTCAATCGATATCACAATCTACGTTGCACGTCTAAACGTGCTGAAATCGAAATTTTTCGCAAAATAAATTTCACTTTCCTGGAAACTTAAATCTAATCGCGGATAACTATCAATAAAAGTCTATTTTTATAAATCAAATTATTTAAAAATTTAATTACATTTCGATTGGAGATATATGATTATTTAATTAATTAATCCATGTGATTTAGTGTATTATCAGATATGGATGTTATTTAAAAAATATCTCTTTATTTAACATAAAACCACCGACATTTTTAATATAATTCACATACTGTGATTACGTACAAAACACATTTTTGATAAGCGTTTCTGGCAAGGAATTTTATCTCTCGCGGATGGATCCTGTACCGCATAATCCTTCCGTAGTAAATTTATTATCCGTAGTATAATTTACACTTTAGAGAAGAACTTTCGCGCGGAAATCGGTCCGGAGTCGCATTAAGTCCCTTACGCTCCGTATTGTGCAATTGGCTTATAAACAAGATTTAGGGATTTGTCCCATGGTCAGAAAAATATGATAAGCCTTTCGTTTTTGGCGTCTTCTCTTCTTCCTCGATCTCCTCGCTATCCCCCATCGTGTTGCCGTGTTTATGAAACGTAAAACCGTGAAAAAGCTCTCAAAGAGGATTTTGAACTTAACCGTGAAGATCATCGCGAACGCGAGGTAAATTGAACGCAAGGGGAGGCAAACGCAGAATTTACCCTACGACTCGTCTGCCCGATGGGGCATATAATATCCCGAAACATAATATTTTTAATCCACTTTTTTATCGAATATCAAGCACACATTCAGGCCAATTCAGGAAATTCAATATACAATCGACGGTGTCGTGTTCCGGCCGCATTCGTATTATTTTCGCCGCGCGAGAAAGGATTACCGTGAATGGCTGAATTTTTTAATCCCAACAGAGCAGCAGCGACCTGTGCGCGCGTAACACGATAGGCTCGATAGATCTAGATTTATCGATCTTAAATTACCGATACACCTTCGAAACTGGGTCGCACGCTTGCGTGGATCTTCTTCTTCCGCGCGCGAGTGTTCCGGGAAGAATCCGAGAGCGGCTTTATTGAGGATTATCGCCGTTGAACGTCGATTAATGCCGATGGAAGGTCGGTTACAAAGAATTTTTTTTTAATCCGACATGATGTCATCAGAGCAGATTTCTTCCTCTTCTCTCTTTCTCTATCTCTCGATTAAACTCTTGCTTCTTAAGCTGTAATTCTCTGCTCGGTGTAATTCTTGTCGGATTTCACATTTTATGAAATAACGCGTTTTTATCGCAGAAACGAGAAGCAAACTAAGAAATGCGAAAAATATTAATATGCAAATAACCGTAAAAAACTGATTAATTTGTCATAATGAGAGATCTTCACCCAAAAGCGTCCTTCAGAATTCGATAATTCGTATAATTGCGACTTTGGACCGAAACTTTCAAATTAATGGTTATTTCGCGATGGTTACCTGCCAAGAATGAATCGATGTTCAGATCGCCAACCTTCGCCACCGAGACTATTTATCAAGCAGATACGTGACCGAGTCCTTAATTAAACCTATGCATACGGAATAATTAGAAATACCTCCGCGCCTCTGCTTACTCTCGTGCTAGACAAACAATTTGTCTTAAGCCAGTGTTAACGAGCGTCGACAAATTAAATATCGCAGAAATTCATTTGCATACTTAATCACCGCGATGTTGTTAAGCTCACCTTTAGCACTCTCTTTGTACGCATTAAAACAATCATCGTTAAAGATATTTCGACGATAGATAAACATCTAAATAACTAATTTCTATAAATAACTTTGTTCATCTTTTACATATATTATTTCGATTTTTTATGATAGAGGTGCTAATTTAACAGAGATAAGTTTTAAAGCTTCAAAAATATTCACGAGCCGATTATTGCGTTAGAGTATTATTTATTAGAGTATTATTTTTAGTAATCGCATTTAAAAAATTCGCACTATATGTTAATTAATTCTTACATTCTCAAATCTACTAGCATACAGATATATGTTTCCTAATTGAATTAAATAAATTTTAATTTTGTGTGTATTGTGTTTGCTTAACAAATATTTAAAAACAGCTGATCGGAATTGAGAACAGAAATAACTATCTCAATAGAATGATTTCTAAGATCGCAGGTTTATATATCCAGGATTGCACACATGCGAGAAAGTTTCTCGTTAGCGCTTTAAATCTTCTGTTCTTTAATTCTTCTGTATCCATTGAATCAAGTGTTCATTCAATTACGATTACTATATTATTTTTCATGTGTACGATAAAGATAGCTTACGATGTATAAAAAGTAAATTCTTTAAATACCATAAGCTATTTTTAGCCTACACATTCATTCTTCAATCAATACGATTTTTGTCACGTGTACGATAAAAATAGCTTACGATGTTTAAAAAAATAAATTCTTTAAATATCGTAAGCTATTTTTAGCATACACGTGACAAATCGTGTAGTAATCAATGAATGAACACAAGCATTCAAAAAATGTCGAACTACTGATGACAGTAGTCAAAAGAGAGTAGCGTGCCGCGCGAGCTTATATAGCTGCGCTCATAGGATAGCACATGCGAGAAACTTTCTCAACTTTCTCGCATGTGCAATGCCTCGAGCATGGGTATATAAACTCGTGCCGCGCGCTTATCTGTTTCGACTACTGTTATCAGTAGTTTGACATTTTTTTGAATTGACGTGTTCATTTCATTCATTGATTACTACACGATTTGTCACGTGTATGCTAAACATAGCTTACGATATTTAAAGAAATTTAATTTTTAAATATCGTAAGCTATCTTTATCATACACGTGACAAATCGTATTGAATGAAGAATGAATGAATGAACATTCGATTCAATGGGTCAGAAGAATGATTTTAAAACTAACGGGAAACTTTCTCGCATGTACAATCCTACGAACGTGAATATATAAACTCGTGCGACACGATTTTAAAAATTACGATAATAGTTCGAAATTTTTTGAATACTTGTTATGTAGAGAGATACTATACAAAAAAGATTAAAATTTATTCGATTCAATTAGAAAGGAAACATATATCTATGTATTAGCGGATTTGAGAATGAAAGAATTAATTAACAAATAGTTTGCATTTTAAATGCGATTAATAAATAAATATTGTAACTCAATAATCGGCTCATGAATATATTTTTGAAGCTTCAAAACTTACTTCTGTTAAGTTAGCAGCCCCAGCATACATATATACAACAAAATATTTTTTTCTGTAAAGGTTTTGTAATTTTATGTAACACAAATTTTTGTTAGAATAATTAATTTTCCATAATATACATATACACCTGCATATATTACAAAGTTGTGCCATTATATCTCTCGAGAGACCAAAGAAATCGAGCTGTAAAGTTTCTACCTGAACCACAGTGTAAAATTAGCGGGACGTTATCAAACGATCGTTTAATTGACGGCTGAAACAAGTGTTAATTTGATGGTGCTAAGCAGATGTCGGTCGATACGCATCTTTAATTTCGTCCCTACCCATCGGTAATTGCTTCGACGAGATAAGCTTGGTACTCACAGGTCCTGTATCTTCAGCTCGCTGTTTGCTTTGTTAATGTAGTGTTAGTCGATGCGAACATTGTTCCAATATCGCCTTACAATGTCCAAAGTCACCATAGCATATATACATACATATATATCATCATCAAGATAGACTAAGCGATTGGAGAACGCGCAGATTAAATGTGTGAAACACTATATTATAAGCAATATTTATTACTATTGGTAGAACTAATACTTTTATTTTAAAATTGATCTGTTTAAATTTGAAGCAATCTATATTTTGAGTCTATTTTTGCAGAGAGAAAAAGAGAGAAAATATTTTAATGAACAAATCTTCTTCATCAATAGAAAGTGTCAACGAATAAAAAAGATAAAGAATTATCATGTACTTTTTTCCTCGCGACTCTCTGTGTATATAAATCAATTTACTTTCTCTCGGAAATATTAACTCGTGAATCCAAGCGTTAACGATTGAGGATCATTGTATAAAAATTTATCACAACCATGTAATTTGCGAAAAATGCTCCCGCATGAATTTTCCAATTGAAGGGAAAATGTATCAAAAGCGAGTATTCGTCTCTCTGGAAGTAAAGCCTTTCCTCCTCTCTCTCTCCAAGCCCTCTCTCTTTCCGCTGTATCAACCCCGTTTCTTTTTTTGATATTTATGTACCGGCAATCACGGTCTCCGGCCCAATCTCTCTCACGGTGAGAGCGGTGCCATTGATCGCCTCGATCGCAGCCAGCGCCTTCGGGATCGCAGTATGTTACCCGCCATAGTACGGACCCCGGTGCCATCTCGATAATTTAAAATTAATGTTTTTGATCCGGGACAGACCAATGTGATCTTGATTATTTTGAAGCACGATCGGTCTCGCTGCGAGAACGCCGCAGGATGGACCGCAGAGGCGCTCACCTTTATTTTTTGCGAAGGTGAATGAAAAAGAAAATACACGAGAGAAGTTCTCCTTTGCTCGAAACAAATGCATGTGTGATTTAATTTTTTTAACAGTCTAGAATTTAAACTCTTATGGAATTAAATATTTCTGTCTACACGAAAAGTCCGTGAAAACTTCATGTACATACGTAGATATTTTTTAAATTAGTCCATTGTCATATAATAATCATTGTGATTTCATGAGATGCGAGTTCTATGGTATAATATCCATTTATTATATAAAAGTAAAAAAGGGTTATAAATATATTCTTTCCATTCCGGTGAGAACCTCTGGCACGACCCAAGACCTCGTGGAACCTTAGTATTACGTGGATGTAGTATCATAATGCAATTTTATTGACCGTATTAAACAATAATAACCTTCAATCTCGTAGTACATGACCGCTCGACAATGGATTTCATTCGTACTGAAGCGGGTGTGTGTGGGTTTGTCAGGATTGTTTCGCGCGCGTTAAAGGAATCTCTCGATCGGGACGAAACGAACGAGAATTACGCTAATGGAATTAAGAACAAACGCACGTATCTTACACGTGAGATACGTCGACGCGACGCAACGTCATGAAACTTGATCGACCTCTGATCGATGAGATTAATCTTGAATTATTCCGTCTTGCATTACTTCTTCTTGATCATAGTATAGCGGGAGATAATTTCATCTATCTCTAGTTTTCTTGCTCTTTTCGCAAGATGTAGCTTTAGAAAATAATAAGATAATAGGAAGCACTAGAAAATGCTTTGTTATCAATTGCTACAACATGCGTATAATACGTGATTCCGATTTGTATTAATATTTGTGAAATATTCTTTTATACTGTCTGTTTAGAATCAGCTGTTCATATAAAAAAATATTCTCATATTTTATTTTCTTAAAAAATAAACTAGTATCGAAAGTTTAGAAATAAAATACGCAAGGATAAGAATAATAATGGTTTCTTCGTTCTTGCGGTCGACCGTCGTTTGCATAGAGTATTGGGATACAAAAATGAAAAAAAATAACTAAAATGAATATGTTCTCTCTTCCTCTTTCCATGGAATTATTCGAAAGTAGATGTCCTATTGAAGATCTCCGGGCCCATTGTGAGAACTAAGTGACGGAACAATGAATACCATTCTTACGAATATTCTCTCGCTATAGCCACGCGATGGGGTCACGATGTTTGTCCCGAAACTTTTTGAATTTCGACGAACTGTATTTTATCTGAAAAGAAATCCGATAATATTTTCAAATCGCATCCGGCTACCTTCGGAAAATATTTTCTCGTCATTATTGATAGTTATCTGCGATCAGAAAAGGCGAAATTTCTCGAGGAAATATAAACACTGTCCTTTGAAAATAAGTGAATGTATGAAACTGCACATGGAACTATGTTTATTTGCATTCGTCGGAGGTAAATCAAATAAATTTTGAAAAATCGTCGAATGCTATACAATGAAGAGAATTGTACGAAGTATAAATGAGGAGAATGTGAATAAAGAGAAAGGAGAGTCTCTTTCAAATGAAATAATGTTCGCTGCCATCGTATAATCGCAAAGAAATGTTTATATATCGCCGAGATGTCTCGACTTCGTTGATTTATGCCCGTTCATTCTCGTCTCTTCGCAAGATGAAATCAATAATTACAGATCCGTTATTATTGTATGATCCCTCATTATATGCCGTTCAAAATAGGTATATAAATTTTTATTTCAGACAATCACGCATGATTCTTTAACTTCTAAACACTACATTCAATCTTAAATATCATTATAATATTAATAAATTATATTGTTAAATGTAGTATAATTCTTATAGCTCTCTATTATCTTTTTCATACAAAAAATATTTCTATTTTTATTATTTTAAATTCTAAATGTAAAATATTACGAAATTTAATATTTACGACTTCTTATTCTCTCCTTTATTTCAATAAATGAGCTCGCCAATTTGAGACGAAACTGTTGAAAGTACATTAAACTCCGTAATATACATCCGAGATGTACCAATGGTAAACGAAGGAAAGAGAGAACGTTATTTCTATTCCGTGGAGAACTGGTTCTACCATTGGCAAGAGGCAAGCGCGCGCCGCGCGTGCCACTCGCGTGTGTCACGTGTCCCGGAGGTAACAGGTAAGAGGTAACAGGTAAGCGGCGAGGTCTAAAACCGCAGGTATAGAAACACTCTCTCCCCCACTTCGCGACGAGAGCGGATCATAAACAAAGGTTCAATGGGCATAAATTAGCCGATTCGAGTGTTGTGATTTCTTTAACGGAATCGATTTAATTAATATTGATTAATGGCTTATTATCGTGTCGTATCAATAATGCATTAGGCGCATGATATTTGCATTAATAATAAGGAGCCGTATGAATAATGTGCGATCGCGAACAAGCGATACACGCGAAGCAGAATATTGCTCATTCTCTGTGTTATGAAATCTTGCACACTCTGCGATTTGCGGAATCGAGAGAGGATGCTCCTTATTATTCCACGTAGGCCAGATATGTATAGCCTCGATACCTACACGCGCCGCGGAAAGTTACATACTAGAGAATACTAATTTTATGCGATCTCGACTACATCTTCATCTACAGCGGCACGCTGTTGTTCGCATATTTCGCAATATTGCGCGATAAAGTTGGCCGACAGATGTGAGAAAACACACGGCGTGTGTCACGTTTGTCGATGAACGACGCTTCAAGTTCCGACACGACCTGGCCAGCACATTATAAGCGAAAGATGAGAATGTTCTCCTGGCACGTACGAGATCTCGCGAACGAGATGAACGTCATCGTAGCTCTTCATTAAGAGGAATGCGCGTAAATCGATGCTGGTGAACAAGAGAGCGTGCCAAGAGTCGTATTAAACCAGCAGCTTGAACTTGAAGAAAATATCTCACTTTGTTTAGTGGATGATCTAACTCAATCCGAATTCCGACACACATCGTGTTGGCGATAAATTAACGCGCGATATCTAAGAATAGTAAAAGGCATCTTTTTGCGTTTTTTAATCGAACGTATCGTGAGTCGAACGACGATTCGATCCCATTCGATCTTCTAAGAATACTCCCATTAACTATGAATATGCATGAGGTTTGGAAAGAAAAAGAAGTTGGGATGCTCCCTTTATGGCGCGTCTCTCGCAGTTTTTATAGTTTTATTTTTTCATAATAATATTCAAAGTAGAAAGAAAGAGATAGGAAGAAAGAAGGGTGTGACGATGCTTAAATATATTTTATCAGATCATTTATATCTCATGAGAAGTCATAAAGAGGGGAACATTTTGCATGGAAAGTGTCCGAAAATACATAGGAATTAATTAAATCGTCATAAATAGTAAACTCACGATTTTTTATGGGCACATTTTCTTGATCGCCTTCTTTGCATACGAAATCATGTCATGAAAAAAAGAAAAACGGAAAAAACGGTAAAGAGTTTTCGATACTTTTCTGAAGCTCGGAAACAGACGCTTCGCGAACAGTTTCGGTGCTATTTGTTTCAAGGGATAACGAAGGCCGATCTCGATCGTTGTTTTTGACTCGAAGGACTATGTTTTACGGATGATCATTAATGTACCAGGCGACTAACGAGCGAGCATGCCGAGATCAGCGACATAAATTTTATAACATACCCTCTCGCTGTTGCTCTTAATTCTCTCGAAGAGCCCGACCGAACCAATAAAATATCGGCTATTCGATCCGCAATATAACGTTGAAGAAGCGCAGTGAACGGCCTCGCGACTTTGACTGGTCGATGCTCTCTCTCTCTCTCTCGCGAAAAAAATCGATGTAAAGTACACACAATTCGCGTCAGTATAGCGGATCTTTACAGATCCGATAATTACATTAGCCGCTGTGCTTCGTGACGTAGTCATCACTCCACCCTCCGATGACCTTCGATCTTTGAAGTTAATGCATATTCTCGACAGCATCTCGCACATTGCTCGCATCCCGCGAGTCGATCAATTTAATTACAGCTTATCCTATACGGTGGCACAAGACTGGCCGAGAATGCATAATGCGGCCGCTCGCTCCTCCTCCGCCGCGCGATGCAAATTTACTTTTAATATCGTTAATTATAGGCCGACGTTCAAACATTTTCGTTATCGATGCTTTGAATCGACCATTTCGGACCCAAATCAAAAATGACAGCCGTGACGTCTGCCTTATTCAGACAGATTTTTCCTCGCTCGACCATTTTCTAACGTGCGCGTTAAACCGCGTTTGTTTGACATGGGATCGGTCGAAGATTTCGATACGCGGAAGCGTGAGTGTGAGATGAGATGGTCCCGGAGCTTTTAGAAACGTCTTCTAAAATCCGTTTTTATATCGTTAATTATAGATCATCACGATGTGAGGACGCTTACCTAATTATCGAAATGTCAAATCTTAACGAAGGATCGAATAAAGCAGCAAGAACTATAAAATTACGCGTTAGATTTTCATAAAGAAATTATTCGAGCATTCTATCGTCATTGAATTACTCTGCACTGCATGAAAGGAAACAAGTTGAGTTTCTATCCTGAAGAAAAAATTACACTAGAGTTATATATTTAATTTATAATTATTAATTTATATATTTTTTCAATGTTAGTGCATACAAAAAGCTAAGATGTTATATATGTAATATAATAATAAAAATAATTTATATAAAAAAAAAGCCAACTTAAAAATTAAATAACTAAACTATATCAGATAAATGCAATGACATTTAAAAATAATATTGCACATTTTGTCTTGTTTCCATAAAAAGAACTCATTAAAAAGAACCGGTAAAAAAACAATAAAATTTTTCTTGTATAGCAGCGTTGGAATGAACTGAAAGATTCTGTCTTGCCTTCTGCTCTCTGCTAAAACTATCGTGTTGCTAAACAAACTCCGCGATTCCTTTCTACTTCTTTTTCAACGGCATTCTCTGCCGCAGGGGCATTCTCCGAGAAGCGTGTCATTACGAGAATATAAAAGGAATCATCGATAAGGAAGGTGTTGAAAACGAGATCGAGATACGCAAACTGTCTTAAACCGTATGGCGTCCGAGGTGTTAAGCGGCTCACGGCGAGGTGTTACGCGCAACATATGAACACCGAATATTAAATGATAGGCGTTCGCAAGATCTCCTTTATCGGCCCTGCACAAATCATCTACTAGCTTTATGATTTTTGATCGTGCTGTATGATTCTGCAAGATCGGAGATAATTTCTAACAATAAAATGGCATTGGATATAAGACTTTCGGCGATAAAAAATATGCCAACATTGTATTTAGATGTGATAGCAATTTAATACGAAATTATATACATATGTTAGAATACACGTATGTATTATATAAACATTAAAATTAAAACACAAATTGAAATTTTCAACTGATATTTGGAAGCTGAAATCGATTCCTTTAGATCCTAGATCTTGATCTGCTTCAGCTCGAGCTGAGATTCTCACACAATACGCGCGTCGCCTAATTTCAACAGAAGAACTCGTAGCCGCAGGCGGTTTTTTGCGCGGACCACGAAGCGTGGAATTAACCGGTGCTTCCCCCTTTTCTAAAACCAACACGTAATTATCTCACCGGCGGTTGCACTCGGCGATTCCTCCTGCCCTGGCCCTTTTTCCGCCGACAGGTTCGGCAAGCGACGATACCCGATATTTACATGGCAGGTGATATCAATTATCGCCCGTGAGCCGCCGGTGCCCTGGAGCTGAGATTGCAGCCGAATCCGAATCTTGAATGGTTCCTCGCCAATTTGCCCGATTCGCGCCTTAGTTTTTTTTTCTTTTTCGTGCCTAGTAGTATATATTGAGCGATGTATCATAACCAGTGGTTTGAACAACCTAAGATTCACCAAGTTTCTAAGTTGCCTGGCGAAGTAAACGACGAAAGAAAGATCTTGCATAATTCTCGGAAATTTCTGATGACGAGCATAATTATTGACAATGTAGTAAGCCTTCAAATGTATTCGCAGATTAACAAAGACATTATGGAACATAATTATGTTATAGATTAAAATTATATTACAAAATATGCACTTATTTGTACGTCCTTTAATCCTCGTGAAAAGAATGTTCAGAAATTTTAATAGCAACGTATCGATCAAAGCTTCTCCTTCTTTTTGCAATGCAAAAAAAGTGTAATGTCGTACTCTCTTGTAGCTGAAAGAAATCGCGACTCCCACGCGATTTCGCGCCAATGTGAGGACAGTGTGAGGAAGGTCGATTTGTCTTGTTTTCTTCGAGACTGGGGCGTAACGTTCCGTTGCAGCTGAAGCGAACGGTGACTCGATAAGTACCGTGATGGTCCCCCGAGGCAAAAACAAATAATAACTCGGCCACGAGAGGAGGCCCTCGGTTACCTACAACATCCGACTGAGGGGAACCCGTCTCTCTCGCCTTATTTGCAGGCGACTATCGCAATTTTGAAAATGGTTGTCTCATCACGAAGAGAGGGAGAGCCCGGGTTTAGGACGTCGTCGATTACAGGGCGCGCCGCACGCTCCCTTCGTAGTTCGGTGTTGGTTTTCGAGCCTTTTGTGTTAAAAAGACGCGCTCGTAATCATCCTTCCCCCCTGCATTCCCTCCCTTCGAGCCGATGCTTTGGCGAACATAGAATCGAAAAGAGAGTGGAACAAGGGAGATGCATCGACAGAACGTTTATAGTCTGCCCTGATCCCCTTCTTCCCTCCTTTTCTTTTTCGCTCGCCTCGTGCCGCTTCCGATCGCCCCTGGGGCTCTCAGCCCGCAACAAGAGCCGACTGGCCGACTTTTTGCCGCATCCGGAACTTAGCATAGGGAGTCATCGAGCGATGTATACTTCGACAACAAGTGCCGGGGGGAAAGGGGGTAGCTGGCTTTTGAGCGCGCACGAAATTGCAGACTCGCGCAATCTCGCACGCCGTAGTCAACCGGTCGCGTGACTTTGCATGCGCCGCGATTACGCGCTCGTGAACGGCCGTGTTTCGCTGCCACCGCCCTCATTGCGCCCGGTCTGTGTAGCAGAGGTGCAATTCATCCAGGACGATGACAGCTTCATTTAAGGGACGGCGGTGTCGCAGATAGGAAGGGCGCCTGAAGAAAATAACCGATTGCAGGGGACGATAATCTTACAGAGATAATGAAAATCTATCAAAATTTTATTGACGAAGAGTAATTTTTATGCCACGCAATTTTTAAGAGCATCACTGTATATTCCGCGATATTTTATTAGGGTACATTTTTTATCTCTATTTTTATCGTCAGCATCGCGCGATGCAATTCAAGTATGAAAAATACCTATGAAAAATATCGTCAAAAAAGAATAATTTAATGTCTTTAGAGGGGAAAAAAATTTTTCGGCCACATTTTACGCAACAACGCAGAGGCTAAACGCACGGTTTATTTTATGATTTATAGGATTTGTCATTGCGTGACCACGCGGTGCGGAAAGAGGGTCGTTATTAACACGATGTACCGACAAAAGAATGCACGCACACGTGTGCACCTGTGCACCATCAGGCGGAAATTGCGGATGCTTCTTCGGCATCCTCAAGTATGTTTTTAAAAGATGCGATTCGTTTTTGCGCCCCCAAATCGGTTTGTCCGCAGAAACGTTCTCCGCGTACGGACGCACATGTGTGCGCGCGTTCGCAAACGTGTGGACCAAAAATGGGCTCGTTCGGTCTACAGCAGAACGAAAGAGCGAGCGGGAGAGCCACAGGAAGAGATTCGATGAGACAAAAAGGTCGGAACGCTCGGGCTACAAATTCGTTTCTCAGCAAAGTGGCAGCTGTGCCAACGGTCATGGCCATATCACCTTTTGAATCACAATAATACCAGCGACGTATATATTATATTAATCGATTCACTTTTTGTATATTTGTATATTTGTTTTTCTTCAAAATTAGCTTTTTTTTGAAGTTTAGAATTATATCGCTTGTAACGCTTCAAATTTCAAATGTATGCCTAAGCTATTCATTAAAGTGCAAACATTTGTAAATTTGTAGTCAAACACATGTTAATAATAATTGTCCTATAATTTTACAATTAAATATAAAATGCCTAATTATGTCATTCGTTTATCTATCAAATTAATTCATCTATTAATGCAACATGATTATCTATTCATCATACAGAAGACCTAACGAGCGCTCGTAAAATATAATTTTCGCCTCGGCCGTGTTACCCTTCATTAATTTGTCGCGATAAAGTTTCGAGAAACGACATTATAAAAGTGACAAATAAAATACACGACTGCGCGACTTACGATTATATCGTGACGAGAGACGAGACAAAGAGAAGCAAACGATGTCCCCTCCCTGTCCCATTTCACTTCGCATTTTCGCGCCTGCTTAATAAGATCGAAAAGAGAAACGAATGGAAGAGGAGCGGACCGATGATCAGGCAGTCATTAAGATGAATCGCGGAGCTAATCGCTGTCGTTGATGGAACTGTCTCGCGAAGTCAGCCGGCGAATGGCCCGGCTGACACGTCAACAAGTAAAACACTTTTTAAGCCGAGGAGTGTTCTGCCGAGAGTGCACTTAAGGACAGATGCAGTTCACACGTTGCTACTGGATGCGCGGATGCACTGATGGGAGACGGAGGAATGGATTCCTCCTGATGGAAATGGATTCATTAAAATAAAATAATGTATGATATTACCGCGAATTCTACGTTAACGTAGCGAACGAGTGCCATGAAAGCTACGAGATATAGTCTTCACCCCGACGGGCACTAATTACGAGCTTCAAGATTACCTGCTTCCTAGTAACGAAGGTCTACCTTTCAAGGGCAAAGATCGTGTAATCTAAAAGAATCGTTCTCATAAACGTGGATTGACGGGTGATTGATGAAGGCTCGCGGTGCCAAAGCACCGCCTACACGATTTTTATAATTAAAGACTGGGATACTAATAGTTATTTTGCCAGCTTTGTCTCACTAACGTACAAAGAAAGGAGACCTTATCAACCCTTTCAGGATGAAGGAAACAGAGTATTGAATTAAATTAATTTTTTATTTTAATTAAAAGCTTTAATTAATTCTCCAATGCGATTTTTGTCGGGCCGATCAAAGGTAACACTAAAATATTACAAGATAAATGTTTCTCAATTACAAAACACTATACTTAATATGTGAATATAAAAAGATTAAATTTTTTTATATCTGGTTTATATAAGATAGAAATTACGAAGAAAGAGATTGCGCGTTGAAAAATTATGTCACAAGAATCCGCAGGTTTATTTTCGCGGTAATACCTACTTCAGATCGAATTTTTTCTCGAGATCCAAAAGGTACAAAGATCAGGTTAACAATCTTAATAGTATAGATTCTTGTACGACCGCTGCGTTTAAAATATGCAAAATCGTTCCGTAAGCAAAAGAAGAGCGAAAAAACATTTTTGAGTCTACATATTCATAAGTCATATCAGATTGCCATATAAGTAAACATATTTGTGTTTAATGACTTGTTTACAACTAGTACATATTTAAATAAACAAAGTAGTATTACATATTTAAAATATTTACATAATAATATGAATAGTATGAATAATATGAACGCCAGGATAATATGTTCCTTTTAGAGTAGATTACAGTATTGATAGATTACAATGAGTAGATTACATATTTATAAAATTTAAATGTGATAAATTCGTAATTTGTACAAACTTATACAAACCTATATTAACCGAGCAATATGTTCTTTCTTAAAGTACGAAATAAGATATTTTAAAGTCTGCAATAAATTAAACAATTAATTAATAAGAGTAATCATTAAAATTTTACATTTGTAGAATTTGTTTTATACTCTAAAAAAAGAACATATTACTCGATCAATATAGGTTTGTACAAATTACACGAATTTATCACATTTAAATTTCATAAATATGTAATCTACTAACTGTAATCTACTATATAATATACTATAAATTACTCTAAAAAAGAACATATTATTCCGGCAATCATATTATTCATATTATTATTCATATTATTATTTAAATTTCATAAATAAGAACATATTATTCAGTACATATTATTCTGCGATTTTATTGTACTGTTTCCACCTTTTTTTTATTTAAGGAGACTGGCTTTGGTATAGTGCTTTTCACATGGGCGTATTTTGGATTTTTCGAAAGTTTCGGGACCAAACCTGGAGATAACTTGTTAAATGATTCAGTTAAATTTGATTTCGAATTATCCAGTTTTGGGGATTTTGATTTTCTAGGAGTTGCAATACCGTACGATAATGAGCCAATACTTTTACGTCTGTCCGCTAAAATATCCGTTTTTCCCGTTACTTGCAGTTTAGAAGATACTGATGAAGATCCAGAGAAAGTTGTCATTGATCTATGAATTTTGATGGGCTCTTTATTGATCATCGTGTGATTGAAATTAAGAAAAGAGTTTGAAAATAATTGCCGTGGTTGTTTGGTCGAGTGCGATGTTCGCTATAAAATAATTTTAATTATATAGAAATAATATTTTGTAAAACATACATTTATATATATATATATATATATATACACATATATATATATATTATATTAATTAAATATTTAATTAATTATTAATTTATTAATTAATTATATATTTAAAAAATATTATATTAGAAATTACCTTTTTCAAGTTATCTATTTTTTGGGTGACATCTACCACAGACTTTCGTATGTCTTCCAATGCAGAGTACAGAAACTTTTCATTTAATGGAGTTTTGAAAACATTTTCTTGGATATCAGTATTTGTTTTTTGATCTTCCTTGCAAATGAAAGTGTCAGATCTGCCAACACTGACGCAGATCGCGGGATTTGATCGTGAAATATACTACGAATAAATGACATGTAAAACTATAGCGATAGCGGACTAGATAATTAAATAATCAGTTAATTTGAAAACTATATATATTATAATTAATCTTTAAATAATAATAAACAACATGAAGAAGAAATAAAAAAAAAATTCTAAATTGTAGGTTACCTTCTTTTCGCTTTGCAATCCATTCTCAAGGGAATTCTCCGTTTTGGTTTGGATAGCTTTTAATGTAGTGTCAGAAAGGGAAGAATTATTGATGACGGCAGGTTGAGATTCATCCTGAGATCTAAATAGGAAATTATTTTAATACAAAATAATTGTGGAATGATAAAAATGATAAATGTCTCTATCACATTACGCCAAGTTCCAAAACATACTCATTCTCTTTCTCTCGCTGGTCTAACTCAACTTTCGATAAAGAATTTTCTGAATAGCGAACTTCCGTTTGCGATGTTACTAAATTTGACACTAAATCATCATTGTCACTCTCATCGTCCTTTACCCCAAGTGCGCGAAGCACGTGATGTACGGTAAATGCTATTTGTTCATTGCTCAAGGGCACAATAACAACTTTTGTCGAATCTTTCTAGAACACGCATATATAATGATCATGAATTATACATTATATTCTAAAATTGTATCACATATTAATTATAT
Source organism: Prenolepis imparis (assembly GCF_030444845.1). Lineage (NCBI taxonomy): Eukaryota > Metazoa > Arthropoda > Insecta > Hymenoptera > Formicidae > Prenolepis > Prenolepis imparis. Next base: position 12,634,834 of record NW_028141166.1, read on the forward strand.
CTCAAAATTACATGCACGCGTTATACTTTTTTAATTACATATATACATATATATAAATCTAATTTCACACACTGATATATTTATATATATAAATATTTTTATCAACTATATTTTATTTTTATTTAAAAGTAACATATTTTTTAATTGAGTCAAATACTTTACAATTGAATGTAAATCTTTCATGTAACTCATAACTAATCGCGAAAATTCTTCAGCAAACCGTAGCACACTCATTTTGACGATAGTTTTAAATGACACACTTCAACGAAGAATTCTAAACGACTGATCAGGCGAGCGACTTTACCTGACCTCTCTGTATTTGGTGTTTACAGATGATCACACAGTACTGTACTAACAAGTTTTATTGCCCCTTTCAACACTTTTGAAATTGAACGTATTTCAGAAAGAAGATAAACGCGACATAAAATATCTAGTTATATTCATATATATTTGCCCGATTTGCCCCTATCTTTCTTAAGTTTTGTTTAATTTTTTACTATACATTTAACAAATAGAAGAAGAAATTTTTATCCAGATAAAAAAATCTAATATTTTTTTTATTTGCGATGCGCATAATAATATTTGTATAAAAGTTTGTATAAAAATCTACTTGAAAGATTCGACAGGCTAAAGATTATAGCTTTGTTCGGAAAGATTATGGAATCGTTATTCCATGTGAATATAGAGTCATAGAAATAATCGTTCAATAATTCCCTATAAGATTGTCTGCTCCCACGAGTCATCTTCGAAAAGTAGTTTCTGAAGTACGAGATGCGGCCACTCCTCCGCTCTGCCAATTATTCCCTGCCACACGTCGGGCACTGATGGAGCAGCCCGCGAGAGAAGAGGCGTAGGGACATGATAAATCTCCCTCGGGGGAAAAACTAGCCGCCCAAAAATATATGCACGCCGGAGATGGATGGGTGGAGTGCAAGGGCGGTGCCCGGTGCACGCAGGGAGAGAGTTTCGTCTCAGTTTGTTTCTTGAAACTCCTCTTCTCCCCGTACTATCTCGATTCCTTTCCCCCCTTCTTACTCTCCTTTCCCCTTTCGCTTGTCGCCTTCTCGTACGGCGCGCCATGACGTTTTTTTTGTAAATTTTTTGGCGATCGAACGATTAGGGGAAGGCGGCGCTCGTCAGTCAACTCGGTGGATGAATCTTCGGCGTATGCAGATACGCGCGCGTCGCCACGCGGGATCTCTGCCTTAAAAATAAAAACCTTATACGAGTGCGATAATTCGACAACGCGTTCGACACTGCGCCAGCTGCTCATTCAACGCTTTGATCGCGTGCGGGGCGTTCATCAGCTGATCGCTGAAAAGTCGTGGTTAATAAAAGTTAATAAAAGTTGTCAAGAATTATTAAGATTATCGAAAAACTTTCTTGCAAAGTATTAAATTCTCTTACAAATAAAGTTCATAAAATGTACAATCAGACACGGTATAAAAATTAAGAAAAAAATTAATAGGATTAATTATATGGAGATATATATGCGAAAGCCGGTTTGCTAAAAATAAATTTTTTAGGAAATATAATACAGATACATAATGTGTTATATGCGTTAGGGTTGAAAAGCAGCTTGTAAAACCCGCTGTTTGAATATAACCGCGGCTTATGGCTCGGTCCTAGCAAAATATTCCTCTTTCTCCGTATTTCTCTACATCGTTGCCCCTGGTACACTAATTTCGACATGTCCTTACAAATGAAAGGCTTCGCTGCGTCTGCATCGTACCGCGTAGCACCTTCCCAAATATTTATCATTTCCTTCCGATGCCGGATGTCCTTAAACGGCCGAGAGAATACGACACCCTGGAGGTGCAGCAACCTTCACTATTGCGGACCGCTAATGCATGTGCAGTCGTCGCACAGCGTACGAGATATGCCGGCGGTCGTTTGAAGTCCGAACATGTTTGAACAGCGGTCATTGTCTTGTCTTCAGTTTCTTCGTTTTCTGCTCTTCGTCAGTGCCACTACTGCGGCTGTGAAAGCAACTCGTTTCAGATAAGAGAAAAGAGTTGAGAGTGTCCCGCGAAAAGCATTTTTTATGACTTCAGTGATAAAAAAATTCAAGCATTACATATAAGTATATATATAAATTGAATCACACTTAATCATACAGATATTTCGATGGTAAATAATAATAAAAAGATATTTGTATGGTACGGCAGTTTTACTGATTCATAGAAAAAAATTTCACACCACCATTTAACAAACATAATATGAAATATTATTAATCATGTGAAAAAAATCAAAAATTATTGAAAATAGTTTAGACCGCATCACCGTGAAATCGCTTAATTCGACCGAACACAAAGCACGTCTTATTTAGTGACCTAATATTTGATTTTCGCCACATTGGACCACGAGTCTTCTACAGTTCGACTGCCGCCGTTTGTTTGCAGTCTGCCTTCGTTTCGGCTCGCGCCAGGTTGATTTAGGATTTAAGGATTTCCGCGTTTGTTATTCGAAGATCACGTGGATAAATATACTTGAGATGATTCCTCTATTTAGGCAACCGCGGGTGGGCTTGCTTCAGTTGTTCCGGTTACGTAGTTGCGAATTCGCATAGTTGTGAATTTACCAAAAAAACAAATGAGAGAAATATAATTTTTATTTGATGCATATATACATTAAAAAATAAAAATGTAAACACTATTTGCAACGAAAAGCTGGAGTTTGAATTCTCTCCGAAAAGATATTGAATTCTTTTTATAATAGGTTTGATAATATTATATTTTGAGAAAAAAAATTAAAAACTAGTATTAAGAACTAGATCTCAAATTAGGGTAAATTCGCCGATGGCTCGATACATACGAACAAAGGATTCGATCCTTCTAGCGGAACATTTCGAGTCGAATAAGATACGCGGTCATGAGAAAAAAAGAGGACTCGCGGAAGTTCATCGAGAGAACCGGTGGTATCCTCTGTTTGGATAGTCTTTAACTGACCATTACACCTGAATGGGCCGCCTCAAAATGAAAAAGGGCAGCCTGGTCCTTGATCCGACCGGCCTACTTCCTGTGAAACCCGAATTGATAGATCCCGGGGACCAACGGTCAATGGTAATAATGACGAATGTTCTCTCCCGTGGTTCTCTCGACGAGCCGTGCGTCGCGCGCGTCTGACTGGTCTTACCTGATCTCCTTTTAAGCGTATTCGTCGTGTGCGACTCTCCGGGAACACTCGAAGAATCAACAAGCGGAGCGAGAGTCTCGGATCGCGTGCTAGTAAGAAATCGCGGTATAGATTCTGACCGCGAGGCGCGATTCGCTTTTTGATCTTCCAAGAACGAACTTGTGTTCTCTGCCGTTACGAAGGATATTCACGTCACAGAAACCCGACTATGTCGTATAATAGCATTACATATGGCTGATGCATTCGGCCACACACATTTATATCTATTATTTTTATGTGATATCGAGCGTCTTTCCATTGAAAACTGCACAATGGGAATAACGCTAGTCTGAAAAAAAGGACACAAAAACAGGACAGTTAAGCGCTTTTTGTGCACACAACCGGTCACGTTTTCGAGCGAGAACTGCAATTTCGAAGCGATGATGAGCATCCGTTACGGCGTGTAGATTGTCGCTATTATCGTTTACGACCGAAGATGCAATGTATCGAGAGCAAGTGATCTTTCTAACCACAAACCACACTCACCTTGAACATATTAGAGTGTCCAACATCAGCTGCAGTTCTAGATGTGCAAAGATAAAAAGTAATGACCTTCAAAAATATTAATGCCAATTTTGCTTAAATTGTATGAGCATACATTATTTGTATCTAAAAAAAAAATAAAGAAATATATATGGGGTAAAATAATATACATATAATCTTATATATATCAGGATAACAATTTACACTTATTATATTAGACAAAATAATAATGCCAGCTATTTAAATATAACGGGAACGAAGGAGATTTTCGCAAATCTGGGTTCGCAGGTACACACGAAGAATCGCTATATGTATTCCTCGTCGCTATCGATTTGTCTCAATTCCCATCCATCACTTTCGACAGCAAGCTGCGATCCGACGTATCGTCTCTGCTCTGCTTTCGTCGTCCAGGGAGTTTGTCGGTGAGCCTTAAAGGGGACAGTTCGTGACATAACACGTCTCGTGAAGGGCGCGCATTCAGCGCGCGACGAAAACGCGAAGGCTGCATTCGGATAGAAGCAGCACCTTTACCGTTTTCGTATACGAATTCGTTCCTTTTTTCCGCGAATACTGACCTGCTGGCTCTTGTACAACATCGCCTGGGCATTGTCACCCCCACCCTCTCCCTTTTTCATTCTCTAGAGGGTTGCTACCAAGCAATTGTGCTAACACGAAGGAACTCGCAATGTGGTGGGGATGGGAGTCGTGTGGCCGCACGCGTGTTTACTTAGGATCATCCTCAATAGCCACCGGGATAATTCCGGATTCTCGTGCAAATCCCTCCGCAGCGGGCCTGATACGGATTAGAGGCTGTGCTTAAATCGTCGGGAAAAAACGTGCAAGGGACAAAAAAGCCAGGCCTTTGAATACAATATTTTATTCTGTTTTGAACGCGCGAGAAAATTTTTCCGTTGTCTATATGCAACAATAATATTCACAAATGCGACGATGTACGTATGTACATATATACACAATATATCGAGCGGATCGTTTGTCAGTACGTCACGCGTCACGATTTTCGTAATTAAGTGTAAGATTGAAGCTAATCGACTTCCGCCAATAAATCAGCTGTATCGAGCTAAGCCGCGCCGGTAACCCGATAACTGTACCGCCTTGCGCAGTTCCTGTTTGTTGTCGATCCCGTTGGCTCGGTGTCCCCTTACGGGTCTCCACTTGCCGTCCAGAAGTTCGCCAGTTAGTTGGGGAAACGAGTCTTGAGCCACCGCTGGGAAAGCCGTCCCGGCTTGTGTAGTTTCTCCCATTTCGCTCGAAACCGAAGTGCGCCAACTGTCGCCAGAAGTGACACTGTCCAGATCACCGGCGGTGGTTCATTAAAAATGTTGGAGCAACACTTGCGGCTTGGTCCACCTGGTTTCCCATCGAATATCCGACCAACTCCGATCGATATGCGATGGAAACGAACTCTGTCCTTGTCGAGACGATTACGAGATTAGTAATATTCATGCTGAAAGATGTTAACTTCTCAATAAAAAAAAATAATGCTTACCGTCCGCAATTTGCATATCTCGACAATGTTTTTACCACGATATTAAAAAACAAATTTATCAAGAATTTATTTAGTTTTCGGAATTTTTCAAGCAAATGTAGTATATAGGATCTTCCGCTATAGCTTAAACAGCTATAAAACATTGCCATTAGTCACAATTGGCCAGATCGTGTTGCAATTATAGTACCTCGTTTGGCGTGTATACAGCCAATTTCGAAGCAACTCATGACATTGTAAAGCCGTTCTGATTCCGAATGATTTGTTCGAATAAAAGTACATGCGATTTCTACATAGATGTGCAAAGCTCGTATATTTTACGAGATATCGCGCGCAGTTTCCGTTTATAGCAAATCGAGCAATAAAACGGGATCGCAAATATATAACGTAGCGTTGGGGCAAAATGTGCGAAGTAAATGAAGCTGGCATATCGCCCTCGTGTCTCGATATATCGCACGAATCGCTATGTGCATGGAAATTGCTATTGTCTAAATTGAAATCGTATTACGCACTTCAACAGAACCGAAAATTTTACATTGACATTTCATATGTTCAAAATTATTTTTGAAAAATGTACAAATTACCTACATATAAAAATACGTAGAAAAAAGAATAATATTAAATTAAAAGATTTATAATTGCGTCAACAATAATTTAATAATATTTAAAATGCATAATCGTATGATTGATACATTACTATCTGATATTAGACTATTAAATTAGATTAGAACGTAAAAGATATATATTTATGAAAAATATTCTATTATATATATACTATCAAATATATTGTATATATTAGTATTAACAAAAATTATTCACGCTTTCAGCGAGCGATAAGAAAGCGATAATAATATAAATTTATATATATAATTTAAATTTACAAGGAAACGTGTGGCTTTTGAACCAAACGGCTTTGTCGTCTCGATCGCATTGTTTGTTCGATTGTACTTGAGGCAATGTCGTAATTATCGTCTGTTCGCACTCCGTTATCGCGCACATAATTTTAGAAAACGATGTCGTAGACTGCGCTGCACTGCACGCGCTCATTTCGTTCCATTCTCACCGCACGTGTTCGCCACGACCAAAGTCTCGTGTGTCCTCTCTTTCCAGAAAATAATATGTCCGTTTAACTTCTTACGGTCCACGGTGTCCCATATCCAAGCTGGAAGGGAAGTGGGTGTCACGGGGTGTGCCCGACTCTCTCTGCGAGAGAGCGCGATCTTAGGAGAAAACCGTAATAAAAACTCTAGCTTTCAAAGGAGAGTGAGAGAAAGAGGCGAGCGCGCGAAGGGTAGAAAAAGCGTTTCGCTTATTTTCCGCCCGCGACGATTCGTGGGCGTGAGTGGGCGTGAAATTCTTAAGAGAGAGATACTCGCTATACATTCTATCAAGCATCGAGTTTATTCGTAAATATATACAAATTCGCAGAATGCGGAGCAAAAACGTCGTGTCGCGAGCGTAAAAAATTCACTCCCGTTCGAGATCTGAAACAAAGCGATTTACATTACGATCCTTGGAGAAACTTATCGTCTTTTGTGTACGAAGTCGCTGCAGTATATTTTCTGAAATTTTTGAGACGTTTGTGCTACACGAAAATACCCAGCTTCGAGTATCTCTGGTAATCGTACACTCTGCGTGATGTACACTTTTACGCATCGGACTGAAAGAGGGAAGAAAAAAAAAATCGTACCGGGCAAAAGGACACGTCTCCACGTTTCACGTGGCTTAACTGCTAAGGGTAGTTAGACGAGTCGAGAATGCATTCAAGGTCCGGAAGTGGGCGGAACTGCAGCCTGCGCTTCGGTATTGTACACAAGGACTCGATTTTTCCTTGCTCATGGGTCGTTCTATATTATACGAAGGCCAGAAAGGAGAAGGCGAGAGGGAAAAAGAGATCGCGATGAAGCGCCGAAAGCACCAAAAGGACATCCGATATCCGTAATGCCGCAATAACAAGCGCCACGTTGTCCTCGAAAAATTCGACAGCTCCTTCTGCCAAATCAGGCAGTTGAAAGAAAATTTCTCTGCCGAGAAACGACAACATCGCAACGAAAATGTCAACGTTATCGTGCGATTTTTAAGATTTAATAATTAATTGATAAAAATTAATTGCATTTGTGTATAGAAATTAATTCGAGAAAATAATGGTCCGTTAAATCAAAATTTTATACGCAAAGTGGCGCCTGTTAATCGGGTTCCTTGCTTATTACGGCAAAATGCATAATTTAGTTTATCGGATAGAGATCAATCAAAGGCGTCGGGGCAATTGCGATACGCGAAAACCAATTTCTCCTCCGAGTGCGGATAAGCTACCGTGTTACCGAGTGGCAGAAAAAATATTGCAAACAACCTTGATGTTATATTCAACCGCCATAAAAAGCCAATTTGGGATACAATAGACCTCTGCCGAGGGAAGGCAGATCATCTGCCGTTCGATATACGCGGAGGAGGTTCTCTATCTGCAAGGAGCGCGATCGGGGCTTGATTAAAAATGAGATTGCGGCAGCGCGATTTCAAGGTGGAAGATTAGACCGTGCTTCTTATTTGATTTGCAATTCGATATTTTTAGCTTCTTTTTAAGGTTCAAGCACGGCGCGGCCTCGAGCCGAGAGGCATGATTTCGTAGAACTATGACGAGATCTTGTGGTTTGACTGTGCGGGATCTTGAAATGGCCTCGGTAACAATGATTTCGAATCTCCGATATAATATAGGTATTCGACACTTTGCATTTTTATCTCCCCTGCGATTAAATTTAATTACTAAAGGAATTGTTGTATCATAAAAATGAATTGATACATTTCGCGGAAAGAAAAAAAAATGATAGTTAACATCTACATATAATGTGAAAGTATATTTAAAAAAAGAATAGCACAAAACGGATTTGTTCGGTACTCTTTGACAAGCGCGTATATTGTGACAGAAGTATTGTCGCGATGACAAAATATGGCCGGCTACACTCATTTTTGATGCCCGACTGACGACGAGCCAGATAATCTCCGCGGCTCATTTTGAACCCGTTTCTTTACGCCGCTGCTAGTGAATGGTTTCCCCGCTGGGTGCTTCATTGCCGGATTCCTCGACGCCGAATTAGAGAACGGACATTCGGAGAAAGGATTTGCTCTAATTCGCGCACAGTGTTCCTGTGAGTGCGCCGTTGCCCGTTGGCGGAACAATGCTAGAGAGTAGTCCGGTCAGAGATAAGTCTATCGTTTTAACAATGGCTCTCGAATTCTTTCATATGCCATCATCTTACAGCCGGATTCGTTAGAACCAGATCATCCTCGTCCGATCTCGGATTCAATAAGATTTGGCACAAGCTGACATCTCGCAAAAAAATATATTATTATTTTAGAATATATAAAATTTTTATATTCGATAAAAAATATATATATATTTATTTTTAAATATAAATAAAAATAATAAAAATAATAAAAAATGTTACTTTCGATCAATGTTGAAAAAAATTATTTTTCGATTAATGTTGCAAAGATCGAAAGTCAGAGAAATCGCGCGGTTCAATGGTAACGCAAACGCGGAAAACTATAATTGCTATAGCGCCTTCAAAGACTAATTATCCAAAGCACGCACGCCTTCCGGAAGGCGTTTGCGGTCGTCACCTATGGTGCCAGCTTGCCGTTAGACATGATGATTAGAAGGCGCCTTTCTCCAATTAGTTTATTTCCAGTTGACCGTGGCCCTCTCATTAAGAGCTCTAGTAGAAAAAAAGTGCCCGCCATCGATAATTAGCGGCTGCAACGCGTGTCGAATCCATCGAAGGCATCAGTGCACCGATTCCGCGTCCCTTTTTCGGCAAAGGGGTGGAGTTCTGGCAAAGTTTCGACGAGATTAGCCAGAATGACTGGACTGCGTGACTCGAACGCCATATGTCCTCTATGAAATCTCAACGTAACAGAAAGGTGTTTGCAGGCCGAAAAAATAATTAACGAAATCAGGCGTGAAGTCGTCATAGGGTAAGAATAGCAAGGGGTGCGGTGCCAATTTGCGAAATGGACTTTCAACCTCGCCGACTTAGACTGCAGCACAAGATTTTCGGATTCTTTCTCTCGTTGTCCAGATGTCGATGTTTAGAAAGGCGATAATCAATATAGCGGCATTCTTTTACTAACAAAGTTCTACTAGCAATGCGAATCATTAATTGTAGAAATATGAGAGTTATGAGAAAAACTTTATTAAGAAATTGGAAATTAATTGTAAAATAAATAAAAAATAGAAATGTCTAAAAAATAAAAACAAAATAAAACTTATATAAGATTTAAGAGAAGTAAAAAGATTGATGTCAACCTACTTCCGCCAATACCAGTGATCTATAATAGCATCTTAAATCTTTGACAACATCTGGACCCGAGAATCGAAAGGAAACAATGGTTCGAGAAATACAAAGAAACAGAAGAAGAGACTGTTGAATGGCGAATTGGCTGCGAACCATTCTTTCGATGCCACCAACAGTGCTAATCTGCTCATTACACCTTTGAGACCACACAATCGAATGTAACATCCTTATCTCCTGCGTCCGCCATTCCGGAGCAATCCCATTCATTTACCCAAGTCCTTGGAAGTCACCGCGATGATCGTGGAATCTCGATGCCCGCCGGGCTAGCCCCTCCGGCAGTGGGCTTCCGGTTCGCGCCAGATAATGATAGGTCTCGAATCTGAAAACCGTGGTTCCGAACGGAGAAAAGACCCTCGGGACTTCTATTATGCCACTATTTCACCGCGAAAAATCTGACCTGCGAACATGCAGTAGATCGGGGGCAAATTACGTGCCCCCGCAGGGATATATGCACCTGCTTCTTTCACAAGAGAAGGGGATGCTCCCGTGGATTCCACGATTCTTTATTTATGAGAGGGAGACTACTCGAGTGTTCATTAATGATTCGTGGCATGTGAAGCATGTAGCACAGTAGAACGCACATATTTCCTTCAATAATAGTTTTTAGTAATATATATTAATTAATATATAGTAGATAAAAGGAGATTTAATATTATGATAAGGCGATTTTTTTCTCTGACATATATTTTATTATTAATAATTTACACTTGAGATTTACAAAACGAAATACAAATTAAAGTATTATTACTTATGAAATTATTATTATTATTATTACTTATGATACACACACATCACACTCATTCTTTAAAAAAAAATTAGCACCATCTTTCCCAGAACATTTATGTACAATTGGTCGACGCGCTTAAAAATCGTTTCGCTCGTTTTTATTAGACCCTTTCAAAAAGCGAGCTTTTACTGCCGAAAATCGATGATTTGTTCCCGACGAGCTCAGCGGGGCGGCAAACAGACTCGAGGCGAGAGCGAATCTCATGTCGGTCGATGATTTACACACGCCCACGTAACGAATCTATTAATTATTTATGGACTTGCAAAATTTATTTGCGGCACGCCGCAGGGAACCGCGTTGCCCTATGCCCCCGAGGCCCTCCCTTTAGAATACGCGCTTAACATAATGGCGATTTCTACATGCTCTTATAAGCCCCAAAACTCATTTTTCGCCTCGAGCGCGCGTTATCCTCTTCTTAAGGCAGTATATGTGACATATTAAAACGGCAAGTCGTTTTTCATAAATAATTTTTAGTCGCATATTTCACTTCGTGTTATTCGAAGACGATATTAATTTATAAACATATTAATTCTCGATACTTACTTATTACTTTTATTACGAAAGAAATAAGAATGCATCGAGCGTAATTTTTAAACATAGGAAGAAAAATGTAGTCATTAAGAATACGAGGAATAAAGCAATTAAGTCGGTGGCGAAAGAACGATGATGAAAGGGAGATAGCGTTTAAAAGCAATTCTCACGAGAAGCCAAGACCGCGAACGTCAGCGGGAATTCTTCGGGAGAGATTTCGGCACGACAAACGATCACACGCCCATTTGACGAAAAAGTCCGCTCATCGAGTGCAGCGGCAGCGAAACGTAAGATGCACTTTTTCTTTCTGCCAGCGCGAGACTTTGCTCCACCTTGGCATTTATGGTGCGACACGCCAATTGCCGTAGCAGATGTCTGACGTGGCGGCGACATTCCGTCTCCGTCAGTCTGTGACGATTTGACGTCTACGGAATTTCGAAATTACTTAGTTAGAGCAGCGTTACAGGAATTTATCGCGACGCATGCCTGTCAATGTCTGTATATGTTATATGCATAGTTTAGAAATCCAGATAGCATGATTAGTAGAAGTATGTCGCGCATTTTCAATTTTGAAGATAAAATTATCTTAGCAAAAATATTTTATGTATAGCAAAGTTATAAAACTCGAAACATAGAAGATTATAAATCCTTCACTTCGCTTGACAGCATAAGAATATATCCCCGACTGGAGAAGGATCGCATATCAATATTTTTTCGAGGAAATCTTACGTTCTGCAGGCTATAATTAATTAACCATTAACGAATACGCAGTAATTTATCACTTACGTTGTTCGCCATAAAGGTGTCGACGAAACGCAGCAGCGAAATTTCTTGGAAAGCGTGGTTGGCCGCCAATGCTATAAGATCGCCACAACGGAATCACTTCTGATCTCTTTATAAAGAGTAAAGGTGATGCTTATTCGACGACTTCTGCGAAGAGATTCCACAAACGGCCACATGCATCGTGCATAACTAAATGATGCATCGTACCTTGTTTGCCGGCTCGCGTATATCTACATACGTGTTTCAATTACAGAATAATTATCGTACCTGTCCGAGAACTGCGTTATTTAGCTCTCGAATGATGTTTTAAGATGTTGCCCTTGATGAGTCTCCAGCCGAACGTAGTAAAACGGCAATTTAGACCCGTCGAAAGGCAACCGGTCAAACTTCGAGGTACCTCGGGCCTCTTCTGACTATCCCAGACAAGGTTTGCGCAATCGAACCGAGAATTTTTATAATACGCGATACTATTCGAATTTAATTTCAGTATTTAAAAAAATTATTTTTCCATAAACATTCGCGAATTGAAGCTTTAATAAAATCTTTACACAATAGACCTCGACGTAAAAATATTTCTTTAGTTTTTATAATAATGACAAAGCTGTCAATGTTCGATAGATACTCTTATCTCTCAAAGCTGTCATCGAAAAACATTCGTTTTTACACCGAAGGAATTGAAATCTCATTATTTTCCGTATAGTTGCATGAGACATCGAACATGGTCAGACTTAAGCGTTCGTTAGAGATACGGTGGGGCCATGATAGAAAAAAAATTTCTATCTTACGCTCTTATCTCCCGCCTCGGGACAACGTGATTCGAGACATGAAGCGAACTAAGGGAGGATGAGGGGAAAAAAGTTGGAATTAGGTTGGGTCGCGCGCGCAGGTGCCGTCATGCAGGTCAGGGTCAGATTAACCCCGATCAAGTTACCCCTCAGCGTGGGAGTGCTGGCAGCTCCGTGTAATAATAGGATAGCCGCGTCTAGCTAAAATATACGAGAGAGGCGAGGTGCGTTACTCCAGATAGATCTCACTTTTGTTATAAACGGTTTCATCGAGCTCCTGATTTATCTCGATGTACCTAACGAGATCCTTCGTACCTTAACCGATCCGTTTACACCCTCCTCGAATTCGGTTTCATTGGAAAACCGATAATTCCAGTATCTAATTGGTATTTATATTTTTCCGTCGAACCTCTACGAATCTTGTTCAAACGGTGTTAAAAGCGCGTAATTTCGAGCTCGCTTAAACTCTCTACCGTAATGTTATATTTAGTACATATTATTTGCTCAATCCCCTTTGTAGTAACGCCATAATAACCTACGTAATTCCGTTCCGTATTTATAGCGATGTAACGTTATAATAAGGGCTTCGCCGAGGAGTGGTCGACCTGTACTTTCATAGATCGATCTCATTTCGTCTTAAACGCGCTCATCGAATTCGAAGTTTATCTCGACGGTCATAACGGTAATTATCTTGATCGATCCGCGATTCGATTTATTTCTCACAGCATGAATTGCTGTTTCCGAACGGCAATCAATCGAATTATCCGAGAAAGATTAGACATGATTCCAAATCTGTCATTCTGGCAAGAAGTTACTTATCATTAAAATACAATCTTCAATACTGTTACGATCTTACAATTTTCAATATCACCTACATATATTCATATTACATATATCTAGCGCGATCGATCTTCTTTGTTACCTCGACTTACCTCGTTGTTTTAACGATACCCATCATCCTTTTATATAAGGCGTGCAAGAGACGGCTTTAATCTTCGTTAAAAAATGCCAATAAACCGTACCAATCTACGGCGTAGTAAATAGAGTAGATAACACACAAATCGGGTCTTACAACCGTACCAATTGCCTTTCGTCTCACGAGCCCCCGGGGCTATCGCGTCCGGTCCAATCTCGATTTCGTCTCCAAATGCCGATCGTATACCATCCAATCTGCGCGCGTATAAAACGAATGATCACCGAGAACGCATCGGGAGTGCCTACCGTGCTCTCCACCTCGGGCGACATCGTAATGATTACGCGTGTAATTTCAAGGATATTTATCCTACATCAACATTCCACGCGATCGAGAGACGCGTATATACGCGTATATGTATACGCGTGTTGCGTAGCCTGCGGCTCGAGACAATTCCGCGCGCACCTGCGCGCTTTAACTCGGATTTCTAAATATGTTACGTGCTCAACGTCTCTGGATGCGCTAGGTGATCCGTCTTCATTTTCGATCTCGTAGATGATGTAAACGAAACGAGACTTGGCGAAAATTGACATTTTTTTTAAAGATGTACAATTAAATTTCTCGTCTAGATATACCTATATACGCGCGAGGAAATATACAATATATGATATACATGCATCTCCTGTGTAAAGTCGTTATCGGTTATCAGCGATCGACAAGATACAGCTGGCACATATGTGTGTCGCCTCGGCGAGAATTGTCGATCCAGATAGGAATTAATTTTTATTTGCACGCTTCGCGTGTAACTTTTTTTTCGAAGCGGTCAAGAAATCAGCGACTGGAAGTTAAATTAACTCCGCCGTACGGAAGGGGCCCCCTCGATAAGGGGCCCCTAGCACGACATCGTTACACGCGTAATTTGAAAGTTATTTATCCACAACCGAAACTCTGTTGCACGCGGTGTCGTTGCAACAGAGAGAGTAAGTAATGAACGGCGCGTCGCCCGCAGCTTAATTAAATTCGTCGGAACGGGGGACGCGCACAACGAATGATAATGTTCTCGCGGGGACCGTGACCAAAGTCGATATCACAAAGAGCGTTTTATCCCGAGGATACGTCGCGCGTTACAATAAGATCGAATTAATTGGGACACCGCGCCAGGGAGCCAAGGGGTCCGTGGTTTTATTTATTATAGGACAGAGGAGAGCCGCCGACCCCCCCGCCGGGTCGTACGATTAATTTCATTTTATTCGGCACGAAAAGGTCTCGTTTTTCGACCGGTCCTAGAACACGCCTTGGTCCCGAAGCGTGTTCATTTGCTTCCCGCGCCGCTTTTTGACGTCGTATGAAGGTATAAACTGCGCATCAATGAATAATCGTATTAATCATATTGACGCTTGATAATGAGATGAATAGTGTAGTTTAGGCCTTTTACGAGAGAGAATTTTCACTTGCTACGAAATATTCTTAGAGATACAAATATACGCGATACGTCAACATCAAGATTTCTTAGAGCGGTGACAGGATATTCCGATTGGTTTTCTCGTACCGGATCGAAAGAAAAATGGTTATATTCCCTGATAGGGACATTTCTCTCGGCGCGCGATGTATTTGGTAATTCAAGAAAGCTATATATGCATATATATGTACGAGTTCACAGACGGATCCTCCAATACGCTGGAGATGCGGGAACTTGAATCCGTGAGGCAATCTGTACACCTGTTGCCTAGATCTGTGATTTATTTCCAAGATTTCCTTTCTCCTTGTATCTCGCACCACACGCTTCTCTACGCATTGTGCGTGGGCTTGCGACCGGAATATTTTTCTCTCATATACGTGGGACAAAACACGCGACGTGAAATATTCTCGTACACGACGATGCATCAATTCGAGGACGATGCACTTGGAGGGGCGAGAGGGAGTCTCGCGGGAGCAGGTATACAAAGAAGAAAATAAAAGATCTCAGAGCTTCGTGGATGGTCTCCTCTTCGATTCGATACGATCGTAGATCTTCGTTAGTCCAATGCATATGAAATGGCATGCGTATATTGTACCGTTATTTACATTTCGCGTAATCAAAGGAAATTACAGCTTGAATAAAAATTAAAGGATAATAACGACGATAATGCTAAAACACATTTTATATATGTACGTCATTCGAGTCGAATAGGTTGTTGTCTATTTTTTTTCCTCACAGCGCACTTTGTGTTTATTCTTAACTTTTATCGTAAATATCTACGTCACGTGTTACCATGAACTCAATTCGAAGGCGCGCCTCGACGACAATTTGGTCGTTACAATATATAAAAGGTACTGATCGACCAGGCAACGGCGCCTTGCTTCGCTTTCGCAACGGCCAGGCCAAGCTGTAGAAGCCGCTAAGAGCGGACGAGCAGATAATCTGCTTAAAATTCGAGCGTACAACGAGAGTGCACGGCCGTGCCGGCCTTCGATCGGGGGCTCCGATCGGGAGCGTTTTCTCGCCGCATCGAGTACCCGCGGCGGCTCAAACACCCGTCGAAGTGCTCTTAATCGACCGTAAATAATTGCATTTATCACACCTATCATTGCGAGCGTCGTGCGCGCTCGAGCAAGCGGGCCCTTCTCGAAATCTGCTTTCACTCCCGGAGAAAATTGGCACGTTGCCAATCTCGGACATCGATCCGAGGGCCGCGCCGCTTCTCGAAGTTTGATTTATCGCGAGCTGCGCGAGTTGCATCACTCGCGTGGTGTGAGGGGCACTCCTCACACCTGCCTGTGATACATAGCGTGGCCGCATATATCACGCCTGGTAATTATGATCGATGCGGGGAATAAAATTAAGGGCACGCGTGAGGGCGCATCGGCTCGTTAGATCCCCGAAAATCATTGCGCGCAATATCGGATTCGGAGGAACACAATTATAAAAATATCCACGATCGTATACAATTTAAAGAGGAGAGAATGATAAATAATAAACGCGCGTCTAAATTTTAATCAAGCCAAGAATGATTGAAAATCTCTATTTATCGGGATAGTCACTTAAAATAAAACAATTCTTGCGAATCCTAAATCTCGATGACTCGCAGATCCAAAAAGATGTTCACGCGATATTATGCTCCGCAGCCAACGACGCCGAATCATCGTAAACAACTAGAAGAGAGAGAGAGAGAGACTTTTGAGCGAGGATGGAAGGTAGTAGAAACGAGAATCCGAATCGTCCGCGGCTTCGTGATTGTCCTGCGGGACATAAAGTATAAACCACCCACAACATAAAGCCGAAGGAGTTATTGTAGAGCGTCACCTCCGCACCTGGATACCTTCTTGCGCGCTGAAGACCAACGACCACAAGCCGGGAATTTGCCAGCTGTCTCTCTCTCTCTCTCTTTTTCTCTCCCCTTTCTCTCGCGTATTTTTATTCCATCATCTCGGTTCTATCTCCCTCGCTCACTCCGGTATCGATTATCTCTCACGCTTTATACTTCTTATCCTCCTACCCTTCGTATGTCTTTCCCCCGTATTCTTTTTTTTATCGTACGCTTTGCCTCTTCCTCGCATGACTATTTACGATTCTGATTCGTTCGGTCTCTCTTTCGCTCCTTATTAAAATCGTTATCGATCCTCGTTCTTCTCGCTGGTTCCTGTAGATTATGGGAAACACCACGAGCCGGACGTTTATGGCTGCGGCACTCGCGATGCACGAGGTGCTCAATCGCGGATTTGATACAACTTAATCGCGAACACCCTCGCATTCCTTCCACCGGATTCTCCTTTTCGTTGCACCGTAAATACCGATCGCTCTCGTTGCTTCGTGGAATTTCGAAGGACACGCTCCTGCGGTTACAGGAATACCGAACAGCGGCGCTCTCATATTGAAAACCCAAAGCTTGACGTCGTTTTGCACGATATCGCCCGGGATTAATTAATTATCGTGGCCCCATCAGGATTACTTTTCCCTTAACGTAACACGATCCTCGCTTAATTTCCCCGAGGAAACACGAACCCGATAATTACGTAGATTTTTGCCCGAGCCCGCCCGGTCGGGGCATAAGTAAGAGAGATGCTCGAAGGAAGATATACCCGGACGGATATACTCAACCGGCTGGCGCTGCTCTCATCTGTATGGCCGTGCTATACATATTGTGGTGGTCTCACATTCGCCGCTCTGTGCGGCGGAGGGCCAACGCGATACAGATATGGTTTATATACCGGGCTTCATTGTGGCACGCCTTTGCGCCCCCTCTCGCAACGTGTAGATCCGCAGATACCCTCTCACGGAGCTGCTCCGCGCCTTACTAATGCTCCAGTTTATAAGGGTTATCTCTCGTCGGGATCCTTGACGGGGGCGTAGGAGGAAAAGGAGGAGGAAGTCGCTCGGAGAAATCGTCGGAAATCACCGGGTTGGCGAGAGGAGGAGAAAGAAATCGCGAGAGAGTAGAATGAGATGACGGAGAGAAACTACGAGAAAGAAATAGATTCGCGAAGAAACTGAGAAGGATGAGAGACCGCAAACGGATAGAAAGAAAAGAGGATGTGGAGATAAAAAGAATGTGTGTGATCGCGGACGAAGGAGGAAAATAAGAGATCAAAGAGCTACGGAAAGAGAATGGACAAGGTGAAAAAAGAGAAAGGAATACGGTAGACAATTCCGTAGAAAGACAATAAAAGAATACGATGGAGAACTATAAGGAAGAAGAATCTCGTCGGGATCCTCGGGGGAGTTTTAGGAAAGATGAGCGGGAAACGTCGGAGGACAGAAATTGGTAAAAATTCCACGGAGACCGCGAAATGAGAAGGGGAGGTCACGGAGGGTCCATGAGAACGGGAGGACGAACTAATGTAAGAAGAGAGACGATGAGGCACGGCGGCGTCCTGAGGCGCCTTCAGATTTATTTTGCGGTCACGACTCTACGAACGCTGGATAAAGCGGAAGCGGACTCACGCTGCAGCGATGCTAACTTGGAAAAAACGTATCGACAGGTACGATCGTACAATAAATCGCGGTTTATAAGAGACTCCTCGCGATTGTTACTTCGGTCACGAACAAGTTACCCGCAAAACGCTTCTATGGACATATTTCTTTCTATCATGATTACGGCCGTTACAAGATGCTATTCTTCGGTTATCGAGAATGCGACACGTGTCCACGAGAGAGTTTATGTAAGATTCTAACATTTTCGCATTATTTTTGTCTCTATTCCAGTCAGGTCGGATTCCCGCAGAAGAAACGATCACAGCTCATACACAACTCTTGCACTTATCGCAAGAGAGTTGCATCGATAAGATTTATCGAGATGTACAGATGTTCAAAAGTAATAATTAAAGATTTGAGACAGAGTTGTGTGCCCGTGACACCCGTAATAACGATCATCGCGAATTATGATCTCGCTGCATTAAGATGCACCGATATCCGAAGGATTAATAACACTCGCGAAAACGAGGGTGGATCAGAAAGTCTGGAGAGAAAGTCAGGACACGCCACTCGGCATCATCCTTCCCGACGCACATCGAATCACTCATCGTTCCCTTTCGAGGATTTACGTCGTGCCGCGATAATAATTTAGCAGTCGCAAAGAGAGAGAACCGGCGCGGCACGTTGTGAACGCAACAACGTGTAATTTCAATTTGCCGAACAGACAAATTAGTCGTCGCTGGTGAACGCATTGCTGATTACGACGCGCCCGGTAACTCATCAGATCCCCGAATTACACGTCCCAGATGGATGATATCGCGTACGATACACGAGATGGATTTTCGATCCACTTAATGGTAATTAGACTTTAAAGACTGAACCGCCGCTTATTAACTCCTTGTTTCTGCATTCGCTTCTTCTTCTTCATTTTTAATGTTCTCTACAATTTCGGTTGTTTTACATTGAGATATAAAGAAAGCTTCAATCTATCTTGCAATGAGAATTTTCTATGAAATCTTATTGAGAGAAAAAGAAAGAGAAACAAAGAAAATACATAGTCATTAATTCTTTCGCGAGCACAAAAAAAATTTAATTTGTTCCAAAATAATTCGACTTTATTTCTCCTTAATCAACAATAATATAATCGTACGTTTGCCTCTCTCGCGTATCCGTATATAAACATCCGCAATTCTTGCGTAATTAGCAACAGATATTCGCCCGTTGTCCCCCTCGGCCATCGCAACCCGAAGAGATTTCCAAGGACAAGGATCCTCCTCTCATTCGGTAGGACTACACGACGGTCGCGGAACAACAACTGTGGTGCCCTTTTAATTACACCTCGGTCTAATTTATTGCGAAATCCGCACCGGTGGCAATGCGATCAGATAAAACCCACGGCCATAAACCACGGCGTCATATAAAACTTCTTTTATTCCTAACCGGCTGTGGACCAAGCTCTTGTGTGCCCGGTACTCTTTCCCTCTATCCTCGTTTCTCTGTGCCGCGCTCTCTTTCTCCCACGATATCCTTTGCCATACGTGGATGCATAGGAACCCCATCGACCTTCCTTATTCCACACTCGTTCCCCTCTCCTTTTCTCTCTCTTGCCTTTCTTTTCGTTTTCTTTCCTCCACATGCGTTCCCCTCTCGAACTCGGTCTCGTGGCATACCATCGGAGAGAGATGCCGGACTATCTCTCTCCGACCTTCAGACGTGCGTCCTGCCTGCGGCCGCCCACGCGCCGACCCGACGCCCTCTCATACCATTCCATAAGGTTCTCCCACTGCCACGAGCATGGGTTCTCCCGAGCATGGGAGACGTACATTCACGCATGGTCTCTCCGTCGATGGTTACGAGCACAGTAGCCGACGGGTGTGCGAGAAACGCTTAACGAATCGACATGCAATAAACATACCGGCTCTCCGGATGTAACCCGCCTGTTTGAGAAGATGTAGGACGGGATAAACAATGGGGAATAAAATCGAGGCGGTAAAAACGAGAGATCTCGCGTCGCGCGAGCGGGAGGAATTTTTTTTTTTTTTTTTCTTTTTCCCAAGAAACTTTATGCCCCTCCCCGTAGTCTCGCTTCATAGACATCTTCTGTGAACATCCCTTTAACATCGCAAAACAAAATCGCGCATCCCGCTCGCCGCGATGCATCTCTCGTCTCTACCACACGTAGAGAGAGTGATGGATTACCCCGAAGCTCTTTCTTCCGTCTGAGAATGAAGCTCTCGTCGGCGCGCTTTGAATTTTTTCCTTTTATCTCTTCGCCGGCTTCTTAAAAGACACCGAGGAGCTTAATCGCGTCGAGGATCATGCGGGCAAGCGCGCTTTCAAACATGGCGGATCGCTAAAAGAACATCGACCAGAAGAATTGACCAGGTGGCCAGGTGGGAGGACTTGATTGGACCAGTAAGCAAGCTCGTATTAATAATTCAAAGACTCTATAGGCTCTGCCTCACTAGCGAAGCGCTCACGGTTGCGCGCGTGTCTTGATTTACAAGTGCATTTATGGGGTAGGCGGCAGATGTACTTTCGGTCTCGATCTTCCTCTTTTCTCTCTTCTCTTCTCCTTTTTTTTCTGCGATGCGGCTCGTACATCGCGTATTTTAAGGAAGCTTCGTTAGGCCGTCTGCCGTTTATGGAGATCCTAATGATTCGAGAGCCCTTCCCGCCTAGTGGCACAACTGAAATTTAAATCAGCGCCCGAAAACACGATACACGAATGGCTCTCTTAGATGTTATGAAACGATCGCCGATCCTTTAACAGCTTCGAATTTTATTGAATTCCGATCGAGACAATTTCGTTTCGTTTCCAACTCGGAGAATAGGGGACGCCTTCCCTGTAGACACCGTATGAATATTTAAATTCGTTCTTAGTTTTTTTTCCAACAGATCTCTGAAATCTATATACGATGCATATAATTTTTTTTACTACGGGCAAAAGTAAATAATGTAATATTTAAGATTAACAAGAGTTCATAAAACTTTTAACGATATACAAAATGAAGAGAGAGAGAGATCTCTGCTATATTTAAATAAGATATTTTTCTGAGTGTATTGGCGCAACTTTTCTGGTCCGTCGTCAGCGCAGACCCCCACGATAATGCTGGAGGGTTAATATCCGCGCTGTCCATCCGGTCTAAAACATCCGGGTGAGTAATCGGTGCGCTTTATTAAAGTGGATCGCAGCGAGCATGGATGTGGGCCCGCATAAGCGCGCAGCTGTACTCTGGACAAACGAACGATCCGTATTTGTCAGAGTAAATTAGCCGCGGATACCGAGATAACGAATCGAACGACGCTCGACTTGTGCATAATAAAGCAACGGCGGGACCCTAATCGTTTCAGTTTAATCAATCGGCTATGGACCTATATATTTGGACAAATAAGTTAACGTACACATTTTAATGAAAAAATAAAAATAATATAATATCTTTAATAATCTTTAAGTGAATATATCTGTTAGATTTCAAAATATTTTTTCGATTTTTTTAGATATTATTAGAAGACGAGTTAAACAAAAAAAAAATATTTTATTTTCTTAAAATCGAAGCTGATGACTTCTAGCTATTTTCGAGATCGGTTTATCGAGGAGCTTTTAAAACTTGTTGAACGGACCGTAACGTTGACTTCTCGATAATTAACACCGCGAGTATTTTGGGTCCGTTTACTTACCGATCTGCAGTCCGGCAAGAAACACAGCCGGCAATTAAATTCATTTGTCAATTATTTGACGAATCTCCGTCCCCCATCCCGAGTGTCCGGTGGGCCCGATTCGTGCCGAGTCGCTTCGCTTTACGACACTCACATATTTTTGTATCCGATCTGTCTAATTGCCGGCCGACGAAGAAGCCCCATCCGTGATCCATGTGTGGCCGTCGTCGCAAAAACTTCAGATATGTCATCGCGCAATTATCCCACCAGCTGGACGAAGGTGGTCCAGGTGGAAAACAACGTTTTACCCGTCGATGGCATCCTGGAATCCTTGGTTGAAAGTCCCTTGCGTGAGATTCGACTTTTTCGGTCATGGATCGGGGCCCAATTAAACTTGTGTTATGGCGGAATGCTCTTTCCCAACCGATACCATTATATTGCTTTCTCGATATCTGCGTATCCTCTCAATACCTAAGAATAGCTAATATCGTTTCGAACGGTTGCGTGGAAATTAGCAATTGAATACAAATTATGCGGTCGATTCTCGATATGCAAATATATATTGCTTTGAGGAAATTTATTATAATGCTTCTTTTTTAATCGTTTTCTTAATCATTTGTGTGTGTGCAATAAAATTTCAATATTATTTTCTGCGAACAACTTTATTACATCGAACATCTCAATTCAAGTCAACCTCCAACTATGATAATGAAATTGCGGACGTCTGAACATTTTATCAATCTGTATGTACAAAATAGTGTACAACTCATTACGTTTTTCTCGATAATAATTCACATTAAAGCTCGTAAAACTGCACTTACAAGCGCGTTCTCGATTATCAATTTATTACCGCGAGGTAACGAGAGAGCAGAGGTTTTTAAAAAATCTTTTAGCATATATAATCCTATGCTGCCGATCGATTTCTTCTGGTACAATCGTAACTCTCAATATCGCGTTTCTCTGCCATCGAGGAGCGCGTGTTACCGGTTTTAAAACCCTATAAAAGCCGTTCCCTCTCGCAGTTCGCCGTCAGACAAGAAACGCCATGAATCTTAAAGAGACCTAGTTCGAGCCCTGAACCAGACGATCGAGCATGCCCGATCGCACTCGCGATTAATCGCGGCTTAACGGCTGATGACGCATCGATCGTGCTTAAGCCGCGGATGCCGCTCGGCTTATTAACTCGTCGAGAGGAACAAGAAGGAAGTCGACTAGGAAGCTTTAACGATAAGCTTACGAGCAAATGAAGCAGTCAATTCGCCTTCAATGCGGAAGGATGAATATTTTTATAATTCTCTCTTAGGATTTATAATAATAAGGATTTATAATAATAAGATTATCCGTCATATATAATTTTCACATTCTCTTTATTTTGTGCTCTTCAAAAAAAGAGATTACAAAAATATTAAATTATTAAACATCGATATATCTATTGTTCATCCGATTGCAACTTTATTATCGCGTTATCTTGCTAAAATAAAATAAAATCTATAGAAAAGGAAAGATTTTTAATTAAAAAAAAAAAAGACTTATCAGCAACACTCTGCTAATGCAGCATGTATCTCCTTTTAGCTTCACGTTATCACATTCTTCGCTCTCGCGGGGATCGTTGCGCGGCGCCGCGCATCAATTGCAACGAGGAATGCCGCTCCAAAGTTACACCTGGTCTTGCGAGGAGGGCATCTCGTGTATCGGGCGTCGGGATACACTACCACGTCCCTCCGTAGAGTCATGGGAACGTTAGCCGATCCGGTAAAGGAACTCTCCGCGCGGAAACGAGAGTCACGCTCGTGATTTCATCGTTATCGCTCGCTAAAAGTGGTCCCTTTCGGATCCATCCAATCGTCGACCTGAAACCAGTGCGCCAGTAGTTATTAACTCGTTTCACGAGATTTTAAAAGTTGTTGAGCGTCGTAAGTTACGGCCAGCCGGGTACGCTAAATTCCCGCAGATTTATGTTATCGTCCCGCGATGGGTTAATTAAGAATTGAATTTCTCCAGAGCGACACAGGCTCGTTGCGCTGTCCGACGCGTCGAATTTATAGATCCATGAAACAAAGTCCTAAATCGTGCACACATAAACGCAAGTTTCTACCGTAATATTATTTTTACGATGCATTAAGCTTCGATCCGGAGCTATTCTCTCTCCCTCCCCCCTTCTCTCTGTCCAACGCCACGGACATGGCTAAAAATAAATCTTCAAGTATCCAAGATACAACGTGTATGTACCAGCATGTCACCTAAAAGCACTTTGACGCGAAACGGATGCATCGTGCGCGGTGAATCGTTCGGTCACGAGGGTTGAATCGCGCACAATCCTCTCTATACGGTTTATTTTCATTGCGGGTATATGGAAATAGCGATCGATGCTCGCAACAAAGTAACGAGGAGAATCTATCGTGAGAAGCGACACGATAGATATACCATTCCGCACCATCTCCCGTAGACTCGCGGCTATGCGACTCCCACGGTTCGCCGAGCTTGAAAAAAAAAAAAAAAGAAAAAAGCGCGAGTATAAAGCCCCAGTCCCCTTCATCCCATCGCGAAAAAATTTTGCCGTAGCGAGAACCAATAATTGCATACGGGATTGTGCCAGTAGCCGCGAAGTGCCGGGGCACAAGGGGCGTACGTGTCGGAGATGCGATTCTGCCGGGGCACAAGGGGGGCAGAAAGAACGAAAAAGCTAACTGCGGGGTGGATGGGACGAGGGATGAACCGAGAGTCGAACCGAGAGAGGAAGGAGAGAGATATATGTATAAGCGAACGGTTGAAAGCACTTGAGTTCTTGCACGGTGAGGTGCGAGGGGCAATTTGCGGTGCGCTGCGAATGTTTCATTACTGAGAAGCGTTCACCGCTCAGCTACCGAATTTCGAATGAGCTACCGGCCAGGTACGACGAGAGAAACACTCGCTCGCGCGCGTCTGTCAGCCGCTGAAGACTCGTAATTGAAATCCGCTGCCTCGGGAGCCATGCCGACCGCAAATCGCGCAAGCAAACACTTTTGTCTCGGACCGTCCGCAATTTGCATCGTTACATTGTGCGTTCGCGGGTCCCCGCGCAACACGCGTGCGCGAGACGCATCTGTGTACACGCGGATTCGAAAAAAAAAAAAAAAGAAAAAACAGACATTTATTCCATGGCGTGGAGAAATATCCCGTTAGGATTTGTACTTAATACGCGTCTGGCATGTTATATGGGAGGTATAATTTAGGATATTGCGTATGTAGCAATTTTGCAAAATTGTGAAAGTTGGAACAGACCTGAAACAGGCGTCATTGAATATAAATTATATCAATTAATGAAACACACAATAATATTAAATTAATATTAAATTATTCTAATTTAAATGCATTATATTTGTCTAATGAGTAATGGTGATAATTATATCATTTCTATCCATTTTACAAAAATAAATGAAAGCTCTCTAATAATAATTTTTAATCTTCAAATAATTTATATAATATTATACATATAATAAGAAGAAAGAGAGAAACGCATCCAAGTTTTTACAATCTAAAATATATTCCTTAAGGCTCTCACATCGTATCTCAGAGATATGATGGTATAATACATTATGATACTCGATATGATACATCCCTTGCTGCATGAAGCAGATGCGAATGTATGAATCCCATCGTGGGAAATATTTCGTCTTAAAATTTAGAGAAATATTATATTGTCAAGCGACAATTCTTCGACAAGATGCTGAGAGAAGACGCAAGGTTTTTGGACTTCACGGATTAGATGGAAAAATGAAATTTGAAATTTACGCCTCGAAATCCTCGCGCGTGGCTGCGCGGATGATTCCATCGAAATTCAACCAAATTTGAGCGGTTCTTCCCCCGAGCGGTTTATCGTGTCTCCGAAGATTAACAAAGACTTTTGGTTCGAGCCCGCAGCCTAATCTCCTCATAAAAAAAGTGTTCAATATTTCTCGAGGACGAAGCAATCCGATGATCTTGGGATCAACCTGAAAATTATTAACGTTGTGTTCCTAAGCCGCAGTCTATGTCACTATCAAATCTTCCATATTTATTACAACGCAATCTGACGGTTGCAAACTACCTATAATATTAATCTTCCTTCTACATCTTCTCTCTTTCTATTTCTACAATATAACTTTCCTGGAACACATCAGGTTACATATCAAATTATTAAAATATTTTGATACAAGAAGCATTTACAATTATGTAAAATAAGTATACATTTTGAGTTGTAAAAATATAATTTATCCTTGCGCGTGCTTAATATACATTCTCATAAAAATTAATGTTGCCGTATTACATAAATATGTTTCTATACAATCACTGGGAGATGTTTATTACCTTTGAAGAAAAAGAATTCAGGCGCGGAGCCTTAATCACGCGAGATATCATTTCTGCGGGCGACTACGGGCTGTCGGAAAGAATCGAGAGAATTAAAGTTGATGAAAGATCTCCCCGACGGCGATTTATTCACGCAGGGTGATGTGATACCCCAGAGCCCGACGTCTTCTCTCTGTTGAAATATCGTGGCTTATGAGACGGAGCGGTTCGGGTTCTCCGCGTTGAATTTGTAATTCGTAAATTATTGCATCGTCGACTTTTTCTAAAGAGACCATTACTTAACAGCATCCGGTTAAATATCGCCGCGATTACGAGAGGCATCGAGGATTTACGCGTTTCCACTTCCGCCATTAGAAAGCATCGATTCTACCGATCACTACGTTCACCGAATGGCGTTCAATCTTGGCAGATGTTGATGCACAAGTTCGGAACAATAGAGAATCGAAAGTGCAATTACCGAGCGTGTGAATAATCGATCTCTCTCTCGCAAGGTAAAATGGCAATGGACGAGATTTTATTCTTAGAGAGCTGAGAGTTTCATCAAAATCAATTTTTTTTTATTCGTCCACAGCAAGCTCGATTTGCACATTGCGAGGCTTTCATTTATCATACCAACTTATCGTGAAGATATAAAGAGCCGTATAAGGAGCGCCGGTTGGTTTGCCTCTCGTACTGTCAACGAGAAGGCTATTGTCAACGACAGATGGACATCCAATGGGCAACACGTGTTACATACAGCGACGCATACGATATACCTACGTGCTTCCCGCACGAGAGAAAGAGGACCCCGCGATGCACCGATGGTCCTTTTGTCTTAAGAAGGACCGGGCGGAGCGCGCGTCATTGAAGAATGCGTGTGCAACATCTGCACTTCTTTTGACGTCTCTCCGAGATGCTCGGAGAAATGGATATCTGCCGGAAGGCTCGAGCACGTCTTCTTTCAACTCATTCTCTCGAATCTCGCACGAAATGCATTTAAAGGATATATACGTACGTAAATCGAAATGTAAAGCATAAACTTTTTGTATGTTTCCTTTTAATACTTTCCCCCAAATCTTTTCGAGAATAGCAAAAGACTTTCGTGATGCTCTTAACTCGACGTAAATAGACTTAAATAGATTTCTTTTCTTCTCGAGAAAGATATTTTTCTCGCATACGAAAATATAAAAGGGATATGAGATTCTTAGCGCCTTAATATGCACCACAAGCGTGGTTTACTCGACGGCGCACAAAAGGCTATATGCTAAAATCCTCGAATCCACTTTCTTAGACCAAAAACAGTTCGCTTCTAAGCGCGTCTCGTTTCCAGCAAAAAAAAAAAAAAGCTACACTCTTTCGCCGCGGTCTCCGCCATTTTCATTCAAAATACATCCTCTTTGAGGAGCCTTCTAAGCCGACGCTCTCCGTGCGCCGTGACTGATGCGTCGCAACGTTGTTCTCTGCCCCTTTAACGACACGCAACCATCCTAAAATCCAAGCGTATACGAGAAAAGGGATTCCTCTCGAACGTGACTTGTCTCCCCGATCACGCCGGGCTGACGCATTTAAATTTGAGATGGACGCGCATTCGTGAGCGGCATAAGCATGGATAGTATCTGTTACACACAGCTCGATCCACGGTATCTTCCCCAAACTTCCCTCGGTCGGAGTTGGTTCCACGAAACTGTGGTGAGAGTGGATACGCCCTGCGAGAGTAACCGGCCGTGTGCGCGAGCCGCTTCGTCACCGCTATCAGTCTCTCTCCCAGGACAGTGTTAAGTTACAGACATTACAGACGAGACCCACGAGATAAACGCCACTCAAGGAACGAATGCTCGCCCAGGAGACGCGATAAAAGTGTATCTTTACAGTCTCGAGATTTTTTTCGTGGACCACGGATTTCGGGCTCCACACCTGCCCGCATGCGGGAGAACGGTACTAAGTGCGACGATTATTCGTGCTCTCTCTCTTTCTCTTCGCGGAATGGGACGGATCCATCGCGCTCGTTAAATTCAGGCCCGATAATGGTATCGGTCCCGTACGAAATACCTCATGCGCCTCTGACGCAATAAGTCCGTTTTACAAATCACTCGCTACAACTCGCGGGCCAATTTATTAGCCGGCGCGTCGATGTGAATTATAGCGGCCCGTTGGGATTTTAATTGGAAACAGATGGAGGAGCAAAGCATTCACGCGTACGTTGACACTATACGAAACGTAATAAAAAATAATGACAATTGTGTCCGCTCGTTCTTGTAATCACAAGAGTTACGGAAATTTATCGTATGCGACCTGCCAAGAGAACAGAATAGCGCTCCTCTTTATTTTTATTCCACATCATACATCCGGCATTCTTTCTTGCAACACACATTGTAAGGACAATCTAAATTATTTAATTTTTTAATCAATATTTAAAAATTAAAATGTATATATGTATAATATACATAATGTACAATATGCAATAAATACGAAATTAATATTCCATAGAAATTGTTTTATATATTTCTATATAAGATAATAATAAACTGTTAAAAATGAGCAAATATGTGCAAAATAAATAAATAAATAAAACAATACAAGGCGATGATTTTACGATTATCGAAAAACTCGCACATTGACAGTTTCTTGCTTCTATAAAAATTTTCATTCTAATCTAATGGATTGATAAATAGTCGATTTGTCAAGCAAAGCGAAAATGTCGACGGCTTAAAGTGCAATCAGCTTCATGACTTTAAAATCAGTGTCCGACAAAACCGCGTCGACTGTACCGACTCGCGTTCCGTGTTCATTTGAATATTTTATTGTTAGTACTTTTCAATAACATACTGATAGGATGTAGTGGGATTTTATGACCGAACGAGAGAACGTTTAAGCAGGCAGACTGGATTAGGGAGGCATTTTTTTCGTAAAGGAACATAAAGCAGCTCGAGCTTGCTGATGCACCATTCGGCATAAGAATCTCATATCGATTGCAGAGAGACATCGTAAACGAAGTGCAAAAGCGAAGGATTATTACGTGCGAATAATCGTAAGTCATACTCGTGTCGACACATTATCGTTTCGAAACATATCCTGCCTGTACAATTTCAATTTTGTTTATTGATTAAGAATATATGGAAAATATATTTTTCTTCTGAAGTGATTTTGCTTAATTTATTTTAATAATTATATTTTTTCATAACAATTTATATAATATAATATTTTATATAATATTGAACTAGTGCAAACTGTGTAGCGAATAAGATAAAATCAATCATTAAATATTGTGAAATAAAAGTGTAAAACCGTACAGCATTTTACATAACTTCATTTAATATCTTCCATTATAGGGTAACCTCGTTACTCATTTCGCGACAGAAAGATTGGCGACTTCCACGACAATTCTTACAGAGAAGCACTTTAACCTCCCTTGACGACTTTCGCACAGAGCGATTGAACTGCTCTTCATCAATCAAGCCATTCGTATCCACTTAGTTCCATTTATTTCCTCTTTACTACTTTACTTATTTCCTGCTAGCAATGTTACAGAGAGCGGTACAACGGCTCTTCAAAGGAACATCTACGTCATTTTCGTTAGTGCGTCTTGACTAGGCACTTGACACTCAAAGAGATCTCGCGTCACATCCTGTTAGACTTTAGACGAAACAAAATCATCTCCAATAATTCACAGATTTATTTAGAGATATAAAAGAAATTTTAAGTTATATAATATTGTTTGTAAAAATTGTCTTTCGGTAATATACGTGTATCTGCAGAAGAGCTCATTATCTTGATTTTATAATCATCTCGAAACATACAAAAAAAAACGAAAATACAAACCGCTCTTTATAGAAAACATGTGCCACACGATGTTGATGACAGATCGCAGACGGGTCTTGCAGAGCGCGTGAAGTCGATAATGGCTTTGCAGTCTTCGAGTGTCCGGAAACTTTCAAGCACTAACAACTTGAAAAGTTCTCGAAGCACTTGAGATAATTTCGCGAGTTTTTTCTTTGTTTCTGCTTCACGACTTCCTCTTTCCCGAGAGCCGGAAAGGGACACCGACGGTGTCTGCGAAATGTCTCACACGATCTCGTTGTTCCGCACGCTTCGAGATCGCCTCGACACACTTGGAATACGAACTTACCCTCGAGAGTCGTGAGCATGATGAAGAACGTGAGGGTAAGAAAAGACGCAGAAATATCGATATCCCAAGATTCCACCCACGTAAAGGAACTTCCTGTTTTTCACAAGGGATATTTATCTGTTTCTCAAAATCCTTGCCTAAACTAACACCTAACGTATGAAAAGGGGCGCCTTCAGCGACATTCTATCTCATCCTACACATCTACCATAACTCGCAACACACTTTTCGTTCTGGTCGTTCTCGCGATGCCACCTGCGATCTACCTGCGCGTGCTATTTCGTAGTTGAGGAACCTTATCTCACGACATCCTCTCTGTCGAGGGAGGCCTCGCTTCATCACGGACACCTTCACCGAGAATTATCGGTTCTTCTACCCGAGGCGAATGATGAAATCTCAGTTAAGTAGTGTTCTCGCATCCTCTATTTTACATCGAATCGCTTCGTTGGAAGACCCATTATATATAAAATTAAACTACGCTAGCAACTCTCTCGCTAATATAATTATAAAAAATTATAAAATCCTTTCGTAAGAGATATCATTTTTCATAGATATCTTGCTACCGTATGAGATGCATAATCTTGAAACTAATGGTTACCAGTCTCCATTTAGAAGATAAATTCAAACTTCTCATAAAGCATTCTATTAATATAAATCACCTCTTTTACTGCAGCATGGCCGACATAATAGAAAGATCAACGAGACGCGTGAACTTTAGTACCGCAATTATTCAGACACCCATGTGGGAAAACGGCAATTTTCTCTTCTACATTTTCTACTTTTACATCAGAGAAAGAGAGAGAGATATCTTTTCTTTTTTTAAAAAATAAATATTCGATGTGATTATCTAAATTATTAAAATATTCTCATATTTATATTACAGTATATAAAAAATTCTCCGTGATCTATGCGCTAAAATAAAAAAAAAACTAATTATTCAGTCAGTCGGTTGCATTTTTCTTGTCAGAATTCATTCTTCTGATAATAAGTTTATTACGATTGCAATAAATATCTTTACAGAGTTGTCCAGCGCGTCTGGTACTAGTTTCTCTTCCACTTCTTCTCCTATTTTCGTACATACAGGAGACGGATATCGGATCGGAGGCGAAGAGATCCTCGTGAGATCCATGTCCATGTCGGTATCTCGACACGGTGGACTAATGCAGATAGGTCCCAAGACGATCGAGATACATCCCCAGTCGGGGGAGGCAGCCGCGCGAGGCGAGAGAGAGAGATAGAGAGAAAGAGAAAAGGGAGAAAGAGAGACACCCACGCAGGTGGGACCACACACGACGGTCCCGTCATTTGTTGGACACTGCATGGGCATGTCGTGTTCCACGGACACGCGGTACATAGCATTGTACACTTCTTGACGCTGTCCCGCGGCGTGTCGTATCGCCAGCGGGCCGTGCAACTTTATGGCCGAAGTCGATTGCGTACGACTCGAATAGACCGACTCGTAAAATCTCGTCGACGTGGCTACAAAGCGGCCGATGGTCCACGATTGAAGGCGCTAATCGATACTCACGATCGAAAGAGTACCGAAAGATTCACTTACGATTTCTTCGACCCTTTTAATGTGACATTATCGTAGAGGCGATTCAACGATAACGCTACCAAAGTAGCATCCACCGAGGCAATAAAAAGTAACGAAAAGTGTGAAGTAAATGTGGATAAATTATATGCACCATAAAATACTTGATGCGTGAAAAGCGCAAGTCAAAGTTTGAACGTAGATAATAAATAGCAGCAGACGAAACTTCTTTCTATCAGCTCTTTTATTTTCTCCTTATTTTTCGCTACCTGTATAATACTCACTAGCGGATCCTGACGTCGATAATGGGGGGGGGGTTTGCAAAAATATTTTATTTAATATTTTTGGTTTCATGATTAGCTTTTATTCCTGCATCAACGACGTCGATAGCTCTTTAATGTTTGTTTTTCTTTATTTATATTTTTTAAACAAATTGAGCAAAACTGTTTTTTTTTAATTTCCAAGGGGGGGTTTTAAACCCCCCCCCCCCCAGGATCCGCTAGTGATAATACTTATACAGAAAGAAACTTTTCAAAGTATAAGGCTGATTATTTGAAGTAATGATCAATAGATCTTGTTATATCAAAACTTATTTATTAATTTGTTACTCATGTGTATATGTGTATAAGAGAGGAATCATATAGTAGTTTTCAAATATATAGATGATTTTTTAGAAAATAACGATATCAATTTACCTATTTTGAATAATCACGAAAAGATAATTTTCACCTTTCTCTTTCGACGAAGGACATCGAGTCGAAGGAATGTTTCTCGCATCAGCAGCTCGTGTTGTCCTTCCTCATGGTCCAAGAATCATTCAAATTATAATTCCTCGCTCCCCGGAGGAGAGAGGGCGATCGAGATAGACCGCGGGGGTAGGTAGTGAGAACTCTTCTGTGGTTCCAGGAGAGGAGGACAAAATAGTCGCTACTTGATGGCGACTTAAGGTGATTTTGAATGGTGCCTAACGACTTGGAGCCGCGTCATGGGGCCCCGTGTGCGACTGCCGCGCCAAATAATACGGAGTCACGCTGGGCAACGTGTCCCAATGTCACGATGGTGAACGGCTACGGTGAAGATAATGTCCTCCCACACGGCCGTCAGTTCGCTATTCCGTGGTTCTTAACCCCTTACCCCACCCGGGATGCCTTTTTTCTTAAATCTCGCGGCATCCCGCATAATGAAGCCCGTCGGTTGAATCCGCGCGGGAGAAGTTTATTGCGAATTAATGTTTCTTTTTTCTCTTTCTTCGATTTCTTTCGACGGTATATGCGACCTACCTGGGGTCGCGATTCAAATGTCACTAGCCGGACTCGATTAATCGTACACCGGTGCGCGTGTCCACGCCTTCGCGTGATAAATCGATTGCTATATACTTGCGATCGGTGGGAGGACGTTTCATTAATTAAATTCGCCGATAAGCGCTAACATTATTTAACGAACTCGCGTACTCCATTAAAATTTGTGTGGCAAATGTTCTTTCAATCGGAATTAAATATCGAAATACAGGAACGGAGCCGGTTTCCAGATGCTACCATGAGGCAACGCGTTACTTTATTATGTGCAATAAATCATGCTTCGGTCGTATAGCTTGTTTCGCCACCCACTTAATAAACAAGTTAATCAATTTTGTTTTGACAGCTAAGTTATCTTGACGATTTATCGTTAAGACTAATCAGCAATAATGTAAATCGACTCAAAATTTAAACAAAAAGATATTTTCGCTTTTATCAAGAGAAAAATATTACATTGTATTATAAATTTAATATTAAACGTACAAGTTAAATGTTCACAAGAGTTGCCGCAATCATCAACATATCTCCGTCATACGTTGCATATGTCTTGCAGTAAGCCGCCGCGGCGATTCAGTTGTTTTAGGATCTCGCAGGACTCTGGAACTCTGGAGGTGGCTGACTGGCAAGAAAAGAGCCCGAAAGTAGACGGCAAAGATGACTACGGATGAAAGTTTGTTTTTATTGGAGAGGGGAATCTTCATCCGCGTGCGATTCCTTTGACGGATCGTCGCCTCTCGCGCTCTTTCTCTCTTTCTCTCTCCTTTTTCCTCCCCGAGGTAGAAAAATAATGGTGTCTCCGGACATGACGACAAAGTCAAGGACTGCTTTAATGTCCCGGCACGTCCAGTCCAGTCGACACACAACGAGCTTCGAGAAAATAATCGTGCTTTCCAGTATTTACGAGTATCCCGCGGAATATCGTGCGCCATCTCACCAGTAAAGCCCTCACAACTCTGTCGGGCACAAAAGTTTATTTTTCGACGAGAAGTCAAGAGGGCTTACGTGGTCCCCCTGCACCGACGTGACATTTGGTCCCTAAAAACCGACGATAGTCGTACACTCTAAGTAGCGACTTCGCAAAGAACACATTTACAATTTTATTCGAACGTTGTAAAATTATTTACAGGAAGCAACATAAATTATTCTATTTCATTCTGTCTCCTTTTATAAATTATTCCGTCAACAATATTATACTTGCACAATAATTATTATATCTAAAGTAAAATAAAATTATTTAATTACAAGATACAAAAAATTGTAAATAATATTTGATGTAAAATATTAATTCAAAAAATTTCTCTGCGTAGTAAGTTTTCAAATGCGATTTCTGTTTAATATTTAGTTTACATCTGATACGATGAACATATATATTTTCTTTTTTCAACTTGTTCTATTGAGTGACCAAAAACTCAGAGTCAGTAGTTCCGTAAACACTATGACAAAACAATTTGGCGAGTCGTCCGCGGATCACAATACCGAAAGAATATAAAGGACGAATCTCCTGAATCACTGCAACAATAGGGCTGTCAAATTTGTTGGTCCAACTTACGGACAACTGCTTGAATCTAATTGTCTACGGTTTGGACGCGCAATATCTTTTTGCCTTGCTAACGTGATGTCTTCTTTAAGCGGTGAATAACAATAGAGAGAAGAAGGAAGATTTTTAAGGTGAGGAGCGATTTGAGTATTTCACAACTGACTTTACAGTGATTTCTAAAAAGTACCATGTTTGATTGTAGAAAATCTATCAGTAAAATAAAATCCACTAGAGAGAAGCGTAAAATAAAGCTGGACTTTCTAAAAAGTCTGTACAGTAATGAAAGTTTTTTACAAAATGACTTCTTTGACAAATGTGCACATTTTGAGAATTTAATTTAAATCAATCCTGACATTATTGTAATTATGTTTCGCAAAATTGCCTTAATTTCAATAACGAAATTTCTTCAAAGAAACAAGATTGTTAATGACACCTATTATGTAATTACCTATTTTGGAATAATCTATAATTCGCAATAGAGACTTTAAGACAAAAATCTATTTGTAGTTTCATATGTCACATATCTTAATATTTATATCTTATACACATATACATGTGTATTTTAATTCTTTAAATGGTATTATTGGACTCGGTACACGGAATTCCATACCTGGATAGAAGAAATAGCGAGAGAGCGTGACGGATAAGAGAAGTAACGATATATAAGAACAAAGAGAGGTACGTATACGCGGCTCTGCCACCTGTCCTATCGTAGTCTAAGAATAGAGCAATGCAGCAACGCGAGAGGAGCAACATCGCCGGCAAGATGCTGCGTGCTTACCGGTTCATGCGCCGCTTCTCTTTTTTTCTTTTTCTTTTTCTTATTCTTACGTTCCATCCCCGGAGGCGAGAGAGCCGGCCGCCTCTCTTCCAGCATTTCCCCGCATGGCTTTCTTCAGGGCGCGCGCGGCTAATGAGAGAAAAAGTCAGAAAATAATTGCTACCACCACGGCTCGCCCACCGACCTTCGGACAAACCGCCTTCGTCGCACCAGCCAACCATTCCGCTGTCGTCGGTATAAATGATTGAAACGTGAGTGCCTCGCGCAAACTTTCGAGATATCGCCGCACGGTGGGGATGATCGAAAAAAGAGAGAGTACTCTCGGCGAGATTTCTGCATCATATCATGGGCGTCGTCCCCCCCATAAGAAAAAAAATTATTAAGAGACTTTTACGGTGGATTTCAAAAGATTTATATCGAAAGATGTAAGGAAGAATTTAAGAGAGAGTTAGAGTTATCAATTATAGAGATCTCTTTCTTAAATTATCTCTCCTTTTTTATCGAAAAAATTTATTATTGTTTCATTTATTTTCATCTCCCGTACTTCATCAGGTATAAAACGTGACTCTCTGCGCGATATGAAAAGACACGCGCGCATGAGCGATCCTGATCCGCTGGCGGACCGACAACCTTTCAAATCCCTTCGGCGTTAAGGATTTGCTATTTTTACGATCTATAATCTTAACGAATCGCTAATCCCACGGAATGACGACTATTTTTCAAAGTGTCCTCCTTTTTTGTCCGCTCGCCGCGAATCCTTTTTCACCGCCACGGGCACACGGAATCTTGGTCGCGAATTTCGGCGTCGTATATTCCTTATGGCCCTATATATTCGGCGGACGACTGGTATTTAAGTCTTTGTAATCCGGCGAAGTTTTGCGGGGGAGCCGAGCGGTGAGTCATGGCAGGTGCTGCTGCTTGAAGAACGAAGGGAAGACGAGGCGAGGACCGCGTTCCTCTCTCGCTTCCAACACGAGCGCATCTTCCCCCTTCTTTCGAACTTTTCAGCCGTTTAATGGGATTCCGGTCTATAAGCATTTTGCGACAACGAAAAATTTTGCGTTGTTTCAATATTTGACAGTTGCAATTTCTCACGCTTCGAACATGATTGCGATATACGTCGCGAACAATAATGACATTTAATTAAAAATTTTTAATTATTTCTCTAAATTATTTTCTTAATTTTATTTTTTGTTTTCTTTAATATCATAAAATTCTCTAATTAACATTTAAAAATTGAGATACTTTTTTTCTTAATTTCTTAAAACGTATTCGATGTCCAATAAAAATAATTTGATTTCTAAAGACTTCAAAGATAGCAATGTTTTATTTCCAAGAAAAATATATACTTTTGCACATGCTGTGTGCATTCCGAATTAAAAAGGAAGGACTAAAATGCAAAATATGTCAAGCTATTGCTTGCGAACGATCGATTTCGCGCGACTCATGATGACTCGGATGTCGTATTTGAGATTTTTCATTCATTCGGATCTTTGCACGCCTCCATCGCGATGTTCTTCTAAGGACGAGCATATAAATTATACTCTCGTGAGTGGAGCTACACCGTGACAGGAGACAAAATACTCTGGTCCCCGCGTGGTTCCTAGATCTACCGGTGATATCTTCACTAAACGAAATACCACCCAAGGTGTTAGTTAGTCTCGAGATGGCACAAGTAGATTACACGACACATTATCTCCACCGCATTAGATATTTTACGGTCAAGAAATGCATCTTGAAAAATGTAAGGAGAGAGATAGGAAATGTGCGATTCTCTAGCAAGTAGGTGATAATGATGTTTCGAGCGTTATCAAGAGGAAAGGTGAGGCATCGAAGTTTAGGAATCAAAAATCTCTCCAGGGAAATACAGGACACACATCATGGACGTAACAGAATCATGCGGTAAAACATAAATAATCTGTGCGGTTAATACTCGTAATAATTGTTTATTTCCAGTTTGTAATAACAGTATAAAATTTATTTTCAATCCGATGGACAATAATTACGGCAGCAAGCCCGACGCTTCGTTATAATTTGTATGGATTTACAATACACACGCATATCGCCGATTAATGTCATCTACACTGTAATAATCACGCCGAGATACATGCGGTTACATTTAGAATTCTACTCGTGATGACGGTCGTTATATGTAATTTTTACGTCAGCTGAAAATTACAATCGATCACGAGAACGTACAATGTTTCTCGTACAATGTGCAATCGCTTTCGACAATAGCCGGTAACATCACAAGGAAGAAAAGCGCTTTTAAAAACGAGCGTATCGCTACAGTAGTGTCGGTAGCCGCGAGATGAGGCAGAGAGATGTGGGGAACGCACTTTCAGAAGCAACTGGGCACAGGTGCGTTCCCTGACATGCTGCTCGTGCCGCAATCTGGTATGCATACATTCTACTGTGATTGTTTTGAGAGCGGGAGAACGAGGGGTATAAAGTACGCATAGAACGACGAGAGAAAAGTGGAAAAAGACGAGCGCATCTGCGATCAAACGTACGATTCTTGTACAACTGTTTTTATTTCATTTCATGGAAACTCTTTTTTTCTCTCACAATTCGTTATATCTATTAAATTATAAAACTACAAGATATCAAAATTTTATTAATGCGGTAATAGTAAATTTAATCTCTAGTTACAATTCAAAAAATAAAACACACACACACACATTCTATTTATAAATTAACAATTATTCTTGGAAAATATAATAACATTGTATGAGTTATAACAAGTGTTGTATAAAATGTGCTCGAATGCAAGCTTAAAATAGGATACCTATTCGTATAACACCTTATACTTAAAATGACCTTCCGAACAAGCTGTCAAAGTCTCTTATCCTCGTCATCGATCATCCTGTATATTACGTCGTACAAAAGAAATATTGTAAAAATAAATTGCGTATTTGCATAAAGCGAGGATCTGAAAGACGAACGCGATATTCTGCGGATGTTGTTCAGCAACTGCGACGTCGTGAAATAAATTATTGTCGGGCGCAGCCGCTCGTTTCTGCGCTCGTGCCGTTTCGCAATTGCAATTGCACGCTCGTGCCGCGACTCTTCCGAGAAGAGGGAGTAGAATGAGAGAGGTAAACGACTCGCAGAAGTAGGGAACGAGACGGTGAAGATCGACGAGTAGGCAGAATGGGAGAAGTTACGGAGATCTGTAAGAGCGTGGTGCTATCGCAACCGTGTGTCTCACGGCGTGTTCGATCGAGAGAGAGACTCTCTGTCTGCTCACCTTCGCCTCGGCGAAGGTAGAGGTACCGATGTAGCCTTGGTGTCTTGGATGCCGCAGCGGAAGCGAGAGGAGAAGAGAGAGCCTGATGCGGTGAATGCCGCACGAAGGATTCCGTAACCTTTAGCACGACGGCGCGCCTTGCGCACCTCGATTACGATCGATCGAGACGCATCACGAATATCGTGTACGCGAGGAAGTGGAAGGTCTTGTTGCAAGATCGAGGTAACGTCGCTTCTTATCGCGCTTCGAGTTTGATCGAGAGGGCGAATACCTTGTTCTGCAATTACAACTCTGTTTTATCTTACGATTGCTTTTTAAGGACTCGTAATATCGGGAAACATCATCGACTCTTTTGCTGCAAATTTTTTAATTTCGCACGTACGCGCGTCCGAAGTGAAGGAAAGGCTGCGTTTTCTCCCGGATCGCCGCTATTAATCTTACCGCGGATAAAATGGCGCAAAAAAGAGGAACGTAGCCGTCGGTTTGATAAAAAGAATACTCTTTGAGAAACTCACTCGGGGAATTCCTCGAGCGCTACCGAGCGCTAATGCGCCCCCGCGCCGCGGGTCCGACTGCAAAAAACTCTCTGAACCCACGGTGAGGAGGACGGAAGAAATGGAGCGAAAACGAGCGAACGGAGATGGCCTCGGGGGCCGTAACCGGGGAACAATGAGGGAACCGCTCGTGACAGCCTCCGGAGGAACGCGCGCGCGCACGTGATGTATGCTCGGTCAGAACCCCGCAACCAGATGAAGTCTGATTGCACTCCCGCGCACTCTGCATGCCCATTACAACTACTGTTAAGCGGCAGCTGTTTCACGACGCGCGGCTTAACTCGGGGATACCGCACCGCGGCGCTCACGGATGATGAACAGATAGAGAAGATATTTAAGAAGATTTATGAGCTCCCGGTGTAATACCTCGTGGCCACGAACCACGGCAGTGTCATCTTCGTATCGGCATCAAGGCGCGCGAGCGGTATGCATGTATCGTCGTTCGAAACGCAATGTCAAACCAAACGACTATGGATAAACGCATTTCTTACGCGATTTTTTAAAACGGTCTACGTCAAGTTTCAAGAATGCATATTGTTACGCCGGATTTATCGTGAACTATTTACAACTTCCCTCGACAAGTTGAAAGCTGTGCTACGATTGCGCGTTATCATGGTCTCGAAGATTCCGACCACGAGAATTTCAGGCACGTTCACCCTCGATAAAGCATAGACGTAATCTAAGCCACGCGAGCTTCCCCGAGCGTCCCCGCAACGGGGCTCGCCTCTCATTATCTCTCGAGAGAGAGGGACCGGTCGAGTGGGGCCTTAAATCAACGTCCCTTGCGACAATTAACTCGCTCGTGTGAGTGAATAGGACTGGCATCTAGAGAGCGAGCGAGTCACGCGCGCCACCACCTGCCAGAGCGTGACCTCTCGTCGTACATACACGCGTGGTTGTCCTAGCGACTGCATATCGAGTCGCTACATCCGCATGACTTATGGTCTTACTTCC
The DNA here is from genome assembly GCF_030444845.1 of Prenolepis imparis. Taxonomy (NCBI): domain Eukaryota; kingdom Metazoa; phylum Arthropoda; class Insecta; order Hymenoptera; family Formicidae; genus Prenolepis; species Prenolepis imparis. Next base: position 12,675,030 of record NW_028141166.1, read on the forward strand.
CTGAATGAACATCGAGAATGCTTTAAGCCGCGATGGCCGCGGCATAAACTCGCTTACGGTCTTTGTCGCGAGCCCGAACACGGCGCGCGTCCGTCAGACTCCTCAAGACGGGGACAAAAAGCGCCCGTCTACGTGCAAAGAGAGAGAGGCCGGTGTTGCGTTTCAAGCTCGTCAAGATGCACGCTGCATTTACCATTAATCAACGCGCAGAGTAAATGATTACGCCGATGGCACTCACGGAACCGCCGGCGCTGGCCCGTGATTGGCGGACCGACGACCGATGACGGATGAGGGTTTAGCGATCTTTCTCGTCTACTTAAAGCTCGTCCTCTAGGAGACGGCCACGTGGCCATGTTGTCGGTCCAAGGTGACCCAGATTTCTCGACGCAGCAAGCTGGACGTTTACAAAACGATCGAAAAGGCAGAGAAACATTGAATATTTTCTCGAAATAACATACGAATGCTGTCCGTAGACATCAAGTTCCAAGGAACTTAACAACATTGTGCATCACGCGAGAGTATAATTTTCGATTCGCATGGTGGGGTGAATTACGATTCAACGTGTTTTCTCTCCCCCTCCCTCTCTCTCTCTCTATCTCTTTTTATTTGTACATGTACCATAACACGATAGAGCGTAGCGCGGTACCTTCACATGCACCTGTAATAACATCGGTGGGTTTATAGCGACGACCTATGACCCCGCCCGCGTTCGAGATACAGACGAGCGATGCGTCGAAGGCAACCGTGGTAGTACGTCGATTATCCAGTCATTTTCCCAGGCCCCTTCGCAGACCCGTCCAGCCTCGTTCGACCGTTACATGGAGAACGTGCACGTGTGCTAGTGGGTGTATGTCAGAGCTATTACATTCGGAGACTCGGGTATAGACGGCGAGTGCCGAGTGGGAAGAGGGAAGCCCTTAGAGTAGACTATAAAGGGAAGGGGTGGTCTCCATTATTTCGTTCTTTCTATCTTCTCCACAGTACTGAACGAGAGACGACGGACAGAGAGAACGAGAGAGAATCTGGAGACAAGAGACTGAGCAGAGCTGCCATTGGCGTAAACTGAAATTCTCGATATTACGATCGTATATTAAATACATTATATAAACGATAGTTGTAATCGATGTAATTTAAAAATGTATAAGAAATTAAATTAACAGCAGCTTAATCCGAAGAGATAACAACCTACGGCCGAAAAAAAATGTTGAAGTTAATCTGGCACGTAATTTAATTAAGTACTGCAAAATAAAGCAAAATGATTTATCTTGTTTATCTGATGCATCTGCTGATGCAACGAGCTGAACCCTCTCTTTCAGGAGCCACTCGTGCCGGTGCTCGAGACGATGTCGAGAAGAGGCCTCATCTTTCGATAAATCGCTTATTATTGTTCCCGACTTAGCAAAGACAAGTAAGTTATTAAAATAATTAATATTGTTATTAAAATAATTAATTTTTCGTGACGCGAAACTTTGAAACACGATGCAACTAGCAATATCGAAAAGTGTAATTTTACATGGAAAGACCATTACTGTTTACTAACGAGAAGCAGGTTTCAGTTTTATATAACAAGCGATAGACGATATGGGAAAAGATATCATTTATGAAAAAAAAAAATCTTTTTGACAATCCTTCGAGATGCATTATTCATCGTAGCTTGCAGCAAGAACGATGTGATCAATAACACGAGACGTACAAGTAAGTCTCGTGATTTATCTGCAGACGAAAGCCATTTTTCACGATATGATCAATTTTTGACGTGATCTCGGTCATCACGATATATAGCAATGACACATACGGCCTTCCGGTGACAAGTATCGAGTTTCGCGTGCAAAAACTGGAAGGTGCAGGAAACGAGAGTTGGGCGTCCATCGCGAGAGAAGATTTACGTAACGGCTCATGCGCGCATGACCGAATGCGTGTTGTCAGTTTGCATGCATCCGGACGTTCACGTGTGGAGGAGCCGCGGTTTGGGGCACCTGCCCGTGGGCCGTGACCCCTTATATGCGCGCACGAAAGAAGAGGGAACGAACGCGCCGAGAGAAAAAGAGTTTCGCGGGGCAGACGGAGAGGAACGGAGGGAGATCAAGCGAGAGAAGAGACGGGCCCCAGCATCCTTCGCTGATTGACGAGCACCAGAGTCACTGAGATGTGCCCGAGAGACGGAGCAATAAAGCACGTGCGCGCATAAACGCGAGAGAACGATCTCAGCGATGGGGGAAGGGAAGGAGGGGAAGAGAAGAACGAAACACCTGCCCGTGTTCCGTTCGTGGACACGCTCAAAGGGAGCGGTCTTCGAGGGGGCACATCTCGTCCGTTGATACATATTCATTCTCTCGAGCGAAACAGATCGGCGGAGCTCTTCTATTGATGACGATTTGTACAGAGTAATAGAGAGATTGATTGGATTCGCTCTACCACCCCGTAATTTCGATGCACCGACGTTAAATATTGACGTGATATGTAGGTTCTCTCTCTCGCGAATTTCCATTAAAATTTCATTTCATTTTTTCCCATATTTTTCGTACGCCGGCTGTTTACGCGTTTCAAAAAAAAAAAAAAAAAAAAAAACGAATACGAGCGCGATGCATTATCGTAGAGCGAATAAAATAAATTACCTACTTCGATCGAGGACATCGTCATACACAGCATTACGTTGTCGCGCGGATCGATTTTCACGCGATTTGTTCGTCGCATTAAAAATTCATCGCTCCAAAGTACTTTCCTGTTTAATAAAAAATCCATAACCAATGTACGTATACTATATTTAGATTATAATAAAGTTAATAAATAAATAAAAATCACTGAAGTAATGGTTTCTACATGCGATTATTTGCGCAAATTAAAATATGCGTCATACATTATAAAAAATATTCTCTCCTTTACTCTTTCGGCACGAAATTATTTTAAAAAGAAAAAAATTAATAAATTACTCTGATTTTAGATTCGTACATCGAACATATGAGATGACATACTAAAACGTATCTTTCGGTCTAATTGTTTTATAATCGTTTTTCCTTGATGAGTACTCTGCGGATGCGCATTGACAATCGTGACGCTAAATCGCCTGACGTTAAATCGCGGTCGTGTCGTGATTGGAAGAGAAAAAAAAAAGAGATGAAAGTCACGCAACGCGACGCAGGTGTTCGCGAAGATTCAGAAGAGAGAGGCACGCGCAACGAGATCTATAGCGCGTGCGCGTGAAAGTTGCTCGCCCGGCTTCTGGATCAGGTCGATTGCCCAGATTGCCCTCTCGAATCCCCCTCTTCATACGTTCCACGATAATCGGGACACCGAGCAACGCGGACGTGCGAGTGGACGCCGTTTAATTAGAATTAATGCGGTTGCCCATCATTCGCGGGTATCATTCTTTCGCGGGGTATCACAAGCACGTTGTCGAGCAAAAACTGGCATTTATCCAGATTGGCCAGTGATCGGTTTTTTCTTTCACGATCGACGAGATTAAGTTCCATAAATAAAAAGTGGCCGCGCATGCAAAGAGGTCAATATTAAAGGCAATTAAGATCGGAGAGTTTAATTTCACGAATTTTTTATCTCGTACAAGTATTTTATTTATGCAAGGCTTTTAATTTATTAACGTCGTGTAAGCAACCGATCGACTGTCACCACCTGAACTCGCTCGAAACATCTGTAACCCTACGTCACGTGAATCAATATGCCAGAAGGGAAGTATCCCCCACCACGGTTGCTTTTACCAGCCGGATCGTTAGAAGTCCACGGACCCAGCGACGTCCGACGAAAAGCAAACGAATAAAAGCAACGCGAGTAAAGTGTAATAAAAGACCTAAAAGAGCGAAATCTCGTTATATCGGAGGGCTAATTCGAAACGATGTATTATATTAATCTTGGGCGTTAGTCAGCTTATTTGCTCGCCCTCGTCTGGCGGAACAGTCGTAGATTAAACAAAAGGGCTGACGAAGAGGCAGACGGATCTCTCCCGCGGCAAAACCGAGACACGAGAACTACGCGGGCTCTTCCACGTGTAGATAGATAACGAAGGAAAACTTTTCGCTTCCTTTCCATGGAGAGGAGAGGAGAGGAGAGGAGAGGAGAGGAGAGAAGAGAAGAGGGAGGAGAGGGATGAATTCGATTCTTTCCTATTCGTTATAATGGCGACTCGCTATAATTCCTTGCGCGAGGTCGGATGAGTAATGATCTGCCAGTGATACAAATCGTTGCGATTCACCTGCAGCCGATTCGGCGATTCGGTTCTGGTTCCAATTAAAAGAACACAGGTACAGATCAGCGGGTGGACCGTCCCTCCACGGCACCCCGTGGGAGAGGGTTCGACCACTTCGTGTATTCCGAATGGAACCTGTTCGATACTACCGATTTTTCGATCTTGCATTATTAGTCACGATTCTCTCGCGAAAAAAAAATGGGATCGGTCTACGTGCGACTGCAACGTAGCATAATTACCAGGCGCATTGACATGTACGTCGTAATTAGCGCCGCGACCGGCCACTTAACCGGCAGCCATAGCTAATTTGTAGTCATTTGTCGCGCGCAACTCTCACTCGTTTGCGGCTAATAATGTCACTCGGGGGAAGATTAAACTCCGGAACGCTTTTATTGACGCGATGTAACGGCGTTTCGCGCTGAATTAGAAAGCTACATTAATTAAGGAACGATAAATTTTCGATTAATTGTACCATAATACCACGTGAATAATAATAGAGAGACAATACAGTTACAAATATAAGAAAATCTTATTAAAATGTAATCAAACATAAAAATTATAAAATAATGATGATGCAAAAATATTTCATTTTGTTGCAGATACAATTCTGCATACAGTTTTTATCAAAATTCTATTATTCTCGTACAGAATATCAGGATGTAAATAATTTTTAACACAAATATTCTCTTTCCCATTTTACAAAACAGACATTAGGCCCGAAGATTATTCTTTAAGAAAAGTTCAACATATAAGGAAAAAGCTGATAAAGAGGCAGATAATCTTTTTTGTGGAAAAATTTAGACGAGAACTACGCAATCTTTCACGTGAGCAGATAACGAAAGAAAACTTTTCCTTTCTTTTTACAGAAGAAGAGAAGGGAGGAGAAAAGAAAGGGACGGATTTGATTCTTTCCTATTCATTATAATTCTCGCGAATCACTATGATCTTCGTGCGCGAACAAACATTTGCTGACACGTACCGGTTCATCTACAATTCTTGCCGCAGGCAAAAAATCCTTAATCAACGGTCATCTTATATTCGCAGCCTAAGCAATAAAAGATAGAGTAGCCCTAAAATTTGATACGAATATTTGCACAAACACTATCTTTTTATTATGAGGAAATTTTCTGTTGAACTAAACTAAACTTCACGCCATATCAGGCGATTCGTAGATAGGTCCGACAGAAACAGGAAGAGGATTCAGGCTGATGTCGTGACAGGTACGTGCTGGACGACCGCGATCATAAATCCTCGATACTGCCGATAGGTAGATAGTTTCGCAGTTTCATATATATATATATTTGTATGAAGAAACACGTTACGGGAAATGTCCTATCGTACGACGACGGCAAGCAGGTGCACCGGCTATATAAGGTTAAAAGACGGAGTCGACTCTCCTCCTCGAAGATAAAACGCGATGCGTGCTTCTCGTCTAACTTTTATGCGAGGAGTTATTACGTACGCCTACGCCTCCGGGTCCGGCCGCAGGAAACTTTGTGACGAGGGCACGACGAGACGGTGAGAAAGACATAGGGGGGAAGTTGTTTTTCGGTGTGTATCTACGGAAATTGAACGTCGAGAGAGAGAGAGAGCCGAGACGGCTAGCCGTTAAGCTGTAAATCTCGAGTGAGCGACATAAATCGCTGGCGAATTTTTTGAACGGAGAATCGTGCGCGCACATTCGTCAGGTCTACTCAAATTGTCTGATGAGGCTGAATCAGGCCGCTGGTTTTTCTCCGCGCTATTAACGTCATATCGGTGGTATAAGAGCGCAGCGCACGCGACAAAAAGTAAAATTGCCGTACTTACAAACGATGCGCCGAAACAAGCGAAAAGGGGCACCTACCTACTCGTCCTAAAAAAAACTTTGGCCCGCGTGATCAAAGGATGGTTTTCGATTCTCATGCAAGAACGTAATTTGATGTAGTTTTCCTCTCCGCCCAATATGTCGAGATATCTCAGAATTTCTTTCATCGAATTATTCGTTCGTGACACGTATACATTTATATCAATTTTAACATTAGATACGGTGAAAAAAATGTTGTAAATGTATAAATTTATTATATCATATATAAGCATTCTGGTAATTTGTCTCAGTAATAGACAAATTAACATTTATTAACACATTTAGGTCTAATCGAATCATGTGCATATGTATGCGTCGTATATGAATAATTATTATTAATTATTTTTATCGAACACATTTTTAATTACTCGTAGCAGATTAAGTATCGATATCAGCATAATGCTCTCGTTTAATCATAATATTTTAACTTGATTACACGTAAATTCGCGGTGAATGCCGGACACGTTGTGTGACGGCGACAAGCGAACCGGTTTCAATGAGATGACGTTAATTAACGGTCCGTTAATACAAATCGTTGGACGCAGCGACGCGTAGCTTGAAAACATCGCGGGACATCGACCGACAAAATTTCAATTTAACGAAGCGTAATCGTCCACGATCGCGTATACGTTAATCGCATATCTGACAAGTAAGGATCATTAACACGGCGACGTTTAATAACCGCTGCCATTAATTACCGCCTCGCCGCACAGAATATCATCGACAAAGTGAATGCATTTTTCTTGTATTAATAATTTCGAAAATCTCCGACTCCGCTCTGCAATTAATTGCTCTTGTAAAATAAATTAATATAGGTATATTTCGCTTTTTAAAGGAGCTCACATGAGAAGGTTGCGAAACTTCACACTATAACTTTAGATAAGGTTTGAACTGCACGTGTCGGCCGGAAGCGGAAACGCGTTATGGGAACGACGAAAGCCACAAGTGGCATGGGACTTGTAAGTTTAATGATGCGCATATAAATGCGGGAAGTGTGCAAAGTCGGAGATGACACATGTAGATAACCATAGGAAGGGGGAGAGAGATGTGACCGGCGTCTAATATTAGTAGTAAGCGCGTTATGAGCATCATAAATATTAAAATTTATCAAATGACACTTTCGTTAAAGCTTCGTTATCGACGAGGTATCGTAAAGAGTTATCAATGTGCCACGAGATCTCTTGTATTTTTTCATGTACGAAACCTCTAATCAATTTTAATATAGACTTGCGCAAGATTTATATATCACAATTTACAACGCGCGTTTCGGCAATATATATCGACCCGTCCTTATATAAAATCCTTCGTGCGAGTGTAAAATGTATGACTTTACCTCCGCAAACTTCTATGGGGAAAATTGTCGTTATTAATGTAGCGATAAATTTCTACCTACGATTCTTTCGCGGGAGCAATAAAAATGAATATGTTTTATTATACGTAAACCTCTCTCTTTGTGCGACTCGGTAGCGAGCGCGTTTATTTGACGGATGCACCTACGCTCTCCTGACAGCGCAGCTTCCTTTCAACGGCTCGGCTACGTGCCTTAAGCTGCATTCGACGGACCGGACCTCTTACGAAGCGCGCACCGACTGTGCGTCCAATTCAGAAGCAATTGAATTCACAATTCCGGCCATTACGAGAGTGTCGGGAAAAAGATTACGGACGGTACTGCGCGCGGCTGTGCGTGCCGCATCTGCATCCATGCATAGAGAGATCGTAAAACGCATGCATAAATGCATATATGCGACTCCGTACGTTGCATCGCACGTACGCGACGTAACCTGTCTCTGTAACGCTCTGGCGTCCTGGGATTATAAAGCTTCAGCTCTCCAAGTATAGAAAAGTAGCAGTCTGCAGTCTACTGCGCGGAAACCGCCATTTGATGGAACGACTCGACAAGAACGGGGTCTTATGAATAGATATTTGCGGGCTCTTTTAATGATTTATTATTAAGTGACAGTTGAGACGAAATAAAACATAACACGCTGCTTAGGGAGTCAAGTATCTATCTCGTTAAGTAGATTCGTACGTGCTGTGTTTCTCGAAATGTCTCTTCAATCTTCTATCAATACTTTAGGAGAGTAAAACAGAGTGCATCTTAACTAGAACGTTTGTGTATGTGTGAATAAATTTACAAATATATATATACTTCTTTCTGTCTTATTCTATATTTTTATTATTCTCTTGATTATTATTTTCCTTATTATTTCTCTTATTGTCATCTCTTCTTTATATAATATTTACTTTTTTATTATATATTCTATATTTAATTACGTTGCGGATTGTAAATTTTATGATGTATCAATACAACAAAAATATGCTCAACAATATTACAAAAAAAAATTAATCTCATTCCGGTACATAACTTCCTAATTAAGAATTCAGTGACTTTTCAGAAAGAGAAAGACAGAGAGAAAGAGAAATGCAAATCAATATTTCTCGTTATAGTGGCCCAAATTTATATAAAGCCCCATGTACCGTGAACGTAACGAAATCGTTGCGAGCAATAAGAACGTGTACGAATACACGGCGGGTGAAAGTTTCTGCCTTTTGACACGCTGATTGCAGGTTTTCTTTCACGTCGGTGCTTTTCGACGTTCTCGACCACAAAATTCGCGAGAATCCGCTCTCCCACCCTCAACGTCCGAAGAACTGGAGCACCGTGAAGTGCACGATGATAGTAATTATGCACCGCCACATAAAACGCAGATTTGCGCAGAGCCACCTGAAACCGGCCTGCACATGCCGCGCGTACAATTATTAAGCCGTCACAAAGCGGGAGGACGGTTTTTACTGCGCGTCTTGGGCTTTCGCTGCTACTTTTTCTTGGCATCCCCTTTAGGGCAACCCTCGGGGACTTGCAGGGAGGTAACGCGTATTCTTGAATCGAAAGACGTAATCCTCCCCGTTGCGTCTTTCATGCCGATAATCTACCAAGAATGCGTCACTTTTTTGCAACCAAAGGAGAAAAAATCCATCTGACAGACAACTACGCAATTAATCGTGAAGTTTAAAAAAATGCCATTTTCTTAAACTGCCAAAAAAGGCTTGTTAATTGAGCAAAAAAATAGACGCCAATCTTTGTTTATCATTATTATTACACGCAGCGACAATCATCCGGTCGCGAAAGATCAGCTCGTCGTAATTACGATGCGGAAGAGAGTCTCACGCGTGATATCGAAAACTTTCCCGTCTCCTTCCGGTCTTTATCGAGTCTTCCGCATCATTGTCTCCATAATTAGCCATTCAGATTTATTTTCTTGCACGAACGCGTGCACGGATGTGACGTCGTCGACGATGGCACGTGGACGACGACCGTCGACTGGCAAAAGGCAGGCAAAGGAAGACTACCGGTATAATAAATTTAGTCGCTGTAAGTGGTGGATACTGTGAGAGATTAAGATCTCTGATAACTACATATCGCATCTCGAGAAAAATTCTTTCAATCTGCAGACAAACTTTTACAACCATAAATGACAGATAAGAAAAGCATCGTAATTTATGCAAATACAACTTGAAAATTTTTATATACAGTCATAACAAAAAAATATATCAATCGATTTTTATTTAATTTTTAATCTTAAATTATTACGTAAGAAATTATTATGTAAAAATTTGAACGATATTTTCTATAAAAAAAAAAATAATTTTCTAGGCTATAAAATTTTCATCTTATAATAAGTAGCGTTTGTATGTTGCACAACTCGCATCCGAAAGCGAGCATAATGTCACCGAGCTATTAACAGAGCGCGAAAATATTGTTGGCATGTTGGTGCAAAAAAATCTTAATTATTTATTTACTGCCCGTAATAAAGATGCAAAATCAACTTCTCGATTTGGATTTTTGTGCCCTTTTTGCATTATTATTACCAATCCTGGACTCGTGCATGAGATAAGACGGTCTCGGTTTGCGCGAGCAGACACGCGATAGCGATCGATAAAAACGCCAATTATGACTTGTTAATGGAAAGCGGCGTCATTAAAGATACGCATAAAACTCACTCGTTATCCGGCAGCGCGCGAAAGACCGCGGCATATTCACGGGCGGGTATTCCATCGGTTTACAACCGGATGTAAAGTGACTTGGGGATACGATTTTCTCGAGCGATCGTAAAGACCGGAATTCCATTAAACTGCGCACCAGTGTATACAAGTAATAATAGTAATAATGCTGGAAAGGACCGAGACGTTCTCGTTCGTAAAATGCGGCCTCGATGCCTCGATCTTAGATAACGCGACGATTTTGACGCGATCTGAGAAGGTTAAATGGCGCGTAATATTCGAGAGGCTAAAACGGAATTACAAGGTTTATAGCACTTACGAGATAACTTCATGAACCCAAAGTCTCTGATATGGACAATATTTCGCCACATTATTTTAACAAAAATGTCACTGATATTATAATAATTATGTAAGTTATTAGTTATTAGTTATTAATATTCGTAATATTATTTGTAAAATTCGAGGTACCTACATTTGTCAATTAGTTTCTGAAAAATAACGCGAAGATTAAAGTTGACATTAATGCGCGAAAGACTTGCTCGGGTTCAATAAAATCGATCTCTCTGGGATGCAGTGAGGTTGGGGGGCGCGAACAGGCGCTAAATGGAGAAACAATCATCAAATATTTATGAATACGCGCTGGCTAACAGCTCCGGGTCATGCAGATAACGCTGGAAACATCCGAAGGAAGCACCTGTATCGATTTAAGTGCCCTAAAACTCTCAGGAGAGTTCTTCGGCGCAGTGTGCATACGAATCCGGGCAGCAATGTGCATCCGGCAGAAAGCATTTCATTGATTCTCTTCTCCTCCTTTTTCGCTTCGAACGAATTTTACGACGCTGATATCGACAGAACGATACGTAAACGAGAGAAACCCTTCGTACTGTTTAAATATTTATTGAACGGCTTTTAATTCCAAGATACGCGTTATATATTTAAACCTTTATCGAGCCAATTTTTGGCTTGAAATATAAAATATTTCGCATTATAAAGATTTTTGCAAAACATAAAAAATTTGCAATCGGCTAATAGGTTTTATTAAGAATAAAATAAAATTAGCGTGATATCTGCATTCTGTGATGCAGACTTTTGAAATTCTGTTATTCTTAATAGCATGTAATCTTTTACATGCTATTAAATATCTGCAGTATATATTTTTACTGAGAATTAATTAAAAATATGTTTTAAATGCATGATTTTTATTATTGTTCCTCGACATGCTAAAACACATCAATTAGGATTAGCGATGAGAGAAGAGAAAAAAAATCGCTTTAAATATTTTTTTGAAATTGTCGGTTTATTAAAGAGATAATAACGTGCTAAACGAAACGTGATGAGTTAATGCGAATTGCGACACCGAATATGCGATGTGAATTAACGAGAGTGCAAAAAGCAAACGCGACTTTATTGCAGTCTTACTGTTGGTACCGTTAAAATCCCCGTATTTTTCGCAATCAGTATTCAAAAAAAGGCAACGATTCACACATCTCGTGAGGATTGTTATCTTGACATTTCGTGAATTGCAGAATTATGTATATTGCACGACGATAAAACATATTAATCCTTTTTATTGCTTCTACAAGAGAAATATAGACAAAAATTTATCGCTAGATTAACAGTGATAATTCTCCTGTAGAAGTTTGCAGTAAAGTCGAAAGTTTTATATTCGCTTCAATTTTATATTCGTTATCGCGAGAAAAAACTTATATAATCGGGGATAAATTAAATATCGCTGAAAATATTTTAAATTGTGCCAACTTGTGCATATTAAATTTAAATTGATCAATAATTCTCTCCGTAGAAAAAAAGGCGAAATATGCGCTTCTTGATTACGTCGAAAATTCCTTACGCTATTTCATCAATGACGGAAACTTGAAAAAGTGTTGTCTAATAATTCTTAATGTTCGCTTGCGATCCGTCAAATGTAGCATGACATGTATCGAGCCGTTGAAAGAGAGCTTCGCCAAGCGTAGGTGCATCTGTCAAATGAACGCGCTCGGTGACCAGCGTGTTCGCGCACAAAGCAGCGTCAGCGGCACATAAAGATCCAATGAGTAAGTGACGACGTGGATGCCTCCGCAATGCCCGAGAGTGCTCGAGATCGTTCATCCGAAGTGGATGCTGGCAGTTAAAAGAAAGTTTAAGTGCCAATCGGCGACGGAAGATTGCACCGGGACATTTATCGGACGATAAGAAGTGATCTTTCGACGATAGAAACATACAAATTTCATTGACTAGCAAATACGCGTGTGTGACATTTTGACGAATAATTTAATACATATTATATTTTAATCGAGAGCAGATATAAATATTTACCTACAAAAATAAACTTTTATTTTAAATAATTTCAACAATTAATAAAACAAGGCAAAAAATTGACAAAGTCAATTGTTTGAACAGTAGTAACTTGTTTGAATTTTTACTTTGTCGTATGATAAATGTGTAGAAACTCACTAGGACGGGCAATCATCGGCCATAAGCCGAAACGTCCGGTGGCAAAACTCTCTGCATATCCCCGGAGGCGTCTGCTTAAATCAATTTCATTCTGTAATTTTGCCTCTTCTAGACCAACGCCAACTGGCGTCATTTGCTTCGTGATTGAGTGCGAAAGATTGCAACCGGATTATGCGCGAGCCGACGAGTATGTATGCGCGCGATCAGAGTCCGGAGATTCTCGTCGGTCCCGGGGAACGACCGTAAACCATTATTCCGCAGCGTCATGTGGACGGTGCGCGAATCGCAAAAGAACCTTCGAGAGGCTGAAGAGAGAATAATGGATTCGCGAGACTGGGGATAATGGTCGCGTAACGAGCTGCAGAATGAGCAGAAACGCGTAGCTTTTGCCGAGAGTCGGGGTTTCTTTTTCTTATTTTTTTTTTTTGTTTCGTACTTTTCCACATCCGGCGCGGATAAAGTTAATTGAAAAAAAGTGAAACACTCTGCGAATTTACGGCCGTACTTCTTAGACCTTTTTAAACTCTCCGGGAGAAGCTTAACGAGAAACTTCGCCAGTCATGTTTTCTCGTATTCTTGACTCTCGCGCAACTCTAAAAAAAAATTAATAGAATGAAAAAAATTGCCTAAAGAGTCGGGATGCGAGACCCGTTCTTCGAGCTTTTCGGGGAAAAGAAAAATGAAAAGAAGCACGCAATGTCATGTAACGCAACAGTAAACCGACACTTTGATAGTCGGTTCTGGTTTCTAAAACTGACGAGGCGTGTGCCGCCCATCGAGGACGAAAAGAGACATCCTTAGAAGAAACTCGACAACAGAGTCTCTCATGATATATGTATGTATTGTATTGTTAAAAAAAAATCCTCTTGACGTTACTCTAATTTGTGTACCCTTAACTAAATCTCTCCCGCAAGAGAAGTTATAGAGATTACGGTTAATCACGTTAGAAAGTAAAGCGGTATTTTGTAAAATTGGTCACATGATGATTGAGACCCACTGTTTTCCTTCATTCCTTACACTGCGAAGAAGCGCCACGAGAATGTCTTTGAACGAGCTGTCCTCTTGTCTTCCAGCCACTCCCATTCTCAGCTACCGAGTTGCTGCCACTCTGTCAATCCGGCTGTGGAAATGGCCCTGACACTGAATGACTCCAGAACCAATCTTATTAAAAACGCAGTTGTCATTTTATACCGCAACGACATAAGTACGTAAAAAAAAATATTGTAATCAATTCAAAAAAATATTAACGATAACTTTCGCTGTAAATGTACATGTATGTATGTTTTTTACATATATTAAATAAATTTATTATTATTTTTTTTTTTAATTTAAATATTTTATAAGTACTAAGCATAAGAAATATTATATAGAAATTATTTTTTTACAAAAAATTTTTGTAAAATAATATACTGCAGTACATATCGCATGTAATATTCGAATCTTCTCGGCGGATTGTTCTTTTTTCACTCAAATGAGAGCTATCCGAAAACGTCTCATTTGAATAAGACATATGAAGATATTCTGGAGACACGGTGCAAGAACGATGAAGAGCGATTGATCATGAGATGGAGGATCACCTATAGTGTTGCCGGGGCATTGAACCATATCGATTGATCGCTATCATTTCAAAGACAATGGTTGACATAGGCTTACCCTAACAATGATGCTTGACTTAGAGATCGAGGATTATCTTGGTAGCGTGACGGCTAACAAGCACAGGCCGGAGATAGGCTCGACTTTGTCCGATGAAAACCGATCTCCCGGCTACTACCCACGCTCGTGCGAGACGCGCGTATTTTTCACTCGTTCGCTACTCGACGCCAAGATAAGCAAATAGCTATCTTTGTCATGCAGATTGTCGTGGCGCCGTTAAATTGAAAATTGCAAATTTTTTCTATGAGACGTCTCTCGTCCTCCTAACTTCGAAATCATGAGGTCACCGCGGTGAACGATCTCAGGCAACATTTGAACAGACAAAGTGCACTTGTTGCACGTCGCACGAAAAAGGAGAAGCCAAGGAGAGGCCAAGGCGAACGCTTTTAGAGAGACAATTCGTATCCGCTGCGTGTATTGTGCTCGAGGAGCTTAGGATTGTCTCGCGCGTGTGCAGTTGTATACCTCGAGAAGTGTTAACACCTTTCCCTGCTGTAATTTTTACGACAACGTATACCGTTTTTGCGACGCCGCGTTTTTGCTCGGTTCAGCTTCTATCTCGTCTTTTTTGCCTCTTATGCATTTTTCGAGGAATTTTTTTCAGCAATCTATGTTGAAGCAATGAAGAACGCGCGATGAAAGTTTAATAGCCGTTAATTACACAGCAGACACTTTTTACTTTGGAAAATGATTAACGATCTCTTTGACTATAAGTTTAAAGTTGAGAATCAAATTAAAAAAACTTTCTAAAGCTTTATAATTTCAATCAGTAGTTTGCTGTAAAGCACATCGAGAACATACCGCTACATTAATTTTCTCGTCAATTATAATTACAATCAAAGTTCGATTATTATAATAATTAGAAATTAAAATTCGATTTAAAAACAACGTTCGCTTGCAACTGTCATTATATCTGAAGACCATCACGAAGAGATGAGTGGCCAGAGTGGGTGGCTGCGCAACCCTTCAATGTTTTTATCCGCGTTTCTCCTCGCCATCTGCTGGAAGCTGGGAGAATCAAGAGATGTATTGAACAGGCAGGATGCGCGCGGCGAGATGCGCGAATATTCGCGAATTCCCGTCAGCGGGGGACCGCAGTCCGTACAATAAAGAAAAAAGCTTCCAGGATAGAACGAGAGGAAGCGAGGTGGAGCCAGTAGGAGCGGAAGAGCACTCCAGCAAGAGAGACCGACGGAGAGAGTTCCTAATCCTCCCGGACGCTGAAGAGCCGGGCTCGATTAATAGTCGCACTCGCGAGAGAAACAACGTCGTCCCTGCAACACGAGATGACTTCAACGGTGCTCTGAGCGGGACTTCTGGTGCACTTCGATGGGTGATCGTGCGCACCTGAGGGATCACGGCATTGGCTCTTCGTAGGTCTCCGAGTGAGATGGTCAGTTCGGATAGTCGAGCGGTCATGTAAACGTCCCGTCGTGTCCAGGTGTCGTCGTGTGGTCCGACCGTTAAAGTATCTCCAGTGAATCTTCGCGGAATCTAGAAATCTTTTCTTCGATCAGAATGAGACCAAGCGCGATTGTTCTGTTACTTTTGCTGTGCGCTCAGTTTCTCACATCAGAATCGAAGCTTCGGCAGCAAGCAGCCGTAGACGACGACGATGATGACGACGACGATGACTGGGATGATGACGACGAGGACGATGACGATGACGAAGGCTATCATACGAGACCCGAGGTCGACGACGACGGCCGGATCTACAAGAATCCGCGAAACTCACCCTCTGTCATGTGTCCGAGAGACGAGGAGCAGGCGGAACTGATGGGTCAGAAGTGTCTGCGAAAATGCTCGACCGACGAAGACTGTAAGAGCAAGAAGAAGAAATGCAGATGCGACGGAGCCTGCGGAATGTCATGCATCAAGCCCGAACGTGAATGTCCGGTGTTGACCGAGATTGATCACGGCGTAATGACTGTCACCGGAAGATATTTCGGGGATAGAGTCCATTACGCCTGCGATACCGATTACTTTATGGTTGGAATATCTGAAAGAACGTGTCGCGCCGACGGTCAGTGGAGCGGGACCACTCCGTCCTGTAAGAAGGATTCCAGCTCCTTCTGTTCGCAACCACCAAAGATTCCGAATGCACGCCACAACGCTCCGTCGGAGCAGACGACCTTCGATCTTGAGAGTACGGTGCAATATTTCTGCAATCACGGATACATGGCAACGGGGGTAAAGCGAGCGAAATGTCTACTAATGGAAGGTAGCGCAAGCTGGTTCGGGCCAGACATCACTTGCAAGCCTCAAAGCTGCGGAACACCTCCGGACATTCCTAACGGATGGCACTCTGGTAAGTGCAATCGATTAATATGTTCAATATTACAATTCGGTACGGAGACTCGTATTTATCAATTAATATTGCTTTTAAGGGGAATGTTACACGTATGATTGTCGCGTTTCGTATCATTGCTCGGAGGGTTATGAATTAGTTGGTAAAGCGGAAAAATTTTGCCTGGCCGACGGAACATGGATCCCGAAGGAGTTGCCGCAATGCGTTCAAGTAAGAAATTAATAATCAAAACGTCAAAATTGAAATATGTTTCTCAGAAACGTGCTTAATACATATCTCGTGTAGGTCACGTCCGTACAGTGTCCGAAGCCGGATAATCCAGTCGACGGCAAGGCTGTCTACACCTCCTACGCGTATAATTCCATCGTATCGTACGAATGCAAGTACGGTTTTACCGTTGTAGGCGCAGCAACGAGACGTTGCGGTGCTGACAGAAAATGGACTGGAAAGACGCCTACTTGCCAGGAAATCAATTGCGGTTTACCTGGCGTACTGTATAACGGTTGGATCGAAAACATTGAGGCCGGTGTGTTTCATATAAAATTAAGCAGATACTATAAATTAAATTGTACGTAAGCAGTATTTTACAAGTTTTCTTTTTTCCTTAAATGATCGCGATCGCAGGCACAGGTATGGGCGCCAGCATAATTTTCCGCTGTAAGGATCACATGAAACTCGAGGGCAATACTTCTTCCGTCTGTCAAAAAGACGGTAAATGGCGTTATCCTCTACCGCAATGTTTAGCACCGTGCGTCGTCCCGCAGATCGAAAACGGTCACGTCACCATAGCCAGCCACGACAGAGATCATATCAACAACGTTACGGTGGTGGAACACGGCGAGAGACTTCTCGTTAGCTGCATTCAGAATTACGAATTCGCCGCCAACAGCACGCCGGTGTTATGCAACAACGGTACTTGGTCGATAGTGCCGAGTTGCTCGCCGGCCCGCTGCAAGCAGATGCCGAAGAGTCCGAAGAACGGGATGGTGATTGCACCGAAAATGGACCACGGCATGAAAGCGGTCTTTAAGTGCAAGGATGGCTTTGAGCTAGTAGGCGGCGGTCCTCTGAACGCTTCCACATCCGTAGAGTGTCGCTACGGCAACTGGATCGGCGATATACCGCATTGCGTTCAAGTCTTCTGCCCGTTTCCCGGCTTCCTTCCAAATGGCAAAGTTTTCTTAGTCGGCAATATGGGAGTTTACGATTACAGGCCATACGTCAGAAAGATCGTTAACAACAAACAGATTATGTATGACTGCGACAAAGGTTACGTTCTCGATGAAGGACCGGCCGGTGCGACGTGCATAGGCGGTTCATGGAGTCCCAAGGAGTTGCCTAAGTGCATTCTTGGACAACATCCTAGACTCAGATGGAGCAGACGACGTAGATCAGTGGACGACGATGTTACTCAGAATTACAACGTTACCTTGAAGTTACAGTGAGTAGATATTATCGATAAAAACTTATACTTTGTTGAACGTTGATTAAAAAGTAAAAGATTAAATAACTTGAAGTCAATTCATACTTGCAAAAATTTGATTTTTTAAGAATATTTTTACATTATTTCTCTATTATTTCCTTAAATATAATTTTTATTTTAAGAATAATTAATACTTATTTAAAAAAATTAAATTAAAAAATTATATATAAAAGAATAAAAAATATATATATAAAACATCGTTAAAAATAAAAATTAAATATTAATGTTTCAGAAAATTCATTGATTTCTTCCGTAAAGTGGGCAAAAAGCTTCTGCATATGGAGATGAATCGAAGTCGCGAACATGCCAAGCATAAATCGGAGGCGAAGCCAGCATCCGGTATCAATTATCAGAACAACACCAATGCAACCGATCCATCGGCTTGGAAAACGCATGCTGGTCACGGCAATAGATCCCGTTTACGAGAGGAGAGAATGATCGACTTTCTCAAGATGGTATATAGAAAACTGCAGCGCATGGACGCCAGACAACCGAATAATTCTAGCAATAATACTATGCACGATTTACTGAACGCAATGAGCAAGAATTTCTTCCACGTGGATCTCGCGGAATCGCGACGAAACAACAGTAAAGGCCGTTCGGACTTCGAGATACGCAATCAGAGGGAGTTCATTAAATTGAAACGAGAGTTCGAACGAATCATGCGATTCTACAACAAGTCCATACGCTGGAACGAAAAGCAGATCCGGAAGGACGCGAAGAAGAAAGGTCTGTCGCACGCCGAGAAGCGGAAGGACAAGAAGAAACACCGGAAGAATTATTACAAGGGCTTCTACGAGTTCGTCAACAGTTACGTAACCGAGAAATTGTCGATGTTAGAGGCGCGCAACGCGACCGAAGAGCTAATCAAGAAGATGAATATCGACAAGTTCACCGTGAGAAACGGCACGAGTTTCACGGTCGGCGAGATGTACGCGTTTTTCAAACATATCATACAGAATCGATTGAACTCCTCGACGGAGGAGAGCGTAGTCGTAGAAACCAACACGACACCGGCGCCGAAAGAGGTCGAGTCATACAATAATCAATCATCGACAATCCCGAGTAACGACGCCGCCGTACTGGACAACGAGATCCCGGCCAAAGAAGGAACACCGAAGCACCGTAGCAAGCGAATACGAAATGCCTCGGAAGATGCCGGAGGCTCGCCGCGACAAAAGAGGAACCTTCTGTCCGTAAAGCCGCTCGGCGATCAAAAGAATTGGAGGAAGTCCGCCGACGATGCAAAATCAAAACAATTCACCTTCGACGAGCTGCAGGCGCAACAGCAGAGCCGCTCGAAACGATTCCTGCCGCCTTCCGAGCTGGATAATCAAATATTCCTCAAGAACTTGTATCTCAACGCTTACGAAGACGAGTATCGGGCGAACGTGAAGCGATCTCTCGATCAGATGAACCACACAGCGGGCTGGCTCTCTTCGAAAAGGCGCAAGGGAAATCTCGGCGCGTACGAGGTCAAGTGAGGAAAATAATGTGTTGTGATATTAACGGAATTTACTAAGTTATTTACCGATATCAATCGATTTTAGGCGAGTGTATACACTATACAATAGTTATAATCGTTGTCCCTCGTCGATACGCTCTGTAAACGTGTATCGCGCTTTTTTGAAAAATAAATCTTTTCCATGCAAGCGTCCGTACATCCACCACATTCAATCGCAAGCATCCTATTAAATCGTCAATAAATGTGATAAAAAAGATAAATGATAAATGATAAATCTTTTATTGTATAATCGCGCGTACATATTAGATATGTGCTCGTAAATTATTTAACGAGAGTTAAAATAAAAATCAGATCGAATACACATTCCGTGTTGCGCAAGCTTTAAGTATAGTAGTCGCAAACTGGTGCAAACATCAGATTGCGATTCTCGCAACACTTGGATATAATGAGACATTACATCACACATACACACACACACAGCGATGTCATTAAATTCTTTTTCCAAATTATTTATCTTGCGTGCACCGGTTCTTCATAAAATTATTCGGCAATCCGATCACCAGGAGGCGCGGGTACGATCGTAAACATTCGCAATTGCCGCGCGATATCTCACGATCTGGTTCGTACCACCGTGACGGTGATTATGCCATAACACGTTGGGGCAATTAAGCCTAAAAATAAGCCGGGAGCCCGAAATGGGATCAAGGGGCGCGGTCGAGACGAGTAACTCGCATTATCGCGCGGCGACGCGCGCATGCTGGTTCACCCGGCTGTCAATAACGACAGTGTCATTAATTACGGGCCAATTATAATTCGTGAATGCTCAGCGAAACGCTCGTGTTCGATGCTATCGGGCGACGCGTCGCTCGTTAACATGTCCCACCGTGTTTACGCACCGCTCTTCTCGGAATCTCTATTAAATAGATTAATCGCGACCGCCCAGCGCATTCGTCATTGTAAGGAAAAAATCGCGAGACACCTATGGATAATACATTATACGGAATACGACGCGCTTGTCAAAAGAGAAGAGATTATATTCAAATTCGCTCTCGATGCGATTTGAAACCGGATTTACGCGCGAAACGCGCAAGTCATCGTCGTAGGTCTTTCGCACGAATTATTGGCGTTGACTAATGACAGATCTGTTAGAATATCATCGAGATAATATATCCTCTCTCCCAGTTTGCGATGTATAAATTATTATTCGTGGAAAGACATTTCGTAACAGAACCGTGTGATAATTTTTCTAGGTCGAATTTGATGAATATTCGTCCGCGACGAGTGCATTTGAATTTTCAATATCGTGTCGACTCGCCGAGAGGAGAGCTACGCCGAATAAGGTACTCTCGGAAACCGACGAAAATCGATACATCGGAGGGGGCATTGTTCCCGGCGTCCCGTAAATGGCGAACCATTAAAGCGCCTGCGCTCAACGAAAAGCAAGCGGGAGAAAAATAAAGGTGCCGCGTAACATGCACGGCTAATTCACTTAGACTTTGCGCGCGTTCCTGGCATTATTCCAGCTCATACGGCGATGATTACGCGGTCAGTTGACCGGTGCTAAACGTGCTAAACGCGAGGGAGCTCGTGGTAAATGGCTGCCAGCTAGTTCGAGTCGGCAATCTCCATTAGAACCTTCTCACGTGCAACCTTTGGCATACACGGACAGCTCATATCGTTAGAACTCTTCAAAGTATGTTAATGACGAATAATGAAAAGCACGTGCATGGCAACAGATCGCAAAAACCTCGCTACCCGAGGCGTAATGAGACCACTTCGAAAAGCTCTGAAGAGCACTCGTGTAACAATTACAGGGGGTTTGCATTCGATTATCGATAATACTCTCGCCGCTAATTAGGTCTTTCAGCGAAATACAAGGAGCGTAGATCACGCTAATTGCAATTAATGGCAATAATTCACGACAAAGTAGCGCGATCCGAACGAAAGAACGTTCTCGTAGTTCCGGCAACTGCTATCGATTATCCACTTCAAATACTTGGCTCCTTTCGGATTGAGCTTTTTAGTCTCGCATTTCGCCCCCGTCGACATCATGAATTGTCGTGTCGTATAGTCGTCGCCGGTAACTCACGACAATGCGAATGAAGTCGGGCTCAGTGGCAGAGCAGACCCGAGTAACCGACGATAATCTCATTGAAAGAAGAGTTAAGCGGCGTCGGGCTTCCTGCCAATTCAACTTGCCAAGTGTCGCCTTAGACGCAGTCAATGCCGCTGTGAAATTGCCCGCTGACTAAAGCTTAATGAAATCTACCGGTATTTCGCTCGAGGATTTGCCTAGATAACCGTGCTCGAATAAACGTAGCAAAAAACCCCATTGTTCACCATCACAAGTTTGTGAATGAAACTAATCCGTGCCTGACCGCGTTGCTCGAATAGATTAGAGAAACTCGGGAAAAGGGTTTGCCGCACGCCTTTCAATTGTATACTGAATGGACAATTGACCGGTAGGTCAGTTAGCTTCCTACAAGTAGCGTTCCTGTACTATAAAGCCACTATTTTATAAAAGTTCCCTCTGTCCATCCAGTTCTGAGCGGAATAAAAAAAAAAATGTCCTTGTTATTTCGAAATTCGTTACAGAATCCTACGTTCGCTTCTGTGAATAAAAAACAACGTTCTCTACAAAAGTTATAAACATTACGTAACATGAATAACTTTGAAAAAATTAATTTTATAATTTTAATAATTTCAGATAATTTTTTAGAAGAGAATTATATTATAACTTATCATAATTAATACCTCTAGTTTTTTCCAATATATTTAGATGCATTACTAGAATATTTTGATTTCATAAAGATTTTTTTTTTTTAAGTCATACACTTGCTACAATTAACAATTTTGACCGATGCTTGTTATACACGTTTTAAATTTCACGAGAAATTTCCTAAATTCGTAACAAACAAGAGCATCTCATTGTCAGCTCGAATATATTTTATCTGTAATACTCTTTAATGCCTTCCTTTTTAATACGATTTAATTTGCAACTTTGCGAAATATAGTTTTGGCAAATCTACCACGGCTAATTATTAATTCATTATTCTCTCACGAAGAATGCTTTTCTCGTATGTTTTTTTCGTCTCTCGGGTCTAATTTAATTTAATCCCATATGCTCACTAATTCGATACGAATTCGCGTGCACGGCGTGACGCAAAACCGTGCTCGCACGTCCAGATTCAAAATTGAAATTTGCGAGCTGTCGAAAAAACGTGCTAATGAACGAGATGCACGATTGATTACAGAGCGGCGGAGAAAACAAGCCGCTTGGTAAAAAGACGAGCCGCTAAGTGGTGTCCTCAGGAATTTGCCACCTGGAATTGCCGCGGCATATCTCGAATCGCATTATAATTATCAACGCAAAAGCGTCTATTGTAACGTCGGGGTTCCGTAAAAGCCTTAAAGCCCTGCTTAAGTCTCTTGCAGCCTATCCGCATTACACGTTCCACCAAGCGTCATTTGCGCCGTGCTCTGGGCGGCATAGGAAATTAGCCAGCTGGCACGAGCAAAGCCCGAGATTATGACACTTTCCTGGCGGTCATCGTATATCGATGCGGACGCCGTCACGAGACATCTGCCGATCTCCTATCGACTCGGCTCTCACTTTTCCAATGGAAAGGGTTTGCCCCGTTCACCTTAGCCCGCTAGGTGGTCGCTTCTTTGCCATTTAGCGCTCATCTCGGCGCTTCTTCCTGCCGGACAGCTCGTTTCCCGTTTCGCCGCTCTATAATCAACCGTGCGTCTTGCTCATTAGCACGTCTTTTCGGCGGCTCGCGGATTTCAATGAAGCCGGACGCGCGAGTACGGTCTACAGTCTACGCCGTGCACGCGAATCTCATTCGTAATCACCGTCGGCTCGAGCATAAGAAAGTTTTTGCCGCGAGCGGTGTGGAAACGGCTTAAGCAGGTGCCGCGGCCATAATCGAGCGCGATCACACGCTTCGGGTGAGATCGCGCCGACCAAATTAAATCGGATGCGAGGCGGCTTGGCCGAAAGACGAAAAAACACGCGGGTGTTGTGAGCAGGGTGAGAATGATGGATTAATAATTGGCCCGCAGTAGAGGAATTTGTCGGAACTACATTTCGCGAGGCTCCAAATTAAATGGCATTAAAAAGAGGAACGTGTTAAAGAGCATTACAGAGATGAGACATGTGCGCTTGTGTCTAAAGAAATTTCTAATTCGATAAAATGTTGGTTAAAATTTTTTGTTAATAAATTGGCAAGTTTTGACTTGAGCAAATGACTCGATCAAATCAACAATGCCTCTAAATTTCTGTTTTCTTTTATACTTCAAGAAAATGACAATTAATTATAGTAAATTATAATATATTTCTCTAAAATAATCTTTTTATAAAAATATATGAGAATTTGACAAAATGAGACTTTTTGCTTTCATCTGTCGATCTATGGTTCATCATATCATACACGGACTGACTTTTATGGTAAACCAATTAAAACAGATGTTCGAAGACCACATACACAGCTGAACTTAAATCGATAATAAACGAGAAGATAAAGCGGCAGATAATAATAAAAATTGGACATCAGAGCTTTCGTTTCTGTCTCGGCGCAGATTTATCGAAGCATCGCCAAATATGGATTTCGCACCTTGCTATGGCAGATCTGTGTGTGTGTGGAGAGTAATACGGCTGTGCCACAAACTGCAAGTTTCGCATCTTACCCATCCGTTTAAGGTATCGTGCTTACGGGCTGATTACACGCTGATTAATCTCAATAACGAGAATTTCGATGGAGATCCGACCCGATGCCACGAAGAAAGAAGGAAATAAACGCTTCGCGCATTACCTCCATGTTTCGAGGTCACCGTGAACGATAAAATAAAATTAAACGTCGAAAGGCTTTATATTTGTTACACTGTGAGTAATTAAACATTTTCTCTCGGCGAATCCTCTCATTAATGCATCGACGATAGTCGATACTTGTAATAATTTCACGAACGATAAACGTTGGCTTTATTTCTCAGTTATAAATCGTAAAATTCTCGTTGCAAAGAGAACTTTCGATTTACAAAAGCGATGCTCGTTAAAAAAGATTCACGAAATAATTGACATTCTATTTCGGTTCGAATGATCGATCAAGATGTACTAGGGTGTCCCGTATATATACTCGCTTAACCAAATAACGACTGCCCGCCGGGACGTATAAACGCACAGGATCGATGCTGCTGGCATCAATGGGGGGAAGAGATACTCTCGAGTGACGGGCGAAAACGGAGTTAATCAAATGCACGCTATACGTGACGCACGAAAGCGAACGAGCGATCCGCTTTAATTGACACGTACGCGCCCGCTTTCCCGCCGCACATCACGGCCGAAATTGAATCTCTTTGACCGCTGAAAATTATTCCGATATATATATTGGCGCGTACGATTAAAAGTATATACATGTCATTTCGAGATATTTATGAGGACGTTGACGCGCGAATACGCTCAGACTTCTTTTACTCGATATTTTAATCGATGTTTCTCTTCTTCGTTATTTTAAATAAATATGCTGCTTGCATTTACTTTTCACTTCTCTTTTGTAATAAAGAAACTTTCTTAGGTTTCCGATTTCGTTCAGTGACTTATTCAAGCGTATTACATGGCAGGATTACATGCAAAAGTTACGTCGTAATTCCCGGTCTTCTGAAATAATAAGATAGATATCTGGATCTTTTCTCTCCCCGACTTAATCCGTCCACTCGGCGAACGGATAAATCTATTCTCGGCTGGATGGATTTCTCATGGGTCCTCGCATGGATCATGGGATTTGAAGATGAATTAAACCCTATCGCACTCAGGCCATTTCAATTCGAGACGCGTTTACTACTCGTCGAAAACGAGCCTGGCCGGTGGTCTCTCTCCGCTTGTATCGCGCGCAGAGAGAGCACCGCTTATTGTGAACTGCTCCTTGAATCCACTCTCGCTCTTTCTCGCTCGCACTCTCATCGCGGCAGGACCATCTAAGCGTGTGTGGATCTTTTTATAACCGGATTTAAAGATGCACAGGTGGTACGACTAAACGTACACGCAGGGGTGAAAAGATCGGGACATTGTAAGTCTCGAGATTCGAATTGCCTCGAAATTGTGCTCTACGAATGAGCTCTCCAGATGAACATTGGACTACGATGGTCCTTAGATCGAGATGAGATTCGCGTTTGAATCAACCTGCCGGTATTTGCACACAGGAATATGACGTTCTATTGGAATAACATTCAACATCGGAAATGTAATTTAATGCATAATTTTAATACATTTCATTCATTTATAGATTTACGCAGCATTTTCTATCGATAATAAAATGTAAAAAAAAGAGAACAATTTTTATCATCAAATTTCGAATCGATGATGAAGTACAATCGTACAAATAAATGTGTGAACCTCGTTTCTAGGAAAGGATCTCCTAGGCGTTAGCAAGAAAAAACACAGATGTCTGCCGCGGATCCTGTGGCCTTAATTCGAATTAGATTGGATCCAATTTATACTCAATTAACTGAGAAACACGGTATCTCTTTTCAGACAGAAAGAGAGAGATTATTCCATTCCGAGCATCGAGTATTTATTTCGGATTCGAAGAGGTTCCATGAAAATTGGTCATGCTAGATTTCGGAATCGATCCACCTTCGTCGTTTTCGTAAGTACTATCCACCTTTCAAGGAGACAGGTACCATTTCGAATCGAAAACGTCTCGATTTCTTTTACGCGGAGAGATAGGAAATGGGGAGCACTTTGGGTAATATTATGAGCGTGCAAAAGGCGAAACCATCGCGGACGAGTTTCTAATTCGGAAATGAGCCGGTCGATTCTCTTTAATTGAAGGATATAACGATATCCTTGTGTTGGAGGTTGGTGGAGCCGCGATGAACTTTAAGCTGGCGACCGACAACGTGATCCCCTGTCCTCCTCTCATCGACTCCTCGCGTCGGTCTATTGCGTGAGGGAGGCTGAAAGAACGCGTTGTTTTAGACAGAGCGAATGCGGCCCGTCATCGTTCTCGACGCTCTTCATCAACGAATAATGATGAGTCTTATACTTTGAGACAGCGTGGCGATGAATAGCTCGCTTGTGAGATTTTATGATCACTTGGAGATTTTTGTTGCGGGCTCTCGTCGGTTGTGCTATAAATATCGCGCGATTTTGGAGAGAGAGCGCAACGGGGATGGCTGAATCCGACAGGAAATGTTCGTAATCGGTCATAAAGATGACCTCAACCTTTTGTACAGTCACTTATATTTTCATAATAAAAATGATAATGAAACGAGGAAGATATTATTTAAGAGAATTTTAATCCACATTTCATGTATTCTATAGAAAGTTATAAATGTTTAATTGGTGATATCCAAGTGAAAAAAAAAAAAACTTGGAAGAACTTTTTGAATCTTTTTTTCTAATAATGTCAACATATCGATATGAACGAAGTAACTGGTCTCCATTTTTATAACATGATGCGAGATTCAAGCTATCGGGGCAGGATGTTTACGAGCAGTAAAAGGAATATTTCTGATAAAAATTCCGCCGAGAGTACGTGATAAAATAAACCTATGAATTCTGTAAAACATATTTCCCGCAAATATGGGTAAAAAAAAGAAGGGAGAAAAAAGTGCAAGAAAAAGAAAATGAATTTTGACACTTGAACGTGCGAGACGAATGCGACGTTAAGAGGATTAAACATTTAATTTATTGTGTTAATATGCCGGATTTCGAAGAAGGAGGGAGTGCTGGTGAAGGCGAAAATTTCGTTCTTAACTTTCTCATTGCGATATCTCAGCAAAACAAAGTCCAGTTATTCTCATTACATATCAGATCTTAGCTTTAAATCTGCGGTAGTAATCCGACGCGATGCGTTATCATTATTGAGCAAGATACAAAATGTAAGGTTGAAGAATCGCGAGGAATAATGAATTCTAGTGAAACGAGGAAAAGGGAGAAGCACGTTCTACACCAAAAAATGATCGTCTCGGAAAGAAAGTCTCGTAAATGCTAGCCGTTCATTCTCTTGTGTACGAGGGAATAAATTTTGTAAAGAAATACACACTGTGGTATACATATGTAGATAACAGAAAGGGGAGAACGTTGCGCGGAGGAGAATGCGAGATAGATGCATACCGGGAACGAGGACGGGGTCGGGCTTGACCTCGGATACATTATTGATGATAGCGCACGCCAAGAATGGTGACTAGATGGTAATTTTCGACGGGACGAAAAAGGGCTACGGTATTCCATACGTTCGGTTCCTGCAGGATTAACGTCGCGGAGGATGTCGTGACGCGGTAGGAATGTCGGATTACCTCGCGGCACCTGTAACTTTACGTTAAATCGATGGTCCGTACAGTTCGATGACGAGCATCTGTGAAGTACTGTAAGAACATGATTTTAATTGATTCAAGCGTTTGCATCCATGCGATAGAAAGTAAAATAATTTGTGTGGAGCTTGAGAAAAATAAAATTAAAGTAAAAAAAGATGTAGCCCTTTTTACATTTCCAGTAAAGAGTATCTCTTCAAATTTATGAGCGATCCTTAAAAAGAGTAACCCGACCAGCCACCGAACAACGTATCAAACAAAATTCCTCATTAAAGCGGTGGATTACATTTGAAAAATCCAATGATTAATCGATCACATTGTCTCGGAATGTAATACGTGACTAACAGGAGATTCCTACCTTTAGAAAAAAGATCCTGTATGTAAAACCACGAAGAGCTTACTCGGGGAGAGTCGCACGATCGCTCGGGTACTTCGATCAAAGTCGAAGCAAGACCGGGAGCAATCCTTCGGCGGCGCACGAGAGATAGCCATCTACAATGATGCTAAGGACCGAAGGACCGGGCATTTGTAATCCCGCAAGTGAGACCGGAGGTCGTGGAAGGGACGGCCGAGCAGCCCAATTTATATATTGTGTCCCGGAGACGTCGCCGATTAATCCTGAAGGAGTCGCGGGACCACCCAAGTGAAACTAACACCCTTTCTCGCTCTGACACCGGTCGCGCGTCGTAAACGTCGTTTCGTTCTGCTTTAACACTGTAGCTTAACTGAACGTGGTAGAAGACGCAGCTGCCCGCTTTTCTTCTCCATTCTGGATCGATGCTAATTATCCGAAGGACGATGTCGCGTCATAAAACGATGAAGGTTGGAAACCGACACTTTTTCATCCGCAAGAAACTTTACAGATGGTAGGAGCTATAGATTCCGACATTATTTCAATTTCAAGAGAAAAGAAATGAGACAAAATAACGCAAAATATACGTGACAATTTTCATGTGCAAATTAATATAGATTTAAGATGATAAATTATCTTAAATTAATTGATTACAAGTAACTATAGAAAAGATATTTATTTTCCATATAAAAATTTCAGGAAAAAAAATTGCGACGTAGATATACTTTATTAGCTCGATTCCTACCATCTGTGAAATGTCAAACGGTATATTTACTTCGAAAACAAAAATTTATAAAAAATTAAAATTATCTCCCCCCCCCCCTCCCTGAAAAGGTACACCTACGAGAGAATTCTTCATTTTCCCGAACTTTGACGCGTTCTCTAACGAGGCAATGAAAAAACGCGACAGACAATGGCGAGCGATTCTCCCTCTTCCTCGCGCTAGTAGTAGAAGATCCCAGCAGTCTCGAATACGAGCGAGGTACCTAAATCACACCCAATGTCAACGGGTCAACAATGCCCGTCACACGCATCCATCTTATTAACGAATGTTAATCATGTCTTCAGCAACGCGTCGTCCGAGTATTACCTCCGCGACCACCTCGGTCGAGCATTGTTCGGTCGAGCTTAACCGAACGAAATGTAACCCACCCCCTCGGTTGCCTTGTAATAAGATACTCGCCATCTTCGTATGTAAATGCCGGCCATTCATTACGTTTCTGGCTGAATGATTGGACCTTTTGTGGGAATCCTTTCACGACAAAGCAGTATCGTCGCTTAGGACGCCCGCGGACAAGATGGAGAATAATATTTGCAAAGTTCTAACTGGGGATCTTGCAAAGAGGAAAAGAAAGAACAAGGCGTGTCGATCGCGCGAATTAAGGTCAGATTTATTGCAGCGATTACACTCGCTTGGAAATTTTCATTCAATTTTCATTAGCCTGTGACGGCGAAGTGAATTTTACAATATTAATGAACTGCACTGTCTTTGTTGTCCGTTATGGAAATATTTATATGCATAGAGCTAAATCTAACAAAGGCTGCGAGTATTTTTTTATGTATATATAAACGAACGTTGTGTCTCGTTAAAGATAAAAATAATTCTTTCAACGACGTCGCGCAAGTAAAACGCATGCGAGCGTTTATACTGTTGAGTGGCTGATTACATGAACATTATAGTGAAATGGCAGATGTATAAAAAAAGCCGTTAGTTAATCGACGAGATAAAGTCTTATCATATATGTGTATGTATATTGTATAGAAATTTCTTGTATATCCCCCCATATAAAACGTTTAAGCTGTTTTGTATTAAAATGTAAGCCATTTCAAGGGGCATGATAAAGTATTATTATATAAATATCTGGCACAAAAATATATAAAAAGCGAATAGAAAATGCAGACAGACATATGAAAGTAGAAAAATGCATTACCATTGCAATTTAATAATTTTTTTTTACTATTTGCATATAGGTATACATACACAGAGAGAATTTTCTCTTAGAATTTACTCTGAAAATCATGGCAATCGTGAGACAATATGGTATGGAAAAAATTTTAAGAATTTCTCTGATTAATATTTATCACAATATAAATAATAATATCTATCACAATAAAATATAAAATGTTTGATTAATTTTACTATGCAGTTTAGTAAAAGTAATCAAACATATTTTATATTTTATTGTGATAGATATATTATTATCTTTATAGATAAATATATCAGAGAAATTCTCATAAAATTCTTTCCATACCATATTGTCCCACGATTACCATGATTCTCAGGGTAAATTCTAAGAGAAAATTCTCTCAGTGTATACGTATATGTCGAAGCTCCGAAATATTTGCTTATATAATTCTAATACAGGTTTTATGAATTAACACTCTTGAAATCGTTCGCGTCATTATAAAATACGTAACTTTCTTCTATTTGTAAGATATAGGATTGCGTGGGAGGATGAGAGTGGAACCATCGTTTATAAATTATCGAAACTTGTATACACAATATTAAGATAAGTATTCACTAAAACAATAAAAATTTTAATTTTCTCTCATATACATACACGATATAAATTCGCGTATCAACGAGCGAGAAGCAAAACGAGTTTCGTCAGAGTTCAGAGAATTTGTTCGGGACACGCGAGCGTTTTGTCTTCGGGGCGTCGTTCGCAGGAGATCTTTCGGTACTCAAAGGAGTAGGTAGGTATTTGGCTTGACTCGAACGCACCCACGTTCCTCCGTCTGGAGGAGCAAATGGTTCTAGAGACGTTTTATGTTTTATGCGAGTTGTGCAGCTGCCCGTTACCGACACCCCCGCAACTCAATATTCAAATTAGCAGACGGGACTCTCTCTCTTTCTCGTTCTTCCTTCTCGTTTGCCCCCCTACGTGCGTCTGCGTAATGAGAAAAAAATAATCGCGGCCCCGCGAAATATTATTATAATAACTATAAGTGTAAAGTACTGGAAAAAATAACGTTATGGATATAATGTAAACTCGAAATAACTCTATGTAACCCTGAAATAAATTATGCCGATTGCAATCTTTCCGTATTCTGATTAGACCGCACTTTGAAATCGCACATCCTTCATATTACTTCATTTCGCACCGACAGTATCCTACTAGAGCAGATGGGCAATTTTCGAACTACTCTAAGCGCATTATATTCACGTTCGCTCGCTTATGACGCAACTTTCTCTCGTGCGTATAGGTAACGAGAGTCCCCATATGTGAAACAGAGTAGCGCGAGAGAAGGAAGGAAGGAAAAAGACGCAAGTGGTGTCCTTTACTCGGATAGATGGTTTCGCATAATTATCTCCAAGGAAAAATCATTGTGCGCCATATGCCGCACGTGAAGGGAGTAAACAACAACGTGGATAAGCAAGTATGCGCTCACGTCGGCTTCGAGATACATTAAAAATCTTACCTTACGCTATCATACGCAGCAACAGCTGTTATGCGAAGCTCGCTATCATAAGAGACTGAAGAAAGTGATCCGTCCGTAGAAAATGCGTTCACACGACGATTGAAAAT
Organism: Prenolepis imparis; assembly: GCF_030444845.1. Lineage (NCBI taxonomy): Eukaryota > Metazoa > Arthropoda > Insecta > Hymenoptera > Formicidae > Prenolepis > Prenolepis imparis. The sequence continues at coordinate 12,706,637 of NW_028141166.1, forward strand.
CTGCAACAAAAATATTAAAATTATTCGTCTTTAATTCATGATTAGATTCTTCGCAATTTCAGAAAAATTGATCTGCATTAAAAATAAATATATATATAACAATAATTTTTATAGTATCTTTAATCAATGAATACGCTACTTCAATGAAGAGATCGACCGACGATATTTAAATCTTTCACACGCGACTACCAGCTGATGAAACGTGTACCAGATTAACTAATATGAATGGATTGTTCGATATGAATGCACCCGCATGAGAGAGAGCTATTATAAAAACTCATATGAATACACAACGCCCCCATAGCGATCTGAAACACCTGGCAGAGATCAAAGTTCACTCGCGATATACCTGATATTGTTAATGTTATGTATTTTGTACTTGTGTAATTTTTTTTATATAAACAAATATTAAATTAAATTAAAATGATGTGACTCTATAAGAAACAACGTGTAAATTGAAATCAAACAAGTTGGAGATGATGGGGAGTTGACGTAAGCGAAAGAGGAACGGCGTCTATCTAAAGCCCTTTGATTGCAATTAAATCAAAACTTTTTAATTAAAATTTAAATTATTAAATTAAAATTTAATAAAAAGTGATAAATTCTTGATTCTAAATGACATACGTAGAATATTTCTAGAAAATTTTTCATTGTATCACATTAAAAATTATTTCCTCTCATTTCTTATATTTAATTCATCGAAAATAATTAGATGTATATATATTTTTATCCCCGCGATTTACTTCATTTAATTGTTACACATATATCGAATCTCATTCTAACGAAAAAAAATATTCCATTAACACCTCTCTTCGATGACCTCTCTTCAAACCTTCGATCTCGATCGTAGCGCATACACGGTGATTGAGAGTGAGCTAGCAAAAAGTGGACCGGTGAAGCCTCCGGCGCCGCATTCCGACTCGTGCCAAAGTATCGTAAGAAAATAAGATATACGAAACAGATAGCCACGATTTCAGTCAAGATTATTGAACGTACTCCGATGCAGCAGATAACACTACCATGTACGGTGGCAGAGAAATAATTGCAACGTCGTCACTCTGACAAAGAGGAAGCGTGGGTTACGCGTGTTGATGGTCACTTTCCTTCTCCAAAGTGCGCGTATGTCAAAAGAAAAGTCGCTAATAATAATGAGAGTAAATATTAACGATAGAAGGCATACGAATGTGTATGTGATAAGTTTCATATGGAACACTAATCTCTCTGTTTGATCTGAAAAATTGTTTCGTATTTAAGCGTCGCCGATTTAATTGGCGTTTTATCTTTTGTAACTTTACGAAGAAAACCACTGAAAGAAATTCAAACATTTTTTTAATGGCGGAAACGCTTAAAAGGCAAAAGATGTTCCTTTTGTCTGAAATTTTATACATGCACGTAGCTGATTTTATCGGCGATAATATCGACGTCCTTCCTGATTCGGCAGAATTTTGACGCTGATGAAATCTGACACCGGCAGGAAGATCACTTGGAACTGATTGAGTAAAGGAGAGCTGAGCGGCGGTACGATGTCGATAAACTTCTGACAAATGCACTTAATCACCTACGTCTGCGTCACGGCTGGCGCCGTTGCATGCATGCAAAAGACGGGGCGCATCTTTTGCATCGCGTCGCAATTACTGGCTGACGCGTGCATCGAGTCGGTAACTATATAATTTTGCCCTCACATTGTTAGGGCGCTTAAGACACCTTCGAATCATCTTTTTCGTGCCGACAAAGGTTGTATATAGAAGCGCGTATGAGTATATAATTTTATTTTTTAAATAAAATATATTAAAAATGTTATACATATGTAGAGTAAAATTATAGATATATATATATATAATATGTTTAATATATTTTATTTAAAAAACAAGACAAATATATCATCCTCTTTATTATTTTTAATGACTGTTCAAAATTTACCGCGAGTAAATGACTTTTTTATTTCGTCGTACACTGCACATTGGGAACAATCTTTTGAGCATTCGCCGGGATCGAGAAAAGAATTCGCGATCTTCGATCCACCATGCAGTTGCGTGAGCGTCAGAGAACGCCGCGCCGCCCCGACGCAATATTCTTGCGCACGAAAGCCATTAAACAGATTAAGTCCGGCAGCCGGATTACACGCGACACCGCGGCCTTAATAGAGACGTAAAAGTGTGTCTCAAGTAAAAGGTTGGCTCTGCACGCAGCGCGGTGCCGCGAAAAAACTCATTCCCAATCCCGCCTGAATGGAAATTGATTGCAGACTGGGTGGCGTGAAGTCCGGCGCAGGGATTTTATGCATATGCATCGGTAATCACGGGCGAATTCCTAATTAGCGCATTAATTGACCGTAATTCAGCGTGTAATGATCGCGCGCTCTCTCTTCGTCACGGAATTTTCGGTCAAATTTTTGCAAAGACGATGAAGTAATTTTACGTTGCATTATGTCGCCGAAAACATTTGTCAAACAGCGATCTCTTCTCAAATTTTCTGATGTAAAAGAAATTACAAAAATTAATCATAATTATAATTATTATCGTTTACATTTTTTGTTTAATAAGACGATTATTAAATACTATAATAATTGTCGAGGACCGAAACACACATAATGACGGACCTTCAGTCGCCGGTCTGTCAACCCTTGTTAATCCCGACAAACGAACATGGAAAAAAGCAGAAGCGACAGAAAGCCTGCGACGAGTAGAAGCAACTCCTCCACCCGATAGTGATAGGGTTCTTATCCCTTTTTTGCGTTATTAAAAATAATGATGACGTATATTAGTTTTAACGAAGAAAACTAGCGGTTTTTTGCCATCGTCTTTATGCGCCCGGTCATTTGTTTCCGGCGAAGTAAACACCGCGCCGAAACAATGGATGCTCGCCTTTTACCGGCGAATGTCCGGGGAAAGAAAAAGGGAGGCGCAGAAACGCGCATGAGAGAGCAAGAACAAAAAGGAAATGAAAGCAGGCGAGAGAGCAAGCCGGGAAGTGGTATTCGTCCCTTTCTTTGCGAAGGCAAAATCCTCTCGTCGAGATTCCACACATGTCGTAATTTCAATTTCAAATTATCCAATTCTAAAAGCTTACTACATTCACTTGGCGAACGTTTGTTTTCTCGATGAACGGAGAATGCGAAAATAAACGATATGCTAACTATATTTTATTCTGTATAGTTGTTAAATTATTTCTATATATATATCTAGTTCTCTCTGAAAAAAAGTTCTTTTAGATCTTTAAATAGGGTCATAATACAAATTGCAATACTGTTGAAAATATTTGTTAAAATTCACCTCGTCTGCTTTTGAGAATTACATTCTAACGTCTCGCATTCTTTTGTAGATTAAATAAAGGAGAACATTAATAACTAATATATGACTTTCAACACTATATGAATTTATCTTACAATTATCTAAAATCGATCGAAACTTGAACTGAACCTTTGACCCCGTAATAATACTTCCAAGTATCTGTTACACAATTTCCCTTTATGTGGAAATTTTAAATTCAATATTACGAGTAATAATCCTCGTGATCTTATTATCGAGAAGAAATAAAACGTAAACCGACACACCGTATATTCATATATGCTATGAAGAGTCGAATGACCAGAGCGCTATTTCCTGGTGGCGCCTGCATAAATTACCATGTATTGCATTTTATGTTACGACCGTTACGTACGAGTGCGTACCACATATCTAACTCTTTCTATACGTGTAAGTACGCGCGCGCATATATACGCAAAACACGAGGATAATTCAGTGACCGTATAAGAGCGAAGCTACTTTCGATTAGAGTACTTCCCGTCGAGAGACATTCGAGCGCGAGCGATGAAATTAAATCGAACGTTTAAATTCGTACGTGTGTGAGTATCTATATCGAGATGAAAAGAAATTTTCCCCCATTGTTCTATAAGTCAAGCACGTTTTATTGGCGTTAATAAATTTCGTGGTGGCGAAGGCGATCGGGAAATCGCGCGGATCTCGTTAAAACGCGAAAATTTACCGCGGTAATCCGATAGCCGTGATATAACAACGACGCGTCAGTGAAAAACTGACAAATTGTTCCGGCGAATCATCAATCAAAGTCATTCTCATTCGCATCGTTATACGAGCGTCTGATTTGCATTAATAAATTTCTGCACCGAAAACCGCAGCGTGTGAAAATTTATGACGATGATTTCGTGGATTTCTCATAACAATTCTCGGTGAAAAACGATTGTCACCAGAGAAATATCGCATTCTTCTCGCACAGCGCGTTTCGTCGATATCATTCCATTTTTTGGTTTCGCATTTTTTTGGGCGCGGAACAAATTTTCGGATGCTATTAAATCATATCGAGCAGATAAAAAAATTTATCTCAGATTGGCTTAATTGCTCAAATTGCGTCGAGACATTTTTAAACATACATAAACATTTATAATCGAAGATCCTTAGAGTAAATATTCGTGTCGCAGAGGTTTAAACGCACTCGCGAATAAATATCCGTCGTGATTCTCGAGAACGTAAAATAAAATCTTCGTTCGCGTGATTTAGGAACAAGCCGAAAGAACGTTAAGATAATTCAGAAATTACCGGAGAAAAAGAAAGAGAGAGAAGCTCGTGTCGTTCGCAAATCAAGGAAGTGTATAATTAATGGCACGTGACCTTTTATAGAAAGTCTTCGTGTCGTACTTTTCATTCGACTGTCCATAAAGTTGGAAAATGTTATTTATCCTACGAGACAGTACTGACCTATGATACGATCATTATTAATCACGCTTTAAGCGCAGATTAAATTGCGATTTATATCGCGGCGAATGCGTAGAATTGCCTCGTTAATTTTAGCTCAAGGAAACTTAGCGACATTCGAAAGGGAATTGACGCGCAGTGGGTGTCTCGCAAAAGTAATAAGCGCGCGATTATTTTATTGTAACTTTGTAACAAAATTATATACGAATTTATTAATTTAATTATATACGAAAGATCAGAAATGAAATAAAAGTGTAAAAGATAAAGTTAAAGATAGATATCTTTATAATTTGCAATCAACGGAAAGAAACAAGTCGAATCATATTGAGATTATCCTGAGGATTAAACTCCACGTGTGCTGCGTAAATTATTTTAAAACTCGAAATTATCTTGTCGTTCCAAGATGCTTGAAATTCCTGGAAAAGTAGAAGAAAGAAAGAGAAAATCTCAAAGAATCTCAAGAATGTACTTTAACTGGGATATGTTAATGGGAAATTTTCTAACTTTCAAAGAGTTAATCTAACGATGTTGTAGGTATATTATTAGAAAGGTCTTTGAACTTTTTATTAAAAATCTAAAATACATTGTTTCACGTGACATCGACAATCATTTATCACGTCCTACGTCTATAGTAAATAAATCGTATTCACTTGCAAATTGACTTTCTGCGAACCACACACACACATCTCTATAAGGAATTATCTCTATGATGTAGGTAAGCTGAAAGGGTTCTAGAATAAACGACCCGCTGGCGGTAATTCTTGAAAAAGGTTAAGACATTTATCATCGACCCTTTTACTGGGTTCTACCGCTTTTAACTCTTTTGAGTTTACGTGACAGCATTTCCCAAACTGATGACTTTCGAAATATTGCAAAACTAAAACGAATAGTAACCGAGAGTTACCGAGCACCATAATTTTCAACCCTTTTCGTACAGTAGGGATTTAAATGTAAACGTCTGTTTTGTCACTCTTTCCACACAACAATTTTCACTGTACTGTCACCATTGCTAGAAAGTAAGATCCGAAGAAAAGCTTGTATAAATGCGAAATAAATAAACATAAATATTGTAAGAAATATTTCCATTAAGTTTATGCTTTTTGTGTCTTAGCACGATAATCATGCTACCGGATAATTTAACGTTAACAGATAATTAACTTTTTTACTCGAACTACGTTGCTACATAATTTAAATTGCTGACTCTTGACTTTCTACAACGTACAGCAGAATTCTCCGTTAGAGAATCTCCGGATGGAGAGTATTAAAAGTTAATATCAAGACATCGTGAAAAATTCATTTATGAATCATATATTCGTTATGGGTGGTATATAGGTAATTAAATAAAAGAGCTTTGAAATAAAATCACGCGCAACTGTCTGCAACAATTTATACTGAATAGAGAGCAAGTAGGAGATTAATATACGATGATTTTGCATTATACCGAGATGCGTGTAATAATATGTTTTGAGTGAGCTCTTTTTACATGAAATTATGAAACAATTATCTTTGTTTTGTCACTTTAATATATACTCCAATTTTTTTTTATATTACCAATTTTAATTATATATATTAATTATTAAAATATAATAATTTTTGTCACTTGTATGTACTTTAATTTTAATTATTTATTAATTATTAATGGTTTTTCACTTAATCTGTAAAGAATGCGAAATATTAGATTTTTTTATTCTCAAGAACACGCTAGGTGAATAAATATTTGCAACACTATTGCAAACTTTATCAATTCAGCTTCTTAGCCTCTAACTTTCGATTAGCGATAAAAAACTTAACAAAGAAAATACCGAGAAAACAGCATCATGAAAAGGTAAAATAAATAGGTCTGCGCGATGATTTCCTGAAAGACAATTTTTTCGGATTACTGACCCCGACCTGAGTGGATCCTGTCGCGATCTTTCAGAAGATAGTCTTGTCTTATATTCTGACCACGGTTTATTGCATTTATGACCAAATATGGCCAAATATGGCCAAAGAGGTTAGAAGATTCTTAAACAGTTTACAGTTTTGCATTTTCCGCACAATAAAAAGAAAAAATAGGAACAGAGACAGTATTATCTCTTGACATTTTTTTACTTCGAAAATCCTTTTTTTTTTGCTTGGGCGAAGATATACGACTGGTTGCGTGAAAAAACATGAAAAGGCTAAAGTAATCTCGTAAATGATTTTCCTTTTCTTAAATGGATGCATTGCCCACAAGGTCAATCGAAATCGTAAGGAGATACTTATCTACGAATATACAGATTCATATAATTATATTTGAAAACAATTTTTTAAGCTTCTATTCATTCCACATTTCTAAAAACGTAAATGATGGCAAACTTTTTTTTTCGCGCAATGTATAAAATCTCTCAAGATAGAATAATATGTTAATACACTTATATGTATTATATATTATATAAGTTTTATATAATCTTTTATACACAGATAACATATGCATTATCACGATGAAAGACCGTGGTTGAATAACGTAGAGAATTGTAAGATACGACTGCGTATTTCTTCGAAAACGAGAAATGTCCGCTTATATAAAGAGTGCACAAGAAAACTTTATCCAGGAAGAAAGCTTCGCACGAAATCAAACTACTGACCGTCCCGCACAATGCTTGGATGAGATCACGTGTGCAGCAGTCAGAGTACAAAGACATTTCTCTTGCCTGCGGAAACCGTGGAAAATCACGAAACCCGGCCGAATCACGAGCGGATCGCATCTGCTAACGACCAAAGTGAATTCACCGAAAAAAGTCGCTTGAAAGACATATAAACCGACTCTCCTCACGATCTATCTTAAGGCAGTGTTCTGTTTATGTGGCGAAATCACCGTTTCCAAGGTGCGCGGAAATCGGCTGAATGCCGATTCGAAGCCCGTGACGGTCCCGGGCATCTCGTCCCCCTTTTTGAAGCAGCACCGAATCTAATCAGATCGGTCGTCATCTGCCATCTTGAACATTTCCTCCGATGACACGAGAATAAAAAGGAGGATTTGCAATGTCGCGCGCATGTTGCACTATGCTGACGAAAAATCCATTCCTCAAAAATTCGAAAGTGAAACTCGATAAAAATCGAGAAATTCTATCGTTTTTAGATGATCGATTCGATTATGTACATAAAAAATAATTGCATAGATATAAATACAGCGATGTATTAAATTCATCTCCAATCTCCTATATACGTATAAATAAAATTTGATTTTAATGATGCATCACACATACACACACAGACACACGCTCATGTGAATAAATATCCATTCGCATTCGCATCGGTCGCTTCTCTTTGAAAATATTAATGAAATTCAACGGGCGGTTATTTTTAACAGTATACGCGCCGCGCAGCTGGTCCTTCTTAACGAAGGTACATTGTAAAGACGCAGGACAGTACGCAGCTTCGTGGGCGGAGAAATCCGCAAAAGCCGCATCGGTCTCCGTGAAATCCTTAATTCGTCTCGGCGACGTACCTCTATACGGTCCTCCGCGCGCGACACGAGGATATGTCTTAAGTAGTCCAACAAGTATTGACCTGCGGACGGATATCTCGACACAGACGACTGAGGTGCAAAAATTATGGATCACCGGTCGAAACTTATTCCGTCAACCCGTCGGCGATTTGACTCGCTTGACCCGCGGCTCTTTACCTGCACCGAGCGCAACTTTTGTGTTGCAACCGTTTCTCAGATCATGGCATTCAGCAGCACACGGTAGCGAGTTTTCCTACCGCCGAGTGACGCACGTACGTGAAATTTTATGGTAATCGGGATAAACCTGCGATATAACTTTCGCTCTAGAAACGCGTACCAAGTTAAGCCAAGTAAGCCAACTACACGGATAAGTCTGAAGCTTTATACATCCCTATTTTATGCATTCAGAATTAATTCGATTTTATAACTCAAGACTAACATTTAGTATCAACCCGATAAAAATCGAACAGTACATTAGATGAAAGTCAAATAAAGAGAATTGATAGTTTGAAGAAGAGAACAAATATTCACAAATATATTTTTAATACATTTCTAAACATACCATATCCTGATATAAGTTTAATTAATTTCTCCCTTCCACTATGAAATTTTCCTAATATTTGTAAAAGCGAGAGGGTACAAGAAAATGCGTATTCAACAGAATTAATAGATTTGACGAGCCCTCTTACAGCTGTAACTGCGAATTATTCGCTGCACGCCCCTCGATTTCATGCCGTTGCTCGAATGAATATTCTTGAGGCATCTTGACGCTTCAAAATCCTCGAGAACTCTGTCATGGCAGTGAGTGCCTGGTCGCCAGACCTCGCTAGCAAGCCCATAATAAAACACCCCGTATGGGTATGCCGACCTACGGACAATCGGCTATTGTACAACGTGGCAGTGAAAAGCGGCGGCTTCAATTAACTTTTCGTGTACTTTGCAACGTGCGAATCGAATCGCTCCGCCCATCAAGGTACCGGAATTGTATTGTCGAAATCTTTTTCAAATTGTGAGTTTAGAGATATCTAAATATTAAAATATTGCATATAAAATATTGCAATATAGAAATATTGCAGAATTTTCTTGCATTCTGAAAAATTGCATTCTGATTCTGAAACTTTTGTCCTACTACCTTATTCTAACTTTAGAAGAAAACACATTATTAATTTTTGTATGTATATATATTTTGTATAATATATTTCTTTAGAAAATTGTATTATTATCATTTATCATGTCAAGAAAAAAAATGTTTTCTAAAGAAAAAGTTTGCATATGTTGGCTATTATGATTCCAGAAATTTTGTGCGGCAAATCTTTCTTGTAATCTTTGGTCTCATTCTTCAGTCACAAAACTAAAAATTAGCAGGGGGTGCGAATCCCTCTTCTCGCTTGCGATGCTTACTAGATTCGCCAACACAAAAGGCAGTTGCACAGCACCACTCCTTTTAGGAAAAACCTCTTTGAACTCACCGCCTTTAACTACCGTTTCGCCGACATCTATTTTTCACGACAGTGTGATCTCATGAGTTTTTTGCAATTATATCTGCTCGCGCTAAACCAGAAACCGGTTTACGTGCACGATTTTTTTAACAAATATTTATTTTCGATGAAAAAACAATTAAACCGTACTTTTATGAAAAACTCGCTGGCGCCCATCGGTTTCTCCGATGTTGATTTTCGCATATATACGTCAGATCCACTGCACCTGCTACTGGAACTCATTTAATTCGCGTTAGACAGGTGAGGTCGATGTTTGCTTTTCGAAAACATACCTGAACAGTATGGTAGGCTTTTGAGATAAAAACAATCTGAAAATAAAACCTTTTTGTATGCATCCGACTTTTGAAAAAAAAAAATCTTTTCTCGCTTCCTGTCATTATTAGGTCTGAAGGGGCGATAATTTGCACGTGTTTGAAATAAATTTCGGCGTAGAAAAAAAAATTAAACGGAAGTGGACTATCTGTCACAGTGTGGCACGAACGGTAATTGTGAAATTATAATGAGAAAGTTGACACCCCGTTTAGAAAAACAAACGAGTAATTGGTGCATTTCTGTTACCGATAAATAAGTTCGAACGTCTATTAAGCGTCGCGTATAAGAGAACGAGATGAAAGCTCCAAGTTATGATCATCGGTTCTGGAAAGCCATCTGCTAACTTTAACACGTACCAGAAGCTGGCGGCGCGACGTAAGAACTCGTCTCATCGTTACACCACTTTGGATGCATCTGGATCGCATAAAAGGAGCAAAGACGCCGTGCCGAAAATTGCTATAGGAAGACTTCTATCATCGAAAGGGTGCCGGCGTTAACGCTATACGTGCGGGACCCAGCGATCACGTTTGTTTAGTCTGCCCCTTTTATTTAATGGAATTCATTAAATAAAACGTTCAGTTTATTGCACCTCTTTAGAGTGAAAAAATTCTCACAATTTAATTGTAAAAATTTAATTGTAAAAATATAAGAAGATGCACTGCGTATGCTATATACATACTAACAAGAATAGACAATATATCAATTAGTTTCAAATAATTTTTCTCGTTCTAGTTTCGAGCTCAATCTGTCTCGTCTGCCGACAAACAAAAAGTAAAAGCATATTTTTATTCATTTTTTTATAAAAACTACATCCCTAGTCACGCTATATATACGAACGAAATAAAGTATCAAACAACTCTTTGCGTGAGAAATCGCAATTGCAGAAACAAATTGAATAGAGAAACACAACATATGCGAATGTGTATTACAAAAAATATACACATATTGTATCTTTAAAATATGCAATATTCCTCGAAAAAAATTAATGCAACGCAAACATACGTGTTATTACGCAGAAATGCTAATAACACTGCTTGTTTTCTTTGGAATATTAAACTCTCAACTGTTGTTTCGACGAAAATCTCTCCCGGCGCAAATTATTTTCCATTTGGAAATCAGCCTTTCGTGATCATGAAACGATGATTTCAGATATGCGTGAGTCACGTAAGAATCTACCGATCAGAAAACGTGAGGTCGCTCTTGACCGAAGAAAGTACACAATGCAATAAAATAAAATGCGTGCCGATCGCATGAACGGATATGAGAAAACGCTCTTGGGAATTGATGAATGATAGGTTCTTCTTGCAAGCTAGCGCGATATACGAAAATAAAAATCAGCTGATGAAAAATAGCGAAAACTCATCGCACAATGATTCGTTAATTGAGACTCCCCCGTCTCTCACAACCGGAGAAACCTCAAGAAAGCGCAAGAAATCGACGATATATCTAGCTAAGCCCGACGAGAGAAACCACTTTACGATTTTCTACGGAACACTTCACGCACAAGTCCGTTTGATTTTTAATCGCAAACTCCTCGCGTTATCGCGAGAGATGCGACTCACAGACGCATCATTATTACGCAGTCGCGCATAATTTTTACGCAAATGAAACCACTTTGCGATTTTCCGTCATCCCGTCGATTATTAATTGCACGCGTTTCACGAAACAAAATAACGATGGTAAGGACGATAAATTTTAGCTGATCGTAATTACGAGACGGCGATTATGGGCTGGAGTAATTTGTGCGCAGATAGGGATCACTTTGCGATTTTTCACGGTCGATCGATACAATTTTGATCCGCATCAGATCAAATTACTTACATTACACGATATTTTAATGAGATATATTAGGCACACAGAAGATCTCAGGTCAGTTCCCGCCCTAACCGAGCCTCCAGTTGCTTCAAGTTATAATTAAAGAAAATAATATCCCATTGCCCTCTCATTTTTGTATGAAGTCCTCCTCTCTATATTGTCTTTTTCTGATTGTAAAATAAACAATATGAACCAAATTACGAGATGAAATATATACATCAACAGCGATTTAAATATACATTTTTTACCTATCAAATATATTTGTCTGTTGCCAACATTTTTTAAATTACAGTAGAGATACATATGTACCTACACTGCAAATTTTATATTTATACACATATTATATATATATATATATATATATATATATATATATATATCATGAGAGTATCTGATATCAAATTTAAGTATCTGTACGATAAATGACATTCCCATAATTCTACAATACAGACACCTTCAATTTTCAGACTGATATGGTCTGACAGAAGAGAAATACATTCGCCTGATAATCAAGTATCACATTTCGCGATTTATAATACTTTAAAGTGACCAAGCGATCTCCAATATTCGATAGTATTATTTATATTCTTGGGTGGATACAATCCCTTGGAAACTTTGTCACGTATCCAATTTCGAATATTTCCTCCTACACAAAACTCTACACATAAACTCCTATCAAGCAAAAAGAAACGGAAAATGATAGTAAAATTTGCTCATTTTTGCTAACATCTCATTATATCTCTCAATAATGATACTCTGAAAAGAATATATATATCGATATCATTATTATTATTATATGTATTAATTTGATATGATTAATCCTTTGATAAGATACTCCGTATTCCTTATAGAAATTGAGACTCGTGGCGAAATAGGCGTTATTTATTCAGAATTTTTATTTTTCTTAGAAAAAAATATAAAAAAGTTTCAAAAAAATATATATTTCAGTTTTATTATTTTTATTGATTCCTCCCCAATTTAAGTCTCTTGACCTTCTCCGCTTTAATGTCTCGTCTGTCTTTTTGCTCTGTCATCCATTTTCTTTTTGATCACCCTGTTTATCATCTTAAGCTAGCAATTACGAGTACTTATTTTCTCGTTCTACCCTCATCTTCGTGTACAAGTCAATGTTATATATTTTCACTTCTTTACCTGCAGTTACTTCAATAAAAATTAGCGTCGCTGTACGACATACAAACACATAGTTTCTGATGTTTCATTACATTTGTCGGACTGACAGGTCTCCGAAATGACTTCATTATCTCATGAATCTTAACGCTTTTCGAACATAACCGAGAAGATCTCTAAACGCACCAAAACAAATTGAAAAACAGGAGCATGAGAAAGACGCGTGTCAGCACCGAGAGTCGCACGCTTCGTTTATGGAAAAAAAATCGCTCCAATAATAACAAAAACTAGACTGAAAGAACTTCAAGGTACACCGCGTGGTTGGTGTAGACAGCGCATTGTTTATATGAAAAAAAAAATGTTTACAATGAGAAAATTTGAGAAGGAAAAATTTTGGCCGAAATTTTTTACAGGTGACAGTTTAATTGTTACAAGCGTGTTTTACTTTAAAAAATGGGCTCCGTTCATGTGCCCATGACTGTTGAATGACTGTAATAACATAAAACGTGCATCGAAAAAGGTCCTAAAATAATGTAAGGGAAGTTTTTGAGCCAGCTTGGGGAGATCCCTCTTCATAAAAAATTAGAGTCTCGACTTAGAAAGAAAGACGTTACGGCATTCTCCGCAATACTCATAAACGTGTCCTTAAAAAATCGTAAAAATACATTTCGAGCCGGTTTTTTTATCACGGACCGTGACCAGTCTTCGGTCTAAATTATATGTGCTTGTATTTTCTCTTCGTGACGCGTCATTATTGCTTTATTGGTGGACCTAGATTGACATCGAAGGTCTCAAATACATCCGGACGTTCTTGTCACGTACGCTTGTACAATAATAAAGTACAAAATAAAGAAATTAAAAACTTTTTAAATTAGTTTTACATTTGAATTTTTTTATGCACAAAATTAAAAAAGTCTATATTTTAGATAGTCTTAGAATATACATATTTTAGATAGTTTTTAGATTTAAAAAAATATATATTTTATTTTTACTATTTAAAATATAAGTATAGATTAAAAATAATCTTATGTAATACATAAATATATTTATAATATATGTATATATACATAAAAATATTTATTAAAATACATTTATCTATTTAAAATAAATACACTGTAGCTTTACTATTTAAAATTCAATAAAAGAATTATCATATTTAGTATAGATTGTGTAATTACATAAATTGTCATTATACAATATATAATTAAAGATTGCAAACTTCACGATATTTATTTAGATACTTATTTTTGCATTTTGCAATAGGTACTTCTAAATCTTTTATACTTTCTCTCTCTTAAACGTATTTTTGTAAGCAAAAAATAAACGCATAGACCGATTGTCAATCGCTGCCATGATATTTACGCATTTTATAAGTTAGTCGATATACGATGGAAACGCCCATCACACAAATTATGTGCCGCTACCCTGCTTTCGAGCACGTCGGCGGTCGATACATCGCGAAAGGAAGGAGCCCGAAGAAAGGGTAACCTCTCTCGGTTGGTCGGCAACAGCTAGAAGCTTTACCGCCAGAAAAGAAAAGATTGAGGGAGAAAGGGAGGGACGGCATCGTAGAGCCGTAGTGGCCAAAAGAATAAGAGAGACGATTTGACGGCGCATTAACTTTCAGTTAACCACCAACATAAAAGTATCGTAATTTTAATCGTAAAACCACTGTTTTGTACGACGCGATGGCTTTCCCCTGACGCGCCGCCTTGCAAGAGCCCTGCCGGATCCTACTGCCACCCTTTAATGTAACGCGGATAAATTCATGCCCAGGGCCACCAAAGAGGAGGGTGCGTGGTCGCGCCTCCGCTCATAATATATGATACAATACTGTAAAAATGTACCGCTCAGAGGCGCGTATTATAACGTTATCCACGAGAGAGGCCTATTAATCGATCTAATAATAGAATTAAAATCGAATTAGATCCGTCACGTTCACCGTAGTAATTGATTTCGAGTCTACAAAATTCATGCAGAAACCGGGACTTTTGTCGAGTCAATGTGGTCACTAGATTCTACGAAATAAAAGATTAAAGCGTTATGGTTGTCTTCTATAAAGGAATAATGAGGTAAATATATCGATTTACTATTAGCATTTGTAACAAAAAATTTTTTTGTCAAATCACGACATTCTTGAATGAAAGAAAATACATCTTTTATTTTTTTGCTCTAAACATACATATATATTTTTTTGTAAAAAGAAAAAGAAATGGTTCTTTAAAAGAAAGATATTTAAAAATTGCGAACAAACCGTGACTATTACAATATGTTAAAATTTCTCTGGTGCTTTTTTTGGAAAGATAAATTCTCTAAAAAAATATAATGAACAGGCATCTCGTTTAAACTGTAACACTGTCGCAAACACCATAGACATAAGTATATAACATTGATCTAGCACGACTCATAAATTTAAAATATCCTTGGTCTCACAAAAAATAGATTTCTAGATAACGGTCTGCGCAACGGTTTATCGTAATAAATTACTTCTTGCTCTACATTTTTCTGATTTCCATAAAAACGTGAAAAGATTTTCGGGAGTCCGGAAAAATCTTGGAACGGTTTCTCGTAACAATGCCGAAAAACGAGTTAAAAGCAAAAAATAAGTTTTTTTCGAAATATTAAAAAAACTGGAGGATGAACAGAGAGAGAGAGAAGACGATGATTTACACAAATGTAATAAGAACAAAAGTAAACCCTAAATAATAATTTTCCGACACATTTTTTTAAATA
Organism: Prenolepis imparis; assembly: GCF_030444845.1. Lineage (NCBI taxonomy): Eukaryota > Metazoa > Arthropoda > Insecta > Hymenoptera > Formicidae > Prenolepis > Prenolepis imparis. Next base: position 12,722,302 of record NW_028141166.1, read on the forward strand.
TAGAAAAAATCTACTATTTTTTAAAACTACTTTTATAACAAACATAGATTAATTTTAAGTTGATAAGATTTAAAAACTAAGAAATAAAAATATAAAGAAAATATTACGAGATTTTGAAAAATTATTCATTTTATATTCTTATTTAAACATGATTTCTTTTGAAATGTAACATTTATAGAAAACAGAATATAATTATAATAAAATATTAGGAAACAGGTCTATAAATAAAATTCATACAAATTTGACTTTCTGGAAAAAGGCATTTTTTCTACAAATTTAAATTTCAAAGTCAAAGTAGAAAAACATTTCTATGCAGAAGGTTGATGTCAATTACAAATAATGTCTTTTTTATATTCAGTTTATTTGAATTTTGCACAATAGTTTGTTACTCAAGACGATGTAATAAACATCTAACTAGATTTTACATAGGCCCTTCACAGAGACTGAAAATTCATTCAATTTTGAACAAGATATCTGAATGTTTCAACTGGGAATGAAAAGAAAAAACAATTATCTAAACAAATTTCTTTTTCTTTTATCTAAACAAGAAAAGCACTTGTTTAACCTTTATCCACTGAAATATGTGACTGTCAGTTTACGAAAATTTATGAATTATTCAAATGCAACGCTTTTTCAATAAAGACTTAAATTCTTCGCTTTATTTCTTATTGCAAAACAAACAAAATATAATACACGCTTCCGTTTATGCAATATGTCTCAATCTTTACAACACAATTGTAAATAGGGTTGAAAATGTGTGTTTCATTCTCTATCCAATGAAATATGTGACTATTCATGGACAAAGTTACCGAAATGCAACGCTTTCGGCAAAGATTTGCACAAAGATTTGCTCCAGTTGTAAATAACTCTTAGGTAAGAGTTGATTTTGTGCATTTCCGGGTTAAGAAAGGTTAACCTAGACTTGCTCCCCAAGAAGTCCGCCCATAAATATCCCTTGTTATTCAGTTGATTACCTCTTTCCAGAGCAATCTATTCTAAAGTCACAAAGAAGATTGAGACGTGTGATATATCAACATGTTTGTAGTTCTCATTGTGTATTATATTTTTTAAACAAGGCCATTCCTGTTAAATAATACAGATATTATACTCTCCAAAAATGAAATATATCACCGTAAAGTACATACACAAATTTTTCTTTATATATGTATATATAAGAAAAAACTTTTCCAATATTTTTATGTAACGTTTTAAAAAGATATTTTTAATACTTTTGTCATCAGAAAATTTATAATAAAAAATCAAATATATATATATATATTTATCTATTTATTTTTTGTTTATTTATACAAGACTGCAAAAGTCTTTTAAAAGAAGGGAGTCATCTGCGCGGGCCGTGACGCGTGGGGTTACAGTATTCGACGGGGGGAGGGTTACTAAGGTCATCGAGTGTGGGAACCGAGCGGCACGGCGAGATGATGAGGATGACGCCACCACGCGTGACGTCAGCCGGAGTCGCGAGAAAAGAAGCTGGGTGCTCTCCACGAGGAGAATTCTCGCAGATCGAAGAGACGTTGGTACCATGAGTCACTCACTGTTCCGGTACACGGCGACGAACCGCGTGTTCCGTTTTTCGCTTGCGCGCGAGCGGGCGCCTCTCTAATTAGAACAGGCTGAAAATAAACTCGGCTCGTTTGCTTTTAATTGCCCTCCTAGACGATCCTCGGACCGACGCCCCTCGAGAGTCTCTCCTTTGTGCATTCGCGCTCAATAAAGTCCGACTCCTCGGAATTACGTCCTCGAGTTCTCTGCCGTAACCGCTTAATTAACCAGCGCGGCATAAATCTCTCGTCGTGGTATCCACATTTTTTAACTCTACATTATTATAATAACGTAAAGTTATATATATATGCTGTGTGTATAAAGTAACACGCTTCCGCAGAGGATGATGGAGCTGGCATCTCGCGTCTGCTCGATACGAAACACACGTGAATTCGATCTTCGGAGATCGGAGTGAATGAGGATGGTTAAGAAGAATGCATGTAATAACGATTGACGCGCGTAGCATTGCGAGGCGCGCATGAATATGCAGCCGGTACTAATTTAATATTCTCTTCGCCAGGACGAGACAGCCGTGACAACGTGGCTTGCGTCGAGTCACGACGCAGAAACAATTCGCCTCGTGGTGCAGGATAATCTGGCACGCGGCACCGCGCGATTGTCACGAAGATATCCGACACCACTCTTGGAATCGCCGTTTCGCCACGTCATCCTTCTTCCCTTTGTAAGAGACGAGATTGCACGGACTTAAAGAGAAGACGCGAGCAAGCAAAAGGACTTAAGGAAAGTGATGAATTCGAGAGGAAAACTCGAAGAAGATATAGCTAAAATAATTGTAGACAGCCAAAAAATGTGTATCACTTTTTAACTTTTTTTTTTTTTTATTTAATTTCAATTTCTTAATCTAACTTCAATTGTAAGCAATCATTTTTTAAATGTAGCAATCAACCAAAAAAATAGAAAAATTAAAAAAAAAATAGCAGACATTAAACAAAAACGTAAAACTTTCTACGAATAAACGCGGAGAGATATAAGAGAGAGGTATACGATCATACATTGTCGCGAGCCCGTATTAACTTTAACGAGTGACGGCCCACGCGACGATTCGACGGGTCGAAGGTCAAGCAGACGTGAGAATCTTCGTGGATTCTTCATTTCTCTGACCTTCGAGATGAAAACGGAGGTTTGCTCGACAGGTTGACTAATGTCGATGTCATCCTCCCTGTTGTATATACTCTTGTGACCAGTTAGTATTCTTGTATAAATTCGTGATGACGGGACTTGCGACATACACACATACACACACATACGCACGCACACAGCTTAATGCAAAAGAAAATTTATCGAAATCTTTCGTCTTTTCTCTAATGGATGATGTAACCTTTTACTTTTTTTTGTAGCTGCAGGCAAAAAAACTGAATTACATCCCTTAGAGAAACACATTACTAAACAACGAAAAAGAGAAACCAGAGAGAATTATTATCACCATTAAACTAAACATTTCACCATTAATGCTTATTTCAAAGGAGCAAAAAAGCACCAAGAGTTTCCAAGTGATAAAGATTAGAGGGAAAAAAGCGATTATATATCAGCATCCAGCTATTTGTTCGAAAGACATTTCGTGACCGTCCTTCAAGAGACAATTGCGAAGAGACCAGAATGTAACATTTCAGCAGGCGTAGCTAACTTGTTGATCGGGCTAACGAGTGCACACACGCACATTCGTTTTGTTCATAATCGTAAAAAACAGGAATCGGGCGGAGCGGCTAATATATGTATATCGCATTTAGCGGACCAACGGAAGCCTATCCTCGAACGTCCGTCGTTTTTCTCTACCCTTTTGCTATCTTTCTCTCTTTCGCTCTCCCGGTCTCCCTCTGCTCTCGCGGTCTGGCCAGTCCATTCTGTGGCGATGATTACGCATATAAAAATGTAATTTCTCACCGCGAGTCGACGGCGCGCGATGCGTGTGGTCTAGGTTGGCGCGCGTGTGTGGCCAGGCCGAAATTTACGATTAAAAATCGACGACGTGGTGCGCGAGGTCGTAAACCTCGGATGGAAGCCACGGATTCTACAAAACGATCGATTTGTCATTACGAGGCATTCCGATAAAGATCCGCTCCGGAGATATACGGGGTCTCCGGGTTACTTCGCCGGAATCTTTTTGTCGCGATTGCGCGACTGATTTACAGCGGTTACTGTATGATTCTTTTTTTTTTTCTGAAAATATTAATCTTTATGTATTATGTATAAGCGCGTTTGTTACATTTTAATATCCATGCAATACTATAAAAATTCATTAAACACCCCTCCGCCTTAATGTACCTACATTATACACGTTTAAAAGATCGAAAAAATAAAAAGTAAATAAAAAAGTTTATTTTATAACTGCACGAATATCTCTTTTTTTCTTTTCGTTCAAACTGACGTATTAATATCGAACGTCAGATGGGTTTCCCGGCAAACTAAAAGTCCGAAATTTTAGAAAGGTTGGATTAACAGTCCGATGGTCAAACACTGGCTATACTATAAAACAGACTAATGTAATATAGGATTTAATATGCAGCGCGCCTATAAAATAGTACATAAAAAAGAAACTTTTAATGATTAGTCTTGATGAGTAGTCTTTTTAATAATTCTCATTTTCTAATCTTCGTTATATGAATCTTTTTTTTATACGAAAAAAGGTTTAAAAAGGAACGTTTACGTTTATCGTTCGAAATTTGTAAAAAATACGGAAACCGTTCATTCATCATTCTACCTTTACCGTTCAAATAGATTTTTTTTGCAGAAGAAAAACCTTTGCTACTAGTTTTCTTATTCTTTGTCACGTGTAACAAAAAAAGTTACGGAAGCCGTTATTCGACCTGATGGACATAAGGTCAACCCTTTTTTCTCCTTTTTTTTAAATATTGAATCGCAAATAGTAACGGTATATCTTAGTTTAGACCATTTTCTAAAGATTGACAGGAACTGTGTGAATAGCAAAAATAAAAAATTGACAGTTAAGGGGAAGCGCAAAAAAGTTTCCCCGCGAAGTGAAAGTGGCTTGTCCAATTTGCTTTACGACTGCACGGCTCGAAATAAATACCATGAAACCTGGAACCTAACTGTACATGCGACAATTCCTTTGACAATTTCCTTTTATATCAAACAATGAAGCTTAAACCCAACTGCAAAAGTCTTAGTACAGCCTTGTTTAATAACTTTTTGCCTAATAAATTTTTCCTTTTCTCCCTTCTTTTAGACGCGTGAACAAACTCAACCCTTCTACGAAAATTATTTTTTTCCGGCAGACAACAAAATTAGAAATGCAGACATCTCGATAAAATAATATTTGGACTTGAAAAGGGGGTGCTACCCTTTTCGCTAGAAATATTTCGTAAAGATTAAAAACTCTTCCCGGTACCATAAAACTAACTTTATATTTTTACCACATCTCTTACCCCTCACGCATGAATGCGCGACGACGTCGAAATAAGCACTGGAGACGGAAATACCGTATTGTGAGGAAACGACTGTCCGCAGCCGGCAAACACATAAATCTCTAGATTTCCCGGCGGAACTGCGCAATGAAATTAACAGAAGCTGCGACAAAAAAAATAACTACCGCATATTTTAATTCACAAGTCTACATTTACATTGATGGTAATCTGCGTAATTTTATCGATAGGATGCTTCGAATTTGTGAGATTATTTGATGTAAGATGCACAGGAGAAAATAGAACGAAGTAGATTTCATTATGTATAATTGCTGTATAATTTGATAAAGTGTAGCTATAAAAATATTCAATCAATGTAACTTTATACTGTAAAAAGTTATCAAGCATATCCTACACTTATCAAGTTATCCTACACTTTAATATCTTCGTTATCTGCGCTAAAAAAAGATTGAATAAATCCTAAAACGTTCATTTTTATCATGCGAGTTTTTTCTCTTCATTTCTTTTCCATTCGAACTGGCATATTAATATCAAACGTCACCCGGGTTTGCCGATCAATTGAGAGATCAAAATTTCAGAAAGAAAAGGCTTGATTAATCTGTCGCTCAATCATCCTGATGACCAAACCATATCGGCTATTAAAATATTAAAATAGAATTTAATGTGACCTGCAGTGCGTCTATAAAACAAAAACAAAAAATTTATTTCTTCATTCAAAAAGCAATATAAAAATTCAATTAGAAGTTAGAAATAATGACTTCGCGTAAATCATAATAGCGTTTTTATTCTGACAGATTGAATCTAGATGTAAATTTTTTTATTAGATATATTTCCTATAAATCCGAAATACAAAATAACATTTTACTTGCTCTTCATTAAAAAATCTGCTCATGTATCTGTTATATTCTCTTTGCAATTTCATTGCTATTTTACAAGAAGTTTAGACTTATTATAAAATGTTTGAACTTTTACAAAGATTTACTAAAAAACTAAATTCTTTGTGAAAATATTACTTTTAAAAACTTGCAACATATATAAAAAAAAAAACTGCACAGAACAGCATAAAAACAGATAATCGTCACATTTTTTTTTAAACTTTTTGAAACACATCTGCGAAAAAAATGCAGCATTCTAAATTCTTCATGCTTTTTATAAACAAAATATAAGTACATTACACCATTCGTCGATCGCTGTGATATAATTTACGAGTTTTATATGTCAATCGGTACACGATGGAAATCCATTGCACAATTACATATCGCTATCACGCTTTCGGTCGATTAGAAACATCTTAACTTCCATTTAGTCGCGAAGATAAAAGTATCGTAATTTTTTAATCATTGTAAAATCATTTGTACGACGCAACGGACTTCTCCCGATGTGCCCCGCCTCACGGAGTTTTATTAGGTCCTACTGCCTCCCTTTAACATATGACGCGGATAAATTCATGTCGTGGGACCACCAAGGAGGAAGCGCGCAATCGCGCCTTCGCTTATGATATACGACAGAATCAACGTACCACGCTAGGCCCGTTCATCAACATGGTAGTAAAATTAACAATGAATTAAGTCCACTGATTCGAATATGAATTTTTATGAATCTTAGCTCATGATAGTAATACAAAAAATTACAATACATAAGTGAAAAATAATGCATGATTTTTTTCTTTTTTTTCTCTACATATTATATTGTTTTGCGAGAAAAAAATACAGTTCTTTAGAACGGAGACCTTAACTGCGAGCAAACCGTGGCTGTTTCCATGAATATTAAAAATGTCTCTGATGCTTTGTGTAGAAAGATAAATTTTCTAAAAAAATGCAGTAAACAATGAGCACCTTGTCTAAACTGTAACATTGTCGCGAATGCACAACCATAGACATAGCCCCAGCGACTCGTAAATTAGATAAATCTTTGGTCTCACAAAAAATAGATCTCTACATAACAGTTTGCATAACGGTTCATCGTAATAAATTACTTGTTGCTCTACATTTTTCTGATTGCCATGAAAACATGAAAAAAACTTTGAAGAACGCCGAGGCATGAGCGTGAACGCGTACATACGCGTGTGTCTGAATCTCATGTAGGCATTTCTTCGACACGGCACATTGTAAGATAAAAATACACAATTGCCTTCTTCACCCACTGACGAACGTACATATGCCAAAGCATCGCGAGAGATTAAACGATGATGTCAACATCGAACCGAACACACTCGACCCTCTAGCATAAAATCAATATACACAGTCTTAACAGAATTATAATTTTTTTGCAGAAATTGTTACTTAAGGCGAAGAATTCGCAGAGAACCGAGATGAGTATCTTTTGTATAAATTTCAACTTTCAGTTTGATGGTCTCTCGATATTTAAGAGAATTTTCCGAAATATCGTTACTCTTCGGAAGCGGGTTCCGGCGAGATAAGCATCGACGCTTATAAATATCAATTATATACTTGGTAAGTTCCCGCATCAGCATAATTCGCGGTCCTGTGAGAGTAAAAGAAAGTAGTCGCCCGCCGACCACCCAGTAGCGGACCTCTAAACGTGCCGAACGCCGTTCTTCGCGCGCGACTCTCGCTTCACTCTTCGACGACGAAGCAAGCGAATGGAAGTATAGAGAGGGTGGGTCGTTAAAAAACGCTTAACCTGGAAGATTACACGACTTAAAGATGCAAATTGCGGTGTCACTACGTATATACGCGCATATGCACGCGATGTATGACCCGTCACGACATGAACTCTCTAGCAATCTGCATAATCGTTTCGTTAGATCGAACCGGTGTTGATTGTATAGGTGAGAGCCGCGCGCGAAAGAAACAGTTGGCGGAAAAATCGATTTCTTTGTGGCTGCCGCTATCGATGACGGACATTATTAAGACGGGAAATAGAAGGGCAACCCCCGATAGCAATATGCGATGCATCTTTTAAGCGAAACTTGATTGTTGAAAACGATTAATCACGCTTATAAAGATAAAATATGTTCTTTCACCATGTGCTCTGTCGATTTTATCGCAAAATATTACAGCACAATTAATTTAATCGCAAACGTAAGACAGAAATACTTAATTTCCGATATTAGAAAATATGACAATTAATAATTTTTATATATATATGCAAAAATATTTTATATATTAATAAAATACCTAATAGTGAGTTATAAGGGAAATTTTCTGATTCAACTCTCAAATAATCTCTGTCGCATGATCGGGTAAAGACTTATAATCGCGCGGCAGAAATATGTATACGCCGAAGGGAACAGGTGCCGGAGATATCAACTTTTCGCAGCTCCCGTGCGCCAACGTTCATTAAAGCAAGTAACGTGGGGGAATTCTGTACGCGTTCGTAACGGTTACATAGATACCCCGAAGCAATGCATTAACTATTTACAGGTGTACGTGTACGAGAATATTATGCATAACATTGGCCAAAGTAATACGAAACACAATGTTAATTTTCGCAACATCGATGAACTGCCAAGATATCCTCATCTCTACCCAAATTTTTATAACGCGACGTATCAATATATATATATATATTAATATAATTATCAGTCATATATAATCGTCGTATATAGTCGTTAATATAATTTATCAGCCATAAAAGCTTTTTACGCCCAAGCAAAATTATTTTTCCCTTTTGTAACGCTCTCGTCATCATTTGCTGGTGAGGATAAAGTAACATCGATCTCTTCGACGACGCGAACGGAAATGGAGGGAAGCGCAGAATCGTCCACATAATTCAATACACGCGGAACATAATATCCAATTAAGCCGAATAGATTCTAATTTGGACTGATTGAGGCCCTGCCGCGCAATCTTTCTGCCGCGGGTGAAGGATGCCACGGTAGTCTCGGACAGATGAACGCACAGTAGCTGATTATTTTATATTGGTACCCCGCCAACCGCGAAACTAGGGAACGTACGTTAATCGACGTACAATTTCGAGGGCTCCCTATCGATTCCATCTCGCGGGCATCTTCGCGAACGGTAGCAGAATTACATATTTCAACGTATACGTGCAGCTGCACGCTCTATCGTACATATATGATTCACTCCTCTCCATTCTGATAATTATGCAAAAAGAAAGGACCACAGCCATCCTCCAATTTAAAACTAAATTCATTAATATGGTAATCAATTTAACTGTCATTCTTGCATTTTTGAATATTTTTCTCTTTTTTTATACTAAAGATTTCGAGAACACGAGTCGCATTACAAAGGGACATAACGACCCTTATCCTGTTCCGCCGTCAACGCGCTTTCGAAGTTTCTTCCGATCAATTAGCATCTCCCCGAGCGACACCCTTTGTGCCAATATTTACTCTTCGCGGCAAACAACCCCTTCCGCGGGAACTTTTCCACGTCTCGACCTTTTTTTCCCACAAACTTCTACGAGACCGTGAATGCGCTCGAGACGACCCTTGCCACCGAATTATCATATTATTTCTATTAGACAGCTCGCTACCCACAATTAACGCGGACGTATCAGGAAATTAACGAACCGAGACCACGAAGGGACAGAGGAGATAAAGGGAGGAGGGGAGGGAGAATAAGCCAACGCGACGATATACCGTCCTTTCTTTAATCCCTCCTCATTCCGCCTCGAATGAAGGAAACCTGTTCGCCGACAATAACGGGGTGAGAACGAGAGAGACATAGACAGAGAAAGAGAAAAGGACAAACGAAAAAAAAATGGAAAGCATCTTCGTGCGTTGTCCCGGGGGCTCGACAAAATGACGGTGAAACTTCTTACGAAAAGTTTTTTGCGGGTAGCCGACGAGGCTTCCGCTAATTAATGCGCGCTGCGCTGTCGGGGAGACGATCGCGAAAGAGTGCGCGAGCGGGACGGCGTGGATAATTGGAATTATGTGGAAAAGGTTCTCGTAAGAAAGGACGAGCGTGGAAGGCGTTTGAAAAAAAGGGCGCGTTGTCGTCACGTGACGGATGTAATTGACGATCGCGTAAAGGACCTTCGGACCACCGACGTAATTGAATTCACGACTTGAATTTTTTTTTTTTTTTTTTTTTTAGATGGTGCCAACCGTCACTCAATGTTGTGCATTCAAACGCAGTGTTGGATCCATGTAAATTTCAATCCTCTCGACCGTCATTAATCGTAGTTTAATATTTTAGTAGGATAAAAAATTTTGCAAAATTCGAATTATGTAGATTTTTTTATGTGCAAATTAACATAACGATGTATAACACAAACGTACAAAAATATACGTATTATATATATCTGGACACGTGTAACAAAATGCCTATGTAATTGTATCTGTCAACGCATTCGTATTCATTCGCCGACGATCAGCGAGTCTGCAATAATCCCCGATAATAAATGCAAATTGTTCGCGTTTTATATATGTACGTATTTACCGCGGAAACACTTTATCGCGCTTGTGTCGTCGCGATGCTTTCAAATACGGAGATGCAGCCATTTTTAGGAAACATCACGCGCGAATCCTAATGCCTCCTCTCGCGGAAGACATCGGCGCGGATTCTGTGCGAGATGAAACGCTACGTATCTAATCTACGAAACGTTATGTAAATTTTATTACGCCGGCTCGCTGTGTGCCAGAACACCGGGAATTTATCTCGCGATGGAAGCGAGCCGAGAGTTACGGCTGTGTTTTCCATCGGTTACAGGTGTGCCTGATTCTATATAGTCGGCATCGGGGCATCGAATGGGAATTGATCGATTATGCTAACTGTCGGCAGCAACGGAGAAAGAGAAAAAGACAGAGAGAAACGATAGCGAGTCGTGAAATGCAACATACCGGCCGTCATCATCTCTGTCTCGAACAGTTGAGAACGAAATCTTGCAATGCAAAATGCGAGGTGAAGGCACAAAATGTCGAGAATTTCAGAGCTTTAAAAAAAATCTGTTCTTTAAGGGCAGATGCTCCAAATGATGCGCATAGATTGCTCATAAATATTCGCAATATATTTAAATCCAATTTTCGAAATTTTTGTAGCGTATGTGAAAATAGCCGAAAATTTCGAATGCATATAAAAACGTGAGAAATATTGACAGTAAAAGTTCCAGAAAATATAAATGTAAATTCTAATAAGAGAAGCATAAATAATGCCGGAAAATGTAATTGTTTCTGTATCACGAAGAGTACAATGTGAAACGTTCTTATGTTCGTTTTCTGTAATCGATCAAAGAGTGTCGAAGAATAGATATGTCACGGCATTCTGATAATCCTTACGAATCGTGCCACACGAAAAGAAGGTTAACGCGAAGGAAAGACGAAGGTAAGATATCTTCGTGAAAAACGAACGTGTCTCTTTTCTGTCTCTCTCTTCTTTCTGACTAAACGCGGTGCTCTTTCAAAACAGTTGAATAAAATGATTATGATAAGACCTCGATTAATTTCATTGCAAGCAATGAAACTCCGGTAGTCGCCCGGACGCGTAAGCCAGACTTTGAATAGGCTTACGTAGTGGCTGGTTGTATATTCCGCGACCTCTCTTCTTTGATCTCCTCTCCTCTCCGCTTCGTTCATACGTTTCTAAAGACCGTAGAATCCTTGAATCGTGAGCGAGTGCGAGACGCAGAATCGGCGGTCATTAATATTGTCGGATTAAACGGCCGCGTGCATTAATCCGGCCCCGAAGACGAAATCCTATTTCACGTCCCGGGCCTTCGGGGGTTTCTTGTTTCGGAATGTCAGTTTCATTAGAGTCGTTCGTGATTGAGAAAACGATTAAAACAAGGGGATGAGAGAGAAGAGGCAGAGACTCTCTCGAGCGAGCGAAGTGTCGAGAAAAAAATATTCTCGCGCTCGGGGAGAACTCTTCGGATACTTTTCGGCAGTAATTTATCACGACGTCGAGATCGTCAAGTATTGCATAGACGGATTCTATCTGCATTTAAAATAATTTCGATTAATTCGCGCCTCGTTTCGAAATATACGTGAATGAGAAATGGGTTTGTCTTTTTAGCATTTCCAAGTATTCACCGTTATACATACTTGGAACTGCATATGCTTGAACGCCCTTCTAAGAACGCCTACGACGTAATGGAACAAAAGAAGAAAGCGTAAGACACTCCCCGTAGACTTTCTTTTTCTACCTGAACTCAAGGGCGGCTGCCGACTGATCTTTGCCGTACTCACTGTCGGTCGTACTCGTTGTCGGCTGCCAATTGACTTACAAATAATACAATTAATGCTACAAATGCCTTACTGTTCACTTTCTAGAAATATACAAATTATTCTTAAAAGTCCCTGTGAGAAACAGTCCCCACCCTAATTAGGGATGACGTGCTCGTATCGCAACAAAACCCACATTCTTCTTACAACTAGTCAATTTTGCGACAAAAGCCTCCCCTTGTTACGGTTAGTTCGAGCGAGCCGCCACAATCGTGAGTCATTAATATTGCTTTCAATTTATGCCATATTGTGATATAGGTATACAGGCTATATATCATCATATATTTTATAAAAAAGATTAAAATATTTTTTTTAATTTCATGTAAAAATTAATATTTTTTAGAACTCTCTTTCTCTCTTCCTTTTTATGTAATTTTGTATATATTTTTAATATTGAATTATATATAATCGTATCTCTAGAGAGTGAGAAGTTACACTTGTAACGTCCCGTTACCATTACTTTTTTTTGGAAACTGTAACAGTTACTTTCTTTCTGTAACGGTGACAGCGTTACAAATTTCGACCGCAACGGGAAAAGGGACTTCGTTACATTTTTTCGACAACAAAAAATTAACAGTTACTTTTATCGTTTCGTTTCGAACCTATATGGCACGATTTTTACGCAAAGAAATACATAAAGAGTATTATATATAAATTCTTTTAAAAATTAATAATCTCGATAAAATTTAACGATGTAATATTTTTTATAAAATTTTATATATATAAAAAAAACAAATTTTATTTGTAAATTATAGCATATTATTACGTTAGCATTTTGAAATCGCATAAAGTTAAAGATACAAAAAGAGTGATATTGACTATATTATTAATTTAACAGCTACTTTCGCGCTTGTCTTGAATTGATTTTTCTTATATATTGTAGTCGGGAGACAGTTTATCGAGCAGAAAAAATGTAATTCGATGTTATATCCTTTACCACCTTATCTCCTCTGCTTACCCAAACGTGAAGTCTTCCGTGAAACGTTAAGAACGATATTCGTCTGAGGGACGGAGATATCGGTGTAAACACGTCCCAAGGAAATTCCTCGGAAGTCATTCAACATTTTACGATCTCATTGAACACGACAAGCGTGGCCTAGAATTTTAGCGATCGTAGTCATGTGGGTTCACGATCATCGCCTCGGTAAAAGTTTTTTGCACCGATCGCGTCGCTGCACATTCAGATCGATTTTCGATTGTAACATTAAGAAAGATATGAAGAGAGGGAGCGTATTAATTCCGATATTGCAAATTCGCGTGCAACTTTAAAAACGTGAAGTTATATAATCAAGTATTGCATACGATTATATTACATATATTAATTATATATTATATAATTTTTATATCATATTTTATCTTCAAAAAGTTTTAATTTATGACTGAATACAGAACAAATAAATTGTTGATTTCGGAGAAATTTAAACGTAATGTAACTTATTACAAAATGATATTTTTAAAGAAATTGACTGTTAATTTCAGTCGCCGCTAATTTTGGAAATATTATTAAAAAGAATTCTTGCATCTTTCTTATCCATAAATTTACAATTATATATTATTAAAATTTATGATTGCAATCAATACCTGGACAAGCGCAACCGAAAAATATACATAGGTATTCAAACATGGTATATAATACGCCGATTTATTTAGAGCATGCTCATCTTCAAGGGAGAAACTGTACGGAACTTGTTTCAATATCTTCATACGCTTTTTCCATCATGATTGAGCAAAAAATAACTCTTTACCTGCGCGATCTCACCGCAAGGACGAAATCTTCGGCATACTCTACGGCACTTTCCGCGGTGCGTTTCGCGGCCGAGCCAATTCGGGATCGGTTCTCCCTGTCGAAGATCGACCGCAAAACGGAGCACACATCTGGCTCGGTCCTGAAGAGGAGGTGGAGAAGGAAGAATCGCAGTCTCGAGTACTCTCGACGTTCGCCGCAGGAGTATCACGTTGCTCCTCACGTCTGGACGAGTTTCCTCACCAACAGGCCTCACCGACTCGTCCAAGCGGATTTTTAGAGTCTCTCGCGGCGCGGCCCCACTCAATTTGCACTTCATTTGCTTCAGATCGGGTTGCCCCTTCTTTTTCGGCACGCGCAGCCGTACGTACACACGTGCAGCACGCAAGAGTCCGACGGATTCCCCAACGAATGTCTACAGACTCTGCAGAAAAATCTCCTTCGAACGAACCGTCCGTCGGATAACCCGCTTCGATGGATGCGCCACCGCCTCTATGTCTCGTCGATCTTAACAAAATTGATGCGTGCTGACACGCCGTCGAAGAACGTGGTTGCGACATATATGGGCCACCGCAACTTTGAGATATCGTATGAAGCGTGATAGATTGAAATTACTGGGTCGCGTATGGACCAGAGAAGCTTCATGAAAGGCTTCGCATTATTTAGCTTCACGAAGCGTAATCCTGCGTTGTCGTGAGATAAGCGATATGCATCTACGTGTAACAAGAAGTGAATAATTGGAGAAGATACTGCAGATTTAATACATCGTACACATGGTAGACGCATATTTTTCTTCGTGATAATTTGTCTTTACATTAGCGGCGTAATCGCTAGTCAAGTTTTCAGCTTTCGAAAAATCATCGATTTTACGACCGTTTGTGACACGACGTTTTTCTCGTCGTTAGATCACAACGAAAGCTGCAGCTGGAAACGTTTGCTCGATTAAAAAATTGCCTTTGAATAATTATTCACTTTCCGACGTTCTCTGTGACGATAATCAAACGGATCTTCTTTCTAGAAATTTCTTTGACGGCGTCAGAGAAGTCTTTCAGAGACGAGATTTTTTACAATATTCGTTTAATTTATTTCATCTCCAAACGACTGCTCGTTCATTAATTTTCGAATCAAGTGACAGAAGAAAATTTACAACTATTGTCAAAGTAAATTATCCGGACATTGTCTATTCGAACTCTATCGTTTAGCTAACAATAAGTCTTGGAACTTGCATTATATATTTTTCATAATATATTCCCCCGCATAAATATGCAGCAAAATTTGCACCGAATGTCATTCTAACGGCATCGAACATATGCGTGACACTTGGCCACATTTTAAAATTCGGTCTCGCTGTGTATACGAAAGACGCATCTCTCCATTAGTAATTCTCGCCCACGCATTCACGCATTTTTACACCTCGCTTTAAAACGCGACGCGCCTCTACACGTGAACATCGCCGAGGAGGTGTGAGTCTCATCCTGTGACGTACGCGATATACTCCCCGCTGTGTCTGCTTTTTCATGCCTAATCGCGGACGCCGTTCGCCTCATGGGATCCAACGCGTGCCCGACTACGCACAATCGCGTCATTACAAGATTCTTATACGATGGAGCATCACGACGATGTGCCGTCCTGCCACATTCGGAAGATGTTGCTTGAAAATGCTTTTTAAAAATTTTATAATCTTAAACCTCAAATAAATCGACTCGAAAGAAGATAATGATGATTCAAGATAAAATAAAGAATAATAAGAAAACCGATTTGTCGTCATAAATATAAGAATCTTACAATTCGAAACTTTTAAAGCTGCAATAAAATGTAACTAAAGAAAATAACGTCGAATTATATTCTTTCTGCTCGATAAAGCATATAAGAAAAATTTGGTGCAGGCGCAAAAATAATTGCAATTACAGCGTGCAACAAAATACGCCTGTGTAACGAAAATATCGCAAACATTTATATATATATTAAATTAAGTTTAAAATTAAAAAATATTCAAGAATAATCCGCCGATATCGAGGAGAAAAGTGTATCTAAAGGCATGGTTATATGTAATTCAGTATTAAAAATAAATATGAAATCTTATACACATAAAGAATCGTGTGAAAAATGTGTGGATTTTATTTATTAGGTACTTCTGCGACTGTCTATATTATGACTAGGTGCATGATGTATTATAATCTTTGCGATTTCTTCCAATTCAAACATTTCTTTGTCAAATAATAATCGACGAAAAATATACATAAAACCTACGGCTCCTACGGCCTAATAAAGGATAGAATAGTTTTTTAGAAACACGCGACTAACCCTTTCCTATTCTGCTCTTCCGCGCACTAATATACCCTTTACTTTTATTGAATGCGAACGCGGTGAACCCTTTCAAAAATAAAATATACCACAAAAAAGGATCTGTTAGGTTAAAAAATGAAAACACACACACACAGGAACGGGTTAAACAGAAAAAATAGATTATATTTAATAAAGAGGTTTACCATATATAGCATTGATTATAACTTATAACTTATAACCTTTAACTCATAACCTTTCCAATTTGGCCACAGTGACCTAAACTCGTCAGAAGATTTTTAAAAAACGCACGCAACCCTTTACGATCTTGAGAATTTTTAATTATTGAAATATTGCGCCGTAAAAAGGTGAAAGTCGGCATTGATGTACTAACAATTTTTCACGATTATTTTACGGTTCGAAAGTGGTAAAAATGTCTTGACTGGCACAGTCTTAAGAAAGGGTTTATGATTTTTTTCCACTTATTATATCGCGATTTTTTTAAACTTTACAACGGATTTTTCCTTTGAGTGCTACCCCGTTGTCCTTTACCCTTTCTCGAATACGCGTGACTTTTTCCGAGGTCGGCTCCTTTTTTATGACTTTATTATGTCTCTCCTGTGTTCCTGAGTGCCCTGACGAAATTTTTCGAGAAAACGAAAAGAAAAGGTTTATCCCGTTCGAAAAAATATTGCATCTACCAAAGTATTTGTGAACAATTCACCCCTACCGGTTCAAAGTGGATACATAGATTTTCTGCCTGCCGTTTTTTTGTCCGCGAGTCAAACGGAAGGATTTACGAAAGTCTAAAACCCTTTACTGAAATGGTTAAATTAAAGGTCGAGATCGTTAGAAAAGTATCTATACGTTTGTTTGCTGCTTTACTGGAGTTCGCAATAAATATAGACGCGGAAATAACTAATATAACCGTTTTATAAATACAATGTATAGGAAGAATCCTATATATTTCTTCCTATTTTTCATATATCGTATTTTTCACAAAGAAGCAAAAGTTTCTAATCCATTACAATCGATTTGCTAACATACAAAATACATATTTTTAGAAAAAAGAATAAGAAATAAAATAAATTTGTTACAAGAGAAATGTACAAACTTTCAATAATAACGCAAGCTTTACACTTTTGCATAACATGCTGAGAGAAAGAATCTGGAAAAGAATTGTTAAAATTTTAACTACAACATTCTGTATATATGCCAATACTAAGCAGTCTTTCTAAGTTAAACTCGTTTTAAGGGGTATACACGCACAAGCTCAATCTATTTTACGACTGCTACTCGCAAATTTTCCTTTTAGCAAAGATTTACGTGTTTACCAAGGTCGAACATCTGTTTAACTTAATTTAACCTTCTTGATTTCTACAAAAATTTTAGAAACAATGTAAGTCATAATTTTCGAGTTTCTCCATTCAATCATATCTTGGAAGAATTTTTTTGTTATAATAATTTCATTATAATAATACAGTGCTGTTATTAAATTTATCTTCAATCCTTTATTTTAAATTTATCTGTTGCAAATTTTTATATAACGCAATTTAGGAAAAATAATATGTCGCCAATACTTTTCGTGGAAAATTATTAATATGTACTGCTAAAAAAGTAAATTTAGATTTTAAATAACGTATTTTCTAGATATACATTTCACGAATGTAAGATCTATAATCTATGTCAAAAATAATTTTTTACCCCTTTACCATCATTTGAAGTTAATAATATAAAATCGTATAATGTATATGTGTAAATAAAAAAAATGTCATATTACAGACGCACTAACTATCGTTTTTACCATCAGGCAAACGACAACGTAATAAAACATACATTTATTCAAAAAAAATGTTTAAATAGAGGCGAGTTTTAAATATGAAAAGAAAAAAAGAAGAAGAGAGAGAATTGTAGCTAGCTATACAACATATAATACAATATGATACAAAGCGCTCCTTTTTCAATCTTGTTCAAAAGCCGTCGAATTATTCACTAATTTCGCGTGCATCGAGATCACATTGTGACCGTAGATACTCGCGTGCCAGATTTCTCGAGAGATATTCAAAAGATCAGAAGCGCAGCTCTCTTAACACAAGAGTCGAAGAGTTTGAGAACACAAACGATAGTAATTCTATTCCGATCTTATCGATGTATTCAGACCAAGATTGTCGATTGGGCGCCTCAAGCGAGAGAAAATTCGCACGCACTATACATCTCTTACAATATACGCATATTTGCCTTGATTGATAGCTTAACAATTTGCCTGTTATTATCGGATAAGCAAATAATGCCAGAAGCAATGATTCGAAAAGAGAAGAACGATCTTTGATTTATGCAGGATCTATGTAGGATCAGTTTTCATCCTCCAATTACAGCCAATTACGATGCACTCGTGTGATTTTCGAAAATCACCGTTGCATTCTTAAATTCAATGAACGTCAACGCCTCGAGCTGACGAGCGGATAATAGCAGAACGAGGGAGACTCGTGGCCTAATTGCGCGAGTTCTGTCTGACGTCCGTATCGCGTGGAGAGTTTCAAGATTCCCCTTGCATGCTTAGAAGAAGAGCATAATCAGGGGGATCGCGCAGTTGTCGTAAATTATCGCAAAACATGACTACGTCCGTGCATTCATTCGTCATTCCCTCCCGGCTAAAATTCGGCCGAAACGATTTCACGTTTCACAAATGTTCTCCCAAAATTCAAATTTCTATGCACATAATTTTATATCTATCTACAGTAATGTAAAATCTAAAAAAAAACTTTATGCTTCGAATTTAAAGAATCTAAAGATTTACAGTTCTGTAATTAAAAAACTCGAATTTCTTTCAATATTTTTCAATATCTACTATTGAAAGGCTTTGTAAACGCAATCACGAAAGAGATTCGCGATTGATTTTGCGAAACATGCAATAAATTCGAAACGTTCGTCTATTAATTCACACATTTACGATATTCTGAGAAGTCGGAAATTGCGCGAGCAAAATTATCGTGATAGAATCGACTTTTTCAATCGGCGGAGATTCCTGAAACGTGGGCAATCACAGTTTTATCATCTACACAACGAGAGGTACAAAAAAAAGGCAAAAAACTAACTAAAAATTGAGAACTTTCGGATTAACGGGAAAAAAATTTCTTGAAGCATAGCCTTGGACATAATATGAAAGAGAATGCGCGTAGCTAAAAGCGAAGTGAAAATAATTTAAAAAAAAACGAAAGACTGTTTTTCAAGCGCACTAATATTTCATACCAACTTATCACAACGTTTATAATAGATATATAATAAACGAAACTGTATTTTTGGGCATTGACAGTGAAAATGAATCCGAAAGAAACATCTCATAAACGTTGTGTCAGCGAGTGCTTTTGTTGAACGCAAAAAATCTCGAAGGACTAATAACTACCTGTCATAAATATTCGAGAAAAAAACCGCTTTCAAAATATTTCGCGATAAAAAGCATACCGTGACGTATTTGAAAGAGTCATTTTTTTTCAACAAAGCAATAGCATGAAGAAAAAATAACAGAATTTCGTAAGACGCGAAAGAATTGACGTGTAATAGCTCGAAACATGCACATCTGTTAATTCTCGATTCACAAGTCTGTGATATCCTAGCGAAAGAAGAAATGCTAGAAATCGCGCGCGAGAGAAGGCAAAGATCCTTGTAGGATTGATTTTCTCAATCGACACCGAACTTCCTGCAACGCGTGGGCAATTACAAGTTTTGTCGTACGCGCTGTGAGAAAGGTGGAAGAAAGGCAGAATCGCGGGAGAAAAACAGAATGAGTAATGCGAGGGTTACGAGCTGGGTGCTGGCGAAATCAGATTATTGCAGCACACTCGATGTGCTTGGATACTACACCACGAGAACGGAGTACTTTTACTCGTTGCTCGATTTCTTTATTTTTGTCGGGCGGTGTAATAAAGTACGGGTGAGCGAGGTAAGAGGGGGCGGGGAGGGGGAGATCCCTAATCTGATATCTGGACGGAAGGGGAGCGAATATTAATGTTCGTTTGCCGCGAGCAAAGCCGATGCCGCCTCGCGAGCGCTTTTATGCGGCCACCATCGGGCCCCGCCAGGCAATGCCAGGGCACCCCATAAAGCTAATGAGTCACGCCGGGTTCACGAAGGCCGTAGGTCCCAGCTAACAGGTGCTGCTATAACTACCGGGATACTCGCGCGCAAGCACAACGCGTTCATCTCGTACGTTAATCTCTATCCTTTATACTCGGGTGTTTGTATTGCAAAATGCTCGTGCGATCTTTATCAGGCGCCGAATTGAATTTTCGCCTTTATAAAGAATGTAAATCAATGCCGGGCACATTTCAAAAGCGAACTATTGAAAATATGTATTTGAATAGAATTTCGTTTAAATAGAATATATTACTTGAACATGCATTCTTCATTAACATATGCGGTTGAAGACCGCAGTTGCGTTGCATCCCTTCGCACTGCATTCGATGATAAGAGAATTCATAAACAACCGGCATGAAAACCCGCGCATATATCTTACGTAACTCTTATCGAAAGTTACAACCTGGGCGATAAAATGATTGTAAGTTTCCTGACTGAGATACCATTCGTCTTATCGATACTATTCGTCTATATACTTCACCGGTCGTTAGTTATCGCTCGACCATGAATAGGCACAATGTTTATTAGAGCTTATCGATATGTAGTCTTATGTAACCAAGTGTGGATGTCGTGGGGGGAACGATCGCTTCATAAATTTGTGAAATTTATCGTAGTGTTATTTTTTTCGACCAGAGAGAGAGAGAGAGAGAGAGATCGCGAAAGGAGAATAGAATTATCTCTGGCAACTGAAAAGATTGCTCCCACGATTACCGCCACGATTGCTCCCACGATATCTACGTGACCCGACGCCGCGGCCCACGATCACAGCATCCCGCTAGACGGTGGGGGAAGAGCAGTAGGAGAAGAGGGACGGAGAGTTCGTGGAAGCGCAGTAGGTGCGACGAGTCTTGCTTCTTCGAATGGTCCAGGCTCGTGTCCTCTCGCGCGCGAGAGAGCAGAACGGCGGCACCATACGAGGCGACCGACAAAGGGACGAGAGAGAGAAAAGGAGACAGAAAAAGATCCTCATAGCACGATACAAAACGACGCGACAGGGATGGAGAGAGGCGAAGGAAAAGAAGACAAAGAGAGCGAAGAGAGACAGTGCGCGTGACTTCGTCTACCTGTCTACCTATACAGAGAAGGACAAAGGCGTGCCGCCAATCACGTGACCAGGATTCGATGCGGCGTACGACAAAGCTGCGCCGATTGGACCAGTCTGGCTCCCACCATAAGACTTTATTGAGGATGAGCGTGCCGCGCACGTCGCTTGTATGAATGGTGGGAGTGTATCGTCATTCTACTTCAAGCGTTCGAGCTGCACGGGCTGCACGTGACTGTGAGCCAGAGCGTGATGCAGACAGATATGCATAAAGGTGGTGGTGGTGGTGGCAATTATGAGAGGAAGAGGATGGGCGATGGAAGATCGAGAAATTTATACGCACTACTGCCAGTGACATATGCAATTGACATTATGTATCCTTTTATGAGAGAATGCATTCCATCTTTTGCAGAGATCTTGAAAGAGATAGATAATTGTCATTATTTTCATCAAAATTCTATATATTTTTATAGATATTAAAATTTTTAACTAGCCAAACATCAACATTGATGACATATTTAAATTTGTGATAAAAATGAGTGAGAATGTGTAATAATAAAATTCACTTGACTGAGATAATTTCGATCTTACTACTTGATCTTCTCTTTGTAAAATCCTAGATTAAATTTGCAAATTCTAGATTAAAATTACACACTTCAAAATTATAAACAGTAGATTTTATAATGGCAACTGATTGACGAGAGATTATTGCTCTGAATTAATTGCGTGATATATGAAAATGTTAATCTATTAATATCAAAGTATAAAATTATCAAAATGAACAATAGAGCGACACACGTTTTTTAATTTCATTCAGATTTAAAGCAACAAGATTCGCCAACATTGTGCTTCCATCTACCGGTGGAAGCTATCCATTTTTTTCCCTGGACCAAGGATGCTGCAAAAGCTGGACTGGTCAAGTTATCTTGTCAGCAGAAACGTGAAACTTTCAAATTGTATCGCGTATCTTAATAATTTGAACTTTAAAGGGAATATCGTGATAGTTAAAAGTTTTCGCTCTTGTTCGCAAGCTTGAAAAATTTATCAACAAAGCTGCTGGAGCAAGGACTAGACTGTACATATAATTTTTATCTTGAACAGAGATAATGCCAAGAAAAGGTAACGACCATCAAAAGAGTTGAAAAATGTATTGAGCGCGATAATATTTGTCGTACTATAGTCTACAAGCGACACTCTTATCAGACAGACATCGCAGTACACATTACTATACGTTTACACAGAGACTAGTTATATCCGGTTTAATCATCTGTCACTATAATCATAAAACAAACACAAGGCGTTACATAAGTAAGAACGTCTACCGTCTCTAGCAACTTATTTCCTACCGCAGTTATCATCGTTACAAGTAATAAGGACTTTCCACGGTTTGCCTAGTTAATCTCTACGTGCGATAAAAAACAAAATCATTCTACGCAATTTTTTTAAAATTCAATTATAATTATAATTTAATGACAGCGTAGAAAGACAGAAAAGAAGAGGCAGCGCGTAGAAGAATGCTAAATGACCGCGATATGACCGTTCGTCAAAATATTTGCACACAACCATCCGCGAGCCGTCCAAACAGTCAACATACTGATGTGAAAGATCCGGCGCGAGATCGATGCGGTCGCATTTCAGACGGTGCGTATACACATTCGCGCGTATGTGTGCGATGGCCGAGATAAATACGGTGCCGCGCGTTTAATCGGTCGCCAAGTAGAAAGAGCAATTTCGAAAGGCGCAAATGCAGGAAAGGGGGGCGGGAGGGAGCATAAGGCACGTGCCGGAACTACGCGTGTGCGTCAGCTCGTTATTTCGCACACTTGATTGCTATTTTTGAGGAACGTGATATAAGCTCCGATGACGTTCGCATATTCCGCGTCGGAATTACCATCATCGAGTGCGATCAACGTCAGCCGGTTTTAATGACCTTTGTAGACGACGAGACTAATCGTGCCGATCCGTGGAAATGTTACGTCCCATTGTTTCTCGTTCTCTAGGTGCAGCGTAAAGAATTATTCCTCGTACGAGCTTATGTAAACAGCACCGTCATCGAGAATGAATGTATGAATAGGTTCAGATTAGATGTATTATATCGAGAGAGGATATTTTACGTATAAAATTGCCATTGGTAATAACCGATGATTTATAGAAGATTGCGTTAATTAGCGCAATAATTTACTTTAATGATAGAGGACACAAGAGCGAAATCGAACAAAGTTGCAAATGAGCGATCGAAAATTCCATTAGAAATCACGGACATCTATCTCATCAATAAAGTTCGACCGACTCATGGCTTCGGAGGATCCCGAGGGGGGTCCCAGGTCCGCGGTGGTGCGCGCGCCACAGAGGGGACCAAAGTACCGAAGTCTGGAGTGGGGACCTTAAAGGGTACCGTCAGAATTCGATGGTAGGAGTAAGCCAGGTTAAAGCGTCACGCGCTAAGTCTCCCCACTCGCGTTGTTCGCCACTGAATACCCCACCACCAAGGACCAAGGCACTAAGCATTCCATCGGCATGCCACGCTCCGACAGCACGACCAGAAGACGTTCGCCGCTCGTCGAGTTAGTCGAGCTCTGACGCCAGTCGTGAGCGGTCGCACTTTGACGGACTTCGATAAAAAGAAGAACGGCCTGAGAAAGAGAGTGAACGCATACTCTTTCTTCGTTGCTTTACCTCATCTTACCCTCAATTCACTATCGAATTTTACATTCGTACTGAAGATCCCCTTCAAGAACTCCGCGCATCGATCGACACCGTGTTCGAGAGTGAAGGAGACATCGAGCGCAGCGAATTTGGATTATCAGTGAAGTGATTGACTTCGGTTAAATAGTGCTTTCACGCCGACGGGCGTATTATTTGAACTTGGAAATTTTCTGGGTTCAGTGAGATATTGATTAAAAAATTAAATAATGGTGACCGGAGTGGGTGCCACGATGCCGACGGGTGGAGTCACCGTCGGCGCTACACCACCCGCGCAACACGTGCCACAGGAAGCTGGACAGCCTCCGGCACAAACTACTCCGACTACTACAACGACTACGAGAAGATCTGGAGAAAATCGACGGGTTAGTGTCATCTCTTTAATATCAAAGAAAGTCTTCGTTTCAATCTTTCGTTCTACACCGCGTTACATTCTCTATACTTGGAATAATTCGGAGTAGCGATCGTTTTTCGTGATACGGAAAAAAATCGTGATTATTTACACATTACAAAATTAATGCTTATTATGATAAAATTATCTTCTTTTCAATTATGATAAATTGACATATCAACTCGGAATATATATATAAAATAGAAATGAAGAGAATATCACTTATTTCATACTTTGCTAAGCTTCAATAATTTTTTAGTTATCGGTATAATAATTGTGTGAGGCGAGATAAACTTTAACTATACACATGAAAAAGAAATTATTAAAATTCCCCCACGTGATACAACGATAACGTCTTTCGAAATTCAGAGAAAATTAATTGGAAACACGTCATTAGATAAACATCATTAGATAAATTAAAAAAGAAAAATGGAAAAAAAAAATAAAAACACAGAATATCATAAAAAATGACATAAATTAATGGTTACTTTTGTTAATCATTGTTAAACTGTCCAGAGAGAGATTTGTATTGTTATAATTCTTAATGATAAACTGAAGATCGTGCATAAACCCGAATTGTTCTTTCTTTGAACCTCTTTTTTTTTACGCGGCATTTTATTGTTTTCGACGCATTCACTGACATACGTTTCTAACTTTATTTCTGACGACTTCTAACTATTATTTCGAAATATTTCTGTTCACAGAGCAATAAACCCATTATGGAAAAAAGACGCCGAGCCCGTATTAATAGCAGTCTGAACGACCTGAAAACCCTCGTATTGGAATCTATGAAAAAAGACGTAAGTATATTATCTATTATATATCCTGTCATTATTTACTTTGTAAAGAAAATATTTTTCAAGAACACAATAGTAAAAATAAAAAAATTTTAATATAAAAAATTAATTTGACAGAAATTGCTTTTTATGTCAACTTTCTATATTTTTCCAATTTTATATATTCTACGCATTCTATTAATATTTAATCGATCAGATCGTCTAATCGTTTTTTTCTCGCTCTTTCTGTTACAGCCGGCAAGACATTCGAAGCTCGAGAAGGCTGATATTTTGGAATTGACCGTGAAGCATTTGGAAAACCTTCAACGACAGCAGCTCGCTATGGCCGCCGCGACAGATCCGAACATTCTCAATAAATTCCGCGCCGGTTACACGGAGTGCGCTACCGAAGTTAGCAAGTTTCCCGGTTTGGACGCTTCAATAAAGAGACGTCTGATGACCCACTTGGCCTCATGCCTGGGTCCGGCTGAAATCAGTACAAACAACGGCCAAACGACTCAGCAGCCTGTCCAACCGGCGCCACCGACGACGCAATTACAAGTGCATATCCTGCCTCAAGTTGACGCATCTCCGCGAATTCAAGCTCAGCAATCGAATGGAATTTTCTTCACCAATGCCAATGTCACCGGCCTGCAAGTGGTTCCGACCAGACTGCCGAACGGCGACATCGCCCTAGTACTTCCGGCGGGAGCGAAAGCCGCGGGTCCGTCATCGCCATCATCGTCCCCGGCCCCGAGCTCCCCCTTACCAACTCTAATCCCGATCCCCCAGAGAACCGCTAGCAGAGGGTCCGCGTCATCGTCGACCTCGTCCGCCAGCTCGACATCCACGTCAGCGAGGAGCCCGGTGGCGTTCGAGGAACCCCCTGCGTCGTTCCGCGAGCAATCTACCACCTACAGCCCGGCCAACAGTCACCGAGATGTCGCGACGTCCCCGGCAAATGGTTATACCAGCGACCCGGAATTCGATCCACGCGTCTACACCCCTCCTCTCCAAAAACCTCTCGCGCTCGTAATGAGGAAGAGCGTGGTGCCGCCGGTCGAGGATAAACCGTGGAGACCGTGGTAAAGAAAAAGAAGAAAAAAAAAAGACCACGTGCGTGATAAAGTGATATAAATTGTTACGTGTCGATGGTTAAAAAATCTGAGAATGTGCTAATTCGACGTGCCGATTTACGCGGAAACATGTTCCTCAATAATGTAAATGATTGTAAAAACGCGATCCCGTCCCGTGGAAGAAAACCGCGAAGTTAGAGGATCTTAGGAAGTTAAAAGACACGAGTTTATTCCTGCGCGTACACGGTCGGCCAGTAGCCAATGAGGCAGCCTTATTAATAGTGCCTTGCGAAAAATTTATGCATGAAATGAAGAGAAACCAGAGTAATAATGCCTTGTAAATATATTACATTTTGGTATGTCGGAAATGAACGGTTTCTCGGAGGTATCGTGAATTTAGTTTTTTTTTGTCTTCTCTCGCATCGTTTCTTTTCTGTCTCTTTATCTCCCCCGATCCTCTTTCTCTCTGTATATAAGTTCTCTCTGTATATAAATATTAATATTTTAAGTGCCTTATGCAACAAGAATCACCGACGTCTTCCATTCTGTTTCTTGTACGTAAATTACTAGACGATTTGTAGTATATCGTTGTAAGTACGAAAAGAATGTTTTTAGTTATTACGATATTTTTAAGCTTTTTTTTTTATTCATTCTCTGGTCTTGTTGGGATTCCGATAGCCCGCTTACGCATTACTTCCGGGATCCCGAGAAAAATATGTTGCGGTAAAGAGTAGACAAATTACGTTAGTCTTACCAATACATTGTCTTTATTTAGAGGAGTGCTAAATTTCTCTCCTTTCATAAAACACATATGTTTAGGTTTAGGATTATTTTTAAGTTATTTAGCGCGACTTCTTAATTTATTTTTTAAGTTAAAGAATCGCGTGAATATGAAAATGTACGAATGTGTATATGTGAGGCCTAATTGCGAAAGAACGTTATTTATATTTATACGAATGCAAAGAGGTTATATTTATAATTCCTCTCTATTATGAGAATAGACAACGGACGCTTACTATTGCAAGAGTATCAAATAAATGTTGATCTCTTAACTCAAAACAAAATATCTGTGTTGTTCGTATTATAATCAATCAGTTCCTCACACAATCCACTTTCTCCTTACAAATTAAATTATTAAATGTGCTCTTAAATTATCATCATTATTATTATTATTTAAATTATTTATTATTAATTATTGTTTAAATTATTATTATTAATTATTATATACATTTAATATATATGTATATCTTTCTCATTTTATTTAATCTAATCGAATATAATTACGCGCGTAAAGCGAAGTTATATTATTATTTGATAATAAAATCTTAAAAATTGTACAAGAATCGTTCGATTTAAATATCTGCGCTGTCAGTAGACTCGCGCGTCTCCATACATTCGTCTCATTGTACGTGTCGCGGGAGACTGATCCCTACTATCGACCGCAAGACTCGGCGCTGCGGTGTCGCCGTCCGTCGGCGAAACCTAACTTTACAGCCAAGAATGAAGCGAGCCTCGACTCAAGAGCTCTCTCTTTCTATCTTTTCCACTAGACTAGCCCGTCCCATACGTCTACCAAGCTGCACATTTTGCACGAGACTGATCCCCACCACCGACCATAAGGCTCCTGCGGCGTCGGCGGCTCGATGCCCGTCGCGTCGAGAATCGAGACCTATCTTCGCAGTCAAGAATGAACCGAGCTCGGCGAAGCACCTCGTCTGACCGGTCCCAAAACTTCTCCCTTTCTATCCTCTGTAAGTACCATCCCAGAACCTGCTGCCTCCTGTTGAGTTTTACCCGAACACCATGAGGCCCTTACAGGACCTTAAGGGACCCGAAGTTTTCTCTCATTCGATAATAAAGATTAATATACAATATTTTTTTATTTCCATCACGTTGCGCATTGTGAATGAAAAGTATTATTTTACTTTCTCTTTCTCTCTTTGCCTTTGACGAAAATATCCAAATTTTATCATTAAAAGTGCTACAATTTATTAATCGATTATTATAAGAAAAATTATTCTTAATATTTATCAGAGATTCGTGAAATGATTAATTATATAGAATTAAATTATTGTTCCAAGAAATAAAATATATAAATAAAAAGAATATGTATTTTTATCATTGAAAGGGCTACAATTTATTAATCGACTATTACGAGAAAAATTGTTCTTGATATTTATAAAAAGATTCGTGAACCAATAGATTTTATAGAATTGAATTATTGTTCTAAGAAATAAAATCTATAAATAAAAAGAATATGTATTTTTATCATTGAAAGGGCTACAATTTATTAATCGACTATTACGAGAAAAATTGTTCTTGATATTTATAAAAAGATTCGTGAACCAATAGATTTTATAGAATTGAATTATTGTTCTAAGAAATAAAATCTATAAATAAAAAGAATATGCATTATTGAATCTAACTTCTTAATTAAACTAGATAAGCAAGATATCAATGATTATCGTGTGCGCTTTCTCTCATCAAATATTAGTAATTTTCCAACAAACAGTCAACACTTACAGCATCGATAGTTTAAATTAGATAAGACTGTCTTCGCATGCAAACATATCCGCAGTATAATATATATTTAAATATTGTGCCTGACGATCACGTAACATTTCATTTATTTATATAAATTTTGTAATTAAAATGTGCAACCTTGAATGTGTATAAAATTATTTAACCGTTGATTTAATGTATTCTACGTAAAGAAGCATTGCATTATCGAAAGAAATATTTACAATGCCTTTTTAAAAAACATTGCAAGAAATGTACATTATCGAGTGATCTTTGCGAAAATCGCAAAAGCCTAAATTACAATAATGTCCTCCTCTGCAGGCAATAGCGTTCCTGGTATAGCAATTTGTGAAGCAAAAGCGGAGTGGAGGACCACGACGCCGCACGCAAAACATGCCGAATGACAAATTGCATAGTATCTTTCTTTCTCTTCCATGGTATTCTCGACATAAGTCGCCACTTGTAGGCCGCGTGAGATGCCTTTACCGTTTCAAGTTAGTTCTTATGAGCGGTGGTGGAAACATCGTATTAATAATTTTATGCGGACAAAAAACAAGTCGATAAAAAGGAAAGAATAACGGGTTATTCTCAAAATTATAAGCCGGATTCAACAATAAAAATGTTAAAAATAAGTATGCTATCCAAGTTATCAAAACTCGACAACTTGTAGCAATTTATATTAGCTTATGATTGACGTAATTTTATATAACAGTTTATATTAGCTTTAATTGATTAGCATGTAAGAAATCACGCCATCGGTTTTATTTCGTATTTCTCGATCTCGATCAATTACGAATCCGGGCGGCAGATCTAACACATACATTTATGGAATCATATTTATCTGACCGCTCGTTATCTGTGATTACATAAACGTTCCGATAAACAGGTCGCACAAGATATCCTCGCGCGAAATACGTCTGCATATATTTCTCCAATAAAAAGAAAAATTTGACCCCCATCGGACACGACGGCGCACGCGAGACTCACGATGATGAGCCGTCTCTAGATGAACACAAATTTCGCCATCCTATATAATCACGTATCTATTTTTTCTCCGCCTCCGGGCGACTAGGTCTAATGGTCATTAGGATATGACAATTGCCGAGGATTGTTGCACACGAGCGATTTAATTATATCAAATCCCCTTTCTACCTGCAACTAATCTCGTATATTACACGTTATTTGGAGTCGCGCCAAAAAATGCATTCCTCTACGGTCGGGACGGTCCCCTTTCGGCGAAAAGAATTATCATAATGCGCTCATTAATCTCACGACGAAAAGAACGAGGCGAAAGAGTTGCGCGAAGCTGGATAATCGAAGTTCTCGGGGAATTTCTTACTTGCCGGTCATGATTTTGCGTTATCTCCGCATTAGGAAATTCCCGACCGCTCGCGCTCGTCTGCATTGAACGGACGTCATGTTCGCCGACTGTATACGTTTGATATTCTGCAACGGACGATCGCGAGGCGACGAGGCGAAGGCCGCGCGTGGCACGGAATCATTATAATTCACGATAATTCAACCATGTGGTCGTAAAGGTTAATTACCAAGCGTAAGAAAATAAAATCGCGTCTCTTTTTGCAACTTTCTCTTATCTCGGGCCTGCTATCTTTTTCAGATAAATTTTAATGTAAAGTATCTTGCGATACGCTAACATATAGATAAGTAATTTCAAACATAATTAAGACGAAAATACCACTTGTATTTTTTGTTACATTTAATATCACGTAATTTGCGTTTGCTTCTAAATATAACATATACATGTAGCACATAAAATTTGTTACTATTAACCGCGGTATTCCCTGAGAAAGCTACAGCTACATTTGTATTTAATCATAGTCCGAAATCCGATTCCATCCGGTTCACAAGAGAGACTTTGGAGCTCGGATCTTTCCCGAAGCGAACCTCTCTGGGAATCCTCCAATCGTCCGACAATCAGCTGATTCCTAGAACCTCGTGAGCGCGCGTTTACTAGACCGTCGCTCCGGCTTAGCTCGGTCGTGGTCGCGTGGTTTCAAGGACACGACAAGGTTGACACGCGCCGCCACTCACAGACGACTAGTGAGTGGTCCCCGATCTCGCTCGCGCTAATCGACGTGTTCTCTGTCTTTCGCATAAGCGTCGCAGCATCGCCTGGTAATGCTGCCAAGCTTAAACACGGACTTCGCGCCATTCGATGCCAGAATTTCGAATGTCGGTTCGAAGCATCCTCGAGCAATTTGATATCTCCATTACGATATACGCGGTGTCTCTTAAAGATGTAATTTTATATTTTAATATTTTTCAGAGAGATATTATTCGACATACGTATTAGGATAATTAAAAAAAATGTTTTTATCAATTCACAAAAATGTTTAATCATAATTATCGGTGATAAAACGCGACATTTGCGCAATCGTTTGCCTGCCGTCTCACGTTTTCGATGGTCCTAAACTTTTTTCGAGCCGTTCAGGTATACTATTGTAAGCATCCCCAAGCGGCGCTTCGAAAGCGCGGCTCCGTGTAATGGACCGTGGGCCCTTTCGCGGCATCCGAAAAAGAAGTTTGGCATTTTTGGACGTTTCATGTGCCCGGAGAACGCGCGGCACGACGATCGCGATTTCTTTTTCACTTATGTTCAAAACTATGCACGTAGTCTGCAGCATATAAGATTGCAGTTTTTGGCTAGCCGAAATACTTTCGATATATATTTTCGCTGGAAATTTTTTTTTGCGCAGAATAAAGGCTATGGCAATATTTATTGCTGGAGAAAAATCGATAATGTATGCGACAGTACTGACTAATAATTAATCTAATCTACATGTAATATATATAGGTGTGTTTTTCAATCAATGGGGTTTTGTATTTCAAGAATGCTTATATACGAGAAGGCCAGACGCTTACGCGAACACTTATCGGGCCAGACGCTGAATAATCAACAGCCAATTCGACGAGGGATTTGAATATCCGGGATTGCCTGAAGCAGCTGTTTGCGCGAAAAAATTAACGACGCTGCTAGTTTCTTGATACCAACGTCAGCAGTCTTGACCTATAAACGTGAGAAACGTAATCTAAGGATTCTCACCAGTCGCGCTTAATGCCGCTTCCGTGTAAGAGTTTTTTGCTTGTGGAATTACATAAATGTTTTTCTAATAAGATACATCCATCATCCATACGCGTATAATAATGTTACGCTCTTATCGGCTTTTATTGAGTCGCGACTACTGATCTGAACACTGTCATGCGATTCTTCGAACGACGGCGAATTGCGACAACACGTGCATAAGTCGCGCATTCGTTGTCCCCTTGTAATCTGGTGTCGGCGGTATTGAACACGCGAATGGCAGCAACGCGATCTGCGCTAGTCATGCTCCGCCATTGTTATCGCGAGCTTACCAGCGTGAAACGATCGTCCGGAGAATCTTGCTCATCGCGTGTAATCTGACATTTACATAGCCTCGAGTAACAGATCGAGGCACGTTTCACGTGCTTATCTGAGCCGTGAGCGTAATCACTAATCACCGATATCGGCAATTTCATCGTCCAAATCTCATTCGGAAAATGCCATACGGAAAAGAATTTTCAGAAAGATTTTGACGAGAAAGGAGACAAAATTTGCTCGTAGTAATATTATTATTACAGCAATATTATGATTACATTTCGATATTCTCTCTTCGCGATCGAGTTATCGAGCGAATCTCGCGTTCTCATCCGCGCGCCATCAGCTGATCGATTCATGTTCATATTCATCGATTCATTAATCACTCTATTATCGCCGTGACTGCCATATTACTAGGAATAATAAAATTATCGCGTAATTACCGCCCCGTTAGTACAGCGACGTAATACGATGGAGAGATGCACTGGCGTCGATCATTTACTCGGTATTCGCCTCACGCTCGGCGAGGCACACGTGAACGCGGCGCCCTGTGTGACTCGATAAGGGCGTGATACCATTCACGAGCAATTTAGGTTAATAACACAAGGCGATGAGACGCGTGCGAGCTATAGAGAAAGACAGGCGATGATAGGAGAAGGAGAAAAAGAGAAAAATATACGAGGGACGAAGTATATACGATGTCGTCGTCGGTTATGATTATTAAGATTATCGTTACTTCAGCCTCGTGCCAGAGAGCAGAGCGGAGAGAGAGAGGAGACGCACGTGTGGGTCGAGAAACCGGAGTTATTTATGAAGTGTGCGAGAAAGAGAACGGAGTCTATGTGCGCGGCCTATCTGATGCTCTTATTTCACCGTTTGTTCCCGAGTGCGTAATGCCGCATTAGAAAACCGACACGTGCGTTGCGAAGGCTCGTGCGTGCGTGAGGGCATGCACGCGTTCATGAGCACCTACGACGCACCTTAGTATATCAGCACTTCAGAGGTAAATTGTATTAAGTCATAAATTTTCAGTAGATTGTTAAAAATTTTTATTGGCTTCAGATTAATGCCAATTTGCGACACTTAGTAAAATATTTTAATAGTAAGTGACATCATTATGTAGATAAATTTTAGCTACATTTAAATTGAAAAATGTTTTGCTGCATATTTGTCGAAAAAAAAAAGACTTAATAGAGTTTACCTTTATACGTAGAAGAAGCAATTTTAAATATTTGAAGCTGAAGATGTTTCTTGATAATTTTGGATGTATCATCGCGCCGAATTCCCACCCGGAAATTTCGCAATTTAATTGCAGCCACCAATCGCCGCCGCGATAGAGCGTTGGACGCGCGCGTAAGATTATTACAGAGGGTTACGGCGGAATTATCATCGCGCCTGAGGCAATTCGCATCTGCGATCAACGGCAATCAGCACAATTATACTTCGGTTCCAGTGCACTTCCTTGATCACTGTTGTGCCCGCACACATCCGCGTGTTTAAATATACCGGAGAATAAGAATACGCGGCAATGTTCCCACGTAGTTCTAAAAGAGCCCGCAATAATGATTTTTTCCTCCTTACACATTTTTAACGGTATTTTAAAGGTTTGTACAAAGAATATTGAAATTACACGGATATTTGTTAAAACCCAATAAATGACAAAATGTACCACATGTTTTATTACGAATATTTTCAATATCCAGCAATAATTGTCGCGTAAATCCTTGAAAAGGTATTGAAAATTTCACGATTATTCCTCTGATTAAATGTGTTCAACTTTAATTAAGTCACAGTAAAATTACAACACGCGTTTCTTTCCATGACGAATTATATCGAATGCGTTTCCGAGAGACAAAGGCGAACGACGGATGTTATTCTTGGAATGTACACAATGGAGATTCATTTTCCAGCCAGCTCGCGAATAAATCAAATCACTGTTGTTCTCGCGAGAAAAGATTCTCGGTTTCGCGACGGATAAACAACTCCGGAGCTACTTAACTGCTCGTAAAAGGCGCAAAACGATTTCTGCTCTCGCAAATTCCGCCAAGCCGCGGGAGGTAATTTGCATCTCGTCCAATAAGCATTAATCTCGTGACTCGTCGAATTCCATCGACGCCGCGTCCTCGTAAAAAACATACTCGCAACTTAATTAAGATCTCCCGACACCGCGTAAATCTCCCTTTTCGATTCTCAAAGTGAACCCAGTCCTCGATATGGTTAATTTTCTCGCTTTTGTAAGCTCTTTTGCAAGATACTCCGCGCAGTTGTAATGGTAACCAAGAGAAGAAGACGATGAAAAGAATTAAAGAAACCGCAAGGTAGAAACGGATGTCGTCATCTTCATAAACCGTTTGTTTTAACGTTGTCGCGTAAAACTGTTCATCTCTAGACTTTTGTTACGTCTAATTTAGTCTTTACTCTTGTTTTCTCACGAATGCGTTTCTCGAGAATATGCGTAAGATAACGATGCAACGTGATAAAACCTCCCTTGACTTGACATCAACGCGGTGAATGACCAGAAAAAATGCAGATTGCGATTGAGATCAGGCTAAATTAAGTTTCCCATGTTCTTTCGAGTTACGAGATCATTAATATTTTACATGCAATTACTTAAGTATCTCGTTCGCGCTCTGTAGTCAAATGTCACCTCTCTCCTCTGATTTTTATGCACGAAGCGACGTAAGTCGGGAAACGAGTATTTAATTTCTTCACGAATAGAATATTTGTATATCTGTTTCTAGTCGATTCACATCATATTACGAATATAATGATAGCGATCTTTATCAAGTCAATTTCAAC
Organism: Prenolepis imparis; assembly: GCF_030444845.1. Classification (NCBI taxonomy): domain Eukaryota; kingdom Metazoa; phylum Arthropoda; class Insecta; order Hymenoptera; family Formicidae; genus Prenolepis; species Prenolepis imparis. The sequence continues at coordinate 12,757,242 of NW_028141166.1, forward strand.
AATCATGATACGCATAAAATTACACGTATTATTACGGCCGGACGGTCGTACATAATTAATTATTAAAACTTGTTTCAATTTTGCAGCAAAGTAAAATATATGACAATTTATCTGCGAGCGATCGCCGCGGGAGATAACGTTGACGATAATAGGGGTTCGAGATTTCGTGAGTTTACAGCAGCCCCGCTTCGCGTGAAAAATTGCCGCTCGTCGCGCGAATCCGCCTCGTCGTTAAGCGCGCGCCGTGCTCGTCTCAAATTATAGACGAGCCGCGTGTGATATAGACATCGGTGCCGAGAAGATCGTCGAGATGAGAAATTTGTAATTGCGGCTTGCACCGCGCGCGCGCGAAAAAGCACCAAGAGTCTTACGCGCTTGCTTCGAGATGATTAACCCCCCAGGAAAACACTCCGCCCAAACATTTTGCGTTATATATACGTGTGCTACGCGCTCGTGCAATTACGATACGAGAGATATTTGTCATGAGTGCGAAAACGAAAGACTCTGTCTACGCATCGTATATAGCAATTCTGCGGAGAGTGTTATTTGTGAGTCTAGTATTTTTAGAATGTGACAAATATGAGAAAGCGAAGATATATTACTTATATATTATATATTTATATATAAATATATCCTTTTTCAAAAAAGATATGTAAAGTTGATACTCGCATATATCGAACTTTATTGTTGGCGCTTTTCCGCGATGCTCATTGGCTGTCAAGATTCGCGTTGTGCGTTATACTCGTAACATCGAGAGGCTGTCATCGCGAGGGTTAGCAGTTTGACAGTTTGTTCAAAATAAAATAAAATAAAATAATAATATTAGTTTTAAATAATATGTTATAATACTTTAAACTCGATTAATATTTTTGACAGTTATCAGCTGATTTCTGTCAAAAAATATTAATCGCGGATAAAGTATTATAACATATTATTTCAAACATATTATTTTATTTTATTTTATTTTGAACAAACTGTTAAACTACTAATCCTCGTGATGACAGCCTCGATGCTACAAATATAACGCATAATGCGAATCGAAACAGTCAATCAGCATCGCGGAAAAGATGCAACAATACTTGCGAGAATCGACTTACAATTAATATGCTTTTTTTAGAAAAGGATGTTACAATATTTTAAATTCGATAAATATTTTTGACAATTATCAGTTGATTTTTGTCAAAAAATATTAATCGCGAATAAGATATTATAACATATTATATAAAATATATTAATATTTTAATATTTTCATACATATTATATATATACATCAACATTATATGTATCAACTTTCGTACATATTATATATCGCTATAGAATTATCGCCATTATCGCTATAGAAATATAAAATAAACAATTTCTCACTCACCGATACGTGCAATAGCGGAGTTGGTAGTACACAGCAGATTGATCTGAAAACAAAACATTCAAATTATGTATATATACATATGTGTGTGTCGAATCTCATAAACGATGCAGTTGAGCAAAAATGTTTTTGCATACCTCACAGTTGTCCCGATGTCGCCCGATGCCTCCCCGGGCCTGCTCCTCCTCTCTTAGTCCATGCTAGCACTCACGACACTCGCGAAAACACGAATAATTACGATCGCCCGACTTTACACGACACTCCCGACGCGCGAAACTTTACACGACACTCCCGACACGACGCGTGAATCGCACTGTGTATCGCAATGCTACCTGTAACAAATAAAATACATACATATTAGAATAATCTTATTATTTCGCATTATAACATATACAATATAAATATGTAAACTAGAATTAGCGATAAATATATCCACGGATCGCAACACATTCGCGCGCGCGACAACAGATTAAGTTGGGTTATGTTGGCAAGAGATTTTTTGCATCGAATTTTTCGCGAAATATGCGTTTCGAATAATTACGCCTACATATTAACGTTGAAATTATGATATGCGATTGATAAATATTACAATACAAAGGTTAGAAATCGTTTCTAACGATTATGCTTACTAATTAATCACAGCGGGACGCAGCTCGAACTGCCTGATACTTGCGGCGTTTCGGTAATGGCCGAGGCTACAATCATCGGCAACTTCACTCTAATAACGCGCGCGCGATACTATATACATGACTTAATATTAATAATTAATTAAAACTCAAAAGAGATTCGTTCGAAAAGATATAGCTTTAGAAAGAAAAAATATTAATCGAGAATAAAGTATTATAATATATTATTTACAACATATTACTATTTTATAACTTTTACCATATTATTATTTTAAAATTTAATTAGCAAATTATAACACACAATATAAATATAAATATATAAGCTAGAATATTTAATTAGCAAATTTTCGCTTTATTATTTTTTGATAGAAATCAGCTGATTAAAGCGTTAATTTGCTAATTAATTTTTAAAATAATAATATGTTTTAAATAAAATATGTTATAATACTTTAAACTCGATTAATATTTTTGACAGTTATCAGCTGATTTCTGTCAAAAAATATTAATCGAGTTTAAATAAACTTTATATTAGTTTTTTAAAAATATCATTTTTTTAAAGAATAAAACCGAAGAATGGCGTGCGCTTGTGTTGTTCTAGTATATATACATAAAATGTATTAAAAATTAATTCGAATATCTTTAAAAAATTACCATTCAATGTACGATAAATACAGATTCGATAATTACAGATCGATCAAGATTAAATCCCCGATCTCCCTCGAAAGCCGGAGCAGTCGATCTCCCTTATCTGCCTCCGGAGATCCATTCTTTCCCGTCTCGACATCAGAGGATCAAACCCCGCTGACAATGAGAGTGAACCACGCTACGACGCTGCCGGGGCCGCGAAATACATTCGTACCTTTGTACGTGGGCTGCGCGAAGCGACAAGGACCAGAGAGAGAGAGAGAGAGAGAAAAAAGAGTTGGTACACGAAGATAAACATCGGGGATCCGAGCATGTCGCCAAACAGAGCGCGCGTCTTCGTCTCGGCACGTCCGTCAATCACCCCGCGGATCCGACGACAAACATGCAACGCAAGAAGCTGTCGTCCTCTCCCTGTAACCGCGCGCGTTCCCGCTCGGATCCTCTCGCGGCTCGTCTCGTCCTACACCGCACGTATAAACAGAAGATTATGAGGAAACCCTCTCGGAATTCTCAGCCGTTTCTTCTTCAAAACCCATCTGTTTCAGACTATCACGCGCGTGGCACGATCATGACACGACTAGATTAAATCACGCAGACGTGTACAAAACCTTAAAATTATACTTCTTCTGGATACAGAAAAGAGAGATCCTACGTATCGACATATTGCACTTTTGCAAACTATTTAAATGACTTAAAAATAATATATTTAATTAGGTATAATAAAGCATACATAGAGCGCTGAAAAAATTTAATACATAAAATATTAATAGTACTTGATAAGTATTACTTGAATACGATATTATATATTATGAGAGAATTATAAAGAGATTTGTTAAAAATATTTTTATATATAAATAAATTTGTGCTATTTTTATTCTAAATCAAATTTATACGACTGTGGCGTCAAGACGAAAGACGGGAAGAATAATGGAATCTGGTTTAAAAAAAGATTGCGAGGCATTGTCTTCTCGTTCTGCCTCGATAATTCATCCAGCGGCAAAAAATAGGTGAAATGCGGTTTCACAAAGCGACATTTGATTTGTCCTCCCACGACTTGGCGATTGTTCAAAAAAGCTACTTTGGATGCGAACTAAGATTCGTTCTGTTTTGAATAATTATAGCGATACTATAAGCATCACTTATCGATGTTATTTTAAACAAGGTGCAAATCAATAAAACTGAGATATTCAGATAAAAAGATATTAAATCGCTATATTAACGTTAATAAAATATATCTATAAATATAAGTCTATAAATATCAATAAATTGTTCTTTTATATCTCGCAAATAATCTTTATAAACGTCTGATAAACGTATGAATATGCAGTCTTAGTCATGTCACAAAGGTATATTTGATTCTGCCGAAATCCTCAAAAAAGCAGCCGCGACATCTGTCCGCCTCCTGCCCCAGCAGGCTCCTCAGAACAGTGTCACCTTATTAATATCTCCCCCTTTTTTTCGAAGGACCCTTCTTCAATCGCTCTCGCACAAGAGCCTTTATCCGAGCCCTCGAGCGCAACGTCGGAATCTTTCGGATTGACGTTTGAACGTGGAACGCGATACGGCCGCGGTATACGACCGATAAAAAGTGAGAGGAATGCGCGGGCAAGCTTCGAGGGTCCGATCGGCCGAAGGGGTGGGACGTTACCCTTCCGAAACTGGTCAGAGGACAACACCGGCCACTGTATCGAATATTGACTCGATCGAGCAAGCAGCTGCCACTTCTTTGTGCGATGTCAGAACGCGGCTCGCAGTCTCGGATCGCGGGCATAGATCGTCGCTCGGCTGCGCGATCTAATCTATGCAAAAGTTATACGTCGCTCTCTCGAAGCACGACCCGAGGGATGATGGATCGCGGGATGAACTCCGCAATATACATCTTCGTAATCCGTCCTTATCATCCGGTTATACCCTCGAGTGTAAAGATTCACGTGTCACGACGCGCGATATACATATTACAGATTAGGTTCGAAATCTATGCTTACATACAGCGAGAAAGATGCTTCGAAATCTTGCGATCCTTGTATCAGGACAGATATTCCGACGACGCCTAATTAGACGACAACTCGTAAGTCGATCACTGTTGGCGCTTACCGTCCTATATTCTTCAGCATCGCCTCGAAGTGGGCCGCCGAGCTCAGCGTAGGCTTTAAGGAGACTCCGTGTCTTTTCCATTTTCGTCGTATATCTCTCGCGCGATAGCCGTTCATTCCTATCCTTAATAAGCGGCGGTACGACGTGTGGGTGACGCGGCAGCACTTCGGCCTCGTCTCAAACAGAACGAATGTGGGATGATCGTGCAAACATAACGCTTTCCTATTGCGACCTATGGCGCTCCTACACGGACTACCGCGTTTGAACAGGTGTCGTCGAGTGACGAGTCGTCGAAACAAAACTTGCTCGATAAGTACGACGGTGTTTTCTAAAGGAAACGATAGTCCATCTCGCACGGAAAGCAAAAACTGTCAAGCGGACATTATCATATACGTACGATGCTCGAAACGGAAAATTTTCACGATTGACAATGAGACTATTGAACTGACTATTTTTACATATCAAGTGCGTGCTATAATTTTTTAGATTTTAAGCAAAGTCATGTATTAACGCTCAGATACTTCGTCTTTGCCTGGCGCGACCATCTGCTCATCGGCTCGAACCCACACGAGGATTTTGTGCGACGTATCGCCAAATACGACACGCGCTTTAAGGCGGCCGAACCCACACTTCACGAGCCCACACGTATAGCCGCGTTATGAGACGCGCCGCATACGTACATATGTGTGCATAGCACGTAGGTATGCACAGAGTGCTGATCTCTCCTCTTTTTTTTTTCATTTCTCTCCTCCACATCTCCTTTCTCAGCTGCTTTTGCGCCCGGGTAAAAGCAAACTTTCCGAGCGGACACTCGCTCGCACGGAGGTGTTAACGATCGACAATTCGTCCGAGCCGATGACCATTTTAGTCGCAGGCCAATGGTAATTTATCGAACGGATCATAACTAGATTTTCTCCGGCATTCCTTGAAAGAGAGACTTAATATTCCTGACAACTTCTTCAAACGAATTCCTGCACTAAATTGTTACGCAGAGAAAAATCTACTTTTTTGAAATTGTTATTTTAACTTTTATAACTATTTATTTCCTCTATATTCAGATGGTTTAATTTTTTATTCTATTTACAATTTATAATTTGATACTTTATTTTATTAAAAAGAGAGCATATAAATCTGTGTATTAAGAGAAAGATAAACGTGTCAATAGATTGATGGACCTTTGCCCCGGATGCGGGACTTCACTTTATTGCCCACGTTACTTTTGTCCCTAGAGAATTTCAGGGATAACTCTCCCTTTAATAAATCATTGCGCGCCTTATATAGAGATACATTCACACAGATGCATCGCTAAAGTCATTCCGATTTAAAATCTGATGGTGTAGCGGTCCTCGCAGAAGGTCCTGTATCCGAACTATTATCTATGAACTAAATTTATCGACAAGCACGAGCGGTGGTATGTCGACATTGATGGGAGCAGCCTCTATCGCGTCCGTGTAATCCCGAGCGGAGAAAAGAAGCTGGCGGGCGAAATAAGAGACGCGCGTCACGATGAAGACGGAAAAAAATACGCGGATGAGAGACGCGAGAATGCGAGGAGAAAAAGAGAATGAAGACGGCGTACATTCATATCTCGTGTCGCGGAGAGGAGAAAAAAAGAGGGAAGACATCGAGATAGAGACGGAGACACTCCCACACTTCGTGCCGCGATAAGCCGCGTCACGATGACGGGCGTCGTCGCTGGTGGTAGTGGAACGCACGCGAAGCCCCCGTGTGCTGGGTAACGACCCGATGCACACATGCACACATATACACATATACACATATACACGAAGACGATCCCACGCAACGAAGGCAACATCGACGTCCCACGTTCGCTCTCAAACGACCCACTCTCTCACCTCCGTCGTTTTCGCGAGCGTGCACAACCCGTCGATCAAACGCGCTTCCGAGCTTCCTCGCCTGCTGCGAAAAGCCTGGTTGCTTAAATTATTTGTGCAAAAAAAAATAATATGTAATTACAGAATTTTTTATTATATCTAGCAGAAATGCATATGGAAGAAGAGGTAGAAGCTGATGCCTATTCGATTATGAAGTAATAATTACAAGTTGCTTCCTGAATTTCATTTATCTCGTTTCTCTCCTCCGTCTACCTGTCTATGTTCACAGAGACTGACACACAGTTGAATAAGCGACTGATGAATGTCGAGAGAGAAGCTTGTCTGAAATAGTTCGACCCAGACTGGGCGTCGTCGACTGTCTCGAACGAAATGAGCTGCGGGTACCCGTGTACTTCTCTTTCTTTTTTATTGAATTCCGCCGGGCGATGTCTATTGTGTTCGACAGAAGCTGATTCACGCGATCATGATGGTCCCGCGTATTATGAAACGGTCGCATCGCGGGTTTCCCTCCACATTGACGGATAATATTGCGAAATGTGCTTGCAATTAAAATTATTACCGGAATTTTAATTACAGTTTATCAAGAATATTATTTCTCAAATTAAATTTTAACACAGCTCTAATGCATTCTAAAATTATGATATTAAAAATTGATATTTAATTGATAAAATTATTAAAAATATTTTTAAAATATATATTCCTGTTTTTTTAAAAACTCAGCAATGACATTTTTCAATAAGGCAACGCCAATGTTAAATCAAATTGAAAATAAGGAAGCAGTTCTTCCATAAGTGAAAAGGACATGAAATTGTCTCGATAATTAAAAGTTTTAATAAAAAACCTTTTAAAAAAATATGTACAATTATAATCTATTTTTCAGAAAATTATGTATCTTCTCATCGATCGAAATCTTTCTTTGTTATGTTTCATTCTTGATCTTTAATTAATTTTTTTTAAATTAAAGTCACTTTTATTAATTAGAAACCTATAATAAGAAATGCTAGAGCTTAGGCCCGATTGCACCAACGTCATTTTGGTTTTAAGTGAGACTTAAATATATGTTTGTCTTTATTTATTTAGAAAGAAAGATAAAGATAGATACATATTTAAGTCTCACTTAAAGCTAAAATAATGTTGGTGCAATCGAGCCTTAGTGATGTAACAGTTCTCGCTTCAAGGTAAATCGCCATCCAATTAAAACATCAAGTGCTTTAAATGAAACTCATGTCACCGGTAGAAATCATACGCAAGTGGCAAAAAAACAACAACAAGACGTGTGGATCGATGAAGAGAGAAGAGAGAACGTTAACTGATCGAAAGTGGTGGAAGAGAAGGTGGCACCAAACTTGGAATACACAGCTGCCGCCCAGATTTGCCGGCGGATAATCACGTGGCTTTCCCGCAAATGGCGTACAGGACAGACATGGTCGCATTATCGAACAGCGGTAAAAAATTAAAAAAAAATACGAGATGCATAAGTCGCGTCAGAGCGCGACACGGAATTTTGCAGTAGCCACTGTCTCGCTTTCGCAAGCGGGGGCCTGACAATCAAGACCTGGTGATCAAAATCTAATTCATTTTCAGAGTATTCTAGGTAGATCGAGATTTGGTACATTAGAGATTTTTCGTAAGATATTTCGTAAAACTGCTACCTGCCTATCATTGGATATTAAACGTTGCTCCATATTACTTGATACACAATTGAAATAATTAACTATGGTATCAGATTCTAGTAAGATTTTTGGAGCTATATATGTCAAGAAATTATAAAGATTATTTAATATGACAAAATACAAGGCTAATTAATAAATGAAAAAGTAGTAAACTTTTGAAACTATATTACAGTCTTAATTAAGATAAATTTGCCGAAAATTGTTATAGGATAAAATACAAAACAACGGGAGCAAAAAGAAAATACATCTTTCTTCATTTCATGCACAAAACGTATAAGACACAGTGCATTTTCCTGTTCGTCCGGTTTGTTCAATTGACAGGACCACATGGTGGCCCACGAGGATGACAAAACACGCCTCACGTCGGTGGATTTGATGTAGTGCGTGGAACAAAGTCGGCGACTCGACGTCGAATTAAATTCCGATTTGAATGTGATTTTGGTCGGGGACCAGTTCGTAGACCGGATGAAAAAGTGTACCGTGCAACTTAAGGAGAATCCATTTGTTCGTGACGAATCCGGTCAGTTGGTGCCCACGAACAAGACGTGTTCCACCGAAACGTAAAAGTATGACCAATTACGCGTTACATATATGGCATACCTCTCGATATTGGAAATTCGTCCGCTTTTTTTGTCAGCGATTCTCGCGACGGAAGCTCTCGCGCTACTTTCGCCGCCATTATTCTAGATGCTTATAAAATCATCAATAATATAATAATATATTATTAATAAATAAAGAATAAATCTAGATAATAAAAATAATAAATCGATAATATCCGGATATAATGAAGAAAAAAAATTTGCTCATCTCGTACGATCAAACAGAAATATTTCGACCTCTCGTACGCGTGAGAACGCTCGCTCGCTCAAGTATGCGAGCGGACGTCGGTCGGGACAAACCTCTCGTGAGAGCGCGCGAAGGCCCGCGGAGAGAAAAGAGCCGCCGAAGAGAGGAAGAAGAGGGAACGTGTGCTGTGTGCCGAAGGTGGTGGCGACCGTGGAAGTGGAAGATGGAAGTGGAGGAAGAAGGAGCCGTGGGTCCTCTTAGGAACTACTCGTGAGAGCCGTTCGTCTGGCGGGAGAGAGAGAAGTCGAGAACCCGCTTAATCCCACGCGACGGCTCGTGGCTCCTCGTGGCCGACGCGCGTCGTGTCGCCCCTACGTCGCCCTCTTTGTCCGCTCTCGCGAGCAGGCGAATAGGAGAGTGGGGCATCTCTCTCCCGACTTAAGGTCGTCGCGAACGTCCGTGCGGCGTGGCACCGCGCGACCTCGCCGAGCATTTAAATGGAAACGTAAGGTAAACGCGCCAATTAAGGCCGCATTTGGCGGAGCTTTGTGCATTAGCATTACAAGTCGACGGGAATGTTTTTACGCTCGAGTAAACACCGGACGTAGATAGGCGGTTCGCGGAAATTGAATACAGCGGATTGATAAAACGGACATTATTGTTAATTAAGGAAAAGGATTTATAATATCTTTTTCTCCTGCAAAATACGGAATTAAGAATTGATACAGCTCGAATTGATGTAGCTAGAATAAGGATTCGATAAGGACTTTTTATTTTATTTGCTACAAAAAAATTTTTTTATAAAGTAATTATACGAGCGATTATTTTTGTAAAAGAAACCTTCACTTAAAATTTATCTAATTTACATATATCAGAAAATGATCAAAAGAATATTTTGAATGATATCAGATATGAGATATGACGCTAATTGCAAATTAATATAATCGAGGCAAATACTATCGTAAAGAGCGACAATTATTCTTCGATTCGTTTCATTCGCATATAAATGAAACCACAAATTATCCGTTAAGAATCAGTTTCGTCTGACGCGATGACACGTTAAGTGTCGATTCAGCTGAATCAATATATTATACAGAGGAAAACACATTTTCAATTCTGATTCGCGGTCGAAGATCGCGTGGGCACATTTGCGCAGGAAATACTCGCGCAAAGAGCCTTGAACGGAAGAGCGAACGCGGCCAATGACACAAAGAATGCCAGCTAACTGCTCACATGATTTATTATCGATTTCTCGAAGCGATATCAGTCGTTCAGCATGTTGCGTATGCTCGAACGTACCTGTCGATCGTCATTCGCTCTTTTGTTTCGATCAACGGACCGAGAAGCTATTGCTACACAATAAAAAAAATTATAAAAATAAAAAGATTTTTCCTTCATTAAGATCCTAAATTATATTTTGTCGAGAATATATTTAAAATTTAAATTTTTCGAAAAAATATGCCATTTTGCAGCGCTCAGAAAACCTTCCTCACATTTCTACGTTCAGGAAAAATATTTTTTTTATCGAAGCTCTAAAAATATAAATATCTTCTATGTATCACGCCGAGTTTCATCGAGTGGCAAATATTTTCGCTGGCGCAGCGTTCTCAATAGAAACGTTCGACTTGGTCGTGAAAATATCGCATCCCGAAGAGGGAGCCAATCACGCGCAAATATTATCTCCAAGCGAATAAAGAGGCTTCGCTGCTCGTCCGGCGCCCACTTCGCGGACTGGTCCCGTGTGCACAATGGCTAAACTAATATTGAAATATTGCCGGACGATTGGGCGCAGTGTGCATTTTTCAACGTCGAACATCGGAGGCGCGCCCGCGTAACAAACGCGGTTGATATACGGGCGGCGGGCCCCATATTCGCACACAATGCCGATTGTTAATACGAAATCATTTATTTACACGAGCGCACCCGATCGTCACATAGCCATAGTCGGGCCTTTGAGGTCCGATATCTAAACGAGCCTATCGCAATCGAACCGCCGCGCCGTAGATTGGATCGCGACGTAGCGCTCAATGAGTTTATACCTTTTGGGACCGTAATGCGATCGAAAGATAAATCGCGCGCAAGAGGCGCAGCTGCGTGCCGAACACCTCTACCTTGATTGTGCAATATTTATTACCTTTTTTTTTCCCCCCCGATTAAAACTTTGCAATCATTGTCTGACTGGCATATTAGCACAAGTTAATATTAAACACGAATATAATTGATCCGTGAATTTATTTGAATTTCAATCTAGAATAATGGCGCGAGAGTAATTGTCGATAAAAAGAGCGGACGAATTTCCAATATCGAGGTATGCCATATATGAAGTGCATAATTGACATATGCATGCATGCATGCATGAGGACACGAATCGACCGCGTGTGCGAAGAGAGAGAGAGAGAGAGAAAGAGAAAAGGAAAGAGAGATTATATAACATTATGTTATATCATAATTAATTCAAACTATCTTTCTTCTTTACTTAATTTCTTTTCATATTATCCTAACGATAAAGGTAGAATTTTGTCAATAAATGTTGCATCATTTCTGCATTTACACCGACTCGGCATAACGCCAGGAAATTTTCCGGACGAATTATTTTTGCCAGATTTTCTGCGTTTCTCTAGAGCTTCTCTCTAGCGGACGCGATAAGCACGTTCAAAATTATGGATATATCTTTCTCGCGAGAACGAAATTTCCGCCACTGCGTCATAATTCACCCGTTTTGGATGCGTGCCAGGTCGCACGTTCACAGGCACGCTTACGGTCGTTACGAGGAAAAACGATTTAGTCTCGGCTACCGCTGCCAAACATCGCGTGCGGCTTGCACTTACGCACGTGCGTAGGCGCCTTTCGGCGCCAATAATAACCGGGAGGATCGTCACTCTTTTCAGGGTGAAAGCCGTTTCGAGGCGTGCGTCGCGTCGTGACGGGCGACCGATGTCTTACCTTCCTAAATGTGATGAATTCGTATAAATAGTTTTGCAACGCCTTCTCTCCTTCAGCTGCATTCGCGCCTTCATCGCGTTCGCATGTCTTTATACCGTCTCGAAGAAAAGAAAAACGATATGTCACGAGCAATTTTTTTGAACAGTTTACAAAGAGGAGTATTTTCACTAGATCTCTGAAGATCGCTAAAATCGAACCGACTAAATATCAATAATCATGGAATTTTGTCTCTTTATTCAAATTTGTTTGAATTTGACAGAATGCTTTTTTTGAAAAAAGAGGCGAGAACTAGCCAATATAAAAAAATAAACAAAATGTTCGTAGGCTGTGACTAGCGAAGAAAGGTTTCGTCAACGCGCATCGTTATTCCATCGTCGCTGGTCCTCGCAAGCGAAGAACCAGTGACGACATAATAACGGATGACTCTGCCACACTCTGGATACCCACGCGCACTCGACCGCTACTGGCCCAGGGCCCACCGCAGTCGTCCGCAATAATAAGGCCCGGAATAAGTTATTATGCACCCGACGCTGACTCTTCGACTGCGCGTTTCATGGACACCTCTGCGAACGTATAAGTCAGCTTGCGTGTATGCATATTCACGCATAAATACGCACTGGATGTATCCAGGGTGTCCAAAAATGACACACGCGACGAAATAATATGGATATAATAATTTTCGATAAATATCAGTCATTAAAAAATATGTATATGTATATAGTATCAGACAAAGCATTTACATGTAATTGATATACCTCTTGCGCATGTAATATCAACTGAGAATAAGAAATTATTGTTAAATTTTAAATTCGTCTATGTCATCATCCTGGAAAATACCAAGCATTATATCGTGATATTTACAGAGCACCCTATGTATACATGAAAGAAGGCGTATACTAATTACGAGTGGTGACCAAGGATTTGAATTGTACGCTCAGCGAGGGAAAGGGATTTCGTGAGCAGCTGTATAGAGAGGGTATAATTTTGTAAGTCCCAGAGATGAGTCGCCCCGTTGCCCGTGCTTATAAATTCCACGGTGACTTTCGTTGCTACTAATTGACCCGTTCGTTGGCGCGTTCCTGCGCCCAGTCGTTATACAGAACATCCACGAGCAAATTAAAAGCTGTCCTCGTCCGCCCTCGTTCGCTCCGGCCGCATCTTAATCGGACTATCTCGAAAATCTTAACGAAAATCGTCGAAAATCGCGGATGAGAAACCGCCCGGCATCTCCATTGTTCGCACCGGTGGACTAATAAAAATTCGCGATGGTGTGCGCCGTGGCGAAACGCCAATCAACGGAGACGTATAATCATGCTACAGCAAATAAAGCACTAGCTATAAGAAGAGACCGTCTGAAATGTTAAATTGGTCTAGATTAAGACCCTGGCTGCGCTTTCGTTGCGCGAGAAGCGGTCGCCTACTGTGCACAACCCGGTGATTATCCTCGGCGTGGGTTCGAGCCACCGAAAAATTGGCATCGAAATACCGCGGGACAGTTTTGCGGCCTGCGATGTAATTGCGAATATTTAGAATACTTGAAATGACTAAGGACTTGCAAAAAGGAGACTCGACCGGCGAGAGAAAAAATTGCGCGTAAAATTATGATGCCAATCATCATATGTTGCCTGATATAACGTGAAACTGTATTTTTTTTTCTACAGTTACCTGTGTAATCAAAATTTCTTAATGCTGTACTTAACATTCAAGAATTCTCTCGACGACAGTTTTAATCTTCAATTGAATTATCGCATAAGTAGTAGTATAATTACTCGTCCGACAATTATAATCTCATAAAAACGTCGCAAAGAAATCTGCCGGGCAGACACATTCATCTCTTCATGAATATCTTGGATGGATATATGCAGATGTATTTAAATGTCACACCGTCGCGACAAACAAACGTAAGTTGAGTATTAAGAACGAGACGCGTAGAGGAAAACGAAGTCCCTTGTGTGTTTGATATTAATTCCACGGCCGGGGCCTCGGCTCGCGTCGGTAAAAAGTTAATTAAAACACGGTTATCTGCCGTCGTTCCATCTGTTTGTTCATTAATAGTAGCCCGGCGTGTCCAATCCATTGATTGGACCGCGCTATGCCACCCGATGGCGATCCACCGATGGAATAAGAGTCAATCGAGAAGTAATTAAGTTCCCCGAGAGAGAGAGAGGGATCTCTCGCGCGCGAGTAGTCCAGAGACGATCGAGTAGACAACTTCAAAATTATCGAACGGTCGAAAAAAAAAAAAAGAATCTCTTTGTGGCCGAGCGAAACCCGCGATTTTTATCGCGACGACGCACCATGAATATTTATACGCGACAATCTGACGCGAGCGGCCAATATGTTACACGTCGTGCGACTTCGCGCCGCGATCACCGGCGGCAGATAATACCAAGGAGGGCCGTTGTCAAAATCGCCGCGATAAATCCGTCCGCGTCTGACGAGTCGATTAACGCCGGATCTTTATACGATTCGACGATTAGACTGCCGAGAGAGAAGTGGAGGGACGATAACTGCTACCGACGACTCGGCTTGATTGCTTATTTATTCCGCTTCGATTTCCGAACTCCGTCGCCTATACGAAGGAATCAGTGAAAAGGAGAGAAAAAGAGAGATGGAGATTATATTTGTAGTAGTCGTGCGTCATATTTGTCATGTTAAAAAAGAAAGTAAGTCCGTGCTTAACCACCTAACAGAAAAAAAATCTCGTTATACGAATTGAACTTTCATTGATACTCCATTCGTTATGGAATTGATTCGTGTGCAGAATATTCGAACGGCGGCTTCAAACGACGGTCAAGAGTAAATCGAATATTGACACGCAAGACGAATTACGGCCATGCTTGGCTGATTAGAATTTTACGCGATTACGTGCATCATGTTTATGGTATATTGAATTGAAAATATAATAATATACGTGTATTATAGAGCGATTTTTGTAGCCGTGTTTAACATTATATAATTTTTGCTATCAGAGCTAATGGCATTGTAAAATACCATTACAAAAGATTTATCGTTGATTGCCTATTTTTAAAAAGAATTTTATGACGTTTTTCATATATGATATTTTAAAAGTTATTTTTATATATTTTATTGCGAGAGACTTCGAGGAATTTATCGAACAGGCGACCCAAGAATGTATATCGATCACGAAATAAAAATTCTCGGAACATTAAATTTTTATTCGAGTTACTCGAGTGTGTATATAACGCACATTAATCCCAAGTATCGACCGCGCTTCCAAAAGGTATATCTACCCTCGAGCGAGCTCCGCTGGAATCCCCGACAAGAAACGTCCCTTACCGAAATGTCTCTAGAATCGTTGGCGAGGTTTGAGGACGAGGAGGAGACGGGAGTGAGAGAGAAAGGGGAGACTCTTCAGACCTGCAGGACACGTCTCGAATAAGCGATCCTGACGACGTTCAGTTCGCGAGACCAAATTTGGGAGCATTGTAAGGGGCCACTGGGCGGACAGCTGTTTCGCAGGGTCGCGGCCGCCAGGAGCATCGAGAATCAACAAGACAATTCCATATGATTTATATTTATGAGCACTCCGGCATTTAATAGCTGCCGCTCACGTTGTGCTCGCTCATGTTAGCCATTCCGCGCTCAAGAAGGGTACGACCGGGGCCTCGTTTCCAGAGCATACGAGACGTCAGCGAACTCCGTGCAAGCAGAGCTCGCATGAGACGTCGCAGTTAATCTCTTCCTCGTTTCGCGTGAGGCGCGACGGCGAAGGGGCGTTACGCCGCGAATGTTTAAATTGAAGCGCTATTCAACGCCTGACGCGATTAGTACACTCCACCATCTCCTCGTGTATCTAACACCTTCGCGAGAGCCGATGAAGGGGTTTACGTTCATTATTCTAAGGAAATGAATGGTGATGATTTCTTTCATCATTAACATTTACGAGCAACGAGAACGCTTATTCACGCGTCGATCGACGTTAGAATTCAGGCACAGATGTTTTCGATTGCGTTAGATAAATGAAGGAATATTTTTCTTACACGATAGAAACTTGTCATTAATCTTAATGCGTTTGCGTCTTTCTATATGCAGAATAAAAAAAATATATTTATCGAGAAAAATTCTAGAATTAAAATAATAGAATATGTTAATGTTAAATGATTTGTTTCATTTTTCTTTTTCGTAAACACTTTTCTTAAATTATACAGATTATTGCCCTCGCGTTGGTTTGCTTCAGAGAACAACTCCTCGCACATGAAAATCACTGTGTAAATTATTCTTACTATGACTTGTTTTCCTAGAACATTACGATAATTAATAACTATTCCCCTACCGTATATATCTTCTCTCAATAATTATATGTATAAAGGCAGCGATGTCGGTATTTTAATTGTAATACAGTCGACATTGATTCCCCGAGCCAGTGACCATAAGATTCATGCAAATCGATACAATGACACACCTTTACAAGGAGCAACCGTGTTCTCTTGAATATGCAACTTTCGTAAAGATAAGAGATCAAGATAAGCTGTTGGTTGTATATGCCGACTCGTTTAAATGTTGCGCGAAATATTTGCCTTGACAACGGTTGCCGAGATGTGCTTTCAACTTTTCCCGACAGCGCAAGTCATTACCTCGAGGCAGCGATTACCTGTCGTTCATCATTACAATACGAACGTCCGCCAGGCAAATACATCTTTTCCGATACTGCGTATTGAAAAATACTTTTATGCTCTTCGCGCACGTGTACATACGGTCGAAACGTAATCACGTAGCCGCGAGATTTCCTTTTAAAACTCTCTCCCTCATGTTTTCGTTTGACGCAACCGGCCGGTGCAATGGTTGCACATCGTGGCAGAGAAGACAGGCAATAAGAGACGTGCGACGTTATTCTCTTCTTCGATACACCTGCCGTCTTCCACAGCGCGCGTACGCCTCCGCTCCGGTCGTCATCATTCTATGAATAAAAAGAAGCACCACGAGAAACGGCAGGAGAGGGTCGGAAATTTCGATCCGTGGGTTCGATAAAGGAGTATGGGCACGAACCGATTCGATAGACATCTCCAAGAGCTCCCTTTCCCCTACCCCCCCGCAAAGAATCCCCCTCCCACACTTGATATAATAAAACGTGGGCCCCGATATCGAATCGAGCGGGACAAGTTCGAGGGCAGGTATTGAGCGTCAATCAGGGAAAGTGATTTGTAAAGGAACGAGCGCGCCATGTGAAATCGAGCGCAACGCGACGCGCGTGTTTCTTCGGCTTCGATTACGGAGATATGTATGCGTGTGAGTGTCGTATGTGTGTGTGTCTACGGTTGCTTTAAATTATAAAACCAATTTCCGCCCTGGGAATCGAGGTCGCGGAGGTCGCGGAGATGCATAATAACGAGGTAGCGGGCGGATGCAAGTGCGCGCCGGCTTTCTTCTGTCCCCGAGGATGTGCCCCCGGCTATTAAAGGACGCTGCATGCAAATAAAGGTATCCCTTTCCACCACGAGGGCTTTCAGTGGCGACAGCCTGTACGGACCTGCCGTGTACCTGCTTCTTTGGTGGTAACAAGAGGAATATAATTTCGGAGACGGTGAATACCAAGGAAATGCTGCATGCGGTGGATAATTTAATGAGAAAATGAAAAATGTGCAGTTTATACTCTTGTTTTTTAAAGATATTGTTTTCAAGCATCTCTATAATATTAACTTTTCAAAAAACACATTTTGTTGAAAAAAATAATTAAACTATTAGGATAATGTCTTTCTGCGCAACCGGCAATTAAAATTATAATCTTTGAAATTATCATAATAATAACAAACTAGTAAATCATACTATGATATCGTTTTGCCGTAGGTAAGTTAAAACTGTGAAAATATTTCGAAACCGCAGATGTGCGCAGTCTGTGTACCTTAACGAAGTTCCTGCTCCTAACGACGACAATTAGAATAACGTTCCATGAACCGGCGGAGTTTACCCTGGCTCGTTAATTACGATTTTTAGCATTGCAGGTACCGAGCGCGATACCGAGAAAATACCGCGGATCGACAGAAGTTTCGGAATGACGTCCTTAATGCCGACTGTTCCGCGCTTAATTAATGTTGTCACGGAAGAGCTTACCGCGCGCGTTGCATTCCGCTGTCCGACATCGACACATTTCTTTGCTACGCTCGAGCGATCCAGTCCAACGCCTTTCTCTCGTTTGTAGCGACGAATCGCTGATTAGTGAGCGCGACTTCTTTTACGATTTCTTACCGCCGAGATCTTCGTGTTGAGATTCGGATAAAAAAAATTGCGCTAATAAAATTATAGAAAATTAGCAATGATTAGCGAAATGTGCTATGTAGAATGAAGAGACGTGCTAGGATGTAAAACGTTATGATTGTACAAAAGCGCACAAGGGTCCGAATCTTAATTCTTGTCGGTGCAAGATATAAGATACCAAACAGATCGCGGCTACGTTGTTCCGAGAAAGGTATAGGGTATTAAATTAATGCGCGTTCAAATTTACACATCCAAACACAAGGTGCGTATTCGAGATTAATGGAGTCGTGCCATCGTGATAAAACGAATAGAAGCCACATTCGAATCGGCAGTGATAAAACGAAAAAAGGATGGGACGCGCACGCACCGCATTTCTCGCGCGCGAAAAAAAAAAATAAATAAATAAACGCACGTAAGATGATACCGTGGTAACGTCTTGATTTAACGAGTCGCAGATACAAGATTGCAATCAGAGCACAGAGAGTTTGCACCTGGGGCCGGAGGCATCGATCGGGATCGTTCATTGCTGTGTGTCATGCGTTCGCTCGCCTTTACGGTTACTTTTAACAGCCCCTCGGTGCACTCTCGCACAGTGATCATCAACTCTTTCGATCACCGGAGCACGACACCGCACGATTCCGTACACCTGTCCATAGCACTTGCAAAATCTAGAATTGCCTGCGTCGCTTAAATTAAAAATATTTTTTTACGCCGCATCAATATTTTATCGTGATGTAGAAAAATAATTGAGATAGTAATAATTGAAGTAACGATATAATTATACGCGCGTGTATTGGATATTCAAATTAGAGCGTGCAACAGTGAATAATAGGCAATCGCTGCCTCGAGGTAATGACTTGCGCCGTCGAAAGGCCATCTCGACTGTCTATGCAAATATCTCGCGCAGCATTTAAACGCTTTTTTTAAGCATCGACCAGCTGGTGCGTCCGAGTTGATAACATATTTTAGTCAAGGTATTCTTCCACGACCACACACGCGCGCGCTGCGTGCGCATATTGTAAAGATGGCCCTCTTTTCGGCCTCCTCGCGCGCGCCCCGATCGCTCCGGAATTGATTGACATGTTGTCTAATAATGTCTAATAATAATGTATTTTTTGGACCACCAACGTTCCTCGATAAATATCCCGTCCAAGGTCCGGCCACGCGGACCAAATCCGCATCGACTAATGACTCGCTCGCGACCGGCAATTTACCCCGCTACGGAGGCAGAAACTGTCTCCAGGGTACACGTGCCCTTCGTCAGTAATCATATATTAGAGGGCCACGGACAATTTGCACGCACGATGGATGGGCTAGCCGCCAAGATTTAGGATCCTCTTCGCGTTATTACACGGAGCTATTCATTTAGAATTTCATCTCTGAAGGAAAGAAATCAGTAATTTAATTCTATTGTGACACGTTTAATTAACTTATCGATAAAATAAAATACTTTACAAGTAATAATCGAATAATTGAATATTTTGAATCAGTACGTTCCGAGATAATAATAATTTTAAATAAACGTGAACAACAAATGGAAAAATTAAACCTTGAATAAGATGCAAAGTATTATTTTACGAGACCTGTTGCAGCTTAGCTGATGATATCCGCGACAGCAGCTCGTACATGATTGAACCATAGTTTAATAATTTATTTTTTTAAGTCGGACGGATGGGGGAAGTAATGTCACCAAAATAAATGTTCAGTATCAAATATGCATATGTACGAGTATTCTTATACTCTAATATAATAAAATTAATAAAAAAGCAAATTTTTGCGTATATATAAGAGATAATGAAACATTATCAAAAAATATGTTAAAAATTAATATATGTTAAAAAATTAAATATATTTAAAAAATATATTTAAAAAACCTTGAAGATAATGTAAGTTCTTTTTAACAATGCTTTCTAACAGGATCTTTTCACACAAAAGAATCGATTCCGCACGGCATAAAATCTCGAGATGTATGAATATTTTCCAAGACACGTAGCAAGTAGGAATATACATTCCTCTGGAAATAGTACGCGATAAACGATATGCGAGGTGCCACGTTCATCATACGTCTCACAAACAACGTTATCCTCCGTCAAGGGTAATTAGATACGTTTCTACAGCTTGCCTTGCACGTATGCGTTGCGGTTGAAAAACTTAGACGAATATCTTAACGCTTCGACAATGTGGCGATCCGCGTCGTGCGTTTCAGACCAGCCGCGCTTAAATAAAGTATCCTCAAAGTATTATATTCCACGAGACAACTTTCCTGTCTAACGTGGTACAGTTTACGGAAAAATTCAATTTTGACCTAAGCCGCAGAGCTATGCCTGCTCTGCCTCTGTTCATGCTGCCTTTTCTGCAAAACACATGCTATTTCTAGAATTAGGGTCCTTCCGGCTTTTTCTCATTTCTTTCTTTTTTTACGCGAACGAAGTATCAATTGTGGGGAAATTCAAACTACCAGCTTTCAAAACCATTCGACGCTCTCTTTGTAATTTTTCCTACTAAAGCTATTTCATTGTTTTACAAATCCAGGTGTCTAGCGAATATACCACAGGTACGATTTTGTTTCTTTTTTGGCAAATATTTTTGCCTGACTCTTCTCAATATTTGCAAAATATTCATTTATTTAATTAATCAATTAATAATCGTTTATCTTACTTTAAGTCGCAGTTATACACAAAATAATTTTAAACAATTCAACAAATATATTCAGAAAAAATCAGCTCTTGATCTATTTGTTCTGTAAAACGTGTACATAATAGACTAAAAAGTCTACTATGCAGGAATTTCTTGCGGGCAAGTGAAATGAAAAAAAATCTGGAAAAGCCGAACGGAAACACGGTGTCGGCACACAAAGCCGGCACCGCCCTCTTTGCAACTCTTCCGCCCACCCCCGAAACCTCCGACAGGAACATCGCAGTTTCTCGGATCCGATGGCCCGGGGATAGCAGGAATCGCGCCAGTGTGGTCTTCCATTCGGGCAGACGTCCGCCCCACGCGACCTCAATTTATTCGACACCTCCCCTCGCCTTCAGCGTTCGGAAACTGCTCTGGATCTTTTCGAGACGAGACGAACGGAGCGCGTCGAGATTGAGAGAGGAGAGATGAGCGAAGGTTCGGCTGAGAGAAGAGTGCGAGCGCGCGCTCGTAACAGAGTTATTATGCTAATGGAAGACGAATCCTAATTACGGTTAACGTATCTCCCGTTCGATCGTCGATCTTACATCGTCTTGTACACCGTTTTAAACGCTTTTTAAGAGTCGTACGACTGGGAATTAAATCAGAATTCAGACAATCTACCAACGACGACGCGAAATTATAACACGCGACATGATGCATATCGCTGATGCACGCTTATTATGATAATTATGTGCCACCGACTGCTTCGTGATTATCGTTAAAAAAACTTTCGATGCCATTTTTCTATCGAAAAGATTTATATTTTCATTTTGCATAAAAAAAATAAATTTTATAAAATTATATTCATATTACGGCTCAGTTATTGAAATTAATTTTCAATATTTTCGAGTAAAACAATTGCAGGTGGCGATTTTCTAGACAGACTAACATTGTGCTGTGAATTAGAAAGTTAACAAACAGCGCGTGTCATTAGGGGAATAATTAAGTCACGCAAAAAAAAAAAAAAAAAATTTATAGCCTCGCAATGTAAGTATTCATGATATCTCATGATATCCTGCACGAAATAAAGCCTCAATCATCAAACTCAATATTTACTTGGAATAATCATTCAGTTCCAAAAATCTTTATACGCTATATAAATATTTTTTTAACAATCTTTTATTTTTGAAAAGAAAAATAAATAAATTTTCTAATCTTATATACAACTCTCACTTTTCAAAAAAAAGTGGAAAAAAATTTATATAACATAACTTAAATGTGTCCTTTCCTTTTCTAAAAAAGATAGATAAAGTCGATACTCGCATATATCGAAGTTTATTGTTGTCGCTTTTCCTCGATACTCATTGGCTGACAAGATTCGCGTTATGCATTATATTCGTAGCATCGAGAGGCTGTCGTCGCGAGGGTTAACAGTTTGACAGTTTGTTCAAAATAAAATTAAATAAAATAATATTAGTTTTAAATAAATAATATATTATAATTAAATAATATATTATAATATACCTTATCCGCGATTAATATTTTTTGACAGAAATCAGCTGATAACTATCAAAAATATTAATCGAGTTTAAAGTATTATTTAAATTTAAAACATTTTATTTAATTTTATTTTGAACAAACTGTTAAACTACTAATCCTCGTGATGACAGCCTCGATGCTATGAATATAACGCGAATCGAAACAGTCAATCAGCATTGCGGAAAAGATGCAACAATACTTGCGAGAATCGATGTAACATGCCTTTTTTTAGAAAGGGATGTTATAATATTTTTTGTCAAAAAATACTCATCGCAAATAAGATATTCTATAACATATTATTTAAAATGTTACCGAATGTTACTCTATTTTAATATTTTCAATATATTATATACATCTCCATGTTACCGCTATAAAAATGTTATAAAATAAAAATTTCTCACTCACCGATACGTGCAATAGCTGAGTTGTAGTACAGCACACATTGATCTGAAAACAAAATATTCAAATTATGTATATGAATATGTGTGCGTCGAATCTCATAAACGATACAGTTTAGCAAAAATGTTTTTGCATACCTCACAGTTGCCCCGTTGTCGCCCGATGCCTCCCCGGGCCTCCTCCTCCTCTCTTGGTCCTTGGTAGCACTCACGACACGCGAAAACACGAATTTTAATTACGATTGTCCGAAACTTTACACGGCACTCCCGACACGACACGCGAATCGCACTGTGTATCGCAATGCTAATACCTGTAACAAATAAAATACATACATATTAGAATAGTCTTATTATTTCGCATTATAACATATACAATATAAATATGTAAACTAGAATTAACGATAAATATATCCACGGATCGCAACACATTCGCGCGCGCGACAACAGATTAAGTTGGGTTAGGTTGGCAAGAGATTTTTTGGATCGAATTTTTCGCGAAATATGCGTTTCGAACAATTACGCCTATATATTAACATGGAAATTATGATATGCGATTGATAAATATTACAATACAAAGGTTAGAAATCGTTTCTAACGATTATGCTTACTAATTAATCACAGCGGGACGCAGCTCCAACTGCCTGATACACTCGCGGCGTTTCGGTAATGGCCGACGCTACAAACATCGGCAACTTCACTCTAATAGCGCGCGCGATATTTTATACATGACTTAATATTAATAATTAATTAAAACTCGAAGGAGATTCGTTTGAAAAGATATAGCTTTAGAAAGAAAAAATATTAATCGAGAATAAGATATTATAATATATTATTTACAACATATTACTATTTTATAACTTTTACCATATTATTATTTTAAAATTTAATTAGCAAATTATAACGTACACATACACAATATAAATATAAATATGTAAGCTAGAATATCTAATTAGCAAATTTTCGCTTTATTAATATATTTTGATAGAAATCAGCTGATTAAAGCGTTAATTTGCTAATTAATTTTTAAAATAATGTTTTAAATATGTTATAATACTTTAAACTCGATTAATATTTTTGACAGTTTTATCAGCTGATTTCTGTCAAAAAATATTAATCGAGAATAAGATATGATAACATATTATTTACAACATATTACTATTTTAATTTTTTAACATATTATTATTTTAAAATTTAATTAGCAAATTAATACTTTAATCAGCTAATTTCTGTGAAAAAATATTAATCAAGTTTAAGCAAATTTTATATTATTTTTAAAAAATATCATTTTTTTAACACCGAAGAATGGCGCGCGCTACGCGCGCGCTTGTGTTCTAGTTAAATATAATATAGATGTGTACGAAATCATAAACCAACATTTGCAATTACTAAACATTAACCTTCTTAATACCCAGACAAAAATGACGCGAACGTATCCGTGACGCGAAAGCGAGATCTTCCTGTCCGTCGATGCCACCCAAGTTTTTAATGCCTACTCTCGCGAGGCAAAAGCGCAGGGGTGTGTCCGCACCTGTACCTTGAATTAGGCCAATTCAAATTTTAATCGGTCCGCCACCCAGGGCGCATCGCGCGGCTTCCAGGAGCCGCCACTGTGACCCTCCCGCAAAATCAATCGCTATATAATTTTATTCGCGCCAATTAGCTCGATCGAGGTAATTGCTTGCGCCAGACTCACACGCGCGACATTATAGAATAAAATCGCTAATCATTAAAGGCAAATCGCAATCTTGGAATAACGAAGAACGGCATGCAAAAATTTTTTCTCATGACTCGGACCATATTTCTTCATTAGCATTCATCTAGATAAAGGCAAGGAAAAAGTGTTCATAAGAGGGTGATCAGCTTGCTTATCTGCCTAGTTGAAGTAACACGAAGCGGAATTTCTTCTCTCGTCGATGAAAAAGTAATCACACGAACGGCCGTGTTTGTGATTGCTGAAGGAGATATTGATTAGCGAAAAGAGGTTCTTCTATCGCGCCACATCGCAAAAATCGGCTATGCGACACCACGGAGCGATCGATCCGCATCGCCAAAATATTAAACAAGCGATAATTGCGTTTAATGTTGCGGCACCCTCGCACTCGGCTTGCTTACTTAAAAAATTGAGTCATTACGCATTTTGCCGTTACCACGTCGGGTTAACGACGTACCGCTTCGAGGCGGTCAGCCGGTACCTAGTCTCAATATATTGCCTTTGTTCTCCAGCCAACACGTGCGTAAAAAAAAACTCCAACCATGACGAAACCGTGATTATAAAGTGAGCGTTCAAGAATAAGCAAAAAACTTGTTCCTCCAAAATTATGTGATATTTTCGTACATGCTTAATTCGATGAAAAGAGCAGGAGAAAATTTATTTTCGCGAAATATTGATATCTAAATAAAAAATATTTAAGTAAACATGAGATATGCCCTTTTCTGATTTAGTTAATAAATATCTTTCATCAAAATCACACACACATTATCTATGATAAAATAACTAAATATACATATTGGTAATTTTGCCTGAATTTTGCATGTGAATCTCGCTAAATTTTCTTCTCCTGATGCTGCTCTTAAGTCTTCGTTTCCCACGAACTTAGCAAAATCGTTCGGTAATATTTTTGCGAAAATAACTTCGTTATTTTCGCAAAAATATTACCGAACGATTTTGCTAAGTTCGTGGGAAACGAAGACTTAAGAGCAGCATCAGGAGAAGAAAATTTAGCGAGATTCACATGCAAAATTCAGGCAAAATTACCAATATGTATATAAATCGGAAATAAATCGGTTGCACGCAGAGACGTGCGCCCCGCTTTATAGCGTCTTAAATTAAGACCTTCTTCCGCTGCTGCCTATTCCCGCCGCTGAACAACCCGAATGTCCCGCAGGACGGTCTCTCCCGCAATTTGGCGAAATTACAGGGTGGCGCGGCATTGATTAAGGAAGGAAGGGAGGGGAAAAGAAGAACGATTAAACAATCTAGGCCTCCCTGGTAGAACTTCTGGGAGGGCGCTGTTCTCTCCACCGAACGCGTCTTGTCTATTCGCGTTGCGCGCACTCTCCACCTCTTGTCCTTGCTCTCTTTCCTTCTTCTTGGCGAGGAGCGTCCGCTCGCGCAGGCAGATGATCGCCTTCAGGCCATGCACTCAAAATGAAGCAGTTATACGACCGAACTAATAACATATTTAGGAAGGCGAGCGTATCCCCACTCAGGGTCTCTTCCGCGACCTCCCAAGACGGGCACGCTTCCAGGGCGCGCGTCGCGTCTCAAGTTGGATCGAGGATAAGCACGAGATCAATTCTCTCTCGCGTGTGTGTGTGTATGTGTGTATATGTGAGAGAGAAAGAGAATCTCTCGGACCACCAAAATAAAAGTTTCATCGTCCTAGAAGAATGTTCACGAAAAGAGAATTATTTTGTCGGACGAGCAAATGTGTAGAGCATCGCGCGTTGTAGAAGTTAATTCGACGAAAATCTGATAACTTTGTATATATATTAATTAATATAACTTTAACATTAAAATATTTAAAAATGATATTTTTGAAAATTTTCGTCGGACACGAGTGGAAAATTTTTCGAAGCCAAAAGATGGCAATACGGTACTATCCGCCAAGCGAAACTTTTTAGTTCCAAAATAGATGTACTTCACATAGTGACCATCACATCCTTCTTTTCTCCCATTTCTCCGAGGATGAACCCGAGACGGGCGAGTCAGACGAGAAACAGGCTCGACAATGCCTCTGGTTTCCATGGACTTGAACTCTCTACAATGGAACCAACGAAGGCGCCCTTTGTCGGCGTCCCAACTTCCATCGAGTCACGACGTTTTACGGTCAAGTCGGACCACCAACACGTGCCAACCGACCCAAAACACATGTTACTAACTTTCGCAAGACCGTCTCATACCCTCGGTCGATGGGTGGCTGAAAGTACCAGCGATATACAGCGCGCATAGACCAACGTTTCCGAGAAAATCTTGAGAGCCTCTAAGAATAGTTATAAAATTTTTAAATAGATTTTATCTATATTTATATATAAATTATGCTTATATAAAATTTGAAGGCTGAATTAAATAAAAATTTATAATAAATACATAAATAGGGATTATATGCACTCATCTTTACTGTTAAATATCATCATGAGCGCAAAAATAAATCGATGAACTTAATTAGTACGAATAAAATCGTAAGCCGATCGATCGTTATGACGGATGTTACGGCTATAGCTTTTGGAAGTTGCCTGGCGCGTCCTGGGTGGCGAGTCAATTAAAATTTGAATTGGCCTAAATCTATCTGATATTCATATTAAGACACGGACAAGCTTAAATGCGCGTTGTTTTTTCGCCCCTTTTCGTTGTCCCTTGCTATGAAATTTTAATCATCATGGCAAAGAGAGTAGTTAGATGACCGTCACATCTTATGAAAATATATTTCGTAAAGATATATTCTACAATAAACTAAAAAGTGATTCCTTAAATGTTTCAGTCGACTAGTTGAAATATTCGCAGAGAATGTAAAAACAAAGTACCGAACCATGTCGAATCTAATCACTGAAGCAACAAGAAAATTTTCTGCATACCATATTTTTTAAGTCAAAAATAGCAAAGTAAAATCTTGCTATAAAAATATTTATCTCGCGTCATAAAGTCGTCATAAAAAACATGCACTTAAATTACGATTAAAGTCGTGCGAGGAAAGTCACTTCGCACATATGTAACCTCCATATTTCTTTTAATAGTCATTTAAAACAACTGTGTATTTCCTCGTTAAAATCCGTCATTTACATCATATTGTTGCGATTGCTCCTCCCATGCGCATTCTTGGCCCGATCGGTTTAATTGGGACGAAAATTACATGGCAATTAAGCAGCCAAATATTTGACGGTCCGCCTTTGCAAAAGTAAACGACGCGCTGTCTGGGTGGCGAATCGATTAAAGCGAATTGGCCTAATTTCGATACATATCACCGTCATATAAAATCAGATTTTAATACATCGTTGTTATATGTAACGCCGGTAATTTCAAGAGAACCGCCGCTTTCGCCATAGCTATCAGAGAACGTTCCTCGACGCTCGTGAACTTTTAAACTGCTCCCATCCACGCTTATAGGGACCACACGCATACGACGATAGACGTTGAAAGGCGTTTACGAAACTCGATTCGAAGTCCGAGTTCGCCTGCGTAATTGCGCGTCTCGAAATGGAGAACAAATTTCGCTCTTCTACGGATATCTTTTAATGTGTTCTTCCGAGATTAATTTCTCTCGACATCGTTCATTGCGTTGTCACACCATGTTCGAAATATAATTAAAAAAAAAAAACAGCCTGATATTTGTCAAAGTATTGAAAAAGAGCATAAACCTATTTCTTTTATCTCGAAAGAAATATGTAATTTTCACGTATTTAATGTTTAGCTCTCGAATTATGTAAATTAATTATGAATTTATATCGGCGTTTTTAAAGAAGCAAGTAGTTGTCAGATTTCATATTTAGCGTTTCGTATCAGAGCGTCAGAACGATCAGTCACGAAATCACGTACTATGAAGAAAATATTAAGCATTACGATATAAGAAGCTGACAATGTCTCATGATTGCGTTATCGAATACATTAAGGGATGTACCAACATCTCTCATCGCACGCATCAGTGAAATCTGACTGTGACAAGTTTATCGGATCTCGCGCAGCTTCCGGACTCAAGGTGCAAAGCTACGCTTTCGCGAGAGTATAATGTATCTCCTCGAGACAGGTGCATCCCGTGAACGAGATTTCGAAAGAGAATCGGCTCGATCGCGAATTCTCCACCGTACGTCACTCGCACTTTCGTTCTCCACGGTCGCGCGGGCCATAATGAGCCACGTTGTAAAAAGCCGAGAGCGAACGAATCGGTGTAACGAACCGATGGCAGCGAGCTGACATATTTATTAACTCGACCGACTTATCTCGGTCGTATCGGTTCCCCTGTTCTCGCGAGTTTTCTGCCGGCCAGCATCCAGCCGCGGCCTGACCGCCCATGTCGAGGGTCCGAGCACCGGGCCCGACTCGTCGAGTCGAATCGTATTATGAGAGTTTTATCGGCGTGCTCCGTGCCCGCGAAGATCGCGAAGAGTGCCGATCGTCGAGTTGTACCGGAGAGCTAATTGCGAGCCGCTCTCTGACATCGCGCGGTACGTTGTACCGCGGCTCGTTAAGAGGCGGATCTTTAAGGCGTGCGCGCCGCGGTCATGCTGCCGAAAAAATTCCGCGAATTACGACAAGCCCCGGGACGCGAGTAAGGATTGCTGGACAAAGAATTTTTTTCCTCGGGAGAATATTATTGCGCGCAACGAGGCATGAAAGACGACGACCACCGGGCTAGCGGCTGGATGATAAATTAGCGGATAGATGTTATATTTTAGAGCAGTAGTTAAGAAAAAAAATTTTTTTTTTTAAATTTTACAATTTTTAAACGAATAAAGAAACCTCCATCTCCATTAGATAAATAGCTCGATAAGATAACAGAAATGTGTTTATGAGAAAAGTGCGCTGCATCAACTAAATTTGACGATCGCGACTGCATCTTCGTAAAGGGAATTCCGCGGATGTAAGTTTAAATTCAACTGAAATTAGTAGGACACGAAAGAAGCAAACATAATTATTTGTTTAAGTACAGTTGTAACTACTTAAATACTCGGATGAGAATAATCTTGCGCAAAAGATACGCGGCCGCGGATCAAAACAAAAATCTTGTAAAGATGTACAATTATAAAAAGCTATTTTGCGAAACTACGTATCATTCTGTGCCATCAAATTCTGCGCAACAAATTCCGCGCGGTACGGGCGATTTTTATCACTCTCGGCGGCGATTACCGAGTTGAGCACAAAAACTGCAAAAAGGAAAAACGCGCATAAGCCGGGATCGTGACAGCGGGAATTCCACGACGTTCTTTCGCATCCATAGACGCGGCCGGTGAATAAAGGGAGAGGAAGGGGAGGAACTGATCGCGGACGTTAGGGACCGGAAAGAGGGCCTCACGAGAGTGTTTCCACTTATAATAACATTCCGAAACACGTAAATACACTCGACGCGGCACGGAGCGCTGCTGTAGGTCCTCGGTAGAGACGGCGGTAGAGACGGCGGTCGGGTCGTGGTTAAAGCCGAATCTACCGCTCTTGCGACTACCAGTTGTTGACGGCCTTAAGCGTTCATTTCGGAAGAAGTGTTTTTCTTCTTGGCAACCTGTCGTGCCCTCGCTACGAAACTTCGCGATATTTCGATGACAGCGACCTCGTTTTCAGTATTTTTGTTACGAGCGAAGGTCCCCTCTGCTGTTCGAAAGGTTGACGGATCATTTCGTCACCCACTTGCTGGGGAACGCGAATGATAATATTTTATTGGAGTCTTATCTTATAAGAGATAAAAAAACGTAAGATTAATCGATACCTACTGATGATTTTGAGAAATTGTATTCGTTGTATAAAAAATCGACGCGTCAAATCATGACGAGCGCACCTGACCTCGAGTTATTAAAATATGAACGACTGCATATCGGTTGGATTTATCAATCTTCTTGATGCATGTTAAAGATGAATCATTATTATTTATAGCATATCTCAAAACTGTTTTCCAACTCTTCTCTTTTTCGTTAAATCGTAAATTTTTTTCTTGTGCATAAATACCTAATTATCCAATATATTAATCCTATTAATAGCGAGAAATGTAATAAAGAGATTATAGGCACTTCAATAAACTTTTCACATCTATAAAATTCTATTACGCATATAAATTTCGCCGTCTTAACTTCAGTTGTAATCAGACTAATTTACATAAATTATCTTTCTCGACTGCTTGCTCGCAGGCTTTCAAGGAAATTGTCATTATTTAATATTCATATTTATATACGATATTTCATGTTAAACCAGAAACAAGTGAACATAAAAATCACATTATCGTGGGCGATGATGCAATGTAGAGATCGGGCATTAGAGTGCTAATTAGATACGCCGTAAAAGAATTCGAGATTGCCACGTCAATCCTTTTAGGGCTGACGCGTCGCGAGCGTCTGTTCTTCGTGATATGGATCGTCGGGGACGAGTACATCGTTAATCGGTCACTTCCTTGCACCGGTAAAGGGCCGAAAACGTGTCTCAGAGCTCACTG
Source organism: Prenolepis imparis (assembly GCF_030444845.1). NCBI lineage: Eukaryota > Metazoa > Arthropoda > Insecta > Hymenoptera > Formicidae > Prenolepis > Prenolepis imparis. The sequence goes on from NW_028141166.1 coordinate 12,788,135, forward strand.
GTCGGCAGGTGATTGACAGACTCTCTCATAACGAAAGGAATCGCTCGCAACGATCGCTTCCTCGTCTGGCTTCGTCGTCTCGCAATGAACGAAATATACGTTTGCTACATCCGCGAATTATACAAGAGTCAAAAGCGTCCTCGCAGGCGATAAATCCTGTCCTGATGCGAAAAAATATCCAATCCGTGGAAACTTGGCGAAAATTCCGCTCTCTTTTTAGAAGAGAGAAAAAAAGAGAAATATATAAAAAGTCAGCTGATATAATATCGAGTTGTGCGAATAAATGCAAGAAAAATAAAACGGACAGTCGACAAAATGTGCCATTTCAAAGATTCGTCGCGTGCACGTAACTGCGCGCACGCGATAGAAAACGATCGCATTCGGTCCTAATTTAATTATTAATTAGAAATATCATTTATCCTTTCCGCTCGCTTCGGATGTCCTCGATAGTTCGAAAGATGCGTGCCAAATGGTGTGCATTTGCAACAACGACGTAATTTACCGCGTAATCATTACGCGTAATTAACTATCGCAAGCGCTCTCTTACGATTCTCTAACTTTCTTTTGCTTCAGTCTCAATTTTTTGAACGATCGCTCGCCGCCGCAAATTGGGACCTCAAGGCGCACGCTCGCGGTTGCACAAAATTATAGCCAGCACAAGACTACGGACGGTCTCGGACCCAACGCTTAATTAAGACAGAACTGGACAGGATTTTGAGATTTTAATAAGCGAGTCGGTAGCGGTCCTCCATCCCGCGACCGTAAACAAAATTAAGCAATTTTATGTCATTATTATTAAGAAATTATTCACGGACAAAGGGACAGGTTCGACCTGTCGCCTTCACAAGACGTTAGACGCAGGATTTGTCGCTGTCTTGTCGCTAGAGTTTGTCTAGACTGGCAAATGAGCGACCGGTAATTACATTGCTTTAGGCGAACCTTCGTGGTTGGTCGAAGCCGTTAAAATCCTCTTAAATCTCTCGGACAACATCGTCCTCCTCTCGGAGTTCTCGATGGTGCCCAAGATAAACGCTCGCGCCCTTAAACGAGTCGTGTAAGTAAAACAGTCGTGCGATCTGCTGTAGAAAACGCACTAATAAATTGTATGTCCAATGAATATAGAAACTTGTATCGTTGTAAATATATCTGCGTGTAGCGTGTTAAAAAGATTTAGCATCTATAAAATTTGCAACCAGCCATGTACAATAAAAGACGATAAAATACTTTTGCTCGCATCTTAAGTAATGAACGTTTTATTGTTTTATTGTAAGCGAAGTTTTGCGTTTCAATTAAAATATATAATAATTTAGCATTTTATTTGTGTTTTACGAATAACGATAGCTAGTTTATTTCGGTAAAAAAATAGCTACTAATTAAAAATTTTTTTACAAGATAAATTGTGACAATGTAGGAAAAAAGTATGATTGTAATTTTATATACTTTAATTCACTAAATTAAATTATTACTCTAATTAAATTATTATTCAAATTTCATGAAATTCGAAGATTGGTAAATTTGGTTCATTTTTCTCATGTTTTTAAATATTAGTGCTTTAATAGTTGGCCGATGAGCATGCACTTTTCAAAATAGCTGGCATAACTGTAAAATAATATAATTTCAGCGTGAAACAAACAATTTCGCCATTTCTGACCGACAGTCTCGCAAAATTAAACGCTTCAGTGATTTCACGAAAAATACAAAACGAAAGAGACTATAAGGGAGACCGAGGGCCTTTGACCATTGGACGGTATTCGATCTTTGTTCATAATCCGTGCAACTTCCTTCCGGTCGGCATGCCACACAAACTCTCTTTCAGGTCTGCACTTTAAAGAAATGCACACTAACAAAACTAGGCAGATTGAGATGCACTCTGAAGGGTTCAATAGCATCTGTACAGTCGAATTTTTATAACAATAGACTCTCTCTCTCTCAAGCGAGAGAAAAGATTTCTTCACGAAATCACATACAATATTATTACTTTTGGCAACGTAATATCGCGTAACGTGTAACATTGCGGAACAATGATTGACAGACACTGTTACATAAGCGTAATCTTCTCGTTAAATTTTATTCCGCGAAATAAAAGCTCCGAGATGGAATCTGACCGCGCAAATGCAAAGTGAGGTTGCACGAGAGCGTAACAAGGAAAAATATTTACTCGAGCGCAAGCAGAGCCGATGATAATCCCGAATAGGTCTCTCCGGTGAAAACGACGCGCGATATAGATCTCACACGGCGGGTGAGAGAGAGACTACCTGTCTCATTCGTCGATACACGGTGCTCCTGTGTATGAATCGCCCGGAAAACGCGGACGGGTTTCACTTAATACCGTGGATTAGGGTTTAAGACCTTCCATCGGCCATTCATTCGTAGGGTACAATAAACGTGCCGACTGCAGATGGAATTATTCTTAAAGCGAGGCCCGAGCCTGCTACGCGCCGCGCATCGGCAGGTACAATGACCTTTCGTAACAGAGCCGGAAGTGACAGAATGCAGGGTGCAAGCGGCTCAAGCGCTGAATCTGTGTCATCGAGATTACAGATCGTTAGGACAAGAGAGCGATGCACGACGATGAAATAAAGTGTACCTCGAACGTATTGCGCAGCAACGATATACATATATAAGGTTAGTAATCGCGTAACAACATGTAATTTCTGTAACAAAATCTCGACACATTATGCGCTCGCTTTCCACCGAATTGCAGTAAATTACCTCATCACGACCAGTTTCATTGCCTCGTCGAAGCGCGGTTTATCGAAAAAAAGTCGGATTAATCGATCAATCGTTTGGCCGGTTTCGTGTCTCGACAATTTTTATATTTATATTATGATTAAAAGATATTTTTCCTAATATGGGATTACATATTAGGCAATTATTTGAAAAACAACCAGCTGTTGCGTCGAAGTAAGCTATTCTGTCAACTCATGTCCGCTCATAACGACAGATAAGTATTTTTTACATCAAACCCTATGGTATCTGTAGGCATCTCTATGCCTATTGGTTCTATTTATATAACGATCATGCAAACGAAATGTCACTCGAGTTTACTCTACCCAATTATCGGACATGGCTGGATATTCAAAACCTTCTCACGACGTCTGGCGATTCGGGGTGGCCTGGGAGCAACACAGATAAGCTAAAAGCAAGGAAGCGACCGCACGAATCCACGCTGATCGCGCATGTATATTTATGACACGTGCGATTCTTCTCGCGCGACGTGTGACAGCCCGCCTACCGATGCTAATGGCATTTCGAAACGAATGTACGCCCCGCTGACGAAGATCTATGTAAACGAACGACCGCGGTGACCGCAAAAGCGCGCACGCACGGTACCAAGCCGGTTGAAGTAAAACCGTGACTTTATGCTATCCGCGAAGAGGACACTGATAGTTCGCTTCTTCATTAGCAGGCAGCCTCGTGCAAGGAAACTGTTGGAAAATAAGTTGCTAAAAATAGTGCGCTGAGCGCGAGTATTCTATTCAAAGAGTATTCTTTGGCAAGAAATTCATATATAAAAACATATCCAAATACATTTAATCTGTAATTAAAAATGTATAAAAGCGCCTTGTCAGACACTCGCCAATAACGGAGCATTTTGACTACGCGCATTATAATATTTTATCGTTACACGCGCTTCTTCGCTTCGGTGTTATTAACTATAATGATGGAAGGGTAAAAACACGCACAGAGAGAAACCCGTAGCGCTTAACACAATCTCGTACGAGGAGGCAAGCAGGAGAGGATTCATAATCGACCCGTCGTAATTTTCCATTCATAATATCACGAAATCGATAAATTATTATACAACATCTATTCCAGGATGATTAATAGCCGCGATCGAGGCACCTCCGCGCCCTTTTACATCGCCCATGGATCACTACCACATACGCGTCCGGTCGAACATGTTACCTCTTACCACGAGCGATATTTCACCCATCTAAGCCGTTCGAATATTCATTAATGAAACACACGCGGGGTGTGCTAGCACGTTGATGGAAAACACGACGCCGGGTAAAAAGCGGAATAAGTTTTAAGAAGGATCTCCCCCCCACGAAGGGAAAGGGGGAATACCAAAGGGATTTTTAACGTGGCGTCCACCCACGCCATCTTCCCAGGATACGTGATAAAACGGAGAGGGCGATGTCTTTCACAGATTCATTAATATATCCCGCGTTATTAATAGAGGACGCGCTCCGAGTATAAAAGGCCCATAAATATAACGGTGGGGGGAGAAGAGCGCAAGTGTGGGTGTTCGGTGGCCGCCCATGTCGATTGGCGTGCGGTCCGCCTGAAGTAACAATTTAATTACAGCACGGGCACGATATGTATAGCAGCCACCCACGGTAAATTGATTTCACCACGGTATTAAGCCGGCGGACAGCGCCGGATTTATAGGAGAGTAGTTCCCGTATATACATATACATACAACGCATATAGGCCCGGCAGCGCTAAACGGTAGTCGGGGGCGAAATAGAGTTCGCCGGTGTTGTAATTAAGAAGTGTTCCTGCGGAATTAGCGGATTCGTTCCGAGTCATATGTACCGTGTCGGATGCGCATTGTTTTTGCACATCCTTTCTCTATTCTCCTCGCTGCAGGAAAATTTTGATCGCCCCCTCGCAACTTTCGTGCGAACCGAAGAGCATCGCTTTTCGAAGCTATATTTAGGTTGAAACGTTAAAGTAACGCGTTTCGCACGAGAAACTGAAAAACGATTCATTTATCTTCTCATGTATTCCGATGTATCGCGGAATTTTTAATTATATCCCGCACAGACATATCATTTTATTATCGTATATAATTTCAGAAGTATTGACAGATTTATTGAAATTGCGGTCGAGGATCTCTATATCAATGTCGGACATCAAATCAGTGTTCGTCCACGGCAATAAGTTAATTAGTCGAGAACGATGAAAGAGAGAATATCGTCAGCATCTGCGTACGCGACAAAAAAAAATAGAAGATGCTACGTGAGGCGGATGAAAAATACCGTTTCTCATTACCATAGTAACGTGGAATAACGAACGTTTTGTGCGTCTCATCCGCAATTCCCGCAATATTGTGTCGTCGGTGCTTGAACAGGCTTGCGCGCGCTCTCACGTAAAAGCTAAAAGCAATTACGCTTCTTCTCGGCTCCCGCAAGATCGGTACGCTCGGTATGTAATTTTGTCGTCGGGAAGAACAAATAAAATCGCACAATAACGCACAATAAAATGAGACCAACTCGCGCGGAGACGGATAAAGAAATGGAGACAAATTAAATTCTAGATTTTGACGCACGGAATGGAAGGAAACGGGAAATGAGAGTGCAGTTAAAAGTCGAAAAAGTAGTTAACTCTCCCTAATTGCTTGTCGCGTTATTAAGTGGATTAAGCGTCACGCAAACGTCAACGTTTTCGAGCGAAGGTATAGAAGGGAAAGTTCGAGGCTGATGCCGTTTCGTGCACCATGACAGATTCATTGGAGCGATCCCGGGGCGATTATCGCCAGAGAACGCCAAGAACTCCGATGAATCTTCCTCTCCTCCTCCCTCTTGCCCCACCCCAAACATCGCGCGAGATGAACTTTGAAATTTTCTTCGGCGATGTTCTCTCGCACACGATGTATAGGCAATCGTTTTAATTCGCCCCACGGCGTGCAATTTAGCGCGTTCCCCCGATCATTGGTCGGGGGGGGCCCCGGCTTGTGTCGAATCAAAAATCGCGGACGCCAACGTCGGTGGCTAATCGCCCGAGGAATAGCTTAACGGAAGCTATTCCCCTACGTTCGCACGTCTCCCACGGCTATCCACCTGCCGAAAGAGCAATAAAGTGAGAGATTGCGCGACCCGCCATTAATGCGAAGCGCAAAACTAATTAAGTCGGACGACACGGGATCTCCTCGGGACATCCGCGCCCGAATAATTTCGGTGCCAGGACCGAAAAAACGAGAGGGAAAGAGAGATTACATACGCGCGCGACTTTAATTATTTATTATTCTACTTGTGCTACATATACATATGTAACGCACGAGGCCAGGTGGATTTCGCCGGGATGGATATTAATCGGTCGACAATTCGAAACCTCGGGATCGCTGCGGGGCTATGGATATTGGTGTACGCGTTAACAGTAATTACGTTCCATTTGTATATCAATGCGGGTATTTTAATAAATCGTCGGATGATTTTTTTCTTTTTTGCTTCGAAGGTGACGGAGCCAGGGTTACGCGCCAAGGATATTTGTCAAGCTGTCCACATTCGCCGCGGTCATTTGGTCAATCGATGAATCAATTAAAATTCTATATGCTAAGCACGGGATTCAGTTAGATCCGCTTGCGTGTGCCAGCGATTGAATAATGAAAGATGCGTTAAAACTTCAAGAGGTTATTTTATAATGTTCGAAAAATTGCTCAACACTTGCAACATTATAAATCACGAATCTCGCAAGTTAATCTACAATATATACCTATTTTTCCTAATTTTCCTCTCACATACGAGATTGATTTCGCAAGATTGATCGCTAAGAAAACCATCTTACAATCTCCTATGTTGTATATAAAGAGAGAAGTAAATCGTGACGGATAGTCATATTCATATCGCAAAAGGAGAAAGAAAGAACACGCGCAAACTTCCTGCTAGTCGCATTCCATCGCGTTATTATCGGGCGGGTTTACCTTTATATCGGGCACCGATGTTACTCGTATATACGAAGAGGAATCCAGCGGGGGCTATTCTGGCGATTTGACACAGTTTCACCGTGAAGACAGCTTAAAGGATACCGCGTGAGTTACGACCGCCGGCGGCGGTTATCTCCCGCAGCTGGCATAATAAAATTGAAATCGCATTGTGCCGCGGCGCTCCGCGGCCGCGCAGCAATCAACGTTGCTTTTATCGTTCAGAGAGACGTTACCTGTTAGAGCCCGGCCTCGGGTAACTCGCGCGCCTGCCCTCGTACGCTTGCATACTACTTGTTCGCCGCTGCTCGTGTTACGAGCCGCGCATTCGCCTCGTAAAATCGAAATCGCGTGAAAAATGCGCGATAAAATGCGTCTCCTCGATGTCTGATCGCGATTTTATTGCGCTTTTCATGGCGGCCGATACTCGTAACTCGTACCTATCAAACACAACTTTCAATGCAAACTTTTCGTCTCAAAGTTATTGCAAAAATATGTAAAATCGTGATTATTCGCAAAAATCAAAATTTTAAAATTTTATTTGTACAACTATACATATCTATTTTTTCTGTAATAATATTTTGCTTCCGCATGGTGAGTCATAGTTGAAAAGTCGCTTGAAGCAATATATTCAAAGAGATGAATAATGGAAGAATACGAATGTCGAATTTGAATAAAAACAATAATACAATATTATAATATAAAAAATGATTGAATAATTACAATAGAATTATATCTGCTTAATGCGCGTGCACAGCAAGAAAAATAAATGTAATTTACTGAGCCAAGTGTATTGATCATAAAATCGAATCGTAAATACGTCATGTCAAACTGAGTGCAATATTTGCATTACTCATCAATCAATGAAATAAATCACAATGTTTTAAGTTCCTTGGCTTTCCTATAACATGCGAGAAAGGTCTAATTACTTTTTTTTTTGCTTCCGAGCATCCAATTATGAAAGAAGACGTTAATTTCAAGGATGTATGTTGACAGTGATCGATGATCGATATAATGATCCGACTTATCATTCGAGGAAATGAGATGTCATAATACGAAGTGCTATCAGCATCTTTATATCTCCAAGTTTTTGTAAAACGGTTTTGTAAATTTATTACGACATGCGTAACTGATGTTATTGCTAATTGCATGATTTATTCTTTTCACTGCAGAAACTTCTGCGTAATTTTTACGCATTTGATTTCATTATTTTTTTTGCCACATCACACGTCGGCCTTGATGTCAGCATTTTGCAGCCTTAGACATGCAAGTATCGCATGAGCAAATTATGTTACTCTAAAATATGCGCACATTTTGATTACCTTAATGTCTTCGTCAGAAACTGTCTCGTTTTTAGGAGACGTCACGCGTTGAGTCATCAAAGAGGCAAACAAAAATCACGTAAATTAGAAAATTGCCAATTAATATCGCCAAACTTGTCACACATTGACATTTTTTCATTTTACATTAAAGAGTGAATTATTATAAAATTTATGTAATAAAAAAAATATACCTTCTTGAACATACGCATATAATTTTCAAGATTTGAATGAATTTCTCATTGCAACGCGACTATTTATTATTCGTATAATTGTGTCAGTGAAATTTAAATTAATTTAATACGCGTTATTATGCGTTATCGCGCAAATTGCAATCTCCGCGCCTTTGCACGAGAACTTTAATAATAATGCCTTGTCGGATACATTAATTAGCAGCGATTAACGATGATTATTAATACGCATTCAGAGTTCTTATTATCATCCAATAAATACATCCGTGGGTAATTTTCGCAATAAACCGGTCTTTAGGATTGAAACAAAATTTTTCAGCAGAGTTACATGCTAGTTTCTACTGCGTCAAGTTTTCAATGCGCGTCAGATTATATTATAATTCTTTTAGATCGTTGATTAGTATAGCCTAAGTAATCATTAGTTCGAGTTCAAGGACATTTTAACAAGATTGTAGACGATATGATGAAGTATTATTTGTCAAAAAAAAAAAAAAAAAAAAAAAACGATATATGTACGTCATGGTCATAATTATAGAAAGAATAAGAATTTTACAATAATTTCAGATATGTTCGCTCTTGCTTCATTCTTGCTTCAATTCATGCGCAAGTTATAATGTCTATTTGTAAAGAGTTAAGAGCACTTGAGTAATGTCGCCGTAACTAAAATTGTTAAACGGGATGATTTCAGGAGAATGCGACTCCTCGAAGCGGAGTATCAACAAAGGAGCGGCTTCCGAAAATATAAAGGCATACCGGTAGCATTGTGTAGGGGTGTTTAGGGTAGTGTGAATTTCTCCAAAGGATTGCCAGGATCCGGCGGTATATTCTTGAGGACCGTTTCCTATCCTCGGAATATACGTCGGCAAAGGAATTAAGAACCCGTAAAATGGTGCAACGGGCAATAAATGCCTTTTCGCCAGCTGCTCTCGTGGTACCACCCGCTCTTCCTCTCCCTCGCCCCCCTTTTCCAGCGATCCGACGTTCTCGGTCTGTCTCCGCCTCGGTTTCCAACTCTATCCGGGATTTAAGAAGTGCAATTATCCGTGTTGCATCATCGTAACTTTCATCATTTTTCGGAACGCACGCGAAGGCTGGACGGCTGCAGAATTAAGGTTAACTGAATCTCCTCTGTGTATTACCGAGTGCCGTTGGAATCCCGCTGCGTGAAAGATTGAATCGATAACTCGATCCAAACATTTTTACAACGGGTAAGTGCCCGTAAAGACATGCGATTTATTTAAATCGATTTCATGCGACGTCCGTAAGGCGATACGTTAATCTGCCACAAAAACAAGAGATTGAACGATCAAGAGGGAACGCAACGTAATGTACGTAATCGACGTTTTGTCCCATACTCTCTCGACTCTCGTATCATTGGCGAACGTTATTATATCGGCACGGCAATTACGGTCATGCTCATCATCTCGATCGCGTCGTATATTTTTTTACACCAACTTTCGCCGAAAGAAGAATACAAAAGCGACGAGGAAACGCAAATGCGCGGGTTACGCGGGCGCGAAGCAATTTCAGGGCGAAAGCTCGCAAAAAACTGGCGCAAATTAGTTAGCATAAGAGGAACTGTCAGCTTGATTAACTCCGTACGACGCGGTGCCTCGAGGATATAACTGCGACTGCTGCGAAAGCGGTCTTGGGACTCCAAGGCCCGGCAAAAAGCGGGCTTAATTTAATCTACACGACACACTTTCTCGCGACCGGCGGAAATACCTATTTGCGAGAGACGAGACGCACGAGGGAGTCGTTACACCGGGAGAGCGGCAAATTTTCGCAGCAAGTCTCTCCGTTTCATCTATCACAGCCAGACGTCGCATCGTGGCGAGAAAAGCGTTCATGATTCTCTCGCGGAGGTCACGTCCACCCGCAGCACTCTGATTCCCCCTAGGTCGAATTACGAGGGAACGAAGGGCGAACGATCGCGTAAAGGCACGACGGAGGGAGAACTAATTAATTGCACGGAGGAAGGAAGATACAGGAGAATGACATGTCGCGGGGGAGTCTAAAAGTGGACGCTCGGTAGCTCGTTAAATTTCAGGAGCTTGTAGATCGAAACGAACCCTCCCTCCCTCCCGTCCTCTCTCCCCGTGTATTTACATCGAAACGAGCGCTGACAGTAGGTACGAGCCTGATTGAAATCTATCAGCAAGCGCCTAATTTAATTAGGTGCGTCGTGGCTGGTCGTGGCGGGAGAGCGCTCGTTCGAAGGACCTACATTAGTGCTTCCGTGCGAGACGTAATTCCAGTGACCGAACGCTTGCTTCAAAAGGACTCTACAAAGCTTTTCTCACCTCGGGATTCGATGAAATCAAAATCACGAGAGAGCAAGCGAGTAATCATGTTATTACGATTACGCATCGCGAGATTTTTTTATATAATCGTAAAGTTTATTTTTCTCTCAGTCTCCAACCGAATACGTAATTAAATAATATCAGTATTTCGTGCAATCTTTCGCTGTCATCTCCTGTAACTTTCATCGCACGACACGTATGAATAATGCGATTCGATTTTATGTCACGAACAACCACTTCGTAAAAGTAAGTTAATAATAATGGTCTCTTCTCGCAAGTTCGATATGGGATATACATATGCATATGGTTTTATCCGCCTCGTTTATCGCGAGTCTCTCGCAGGAGAAGTGTCCAATCGCGGTTCCGGGTATACGCGGCCCCTACGTGTTCTCCGTACGGAGCATTCCAGGCCGGTACCCGTGTCACACCGAAATCCTTTTCCTCGGGATATGATTCATTGTTGTACGCGCCTCGGGGACCACCCAGCCGAGTGCTGTGTGCTCTGAAATGCTCGTCGAAGAGAGCCCGAGATCGATACGACGACGTGCGCCCACGCTCGCCCGCCGTCTAGCACTCGATGATGCACTGTCAGGGGCGGATTGGGCCCCCTAGAACCAATAGGTCGGGTAGTATTTTTACATATCGACATGTCGACCTTAATAGATTTATGTATCTCTCGAGAGAGAGAACCTTCGGAGTTACATCACGTACCGTTATGCCATTTGAAGCAATTGTAAAGATTTTTTTCTCGCCGCGCTTGAGCAATCAATAATGTTGGCGTAGAATAAAACATTCTCTCAAAAAAAAAATTATAATAAAAATATATCAATTTTTGGAAATAATTACAAACGAATCAATAATATATAGATTATCAAAGGGAATATAATAAAATAAAATAAAATCAGAATCACATGGTTATCCTGTGATTGAAATAAAGGTTACTGCTTTTAAAAAGTGAATCCGTTCCTGTGTGCACGTTACACGGTAAAACGACAGACCCACCTGGAAGCAATCGATACAAAGGATATCGGAATAATCTCACGGCACTGACCGAATTAGAGATCCCAGCGAGTCTTTAATTGAACGTCTGAATAATGATCGTTGATCGCGCGATACGACAGTTCAGTCGTCACAAACAGCCCTTCTTATCGAGGCCCAGCGTCGTCTGCATCGTTATTTAAAAGTCTGATTTGGCTTTAATTAAACCGAGAGTTCTGTCTCATATTTAAATTCATAAATTTTCGCTATTTAAACTAAAAATCATATATGTATGTATATAATTTCTAATATATATTTAAAATTTAAACAATATCTTTTATCTAAATAAATACTAAAAAAACTGATATCTCGCAACATCGCGACATAAATCATAGAGAAAAGAAAGAGTGCGCTTGTAAGCACAGTGAATTATTTATCGACGATGATAGTCTTTCTGATATCTCGAACAGATACGTTAGAATTATGACTGTTAGATAAATAATTATGGTTCTGCTTTCTACATAAATTCATCATCGGCGCGTCAAATAATTGATTGCGCTTGTTCCGCAATATACTCGCCATCGACTGAATCAAGATAACAATTACGAAAAAACTACAGCCTTCGATGTTTTCTTATCAGAGATCTAAATCGAGGCTCGCGCTTGAAACAACAAGAGATTTCTCGCGAATTATTACGTATTTCACACGAAATACATTCTTCTTTTAGAATAAAAAAATTGCGTGAATACTTAATACACGTATAATTTTTTTTTTAATTTCGCTAAAAATAAATATTTGAAACAACGGATCTTTCAAATAAGTAATTGCAACAATTAATAATACCGAGTGAAAAGAGCTGTAATCGTCTCGCGGAGATAGTGGCACAGTTAATTAATCTGTCGACAGTTAACCACTAGTCACTTCTTGGATTATTCCTTATCTCGGCGCATGGCATAACACGAACGCTGAAAAGAACACTTCGAAGAATTCCGTCGCGTTCGAGATAGCATACCGCGCGATATTGTCGGCGAAATAAAAAACAAGAATTTTCACGGCACGATTGCACGAGTATATCGCAAAAAGTGGAAACTCCGCTAACCTTGAGTCTTTCTCTGAGAATGAGATGGACATGTCGCGCACATGTCCACGATTGACGGTCTCGAACGGCATCGCGGCTGTTCCAATGAAGCAATTACTGGCCTGTTATCGGTGATTGAAAGAAGGAAAAAAGAAAAAAAAGAAACACGAGATGAGAGAACGTTAACGGGTACAGCAGCTGGAAAGAGCAACGAGCGAAACTCTTGACAAAATTAACGTGATAAATAACTGGCTCAATCCGGCATCTGATCTGATCGTATGTTAAGGTCAGCTTGATCAAGATGGAAGTCCAGCAGTCGGCAATCGATGATCGCCGACAACGAGGCGCATCTGCGAGACGAATACGAATCATTTTCCTTTCCAGAATCACGCGCGGACAAAAGTCTCGACGAGAAGAGAAACGAAGACTACTGCCTTACGCTCATTAGCATCCGGCTCAATTTTGGCGATAATTTATATTACGTCCCGTGGCGCATATCCCGCTGCGTCCTTAATTCCGAAATTAATCTCCGACCGAGCGCGGTCGATTAATCTGGAATCGAAAGTACACGCTACCGAAGAAAATGGTTACGCAAACGCTGTTCTCGAAACGTTAAACAGAATTCAGCGGTGTCAACGATGCGTGACGACAATGATAAATGAACGAGGTGCGAATGATAGATGATATCAGTATCTTAATGACCCACGGACATTGAATGCAACAACATCATCGTACGCCACTCTATTATTAAACGCACAAGGCAAATTTCGATATTCTTCACGTGTACTTAATCAAAGTTCAAAAAGTATATTATAAATTCTACATTTAAATTATATATACACATACATATATAAATAATTATATTAATATGCTCTAACCATCATATATCACGAAATCTAGACTTTTATAGAACTTCTATTAATCATTATATCAAAAAATTCATTCTTTATACTACGTCAAAATGTTTCCCGCTAGCAATAACACTAAATGATATCGAATCTTAGGTTCGAATTTCCCATGTCAATCGTTACTGCGAACATCGCGTAGGTGTTGCGCTAAAAAGGCCACCGCGAGTACTTTGTGATGGCATTCATCGTCAGGATTCGGAGTCGTCCTGTCGTCCGCGCGATGTTCATTTATCATCACCGGCATCATCCATCTCTCGCAGCTGGAAATCTCTATTTGCATCCGCGTCTTATCTGGCGTCAGGTTGAATCGGGTCGACCGCGACAGCAACGCACCGCGAGTCTTCTTCCTCTCTCGGATAACGCATAACGAATCGTTGGGAAATTAACGGTCCGCTGGTGCCTGCCGGTACCGCCCCGTCATCCGGTAATGGTAATGCGGTAATACGCGACTTTCCTTTCTCGTTAAAGTGTGATTTAAGCGTCTCCTCGTCTCGTCTCGGCAACGCGGTTATGGATGAACATGCAACGCGCTGCGCGCGAATTGCAAGTTGAATATCTCACCGACATATACGTGGGGGCTGATTCCTCTCTCGCGGTGATTTTCTCGCGCGTTCATGCGTAAATAAGTCTCGGGCTGAATGACGGGGGACGAGATCGAGATGACACACGTCTCGCCATTTGTCAATCGCTAACTATTGTCGAGAGCTGTATCGTTCGTGCGAATTAAACTGGAAATTCGATTTTCAAAGTCTCTCTCGACAAGTTGCGGCGAAATATGATTGATTATAATTTAATTCACTTTCCAACGTAAGCATCTCTTTTAGTCGACACGCTAAAGATGACGAGAAGAAGACTATAGTTTCGCAAAAGTCGGTTTATTTCGCGCATGATTACGTACATATATGTATACACAGAGAGAATTTTCTGTTAGAATTTACTCTAAAAATCATGGTAATCGTGGGACAATATATGAAAAGAATTTTATGAGAATTTCTTTGATTAATATTTATTACAATAAAGATAATAATATCTATCGCAATAAAAAATAAAACATGTTTGATTAATTTTATTAAACAAGTTTTTTTTAGTAAAAGCAATCAAACGTATTTTATATTTTATTGTAATAGATATTAATATTTTTATTGTGAAATATTAATCAGAAAAATTCTCATAAAATTCTTTTCATACCATATTGTCTCATGATTACCATGATTTTCAGAGTAAATTCCAAGAGAAAATCTCTCGGTATATAGAGGTACGTGCGCTACACGCAAAGAGAATCCGATTTTGTGTCAGTCGAGCAGACTGAATCGTTCATGTTATACGACAATCTCCAGCCTCCCCAAAAGCGATTACGTACGGTTCTCGAATTCAAAGGAAACCGGTCGCGCGCGCCGGCGAAAGTAAGTCGCCCATTAATGCTCGCGATCTCGTGATACCGCATGGTAGATTAACTCGTAATTGCGTTCATTATCGTAGAATTCGACTTCGAGAGTCTGAAGACACAGAGTGCCCTTGCACGCCGTATGCAGAAGACATGTACCTTACACGGACCCCGAAATTAGCATTAATTAATGAGTACAAGATTATATTTTTCGTTTCGTAAGTACTTGAACTTGGATCGGAGGAAGACACGTGCTCCGCATCTCACCGTAAATCATCTTAATTCTTTTAAAATCCTATTATTAGCAAATATATGATGTTCTTATCTCTCGAAAAAGTCAATATCATAAAATTTTAATTTCTGTCAACATTCGCCATTTCGTGTCTGTGAAGTTGGCACATTTTACGAATTTAAAAAAAATAATAAGAGTTCTTATAGCACTTTTCATAGTTCTACAGTTCCTGATAAAAATTAAAAAGAGTTCCGCATTTTTTATATTAAAAAATCAAAATTGAAAAAATGTGCTAACGACATCGATTAAAAATTATTAATTGATGAATATCGATCTGAAATTGCATATATATGCTGAACTTGTGCAGAACTATCGGGAACTCTTCCCGAAAATGATATTATTCAACGCGTTTTAGTACTTTAGAGGGGAGGGTGTCGTGCTAGATTGGCGAAGTTAGCACGACATCTAAACGTGGATATTAAAAATCGATTAAAAATCGTTAATTGATGAATATCGATCTGAAATTGCATATATATGCTAATCTTGCGTGGAACTATCGGGAACTCTTTCCAAAAATGATATTATTCAACGCGTTTTAGTACTTTAGAGGGAAGGTGTCGTGCTAGATTCGCGAAGTTAGCACATTTTTTCAATTTTGATTTTTTAATATAAAAAATGCGGAACTCTTTTTAATTTTTATCAGGAACTGTAGAACTATGAAAAGTGCTATAAGAACTCTTACTATTTTTTTTTTAATTCGTAAAATGTCGTGCCAACTTCACAGACACCGCCGTTTCCTCGTTCTATTCATAATACCGAGAAATTATTCTTGCGTGTGCAGGTCGTCTTAAAAAACTTTGCTCCAAGTGTGCATTTAGCTTAAGATAAGCGCGGTTTATTGCGCAGCAAGCGACATATTTACAACCGCTTGTTCGTAATAGCGGCAATGGCTTTCTATCGTTGATTATTTTCTCAGAGATTACGCGGAAGACGTTGCGTGCACCGAAGCTTCCTATGCAAGGCAAACAGATATTCCTAACAGCGCACGGTATGTCTGTTTGTCCACGTACAATAGATGATCGTTGTCGGGTTAAGTTGGATTTCGATCGAACAGCATGAAAAATAATTATCTCGCGTGGCCCAAGTAAGCGCGTTCGTCCGAGCAAGCAAATCCCCGGGCAATAAAAGACAGTCACCTCGCGAGAGTGGGCGATAATTCATAAAGATACGTTCTCTCTTGCGGGTGACCCCGCCTTAATATTAATGGCTACTCCTCGACCCGGCCAAGATTGATAGTAGACGCTCGAGAGTGTTCTGGTTATATATTCTAGAGCGTGCTCTCTAGCTCGCGCGTTATACGGAATGCAAGGTAACCTACATCGCGTGTAGCTTTTGACGTCGATGATCTCGGAACAATGATTGACGGGCAGCTGCTCCTCTCGGCGTATAACTTTATCGATTACTCGGCGAGATTGCCAGCCACGCTGACCTAACGTGCCAGTCTTGATCGCATATACGGCTACGGTAGGAGAAAAAATTTTCGTTTTCGTAATCAGCCCGTCGGCGATCGCTTTTAAAAACTTCGATGTACCATCAGTCTTGGTCACACTTGCCTCGGCAATTTAATAGCGTCAGCGATTTAACAAAAAGTATCATTATATACGAATAATTTCGGAGTTGGCCTTGTAATTTTTACTTATATTAATGCGTTGATGCGTTAAAATTATTAATTTAACTTCTGCAAGAAATGCATGTAACATGACATTTTATGCAAAAAAAAAAAACGGTGCTAATAAAACCGAGTTAAATTGGCGCAAAAGCAACCTTCATCTGCAAAAGGAAAAAAAATAAAAAAAAGGAGCGCGAATTTTGACAAGACAATGATTCTTGAGGCCCTCACACGTGGCCGCTTACATAAAGTCGCGTACCCGTTTGGAATCTATTTATAGAGTCGCGATGGTCGAAAATACGAAAGAAGAAAGGAAGAATCGGCAGGCAGGCAGGCAGGCAGCACGAGAATCGGGCTAGGCACGTGCCTCGAGTTGGTACCCGGCAACTCCCGGCGAGGGCCGAACTATTTCCGCGTGACGAGGAAATTGTTTTCGGGACGTCCCGACGCTGCGGGGAACGGTTCGCCCGAGTAATCCGTCCCCTCGCAGCGGGTGTTGACCATCGCGTGGACTCGCATTTCTCTCTCAACTTAGATCTAGCAACGTACCTCGGGAGAGATGTTCCGGGAAAAGAGAATATTTCCCACAGACAGATGATCAGTCTGTGGGCAAAAACCAAAATTGTGCAGCGAAAACGATCATCATCGTCTATTATTGTAGACATTTCTCGGGTGAACGCATGAATCTGCTTCTTTTGTATTTTCGACAAAGATTTGATAATTTGATAAACCACAAATCTACAATAATAATCATTATTACCGCGCACAAAAGAAGACAATCATCTTTTATTGTTAGAGATTCACGCAGAGGAAGATGAAATGTTGCAATAAAAGCAATATAAATTCCAAGAACACGTATCGATGGAGAAAAAAAAGATAGTCATCTAACGCGACCGCCGGTCGATCATTCGGTCCCCAGAGGACAAGGAGAGAAACGCATTGGAACGCTCGGCGCAGATGACACTTGAAAGCCTGCGAAACAAATTAGCTGGCGGTGCAAAAAAAATAGTGGCCATTTCTAGTCCTTGAGGGCTTAACCGGGAATCCGAGCTCGTCAGGCAACCGGCAGGTGTGAGTTGAAGATATTGAAAAAAAGTTCGCGCTCGCGCTCGCCTGGAACAACTAGACAGGCTCGTCGAACGGAACGCACGCTTCGGATCATCTGGAAGATTATCCGCGAATAATAGAGGTACACTAGAGAATGTAATTGCGTAATGGCGCACTTGACGCAACTGTGTAATTGGTATCGGAACGGATGAGTCGTGGAGGCAGCTGCGAGAATTTTCGCAACCAACAGTAAAAATAAGATACAATCTGGAGTGAGTCATCATTGTAATTAATTTTGATTGAACGAATCACATTTAAATCGTATTTCTTTTCAACAATCTGCAATGTATAATAATTATAATATTCTATGTATATTTGCAAAAAAATTTCGTTTTATGTATATAAATAATTTATTAGATTCCCCAGATGTGTAGGAATTTAATTTATCTGAGACCGTTTATTTTAAATATAAATAAGTATATAATAGTGTAGGACGAAAGCGAAATAAAAGCGAACTCGAAAATAAAAAAAAATAAAACATAAGAAAACATTTACGTTTGCGACGAGACCTGTAGGTCAGATTAAGATTTATAACCGAGTATTGTCGCCTATTATTTATTATCGTATTATGAAGTCGAGGACAAACGACAAAATAACAGAAACTTCGAGAGCAGTGAGATCGGAGAAAAGATTCGGCGAACGAAGCGACCGGGCAGATCTCGCCCGACCATCGATTAGATCGTATTGATTTTGACGTGTACCACATATTATTACAATTAAAGAACTATTCAAGTTTTTTCCACACACAAGCCTTCTTATCGTTTACAATATTATTTCCTACAGATGTAACGCATTCTATTTTTATTGATATTTGAATAAAAACTACTACAAAGAGAACTTTGAGCTACCGCGGATAATCGTTTAAATACATCTCCACACGCAAACCTAAAGTCAATGACTGTGTAATAGGCTACTCGCCGGCGTAATGGAACTCGTATTTAAACGGTCAAAGAAGTCGTTTCTCCGTCTGTCAGCGAAAGCAAGAAAAGTGTTCGCAATTTTACAAATCGGAGATTGCAGCGCGGTCTCTCGTAATTTTGCGGTGCGACTCGTTTTAAGACGGTTACACGGTGACT
Source organism: Prenolepis imparis (assembly GCF_030444845.1). NCBI lineage: Eukaryota > Metazoa > Arthropoda > Insecta > Hymenoptera > Formicidae > Prenolepis > Prenolepis imparis. The sequence goes on from NW_028141166.1 coordinate 12,807,029, forward strand.
GTCACCCAACGAAAAAGATGTGAGAAATGAAGAAATCGAGAGAAATCCGAGAAGAGAGAGAAAATGAGAGCTCGTTTTTCCCTCGTGATTATTATTAAAATGGCTTTTCTGATGAGACAAAGACGACAGCGAAATGCCTGTCGTTGCACCGTCGCGAGATTACATCGTCATGTAGATTACGCAAAATTAAAAAGACTAGGTGATCATGATGCGCTCGTAAGGAAGGTACAAACAGATTGAAAGCGTTCATTCGTTACGTCAAAGAATATCTTCCAGAAGCCGCGAACTGTCTACGAATAATTGAGATGCGGGGAATCGAGCCGGGCAACTAGATTGAGAATTCGTGTAATAGCCACATTTGCCACGGTAATGTAATTTGTAGCTGAACGGTAAGAGAAATTGCGCTCTCGTTTTTCTCTTTATCGCGCGCGCGCATAAAAAGATCCGCACAGCGTGTAAATTATTGGTACTAACGCGTGTCTCCTTTAATTCCGCAGGCCAATTACTCGCGGGGTATTCATGCGCGATGATCTGCTCGATAGTAGATGAAAGGTAGGGGAATGTAAGAACGGCAATTATTCTGATATCAATCCCTGCACAATCCCTTCATTTTCATTATTTATACTTGCGAGCAATATAAAAAAATAAATAAATTTTATCGCAAATATTCAAAAAGAAAAGGGAAAATTAGAAGAAATATAATTAACAAAATATTATGTAGCTGATACGTAATTTTTTTCGCTGTGAAATAAAAAATCAGAACGAAAAATCGAAATAGTAGATCAGTCTCTCGACAACCGCGAAGCAATTTACAACAAATTATAACAACTGCATTATAGTAATTGCCAATTAAGGTTTCGCAGCGCAATGTATTCCGTATAATGACATTGGAGTGTAAGGAGTTAAAATTAGCATCCCGAGGGGTCCGCATAATCCACTAAATACCCCCGAGGCTGCTAGAGACGCGGATGCGAAACGTCAAACGGCCGATGGGCTGATTCATTTAACGTCGCGCGGACGATCCGCCAATAATGGGGGGATCGCGAGCACGCAACGACGCGAGTGCAGAACTAGTTTCAAGAATTCCTTAATAGGACACCTGCCGCTATAATATAAACCATTCACAACTGAGCGTAGTCGAGCGCTGTTCCTGCTCTAATTCGACACGCGAGAGAAATAACATATAACTATCTACGTGCGCCAGGAAGACATGCCTGATAAAGCAGGAACGAGGCGGATTTTTTCTATAGTTTGAAATAATACTTATTCGATTTTTCATTTTTTCGGTGCATTTTATAATTTTTATTATGCTGCACAAATATCGCGTAAATAAAAATTATGTCCGATATCTTGACGTTTAATTTTTGATATAATTATATATACATTTTATGTGCAATATTTAACATCCGAGATGCAAGCACAAAAAAACCAACTATATCATTATAGATATAAATATTGTCTTCGTGCCTGAATTGTTTTCACGAGAAAATTATTTATATTATCATTTCGACGCCTCTCAAACCCCTCACGACCCTTTCCTATTTAAACCTATCAAACATCTAAAAACATATTGATCTGGTCTTTTGCGGTTTGGATGAGATTCGGCTAGAGTCCCACCGCGAAATTCGTTTCGGTCCGGCAACTACGAATAACAAAATCCTTTTTCTCCTCTCGCATTTCGCGATATTCCGTTTCACCTGCCGAAAATGGCGCAGATGGGTCGGCGAAAGGTACAGACGTCGGCCGACATCTTAGGCATTCTCCTAGGCATTTGCTAGTTTAGGTTTTTGCCGGGTCTTCAGACAGACCCGGCGAAATCGGTGTATCTCCTAATACCTTCTTCGACCAGGGATCACCTGCCGGTTCCTCGTTCGTCCTTGGATAATTGCGCCTGTCAGGATGCATGGTCCGTCGCGTTGGCAGACAGATCCCACAATATGGTCAAAATTTATCGGGTTAGGGCGGTCAGAAATATGCAGAGAGCTTAAAAATTCTCAATATAGAGAGAACCAAAGAACCCACGAAACATGATTTTATGAACAATAGAGAACAACCGCAAAACGTGAAACTGGCATCGTACATGTATTGTAAATTTTAAATTAGTTCTTTTTTAGTTCGCACTTTTAATGATCGTACGAATAAAAAATGGGTAATTAAATAACTTGAAATAAATTCAAAAATTCTTGCAGTGGAATGCCGTAATGTAGCACCTGGATTGCAATTAAGGCACGTGTCTTTTAACTCGACCGATGCAGGTCATTGGGATAATTCGACAATTATATTTAATTATCGAGAACATTGACGCTTACATAAGCTCGCTAATTAATAAAAAGGAAAACGCGCAAATTGAGCGAAATTTTCGCCGCGGGACATATTATATAGACGTGCAACCTGTTCCGCGGTGCTTAAGTTCATCGCGCAAATATAAAAATCTGAAACGGAGAGATTACTTATGCGCGGTAATATAACTTAACGAGACTCTCTTAAACTCTTCGTTAAGTTTTATTATCTGCATATAAAATAAGTGGCAGAGTGTTTTATCAATGAAAAGTAATTATTAAAAAACTTTTAACGAGTTAAGAACTATATGTCGATAACAAAATTTAAGAAAATTAAAAAATAATCTTAATAATTTGCCGCACGATTTTGTAGCATTATAGATATTTGTAACATAATTTTCGCGTCGCATCCCCCTCGTAAAATTCGTATATTTTAATCTTCTCTCTCTCAATGACTTTTTGAAAAAATTGACAAAAAAAAACAAGTTTCAAGTCTGAGATTTCCTCTCGTACCGCGCTTGTTCCGCGAATTCGCAGCGATTAAACGCTGCGTTACTTTTTCATCAACGTCATGCCGGTGTCTACCTGCGGATGACACGATCTGTTACGAAGAGGCGCGGCGCAATTCTTCCTCTTATCCTCCCTTTTTCCCTGTCTCTTTCGCTTTTGCTGATGGTCGCCATACGGCGTGCGGTTATACCGAGAGGATGGGGAAAAAAAGGGAGATTTAAAATCTCGGACCGGCGGTCGTTCGGTGTAGCGGTACCGTTATTTTCGCAGCGTGAAGCGCGTGCCCGGCGTCAGCACGATCTCCTCGGTTAATCCCGTGGGATATGCCGCCTCGCCGGGATCACAAAGGATCTCGGCGATGAACCCCCGCATCGAGGAGCGACCGGAAAATACGCAGGACGCAGGCGCATTTCGCAAAGCGAGACCACCTGTTGGGGAGAAAGCGCGCTTTTATCGATCACGTTTTCCCGAAACGTGAGTTGCGGTATTTTCGGAGGATTTTTGCGGCGAGCCTCCATTACGAAACGCACGCAGCGAATATATCATCGACGGATATTTCGCGGTTGCGCCGATGTATGTCTTGTGGCAGGATTCACTTGGGGTAATGAAATAAAACGTTCCTCGTGGCGATTGTACTAACAAAGCAGTTCTGCGGTTATAGAAATATTTACCCATCATATAATCGCTCATCCCGACCTAGAACCGTATATTAGATGCTTATGACATGCGTGTCACGTAGTAAATCTCTTTGCGGAAAAAAGAAACGTCACGATTGATTGTTAGCTTGTCACAGCATAACGAAATATTCTCTTGTTTCAATAATAATCGCTCGTCTCATAATTAATTATTGACCTTTGGACTTTGTTTTATTAATTGGCTGCGACATTTGAAATTATCCTTCGTTTATTCGTGTAGGATAGACAAAACTTCTTATCCCTTGTCAAATTGAGATTATAATATATGTTAACTGTGTATTATTTGGATCTGTATATTTTATCCGACATGGGCAAATGATAAATAAGAGAAAAAATTATAATTGTACTCACTCTGCAAGAAGAAATCCTCCATCTCGCTCATTTCGATGTACGAACGCAAACTTGTTCGCAAACGTTTCATTATCAGGAACGGGCGTCGATAATCGGAATATTCGGTATCATCGACGAGAGGCAATCTGAAACAAATTACCGTCGTCAGAATCATCGAGTGAAAGCAGAGGAATCTCGCGATCGAGCCTGGGATTTCTGGCCGGTCGATAGCTCGAAGTGCTCCGCGAGTAATGGGGCAGGGGGTAACAACTCGAGTAATCTGCCTACGCAATTTTACTGGATCGGCTCGAGGCAGCCTCTCCTTTGCCGCCTGCCTGCCTCTCCCTCGCCACGGCTTTTGCACGTTTCATTTGCACGAACGCTCGTGGCGGCCCCGCGAGTTTGCGCGTGCAAAAGTCAGCGTGAAGTCGTAACAACCGAGTCGTTCTATAAGAGGGTTGGACACGCACATTGTGGCCGCGGGTTCTCTCATATGTATGCGCGTCGTACAGTAAATCTCTTCGCGAAAAGAAAAAAGAACCGTTTCGATCGATTATCATCGTCACGACGTAAGGGCGAAATATTTCTCTGGTCTCAGTTATATTCTCGCTCCTTTCGTTGCGATCGACGGTTGATCTTTAAATGCTGCTGTTATTAATACCAATTATGCTACATTGGAATGCTACATTGGAAATCATCTTTCATTTATTCGTATATCATAGAATGAAAAAAGTGATCGATTCCATATCAAATTGAGATTCTAAATTATTTATTAATTGGTATTAATATAGACACATACATATATATTTGCATTGATAAAAATAAAGACGCACAACGTCACGAGCTACTATATAAACTTGCCGAGATCGATGTAGGAATAAAATATTCGTGAAACCACACGTGGCGAAATGAGGACTCATAATTTCCTCGAGGCGACCGCGCAAAAAATGCGTATGTTGCAACACGTAAATATAACGGAATACGTTGTTTTTTCAATGTGCTTATTCATATGTCACATCATAAAATTTTTAAATTTATATTAAGCCGTGGCTGAAAAGCATTATTGACAGCTATATACATTAATAAAAAGATTCCGCACTTTTGTTGTAAGAGTAATAAAAATGTAATAATGAAAAATTTTGAAGTAAAATCATATGTTCGCAATTAGTTTAACAGATATATATGATACAAATAAAATAAATAATATTTATATTATATGGATGTTTCTCAAATATAAATATATCATATCATACTTGATAATAAAAAATGATTTCACTTATATTATCATAAAATTTAATTGCCTTCTTTCGAAACGTTAAATAGTTTTTTCCTTCGACTACATAATATATGTTTGATTTATAATATATTTTATTGCTAATCACTAATCACTAATAAGACTCTAGAAGAGTTTTCGGTTAGATTATTTCGCTTTAGCGAAAGTATGCAATAAAAGTATTCGTTGCACACAATCTATGATAATGGTTATATACTGCAAAATTTTAATAAATGAGACAGAAGCAGATGTGACGATAGTTTCGCGAGCGAGATAATTCACTTCTTTTTCTCCGCAGTGAAGACGCAAGGTGGGACCTGTCGCTAACGAACCGGTAAGACAACGACGCAACCGTAACACGCATAAAGTCCGAGGGAAACGAAGAATCGTAAAGTTTCCAACGGGCAGAGACATTAAAATCAAGGGACGGTACATTAACGCAAGGATAATGATCGCCCTGCGGCCGAGTGTGCCGCTGAAAAATAACTCGAGGTCGAATTAGTTTTCGTATCGCGCGGTTTGAATAAGCACACGATTTATGCCATCAGACGTACGTACATATCGTTACTGAAGCAACGATAGAATAAAAAACTATATATAAAATTATTAATTTAATATTCTGTTTATCGAAGCAGATGAGCGTCTTTTCTAGATCATGAAACAAGAATTAATCTAAATAATACGATACATATAATATAAAAATTGTATACGTATTTATCTAATTTTTTTAGAAAAATTCAACTTTGTCGAATTGACACATCGTTGCGCATCTCAATTATTGCGAAAATCCGCAGAAATGAATCTGATTCTACCGATCTCGATCGCGTTACCCTGCCTAGCCCTTTACTGCCAAACAAGGCCATCAAACGAGCGGGTACTGTGAAGGTGCCTCAAGGCGCGGGTGGGGATGGCGAAGCGTGGCGGAGCGTGTGCCTCGCTCGCCGAGCGTGGAGGACGGCTTCGTCGCCCGGAGCGCGGCGATTATCTTTCATTTGTGGTGCATCAATGAGAGAGAGAGAGAGAGAGAGAGAGAGAGAGAGAGAGAGAGAGAGAGAGAGAGAGAGAGAGAGAGAGAGAGAGAGAGAGAGAGAGTCGGTGGCCGCGTCGAACGCGTCTTCAACATCGATCGGGGCTTCTTTTCCCGAAGGCACACGCACGATCCCGGATCATCCTGCGCACCCGTCATTATCCACCTCATCGACGATTCATGGTCGGTGCATCGCGCGCCGATTGTGGACCGCGCTTGCACTTGATCGCGTACGCTAAGAATTGCGCGATTTTCCCGCACAGCCGCTGCGTCTCCTTAACGCCTGTGAAGCGCGGAAACGCGTCATTACGTGCGCGGATGCGCGTGCAACATTTCATTAGATTGTAAGCGCGGAATGCATAGAATGGCGATCGCAATCGTTTGAGATGCAGATCGAGATGCACGCGCCAGCCACTGCAAGAAAATTCGCCTCGCGCTTTTCCCTCTTCTTTCCGTTCCCGAAAAATGACGTTTCGATCGTTGGAAAGAATAAACAAGATTGAATGTTGGTCTTTTTTTTTTTAAGTCTAAGCAATGAGCAACAATGGTCCAGCTGATCGTGATAAATAATAAAAATACTAAACGCACAACAACTCTCTAGAATTATTGCAATTAATTATTGTAAATCGGCACAATTTAATTATTATTAATAAATTGCTTCTTGAATAGTTATTCACTCATATCATTTTGAAATATTTTATATTAAAAAATACTATATAAAATATAATCCTATTGTTAATTATTGCGGATTATTCTTCGTCGCAGCAACGTGCAAATCTGCACCACGCACCTTCTGTTCAACGTGCGCGTAGAGAGGGCTTGCCAGAGAGCTGCCAATTAAAAAAGAGACCCACGTGAATTCCCGAGCCCGTGTTCCTTTGATCGCCGACCGACGGCGCAGAAAATTAATTCGGCAAATTACGCGATGCGGGATAAGAGCGGGCGAGAACCCGGGTCACCGGGGCTCCTACGATTCCGCCGTGTCGGCGGCCATCCATATGTGTATAGTACGCATACGAGCTTTTAACGATATGGAACGCTGGAAGGTTACGCCGCATATAACCGTCGGTTATCCGAATAACATTCCGAGCATCTTACGAGCGGTCACGCGATATTCCCCGGGGTCCTGAACATTCGTTTCTATAAGACGGTTGCATTATCCCGGAATCCGCCCGACGAATCGTCCTTTCCCACGAAGGGCCCCTTCTCGCTCTGACTCCCCTGTTCGCGTCGGTTCATTCCTTCCTTCCTTCCTCCCTTCTTCAAACGCGGCGTGGCGTACCCTCTCACCGAAGGGATTTCGCGTGTGCATAAGTCCCGGCATCCAATTAATTATCCGACGTCTAATTGCCGCAATAATTATGAGCGCGCAAACCGAGCAATAAAATGTATAATTGTACATATGGATCCAGCTTCGCTGTTAGGCACATATGTGCGATTCGATTGCTATTCGCTGAATAGCAAGACGTGATCGGAATCCGGAATTTTATCTCCGTACTTAAGTCTATTGTAAAATTTAAAATAATATATGATGGTAAATATTGATTTGAACAATAATAGAATTAAATTTCTTATTCTCATTTTTAGCTATAATGATTAATTATCATGTCTTCTTTTAATGCCTAAATATTTTCCTTAATTATATCCCTAACGGGTTAACTACCGAAATAACTTGTTGCGCGATCAAGTCGTCGAAACCTTCAGACAGAATCCGTTTTTCTTATTTCGATACGCTATTTGCCGCAGGTAACAATTTCTTGCGGACACTCGTAATATATTAGCCACATAAGAGTACATATGTATACATACATACTATATCACAATTGCAATCGGTCAAGAAAAGAAATAGTATATATCTCGTGGCAAACAATAAGCGCCGTAAATGACAAAGTCTACTTTTATTGTCTCACAATATCGCTTTCGATCGATATAAATCGAGACCGTGTAATCGTTTAAACATTACAAATTCGTCCAATTACGCACGTTTATGATTATATTATATATATTAAGTGGCTACAAATACAGAGCGAATTATATTTTTGTGCGAGCATAATTTTCGCAATCGTAATATTCTGTCAATTACGCGCGTGATCGTCATTAATTGTTTTCGCGAATGTCATACGAGTGTCATAAAAATCAGCAAAGAAGCGACAAAGGATAAACAGCGAGAGAAAGATAAGAAGAGACGAAAGATCCAAAGAAGTGAAAGAATATTAGATTGGGATAATAACGAAAAATTATTTCCGAGATAAATCCCGCATGTATCAAAGATTATTTGTTTTGTGTTAAAGAAATTAGTCATTATGGTGTTGTTCGCCCACAATATTATCGTTTTATCTATCACGTGGTACATTCTGTAATTCTCAATGGAAAAACGCGAGATGCAAGAAAGAGAATATTCGCATAATTTATTGCTCATTGTCAAAGAATTGTAGTAATTAGATGCGATGCAGGAAGTCATGGTACATTCCGATTTATATGGGAAAATTTTTTCTTTGTTGACTCAATATTTATCCGTCAGAAATAATCTATCAATCTCAATTATCTTATGACAAGCTCTATCATATTTAAACTTGGTTTATCTTATCGCGATAAATAGTTGTTCGAGAATTTTCTAGTTTGTGTATTCTTAGGATTTTGAAAAAAATTCAACCAATTCTTATACACAGTTGGAAAATTTGTGTTTTCTTGTTAAAAACGGTCCCCGTTAAAATTTTTGTGTTAAATATTTAATACATTCATGTGTTAAATTAACATATTGCTGTTGTGTTAATTGAACTCAAATGTTAAATTATTAAAATAACTGAAGAAAAGTGTAAAAATAACAATGTGTATTTACTTTTAATTTTACACAATAAATATGTTCGATATTATTAGTGACAAGATTTATCTGTTAAAATTTACAGAAAAAAAATGTTAATTTTACTTTATAATATAAGTGGGAATGATAAAATGTAAAATTAACAATGTTTTTAGTTAATTTTTACATGAAAACTATGTTAATTTAACACAAAATTTATTTTAAGTTTACTTGAAGTTTGCATTTATTTTATGTTAAAATATTAACACAGTATTCGTGTCATCATTTAACATATCCGTATTATGTTAAATTAACACAAAAATTTCTGTGGACCGTTTGGGACATGTGATATTTGTTAAATTTAACACAAATTTTTCAACTGTGTAGTATTTTTATTTCTATATAAAAGAAAGGTTTTTAGTGTAAGTTATCGTATAATTAAATATCAAATATTTATATTGTAATTATTTATCTAGTCTACTCTCGATAATTACGTATTTATGCCTTATCAAACACAAAATTAAAAATATACAAAAAATATTCTTTCATATCAGAAAGTATACGGTCATTTAATTTTTGTTCGCACAGGCGGATTATGAGGATCCCCCCATAAAATCAAGGTCGCGCGATCCATATAGGCACAGCGGGATTTCCATTATCCTCCCAGACACAGGAGCAGATGCGAGCGGACCTCACGCGATTTAATTACGTCTAATTAGCCGGCGTGGCGGCCGGTAAGCTGAAGGCCTAGCGTTGATTTTCTTACCGCTACTTATTCCATTCCCGCTTCTCATTCTTCCTCCCTTCGTATATGTACATATATGTCTTCGTTGTCGTTCTCTTTCCACCGAAACAAAACAGCACGCCCGTTAAGTACGGGCATAATATCCACGATGAATGTCACGGCGTTTCCACGAGTCGAAGAAGAAACCCTCTTAAAACGGCGTCGAATAAATACGGAGAGGGGCATAAATTCTTTTTGCGTTTTATGCGCGATATTAAAGACGCGAACCCTTTTAATGGAGCGCAGCGCGCCGAAAGCCGCATCGGCTAAATCGCGGGATTAAATTTGGGGGATCATGAAATAAGCCACGAAAGAATGTTTTGATATTATTACGCTGCTCGCTGAACAGAAATCGTAACGGTATTACGATTTCTGCACGCCTCGGGCAGCGGCGGACTTTTTAAGCCCTTGCGCTGGCTGTATATTATCGTTTAATTGTTATTTTACGGGCGACACTTTATCTGCGTCGTTAAGCGCGATCGAGAAGAAGGAAAACGCGAGAAGCTGCGGCGGATTTCGTTAATTTTGTCGCTCGCCGATGATCGTATTGTATATCGACCGATCGTTCCGTTGGTCTTTCGTGGTAATAATGGAATCTCAAAGTGATAATTGTTAAATCATTTCTCTTCGAAATCCTGTTTTTCTTTTTTGTACGAAAATAATGGCGGCATTCGGCACGTGTGGTGCTTGAACATTTCAAACGGTCGTAAAATGAAATCACGAGCAGCTCAATATAATTTTACCGCATTCAAATTAAAACAATGTAATTAACATGCATTTTAGGTGTTCGTACATAACAACATATGGCTCCCTTGTGCCTCGTAAGTAGGCGAATATATGAATCACGATATATGTTATTCATCTAGTTTCTGAAAAGTCGAGGCTAATCGATGCATATCGATCTTATTTGGTCCCAGATTTTTCATCAATATTAAAAAAAATATATGCAAAAATTTTCTGATTATATAAATTTTTATTACAAAGAGTCGCATATAAAAAAATATTCTACCACAATAAGTTTAAAGGGTATGAGATTTTGAGATAACCATTTGGAAAAAAATCTTCGAAATAGACTCGACTAGATGCGACGATAAATCACGTCACATTATTGCGGAGTTAAATGCGGGAAAGCTGAGAGTTAAATAGTCGGTCGCGAATGTTATGTTAATTCGAAGAACTTTATTAGCAGCGTAAATCACCGATCGCGCGCGTCCATAGTCGGCACAATATATAACTTTCCAAATATTTTTTTTCTTTTTTTCAAGAAAGAGAGAGTCTCGCGGTAAAGCCGCTTTCACGAACTACACCATAACGGACAAAAGAGTATTTCAAAAATATCGCCGCGCGACAGCGGGGTAAAATTTTACGATCGCAGCTGCGGATCTGCTGTCCGGACCTACGTGGATATTTCAGCAGAATATTTGCAAAGTATTTGCCAAATCCATTAACTTTGTAATTTAAGATCGTCGTGGAGATGTATTTCACAAAGATGCGAAACGATATTGGCGACTATTAACTGGAATATATATATTGTATATTTTTCTCGAATCTCTCTCTTTTATTCGCGAGCATTTGCAAATGACTCGTAAAACTAATTTCGCGAAAGAATGTTAAATCGCGCGAAGGAATTTTCCAAATATTTCAAATTTCTTGTCTTTAATTTCTCGCGACGAAAATTTTTGACGCGACGTTTCTACCCCTGCTGCTCGAACAAATTAGTTGCGTTTGTCGGTTAAAAACTGAACGCCTCGTGCGCTCACAACTCGATGATTTCGCTACTACTACTTATCAATTAACATCGTTTTACATCCTGCTTCCGGTCGATGGAAATGCCACCTTGCCAGATGGCACTCGTTGAGAATGTACTGTGTTATACGCCTGTCACCTCGAAATGCACGTGTGCGCGCGTAAACGTGCGTGTCGACGAATATATACGCGACAAGTACATATGTTGCGTAAATCTTTCGATAATTGATAAATTTTTCGATAATCTTTATCACATATTTATTTTCTCAATCTCTTCTCAATCTCTCTTTTCGTCAATCATATTTCTAATATTAAAGATATTAGAAATATCAAAATATTAAAGAAAATAATGTTGATAATATGTAATACGATTATCATAAAATCACGTTCATTTATCAATAAAAAAGCAAAAGGTGCCTAATCATCTTATCAATATCACTCTGTAAAATGCATATCATGCGTCAAATCTTTCGATCTTGATTTCCAACGACAAAACACTCGAGTCATTCTTGAATGATAGATTAAAAGAAAACACACAGTTTAAAATTCAATTTACTCGCTCGACTATTTTATAGCCTCTGCCATCGCTTTCGAAAACGACTGTCAGGTCTGAACGTCGAGGTATATCTGGTTTGCGTGAAATTTGTGCGGAAAGTATATTGCGGATCAATACGCGATCGGAGATCCAAAGAGATCCGTGTGAAAGGTTGTCGAGCAAATTTACCACAAGCGTGGTGGGACCTCTAATTTGCGCTCTCGGATATTTTTATCGGCCGGTAGAGCACTTTCGAGGGCTAATGATGCCGCGCCGCGGCAAAGAGAGAAGAGCACAGCAAAGAGTGTCGGCGTTCATCGTGTGGCGCGCATCTTATTTGCATTTTTTTCGGCGAGTTTCATTAACCCATGACCCGGCCGGGCATAAGGAAGCGGCGAGCGCGTAAAATAAGCCCGGCTGAATATTCATACCGGATCGGGCAGTAAATACGGTCGATAAATTCCGGAATTTCTTTCGTGAATTCCGAGGAATGGAGGAGAGCACCCAGGAAGAGCTTCCCGCTGCCTTTTTTCCCTTCTGACTCTGGCACGGGGTCCGCGAATGATCGGCTCGCGCGAGATTCGTGCCAAAGTATAAAATAGACGATCGTTAGCCGTCGCGATCGTGGCTGTTCGTCACGAGGTTATCGCTATATGAACTTTCCTCCGGCCTCTTTACGGAAAGAACGCGGGGAAACTATAATTCAGTCAGAGGATATACTTGTCGACTTATCAACGAAAATTTCTCTACACTTTGCACAAAAAAGACCTGCCTCCTAAAAAAATTATTTAAATAATTAAAATAAATATTAATTATTTCTAGAATATTTTAGTACGTGCGAGTTTACAAATAATAAAAATAATTATATATGTATTTAATAATATTTTATATATTTGAAATTATTATTATATAAGTGCCAGATTATTCTCTAGATAATAATTCTTTTTTACCGGGCCATATCCGGTGGTAGCTGAAGAACTATATTTGAAGCTTTGACCCCGAGCGAACCTGAACCGAGAAAGATCTATCTCGGGAAGTACAAATTAGAGGGTCGATCCCCGGCAATCCAACCCTTTCTCGAAGCGCACACCCCCACACTCGTTTCTCGCTACAGGTGCACCATCGACTAATGGACGAAACGAGTTCCCGAGATATTGCAGCATCATTATAAAACGTTTATTTCGGCGTAAAAGTCAAAGTGCATCGCGTCTGCCCCCACGTCGGTCGAGCCCTAACCCCCCCGATGACTCGCGCGAATAGAAACTCTCTTTCTTTATATCGCGGTTACCTCGTCCCTTTTCCCTCGAGACGCCCTCGCGATATCCACGCGTGAAGTAGTAGTAGGCCTCGATCTTTCACGCGTTTTAGACACGTTCGCAATGAAAAGGTGCGGACAGCCGTTGGGAACGTGATGTCTGTCCGCCCACTTGAATGTAACAATCTGATTCGCACTGAAGCAATTTTTAGGTAATAGCACGTCTGGCGTCGCCTCTCGGACTTCTAATACTCCGATGGCTCTTTTCGTACTGTATAAACGGCGTATAAAAATATAATTTTATATCTTTTTATATTTCAGTCAAGATAGGTATCGTATTAAAATGCAGAAACATATGAGCAACATGTTGCGTTATGACATATCAAGCGACGGAAAAAGAGGAATCGCAGTATCTCGGGATTTCAATCGCGTGCATTCGTAGTCAACTCGGGGATCGTAAATATGAAACCAGTTTGCAACACGTCATGTAGATCCGAGATTACTTGACCGCTACTTTGCACACACAGGTGCGGCTTGTATCTATTTTATAAATTTTTCATTGAATTTTTTATTTGATATACGCAAAAGGTATATACAACGAGACACGCGCGTAAGCTTGTATATCGAACAATCGGTAGCTGTATAAAACACGAAATAACGATGAGCAAATGACAATTCGAACTTGGAAGAAAGCGTTCGTGATGCTGCCACCAGCTAGCGAAATATTTGTCACAAAAATCGTAAAATCTCGCGTGAAATGCCCCTGTCGCGCACTTGTCAATATCTTTATCCCCTGCACTAAAAAAAATGATTTTGCAACTATAGCAAAAATTTTGTAGGTGCGAAAAATTAACTGAGGTAGATAAACAGTTAGCAAATATTGTAATATCGTATATATTTTGCACGTAATCAATCTAAATGACAGAGACAGAACTAAAAAATTATATCTGTGACAAACGATAATTCTATCTGTGACAAACGATAATTCTATCTGTGACAAACGATAATTCTATCTGTGACAAACGATATTCTATCAGATACAAAAAATAGCGATAATTTTTGTTGCGACATCTAGAAATTTTTTTGCATGTGTATTAAACCGTCATATCGAGTTGTTCGCGGGCCGAACATGAGGGTCCCCCATCTTCGACGTAAATCGACCCGGGCCCTTCGTTTCTTCTCGCGAAATTACTCCGCCGGCGCTATATTTACACGCACGCGTGTGGATTACGTGTGTGTACCTTTATTACCTCTCTGAGATAAAAAAATCGCGGAAGTCTCGGAGCACATGCCTCGGTAATCGATGCCACCTGTTCGTGCGCTCTGCGTGCGGACGAAATACAGTTGGACGACTCGGGTGCATCGTAAGAGAATGTAACGGGTACCGATACGAATCGAGGTATTTTCGGGTCGCCAACATGTTGAAACACCAATTATAGCGTTGAGAGTAAAGTGACATAAGCGCAGAATGAGATTAAATGCACGTCGCAAATCGAAATAAATTCCAATAAATGTGACTTCTCGGAATGCGAACTCGAAAATCGCGTCCGTAAATATATACATTTATTTCGCTGTCAACTTTCTTCGCAGAAAACGTAAACAAATAATTAAATTAAAAATGAAAAATCAGATTTAAAATCACATTATATCAGATTTAAAAGTCAGATTTAAGAGATCACACATTATATATTCTGATCTTAAGATCAGAATATATGTGTTTCGCAATTATTAATAGCACATATCTTTCCAATATATGTATGTATGTGGAACATTGAAAGTTATCGAAACTTTAGTATTTTTTCGGATCATTATTCGTGCTTCTATTTCATTCCGCACGACGAAACCGCGATCAAAAACCGCAGGTTTCACGACACTTCTGAGAAGCGGTTGAATCCCCCGATGGTCAACTATCGCAAATTTTTCCACGAGGCGGTTCCGAGGCATTAACCGCGACCTGGCAAAGACAGAAGGGTACCGTCTCGTATTCCCTGAATATTGCCTAGAACGGTTTCCACGAGGGACCACCTGTAGGGCCCGCCGACAAACCGCTAGCAAACCGCAAGACGCGGTAATTACGCCGGGGAACCCAAAAGTAAAGGCGCACACTGGGAGGGGGAAAGGGCGAGAAGAGAGCGAGCGGGGTCGCCGTTGGGCGAAACGAAAAAAAAAAAAAAAAAAAATACAAGTCGAAACAAAACGGCGAAACCACATAAAAAAGCACTTAAAGGAGAACGGGCGCAGGCAGAAAACGGGCGCAGGCAGTGACGCGCCGAGAGGAGGCTGAAGAAGGCAGAATTTTCGAGAAGACGAGGATGAGAAAGAAGAGAGGAGACGAAAAGGAGAGAAGGAAGAGTTGCGGGCACGGGTGCACGGAGCGTGACAGTGGGTGCACGAGCACCTGCCCATTCTCGACGGAACTCCACCGGGTCCGTGATTTATGGAAACAAAGGACGGGCGGGCGGGAGACACACAGGATGTGCGCAGCATCCCTGCCGCGTTTCACCACGAGGCGATTCTGTCGAGAGGTAAGGAAGCTGACGCTCTCGGGATACCTGAACTTGGGAAAAATTTCTCACCCATTTCTCGCGAATCCCCCGCATCGAAAGTATCTTATCGACGCTCGGCTTTAAACAGTTTAAACTTATAGAATTGATATGAAACATGACGATAAAGATCCTGTATGGCGTGAGATAAAATACGATAAATGTTGACTATCGCGATGATTATTAGAATGTTCATCATCAGAAGAGAGTTAAATTTTGTCGCATAAAAATAAATTTCGCAGTGTTCAAATTAAATTTTTTTCCTATTTTCGATTTAATATCTACTTTGATATTTAATCAAGATCATAATAATCAGATAATCACATCATTTTTTAAAAATTATTTATAATTATACCGAAAGCTTTTTTTTCAAATGTCTAAATACGAAACTATTCACTTATTTAGTTGAAATACAAAATAAAAGCTTAATTCTTCTTATCAAACTTCTTAATAAACTTATCAAAATTCTTTAAAAGCGATAAATGTGAGAAAATTGAGATTGAAAATAGGAGTAAAATTTCGGATAAACTTGCGACTACTATATAAAAACATTTTTTAAAAATCATCGCATCAAAACGCGACCATGTCTGATAATTTATGTAGCATATCTCTCTACCGGCCACCGCGTGGCATACTAAATTATTAATACGCTTATATTCGCAAGGGCATCGAAGGTACTGAAGGAAGGCATAAAATTTAAGGACGTAACCGGTAGAGGGTCACGCGAGGGTCGACTCCGGCGAAATTTACAATCCATTTAGGCGATACGTACGCGTCTCTCCAACGTGTAATCACCCTTCTCTAGCTGCGTAAAGTCCCGGTAATTAGCCATCAGTCTCCCCTATTACTTGCCGCGCGTATAAACTCGAAACTTTATTTATTTCGCCGCGCCGGAAAATAAATCTCCCGTCGTCTGAGCGCGAATCTCCGCGCTCATCGCAAACAACCCGGTACGTCGGTCGATGTTCGACGCGATTTTTTCATCGACAAATAGCCGTAACATAATAACCGTTAATAACCGTCTTTGCGGCAGCAGGACTGCCGCTAAGTATCAACGCGTGGGCGAGAAGATTCCGGGACGGCCCACAGCAGGTTGCTTATATACAAGACCAGCCGTTCCAGAGGAAGAAAGAGAGAGGAAGATGGACCCAAATATCCTTTCTATGTAGTTGAATCTCCTCTTTGTAGACAAGTACATTATATACTGCACAATAGTACAAGAATCAGAAATACATCACAATTCCGAATCGAAGCTAGGTGCTTCATAACGTATGTTTTGCGCCGCGTTCTTCCCCGAGGGGATGCTGTCTCGGAATAAATGGCTCTCTCACCTCTGTCCGTTCTAAGGCCGTCGCCTCGTAAATCGCGACTCGGGGCCCTTCGCACGCAATTGCGTGGCACGCGAAGTAATGTCAGGCCGTGTCGCGGATCGGTCGCGCCCACGCTGAGCGTATGAGGACATTAACGCAACAACTGGACCGAAGAAGCTGTAAAACAGCGTTACGTGACGTAGCCGGTCTCCGCGCCGCGTTCTTCTTCATTTCCCTTCCTCCCCGAGGCTCTATCGTCACGGCTTTCTCGTCCTGCTTTCGCTCTTTCTCTCTCCTCTCCAGTACGGCACGAGTGCGCACTTCCTCGATACTTACGATCGTCCTCGGATAGTTTTATTCTGTCTGGCCGCGTGGGCGGGATACGGGGACTTAGGGACCATCTCTGTTCGCCGATTACACACTCTCTCTTTGTCTCTTTGTCCATTCTCTTCTCCCCCGAATCTACAATACATCCCTCGCATTCGGACTTTTGCACGACCATCTCTGGTCAGCGCGATACCATCGTGAGAAAAATTGAATGAAATTTCACAGTGATTTCACGCGCACTAAAGTGGGACGCGATGTCGGTCACGAGATCCCAGAGACCCCAGAGAAGGCGCGCTTTTATCAGAGATGATATCGCGCGGCAATAAAGTAAGGCAGACGAGACGTCCTCCTCCTCGTCGGCGCGAACGAGTATTTCAGCGTGTTCTTCTAACGTTATACCTGGACGCGCGGGCGCGAGAAAGTTGAACGCGCGACGTTTAAATAAATGGACATAAAACGGCGACGATAAGAATCTCGGCTCGAAAGTAAAGCGCGTCTGAGCAGCCTGGAACCTCGACGACGATGACAACAAGGTTTTACGTAACTGCGCGTGTTTCACCTCTCCCGAGGATTAACAATGTGTCCGTTTACCATCAGTCCGGATCAGCTCGCGTTCGATTTTACTGCGAATTTTACGCGCATTTACACGTCCTATTCACGACGCAAAAGAGAGGTCTTCGATCGGGTTCGCGTTCGGCGCCGATCGATCGATAGGAAACGCGCGGATGTAAAGTTTTATATACGTCGCAGATATGGAACGTCGAATCGTGCATATAACTCAATAGGAAACATTTGGTCTCGCGTGGGCGCGAGATATTACACGTGGCGGTATATTTTATATACGTCGCTGCGATCTTGCGGAGCTAAATTATCCAAGTACGCTTCGCTCTCGTACGAGACACCGCAAAGAGAGCAACGGGGGAGATCATAGGAGCCAGGCGTTGACGGTAATGTGGCGCCGTATATTCCGAACAACGCTCTCGGCAGCGTGCGAGCTGACCGTCCTGAACCAGCGGCTTATGCTTTATACCGACCATGCGGGTCTTATATCATAATAATGCAACGTGTCCTGACGCGCACGTGCGCGCCCCCGAGTCCCTCACGATTATATCCTTATGTACCTAGCGCGACCTGCTCGAGGCAGCGGAGAAATGTCGATGTACACATAATACCTCTATTGAAACATTGCAAGACTATCCCATAATTATAGAGCTCTCAATTGATTCAAAATTGTTTTTAAATTCTTTCCCCCTAATTATTAATATATATGCTAGAAGAATTAAATACTCGAGCCTTATTTTATGGATATCCTGATATTTTTGAATTCGTATTCTCGTTTCTCGACTCAGTTCTTACCAGGGCGACGCCGTCCTCGATAACGAAGGGCCGCCTCGAGTGTTCTCTCTCTTGGGATACCACTCAAAGGTTAAAGAACGTTTTAAGTTCTGAGGCCCACGATCTCTTCTCGCAGCGCGTTATTTTTTTGTCGCTCCGGTCGACCAGACAAAAGCCACTTCGAGACGATGAGGAGGAGACTCTCTCTCTCGCGTGGGCCCGGAGGCGAGGGCACCAGTTTGGTTTTCGGGCAGCGAAGAGAGGAGCGCGCCTCGTGGAGGACCGAAGGGCCACCTGCCATATACCGCGGACCCCTCGCTCTTTCCCCCTTTTTTACGTTCGCCTTATTAGCTATTATTATACGCGTGCTTTGGCTCCGCGGTCTCAACGGGACGGAACCGCTCGCGCCTGTTTAGAAATATTTCACGAAACGTTTTCGACTTAGCCCGACGCCGGGGAGTTCGTTAATCCTTGGACGTAGCCTAAACAAGCCCGAGGACCCACGATTTCGTAGTGACTTTGACCATGATTCTGGCACGCGGGATCACGTACGTCTCCGTCGCGAAGACCTTTAGAACGTCGACCGGATTCTTGTTAAAGAAAAAGAAAAAAAAAAGATAAAACTCAGCCAACTTATCGAGAACTTATCGTGCTGGGTTATCTTTGAGCGCATCCGGTGGTATTGCTCGATCACGCGAATCGGATTAATCGATATCGAGGACAATCGTAATATGCCGAGTTCGTTGAACCATGTTGTATTGGAAACGCGATCCTAAACAATTATCTACAAGGCTCCTTCGGAGATTCTCGATAATGCAACTTTACGGGCAATTATCCGTGACGTAATTGCATATGAATATCTTAGAACGCGGAAGCAACTTGGTACTGACGAGATAAGCAATGTTGTTTCATTAAAAATTCTTTAGTTCCTGCATTAAGAATATTTAGCGTGATGCATTATATGAAAACAAAAAATAAATAAATAAGTATATATATAAAAAGAAAAAAGAAAAAAAATTCAAACCGGTTATTTTCAAAGAAAAACATAAAATAGCACGTTGCTTCTACAAGATTATTGCATTTCGCCAATAAATGACATTTTTCAATCAAAAAATATTAATAACTTAAAGATATTCAAATCTGACATTTTAAAAAACTGACGAGAAACATCTTAATTGTGAACTTAATCAAAAAGCAGCCATGATTTGAATTTGATTTGCAAAAATCTTATCTTGAAGAACAAAAAGGCAACGACGTAGTCAAGAAAAAAAAAATATATTGCTCGACCTGCTAATTTTCTGATAATAGAACCGTGAAATGGATTAATTATTACATATTTCTCCTGTTTACACCCCTAAGTGAGAAATAACACCGATTATGTAAGATTTTATGAATCATACTTATGCCTTGACAGCTGATAATAAATTGTTAAGAATATCGGGATGACGAACACAATTGAGAATAATTGATATATAATTGATATATAATTGATTATTTGAGCTTCCGTAAAATCGAACAAAAAGAAACAAAGCTGTGAGTTCCGTTCGAGAAAGCCTCGCGTGTGCGTGCCTTGCATATTCCAGTTCTCGAATGAAACGCGTCTTGGAGATATCCTTAACGAGGCACGTGCGTGCCCGCGCGATACGCACGCACAACATATATACACAACCGCGTGCGCAATGAAAGAAAACGAGCAACGGGAAAGGAAGGACGTTGAGCACGATAATCGGTAATTTATCGCTGTTTTGGAATTGGCCACTCTTGGAATTCGGTTCTCAGCCGGTGGCTCGGCGTGTTTAAAAACGCGTTTGTATTCGATCGTTCGTCGTGAATTAAATCGGCGCGATCGCGGAGGAGGGAGAGAAAACCGGGGCCGGGGAGAGAGAGACCAATAAAATCTGACGCGCCGAAACAACCGGGAGAGGCTTGGCAATCCGTGTCGTCGTTTCCGTCATTGTGCCGCGATAATAATACGCGCGACCTGTCCCCGACGGCATTTTTAATCCAGCCTCGGTATGCCTTAGCTTTAGCGCCGACACGGCTTTCAGAAAAGCCGGCGCGACGACTTTCAAAGGCGTGGCGCCTCTGCTCGCCTCCAGCGAGCGAATATTTCAGCTTTTACTCGCTCGTGCCAAACTCGCGCCCTCGCGAAGAATCGCGATTATTACGCACACAAAGTCATTATCCGCAATATATATTTCGTACAATAATAATTCGTTGATGGTGTGCATAGCATGGAAATTCAATTAATTTTTTTTTTTCTAACGCAATCTATAGATTTTTCAAAATGCTATAAGAGTGCGACCATGAATTCGTTCGAGAGATGTAAAATAAGAACGCTTTTTTTATATTTGGTCCGCGCATTTCTCCTCTCCGTTAGCTTATTCGTTTTCGTCCAAGGTGGAAAGAGGAAACTGTAATCTCTGGTCGCGACAGGGTGCCGAGATAGAGGCAATCTGCAAACACGAATTGGCCATTTGGCGGGTGTGGTGACGCATATGCGCGCGCGGCATAATTTGCTTTGGTACCATAGGCCCCGTTTCTTTTTCTCTCAAGATTCGCAATTCGTTCCTGCAGTAATGCACAACATTCGGTATTCTATTCGTATCTATATAATTTCGTAAGCATTATAATTATAATAATATAATATAATTATTACTGATAGCAATAAGCTATTTTCTAGTGATATAATTTACATTAAAATAAAAAGAAACAGATTTTTGTAAAAAAAATTGTTTGATTGTGATAAAAAAAATATATTTAGCCATACTTCTACCAAATTTATTTTACTACCATTTTGAATCAGTTTAATGATTTATTTTAACAATGAAAAAAATAACAGAGCTGTGTCGCAATCTAGTCTTGTAATCTAATCCTGCGAGCGAGCCATAGATGGAGGAGAGCCTATCGTAACATGAAAAAAAGTTGCTTGTGAAAGGGCCCTAACTTTTGAGGCTGGCAATTATGCCGGTATTTACTGCCGCGACCTCTCCCGAAAACCATTGTGCTCGTGCCTGCATTTGCATCCCCCGCAAGCAAGCGCGACTGTCGATTGTTTTAATAGCCGCTCCCGCAGGCCTCAACCCATAAACTTCATTGTTTAGGCACGCCTTTTTGGCCAGTCGGCCACGACATGGAAACCAACAACGAAGTAAAACATATAGAGCTCGCCAAAACTCCAATACCGCGTAACAAAACATACACATTTCAAGATATATAGTTTTCTCCCTTTCTCTATATATTTCTCCCTTTCTTCGCGAAAATAAGTGTCTCGTATCTTGCACCTAAGGATCTTGAATATTCAGGCCTCAATCTCGAAGAAGAAAAATGCGAAGAATATCCTCGTGAAAATATCCATTTGAAATTTCAACCTGCCGCGCGAAGGGCAATCTTTTTTTTTTTCTTTTTTGAAGAGGGTTAGAACGAAATAAATTTCCATTCTGTCCCGGATGAGAGCTCGTGGGAGTGTCCTGATGGAAAGTCTTTAGTTTGAAATAAATCTAAAACGGGCTATCTACGAGATTTTCCGACCACCCTGCTATAAAACACAAAGTCCTATTGATTTATCTAATAATCTATCTAAAATTTTATAATGCTTCCTTCCGAACGTTCATTATATCTAGATGTCGTAAAACGTGGTATTTGAATTATATTTTCGAGAATATGCATGATCATGACGGCTAGATCGAGAGTTTAGTTCCGTGCGCATGCACAACAACCATTTAATTATTCTTGTTACAGAACACGCAACGCACGTCGTTAAATCTACAAAGATATCTTTTATAGATGCCGCGCAATTGCGAGCAGTCGGCGGAGGCCTTGGTAGGAATGGTTCACGTGGAAACGCGCGGCTCGCGTGCATCGTGCAGCGGTTTATTAAGAAATTAACAATGAACTCTCGCGCGCAATCGATAAATTAAAGCCAGTAAAACGGCCGCCGCGTGCTGCGCGTGGCCGACGAATCCGGAGAGTTAAATTAAATAGCGCAATTAAATAGCAGTTTGTACTCGCTGCTCTTAGATGCGCTAGGACCGCTAGAAGATAATCACCTCGAAGGTTTTAATCGACGGAACCCGGGGATAATCAAAGTGATTTAGCGTGCAGGCGACGCCACGGGGTGCCCGGTCGCTCCCCTGCCGCTCGAGTGGACCTGAAGAGACTCCGAAGGCAACCCGAAAACCTGCAGGGAGCGCATCGCCGCGACTCCTCGGCCATCGTCCAACCGCACACCATCGATTGCGGATTCACCTGCCTGATGCGCCCAACGGAAGTCTCAGCACCTCTCCGAGAAACCGGAGATTGAGTGAGGGGAAAACGGATGATGAGGATGATGGCGCCGAAACTGACGAATTCAATGAGTATTCCGTGTTGTGTCCCGTGGATTTGATCGATGACCCGCTCTCGGAAGTCGAGACTCTGACTACATCCTTATCTCGTCGGGTTTCTTTTTCTGACCGCTTCCTGTTCTCTTTAAGTGGGTCGCCGATAACGTCGAAATGATGAACCGTTAAAAAAAATGAGTTACAGACAAGAAGTTTTCATTCGTCCGCTTAGTGAGAGCGTTTTAACATTTCCGGAAAACGGTAGATAACATTTTTTACCGGAGTGTACGCGCTCGCTTGTCGTCCGTAAACTAATTAAAGGAACGATACATCTCGAGATAAGACGAACAAAAGGATCCCGCCGATAATTAAGAGACACCCTCGTGAATGGCAGTCAAAGTCTCTCCTTCGGATTGACCGCGCCGAAAACTCGATCTACATTGAACTTCCACACATGGTGTTTGACAAAAAACAGGAGTATATATACATCACTCTTATGGGGAACCGGCAAGAGAGAGTTCTATGCGCTATCCTAATTAACGTAAGGTTCCTCTGATGAGGCGTTCGACGCTCTCAAGTCCCGAACTCGGTGATGCATTGTCTTGAGAATTAGTTCCCGTGTGCATGCACGCTCACAGAAACCCGCGCACTCAATCCTCGTGCAGATCGCCCCGTGAGAGCGGGATACTTCCCTTGCTCTCCCCGCAGTCGATCACTTTAATCGATTTTGCCTGAGCCGGCGCGCAAGAACCGAACGGATCGTTAGATCGGTCTGATGAATGGCTGAATTATCGGCGCGGAGCCGCCAATGAATATCGTTAATGAGGGTGGCGCGTTTCTCGATGGTGGATTCGCATAAATTTATATACCGACTGCCCGGGCTTCTCCATCAAAATTTTATCATTGCATCGTCTTTTTTCTCCGCGCGGAAGATTGAGACCTAGAGAAGGTTCTTAATTAATTCCCATAACTTTCAGACGTTAATTCGTTCTGCGATTTAACTTAAGTTTCGGATCTCTTTTCTCCAAACGTTTTCCGCAAAATTCTCGGGTCGATACGAAAGACTTTGGTACCCGCTTCTTCGGTGGTCGCAGAATGATTCACAGTTCTCGGCGTGTCCACAAAGAAAGCGAAGACTGATGCTCATAATTAAATTCTATTGTTCCGTGGCATTTACGGGACAAAAGCCGGCGAATGAAACGCCCCGGTAAAATCTGGCGTGAAACTGAAACAATAGATAGAAAAAGTTCGGTCGCTTTCAAGCAGGAAACACCGGTCCGTTTTCCGAGAGGTTGCAATTCGTCGGGGTTACGGAACAGAAGTTACGAGGTTGTCGCACGCGCGGATTTTAGCGTGCTGAGATGCCGTTTAACGGTGAAAATCTACCGCATTTTGGAGATGAAACAATGGAGAGAAGCGGCAACGTCGAAGATAAAAGTCATCTTGATTTGAAACAATGCTGGTATCCATGGCGGACGCGACATGATGAATGAACGTCGGAACGAAGGCTCGTTTCGAGAGATGCGCTCTGAAGAATCATGTAAAGAGAGGGGCGGTGCCGCGCGATTAAGAACAGGATGAATCCGATAGAGTGCGAGGAGACGTTTCCATTATAGGTGAAATTGATCTTTTCCCATGATCACACCTGCCAGAGATTCGTCGCGCCCGCGCCGAGACTGAACGGATTGAACCTCAACGGAGAGAAAGAGAGAGAGAAAGACTATCGAAACATCAAAGAGCGATCTCCATCGATCATTATACGCTTATTAGATCGCGTGGGAGTGAGATAATCACTTTGAAAGAATAGAAGATCATTATAACTTCAATCCTTTGAAGAAAAATGATTATTTCGTACAGAAAATCAAATTAACTGTTTCTTTTTTCGTAATTAGAATAATAATCAACACTCTCGTATGCAACGTTAAATATTCTATAAAATTTCTAAAAAAGTGTAACATCTAAATTTTAATCTCAAAACTCGAGAATTATTCCCTACGAATAATTAGTTATTAATTCTCACTATTAATGATCCGTAAGCGTATTGAAGCAGATTTTTTTAAATCAAATATTTAAAAAATTATTTTTTTAACAATACTTGACTCGAATATATCTTGCATCAGATTTTAAATATATATATGTAATATATTAATTTATATTAATCAATAGTTAATTTAATTTAAATAGTTAATTTGTTTAATAATTATACAGATCAACGTAGCTTCAATGCAGTCAACTCTGTTGTTGCGTATCGATCCGTAAGTGATAAGTTTTCAATTTATTTTGAAATGCAAATGAATATTGCGGATGAGAATCAATTTACTACTGAAATTACTTGGAAAACAATTTTCCCAATCGAGATAGAACAACTTTCTAGCAGTCAGCGTCAGCTGACGCATTGTCAACGACTACGTCAGTTTATGAATCATAAATATTTATCGATACGCATCAGACTGATTTTATACTCGAATCGAAGTTCACGCGCGACTCCACGCTCGATTAGAGCTGTTCGAATGGCATAAAAACGATAAGAAAGCACCATAAAGCAGTTCTCTGTAATGAGAATCCATTCATTCAGTCTGCCCGTTTCGCAAAAACCGGGTGCCCCCTTCCATTAAAAGTTGCAAACGATCTCCGCCTAATGAGATACCGAGACGTTAATGGTCGCTTTAATTGGGTTGTTAATTTTCGGAGATGAATTCATAGGTTAAAAATGCAAAAGCTAATAGCGCCGGGTGGGTGGAGTCCCACGGATTAAATGGGCTATTTTCAGACCCTTTGGCGCCCGCATACGAGGCCGAGTTTTTTACAACGGCGCACTCGCTTAGTCGGATCTCTTTTAGCGAGGCTTTCGGAATTTTTTTTATATAAATTAGGAGATTAGATCTCCCGTGTTGCGTGTTTGTATATTATCGAAGCAACGCCGTTGAAAGACGCAACAAAGAAAACTATTGTACTCGCCTTCGCATTTTACGAAAATAACGGGCGTCATTTGCATTAAATATATATATATATATATATATATATATATATATATATATATATTAATAATATTTCCACATAATAGAATTTTAAATCGACCTCTCTTCTCGGCAAAAATTACAAAGCAACGTTTTCGAAATCTTTCTCTCTCGACTAACTGTACTTTCACGGATTGGCCACAGTTTGTAACCAATTCATTCTAAATTCACGGGTTTGTCGTATAGATATACATTCCCTTCTCTCAAACGTCCCATTGTATTCGAATACGTTCCTTTCGCAAAAAGCTCGGCGAGAGATCGATATCGATAAAAAAGAAGGCAGATAGAATACGATTGCTGCGGGCGCCCGCGCGTATCGCGCGTCCAAGTATGAAATCTCGATTATCGCACGGACTTTTCCGTGGTCCGCCCCGAGAAATTAGGCGTAAGGCGTGTCGAGGCGGGGGTGGAACAGAGGAGACTTCCCAAAGGGTCCTCGCGTAACAATGAACAGAAGAATGCGGCGAGACGAACTAGCATTAACGACGCTCCATTGTCATCGGTTATGGAGAAGCCATTATCTCTTATCCGTTCGGTCTTTTTTTCTCTTCCTTTTTTTCGGGATATAGAGGGATATTCATTCAGTTCGATTTCACATAGGAGTCACGCGCTCCGAGAATGGACCGAGGAGTTCTATAATTCTATCTTACGACGATGAGAAACGTCAACCAATCTCTCTAGCCAGGCGTTACGTAATGATAATTAAAGAGGCGAGCATGTGCGAGTTATATCGCTTTCATTAAAATATGGTCAAAGTACCTGTCATTCCTTTACGCGACTTAAGATCGAGTATTGCACATTTTTTCGACGTGGTTTTATATATCGATGATATCGTATGGAAAGGTTGATCGAGGACCGACCGATTACTTAATGCCTCCCGGCGAGGTGCGCTCAATTTTCACGTGAAATTACACGCGCGATCAGTTACCGCGACACGCCGTTGGTTTTACGCGCCACTTGTCTATCAAATCGAAAGTATAGGGTTAGACGAAGAGGCCTGGCGGGTGTTATCCATTCTTAAGATCCATGTCAGGCGTTGCCTTATTGCTTTCCATTATCCCGCCAAGCACATACCGCGTCTGTGTTGCTTACGAGAAATTGCGATCCTACACGTCGATGATCCTTGTCTTGCACGATCTTCGAAGAAAGACGACGGAAAGAAAGAAAGAAAAAATATCAACTTTACGCCGTAGACGATTTAGAACGATTTAGAATCGTCGTACAATAATTATTCGTAGGAATCCTCACCACACGAACACGAGGAACAAGCACGTGCACGTGGCCGTTCCACAAAATTTAACGCTAAACACTTCATAATTAATACGTTGACCTCGCTGAAAACCGGAGGTTGCGGTTTTGAATTGCTCGCTTAAACCGAGCTCTTCGTGAACACCGCTATTACGGATTTTCTAAAGTCAAGCTCGTTCGATCGTAAACCCGGAGAAGGCATTCGCCGTTTCTCGAACGCGCAATTTATCTCCTCGAAGTGCAAGAGTTGAACCGGAAAAACTGTCGGATAAGTTTAGTTTTCTCGAAAAAATTCAAAAAGTTAAAATACAGAAAATGAATATCGCGATAGATGACATCATCACGCTATATATAATATATGAAATGCCCCTATTATCGAACATCTTGTACATTTATGTAATCGCATGCAGTTTGCTTCGGCTAATTCTTGAAGAACCAGCTCGAGAGACTGTTCCCTCCGCACGCTGGATCCCACGAATCCGGCAGGCGGCATTCAAAATATCGCTATAATAAGCACTGACTACCGGCTACTCCTCGCGTGGCTTCGCTACAGCAGGCTACCGTGGAACATTCCTTCGCTATATCCTAGCGTACGCCCCCGATGCTTGAAATTGGACGTGAATCGGCAGGGGCCCCGACGGCGGTAATTGCGGCACGAATATACCGCGGGTGCAAAAAACGTATCAGCATTCCGGACGCGCGGCGCTAATAGCAGACTGGCCACTTCATAATATCAGAAGCAGGCGAACGATCGCGGTTCCCGGTGCTCGCCCACCGGCTAATAACAATAATTAGCCTAGGGTGAAAATCATCCTACCGGGCGTTTTCATTGGCGCGGTGGTGGGTGAAACTACGAAGGCGAGATAGAGAGTCTAGAGAATGACTGATTATTCTCTCTATGAGAGAGACTGAAGCGCGCGCGAGTGCGCACGAGTTACCACCATCACGAGGAAGTTTGACGCCTCTCGTGCTAGGAAAGGATGATGATTTCGCGGTTAGACCAGCCTTAACGATCACCGCTAATTGCCGAAGCGAGGACGTCCATCGGTAATTGCTTACGCAAGTAAGAGATGTTTTGATGCTGCGCGCGCGTTAAGTATCATAATTAATTGTAGCGAGGTAAATAAATCACTATGCTCTCTCTCTCTTTGTACGTGTATCATTTCGACCATTATAAAGTCGCATAATTTTTGTCTCTACAGCTAGTCGCACCTTATCAAGCGAGAAAGAAACCCATAGGAGTCGAGTTTAACTAAAATATCATAAAGTATGGTGGTCACAAGCGACTTGTTAACCGCGAACCACGATGATCGATAGACCGGGTTTATTCAGGAAGATATATTGATGATACCTACTTCTCGGTGGCCGTTTGCGTTGCTTTCGCGACGGTGTTAAGGCGTTAAGTCGTTAAGTAATCGCTCGTGCGCAAGCGGCGTGTTACCGGGCGCGACTGCTCGCTAAGAGATTATGCAAGTCTTGACATACTGCGTACGTGAACGTATGTACAGGTAAAAGTGCGCGAGCCCATCGAGCGCACCTGCATAGGATGTACACGGAACGAGACGCATGTCTCGCTGCAACACGCAGGATACCTAATTCGATGCACTCGGCCGCGCGACAACTTGACTCACGCACGTGTTACGTAATCGTAGAGAGTACATATATATACGCGCCGTCGCGCTCTTATCTAAGTTCAATAGCTCCTTTATTGACGCACCTACACTGTTGGTTTTTGTCGCAAGAAAAAAAAAAAAAAAAAAGGAGAAAAAAAAGATAGCCTAGAAAAGATAGACAACGAACTCGATCGAATTCGATAATAAGAAAAAGGGAGCGCATATCTCTGTGCTTGAACATGCGTAGCATTAAAGATAGTCGTCTCGCCGTGGTGAAGATAACGGATAAACGCGATGACGTTAATTTATATTGTACTCGACGAGTCAAGCAAGACGGAATTAAACGTGTATCCGTGACGAATGGCGTTATTTCGGAATCCCTCTCTAAAAAAGGCATGTTAAGTCGATTCTCGCAAGTATTGTTGTCTCTTTTTCGCGATGCTGATTGACTGTCTCGATTTGCGTTGTGCGTTATATTTTTAGTATCGAGAGGCTGTCATCGCAAAGGTTAACAGTTTGACAGTTTGTTTAGAATAAAATTAAATAAAATAATGTTTTATGTTATAATACTTTAAACTCGATTAATATTTTTGACAGTTATCAGCTGATTTCTGTCAAAAAATATTAATCGAATTTAAAGTATTGTAACATATTATTTAACACATATTATTTTATTTAATTTTATTTTAAACAAACTGTCAAACTACTAACTCTCGTGATAATAGCCTCTCGATGCTACAAATATAACGCACAATGCGAATAGAGACAATCAATAAGCATCGCGGAAAAGATGCAACAATACTTACGAGAATCGACTAACATGCTTTTTTAGAAAGGGATGTTATAATATATTAAATTCAGCTGATTTTTGCCAAATAATATTAATTGCAAATGAGATATTATAACATATTTAAAATATATTAATATTTTAATATTTTCAACATATTATACCGCTATAGAAATGTTAAATAAACAATTTTTCACTCACCGATACGTGCAATAGCTGAGTTGTAGTACAGCACACATCTGATTGATCTGAAAACAAAATATTCAAATTATGTTATGTGTGTGTCGAATATCTCATAAACAGTTTTTAAAAAATGCAGTTTAGAAAAAATATTTTTATTTTGCATACCTCACAGGAATTAATATTTTTTGACAGAAAGAAATCAGCTGATAACTGTCAAAAATATTAATCGCGTTTAAAGTATTATAACACATTATTTAAAACATTCTTTTTTAACATAAAATCGAAGAATGGTGTGCGCGTACCGCGTGCTTGTGTTGTTTTAGTATATTATAAAGTTGAATGAGAGATTTTACGACTTATTTTTAATAAATTCTCGATAGACGGTAGAACGAAAAGTATAGATTTCTTCCTAATTAAATATGTTAATTCATGATGCGCGCTCTCTCTCTTTCTCTTTTTCTCTCTCCCTCTCAATTTCCCTTAATTATTCAATACTCTGGTGACTAATGACCGTAACGCAGTAATAATATGCCTTTTTCAAGTTGGAAGTTGACGCAATGCTATGTATTTTTATGAGCCGATAAGAGCGGCTACCGGTATTCATTATTCTTCTACATTATACGTCTAGTAAAATGTTAATAACCTGCTACTGTGTAGGATTTAAAACCTCGTTAACCATGTATTTGTGTTCATCGGGTTTTTTTTTTTTTTTTTTACTTCACTTCTATATTCCGGCGTGAAAAATACTCGAGGTATAAAACGATTAAACACGCGTGATTTATTTTATTTCATAATTCATTTTACATCATAAACGCGCACGGTGCAAAGTTTGCCGAGATTTATTTTTTCAACAGACCACTCGCTCTCTGGTCGGGTATTTCGGCGATGAAATCGTCGAATTTCGCAGTCGACGAGACGCGACGTGACGCGACGCGACGCGGCTCGTTACCATTCGGGTTAATTGCCCGGCAGTGGCTGCGCCCATTCTCCCCCCAGCCCCTCGGACCTCGGTTGTTATGCATTCTCGCAGGCTGCACACGACGATGCTGCTGCGCTGACGTGGTCGCTTATGCAGTGTTGTTGCACTCGCGACTCGCTCGAACGTGGGGCTGCCGCAATTATTCGCCGCAGTTTCGCGTTCCGCCGGAGTGTCACGGTGACGCTCCGGCTATGCCCTCCAAACGTCCGATGCATTCAGCTCGCTCATTATGCACCTCTATCTCTCTCCTCCTCGCCCGCACGCGGCTCGCAACTACGCTTCGTCGCATTCGCGCTTCTTTTTGGCTTTTTGTTACACGCTATCGGAACGTCTATTTTGCTGATACAACAGTGACTGTTGCGGCGATAACGTTCTGGTATTTATATTTTTTCGTTTATTGTTAAGGTAAAGTAGTTTTTTATTTTTTTTTTTAATATGACGTGGCTTCCAAAAAGAATGCAAGTCAATTTCTTCGTTTAAAAATCCGGGAGGGCATTACCCTCGACCGTTCCTTCTCCCTCTGTATTTTTCTTTCTCTCTTTCTCTTTTTCGCCCTCTCTACCTATCTTTGCATAAGTTTATTCAGTGAACAAAGGAATCGCTGGAGCGCACCGCAAAGTCGAAATTTGGGCGTTCGGAGCATTGCACCATGCATGACGAAAAGGGGAAGTGAGTGAATAAGTACATCACCGAGTACGTCAGGGAAAGAAAGGAAGAAACGCTTATTGACACAGAAGAAAATGTAGAGACAAGAGGCATCATGAATTATATTTTCTATTGTGCTTTTTCTTATTCTCTATACGCACTTTGATGCCGTCTTCCGGAATTTATCAATATGATTAACTAGCTACAATAATCGAAACGAGCGAGAGAGATGCCAAAAAAGGAGACAAAAAATAACGAGATAAAAGAAAATTATCTAGAATCACAAATTCGGATAATCGAAAATAAATTTCTCATCGCGTGTCTCTTCCAGAACATTTCATTCATCAAACTTCCCTGGCATACTTCGTAAAAATATTACGCGAATAATCGTAAAATAATTCGCTCTCTCAACGATAAAGAATCCCGCCGACCTTCCGATTCCACCTTCGCATGCAAGGCTAGTCCGATTAAAATTCACACCTCGAGCTCCATGCTGTTCTACTCTCCGACCACGGAGCTCGTATATCTTTCGGCCTTTGACATCGACGTGTTCCGGGCGGCGTGACGAGATTCACACCAGCCTACTCAGCTTTTGGAAGCTGAAACCGCCGTCGGCTGTCTGGCGCTTCAACAACGCGTACATGTGCCGAAAGTGTAGGTGGATGTGTGCGTACCGGCACACGTTTAGGTCGACACTCACGTATGTAGATGCGATAGACGCGAGAGATGGTCGCGATGACTGCGCCATGGACGGTTCCGGCTAGTGGTGCGCAGTTCCCTTTCGGTCCGTGCTTCTCGCATATCTCCCCGCACTTCTCCTCCGACGTCTCTCTCGCCCTCGCCTCGCGCCGGTGCGCTCACCCTGTGTGATACGCGTGCATACGTACACGCAAGTCCGGCCGCGTGTACGTGGCCTGTGCACGTGTACCGGTATCTACACGAGGCTACAAAGCGTGCCACGTTCCGGCGGGCGTGCTTCCTCCGGGTGTCCGCTCCAGTGGGCCAAACCAACCGGCCAGCCCCAACCAGCTCCGACCAGCCGGTCCGACGACCATTGAGATTACGCGCGCCTTCTCTCTTTCTCTTTCCCTCTCTAGCTCGCTCTTTTTTTTTTTTTTTCTTTTCTCTTCTCGGAGACTGGCCTCGGTTCCCTCGACTCTCGCTTTTTCCTTTTGATTCGGGTGTCGCGATAGCCCGTCTACGTAAGCCAGATTTCTTGTACGGTGTGGCGAAAGAAAGAGCGGATTCATTTCGGGGGTTGTGGCGCTGTTGAAATCGAACGAGATTACCGCCCGTTTACTCAGTCCGCCGCGGTAGTTGTACAAGCTAGAATTGAGTCATCGGTCACGATTGTCATCGATAAAAGAAGATTGCCCAGGTGTAATTACAAAGGGACCAAAAGTAGAGTATATCTAGCATAGATATAAATTATTTTAAAATTATAGATAAGTAAGAATCGAGATCGGGGGGGATGACGTTTATCCGAGAAATTCTTGTTGTTAAGCAAGCAACCCCTATTTATCATTTATCGCAGGAAGTGTCTATCGAAGTCTGTATCAGCGAGAAACCGTGAAACGGTTGGGTTATCGAGGTTTTTTTTCTTTCCTCACTTTTTTTACCAAGTCGCATACAGCAAAAAAAATGAAATTCGTCAGATTGAAAGAAGTTATCGGCGACTTTAAATAACATTAAACCTCTCACAGATTTCGTGGAATTGGAGAGATTATGTCACAGTTCGTCGGCTATGTTCTCCAGCGCACGTGCATGCGTCGATGTTGAGTCTGTGGAGAAGAGAGCTCGGACACGCGTCATGGTTTCACGCGTGCAAGCTACCACGGTTTATCTCGTAATTTTGTGCGGGAAAAAACGCAATCGTGCTTACGTTACCGAATTATTTGCAGTAAGCTACTAGCTATTTATAACATGTTTTAGCTCGCGACACAGTTATCTACAAAGACATTTTTAGAAATTTTCAAGCATAACAAATGTTAAAAATTATGTTTTCTTCGCGTATCTAGATAATAAAACGGTATAGTTTTAACTAGTTTCATTCTCATTACATATTTTCATTGCATGCACATTCATTCGTGTGCATTCAATTGCCATAATAATTTTTAATTGCCTTAATAATTTTTTAATTTTAAGCTTTATCTTGCAAAAATGATTGATATCGCTTTTTACGAAGTTGTTCGAAAGACGCAGACTTCTCATCGACGATGATAAATTTGCAACTTATCAAGTCGGATATTTTGTTCATCGACTGTACTCGCGGTTCGTCTCAGCGGGTCATCCACGGATGACCCACGTGGCGACCCCGCCGGACGGATAGCCGCGATGCCCCCTGCGTTCACGCGATAACACGCACGACCGTAACGGCGTGTTTTTCGAGCCTCTCGAAGAAATAAGGAGCCGAGTTGGGGTCATAGGTCGAAGATACCGGCGCACGCAAGCCGTCTTTATGCGCTGCCGAATGGTGGGACGACTCCGCCGCAGCGGTCGGTGGAGAAAAATGAGCGTGGAGGAGAAAGGGAGGGTATATAGATGTAGCGTGAGGAAGAGGAGTTAAAGGAAGAAAGGAAGAAAAAAAAAGAAAAAAAAGGTCGCGCGGCTGGAAAGTCAGGATGAAAGGGAAAGAGAGAAAGAGAGAAAGGCAAAGCTCGTGCGATGAGCGAGAAATAAATAGAAAGATAAATGAGCGAACGAATGAATGAGTGAGAAAGAGGAATACAGAGAGAGCGAGCTAGAGCCGCGCGAGAGAGAGAAGAATAAATAGCTTATAGAAGAGATATTTTAACCTAATAGCCTGATGCGGCACTGATACGGAGATGCCTCTGATATATTTTATATTTAATTTCAATCGCGCGCTTCGAAACTGGCTTCGAAAGTGGCTGCTTATGAGAGCCGTCTTCATAAAACTAAGTTCGGAAACTGGTTTTTTGTCAACGTCAATGAATCTTGCGGTGCCATAAATATGCATCGATAACGCGATACGGAGATCCCGAAAAAGAGTATCTCCGCAGCATCCACGCACACATGCATCTGACATACTCGCGTTTATATGACAGTAAGACTGCGTGATGTTCTCCAGTATGATAATTCTTATTTGCTAGCTTGAGAGAAAAAAAATCGAAAAATAAACCTATCGCACGCTATGTCCAGGAAGTTTATTAGCGATGTACTGTTAGATGTGTACATTTCACAAAAACTTACAATAATTTATGTGGAGAGAAGCTTTTTATATGCACAATCGATTCAGTTAGACTTGCGTCATCCATCGCGACCGACTTTGAAATTCATTCCCGTAGGCGACAAAATGATAATGACCGCTTCCAACAACGAAGGTCGCATAGATAGTCGAATAAAATAATGTTAATAAAGCTTCGGACTATGTAATTATTATTATCCACGACGTATCCGCACGCATGGATGAATCGATAATAAATTACATATTTACGAAATACATTAGGGACTGCTTTTCACTCTCGGCCGAGTTCCGAATTGCGACGCAACTCTTGGTTCTGTAACACGTAAAATTTTGTCGACTTGCGTCATAACGTCGTATCGCGATTTTTCTTCTCGCTGTCAGTCAGCCACTTATCGCATATAGATTCGCCGCAAAAAATAAGCACCGTCGTCGGATTGATTGATATCGTCAAAACGATTTATCGCGCCAAGAGAAGAGATTTACGTCAATGATGTTATCGAAATGGTGCACCGTACTACGCCGTATCGAATTTAATCGGAACGCGACGAGAACCTTGACGAGAGAATCTTATCGCGCCGATAACCCTAAGATTCTCATCGGCTCGAACTTATTTCACGAAAGATTGTCTTGCACGTGATTCGATAAAAGGAGCAACTAGCTCGTATAGATATCATCGCCGATCGATAAATGCGCCATTATTAAAGTCTTTCCCTCGGGTTTATTCTTCATGATTTCATGAGCTCACGATACATTTCTTAAGCTCGAGATTTATTCTCGAATTTAGCTCGATAAAACAATTTGAAAAAAAATATGTGAAAAAATACCATTAGCACACACTTCGTGCCAATAAATCTCGAAGGCTCATTACACCGAGATATTCTCTTCGCTATACACTTAACGACCTCGAGTTCACGATCTCTTATGACAAGAGGGTCCAAACGATCGGCGGCGCATTAAGAGAATTATCGCCATCCTTATGATAACGCGGTTCAAAGACGTCGGCGGCGAAGCCGGCTTATCACTGCCCCACATGAAGCGACGCGACCGATTTATCTCGCGACATGTAAACGCTTATTAATCGCGCGCGCACTCATTAGCCAATAAAATCGGCCCCGAGGTCCAGTCGCGGGATTATCGCGCGCGGACGATCTCGTCGACGAGAATGCTCATGCGGCACTCGAGGAACTGACAGGATCGATTCCCGTCGATTTCTTATTGCGAATCATGATGGTATCGCGAAGTGCGTGCGATCACGAGGAGCGAAACAAATCGGGATAACGGGCGTTGAAAGCAGCGAAAGAAACGTGACGACGCTCATGGCGATTCAGGGGATCGACGTGTTCCTCATCTTTCTGTCTCAAGATAATGTACTCTTTCATTGTCCTCTACACTTCCGAATCTAAGATTTAGCATTCGCGCATTTTTCTCTACAACCCCTGTTTTTGCATTGTTGAATTTATTTAAAAATAATTTGAGAGAAAGAGAAGTTGAGAGAGTGATACAATTCGATATATTTTTTTCCCACGTACCACCGCAACTCCGTAATGCACCTGCCGTTCATACCGCAAGGCACGAGTTATCCTTGACATTATTTTAGTGTGTGCATTACCAGAATGTTTATTCGTTAACAAACGCTTACAGAATCTCTTGCAAAATCGTCGCGATATCCGTCCTCGTGTTCAATGTTTATACTTCGTCCAATAACATACTTCTCATTTCGTTAATTCAACACTTCTAAACGTGCATACATAGAGTTTCTTACAACGTGAGATAATGTATTACAAAACTGAATATTTAGAACGATATTAATTTTACAAGATTGAACTAGGAAATTAGCGACTAATTTAATTAAAACCTGCATTAATATATATAATTTTTTTGTTTAATATATCGTTTTATTGAGAGTTTTGATCTTTCTCGCGAATTTTAAAACTAAAGAGTTTTCGCAATTTCTCTCGAATCAGAAATTTTCAAGTTCTCAGACAATAAAAATTTTTAAAAGATGAAAAATTATGAGAATTCCTTCCGAATTTTGGCTTTAGCACATTTCGAGTCTTAGAGCTATCCAAAATTCTCTAAATGATTAATTAATATAATATAAAATGTTAATTTTCCGAGAATATTTTTTTTTACCAGAAGACGCACCTGCGCGCGTGTCGCTACGACCTGTTAGCCAACACGGAAGCGTGACAAGCATTCCGTAACGGAAGGGATGCTCCCGATGCTCTAACCCCTAGAACGCATCGGGCCGAGGTTTCCTGTCGCAGGAAACGTTAAAAGTTAAAAGAGGGGCGGCCCCGTCGGAGCGTGACCCCGCGGATAGGCTCGCTTGATCGCGAAAAGTTAAATCGTTGTCGGTTGCTCGTTCTGCAATTCTGCTCCTCCGAATTGCCGTCGCGTTTTTGCGCCGTGCACGCTCCATTTAATCGGATATTTACTGCCTTCCCTCGACTGCGCGAATTGTTCTTCCGCTGATAAACCGCGCTAAACTGCCGTAAAACCTTTCGCGCCACCCGTAAACGCGTAGACGCTGACCTATCTGACGCGGAAATTAATTTCGCCTCGAAGTCATGTCGTGCCGCGAAAACGGGTCGTTGCAATTGCGAAATTATCGGAATCGCGACGATGACGCGATCGAGGTCGGTTGGCAACGGAAAATCACCGTCTGCTGCTGGGAACGCGACGACGACGAGTTTGACGAGAAAGCGCCGACACGCTTCGATGCCTTCCGCGGCGTGCCAGACATCCGCTTTTGATTTCTATATCAGGGAACAGGTGGCCGGTCGCTCGGGCACCGGCTATTTCCGGTTACCGGTTTCCCTCGAGATTTGCATTCGACGCGTCAGCCAGCCACTTGTCGCGCATTGTAAGCCAACCGGACGAACCAGAAAGCTCATAATTAACTGCGGAAGGATACCCAAACGATCGTGTACGTCTTATCGTTGGGAGAGAGAGAGAGAGAGTACCTCGATATACATCACACGGACGCTGACGAAAGCGCTATGCGAAGATATTTGTTCCTCGGTTATTCAATGTTGAAAGTTGGAAAGTCGCAAAAAGTAATGACTAGCACTAGGATTAGGTATACCGGTGCAACGCTTTAACGCGAACAAACTGCATGAGAAGCTGCAGTTTATGGGCCTTGTGTCGGTCGTGGTACATTGAACGCACTTGTCAGTTTTATCTCCTAGTAAGGAGATGGCTAGCGATATTAATTCTCTGCCGGAGAAAACATAATAATCAGCCCGTGATAAATAATAACGCGCTAGTTTTTACAATAGCCACGGCGTGAGAAAGTTTATCTTACACTGCTCGTCTATGCGAATATAATGGAGATGGGATTATTATTTTGTTCATAACGTGACACACGGAGCGATGAATCATTTTACTTGGGAAATGTACAGAAACTATTTCAACAATTTTCCAGTCTGTATATCTCCGAAATTATAGTTATCGTTATCGCTTCTAATGAAATAGATAACACATTAATAAATCACAGGTACTTGTTAGATCAAATAAAATGAAAGCAATTGCTTTCAATATAAAGATATATAACATTTTCCGAAATATTTCTCTCTGGATTCATTTCCGGAAAAAAATAGACAATTACGAATCAGTCGTCGATTCGGCCGTCGATCGATTCGCGCGATTCAAAGAAATCGACTGGAAGAGAAATCGCGTCTTTAGGTCCGCGCCGGGAATATTAATGGCTCTATCGATGGAGACTAATTATCGGACGTATATAGGCGCGCTAATGCGCAAATTAAAAGTCGGCGCAACGAGATAGCGGCGACGGATTTCGAGGGTGAGTAACGATTTGGCCGATTAAGTTTGCCCGATCCGGAATTGAGCAATCAAGGAACCGATTATTTTCTTCGCGCCGCGAATAATTGCCGCACTTTGATCCTATCCACCGTAAGTCATCGATAATTCGTCCATAGCCGGGTAATAAGCCTAATGACCGATACAAAATTATCGGCAGATCGTGCGAACGCACCAATCATGCACACACATACACCTACCGCTTCTACTGATTACCGATAATAATAATAATTCATCGCATTAATGATTTGCGGCAAATGTGCGTGCGCGCGTATTTTTATTTCGCGCAATAACAAGCTTTGCAACATTAGTATTCACGACGTAATCGCATTACGTTTTTCGCAAAGTCAAAGTTTGCATAAATCACTCGGTCCCCGTAAAGGCTACTAATTTTTCATCAAGAGAGAAAACGGTTAAGGGATATAGGCATATTATATAAATATTTAATTACGAGGAAATTACTCGAAGTGCACACAATGTATGAGTTCCCATTAAAATTCATTGATAAAATGATAAGATATTTATAACCGATTACATTATAAAGAATAATATGTGTATAAAAATGTTAAAATTATAGAAAGATAAAAGAATAAATTTACGAATGTAAATATGCATTGTTTCTATTGAATTACAAATAATGATAGATTTTTTTAATTATGGGAATTTGTATAATACAAATGCGTAAAATATTAGTTTCGAAGAGCTGAATGATGCTGAATAATGAGCGCTCTCTCGATCAAAGGTTGAAAATTATTTACGACTATGAGGGTATACCGACCTAAAATTACTCATCAAATAACGATCGGCTATAAATACAGTTTAAAACGTTGAATAAATGACAAGCAATCTCTCGAAGCGCTTCGGACAGCGAACGCAGCCATATATGAAAGCTTGCAGCTGCAAGCAAATACTTAATCGTCCGTTCCTCCTGTAAAATTAGCTCGCTGCAATGTGTAACGTCACGCCGCTGCAACACGGTAGCAGCGGTAGTATCCGATTTCTATATTGAGAAACACGAGAATATAAGAATAAGAAAGAGAGAGAAAGATGTTGCGCTGCCTCTCTGATGAATAATTAAGAGAGCAGCCAGTCATCATTTTGTGGCCTCTGATGATAATTGTATGGAAATATAAAGCACGGCTTCGCATGCCTGGAGAGAGATGGTTGCCGGCCATTTATTTCAATACCAATCTCGATAATACCGGTCACTTTATTATACGCGCGCGTTTGGCCTCGAAAGAATACATATACCGCAAGAATCACCACCGCGCAACGCGCATCCTAAAGAATAATCGAGTTGTTATCTCGCTAGCGAAAGAGATTAAGCGCTTCATAGATGTGCAATTAGTACGGCTTACCCTATCATTTAAATTGCCATGCCGATTAATATGGGTGTCTATCATTTTCTTATATTCTATATTTGTGAAACTCTACTTTGCGAGAATTCAAAGCGTAAATTACAAGGCTGCCGCGTGTGTTCACCGACCGTTCCTATTTATCATTCAGCTGCGTACGATCTCTATATAATGCCCTATGTACTCATTCTATCGTTATAATATACATGTAATACGCATGATACGTGTAATAGGCATTCGTTAGAAAAAAACAGGAGCGATCAAAGATTCGAGATAATGTACCGACCTCGCCGTTAAATGAACGATTCGTCGCGCTTAATCTCTTCACGAAGAGCGAGGAAAAAAAATAATTTCCTTTCAGCGGAAATAAATTCCGCGGTGCGGATCCGCGTGAGCAGCGTGTAATGAGAGCCCGTCCGATACCGTCCGATATCGGATTGCCTATTGAGAAAAATCCTGAGCACCCGCACGAGAAATTGCCACGCGCATC
Organism: Prenolepis imparis; assembly: GCF_030444845.1. Lineage (NCBI taxonomy): Eukaryota > Metazoa > Arthropoda > Insecta > Hymenoptera > Formicidae > Prenolepis > Prenolepis imparis. The sequence continues at coordinate 12,847,444 of NW_028141166.1, forward strand.
AGTCGTGCCGCGAGGCTGCTCGCCGATTCTAAACGGTGATTCATGATGATTGCTCGTGGCGCTCGGAGTAAACGAAGAACAAGAGGGAGAAGTGCACCACGCGACTACCTTTAGAGAGAGAGAGAGAGAGGCTTTACGGTCCGCCGTATATAAATACCACCACCACATCGAGCACTGATATCCGGTAGAAAGTAGGCGCGCATCTCTCTCCTCCGGTTTCTCATCCCACGAGTTTATAATTGCTCTCAGCCGGTTTTATCAAAGAAATCGTGCTTTCAAACTTATTTATGGATTTCGGTCCACGTTGCGAGTTTATAGCAGTCTTCAGTAACTAATGAATATTTGTCACCATTACCCTCCGCGTGTCCGGTCGTAATATGTTGCATATGCAACTCGAGTGTTCAATGACAAACCGATCTTCCGACGTACGTGTCGCTCTAACAATTCCGTCAGTCTAACGAGCATAATAATTAAGTCGCGTATGCGTCAAAGTTTTGAAAAGTTTTCTTTTCCGCGGTTAAAATAAGCACATTGTTACGCGTCGTTTCGTGCCGAGTTACATCCGTAATTCCTTCCTGCGAACATATGGCGAACAATTTTAAGGAGAAACGTCGTTGTGAAAATCGCGGACATTTGGGACGCGTTCGAAAAGCGACGTATTTTTCTCGCCGCAGAATAAACGAGAAATTAATGATATTTTTTGCATCTAATTGCAAGACAAAAATTGTATAAATTTTTACCGCGCAAATGGACAAAGATTCACGCTATAGTTTCAAAATGCATTTTTAATTCCCAGAATATGTAAGTAAAAATTATAAATTATATGCTTTGATTAATAAGTTTATATATTTTACCGCATAATCGTTCGACTCAATTGCATGTTAAAAGAACTCGTAATAGACGGAGTATCAAGATTAATGCGGAAACGAAAGAGCCGATGCGCAGGTCTTGTCGTGAGGTTTTTAATTAGTCATTGCAGGCGCGACGCGTGAATTACGACGACGAGGCAAACATCGGTGCGCGCTGGTAGCTCCACCACCGAAAGAATTATCATCAGCCAGCGTACGAAAATGATTAATTACACGACGGAGACACGACCTTGCTTGCTCGCTTCAGAGGCGCGGTACGGGTGCGATACTTATCGGAATGATTTACATCACCGCTAAAACCGTTGACGCGCGACACGACACGACACTGCCCAGGGAAATTACAGCGGTAACCGGTGCAATTAGACGTGGATTTACCTAATCGTGATCCCAATCTGATAGCAATCACGGCTCAATCAAGAATGTGAGGGATTTTTTTATCTATGACGTAAATTCGCCGACTTTAATTACAGAATCAGATGAGTAAAAGAAAATTAAATCGTTAAAAATTTGAATTACGTCGACGATAAATTTATGACTTCCTACTCTAAATTTTGATATTTTCCTTTTTTTCTAAATAAAATTATATTTATTAATTACAGTAAAATTGTTTGCAACAGGAAAATAATGTAACTTAAATCTCCATATATAAAACATACTATTGATAATTAAGTAAACTTGAAAAATTTAGACATGCTAACAGAATTGCCGTTAAATGTTACATAAAAATATGCCTGCCGTTATGAATTTCCATGGATTTCAAGATACTTAATTTCTTGTTCGGATTAATCTCCTCCGATATTCTATAGTTATGAAACACGAAGAATTAGTGCTCGTTCGGATCCGCTTTCTCACGAATCTCTCGTAACACTGCAAGATATCCTCGCCCGAGGGTGCACCCGACGCCTCGGGGCGAGCAATTAAACGTGATTATCCCTCATTAAGGATGAATTCGAAGTACAAAACACGGAGAGAGAGAAAGAGAGAGAGAAAAGGGAGAAGCGGCGCATGGTTGTTGCGTAATTGTGGGAATGAATAGTCGACGCATCTTCTGCGTCGTTCGTGTTGTCCTCCTTCCATTCTCGATGTCGATGTATGTACATACCTAGTATCTTGAACACGAATGTATTGAAACGTTGCGTGCGCCCACGCTGGGAATTGATCCACGTAGCCGGAAGCACAACGCGGTGATTATTGAACTCTCGCGAAAATGACCCGTGGCGAGCATGCGTAATTTTTTTTTTTTTTTTTTTAGTTTTATCGAGGACTCGTAACTCTCTCGCAACCTGAACGCGAAAATTTTCTTGTACGCGAATATCTCATGCGAAACTCGTGCGTAAATCATTTGCGAGTCAAAACGTTTTTGGTTCCACCCTGTTTCGTGACGTCAATGAATTTAAAAATAAGGCAAGATTGCCTTCTTTCTTTATCTGCACGGTAAAAACCCATATCCTAGTCCTTCTACCAGAAAATCCTCGAATTTATTATTTCGACGAATGATATTCTTCTCTTTATTGTCTGCCAGTCTCTTCTTATCAATTAATCATTAATGACAGACCGTATTAAGTTTTAATTGATAAATTTTTGTATCGTGAGACAGTGTAAAGATCATGTTATATATCGCGATATACTGCCCCTGCCCTCGCATTTTTATCTGCCGTTATCCGGTGTATCATTATCACGACAGGTTGTTTGCCTTGCAAGACGAAGGGGAGGTATTCCTACCAAATGTATGCCGCGAGTCAACAACTCGATGCGCGTGGTTGTTTGACTGTTTGACTTTCCCAGACGAGAGAGGAGCGGTCCTGGACGTATATATATATCTACCTGCACTCAGGTTCCTAAAGTTCCTCAAATGTTGTCTCAGGCGGGTTAGATACCGTCGTACAGTTCAACCCTAGATAACAGCGCATTCCTCCTCGCGAGATTAGTCCAAGAACATACTGTTCATCGAAAAGTCTCTACCGAATTATATCTCGTGAATTATATCTGAATAATTTCGTATCGAACTTTCGCGAAAGTAAGATCGCGATCGATTTTCGAATCATTCGCAACTGACGTTTCGTGGCAACCCACGCAATATTCCGAGGAAAGATTACGCACGCTGATTACGTACGCACCTTATATACGTGTTCGCGCACACGCACCATAACAAGCCGACGTGTCTTCGATGACGTCGGCGTCTCACCTTCGGCTTGATCGGTGCATGAACATGCATTCATCATGTATTTTCATGCCGCACGAACGTGACGTCGACGTGCTATCTATAGCACAGTTTGGCGACTAATGCGTGACTATGTCGAAAATTTATGCTGAAAAGCGTGAGCTGCTTATCTTTATTCAAAAATTCCTCTGATACGGATTGAATATATTGCAACTTAATGGAAACCGAATAATTTTTCTCTTTCTCTCTTTACTTCTTATTTAAACGTTAAAATAAATGCTTAATAAATGCTTAAAAGATGCTTCTCCTTCTTGACACAAAAAGCGATATTCAATAAAACGTCTTATTAATTCCGACGACATTAATTATTAATCAGTTAGTTTGGCGTATTTTACATACGTATAGATAGTAACGAGTGGAGCGAGACAGAGTGGCTGCATTACGCAATAGTACAGTAGTTGTTTCTCCATCGGGTAAACGATGAAATAAATGAATATCTTACTACAACCTGACATCACGACGCTACGGAAAGAGTCGCATCGCGCGAGAAGTCTGGTCTCATTTTAACAGGTGTACGCGTTATTTGATCAGTCCCTTTCCGCGCTATGTTTATTTTACGTGACGTTCGTGCGTCCGACGAGAGTGACGGCCTAACGAATCGTAGAAAGGCCTTCTGACGCTGCGCCGTGTGGGCACAAACATGCTTATGCGCGAAAAGGAGAAAAAAAAGGGGAAACACGTTTTTTTTCACGTTTACTTAGAGGCAGATGCATTAAAGAAAACTCGCGTGACGACTTCACCGATGACTCGTTCTAGATGAAGAGCGGATACTCGCTCCTTCTTTTCTCCTTCTTTTATCAATCGAAACATCGGAGTCGTATACGCGAATTCATAATTTAAACGACTCATGTATGCATTGATGATTTCATTCATCGACGATTAACGCGCGAGGATGTAAGAGAGAAGAGATGTCCTGCTTAGAAATCAGCGATAAAAATCTCAAATAATTACAGCGGCGTTTCTAAAGAAGCGGCACTTTTAATTACGGTATCGCATCTAAAATGCTTTCTTCAAATGCGTTTTATCAAAAAGCGGCAATTACCATATACGCGCGATAAGCAGGAACATATTTTCGAGGTAAATCGGCAAACAAGTTTGGGGAACATTCCTACCCTCCTCGAAGAGGACTTTGAACTTAAGCTTGGCGGCGCTCGCGGCCGACAATCAAGTATCTAAAAGCGACACGAGATTTCGTAATAAAAGTGATCGAGATCGCTTCGCTCCCCGATAAGGAGTCGTCGAGGAATCCAATGAGCGAGACGATTAAGATAAGACAACTTGCCTGAACAGTAACGCCAGATACGGAGACGCAAAGTCATCCACACGTGTAATTGGGCCGCCTCATATGACGCCTTTTGCGACCCGCGTGCAATTATCCCCTGCCCCCTCTTCTCCCCCTTTTCCCGTCCCTCCTATGTGTGTGTGTGTGTGTGTAACTCTGTAATCTTTAGATAAAATCCGTCTTGTCGCGCGCCAGCGCCAAATGCTTGCGCCATTACGCGAGACCGACCGCGAGACGGAAATAAGCTAATCGGTGTCGTAAAGAGTGCAGCGCGGCGGATGACGCCGCTGCATCACCAATGGGAGTGATACGGTCTGCCGTTGTCGCAACGGAATGCCGTTATCCACGAATTGTAAACTCGGCGGACGCATAAGATGCGTTACGCTGTTATTCCGAAACACGTTTCGTTTCGTTCGAAGAATGAAGAACGCGCGCGCTCATTCTCTTTATGTGCTACTTAATACTGGAATACAGCCGCTCGTTAACATATTCAAGAACGCAGCCTTGTTAACGTCGACGGCTGGTTGCACCAGCGGTCGTTAGCGGCGGCCCTAGTCAAATCTTCTGCTTAACTTGGCGTGTATATTCTAAAAGAGAATAGCCAAGGTTAGTTGATCTCGATTATGAGTCTAGAGTGGTCTAGAACGGGTTAGAAACTATTAAGAAAAAAAATGATTTATCTATATATATATATATATATAAAGATATATAGAAGGAGACGAGAAATATAAAATGAGAATGATCTAATATAATAGCGCTGCAGTATGGATGTATCACGTTGTCGTGACGATGTAGCATATAGTCATTACCAGATTTACAGCGTTAACCGCGAATCACGCCCGCAATTTTGCACGGTGCCCACGAAAAATTTCTTAATTTCGCCGAAGCGATCGCGTCGTATAGTCGAAGGAAGTCTTCACGGGTGGCCCATTATGTCCCTCAATGACAGCAGATTATCCAGCAATCCCTTAGGGCCAGAAAGCCACATGCGGGCCACATAGCAGATCTTTGCCTTCGGCTCTTGCCCAGAATTACATCGACCCTAATTTTTTTTCTAAACCAGCATTATCGTTTCCGCTATATATTTCTCGCTGATAATTTGTTCCGCAAGACAGGTGCCGAAATGAAAGACCACACGAAGTGCTGCCGGAAGGAACTCTAGGAAGCTATTCAAAATGTTTACGCGAAAACACTACCTTTCTATTGTGTTTAAATTATGACGCAAAATCTCCTAGATATAATCGAAATTTTATCTCTATGTGTGTTTCAGAAATTATACACAAATTGACTATTTTTTCGTATTTATTTTTTTTCATAAGATTTATCTTTGAATTTCAAATATTATCTGATCTCTTTTTCAAGGTTTTCACGGTCTATTATTTTAAATAATAACAATAATTGAGAATAGAAAGCAAGCCTTCACTTAAAAAAAAAACCGTGCACGTTCTCCGATGTGGCAGATGAACACGCGCGTTTCCAGCCCTTTGAGCTCACAAGGCAGAAAGAGTAATGCCGCGTAGCGCACGAAAAACGTTAAAAAAAAAAAAAAAAACCAAGGCGAGCGCGCGAAAGAGGTTGCAGATGGTCGGTGTCGTTGTACCTTTAAACGCGCGGGTTCGTCCTTACACGAAGGATCCGCGGACGTGACGGTCTCGGTGCTCGGGGCGTCACAATTTCGCACAATTATAGATTAGCCACACTCACGGATTCGGCCCACACCTGTTGGCCCTAATCGCCGTCAACTATCTTGCATCTCAATTCGCCGTGTGGCCCCGCGGAATATTGATTTTTTGCCGGCGATTTTTACGAGGCGGAATATAATGTCTAACAACAGCGGATCGCTTGCGACCAGCCCGGCTATTCCGGCGAGACGCGCGTGGAGCACGAAACCGAAACTACGAAATTATCGCGCACGGTGGTCCTACCACACGTGCGAGAACTTCGGGAGTCTAACAGATTCACGACCGTTTATTCATGAACGGCTTCTAGATTATAGTAGCTAATTATTACGTTGCGAGCGACGGCAAATTTCCAACCGAGATGAAAGCGCGGATCTTCCGAAAAGATCGAGTGAACAGAATTACGGTAGCTATTTTCTGAAAAATTATCATTAAAATCACGCGTCGTCTGAATTTTCGATTGCTTTGACTGAAGGGAAAAACGATAGTCACTAACACTGCAAAAATGCAATTTACACGAGAATGCTACATTAAATAAAATTTTAATTGTCTAAAAAATAGTAATGGAGATTTTTTTTTTATATGATTTATAAGAAAACTAGATTATTAATTATGAGCAGTAAAACTTTGACAACATAACGTGATGATTAATGATGATCTAAAAACGGGTCGAAAGATATCCTGGCGACACATCAGTAGAGGATGCACTTAGCATCGCGACGTCAATCGTCACGCAGGAACCAGGAAGGACTTTCATTCTGACAAATGATGCAAGACGGTTCGAGAACGGGCGACTCGGAATCATTATACGCAGCTCCAGAAATACGGGAAGCTGGTCGACGGAAAGAAAAACATCGATGGTCGTGCAGGGTCTAAAGCTTGAAAAATTAAAGTCGAGTGTCGCCCGACCGCCGTGGTATCGTTAAGCGGATTCCCTGACAAATGGACGAGAAGAAAACAAAATCCTTACTAAAGATGGAGAAGATGCTACAAGTTTTGGTTGCATAATAAAGGAATGAGGTAAACAAAAAACAGAGAAAATTTATGAAAATTTTTCACGATATATAGAATGGTATTTGTAAAATTTGGATTTTTTTATATTTTATATATTATCTCGACGTATAAACTATTGTTAGATATTTTTTATTATATATTTTATATATTTTATTATATCTTTCTTCTCATTTTTTATTATATATACCATAAATTTAAAAAAAAAGATTAGATTCAAAGTTATTTAAATGTGATAAAGTAAACGTAAAAAAAAACTGACAAAACATTTTCAATTTATTCGGCTATATTTAAGCTGCATAATATACACTGATAATTAGATCAATTAAAATCAGCAAAACATGAATTAAATAATCATCGTATAATTATTAATGATTAATATAATATGCGAGCTTGCTTTTGCTTCATCGATTTCATGTGTTATGAGTATTTATGTGAAATATACGACATTGTATATTCATGACAATTTATTTACGCGATATACATATTACGGTTCATGATTATTAAGAGCAAACAAAAGTTTCCCAAATTAATATATATGCAAAATTAAAGTTTTAATTAGTTGTCATGCTCAAAAAGCGGAACATATACATTACACCATATTGTATCATTCTTGATATTTTATGTTGTATATAACGAGATAATTATTTTTTCATCTGTAATCAGTCTTTTCCTTCAAGTTTTACATACGCATTCCTAATCTAATCATTCAACGTAATTTTTTTCATCACAATCCATTTTGTTGGGCAGTCGGTTTCGCGCAAAATAGAAGCTCGTCTAACAAACGGTGTTAGAAAAATGATGGTTATTTAGCGTGTCATGCATGCGGGATATATGGTGACTCATTATCGCCGTCACGGTACAGCATGCACGCAGCATGGCATGAGAATGAAAAATACTGTGCAACCGCGTGGCAGCCTCAAATGTACAAAGTTAATCGCGCGTAATTGTTTCCCGGATTTTTTTTGCCAGTCGGCGCTCTAAATAGGAACCTTTTCGAGAAATTAGACGGATGACTAATCGACTAGGGGACTAAGACCGATGCCACATTTGACTGATGATGCGGGAAAAGGCGGAAATTCGTGTGTGCACAATTAGCGGCTGAAAGTATAGCCACCAGTTGCGAAGGGAGAAATTAAGAATCTGTTTGTACAGGAGAACCTGGCTAGGAAATCTATTATTTTCAGTGGAGTAGAGATTTAGCAGTTTAGCACAATCACGGACCATTCACGCTATTTGAACAGAACGTTATAATTTAATATTACGTTCGACAAATTTTTTTACACTTTCTTGGAACATTTAAAATAAATAAACGATTTAATTTTAATCATAAAATCATTTCTGACAATTGCTTGAATATTTAGAATATCTTTTTAATCTATGCGCTTAATAGAATATATGCCGCTAATTCAACCGGGTTTGTTACATCCAGACCTTCAATTGAATTCGTGAACGCGGGCGTACGTCGATGCACACCGCGATGTGGTGCCGGGGTGTCTTTGAGTGTGTGTATCGGAGTGTGTCGCGGAGGATGCGCGCGAGGGGTCCGCCGAGCGAGGTAATGACTGGAGCTTCCTGCCGTTCACAAACTGCGAAAGAAGGGAGACGTCCCCCGTGCAGGATATCCGACATTTAATCTGATTTCTGGATTACACATCGCCGCGTGGACAGCGGCGGAAAGGAACATTCTCGCACCCTATACGAGCCTTTCTCCCTTTTCGTCTATCCCCATCCCAGCCGGGTAAAAATAACTCGATGCGAAGCAAAAGGCAACGTCAACGATAATCTAATATTCAGATGTATAGACGTAGTTTTGAGAACGAGCCTAATTTTAAATCTCAATCGATCAATTGAAGATTAAAGTAAGATCGACGCGCCGATTTCTGATAATCCGACTCTGCGTGTCGCAGAGTATAATATAATACGATAAACATCTGAAAACATTACTTGCATATATACGCACGCCGATAACTTACACCGCCGCGACTCGAATTCTCGCGGTTATTGTGCGTTACAGCCGCGTGTGTTTCTCAGACTTCCGGTTTCACGACAGACTCTGTATAGGCCTCCTTCCTGCAACCGTGGGAGATCGCGCGATCTCTCGACGCCGCGCGTTTCTTCTCGCGTAACCGCTTTAATTGGCAGCGCCCGGTGCACCAGAAGCGAAGACACACGGCTTAATCGCCGTTATATCAGCGTAAAAATATATAACGCTATCTAGACAGAGAGACACAGAAGACGCGGAGAAGGACGACTCTTTCGGCTCGAGCGGCGAGATGATTCCACGCCCGTTCATTCACGTGCGAGCGACGATTTTAGCACCCGAGTATCACGCATAAATTATATAAGTATATAAATATTCCGTGTGTTGTTTAATTAAAATTTATATATATTTTTTTTAAATATAATATATATTGTATATTTATATAATTTCCTCTTGATATACATATATACCTTTTTTTAAGTATTAATTTTAATTAAACATTACAAACGGAATATTTTTTAATAAAAAATATGAGAAAAATGCCCTCGGTTCGTTACGTCAGTTTAGGCACTTACAAATGTTGAGGCACTTACAACGTTGAGTAACTTACGCGTGCGGATGCGAACAGGAGATACAGATAGTCGCGCACGACCACGCGGACCGAGGTAGGGATCGGCGCGCGTCGCGCCTTGTGTCATGAGGACGTTCTCATACAGTCGCGTCATTATGCCGCCTGCTCGACGTTCGCATTCCTGGAACTTCATTAACTTGTATACTCGAATCAAAATAGAAGTCTCGCGCAGTCTCTAATTAACGAGATAAAGAGAAAGAAGGAAGATACGCTTAACTATTAACAACACGCTCGCGCGCGTCTCATCTGTGAAATATTGATCTTCTGGTGACGTCGTGCGAAAAGCTATCTAATATAGAGTCGGAAGAGCTCTTAATGATGTGCGGAAAATTCACGCGTCAGCATTACAGATGCTAGACGTCGAAGAATCGCAAAAATAATCTGACCCTCTTGACCTCTGATCGATCATCTTTTACGGATAATGGGGAAAGGTCGATCGACTTAAGTTAAATTGTACATATATCTTATTTCGCTCTGTTAAGCAAAACGTGCTTTCTCGAATGCGTCACTTATTCGTTCTGCGATTCGTTTGCGTTGCATCGCGTATCAAAATTTAACGCCGAATTCCGACGTAATTAAAGATTATTATATGTATTGAAATGCTTTTCTGCACGCGCTTCTTTTTGTTTATTCTACGAACATAATTCTTCACAGTGAAAAAAATTTTGATGATAAAGCAATATTTTGAAATATAATTTGCTTATGAGTTAACATAAATAATAGAACGTTAGTTAATAGAGTTGTCTAAATATGTTTAAAATTAATACAAGCTATATGTCGTCTGTCCAAAAATAAAATTCTCGCTTATTCTGGCTGTTTTTGAAACGTGAGAAACGCCTACGTATCGGCTAACTATGCATCGAAAGTGAAATGACTAATTCGATCACTCGCGATAATTTATTCGACTCGGTCAACGTCCCACGAGCTCGGATTCATAATGCAAGTATACGGTGGATGCCCGTGACACGTTCACATGACCCTTTTCCGCGGCGTCACAGTTCTCATGAAACACTAGACGCATATGTGAATGGGAGACGTGTCGTTACGATACTTCCGGCGGATAACTGTGCGACACAAACAATATCAGAACGTAAATAAAAGTATGCGAAACCCTGATAAAAAAAGCCGCTTACTCGGTCGTTTCTTATAAAAAAAAATATTATCTGCAAAACATATATAGTAAAAAAATATATTATTTAGATTATAGAGAAATAAATAAAAAAAATTATTAATTCTTGCATTAACTTGCTCATTGTAATAACATGTGTTAACAATTAAATACAGTATTTAAACATTGGTTGCATAACTAAAAATTAGCTAAATAAATTACTAAAGAATCATGTTATATATATATCTTATTATTTTCTTTATAATACTTAAATATTTTCTTTATAATACTATTACTGTTGTAGAGCTTTATCAAAATATAATTTAAGTCTGTTATTTATAGCACTCTTTCTGTAATTCAATAAAATATGATTTTAACAAGGCAAGCAATTTCTATCACATGTAGCATTTTATTCATCGATTTCACCTAGCACAGTCAAAGTACGGACGCCCACGCGGAATATCGTGGGATCAGACGAGCACTTGAATCATCAACGGATATTGCGTAATGAAGAACATAAGACTCACACCAGCTAGTCGGAGGAAGCTTCGTAAAGGAGACGCGGAAAAAATTGTCCAAATAATTTCCCAACAATCTTGAAAACGTAACGAGAACAGAAATATCTTATATAATTAGACGATGCATCCGCAGACGAGCGGTGAAATTGCACAGGCTAAAAAACCGGGAACGTCCGCGGAAGTCGGGTTCGTGGGAGTAGACGTCCTAGAGTCGCGCGGATATTACGCAGCGGTGATAGTCACGCGAGGGGGGAAGAGAATAAATACATCGAAGACGTTGCGAAGAAAAAAACGATTATGGTAGAATCATGGAATCTTATTCGCAGACAAAACAGTCGAACAATGAAATTAAAGTCACACAAAGGCACGAGGTGTAGCGCGGTCTTGGCGAATTCCGTAAAAAAAAAAAACAGAAAAAAATGACGGCGGAAACTACCAGATGTGTTTACGCAACAGCAGACCATAACCTACGTCAAGAAATCCGCTGTTTTGTCTGCCGATGAAACACGTCCCGCATACATATACCACATAATAACATCTGGAAGTCAATCGGTTTTTTGTTGTGCAAAGCTCGCATCTCAGTTATGCTATTATTTAAGGACTGGAAAATTTTAAGACTATAGATTACAATCAATTATTATAAGACTAAATTAAAAAAAAAATGTATTATTAATATTTATAAAGAAATAATTATGCAGATATGCTGTCCGCTAATTATATAAATTTAAAGACCAACTTCGCGCGTATATGTTATTGAATATAAATTATAACAAATACATAAATCAATATTTAACTAAAACACACACAGAACCAGACCAAGTGTGCTAAATATGCTGAGTTAAATATTCGTAAAAGAAAAACCTGTGGACATTTTATTCAAACAGCGAGCTTGGCTGTGACTGATAACGCGCAGTTACATCATTACAAAACTGCAAACGTCGTTTCGACGCGAAGAAAATTTTCCAGCGCTAAATGATGAACTTTACGTAACGCTGTTCGTAAAAAAAAAAAAAAATCGCACCGCTGGTGCTCTTTAAATCGCCTGTAGTTCGTAATAATTATCCACACGCAACGTTAAATGCTCTGTCAAACGGCCGCAGAACAAGTGCTATTTACGTAAGTGGTTTTTGCAGAGACCCGCGCTTCCTCGACGTCGATAACCCGCCGGGTTGCGGCCAACTCGTACGCGGAATCTGCCGGCTGTGTATCCCGTGATACGCGTTCAAGTTCCACAACCTCTTGCCGACCTCTTGCGACACGCTCTCCAGGGGAGAATGGTAATTAATGCCGATAACGATTAACGCGCCGCGACGCGCATATTAATATTGCACGATTAGCCACGAACCGGCACGTGACACCCTCCACGGACTTTGGACGCCTCGTTAAGATTGTTTATGGGAGTAAACCGCGCTTGTGTGTATGTGTGTACGATGCGATCGCGCGTCTCTCGTCATTGTCGCGTAATTTATAGCAGTACGTCAATACCCAGGATAAACGCGGATGATTACGAAACCGAACTGCGGGGAAACTTTGCGTGCGATCGAAGCGAAACTACGGAAAGTTTGAACGCGGCCAATTGCTTGACGCAATAAATACAAAAGTATATCCACTAGCGACAGTTGTATGAAATTTATATTAGAACGTCATACATATATATAATCGAGAACTCATACGCAAATTTAGCAAGCATTTAATCATTAATAGAGAGAAAAAAAAACTTAGTTATTATAATAGTAACGAAAAATATCTAAAAAAAAATTTTTTAAAAGAAATTATTCGAACGCAAAGATAAAGCGGAGAATTAGGATTATCCGACTTTTGCATAAATTATTACAACTTTCCGCGAGCGATAAATTGCGCGTGACTTGACGATAATAATATACATACTATTTTTATCGTATGTGTGCGCGCGACAAAGAGAATGCGATATATAAGTTATTCTCAAGAAGCCTCCCATGAAGAACGTCGTGTGTTGGACTCGCGCGTTGAGCTCTTGAAGCAAAACAAAATTTGGGCCACGGCGTGGCGGCGATACGCGGCAACACTCGTTAAACCATTAAGCGACAACACGCCTCCGGGTTATCGCCGTGCTAATAAAGTCGGGGCATTGTGGACACGCCGTGCCGATAAGCCGTCCCGTTTTATTTCTCTCTCCCGGTAGCTCTCTCTACCCCGATATAATTCCTTCGATATATAGCTGAACGATCGTAAACCTGGATAAATCCGTTACTATCGTATACCAATGAAATAACTATAATATAATTCATAAATCCACGCACGCGACACGATCACCCACCCACATCTGCGACTTTTTTTTTTTTTTAAGATTTCTCCTCGCGAATGTGTGTGTGTGTGACACTATTTAAAAATAATACATTTAAAAGATTAAATTACGCACACGATCGGTGTCACGTTCTCGCTGATGAGTCATATGTCTCAGCGGACTGTCTTGGGTGCTTGATCGACACAAGACTCGGGTGACATTGATAATGTTATCTCGATACTCATCGCAAAGGTGCGTAACACGTGAGCCTATCGCTGGATATCGGATAAAAAAAACCACTGATATATTAACGAGTTGACACGGACGCGTGTGGGATCGCACGTGTCTCATGGCGCGTAGTCCTACACTTTTCTAAAAATATCTTATCGGATACCGCGCGTAAAAATTCCACAAGATACAAAGATCGCGTCTCGCTATCGATTAACTTGAAACACATTTGATAATAAATCGAGCGCGATAAGTTTTAGTATAGAAATTTCCCTCCGGCTGAATAGCGATAGTGTTAAGCTCGCTGATCTCTTATCTCGCACGATCGGCCAACGTTTGCTACATTTTTTTTTCGACGAAGTCGAGTTTTCTCTCTGTTCGAAGAGAGAGATCGAGCCTCGTTAATTTACATGGGATCCTCTCCGAGCCCGAGAGAGCGTCCAAAGCAAATTTGCTCAGTCCGGTCACGCGCACGTCTGTATAATACTTCGCGCGCCTACGCGCGGCCGCGTGCGCTCGCACGTCAAACCTCCGTTTACCCGTGTCATTATTATCGTGCAAGGTGGGCTAAGGTTTGCGCGACGGCGGTTAGGTGCCGGCGGTTGAAAAGAGAGACGTTGAAAACGAGCGTGTTACAGAGAAAACGAGAGACGTACGCTTCTCTAAGCTCTCCTGAAGAGAGATGGCGGGCTTCGGTTGCTTGCTTGCGCAAAATATATATACGTAGTTGACATCAGTCATTGACACACGTGACATAACGACACATCTTTCGTCTCGTTGTATAAAAAAGCTTATCGCGTAATCGCACATAAATCGTGCATTTTCACGCGGAAGTAGAAACGACTTAAACATGGTCAGACAAACACGAGCGCGCACGCTAAATTTTGCGAAATTACTAATGATTGCGTCATCCGATATCTGTATTATCGCAGATTTTATGTCACGCACGCTCTGCCTCGTGCAACGTGAGTACAATGTAGAGGATGTGCGATGGCCACGATAGCGCACCATGACAACGTCACGTTGTCCTCTCGGGCTTCGGATTAACGTCAACATCATGTCATTTGGAACTTAAATCGCTTACGTATATCATGCGCGGTAATGCGCGGTAATGCGCGGAGACCCCGAAGAGACATCGGAAATGGAATATTACGGATGTAAATCACGAACATGTACCATTGGATTCCAACGCACGATTCGTACACAAATATAAGAGCTTGTTTTATTATCTGCAATTCGCTAACCTCGCTTGGGAATAGTTTCACAATTATCCCGCGCTTAAAAGTCAATCAAATGATCGATTATATGTATCGATTATTTTGCCTTCGTTGCATGAATTATCTGGTTTTTCATGGCATTAAAACCCGACCGGCCGAAACACTTCATATTACTAATATCACACTGAGAAAGTTTTATGGTGTTCATTATCTCGAATACTTAACGAGAGATTCCCCTTCAACTTTTTACTACACACCGGTATACCCTGAGACGTAGACAGCAGGCGCGTTCCGGGGGCGTGCATGCGTAATGGCGAGTAAAACTTAATTGCCAAATAATAATTAGACAATATAAAAATTAAATGTCAAGACGCTTAATTTACGAGGCAACTAACCGCTGCCAGCGATAATAATTTGAATGAATAAAAAAACACGAAAATTACGCTCAGCACCGTCTTCCCTCTATTCTTCTCGGCAATACTACGCTTTCTTTCGGTAGCCACTAACGACGCTATTTCTTCTTTCTCGATTACGATCTTTAAACGTAGCGCAAAAACTGATTAAACGATCGTGCGCAAAATATGTTAATCAAGCATCTTGTTTCCATACACTGTACATCAGAGTTGGAAACGCGCAGTGTTATATTGTCATAACTTGCACTTATCAAGACTTATGTCCGATTTGTTAATTTTTACAACAACAAAAAAAGTGAAAAACGTCATCAAAGCATGAGAGAATATATTCGCGTGAATATTTATAAAATATAAAATTATAAGATATATATCGTATTGCTGGTAAATAATTTTTTACATGCTTTATATTAATAGACTGCTTTTGCAATTGTTATTCCATTTCTAAAAAAAGGCATGTTAAGTCGATTCTCGCAAGTATGTTGCCTCTTTTCCGCGATGCTTGGCTGTCATCGCGAGGGTTAGCAATTTGAAAATTTAAACAAAATAAAATAATGTGTTTTAAATAATATGTTTTAATACTTTAAATTCGATTAATATTTTTGACAGTTATCAGCTGATTTCTGTCAAAAAATATTAATCGCGGATAAAATATTATAACATATTATATTACTTACAAAATATTATTATTTTAATTATAATATGTTGTAAATAATATAATATGTTATAATATATACTTTGTCCGCGATTAATATTTTTTGACAGAAATCAGTTGATAACTGTCAAAAATATTAATCGAATTTAAAGTATTAAAACATATTATTTAATTTAAAACATATTATTATTTTATTTTATTTTATTTTAAACAAACTGTCAAACTGCTAACCCTCGCGACAGCCTCTCGATGCTACGAATATAACGCACAATGCGAATCGAGACAGTCTATCAGCATCGCGGAAAAGATGCAACAATACTTGCGAGAATCGACTTAATATGCCTTTTTTTAAAAAGGGAATGTATTTAAATAAATTTAGATATAAACCTTAAAATTTAATAAAATAATTCAACACTCACCAATTTGATGTGCGAAATTGTAGACAATGTTAATCTGTAAAATATAAACGTATAAATATTATATAAAACATTTATTAAAATATTTAAATTATTTATATTTTAAATCATTTTTTGAAATATTAAAATTAATTTGAAAATTTAAATATTAACTTTAATGTTTCAAAAAATGATTATATTATGCGCGTAGTTAACTTTTGTTATTTACTTTAAGATGTTGAAAAACTACATAATTTGCAAAGAAATATTTTTTAAAGATAGAAATAATTATAAAAAATATTTAAATTAAAATATTTTACTACTTATTTTTACTATTAAATATTTTAAATTAAAATATTTAATAGTAAAAGAATCTAGTTACGCATTACATAAATAATTATATCTACACATCTCTTAAATATAATACAATGTAGAAATTGTATTTTATACATATAAAAATATTTATTATATATTATTAAATTATTTAAAAAATTATATTTATTATTAAATACTCTAAGTATTTCAAAATATAAAAGCTAGGATATTTTATATTCATTATTATACAACAATGTAAAATTTGAATCATTATCGGGAAGATAAATAGATAATCTCACAAATAACAAATGAAAAGTTAAATAAAGTATAAATTATATTTACCCTATCGTTGCTCCGCCGTTGCCCGATGCCTCCCCAGGCCACCGACCTCTCTCTCTTTCTCTCCGCACCGTTCCTGAACACTTGCACTCGCGTAATTTTTTTCGTTCGCGACGAGCGGCGACGCCCGGATTTTAGATATTACATTTTCGACGCGTTTCGGTAAAACGCGAGAATCGCGAGAGCTTATTCGCGCGCGAACCGATGCTCTGTTTTCGCGTCGCCGCAACGGTAATTCGATCCGCCCGTGTGATAGACTCGCCCGTGCGATCGCGATCACGATGTCGGTACACAATTTCGCGACGCAATCGGCTTTGTACGATAATTAAGCACGTAAAAACACACTTGTACTGTCGCGGACCGGCGATGAGCGCGCAAACATTGATCGCGAACAATCGAAAATGCACTTAGCAACAGACAGGCTTGTGCCATTTAC
The DNA here is from genome assembly GCF_030444845.1 of Prenolepis imparis. Taxonomy (NCBI): domain Eukaryota; kingdom Metazoa; phylum Arthropoda; class Insecta; order Hymenoptera; family Formicidae; genus Prenolepis; species Prenolepis imparis. The sequence continues at coordinate 12,865,005 of NW_028141166.1, forward strand.
GGGACGCGCAGCACGGCAAGGTGGCAAAGTCGTAATGGCGGTGGTCGCGGCTCGCGGCGTACTTCGCTGCGAACTCGGAGCTCGGCTCGGCTCGGCTCGGCTCGACTCGGCTCGACTCGGCTCGGCTCGACTCGGCTCAGCTCGGCTCGGCGGTCTGAGCAATTCCGAGCATAACTCCTGGCAGTGCCAGTCAGACACCAGTACTACTGTCGTGTCTGAAACATATTAATTTAATTTTTATAACATATTATTTTTTAAATTAATTAGCAAATTAACTCCTTAGTCAGCTGATTTCTGACAAAAAATATTAATAAGGTGTTAATTTGTTAATTAAATTAAAAAATAATAATGTGTGTAAAATAGTAATATGTTGTAAATAATATGTATAATGACCTTTCTGCGATTAATATTTTTTGTCAGAAATCAGCTGATCAAGGAGTCAATTTGCAAATTAATTTTTATAATAATAATATGTTATAAAAATTTAAATAATGATATGTTTTAAATAATATGTCATAATTCATTAAATTCGATGAATATTTTTGACAGTTATCAGCTGATCTCAAAAAAATATTAATCGCAGATAAGGCATTATAACATATTATTTACAACATATTACTATTTAACATTTTATAACATATTATTATTTTTAAATTTAATTAGCAAATTAACGCTTTAATATTTTTTGACAGAAATCAGCTGATTAAAGCGTTAATTTGCTAATTAATTTTTAAAATAATATGTTTTAAATAATGTTATAATACTTTAAACTCGATTAATATTTTGACAGTTATCAGCTGATTTCTGTCAAAAAAATATTAACCGGAAATAAGATATTATAACATATTACTATTTTAATTTTTATGACATATTTTTATTTTAAAATTTAATTAGTAAATTAACGCTTTAATCAACTGATTTCTGTAAAAAAAATATTATATAATCGAGTTTAAATAAACTTTATTATTTTTTTTTTAATATTATTTTTTTAAATACAAAACCGAAGAATGGCGAGCGCGTAGCGCTTGGGTTGTTCCAGTATATTAAAATTGAAAAGTTTTCTCAATCCCCCTTTTATTTGAAGTTAAACTTAACCGGAGTCATAAGCATCACCACGTCGAGTTCACGGAACCGTACATTTCCGCGGCATTTCTCCTAGCGGCGACACGCCAGGCAGGCTTTCTTTCTGTGCCGCTAACGACGATATTCCTCCTTTCGTGGCTACTTAATTTGCGCGGTGCTTTATGGCGTGGTGTCGCGCCTACGGCGGAGTAATTTACTCATGCGAAAGAGCCCACAACGTCTCTACCTTTACCCACGTTGCACGTTGCTACGAGCTCCTCTTTTCGCGAGGCATTAATAGTCACCACGTGGTGGCTATCATCGTGTCGACGGAGACGTGAGAAATGCGAAGGGGTATCATCACGCGGGTGACTCGCTAAAATTATTCCCTCATATTTTTTTCTCTCTTTCTCTTTCTTTCTCTCATCTCCTCTCGTTCTTTTGAGCCCGAAACTTTCTGTCTCCGGTAGCGCAAAGCACTGGTACAGCTACCTAAAACAAGCTTACTTCGCACAAAGAACTTCTCTAAAATCTGCCAAAGTGGAATGCCGGGAGACAATATACGACTTCGACATTCCGCAATTGGCGAGATGATATCTTGAAAAAGGGTATTGCAATCGATTTCATTGCAACAAAGCGTAATTTTGTGCTTTATCGCAAACAGAAAAAATATGAATCGTTTTTATTTACGTTATATATGTATATTCAATTGCATATGTATTTTATTCTACTTATTTTTCTATTAGAGAATTTCTTATGAAGAATAAACTATATTATATTACTTTTGATTTATTTTGAAAAATTAAATATACAGATGAAATTAATTGTGCATAGGACTGCTTATAAAAATTTTTTGTCCAAGTAATTAGTCACTCTAACAAAAGTATATAAATTTTTTTTTCAAATGTAGGTTGTTTCACGAGTCAGAGGCCACACTAATTATTTACACAATTAGTAATTATCGGACGAGCGTGAACATCGGCACGTATCAATTACGGTCGACTTATTAAATTTCGGCTATGCCGATTAATTAATCTGCAATTAGCAAACGTAGCCGGCGCCTGTTTATTAATTATGCAGCGAAAGCTTCCAGGAACTCGCCTTGAAAGTAAATTAAGAATCGACTTGCGAGGAAGTCATTAAGGCGCCCTCGTGTGAAAGATATATGGACCTTTAGGGTACCGTAGGTAAGGTTTCGCAAGCTGAAAGTGCTGAAGCAAGGTGAAGGAGAAAGAAGAAGGAACGCGGTATTTCGCGTTATCGATCGGAAAACCTGACTTCAAAAGCAGCAATGAGTAATTCGCACTTACGTCAATATCAATCTCGCGGCCGAGCACGCAAATTGAAAACTAATTTAAGAGCATATCGCGCACCACATCAGTAATTACTTTTTAATTAATTTTCGCCCTGAATGCCCGACCGACAGGTATAACCCGCCACAGCGAATCCCTGTTACGTTCTCCGCGTGCGTGATTTTTAGTTCTCGCCGAGCGTGATTAGTCCTTTCCTCGGTTATCTTTTTCGTTCTCGTTGAACAGTGATTCTCATTGCAAGAAGGTTCTTTCTCTCGCAAAATATCCTAAGATTTAAAATAAAACTAGCAAAAGAGGAAGAAAATATCGATCGGAAGAGACCAAAAAGCAATCGACGGCGAAACAATGCGAAGACTCGCGTAGGGTCATTATTGGGCTCCTGTTGTTGCGAGTCTGTAATGAGGCTTTAACGTACCCGTAAGAATGCCACCAGACGCGTTTCGCGCATCGCCGAACACTCTAAACGCACCAGCTGCCGGTTGCTGTCGCTCGTGCAGAGAGAACTTTCCTTTTTTCACCCTGCCGTTTATTGTTCACGCGGCTCGATCTCTCGCAGCATCGTTCCGGCTTCTGTTCCGCGCCGATCCGACATGCGATTTTTTTCTCCGAAACACAGAGCGAAGAAAGGATACACCGCGCGATATTTGTCGCGAAAGGAAGCGAGGACGAGGAAAGAATAAATTGTATGTCCAAGCAGACAAGCGTGAACTCGTGAATCGCAGCGAACATGCACGCATTTAACATATGGCAAATTTGTCTTGTCTCAATTAATAGTTATACTTTGACGCAAGCATTTTAAATAATTTTAACAGTAAAATATCAATAATTGTAAAAACCGCTGTAATTATTTTTATAATTATATGCGCTCCTGACAGGTTTGTTCGCTCATTACGAATGTAATTTAAGTGATTTTAACCTATTTTATTGAAACGACATTGAACGCAGCATTGCAACAGATAATGTATTATTAATTTTTGCGACAGTTCCCGAATTACGCGCACGCAAATGACTAACAAAACGGGATCAATATCGGTCCACGAATTCCACGAAGAAAGTGCGTGTCGTATTCCACGCGCGTGTGCGTGCGTGAAGTCGGCCGTCACGCATAAAAAGCGGGCGCAGGAAGTATAAACGATACTTTTTATCAGTCAGACGAGGTACACCATGTATCGCGGGTCCATGCGTTATTGTTTCGCGTACGTGCGTATGCATCGCGCACAGAGCGATTTTCATGCGATACCACGCACGTTACCTATGCACGCAGTGGCGATATATGCATATGAGAGTAGCGTGTGCGATGACATTCGATGCACTACGTGCAGATTTTGACGTAAAGCACGATCGCGTCTCTACGACTTTCTAATCAAGAATTTTTTAAGTGCGAAGAAACTGTTTAAAATGACCGAATATCTGTTAACTCGAAAAGTGTTTCAAATTCTTGATTGCGAAATATCGAAACGCATTATGAAGTAGCAGACGCCGTGCATATTCGCGAGTTGCGTCTTAAGCACGTTCTTATCGGTGCTCATTAGCTTTATCTTTAGAGTGCTTTGTAAGGTTTACACGAAACTTCCGGCAAACATTCCTCGACGCATTCGCCAAGTCGACTCAACTTTTTCTTCGCGTTAGTTCTAAGTTTAAGCCGTGTTATGCAATATTAAAAATCCAAATAACATTTCGGAAAATATTTATCATATTGCTTTAAAGCGCTTTTAAATTTCCTTTAGCAAGCACAATTATTGCATAAATTTTTATTTTCAATTTAAAATGAGAACATTATATGTACATAATCTCGTATACTGAAATTCCGCCTTTACCACGCGGATTATACCTGATCCTACCGCAAGATTCTAGGGTTAAGAGATAGAAAGAGAGAAGTAGGGGATTATCGTTACCTCGAAGCTAATCAACGGGCGTGAAAAAGGCGTGCGTGCGCGGTACAGTAGAGAACGAGGCACGCGAAGCTCGCGCGATCCCACGGAGCCACGCGATGCTTCATGCTCGCGTGCACGTGACCCCGACGACCTTAAAACCGCGCACTATTTTCCGCTGCCGGCAGGACTCTTCTCCCTGCTGGCGTCTCTCCTCCTCGGTATGTTGCAGGACGCTGTCGTGTTACAGAACGAAGTACAAGCATGACACGAGAGAGAGGCTGGAGATTAATATTATCTCTCGCGCGTGTGTGCAACGCGCGCACGCCGAGGATACCTACGTGCGGATCGCGAGTTTCTACGCATCGCCATGCACCGGCAATCTTGTCTTCCCTTCGGGAGAAGCGTCTTTGTTGCTTCTGGTATGTGCCTGTAAGACTGCCGATGCACGGCATTATAAGTAATGCGAAATCATCAGGCGAACGTCTCCGCGCGCACCCGGAAGGAGAATGATATTTCCTGACGAAATAAGAGCAAACCGAAAAGTCTTCTGTTTATTTTCTTTGTAAAATTTATTGAATTTTTAGAGCAGAATATATTGCCTTTTATTGCTTGATAAAAAAGAACGATTTTTTTTTAAATTTTTATAATCAAAATTATTTATTCACGGAAAAATATTAGCTACCATAAATTTTAGATATAATATAGGAACGCGTTATTCTATCATCAGGATTGGGCCAATATATTAATATAATATTGTAGTTTATTTTAAAACAATGTATATGTATGATTTCGTGAAATTAGCATTTAATTTACGATCGTAATTGCACGCGTATAATCATATTAGGCAAAATTACGTGTCTCTGGCAGACAACCTATAATTTTCACAAAAATAATGTACATCTATAGATACTTAAAGAACACATTAGCTTCGCGAGAGGCTACCGTTTCCACGAATGACCTAAGGATACCATCATCATCATCCCACACATCACGAACTCGTGACCGCGAGTCGGTTCCTTCTCCCATGCCTGAGAGAGAAATGTCATCATAATTTTAATCCGACGATTATGTGGACCCTGCGCTTCTCTCGATATCTATCTCTTCAGCCTGGAGACACGTGTCTCGGCACGACCGGTCGGTTGAAGGATTTGTAATTTTCATGCATGATTCTTAAGGGGGTGTCGCGTGCATGCCAAGTCTAACACGTGTGCATACGCAAGCAGTCAATTTCACGTTGCCATTGCCTTGCATGAGTTTTGCAAATCACACGCGAAACGTGTGGAAAACTATTATCCATGTACGTAGTTTTGCATGCGTGCATGTAGCTATCGTGATATAAAATAAATGCGGATTTCTCTTACTCGTCATTTATCTTATTGCGATGATTTATGTCAAGTCGGGACAGAGGGAGAAGGTACGGTTGTAAAAATATGGGCTCTTCTTTGTCAGCACGTGTGAGATGTTTGCACGCGTATGTACATACACGTACACCATCGCACGGAGTGGTACGATCGGCAGAATGCGATCGATTCGAGTTATTTATCGAGGCTTTCGGACAGAAGATCTGTGGTGGACACAGAAGTGCCTCGGACCGGAAGATATCTTATCTGAGACACACACCGTGCGCACCGAGAAACGCGCTACGTATACTTACATTCTCGCCGTGGGCCCGATACCGGGTGGGCGATAAGACGACGTCTAGTATCTGATGCGCGTGCAAAAACAAAGGCAGCAGGAGAAATCCTCCTGCCGTCGCAGCTTGTGTGCTCCGTGGACCGATAACAAGGATCGATCTCGTTGCTTCGTCGATTTATATCGAGAATGCATCGAGAGGGCGATGCCTCTTATAGCGGCCTGAGGCGCGAAAAATCCGCCAACACGCGCACCACACGGGCTGCTATCGGCGTCGGAAGGAAGACAACGCAGGTGATGATCAAAAGACCACCTAGCTTCAGTTACACCAGGTGGTTTTCGTATGGCATGATTAGGGGAGTTTGTGGATATTGCGGTGATCGCGCCAAGTATATGTGATGATGTCCGCGAGACAGCATTCGATCCCTTAGTTCGTAGAATATCTATCTACCTTTTTACTGAATACCTGAAATATATCGCGCGCGAGATTTTTTATCGATATCTCTATGCAACAAAGAAAAGGCGAAAAAATACTGACATTGTCAGATGATCATGTAAACTCTGTAAATTCTGAAATCGTAATTATTATAAATATAAATAATAAAAGTAGAAACACAGCGATTTTTTTGAACGATCGCAGGAATATATCCAGCTTAAAAAATCTTCCTGTACATATGATTATTCGCGGTTGAATCGAAAGTACGAAAGTATTCGCGTATAATGGCATGCGAACCGCGATCCGTGCGAATAACGAGCGAACGAACCTGCGATCCGCGTTTGAAACACGAACCTAGCCGGTATCCACCCATTTCCGAGGATTCTCCCTCGATTTACAAGCCTCCTCCTCGTGGCTATCATCACGGAATTTCCCGCAGCCACTAGCTCGGCAAATCGCCACCCGATACGGTCGATGGCGCGAATCGGTAGTCAGACGCCGAGGCAAACCTCGGTGCATACCTGAGATCGGTACGTTAACCTCCCGGGGGGAAAAGGGACGATAAATTAGGCGAGCCTTATCGGCGATCGTTCGCGCGAGGATATAACGCTCCTCGTCCAGAAGCTCCCTCGGCACACGCAGATGCTATCCTCCTCGCGCCTGATGCATCCTCAGTCTCTTATTGGCAGAGAAGACGAGAGAACCATACTTATTCTCTCGACTCTGTCTTTCTTTCTCTCGAAAAAGAAAGAAAGAGAGGCGGCTCGCGTACTTATGCGCGGGGATTTGGTTTTGTTGGGTGGCTAAAAAAAGAGACATATTGGTTTTACATTCCCTTATTTACGAGACCATAAACCTTCCTACTTTTCTTCGGCCGCGATTCCGCCAAATGCAACAACATCGTGCCGTTACGATTCCAGGGTAGAGAGGCACGAAACGGACTGACTTGACGGAGGGAAGCGAGCGGAAGGAGAAACGGACTACAACCGCGCGGGCATTAATAAATTTCGGAGCAAGTTGCATTCGACCAAATCGGCAGATGCATGAGATTTATAGGATTCAGCGCCGGTGACAAATTCATATATATATCCGCGTCGGTCGAAAAGTGCAAAAGATCGAAGGAAGGAGAAATTATATTCGTATTTATTATGTTTTGGATCACCAGATGCTCCGTGGATGATATTCCGTAACAAACAAATGCAGATAATCCGTAAAAATTTGTGAGAACACAAATTCCTGACTAATTAAAAATATATCAATATTTTCCGTATTTATTTTCCTTTCGTTTGATATTATTCATAGCGAATTTTATCACAAATCTATCGACAATTGGACAATAACGCAATACAATCGTGAAAAGAGTCGGAAAGGATTTTTCTCGATGTATTCATTAATGGACATCTATTTGAATCTTTTCAATACACACTCGGAGAGCACTTTAAGCACAATTATCATGAACGGAACGGAATGCGTTGTGCAAGTAACGTAAGCTCTGTATACAGCTATCGACAGTCGTGAGTCTTTATCAAGCGGTAAGCTTACACACTTCGAGATAGAGTCGGCAATCCACTCAGCACTCACTAAAGGCGGATGCTCGCCTTAGCCAGGAACTGCAGTATAGCACGCTGCGTTTCTTCGCGCGGAAGAGTTTCGTTGATTTATCGCTCCTTGAAACGAGCCAAATTACACCGTTAAATCGTCTCGAACGACAGTCGACGTGCAAGCGAGTCATTTCGCACGATCGGAATATCTCATATATGTACAGGGTGTCCTCAGTCAATTATGTATATTATCTTTTATTAACAGACATTGTATAAAAAATCCAGAAAGAAGTATGAGTCATAAATGTAATAGAGAAAGAGACACAATAATAATACATAGTTATTAAAAATAGAAATAATATTCTTTTATGCATTCTTATTATCATAAATTATCATAAATTATCAAAATTTTATTATTTAACTTCATTAATACCATATAATATAAAATCATTTATTGATCACCATTCAAATTCATCGAACTTATTGTTCTAATAATAAGACTAATAGTATATTATCTATTTTTAAAGAGGACTGCAGTTGATTAAGCACACCCTGTACAAGTTCACAATGAATATCCGTGGAAGACAAAGCGAGATTGGTGTGCAAAGGTCGCGTCATCGAGTCACGAACTACAACGAGCGTGCAAGAATCGATGTCGGGGAATCGCGAGGGAAACGAAGACGACGACGACGACGAGGACGAGGACGAGACGAAATGAGATGAGATGAGATGGAAAAGAAGCCGCGAAGAGAGAAGACGAGAGTAAAAGGTCGAAGGAAGAAGATGAAGAAACTCTCGAGTCGGTCACGCGTCTCGAACTCAGCAATGGCAATCACAAGTCTGTTATTGCGAGTGGTCTTTCGAAGGCTAAGTACAATTACAGGTTGCTTCGGAGAGCGAAGCAGAACGCGCGCGCGCGTACGAAAGGGATTATTCGTGTCTTCGAGTATCGAGCTCGTTACGGACATGTATTGAGAAGTCGCGAAGAGCTTTCTTCAGATATGACATCTTCGTCTGGAGTTATTATCGTATCGTCGGCGACGAGATATGATAACCGGATCGAGACACATGTCGCCTATATTTCTGTATTTCTTAATAAAAATCCGTCGATATACAAACGCGGAAAAGAGAGATGTCTGATGTGCAAACGTGAGACGCATTCCGGATACGATCATCTTTAAATCGGCGTGACCTAAAGATATACCGGTTTGTACTTGTTTTTAGTTGCAACGAAACACGTTAAGAATTGAAAATGTTAAAGAGGAATTTTTATGCAAGGATACGAAAAGAGAGAGATGTTTCGTCCATTTGTATCTCTCGGACTGAAGGTCGAACTACACCGAGCACGTATAAATTAAAATTGCAAAGCAGAGAAGTCTCTTTAATTCCGATCGCGTCAAAACAACATTAAAAGATACAAGATTCCGATAAAAACATTCACCGTGGGAATAAAGCGAAAAGAGCAATGACCGAAACTTCTCGGTTTCACCGTTCAACGAGAATGGAACCCACGTGGATCCTGCGGCCGAAACTCGCAATTCGCCTGGTGCGGTACTAAAAGTTTCGGGGCTTGGGCAATAATTTACGATGCCACACGGTAACTATCCGTAAGTACCAGCGAGAGCAACGCTAATGTTCGTTCTTATGTACTGCACGCGTATACGCGCGTCCGCGTTCGGTCCGGCCGAACTAGGATAAAGTGAAGTGAAGGGATGAGGAGGGAGAACCGTGTTGTGTCGGAGAGGAGACCATCGGTCGAAGGCGTTTGCCTTTACTACACATAAATCTGTGGTCTCTCCGCCGACGTCGCGACTTTACTGCCTTTCCACGAAAACCCATAGTGCCTTCCGAAAAGAGTCTGTCCCCGCGACCCTGAAGCCGCCGCTGGCGACGCAACCACGACGCAATGTAGGTCTCTGTGTCCCCTGTCTTGAGCTATTCCCGTGATAAAGCTGCACGCGTGTCGCTCAATCGCAGCGGCGACTTTAAAATCTCGAACTCATATAATGTTGATTAGCTTATGACGAAATTAATTATAATGATCGATACATCACGTAAAAAAAACATATTTGATTTAAAAAATTATTTAATTTTGCATTTTATATCGTATATGTTGCTTCGTTAATTAAAATAAAATCGAGCAAAATCGCGATTCCCACATCGATTAAGTCTTCCGCTAAATAAGTCGAAACCATAAATTATACGTGCGCATACTCTGTATCGATTACAAAGAATTGCGTATAAACGAATAAAATTGCGCACAAGTAAAAAAACGCGGAATCATTGCATCGCCGTATTATTATAAAATACCACCGAGTAATTGCTATATCATATTCATTTACTGCATTATTGCTTACGCACGCAACCTTAATTAATCATTCTCGAAGTGCAACATGCATAAGGCTTTGTTGAGAATTCCTCAATTAATATCCCTTGTTACAAATTAATAAAAAATAATCCTTAAAGTTGAATCTCCACGCTGATATATCGCGAAATTTTGTTCTCATTTAAAACCTTTATCTTCGCACGTTTATAGATTCTAAAGAATTTTGACAGAGAATAAAGCTTTCAGATACCGAGCTCTCTCACGTCAAGGTGTAATCCTCCCAGTGGGAGGGTAATTGATTGCTGCCAATTTATTTTACCGCTACAAAATACTTTCTTAATTAAAATAAATTATAATCAATATACAAATTACTACAGGCCGCCCATATTAAGGTTGCGCTTAAACAAACACGGAACTTTATTTTATAGGATCGTCTGCCTATCGATACTCCCTGATCACTGATACTTGTTCGTTCTTAATCAATAATATACACCATGGGAAAGCAATTAATATAGCAATTAGTTCGTGGCATTTACACACCGTCGAGCCCCGCCTATCTTTGTACAAATATCTACAAAATTCACATCATATAGTAAGTTGCACTAAAAAAGAAAATCAAATAAGGAAAATCTATCTATAAAATATATATTATACCTTTTTTTAAATTTCTGGAAATTCTATTCTATTTCAAAAATAAAACGCGAATACATATTTAATATTAAAAGAGAATATTTTAATAATAAATAAAACGGGCTTTTTCTTTTTAAAAATTTCTTTATATAATCACGCAGATTTAAATATGATAATTGCAATATATTATTCAAGTATTTACCAAAACGTTTTTTCCGGGAGTATCCATAATTTAGGAATAAATTGTGAGAATGCGTCTAGTCATAAGTAGATACTTCCCATCGTTTCAGGAACGTTACGAGAAGCAACGCGAGAAGGCTCGCTGACGATAGAGCGCGCATGGACGTGAGAAGGTTTGAGTTCCCACAGACGCCGAAGAAACTGGGAGATTGCGCGTCCTTGACGTCAGGCTAAGTCGAAGACTGTCTCGCAAAACCCGTCGAGTCATCATAAACCCGCGATTCGTCATCCGCGAAATGGGAATTTTAAGCATCTGTCATCCGCCTGAGGCCGAAGAGACGCTAACATAGATGAAAATTCACATCGCGACAACCATTAATATCTGGAGTGACAATATTTATTCGCTGTCTAAAAAAAATTAATTTATCACGATGTGCATATTTAAAGCGCTTTTTTGACGGTGCGATATGTTTAATGTTTAATTATTATTTTAAGGATATAATCGATCGATATAGAAACGCTCTCATGTGGCACGCGGCGCAGTTTAAGCGCGATTTACAGCTCGACGTGAGAATTCACATCCGGCAGCGCGACAACGTTCCCGACTTTGGAACAAAAGGACCTTGAAGAGGAGGAGAGGCCGGCCGGGCACGTAGAATCACAGCGGCAGATCGTTAAAGAAATATCGAACGTCGTACGCGCCTCCCCGTCGCGGCCGCTCCATGCGAAATACGCCGGAATCGTATCTGTAATGCGATCGCTTTGGCACTGTATAGCGATAGCATCATTAACCCTTCGTGCGCCGAACATTGAATAAGATCTTGTTACGCGATATCTGACCCACGGGGCCCCGGCGCGCGGAGTGCTCTCTCCCGACTCCCTTTTGCTCGCACAATACTCGCTAATTAAACGAGCGGGCAGCCCGCCACCGCAGATACCAGAGCGCGATTGCTTTGTTTTCGTCCGGGACCACGCCACGCTTCCTTCGGCTAAATTAATTGGAGACGAGAAAATAAATAGGGAACCGACCGTCCGCCCGCGCCACCATTTCTCGCGGCAGATGGCCGTCACTGGGAGACCGCGAGAAGATAGATCCCGACGCAAAAAGTCACAGAGTGACTAACAATAACGAAATACGCCGCCGTGTCTTCGAGCTGTCACGCGGAGAAAATGCACCCGTTACAAAAAAAAAAGAGAGAAAAAAACAATCACGCTTCTTTTTCCGCGGCCTGGCGCATAACTGGCCTAATGGGACCTATCATTAGGTTGAACGTAAGCTTCGCATTCCTTGCCCTCCTCGATCCACTTAGAAAGAAATAAGCATTCGAATGTTACGACTCCTACAAGTTATATCTGCGAAAAATCAAGTTAAAGATCTCTAATGAAAATCATAATTCAGCGATAATTTAAATATTTTCTCTCTGATATTTCAATCTTTGCGAAAATAAAGATAAAAATATTTTTTATTAAAATTTATTTTTTTTCTTCAAAATTATAAAATATTAATTTGCTATATATTTGAAAACATTGCAAAATCAGATTTTGCGCGAAGAAATCTCTCGCGATTCTATAAATTGACGAAAGAAATGATGGATGCGTTATTTTTATTGTCTTTTTTTTTAAGGACTGAGGAATCTCGCGGATAGCTCGCACTAAGCGATCCGAAACGCCTCGACATGCCTCTTTAGGAACGTCAGCAGGAAGATCTCGGCGTTTTTCTCACGTCGAAGTTCACGTATACGCAGGCGTGGTCAAGCGCGTAACCGACGACGCGCAAAAATGTTGCTGCAAAAAGTACGTCTCGCATCCACCTGGATCGTTTAGCGATCAGGTGTCGCGATTAAATTGGATTTTAGAGACGTTACCTCTTCGCGCTTCTTGCGTATATTGTCGGTTTACATCTTGCACCAACTTCCTGTAGAAACAGACGTTTTCGCAAAAAAAACTTATGATTGTTCACGCAATTTTCTGACGTTTCAATCCGCTACTGATCTGAACGACACTGAGCGATCATAAAAATATGATAAACATAGTCATCAGCTGCGCGAGAGATTAAAAAACAAATATATCGCTATAAGTATATCGTCCTTGTTGCGTAGTTGCACTTATGTTCGCGTAGTCGCTCATAGAGTCATTTATAATGATGTTCTAATGCGAGGCTACGCAGTGCAGCAATATAAGCTTAATAACACTATTAAGCACGTGCGCGTGCAAATGCATCAGGTGCACGCGCGACCGTCAGACGCCTATCATGAAGGTGCTCATTAATTATTAATCGCAATAACCGCGGGACGATACCTCGGCGATAATAAAACGAGAGTACGAGGCTTTATCCCTTAATACGCCCCGGACTTTGTTAGTTTTTTACTCCCACGTAGACGCCTATAGATCGTGTGTGTATTAATCAAACATCTCATTAATTACTAAATACAGCGACACGCGTAACCTGACTCGACACTTCGGCGAATACACGTCGAAGACGATAAAAGGCCGATACGTCTCGTTAATTAATTATTCGATGGACGAGCAGTTACGCGCTACGGGCAGACAATGTTCTTCGCTTCGTTAAAACGTATGCAAATGAGATCTGTTCATCAAAGGCGCCCAATTAAACGACCTGAAGAGAGTCCTTCGTTTCGTCTATCAAACAAGGTGCAACAGACACCTGAATGAAGGACAAGTAGTTCTTGTGGCATGACAATCCATGTATAAAACGTCAAAGAAATTCCTCATATGAATGTCATTTTTATTATATGTAAATTTTGCGCACCGTGATTTTTCTAAAAGGAAATCCTTTGTATATAACGAATAAAAATGATGAATTGCAGATGATATCGATTAACGTATGACGTCGATTAGTTCCGATGAGGAAATAAGCGATCGTTAGAACAATGATAATATCTTCGCATGAATACAAGATTAAAAAAATTAAATTAAAATTTCTGCATATTAAAAGATATCAATAATAATAGATTTCTATGTTCAAAGGCTATAAAAAAAGTTTTTTTTAAATATATATTTAATATATTTCAAATTGTGTTAATACTTTAAAGTATTGTATTTAAATATTCTATTAAAAGGAATACTCTTTAGAAAAAGCGTAGATAGCACGATAATTGACTTCAAGGATAATAAGCTATTCTAACAGTCCGTGACCTCAGTAAGTGACCTTAATAAGTCTAAACACTCGGTCGTCTGTAAGCAAATCGAAATGCTAAACATCTGTTAAGAATGAGAAATTCGATCAAATTTATTTTTTATTAATTACGCCCGATCATTCTCGAAATAAAGAGGTAAGAGAAGTACGCGAGAGAAATTTCGTATCTCACCTCATCATTTTACAATCACAAGTGATAATCGCCAACGTTTCTTTCGGGCAACCGATCGAGCAATTTCGTGAGTGACTGCGCTTTTCGCGCACGTGAACGCAGCTGGAGGGCCTAGGGGTCCCTTTTTCGAAACGCGGACAGTAATCATCGATGATGGAATCGCGGGGGACGTAACGATCCGCGAACGAAGGTTTCGATCCGTAGCCTGTACTTAGGTCGCACGACCAACGAATACACCCTCGAGCCGTTTCGCCATTGTAGTAATTGTGAGCCTTCGCCTTCGACGCGGGGCCACAAACCGGATCACCGGAGCGATCCAGATCGGAGATCACGGTCGCGCACCGCAGGACTTGTTTCTGACTTGGCTCATAACGCAGGGTCACGACGAGAGAGATACGCTTTCGTTCCGCGGCTTTATGCGATGCTTATCCAATCGGAGGATCGAGGAGTTTTTGTAACCCATTAATTGTCGAGCTATCGCCGGCATTGTTAACGCTTCAAACGCTTCACGCTTCCCGCTGTTTACAGCAGATGGACATAAATTAAATACCCACCCACTGATATTGCTCGTAAATATCAGATATTAGGAGAGATTACCGGCTATCCCTCTAAAATCAGCGGGCTATCGAAAATAAAAATAACAAGAAAGCCTTTGCAACGAGACCGTTTAAAATTGTTTCCCTTTCTAAAAAAGGCATGTTAAGTCGATTCTCGCAAGTATTGTTGCCTCTTTTCCGCGATGCTGATTGATTTTGTTTCGATTCGCGTTATATTCGTAGCATCGAGAAGTCATCGCGAGAGTTAGTATGCAGTTTGACAGTTTGTTCAAAATAAAATTAAATAAAATAATATAATATGTTTTAAATAATATTTTATATAACTTTAAACTCGATTAATATTTTTGACAGTTATCAGCTGATTTCTGTCAAAAAATATTAATCGCGGATAAGACATTATAACAATATATTTACAACATATTACTATTTTAATTTTTTACCATATTATTATTTTAAAATTTAATTAGCAAATTAACGCTTTATTAATATTTTTTGACAGAAATCAACTGATAACTATCAAAAATATTAATCGAGTTTAAAGTATACTATAACATATTATTTTATTTAATTTTATTTTGAACAAACTGTTAAACTGCTAACCCTCGCGATGACAGCCTCTCGATGCTACGAATATAACGCACAATGCGAATCGAAACAGTTAATCAGCATCGGAAAAGATGCACCAATACTTGTAAGAATCGACTTAACGTGCCTTTTTTAGAAAGGGGTGTTATAATATTTTATATTCAATTAATATTTTTGACAATTATCAGAGCTGATTTTTGTCAAAAAATATTAATCGCGGATAAGATATTATAACATATTATTTAAAACATATGTTACTATTTTAATATTTTCAACATATGATATTTACCCCCATTACCGCTATAGAAATATTATAAAATAAACAATTTCTCACTCACCGATACTTTACACGGCACTCCCGACACGACGCGTGAATCGCACTGTGTATCGCAATGCTACCTGTAACAAATAAAATACATACATATTAGAATAATCTTATTATTTCGCATTATAACATACACAATATAAATATGTAAACTAGAATTAACGATAAATATATCCACGGATCGCAACACATTCGCGCGCGCGACAACAGATAGTTGGGTTATGTTGGCAAGAGATTTTGCATCGAATTTTTTGCGAAATATATACGTTTCAAACAATTACGCCTACATATTAACGTTGAAATTATGATATGCGATTGATAAATATTACAATACAAAGGTTAGAAATCGTTTCTAACGATTATGCTTACTAATTAATCACAGCGGGACGCAGCTCGAACTGCCTGATACTCGCGGCGTTTCGGTAATGGCCGAAGCTGCGAACATCGGCAACTTCATTCTAATAGCGCGCGCGCGATACTATATGTATACATGACTTATTAATTAATTAAAACTCGAAGGAGATTCGTTCGAAAAGATATAACTTTAGAAAAAAAAAATATTAATCGAGAATAAGGTATTATAACATATTATTTACAACATATTACTATTTTATAACTTTTACCATATTATTTTAAAATTTAATTAGCAAATTATAACATACACAATATAAATATAAATGTGTAAGCTAGAATATTTAATTAGCAAATTTTCGCTTTATTAATATTTTTTTATAAAAATCAGCTGATTAAAGCGTTAATTTGTTAATTAATTTTTAAAATAATATGTTATAAAAATTAAAATAATGTTTTAAATAATATGTTATAATACTTTAAACACGATTAATATTTTTGACAGTTATCAGCTGATTTCTGTCAAAAAATATTAATTGAGAATAAGGTATTATAACATATTATTTACAACATATAACTATTTTAATTTTTTACCATATTATTATTTTAAAATTTAATTAGCAAATTAACGCTTTAATCAGCTGATTTCTGTGAAAAAATATTAATCGAGCGACTGTCATCGCGAAGGTTAACAGTTTTGACAGTTGTTTAAAATTAAATTAAATTAAATTAAATTAAATCTTTGAATAAAATAGCGCGCGCTTGTGTTGTCTAGTGATATATAGAAAGTGCGTGTTATTTTTTATTGTTTTTGACTCGCATTTATGATTTTATGTTAATGATTAAGTGATTGCGCGACGAAAAGGCTAACCGTAGTGAGATATTGTTGACTCGTACTACTTAATCTATCTAAATTCTTACTTTGCGCATAATAAATTTACGATATATAAAATGCGTATAATTTTTTATTGTTTTTGATTGGCATTAATGATTTTATGTTATTAATTAAGTGATTGCGCGACGAAAAGGCTAACCGTAGTGAGAAATTGTTGACTCGTACTACTTAATCTATCTACATTCTTACTTTGCGCATAATAAAATTACGATATATAAAGTGCATGTTATTTTTTTATTATTTTTGACTCGTATTTATTATTTTATGCTCATGGCAGAGTAATACGGGTTACGTCCTACGGGTTACCCATACCTTTGATTACATAAATCGATCGATTGATAAATACCAGGGAACGGTACGAGCCGAAAAACAGAAGAAAATTATCGAGAGTGCACATGCGAGTCTACGCTGCAGGGAAGACTCGCGCCACTCGCACGTCCGAGTTCCGAGAAGAATTCCCTCGCGATCCACTATCCTGGACCGAAGCACCGGTTACGTTTCTCTCGTGAAAACGCGCACGGAGGAATCTCGAAGCCCCAGCATCCTGACACGCGAATCGATAGCCGTGAGCTCGCGAGCCTCGAGCATCATTTCTCTCTCTCGCTCTTTCTATATATATCGAGTAATTTTCCTTGACCCTTGCCCGCGAGATTTCCGCCCGCAGGAAGAGGCTTGGAGCAAGATAGCGAAGTATATAATAACGAGAATTAAAATAATGAATTTAAACGTAAATACGAGAGAGACTACATATGAGAGAATATTTCGTTGACTGAAGGGCGGATCATAATATCTATAATATAATTTATCGTGATAAGAGGACTATATTTTATTTGAGTGGTCTATAATATACGCGATATAGTAAGAGCCGCGCATTATACAAAGAAGTCAAATCAAACATCAGGTCGCCTATCGTGCCGTAGGAAGAAATTCCGTCTAATTACAACGATATAACGATAAGATCAAGGCGTGTTACGGACGCGGGTACAAAAGACGATCCGAAAGATACCATCACAGATACCAGTGAGACATCGCGATATCGAGATGAAAATCTCTTAGAAAAAAATCTTTTACTTTTAAGAGTTATCACACAAACATATTTCTGTACAATAATTTCTGTGTATAAATAATTTTAATTAAATATGGGCAATATAAAGTATGTAACACAGAAGTAAATGTTGCAAAATTTTGACACAAATCCATCGATAATAATAAAAAATCTAATTTTTCCAGTCGGATCTCGAGGTGTTGCTTGTCCGACCTGATAAGACCACCTGCACGCGTCCCGATTCTCTCTATAGAAAAAAATCCATGCCCGCTTGATCGCGGTCGCTTATGCTCAGCGCACGCCCGAGCTTATAGGAGCTTATTTATAAACAGAACCAGCCACCACAATGGTTATTGTTTCAGCACGGCTATATGCGAATGGCGTTATGCGCGCCGCCTATTTATGACACATTATGCGAAAGAGCACCCGATAGCGTGAGTATTGCATTTCGTGCCATTGTGATGGTAACAATGATATACCCCTGGACCATATGCTCTAGTACCACTGCATAAATCATGATTCGCGCGGCCGGCCGAATGCTCGCGTTCTCGCGAAAGCTCTCTCGATCTTGAATTCGCAATTCTTTTCTCTGCCTTTTGCAGCAGGTGCAAAAATTTTATCCCGCCATATGAGAACGTTTTATCCTTCAAATGGACATACTAAATACAGATTTGTCTGCTTTCGGTTATGGTAAAATCTAGCTTACGCGGTGTATTTTCGCGACGACACCGAAATCGCGGTGTTCTTAGACATCAGCGTTCATTAGGCGCGTTATTAAGCTAAGAAAAAAGGAGAGAAACAGCCAAGGGGCACCCCGGGACTTTTGGCGTACGAAATAATATTTTCGCGATACCGGGAGTTACGCGTCGGCGAATTCGTAAAAGGGAGAAGAGAAAAGAAGAACATCCCGCTCGGTATGCAAATCGGGCTTTGGTTCGATATAGTTGACGTTATGTATGGTTCGAAGGGACCGAACGGGATTCGCATTCGCCATATATCCTCGTAATTAAGTCGGTCCCTCTTATTAAGCACCGTACATTCGCTAGCTATATAGAATCGGTGATTAAAGGACGAAACCTATAGCGACGATAGTCCGTTAAGGACGTATTATAACGAAGAGGTTTATTTCCTAAACGTCAGGGCGCACAGGGAGATTAGATGTAATTGGCAGGACTTAGCCGCTGTTGTATTATAAAAATCTCAGTGGGCGTCCATGAAAGTACCATTATAAACTCGCCGTATTCATGCGTAATGTTTTAATATTTTAATGCCTTAATCTAACACCGTGATCAGCAATGTTTATTGCGACGAGAGACACAAGCGCGCGGAAGCATCTCCAATTTACTTATACTTTTAATGATATTTTTCTACCACATGCCTTTTAAATTTTTAATTCTCTCTTTTAAATAATTAATAAATTATTTCTGCGATTTTATCGAAAACGGGTTTTTTCAACGTAATCAGCTGCTGTCTTGCGCGGAACAAAAATGTCGCGTTTCCAACGATTTCCAATCTTTTTCCAGACACTCGCGAGAGAATATCATTCGCCGGAAACCTTGGTTCCCATTCTCCCACTTCTAGTGGCGCGTTTCAGTCGCTCGCGACAGCAACGTCGTGCCGCATTCCAGCCACGCGCCTTGCCTAGGAACACTGGCGTAACTATCGAGCTTAACGAGATGATTTGTCAAGATCTTATATGTCCCTCTCGGTAAGAGGATACTCCCTTCTCCTTTCAATGACGATTACGAAGCGATCGGCAGCGAAGTGCCGGAGGTGATCGGCGCAAAAATATCCGACCGATGCACGTTGATTGGCTCTTACGTTTAATGACAGATAGACATCTTCGTGATTTTGCATTTGTGCTCGAACAGGTTCCGTCAGACGAACAGAGGAATTTAATCTTTGGCGGATGATAGTCGCGTTGCGATTTTTATGTCAACAACAAGGGGCTATTAACCGCTCGAACAGGTACTAGATCTCGATCTCATCGTACGCCTGTCCTATAGCGTACATTAAGTCTAACTTTTAAAATACAATCTGTCATTAAAATATATAACAGGAGAGACCTAATAAATGAAAATTGGAGTGCCAATAATTGATGTTTTGAATATAATATCATACGAAATGATCTATTCAAGTTTGTATCTTAATGAGTTATAATTCATGAGTCTCGCGCATACAGATTTTTTATTTCGCTCGAATTACTTCTACGAATTTTGCCTTTCACATTATATTTCAGAATATAATTGACCAATGTCTGAATTTTCAAATATTATCGATTCCGGGGATTCATCCGGTTTCTCATCGAGAAGATCGCGAGTATCTACGCCATTGGAAGACTGCTAGGTACAGCAAGAGCAGCACGAGCCGAGCCTGCGGAGTCGCGGTCGAGCGGAGGCGGTGGGAGTCATCCTCTCCATCGGCGAGGAGCGAAGGAGAAGCAAAAAGGAGTCGGACGTCGAAAAGGTAAAAGTCTACCTGTAGTAGGGGCGAGTGCTGAGAGGTAGTGGCAACGATGAAACGAGAGAGAAACTTGCTGCTTGATCGAGGATGAAAGAGACGAGAAACGCGACACAATCACGTCCTGCACGCGCCGAGCCCCGAGCCACTTTCAGACTCTGTTACACGAGGCCGTACATTCGCTTATCGTCGATTTCCGGATGTGCCGAAAATCCCACCACTAGTTTCGTAACCTTTAACAAGCATCGAGAGTCTGTAAATTGATGCTTTCTGACAAATGTTTATTCCGATTCGTTTTTTTAATTCTCGATTTTATATAAAAGTTAAATAGTATTTGCGCTCCCTTCCCTGAAAAATACTCGAGAATACTTTTATAATAAAATTGATCGTATATGGTGAATCGTTAATTTGATGATTTACAAATTTGCGATTTAATAGCAATTAGATCGTAAAATTGAGGGTACAGACTTAATAGCGGAAAAATTCTGATTCGTTTCGTGTAACATTGCATCGGGCAGAACGGCCGCCACAGGCGTATAGTGGCGTCTGACCCATGCGCTTCTAGTGCCGCAGGCAGCTCCGAAGTGTGGGAACTCCTCACCTCGGAGCCTCCCGACGACCTTTGCCGCAACCTGCAACCGCATATCTGCCTGTACTCAAGCATAGATATCCCTCCGACGCACCATTTTTCGTGCCAGTTTTGCCGGGCCGAATGGAGTCTTCACGGTAACGGGTTCAAGGTAGACCATTAACTGATGTGACGTAGTCCGCCGCGCCGGTTCGCCAAGAGAATAGCACCGAGTCTGATTACGCGCCCCGGGCAAAGCAGAGTTTCCATTCGCAAATGCGAGTATTTATCTTGTTCTATTTCTTCTTTTTGTATAGGGATAATATCAACTACTTTTTTTGTATAGGGATATCAACATGTAATAATGTCGAAGATTTTGTTACATTACTAATTCGATACTTATATTGCCAGCACGATGATAAAAATGCTAAAGGAAATGACGTGCCAAAAACTTGTATTTGAAAAAATGAAAATTTTTACATTTATTTATAGGCAATACAAAATGACGTGTAACATAATCATCTGGATAATTTGAATGCAAATAATAATTTGATTTTTCCTTTGTCAATAACAAGCTGAACCGGAAACTAATTAAATTGTAAAGACTGATATATGTTTCTTTTAAATTAGCAAAACATTTTCTCATTTTTGGATGAAAGTAATGACAGAATATTTTTCTTTATTATCAAATGTAACAAAACATCCTCCAGATATGAAGTTTACTTTAAAGACTTAAAACACTCAGATTTGAAATCAAATTACAAACCAATGTGGTAAGATAAATTTGTTATGCGTCATAGCCAATTAAATGCGTCGAGCCAATTAAAAATATATTAGAACGTGCTGCAATAAATCTGTTACTAACGATATAAAATATTTACTTGCGAAAACTCGTATTCTAGTAATGCAGTTAAATTAACAAAATCAGCGTAACATTTATATATTTCAACAAATCTATGGAGCAGTATCTCTTACAATGTTGTATTACTGACGAGGAAGTAAAATCTAGTGATTATCTTAATCACTCGCGTCGATGCAATCGCACATATATAAGCAATGTAGAAAAAAGTGGGAATGAGAATCTTTCTCAAGATCGTGGAAATGCTTCGAGCTAGAGATTTGTAAGAAGGTGATATTACATAGCACGCATCTTTGCCCCGCAAAGCGGATACTTCTAAGCGATTAAGAAACGTGAATGTGTGGAGAGGAAGAAGCTGCACAAGATACTCAATTCTAGAGGTAGACAGCTGCACCTGCGGCGCTTTGCACGCCGATTAGAAACGATGCTAAGGAAACGACTGCAAGAAGCCAATCGTCCTTTGCATTGCGAGAAACGAAATAATGCGCGACACCGGCCAATAACATGTGTGCAACATAAAGAGTAAAATTTACCTTGAAAAAGCCTTTTTATATTGAATTTGTTTTGCTCGTAATTTTTAGACGCGATACCACATGAATGCAATCAGAATTCTTTGTGATAGAGCATCGTTACGATGTGTGTGGGTATGTGTGTGTATGTGGCATTGATTATATCTATACTTATACTGTTAGATTTGAAAGTGAGACGGTTTAGTTTAAGTTTTATAAAGACATCTATTGTAACAGTAGAAAATGAGACGTATGCAAGAGATTGCGATAAGAAGTCATATAATAACAGCACGAAGATATAAAGGCAGCGGATTAAGGCGAGGATGTCTTTCTCGAGATTAAATGCGCAGTTTGAGAATACGATAGGAAACATAATGCCGCGAATGCAAAGTTTAAGGGAACGGGAACTTCCATTTAACGGTAGCTACTGCGGTTCACCGCTTATCATCGCGCTTAATCCAATTCACAGGACGACAGTCCTGTCTGTGGTCGCGAGCAACTCACGCGTAAACTTTGCCGCTGTGGTAACGCGGATCATCGCGAAGTGCCATTGAGAATTGCACAATTCGCAATACGACACGAACATAGTATTTCTGTTTAAAAAGCGAAAAAAATTAGGGCTTACTTTTTTTTTTTGCTCAATTCAGTAGACTGAATATCTCACTCGATGACAAAATATAAAGATGACGACAATGCAATGTGCATTGAATATCGCATACGAACCTTCCTTTAATAACGTAGAAGACGATTTGCGATTGTGTCAATGTCAATTCCGGGAATGGTGACCAAAGGTCAAACATGACGCATTCACCTGAATGGAAATAGATGTGAATGGCTGTCCACTACTGTCACTTACGTTGCTCTGACTCATTTTGCGTCAATGAAAGATAGAGAGAAAGAGAATCCGGTTTCGGAATTAATACAGTACGCTAAAGTGAACGCACTCTGTGCGTTATATCTAGAATCTACGCCAAGATAGGATTCCTCTAATTGATACTTTGTGAAATGTCTCCTATTATTATTGTTGTAATTAGTAACGATACCTAACGATTAGTACGAGCACAGTACAGCGTTATTAAGAATTATAGCACGAGAACTAATTTATAGACGCGGTGTAGCACAGATGGTGTAGCCCGATTCATTAAGATTCTCACGAAACGCGTTACCTGCGTGATATTAATCCGCCTCTCGTGGCTTCTCTCGAAAATCTGAGAGATAAGCTTGACTAGCCAGGCGAGTCCAAGGGTACGGCAGATAATTATTAATGAGGCTCGTTCCTTCGGTCGCGGGCTAATGACCAGAGGCGATAACCGTATAGTACTAATAGCCCGGGCCGCGTGTAATCGCGCGAACGTTACGCACTCGAAACCAATTTGCGACTTCTTTGTTGGAAATAATTAACTAAGTACGTCGCTTGCGCGGAGCTCGTTTCCAGCCTCCGCGTGAAGAAAGCCGAGGCGATAAACTTCAATCGTATAATCTCTAATCGTCGACCATTTTCAGAGATACGCGAGAAACTAATTTTCTATGAAGAATAATGGTACGACTTTTAGTTCTAATCTCACATTGACTTTGATTTATCAGTGTTGCACAATAGAGAGCAATAGAATCGCAATCAGTCGCTGTAGAAAAACGAGCGGTTTTTTTTTTACGACCGCGTTCATGAGATGACTCAAGATGACGCACGAGTCACCTAAATCCTTAGCGGGTTCCTTGGCGTCATATTCCGTTGCATTGACTCACTCACGATGTGCGTGGGCATGGTATGCGAGGCGCGTACGATGCGCAATGCGAGAAACATTCCACGAGATTCGCGCGCATTTTTTGAAACGACATTAAATCCACATGTGTACCCGGGGAGATGTCGATGACGTCACGTTGCGTATCATTAACCACGCCGCAGGCGATCGGAGAACGCGCAGAATTTTTCGCGCGAATACTATCTGCGCATTTAGTCTGACAGAGTTCTAAAATTTGTAACTCGAATTTCATAGAATAGATAATGTAATTGCAAGGATGAAATGTACGATTGAAGCTGACAACAATTTGCAATTTAATAATTCCTTTATGAATAAAAATATCGAGTTTTGATACTTCGTGCATGCACGCGATGCATCAAATTAAAATAAGACTGATTTCAACGGGAATAATATGTATATTCTCGACCAATATGATAAATTCTTATCCGACAAATTCAAACTTGTTGAATTTAAAAGAAACATCGATCGTTCTCTCGCATAATTGACGCGTAATAATTGCCCGCGATAGTCTTTAAAAGCGATAAAAACCGCCTCAATTTACAATCGAGGCACGCAGCTTATAATCTCACGCGTTGTTTTTCTTCGAGACCGATAAATTAGGCCGATCGAATTCTTCGCTCGCGAGGCTATACGCGCGATAGCCCGCGGGACTTACGCGCGCGTTCGTCTGTACGGCATATATTAGCGACGAAACGTCGTGATTAACGTCGTCTCGAAGTTAACATCGCCCGGGGCATGGATTTATGTGAACGTGACAACGAACTTGGCCGTTTAATTGCCGATTCTCATGCAATCGCGAGCAGTAATTTCTAGCGCGAGCCACCGTGCAAAATTATACGTCGTGTTTAACGCGTCTGTCGCGGGATTACATTAGTCTCTGGGTCTCTGGCAAAGCCAGCAGACTCGCTACCTTAATCCTTTCGAAGGATTAACTTTTAAAAGCGCTAATGAAAGTCCTACATACGCCGATTATATCATTACATACTTCGTCAGATAATATCTGGCGCGACGGCGCCGATTTATCGGTGACGTTTAATCGGTTTCGACTATTTTTGCGTTAATTAAGGTCGGACGAATTGATGCTGAAGATTACTCGCTGCATCACAAGCCGTGAATCATGACACTGCGTATATTGGGTTGCGAGAACTAAGGCGCCGCAGACTCGCGATTTCAATGTCCGAACTGGCAAAAAATTTTTATATATTTCCTTATATTTAAATTTAAAAAAATTAATTTTTAAAAGATGCAAAAAATATAAAAGTTCTTTTATAATGTAATAAATTTATTAGCGCAAGAGGAAAAGAAACTATTCGATATTCTGGCATTTGACGCAATTCATATAGTTGGCTAACAATAAGATTAGAGCGGGGGCGTATTGAGTAAATCGCAATGCGTGGAAGAATAAAAATCTTTAACAAAAATGATTAAGAAACGAAGAGTTAAACGAGACACATTTGTCATACCGTCCCGTGTAATCGTACGACAATTCCGCCGCTCCGGGGGTCGTGGGTGTGAGCAATTTTCCAGTTCATCTACCAATTCGGCCTCAGACTCCCACGCGATCCTGACAAACGTGACTTCGGGCTTCGAAGTCTCTTTGTGTTTGGCCAGCCAGCGTGACCGAGAAACGCACGTCGGCTTTATCTGCCCGGCGACACTCGCTCGCTCCTTGTGCTTTATCGTCCAATTAATCCACACGCACGAAACAATTGTGGCGCACCGATATATTAGTCGACGCAGAAATGCGAAACGTCACACCGATAAAATTGCGATCACGCCATTTAGATATAATCTCCGCGAATCGATCTTGATTCTCTAATTGTAAAATTAATCCACGAGCAAATTAATCGAACTGAAAAACTGAATGAAATCCTTATACAACTTTAAAAGATAAAATTTAACTAATTTATAAATATTCTAACTATAAAATATAAATCAAACGGACGAAATCTTTAAAAGAGTCTGAATTGTATAAGCCTTCCTGCATTCATTCCGCCAAGACCACCAGGAATCGCTCAAGCCGATAATTGCGCAACAGTTAGAGGTCATGCCGGTAACGAGCGCTTCGCTAGGATCTTACAGATCATAAGGCCAAACAGGCACGAGGCGCGTGATTTTCTTATCTGATGACGTACGTCCGACGTTTCACAACAAGCTAGTAATTAAATGTAACCAATTATAGATAAAAGAATTAATTTGTTACGTTTCTTGCGATATCAATATATATGAAAATATATAAAATATATATTTTTATTATTTCACACTCATAAAAAAATAAAGAAATAAATAAAATTCATAATGATTTAAAAATTGCCAGATTATTGGAATAATCAATATGAAAAGAGAAAAAAATAGCCAAAGAACACATTATTAAATTGTGTAATTTATTTTAGTTTTATGTATCGCAAAATATCTTTTTTAATAACATAACTATTCTCTTTAATCAGTGTCGTTTGCGGTTGTTCCTATAATTTTAGGAAATTTATGAATCGACTTCCACGCCTACGCTTTGCCGTGCGGAAAATTGAGAGAAACAATTCGCCTAAGGGAACAGAAGGGGAGGAGACACATACCGATGAAAATTTCAAACCTGAGCAGCGATAAGTGATTTATGCCTGACAGCACGATCCAAAAAAACCTTCGCAGCCCTGTATCTCGGGGGCCGGAAATTGGCGCGGTCGTGTGTTTTTGCGCACGTCACGACAACTTTGCGCGATTTATTAATCCGCTTTAGCCGGTCGAATAAAAATGGCGTGTCACGAGCGTGCACACCTATTCACGGAAATTTTCTGCCGCACTCGGATACGTGTCACAACAAATTGTTTATGTGAGAATGTAACATGTAGAACGCGACGACAATTTTTACTCTCATTCCGGCTTCGCGATCACATTTTTGCGTAGCGCTATCTCGATAATTTTCCGGAATCCGAGGAGAATAATCGTAAATCAGATTGATATACCATGGGAAAATCAGGTTAAAGCGAGGCGACCAAAAGCAGTCGTCATTTGTCGCAGATTTACATCCATGCCGCCTAATTACAGCCACACTGACGATCGTGCGATGCTTACAGCTAATTTGGATAATTGAGACGGCATAATTATGGCGATCTCGAGCACGGCAGTAGAAGATCATTCATCGCTATTTTTTACGTGTTCGCCGCGTGTGCATCATCCGGGCAGCTAGTGATTATTCTATTACGCGGCGATTTATGCTACGCGGTTATCGTGTCGCGCGGGTTTGACGAGAGGTTCCATCGCGTGATAATCGTGGGAAATCTGGCTTGATATTTTAGCTACATTAACTACATTAACTTAGCATAAACATGAAAATTAAAGCAACTATTTTTCTATAAAAAAATTACAATGTCAGAAAACGTTATAACTAAAAAAAAAAAAAAATTTTAATTTGCACCTAACTCCATAGATGATTAAAACTTATGCTCCAAACGGATAAATAATATCGCAAATACCAGAATACAGAGCAAATCACAACAATAGAATTTATATCAACAGGTCGCGCAACGGCGGGGCATTTGAAACAATGCAGGTACTCGATTCGATTACGATTCGAGCAGTTCATCTCTCATTCCCGCCTACGGGAAGCGCGTCAGAAGGAGGAGACGGCCTGAAATTGCCAGCTGCGGCTTCGGATTTATAAAGGACCGGCCGGCCGGGTTCGGACTCCGTCGGTCCCCGACGTGGCGATCCTTCGATCTTGTCGATCGTCCAGCCCGGTTTGTGCGAGTGTGTGTCAATCGCGTCGCTGTGCTTCTAGCACACCATCCCTCGATCGCGCCGAGGAGCTCGCTGCTGCTGCTCGGTTCCCATGAAGCCGCTGACGGCGTCGGGCCCGCAAAGCCCCGTATCTCATTGATATTCCGGGCAACTCCCGGTGGAGTGCTCTATTTTACAAGCGGTTGTATATGATCCCGACAAATTGGCCTTTGCCAGATTTCGACGAAAAAAAAAAAGCCGGGTGGCGGGTAGAGTATAGCCGCTGCGAGCTAAGCCAGCCTCGTCTCGAGCTCGCATATTTACAAGTTCATAATTCGTGCCTCGACGGAAAATTGCCTCTGCACGTCCGACGAGGAATACGCGCCTCGTCGAACACCCTTTACTCCCGAAAGTAAGTCTCTCGCCAAGTTCATAAAATTTCGGGAGTCTATAAAGCCGTACGAGATAAAGTTGCAAGAGGACGTCGGTCTAAATTATTCCTCGTGTAATTAGGCGGGCGAGAATCGAGAATATGCCCTCGCGAGAGGGGCCCATTATTATCGCGCCGTACATTTTTCTCGGCTCCTAAGCTAAGCAAGCGCGCACTCTCGTCAAATCTCTACAGTCATACATCAGTGTTACGAGAGACTGATCGTCGGAACGGGAGTCGACCGGGGCCACAAACGCGCCGGCTTATTTCGACAGAGTCATCTCGCACGCAACACCGTGTTGTTCTATTCTGCGGCGTGGGTAATCAGAGCGCTTAATTATCAGAGCCATTTCATATACAAGGCGCGTTGTATCGTCAGACTGTGTCCGCATACAGCATTCCCGAAGATTATAACGAGGCTACGACAAAGAAAAGGGCGTTTCGGCCGCGGACAAACGAGTCTCAATATAACGGAGAAAGAAGAAAAAAAAAAAGAGAGAGAGAGAAAGAAGTCGATAAGGGGGCGCCGAGGCCGAATGAAGTGGCTCTAGGCTAATTGGCTTCCGCTGCTTTTTCATGGACCGCTGCTTTTCTCATAAATTAACTTTACGCAGCGCTTTAATTAAACTACCGTAGGTCGTGCCCCCGAAGTATTTCAGAGAGAAACGAAAAAAAAAAATGATCGCCTTCGCTGGCATACACCTTTGTATTACTGTCTATTTATTAGAGATAGCATGGCAGTCCAAACTAGCTAAAATATCAGAGCCCGATTTCGATAAGGGGAGGATCCGAAAAGCATCTCTCACATACGATTTTAATAACATTGTCATAAAAAATAAAATTGATCGCGGTGGTATCCTCGAATGAATGTTAATCGCTCTCTGATTTAATAATTTAGAATAAAATATATGAGCGCGCTTCGCTAAAAATACACACTTATATACGAAGTGATTAAACGATGTCCATGTGTCGAAACGAATTAATATTTAACATGTGATAGCTCTATCTCCGGCGAACGCGTAAATTGAGATCTCAATCGTGCGAGGCATCTTTCGTTCGAGTTAGAATGTGTCAGCTGGCGCTCGCATGAGCGCTTGATATATTAGAAGAACATGTGTATAGAATTCCCCGTTGCATGCTAAATTATCGCGCACTTTGGCTACTTTGGACGTCCGCTATATCGGGTTCCATTGCTACCGGTATACACCGAAGTCATTCAATCTCTCGATGCTTTATTAATCTGGCCACCTGTCATCGCCGCGCATATATTTAATCTCAATAAGCCATACAACACAGATTCGTGCTAAAATTCATTTCGTCAATCGTGTTTAAATTAATAATTAATGTAAAATATTGTAAAATATATTTCTGCAATTTTGAAATTATTATCTTCTAGATTTCGTATTCAACACATATACATTTATTTTATTTTTTCTACACATCTCTTTTATTAAATGCGAAAGGAATAGTAACGTAAAAAAAATCTATTTTCCTAGCTATTAAAAGTCACGTTATAATACATCCCGTTTCGTAAGAACACGCAGTTTCTGACAACGATAAATGTCAAAAAAATTCTTATCAGTAGCATCTGGGATCGCCTCCAACTCTTTCGTCGCGAACAAGATTTCGGCGGTCGTGAAACCCCCGCTCTTTAGTGTGCTGTCACGAGGTGGTATTTTAACGATCTAACTACACGTCCGCCCGGTTGACATTTTCTGTTTCATCCACGGAGAGTAATGATATGGCTCTTGCGGGCACTCCTGCCGGACAGATAGAGCTCGTCCTGCTTTCTTAATTGGACCCCGTGTTGGTCCACTATCAACAATTTCGGTAGCGACCGATAGTTGAGAGATCTCCCTCTTTTTATCCTTCCGCCTTTCTTGATGCTTCACTTTGTCTTTTCTTTTTTGCTTTCCGCTTTCTCTCAAAATCATCGCAGAAGTATAGATATAAATTTTGGAAAATAATCAGAGATTGAATAAAACAAGAGAAAAGATGGAAAATTGCGTTGCGATAATAAATATTTTCTATTGTAATCTCAGATAAATATGGAAATGTAAGCAAGAAACTTCTAACATTAACGTTTATGCACAAAATTATAAAATCTATTTTTGAATCTTTAGAAGCTATAATAGCCAATATATAAAATATTGAACAATGTGAAGATGCCTCGGGAACCCCCCCCCCCCCTATCTCTCTCCTGTCCCCCCAAAATTAAATTTCTAGGTAGCTCTCTCGCGCAGTCTTCACCGATAGGAGGAGCTATTAAAGGGTAATGGTTTCCCCGACGATATCCTATCTCTACTATATGGTAGCACAGTAGTGCCTTTCTCTTATCTGAACCTAGATCCGACACAACCACTCCCTTTCTCTAGTGCCCTCCAGGCGTCGTTTGATCCCTGTGAGGACTCTCGCCGACCCATGAACGATTTGAAGGACTCGCTCTATCGTACCTTACCTCCTCGGCAGGTTCAGATCTTATGGATTCGAATTTCGGATAAATTCCTACAATCTTTTTTCGGCGGCGGCTTTTGCGCCGAAGACGCTAATCTTTCTCTGACTGTTCAAATAGCTTTTCCATGTTATTTTCATCGTCGCGGCGCTGACTTACTAATTTCTAAACATTCCGATCCCGAAGAATTCCGTAACTCCACATTTGCTTACACGGATATATCGCATTCTTCACGCAGCCGCGTTGGAAAGTATTAATACACGTACGCTTTCTGTTTATTGCAGGAATTAATCAGAAAGCTCTGAAATATTTACAAACAACTGCTTGTTGAGAAGGGAGGATAAATAAACGCGTGTAAATAACAGCGCGCGTTATATGTATACATGCATCCATTTATCGATTAAAGACTGCGCTTTTTCATCGAATAAACTAATTAATAAAACGCGAGAATATAAGAAGCCGAATATCCACTTGCGAATAAAGACAACATTCCGACGTACCTTTGGAAATTTAAACGGTACTCTCGATGGGAGCGTATACATTAAGCATATAACACGCGTATACACAGGTGGTTCGACGTTGAGAGCGACGCGATGCGGGATATCGGGCTTAATATTTCGGACACGCTCTCGCACAAATACAATGACCGGGCGCAAAAAGGCCCAGGTGATGCCCAACGTTGAACAGAGCGACGGCAAACGATACGACGGCGAAAGGGTAGTCAGCGAGGGAAGAGCTTGATGACGGTGATCACGGCGTGCAAGATTGTACCAGTTTTTCGACGGGCTATTGATACCACTGGCAGGCTGCTCCCTCGAGTATACCCCTTCACCTTCCCCTCCCATATATATGCATGAGTCCGCGAATTTCTTTCGCGGTCGCACGCCCGTCCGTAAAATCGAATCGCCGACTACGCATACAGCCTTATACAGTTTTTCGCCGCTTTGAATGTTGGTCCCCTCGAACGGAAAAAAGATAGCGAGTGAAAATGCAACGCACAAGACACGATTTAATAATATTCGAATATATCCACGCGCGACCGCGCATAAATTTGATATAATCGATGTAAACGAGAATGTATATATTTATTTAAGCAATTACATATATCAATATTGTATTATAGATTGATATCGAGAAAGTATAAAATATGATAAAATATGAAATAATGAATTTATGTGACTTGTCAGATGTGTATTTAAAGAGACATTTGTATACTTTTATGATTTGCACAGCCATTAAAATTAAATGCCGAGTGAAATGATTAAGATCCTTAAAAAAGTTAAAATCTTTATCAAGAAATATTTAATTAACTATAATATAATTCATCAAAGAACTTTTTTATTTTGAAACAAAGAAACAGACGAATATAAGAGTCCGGCGGAAATAATTGGATGGATGAAAAATACAATAATGAGATACATTCATTTTCTGCAAATTTGCAACACGATGTTGACATAAGGTGAACAGATGCGTATCTCGCGTGTATCGCCACGCATGAGACTCCGCCGAAAAACAGCCGAATACTCCTCCGCGCGTAAAGAGACGCTTGCTAACTCATTGCCGAATACCACGTAATACCTACACGAAATCTCCACGATCCATCTCGAACACGAAATTTCGTGCCTGAGGGCGCGATCCGGTCTTGTTTCACCAAAGAATTAAGGTTTTATTCGGCGGTAGGAAGCGGGAATGAATTCTCGCGAGCCGGGAGCCAATTATTGGCTTCTCGGCGCGTATCTGAAGAGACGTCCTCTCCTTCTCCTTCCTTCTCGCTACCGATAGGACCGATCGTGCACATCCGTGCGTGTCCACATACCGCTGTTTCTCCTATCCCATCTCGCTCGAGAGCGACTAAAGAACTGGAACGGGCCACCGTTCGACACCTTCGCGGTCTGATTAACGCCGGCAGCGTTAATTATGTTTCGAACAGACGACCTAATTGCCGACAATGCTACGAGGAAAGGCGGGAATGAAAGAATCCCCGTCCGCTCGACACACTGCCGTCGTCGTCGTCGTCGTGCTTCTCTAAACGAGATCAGCGGCTGTGTTTACGTGCTAAGCAGCTTAATGGAAGCGAGCGAGAAACTGGTTACGAAGAGGAGAGTTTCGGGGAAACGAGGTATACCCGATGTGCAGGAGCGTAGAGGGCCCTTACGTGACGAAGGGACTCAATGGATTTTCGTAGAAAGCGAGATAAAAAAAACATTTAAGCTCTTCTTTTATCTTTCAACCTTCCGCGCTCTACTCCTTAAATTAGATTCGGTAGCGATCCGTGATATTTAGGAACTCGATTACAAAAAACCAATGAATTTTTCAATCATTGCTCATCTTGCAAATTTATTCCACGTGGTTCGACGCGATACATTTTAAACCCAGCTGTTTCGAAATGACTTGAAAGAGAGCAGAAAGAGAGAGGGGAGTAAAATTACGCAAAAACCGATTCTGCGCCACACACGTGTCGGAGCGAACTGCAATGCAAACTAGAGATTGTATGTACGTCCGCGAGGCGCGGAATACATAATACATGCGCGGCATGCACTTCCTTAAGAGTGCGCGAGGTCGAAAAATCGTTGCCGGAAGGTTTCTCGTTACCGTCGAGACACGGTAAAAATTTCCACCGTTGCGAGTAAACATTTCGCACCGGTTTGACGCGGCGCGAGACCTGTTTCAAGTTCATCGTAAAACCGCGAGAATCGTTTAGAAGCGTTTACAGCGAATTTACGACTCTCCTGCGTACCCTAACTCTCCTGTACCCGAAGAAAAGGGGGTTGCAACCCAATAAGAACATATACACGCACGACATAGAGGTGCGTGCCGCACAAAAGAATTTTTACGTTCTCGCGTTACCGAGCTCAAATCTCTTCTCTCTCTTACAATTAGTTTATTATTCTACTACTTTATTTATGTTTTATTTTTTTCTCATTCATTCTTTTGTCTTATTACTAATTCTTTTACTTCTTTACTCGATCCTTGTTTCTTTGTACTCTATAGAATTTTAGAACAAAATAAGCTGTCTATCTTTTTATCTTTCTTATCCCGTAAAAGTTGATACAACAGTTCCTGAAGTAGAAACAAGTTTCGAAAGGAACCGTGACGACAGACTCCTTTACGCGTTAGAAACGCTCCGCTACTTTTTGTCTGACTCGTTAAGTCGAGCGCGATGAAGATCTGAGAACACGTAATAATGTTGAAAAATGTGCTGCGAGGGGCTGAATCTGGTTCCCGGTAATTCTTTAAAAAATGTTGAAAATGTGTTTATTCTGATAAATTTTGATCTCCCGATTAGACTCCCAAGGATTCTGAGAATCTTCCGGCGGCGAAAACAAACGATCGCGAGACATTTGAATGGAATAAAAGAAGAAGAAGGAGATGTGCGACGTGCGACGTATAACAAGAATTTAAAATACCTTTCATTATTCTCGCTTTTACGATTCACCTGCTTCGCAGAGAGACCTTGCACGCCTTGTTGTTATAGAACGAAATTCGCGAAAAAAACAAGCTGTCTCGAAACGACTCGATGACAGGCTGCGCGGAGTGAGCGTGTGTGCATTCGCGGGATCCATTCGCTACATTTCGTTCTTGTCGATTCGTATCATTGACAGATTTAAGGAAAAGCGGTTACCAGGCACTGCTTTAATTGGCAGATTGGCACCGATGAAATCCCGCTTCCTTTCTCTCTCCCTCTTTCTCCTCACTAGTGAGAATAAACTGTGCGGTGTGCGACTCCGGCGAATTCATTTCCTTCGCTCTAATGAATACGAGGTGCACAGTTATCGCTGCGTAAAATTTCGCCCTAAACATCCGCCGGAGCTCGACGTTGCGAAAATGTCATACGAAATACGAGAGGATAAACGCTTCGACGATTTTATTCTCCTCGCCAAAAAACATCGAGAAAAAAAAGATCGAGCTTGTCGCGAATTTACGACTATGACCGCGTTTCGCGTCCGCCCATGCTTACAAGATGCAAAATTCAGATGTTAAATGAAATCGTTAAACACGATAATTTCTCCGCAGATAGAACGCGCAGATGAATGTTTCGTTGTTGGATTTAGAAATGTCATTTAAGCAATAGTTTGCGCGGCTGGAACGATGCGTTTTACATGGAACTTTTTATTCTATCGGTGCTTTTAACATGCTCCTTGCATTTTCAAGATTGTAAGTATTACACATGGAAGAGGAAAGCAAATATTACCAAGTCACCTGTTCTACGCTTAACATTCAGATTTTTACTTCTTTCGATTGTTAGGAAAACTTAGAAAATTACTCTATTATTACTTTACTTTTAACAAATTTCGTCTTGCACATGATTTTGCATAAACAAAAATTTGATTGATAAAAATAAAAGAATTTATATTTGAACAGAGAGAGAGAGAAGATAAAAAAATAAAAAAGCCGTGCCAACGAAATCGCGTTAAAATCATTTTTAACCCTTAAGACTGCGAAATTCCGTAAGAATCTTTTGAGAGCTTGTCCCGGTCATCTTCTCGCATTGTTTGCGACACAAAGAAAAATGCAGGTGAATTGTAACCACAAATGAAAGAAGCGTGCCAAGGACAATAGTACCTGCTGGGATCGCCAGGATCGACAATGGCGGGGAAGAAGGACAAGGGAACCGCTGGAGAACCTGCTGTATAGAACCTGTTGTTTTCCTTTCGCCTTGTATTATAAAAGTCCTACTTGAGGATGAATGCGATCATTAATCTAGGGAAAACTGCATGGAGTCACTGATCGAGATCCACTATTCTCGGTATATTTTCGTAGGATCGCGCAGAATGTGATACCTAGACTTTGATGGAGGAGCATGAGGGCCCTCGAAGGGTCCGTGCTCACAAGATCTCGCTGACAAATTGTCTGCGCTTCGTCACTGGGTCCTCGAAACAGTTTCGTGCTTCGATACTCGATCTGCCTTGTCTCGCAAGATGAAAAGCCAAAGAGAACAAGCAACGGCTTGAGGGTGGTTCATTAGTCAACAAAAAGTGCGTTTTTATTAATATTTATGTCCGTAACAGATCTGCTCGACAGATCAAATGAGTAGAAATGGCTCTGTCAGCTTGAGAAACATTTAAGCAACTGTCTAAAACGCATCTCATTTACGCATCCGTAAAAAAATTATTCGTGTACTTTAATTCTATGACTTTCACTAATACATTTTTTCCACGCAATTTTTAGAAATATAGTAATTTTTGTTAAATTTTAATAATTTACTAATTATTACATATATGTCTCTCCCTTTATATAAATCGTTTACTCTTCTATATGAATCAACAATATAATTGAGATTGAAATCAATAGCTCAGCATGCCTGACAATTAACAATATGTCTATTCGCAACATCAATTACGCTGTCGATTTTGCATCCCTCTCATTTCCAGCCGATTAAAGCTGGCCAAACAAAGTCGATCGTATCGGCCTATAAATCAACGATACGAATTACCAGTGCACGATGCATCGCGCGATAATCATGAACACGATACGATCGGTCTTCTTCTTCTAAGCGCGCGAGAGTCAGACCCGAACTTCGAAGCAAGCCTAAGTGGCAAGTAGGCACCGCTCTTAATGGAGACTAATCGAGAAACCTCCCGCCAGCAGTGTTTCACGTATTTTTAACGATGGTGCCCCATGTACGCGCGTTTCTACGTCCGTTCTCTTTGTGTACGCGCGCACCTGTATGTGAAACCCGGAGACTAACGTTTCTCTCGAGGGGGCCCACGCGAGTTTAGTGGCCGCAATCTTCCCGTCTCCTCTAGGGCCGTGCCCGGCGGACAAGACAAGTCAAGACAAGACAGAGAGAAAAAGGGAGAAAGCATCTCGCCTGTAATTTTCACACCGTTCGTCCAGTCGGTTTGTAAATGTGCGAATGATAGCTCCGCTCGGTTCGGTTCGACACGACTTCGACCGAGGATGATTGCGCGCGATCTCTTCTTCCTTTCTTCCTTGATGGAACAGAACGAGAATGAAGGGAGAGCGAAAGCGTGATTCGTCTTTCGTTCAACGAGAAGACGAACTCGCGCGCGCATGATTTCGGCGTCGGCGAAAGGCGCCTTTGGCGTATCGGGCCCCCGGAATACTTAGGGCCCGTTGAAATCGACACGAGCCGCTGCAATTTTGATACCCTCGTTAGCGAAATTCGACGCGAGAGGCATCTTATATCCCCCTTCGAAAATCCCTCGGCACTCGCGACGTACAGTCGTTTCTGACATAAGTATCACTCTCGTAGCTTCATTTGCCTTAATGCTCGTGAATCCGTACCCTCGTCGCGATATACAATCGATGAGTGTCGGAAGAAAATCGTTCGCTCTCTACACATCAATCGAATTCTCGAATTGTCGAACGCGTAGCATGATTTGATTTCTTTTTGCACCGCTGTATATATTATTCGAAGAAGAATTTATTCCTCGAATTTCGTGAGCAATGTAGCATGAAATCTCGATGAAAACGATACCGCGATCTTAATATATCTCGTGGCGATAAAAAAAGATATAACCTTTCATCAGTGATCAAAGTTGCGTTTTTTTTTTCTCTTGAGATTCAGAAGATCCAGATCGCGAATAACGCAAAATTCACCCTAACTCATTAAGTTTTATAGTAATGAGACAGTTTTATTTTCAAGAATCGTAGGTATTCATTTAGTTGCCGAAATGCATTACACAGTTACAACAAATTCATATAATGCAAAATAATGTTATGCTGTCCGCTTCATTATCACGCTTTTTTTCTCGAGAGATTTAATTTCGATCTTCGCAATATGTTCGGCGAGATTTTAATGCCAATTTGAAGAAACGATGCGATGTTGTAAAAAGCGAACGACTCGATGAGTAAAGTGGATCTCGCTCTCGAGACACGCAAATATTACCGGTTGCGGTGCCTCTGAGCGATTCACTTACTACGACTACATTGACACCTGTCCGCGAGACTGCAATTTTGATATCTCTCCCAGTAATAATCCCGCGTCTACCTTAATGCTCGAAATTCGACGATTGCTTCGTAATGCACGGTTACATTTCGGAATCACACGCGGCAATAATCTTGCACGATACCGCCGGCGTTGTAAAAATTGAATTATCATCCCCCCTCCCCGAATCGACGTATGTAATTTTGATATTCTCGTTAATAAAAGTATTCGAAATGATCCAGGAAGGAAATTCAAAAATGACAACGGACGCGATTACGACGAAATTGGTCTTTAATTTTTTTCATCGAGAGAATAAATATATTGCGATTTCCATTCGCTTCAACGAAAGAGAATTGTATTTCTGAGAAAATTTGATTTTTTGTTTATCCCCGTATTTTCACACTGCGTCATTACACCGATGCGTCAGCCAGTTTCTCGAATAATTTTGCAGCACGCCGTACGGCGAACTTTATAACACGGCGACTGTCAGCCGGATGATTTAATGCGCCGAGTCACGTGAATTCGCGAGAAACAACGAGGTGTAAAGAACACCGACTGACGATCCGACGAATCTCTCGACGATACTTAGCCCGGACATTCAGGCGATTTTTAAGTGCAAGTATACGACCATACGGACATAAACCTTGAAACTGCCTCGCATAACTTCGTCGTAGCTCCGAGGCGTTTTCCAGAATACGCTACGCTATATAATCCGTCTCCCTGACATTGTCG
This sequence comes from Prenolepis imparis, assembly GCF_030444845.1. Lineage (NCBI taxonomy): Eukaryota > Metazoa > Arthropoda > Insecta > Hymenoptera > Formicidae > Prenolepis > Prenolepis imparis. Next base: position 12,903,462 of record NW_028141166.1, read on the forward strand.
GTTATATTTCGGTCCGGTAATACTCTTCGTCGTGTATGCTGGTTATACGAGACTTCTCATGGGAAATATAGTACCTCGAAGCTTACAATTTAATCCCTCGAGCGCGAAGATGTACGACGAAAATCTCTCGTCTTGCACGTTGCATGTCCAAGGACAATCGGAGCAGTGAGATCAAAGAGATTACATTTAAGCACTCTTTTGATAATTTATTCTCGAGAGGTATATTAATTTTTATTCATATTTTATTAATTTTATTAATTTTTCATTATGTTTACTTCTTCAAAAATTTTAAGTTTTTTTCAACTCTCCTGCAGAGATTGCCCTTTATGAAAGCCGACACGAGAACGCTGATACAATTTTCGGTCGCGTGGCTTGCGTCAGAACGCACGCGGGCCCTCTTTATTGTAATAGAAAGGGCTTCAGAGTCCCCCCCGCGCATTACTTTCTTTTTTCGAAGAAAACGATTAGGGGCTCGCCATTGTGTGCGGTGTGCCTTGGTCGCGTGCGATAGTCACGCCACGTTACGTGCGTGTCGGGGTACATCAGGAAGAAGGGTAATCATCTAAATCATCCTAACGTCTGCGACCGCGCTGCATCCTGATACACTTTCGCCGCGGAATCTCGCCGTATAGATCGGAGATGACTTCACCGGCTGCATTCGACGGTCCCGACGGTCTAAACGCGCTATTACTATGCTAATAAGCCGATGGCGTGTCTATCAGCGCTATTGTGCCGCGCTGAAATCTTATGCGCGTAGAAAAATAGAAGAGCCGCGTCCGCACGTGAAGCCGGAGAGACAGACGATTTTCGTAACGACAGATCTGACGATGTCTACGACACAATAGCGGCGTAGACCAAGTATAGAAGAATTTCGGCAGGCGTGTTTCGTGAATCTTGGTCTGAGGTTGCTATTAAAGAAATGGTCGTCGAAAATGCAGGCCACGAAATAGGGCGAGTCTGCGCACGCTAATACGTCTGCATGCGGATTCCCGGTTTGTGGTCCGGCTAGTTTGACGATTTTATTTTACTTCTTCGTCGAAATGCCTATTCGTTAAATTCCGCGCCGAATTCTAAGACGGTAATTTAGTGTTCGATATCGTCTTATTTGAAAGATCCAATTATCATAATAACGACGGTGCGAATGATCATAATAAATTAATAAGCCATAGAATGTACAGCAAATCGAGATAAAAATTATAGCTATCATTTAATGTCTGGAATATTCACTTTATATTTCAAAAATATCTGAATGTGTTTCGAATTCAATGTAGATGTATTTTAGAATTAATTAGGTATAGATAACTTGATTTGGTGGGCAATAAATACAAATTAAATTTGTCATCACAATTTTATGAAATGCCAATAAAAATGTCAAAGCTAATGGGAAATTCTTAATGGAAACTCCTAATTCGATTTTCTCGTCAAGCTGCTTCGAAAGCGTCACAACTCATTGAAAAATGCTTATACTTGATTCATTTAACTCGTTAAGACAATAAGAATCGAGCACCTGTGAAAGAAAGATTAATCTCCTTGTAATTACTCGCTTTCGATTTCTGTTGGTACCATCCAATTTTTCATCTGTAATCGCCAGTAGAAGCATTCGATGTACATTGAACACCATTAGAGTCACTCTATCTAAACTTTCGAAATCCGCGACAAACATGATTATAAAGAAGGGGAAGTGCGCGGTAGATAGACTGAATAGTTTGCCTATATTTTATGTTTAAAATTGCTCAACGTATACTAATGTGAGCATAAACATGAAATATCGAAGATTCCAATGCTCTCTGATCGCCTTCTAAGTGAAAGTATGCTTCGATACTTAACACGTTTATCTCAAATTTACAACGATTCAAGCAAATGAAACTTACGCATTTATATTTAAAACGTACAAGTTTTTTAGTCAATCCTCTACGTGGCAGGTTTTTGTGACGAGATACACCAGGCAATCGTATATTAGCGTGGGTATGGCCACAAACACGTTCCTTGAATAAATGAGAGTCGTTCATTAGCGTGGATTAAGATGCTCACGCCAAACCAGAAGGCGCGGCACGAAATGGCGACGCGCATTTACGTTATTTTATCGCGTCGTTGTAAATAAATTCCATCGCCACGGTCGAGAAGAGGATATCTTTTTACCGCGTCCAAGAAGGCATCCTCTCTACTCGATTGATTTGGCCAATCTCTCGCAGTCGTCGCGAAATAGCATTGATAAAAATTTAAATGCGAAACAGAGAGAGAGAGAGAGAGAGAGAGAAACGAGTCATGTATATATATACATATATATTAGCGAGTAACAAAGTTATCCCGTTCTAGAGAAGTAAGTGCAAATTAATTATTATTCAGCAGCGTATATTCTATATAATACGCGAGCACAAATTGCCGTATCAACCTGTTGCAACCTAAATTAGCAACATTCCAAGGTGGCGGCGTATAAATAACAGGCGCGTCGCGCGCGCTCGCACCTGCTCTCGTAAACCCTTCGCTGCTGGCGGCCCTTTGGCGACGTCCTACCGACTGAATTACCCACTGCACTGGTCTCCTACATAACGCGCCGCGTAACAATCAGTCCAGATCCTGTTCCCCGGCGGCTAGCGCGCGTTTCTGCAAGCGTCGCAGTTTCTTCTCACTCCCGATTGCATCCAGGACACGGACCGAGCTGGTTTGCGAGCTGATACGCGATTCCGAGGACCGGTGATGGCCCGAGTAATAAGTCGATAATAACAGTAATGGCGGCGATAAGCGGACCCCTAAACGCCCTAAACGAGGGCTAATTGTACGCCTCTCGGACCGTCTATCGGCAGCCCCGAAATTGAACCAACGCGCCCCGCCGCCGCGATCCGGTTTCCCTTCTTCCTCCCTCCCGCGACCGGTCCGAATCGACTTTTGCGCGAGCCGATGTCATTAATTTGCCCACCTTCCGCTAAATCGCGCCCGGGCTCTCTCTTCTCGCTTTTCGGCGGAACTGCATGTCGGACACTCGATCATACTCCAAACGAGGACCGCGTGTCGCTTTTTAATCGGCGCAATAATCTGCACCATGTAAGTGGCGGCTATCAGCACTTACCGGGCAGCGCTATCAACAGCTTTACAAGAAAATTGAGCAATATTTATAGCAGATGACACGTATTTCTCTGTAACGAACCGTGGCGGTAAATAGAAAGATTATGTCTCAGTTCACTTTCGTGTCGAATATTCTGTTCTCTCTTATTTCTCTTTTATTTCTCTTTCATTTATCGCGAATATTATAAAAGTCAATTAATTTAAAAATGTCTGTGATATCAAGGAAAATAAAAACTGAAATATTTTTTCGTATAATTTCAGTCGATATTCTTGAATTTTTTATCAGAAATGTGACGATCGTTATATGTTGATATATAAAGCACAGTGATAATTTCCATTTTCTCCAATTTTCTCGATAAGCATCGCGTGTCGACTTACTAGCGACTTAGGGCGTGACTCTATCACGATAAGAGATTTTCTATGAAAACGTTCACCTGCTCGTAGAATTCATGTATTCCCCGAAACAATGGAAATTTGACGAAGATTAAAAGTTGTTCTTTCGAAGAGATATTCTTTTGTCAGCGAAGAATAAGATTTAAGAAAAAGGTATTAGGCGAGATAAAGTGCCGGCAAAGTGTTTATCGACTCAATGACTGGTGGACGTCTACTCACGCGAGAAATCCTTTTAGAAACGCGCAGATCAGAGAAAAAAAATTCGTAACATTTATTTTTTCAATTAAATACATCAAAATAAGAAAAAATTATAAAATTTACATAAAAAAATTTTTTATTATTTCAACGAAATATTTTACGAAAAAATAAACAAAGAAATATGTAATATTAAATTAATATTGCACCATTGAGCATAACAAGCAATATTAACTAAAATATAGTAATTTTCCCGAAGTGCATTCAACGTTTCGCGTGTGTTAACGCTCAACTCGCTCAAGTCTCAATGATGCGAACCACAATCCACCTGTTCATCTTCAGTACAACGTCATCAATTTAAGAAAATGATCGCGGTTATTCTGACCGCATTAATCATCGGTAACTAGATCGGATATTATGTTAGAAAGACGAGGCGTGCGGATTCAATTTCGCAAACATCGGCCGGGACTACCTACCCACCGATTCATTTCTAAGTTCCTATCAGGACGCGCAACTATCGCCGATAATCGATAACATAAGAACTTCAATAAGAAGATACATGTACTATGCGTTTGCTATCGGCACCTCGGGGATAACCGGACGATCGATATCGCCGCGCGCCGCCGAGAATGAATGTCGGATGGTTTGCAACACGTGGAATTACCCTGGTAATGGATTTGTTATAGGCACTCTCAAGCTCGCAAGAACGTCAGCTATAATCTTAGGTATTGATGCGGGATTGATGCGAAGAAACCGGATTAGCTCGACATATAATTTTCGACGATCAGCAAACGATAAATTGTGACAGACACCTGGTCTCAAAATTGCGCCTTCTTATCACTTGTTGCCACCTTCGCGCGCCGCAATTTCGGAATCACTTAGGCACAGTCGCGCCGAAAATTTCCTGGAAACGTCTCGCACCGCTTTATGATTCAAAAGAAACTCTCTATGCTAATACGATTAATAAAATAGATAAAAAATAAAAAAGATCTAAAAATTATATTAAAAATATAAAATATTTAATATATAACAAATATTAATTATATTGTGCTAAGCTTGTATTATATAATAAAACGACAATGTATATAGGAATCATGCCATGGTCAATTATATATTCGGAATGATATTCTCGACCACGATAAACTTTAATATTTTTTATTATGTAATAACGACTCATCTTCATGTGAAATAAAAAAAGCAATTTGTATTATGAAATAAATCGCTCGTTTTGTTCACGGAATGGCAGTGTAGCACTCATGCTCGAAGCACAAAAACGTATTGACAGGCCGCGTACGAAAATAATCTCGTAAATAACAGCCGGTGATTAGATGCCGCGTAGAGCGATAATAATTCAGAAGGTGGTATTTACGTCCCGTTGCTCGTGTTATCCCGGTTCTCGTTAGGGAGCGGCTGATTTTCGAAGCGATCGCGGCTGGTATGCGGGTATCGTGCCGATAAAAATTAATATCTCGGCGAGATGAAACGCGGTTTCTTAGCGCGATGTCAAAAGACTAATATGCCAGCGGTTGGCTGGTAACGAACGCGATCTCTGTAATTAACGCGCGGCCTAATGGCAACACGATCCACCTGTAGTCGATCTACGCAGGTCAACCCGCGGCGGAATCGAACACGTATTAAACGGAATGACTCGCATAAGACAGGCCCCCTACCGGTAGTCCGACAATTAATACATAATTATTTCGATAATAAGAGAACCGCGCGTTCTCATCACACACGTGAAACAGATATTCTTGACGCCGCATTCGACTGTAATCACAGGATTCGACGCCGAAAAAGCATAGGGTTGGAAGAGAAGGAAGCGGCAAGAATGATCGAAAGAAACATCAACTTTAATGCAGAAGAATTGTATAGGAATAATTATTTCTCTCTTCCCTCTTTTCTTGCTAATTGATATATTTCTTATTTACTATTAAAAAGTTAAGATATCTAGAAAGATTTTTAAATTCCTGTCAAAGAATTCTCATCAAATTAAATTCTCATTTAAAACATCTTGCAATTATTCTTATTACAAGTGGCGAATATAATTGTAACTAGTGATAAAATCAAATCAAACGTTTATATTGCTATAAAACTTTCAGACAATGCGATAGGTAGAGAAAAGACGTGTTTGAAATGCGATAAAATCGATTAATATAGAGAACATGATATCCATTGCGAAACTGTCTAAGTAATCGAAGGCAATCGTCAGTGACCCAGGTGGCAAGGGGTCCCAGGTCATTCGTAGGTAAAAATGCGGTCGGGCGAACGTAAGACACGCGATACAATGGGCGACAGGCCCCCCTGGTGGGCCCCGCGAGCGCCGCAAACCTTATCTGTCGAGATCTATGGTACGTACTAGGACCCAGGGGCCTGTTAGAAATATCGCACCGGCCGATCGCAGATAGGATCGCGATAAACGACCCCTCTTTTCACCGTGAGGAGACCCCGGACGGAGAGTGGGCGGCGGGCCTGGATTACGGGCAGCTGGTGAACCTTGATAGTTTACAATAAACCGTGCTTACAGCAAATTCGTCCGGGAAACGAATGTTGACATTGTCTACTCTGACGTCTTCCTCGTCGTAGGATCGCAAAGATGCTCTTTGTAGCGCGGAAATGTTCTCTTCATTCTTAAACGCACAAGGTTCGAAAATAGAATCTTATTGTGTCATATCGGCTATTATTTTATGACTCAAAAGAGATAGAAATATATACTTGCCACGCGCGACTGTGTACATTGAAGAGAATATTATAGAATTAAATAGTTTTATGAACAACTAAAAAAAATATATTGTGTATATATTTCTTATTAGAATTATTCTATATTCTTTTTTTTACTCGTATATAATCTTAATGTCAAGACTAGTTAATTTACGCTCGGTCTTATTCTGATATTTATCCCCGCTTCAACAAGAGAGATCGACATTCGAGTAGTATAAGAGTTCGCCAATAAAGCAAAACTGTCGCGACGTCGAGTACGCTATCTGATTGTTCGGCAACGTGACCGGTCGTGTCATTTAAACTCCCACACTTACAGTACGATAAGCATCTGAGATAGCCGCTATAGAGTCGCGAGATACAGCTTGCAGAGCTATAAACGTTCTAGACGCCCTATTCTTTCGCTATCTCGTGAATATGTTACGTCTGCGTACAGCACACAGATCGCTGGACCTGTTGACGCTCGTCCCGGATCGCTGTTTATATCGATCCTGACCGTTCTGAATTAGCGAAAAAAAAAAAATACAAAGTGAATCTAGCAGATCGAAAATATCATTTTTTCAATATCTTATGGCGATTACTAAATAATGATATTATATATAAATAATATTTACAAATGTTTAATTTAATTATTAGATATAGAAAATTTATACAAAGTCAATCATAGATTATGACACATTGCAAACTATTCACTGTCAGCTTCACGTTTCCTTCACAAAATAAAGATAAAAAGCGATATTGTGCTGGGATCTGCCGATGGGAACGTATAATCGCAACGACGATCTTAGGAACATATTGGATTTCGTCGGAAGCGCGGATAACCGTGTACTGATTTCTGGAGTTACTCGGCTGCATCCGCCCTTTCACGGATAATTTGATCTCGTTGACGATAAAGATGTACAACGCGCGCAAGCCACGATCTGCGATCAGATATCTCACGGGATAACGAGCGGGATTGTACGAAGACTAATTGCTAACGCGCCGGTCGGTTAGATCGTATTCGGTACTTCAAATGCGGAAGAAACGCGGACAGGGAAGTTGTTTTGCGCTGATCGAGATAAAAACCCGGTACCAATCTTCAGCTTCTTTCTTTTAACTAAGTTCATACGTTTTCCGAGGATCTTAAGTAAAAAAAAAAAATCGAGAAAGATTGCTGTACGCGTTATATCAATCTTGTAAATGATAATTTATCGAGAGATATGTGTTATAAATATATTATAAGTGTATCAATATTTTAAAAATAGAACATTAGAAACATTTTTCAGACTTGTTAAAATTCTGTTTATTTTCTTAAAAGCTCCAGGAAATTTCAACATTTAATTTTAACATTTAATCTTGCCGAAAAATCTCCGAAAGAGCGCTAGCTCCATGGTTTGAGTCGGCAATTTGAGGCGTACACTTCCTCGAAAAAGCAATTAAAACTTGAAATCCTCTACGACACGGCACGTAGAACGAGTCGTAAAAAGAAATCCGTTCCGGCGGGTCACTTCTCTGGATGAGCTATTTTACGTGAGGAAATAAAATTGCCGATTTCAAACAAGTTTCCCGGAGCCAGGAAATTTAAATCTCTTACGGAATGGACATTTTTAGTGTCAACCATAAAAGTTTTAAAGAGGGCGGAAATGTAACTACATAAGAGAAATGAATATATTCAAGTTGGTACCAGATGCGTTTCTCGATAAGTAATATACTTGTGCGTGTAAATGTATATAATACACTGACTAACTAATGCTATAGAGAACAGAGTTTTATTGTTTTGCACAGAAAAATTGTTCTCTAGCAAATGTCAATTAGTGTATTATATTATATATATAATAAAGTGTAATAAAATACGCGTGAATAATTTTGTTGTTAAAACAAAATATTTTAAACTTTTATAAAAGAGCATTTTAAAAAGTTTCTTAGTAGAACAATGATTATTCTCGCGTAAAACATATTCTTCATTCTACCTGTCAACAAAATTATCGGACAACGTTGACACGGTGAGAACATGGAAAGTTCGCATTATGAGAAAAAGAGGGCAAAATATTTTTCTTCCAAATGCATTCGATGACAAGCTATACAATGACCGCCACAATAGCGAACTTTTAACGCGGTCGTACAACAGCGACGCCATACAAGCATAATCCACGGGGTTTCCGCCGGTATCTCGCCTCGATCTCGATCCCACTGTCGGATCTCTAACCCACAGATCATCCCAGATAGACCTGTGATCTTCGCCAGCTGCGCCGAAAGTCGAATATCTTGTACTTTGCACCGCAGAAGAGGTTTGCAAACCCACGTAAAAATTCACATCTCTAACGCAGTGTTTAAAAATAACGTATTGCATTTTTTTAACCACTTGTGTGTGTGTGCATTTCTTTAAAACAATATTGAGAAGACTCTATTGATTTATTTTAAAATCCGCTCGTACTATAATGCTTCAAAATGGCAAAGACGAATATCCGGGAGCGATGTACCTGTGCGCCCGAGGTACATTACGCGAGATTTAAGTTCGTCCTTAGCATCGGAGGATCGAACAATGCTTGGCCACTTTAAGAGAGACGATCTGCTTCTGAACATACATTTTATCCCAGGAGCGTAACGAGCACAAAGGCTTCTTCGTGGCCGTGTTTCGTGTTCTCGAAACGCTCAGCATTCCGATCCGCTTGCAGGTTCATGTTAGCGCGAAATAAAACAACACGAAGATTCTTCGCGGAATTTGGATCCGACCAACCGCGTTATGGAGTCGGGTCCCGACTTATGGAGGAGAAAAAAAAAAGGTAAAACAAAGGGTACAATATGCAAACAAACGTTTCGTTTTTATTCCAGGTCAAAATTCGTTTCGTGCATGAATAAAACTATTTTGATTATCGCGAGGAATATCTGAAGGAAACCATCACAAAAGAAGTCTTCGAGATTCGCAAACAGATTAGATAGATGGTGTCTTGTGGCAAATTGAATGAATAGCTCGTACGACATCTCTCGTGCGCAGATCCGGTATCTTCGGGAAAGTAAACCCGGCAAAAGCAGATCGGAAATCTCTGATGAGCGCGAGTAATGCGAAAAGTCGACGGTCATCGAGATGGAGATACGCAGGTGAGTTTCGGGGCTGCCTCTCCCCGGATTCTAACGGGGCTCGTCCATAAGCTGTTTAGTATTCCGTCGCTGATGGGATACCTATCGGTCGCCATCTCGGTAAAATATTGCACTTTCGCTGACGGCTCAATCTGGCCAGAAATTATGGTCGTCTCGTGACCGACCAACCGACGCATCGCGTTGTTAGCATAATTAATGAATAGCGTGTTCGTCACGTTTACGTTGCAAAGTGGACGTTTACATGCGATACTTTGAAATATTATTTATACGACGAATAAAGACTATAAATTGCGATGTATGAGATTGTCATGGAAATTTCGTTAGATTATTGGACCTTGTTGTAGGGTAGGCAATTAAATAAGAACTTTTTAATATTATTTTTTTGAATGGTTAATATTTTGGGCACGTTATACACGATACAATCACGAAGATTATTATAACGTAAAAAGAACTCGACGCATATAGTATTAGACTTGATTTCTGTTCACAAACTCGACAATAATTAGCAAGATGGAAAACTAGCGCGCTGTACGTGTCGTAAAAAAAACGGGATGCGAAAAACAGATTTATAAAGTAGGTTACGCACGAAAACAAGTCGACACGGAATTCGGTAATAATTTATGACGAGAAACACAATCTCGTGTAGGGATTCGTTAGGCAATTATCGCGCAATTTACGAATGAGCCGGAATAAAACCAAACACGGAACAGTGCTAAGTATAGTATTAATTCAAAGCTAAATCCTTATAATCCGAGCACCGACTTTCGCTGCGATTTCACCGGTTAATGTACGGATTATCGACCGCTCGTTGAAAATTATGAGGTAGCCTTTAATAATCGCAGAGACCAATCGTGTTCAAATTGACCCATTTCGCGATCTCAGCACTCGCCATTAATTTACCGAATTTATCGATTATCTGATAAAAATTTGTCGTCGTTTTTCGTGACGATTTGTTTTTATGTCATTATATGAACGCTATATATATACCTATATAAAATATTTAATGTTTCATAAGACGAATAAAAATTACATTCTGGATATTTTCGTAATTTTTTCAATGTATAAAAATCTCTGCATTGTGCCTTAAAACCAATGGGGATGAACCATCAATTCAGACTCTCGTCAGCTTCTAAACTGGGACGTAAAATTGATCCGTCCAATCCCGAAATCAGCCAGACAAGAATGTAGCCGACAGAATCATTTAAATATGATTAAGGCGAGAAACATAAGGGTGTATTATGCCCATTCGGATGCTGATCGCGGAGCTTCCGCTGGAATGGTTCTTACAATCGGCACCTTGCGGCGTCGCTGTTAGCGCCTTTAGAGCGTCGAATGTATGACATTAGCGATCAAGAGACTGCACCAAGGAAATGAGGGGCCCTCGTGTCCGGTCACCTTGACCGCGGATAATTTATGCTAATCGGTATCCGGAAAGTACTGGTGCCCCTACGAATTTGGCACCGATCGGCCAGTCGTGTTCTACGCGATGATGATTGTTAGATCTGGTTTCGAACCTTCGTCTATATAATGGCAAAATAATCACACGTCAGGTGCCAGATAGAACGGCGCACGATCTTAACGCGTGAACAATAACTTTCAAAATTACATATTCGCAAATTTATAAATTCAAATTTTTTAAATTAAATTATCAATTAATTAAATTATTATTAATCAAAATATTTTTTAATCATTAATTTAAAATAAAAATTAAAGTAAAATCAAGTAATCAAATTTTATTTTAATAAAATTTCAACTTGTGCTTACACAAGTGTATATATATATATATATATATATATATATAATTTTTCTACCAGGTAGCTATTGAATGTGCATTACAGTAGAAATTACATGGGAATATCGTGCTGTAACACCAGCAGACATCGATAATTGGATCTAAGGCCCGATAGAATATTACGAAGCGTGGAAATTGATTCTGATAGAGAGTAGCGCAGGCTAGCGGCATGGCCGAGTTTACCCGGAGCAAGGTATGGTAAATGGACCCAAAGTTACTGGGCCGCCTTTCGCTGAAAGGGAGCAAAAAACGGCGCACTGTATGAAATTCATAATGGGTGGCGGCCCCTTTCAAGCGGACCCAGCCGCGATCTTCCCTATGTAGTACGTAGGTCTGCCGAATATGAAAGCGGAATCTATTACACGAGTAGCCTCGGAGGGCCCCTCCGCGCGGACCCATTAAGCAAATTTGAAATTACGCTTGCAAATTTCGAAATGCAAATCATCGACTGGTGGGGGTTCGCGTCTACGCTTTTTGCGACTATAAATTTCCGCTTTAATTGGATCGGATTATTGTAATTCTGGTCCGGCTTATTTATGGGCCCCGTTTCGGGCCTCTTAAACTCGCTCCAACTCGCCCGCTATTCCCAATTCCGTCTCTCCGCGGCACTTAGTACCTCCTTCTCTCCCGTTCGAAACTAAAGGTTGAATCGGTTATTAAATTACGGCTGGGCTTCGTGCCCATTTCTGTCGGCAGGTGAGCAAGGAGCGATCTATTTATGCACGCCAAGAACGGGTATTGTTGGGACGCAAATTTATGAAGGATGCGACAAGATTAAGTGCGCGACTCCACGTGAATCACTGTTTAGACTCGATTTTCGTAATATTGACAAGTTTATTATAAACGCGAAAAGTTGAAGTGACTATTCAATGGTCGCCGGGATTTAACTCAATCGATGTGGTCCGTTCGAGAATTTGTGTATATATGTATATATGTATAAAATATTTAATTCGCGCCGATTGCTTCTTAACTCGTCACAAAAAAGTGCCGCTATAAAAGACATATGCCGCGCAAGAAACGTTGAATAGTCGATGAGTATTCTGCATGACTAAACACCGAACAAAATGTGCGGAACCCTTTTACAAGCCATCAATCAATAAGTAACAAAATGTAAGAATCGTCGAGCGAATCTCGGGCCGCGGCTGTGTGCGTTTTTTTTTTTTTTTTTTTTTTTTCCAGTCGACTCTGTTATCCGACGCCTCGCGGCTTCCCATGCTGACTTGCAGCAACAGATCCGACCTTCGCGAAAGGTAAAAAGAAAAAAGAAAAAAAAATGCGCGCGCGAGAAAATTTTAATGGCGCCTCCGTCGACCGTTTAGACACAATAAACGTCAACAGACCCGGTTGCGTCCTCCTTACACCTTTTTTTTCAGCGAGTCATTTTGATTCGGTTGCACGCGGCCGGCATCTGCACGGTGACACAAAGATCTCGCGCGACCCCCTTTTAGCAGGTAGATATTAAAATGCGCCGGGACTATTAGTCCGCGGTGATATTTCAGTTTCACTTGAATCGCGCTAATGGCGACTGCCGAAAAGGGTTACTTCGACGAGATATTAAAATTCATGAAAATTATAAGCGACCGAAACTGCTACGTCGGCATGCCATGTGTCGATTTTTACACGCTGCGTCTTTTTCGCCGTATAAAAATTAAAATTCATGATGCTATTTATCAGAAAAACGTTGACGTTATACCCTATTACTACGCAGATGTTTCGAATCCAAAATAGATTAATCTTTTGCTTTGATGATTCTTTTTTCAATAAAATATGAACACGAATGAAAGCATCTCGAAAAGAAGCAGAATACAAAAGAAACTGCTTGTATAAAAAATATTTTTTAACGAGCACACACAAATTTTTAACACTTATAGACTTTCAAAAATACTGCAGCAAAATTAAATCGCAATTTAATTTAAAAATAAATTATGCATTAAGGAGCGCTCAAGTCGGCTCACTCTATCCTACGCTAAAAAGTAGCGGAAAGTAGATGCAGAAGCGAGCGATAAGCAGTTACATAAGAATGCGTCCACCGAATGCATTTCTTCGCATCTCTACTGCATCGTGCTTATCCTGGCTGGCGTTTTACACGGGTCGGTGAATCGATTAACCTGCATTACGAGGAGCTCGTTGCTAGTCATGCACGCTGCATCGACAAGTCACGAGCACAATGTGTAACGTGGCGATTCGAGGGAAGAGCAAGACCTTTTAGCGTATCTACCGGGTGTCCAGCGCAATACAATTTTTCAGACATATATTTTCTATTTACTACTTTGATATACATGTAACTTTTCTTTCCAACTTTCATAAAAAATTAATCACTTGACATAATCTTAAAAAAGTTCTCGATCGTTAGAAACATTAAGTTTATCGTCCATTCCACCAGTGCAAGGAATTAATCGTTCGGTATCTTACATATGGTCTAAGCTCATTAAAAGGCTCGAGAAATTATAGTCCCCTAAATCCTATAAAATTCAAAAGTATCCCGATATAAGTGACTGGGACAATTTCAACGCTGCTTGCGCTTACTTCGTCGCTCGATGCGATCGTAGACAAGCGAGTTCACCTGTTATGACTCAGCTGATCTTATAGGTACCTCGAGCCTAGTACACAGGGTTACATCGCCCTTCTCAATGCAGTTCGAAAGTAATCGTAAGATTTCGGGTCAATAGCCTCGTACGTCGCGATCCAATCGTGGCGCGAAGTATGTCGAGCATGCTGACACACGCCAGGCAAAGAATCACAGATTTATCGTCCGCATCGATCATCGTCGAACAACATCGCGTATTGCAAGACGAATAAAAACCGCGTTAGATGTGCAAATCAAGTTCTTTTGCGTATGTTCTGTTTTTATTATTTAGCTTCTCGTAAACTCATCAAGATGACCGACGTATCGCTTCCACTAGTCGCTTGAGAAATAATAGATCGTATCGACAGAGAGTATTAAATCAAATCTACTATTCAGATTTCATCGTGCCATCTCATTCTTCTTTTGAAAGAAAGGCTAATATTTTAAGAAGCATTTTTTCTGGGAAAAAAAAATTCAAGAGTACGACGCGACTCGCGCACGATTTCGAAAGTGGAACTCGCGCTCTCCTCTTTTTTTTTTTCTCGTGAAGTAAAACGATTCCTCCGGGACATGCGGCGAATTCAACAAAAGGCCGGATCGAAAATGTTGAAACCTTAATTTATATGCGATTTCGCGGTCGTCCGCATTCTCCCAAGACCTCGGAGACCTTCCATGTCCCTGCGTACAGGGAACTGATTTCGATGCAGCTATTCCATGACTGTTCTAGGAGACCGGACCGCTTTTTTTTTTTTTAGAACACTGCCGATATACGCTGTCTCTGATGCTAATAGAGCTCGATTTCTGAATTATTTTGCTAGCGATACAACGGAGGGGAGGAGGGAAAAGTAGTACGATAAAAGAAGATACGCCAACAGGAGCCACCCGAGTCGCAGGCGAAATACCGGAAAGACAGATGCCGGTCTCTCTCTCTCTCTCTTCTCTCTGTGTCCCATATCACGAATTTACATTTCGATCGAAACCGCTAGCTAGGTCCAATCTAATTCCGCGAGCCGGTAGAGTATTTATGGCGGTATTTATATCGAGTATAGTAGAATAGAATACTGGTTTATATAACAAGCCGCAGCTTCATCGCACGGTATATGTCGTTAGTTAAAAAGCGACCCTCGCTTGATAGTCATGATCCCAAAGTAGTAACGGCCATCTAGTCTATAATTTTCTCTTTACAATACGATTGCATTCAAAGTGGGCTTTTCGAGGTGCTGAAAGTATCATAATATCGAGCGCTTTATGCGTGGAGTTGAAATAAAGCTACTTTCTTTCTATTCGTAATTAGAGAAATATACTTATATAATGTTTGATATAGAGTTGCCGAAAAAAAGTTGTAAAAAATTATTTAGCGGCAATCTCTTTCTAATGTTGGCTATTTCTTTGACGATAATTTTATATAACATGACTCGTTATATTCGTGAAAAACAATTCTGCCAGCGCGCGATCAAAAACTGCTGTCTCTTTCTTTTCGATCCCTCGACGATTACATTTTTCATAGGTCGCGTAAGTCGGGTTAAATGAATCGTTAAATCCTCTCAATATTGTGACTTGCCAGAATAAAGTTCGATTTGCATAAGCGCTCGTTATTAGATATGCCACAGAATGGTGACCCGTCTAATGCCGGAATATTGTTATTCAAATAACCAATATAGGTACGACAACCGAAGGCTCGATAATCCTTGGCGATGATGTATCGTATATTAATGACTAACTGAATATTATATGCAGATCGGATTATAGATAGACAGGGCGTTAAATACCTACCCCATCATACCAAATTAATGAGGACCGTATCGTACCCGATCGATCAATCGCAGTATTAAACGCGTCGATCGGATCGCGCTGATAAAACACTCAAATTCACAAGGAATAGAATAAGGTTTCGACGAACGACTACGCAATTCTTTCCGTCCTATAAGAAGATCGATCATAGTTAATCCTCCCTAAGGTGAGCTTAAGTCATGCCCGACGCCATTGTAATCTAATATGTTACATTCTATTCTGTGCTGTATTGCACTGTGACACATTGTATATGTATTACGTTATCTAATATCGTTCTGATATTTTCAACAATTAGAGGATAAGATAATAAATATAAAACAAGTGACGAATCGCAAAAGAAAAGAGATACTTGTAATCGATCATTCTTCACCGACAAAATGATTGCGTATGTCACAAATCGCGATAAGATGCCATAAAAAATAACTGAATTTAAAATATATTCCGTATCACGTAACTATTAATTAATAATTTTGTGACAAAATTCTTCCGCTTCTTACTCCGCCTCAACCGTTAGATACAAATAAAATTAATACGCGCATATATAGAATACGGGCATATAAATTTACACAGAAACGATGTGCAATTCATGGGTGCGCATTAATACCTAGAGGCGCCCTATCAAACCGCATCATAGCACGCGCGTTTACCAGAACCGAGCCGAATCTGGATATGTAAATCGCAACGATGCTTTTACGACGCGCCATTTACTCGCTCGAGCTTCGAGGATCGAAAGGGTGACACCGTAAAAATTTCCGTGTCACGGCACACGTGTCGCAGGGAAGACCCTCCTCAAGGGACAGGAGAGTCCCTGCTCAGCATCCGTTTTTTCAATCGTTGATACGTTGCCTCACCTGCCGGCAATTTTTTTTTCTCCTTTTTTTACCAGGACTTTGTCACTCACACGATCAGCGAATTTGTTTAATTGGACACCTAATGCCTGAATTAGGGGTGTCTGTTTCTGCAGCGTGCATATTTTATGATTCGCTTTTTACGAGAAGTCACGCCCATCGAGCTATACGCATATATCTGTTGACACGACAGTTTTTTCGCTCATGATTTTTCAACGCAATATCGATTTTCGCAAAGTTATTTTCGACATATCCCTCTAAATTGGTTATATAATTTTTACTTGATTTATAATTATTACGGGATGTAAATAAGCCTGAAGAAATATTTTCTGTTTTAATATCTTTCTCTCATATTGTAAATCGCAGATCTTTATCTAACGATTTATAAGTACTTAATTAAAAAGTAACTCTAGTGTCGATAATAACGGAGCAGTTCGTTACGTATACTAATTTAAAGACATCCGCGGGGTCTCGCGACCGATTTTGTAGATGGCAATTTATGAACAGGTGTGTCTGACGGTTAGCTGCAATACAGGTGCGCTTTCGAATTCAACTAATCGCACTTTCTTAAGACATAATCCAAAACGCTAATTCCCCCACGCTCAATAATAATCGTTATGCAATCTTCCGCCAACACTTTTCTGATCTATAAACTTGTAGAAATTCGCTCAATAAACATTTCACCGTAATTTCCGATAAAAGAGCATAATTATCAAAATTATCGATTGTGACCTTCCTTGTAGAATGATTTTCGTAGAATAACCATGAATTTAACGATAATTTTAGGCTTGTAGGGACAAGATGGTCACGAAGGGATTCCTATTAGCGCCGCTAATGAGGCATCGATCCGCACACTCATTTTCATAATACCATATAAAAGTTTGTATTATAAATAGGTATTCCAGGAAATTCTCGGAAATCATGTGTGGCACGCAACGCGCTTATCCTCGAATCGATGCCTCGATCATCGATGATTATCTCCGCCTCCGCGCCGATAAAACCACGAGCTTTCGCTTATCTGGACCAGTTTGTTACTTCGCGGCACGATACCGCCGTGAAAGTGATATTCTGAATCGCACAATTTACTGTTCCGACGGTGAAATTACGACATATTTTCAGTATAATCTCTTCGAAATATAAAGAAGCTCGGTATTATATTGTAATTTCGTGCTGCGGTACTGAGATGGATACGTACTTTTTATAAATAATAATTCAATAATAAAATATATATTTTCTTAACTTTAATAGAGGCTTAATATTTTAGTAATCTATTACCTCTACAGAAATATTATAAAACAATTTATCACTCACCAATACGTGCAATAGCGGAGTTGTAGTACACGACACTCCCGACGTCCCGACACGACCCGTGAATCACAATGTGTATCGCAATGCTACCTGTAACAAATAAAATACATACATTAAAGCAATTTTATAATTTCGCATTATAATATATATGATATAAATATGTAAGTTAAATTTAAAGATGGATATATCGTTCGAAAAGATATAGCTTTAGAAGTATAATTCTCGAAAATCGACTGGCAATTTCACCTCGAAAACTCTTAATTATTTATAAGTTTCCACGAAATAAAACACCAGCTTTACACGCACTATTTATTTCTTTAGTAACTGAAATAGCAGCTGTATCCTAGATACACGTTTAATAATGGAGATTCTAAAAATCGTTCATTTAACATTAAAGACTAGTCACAATTCTCTCGATTTTAACAGCACAATACATCTCTAATATAATACAAATGTCAAGCCAACGGCTATAATATACGTTTTTGTGGACGTTGATTTATACAGCTATAATTATTATATTTAAAGCAAAAGTATCAATTAATCTGCTGCGCCCACACAAGTATATCCCTCGTGTTACTGTCGGCTTATATATAATCGTTCGCCGCTCATTCAAAGATTTCGGATAACGTCATGGTTGAGAGACTTTCCGAAAACACCATAAAATGCTATACACCGTTTGAGACACACCGTGACTATTCTGAAAGACTGTCGAATGGGAGGTGCACAAACTGCGTAATTACACGAGATTACAGGGCAGAGGGACCTCCTTCGTGGAGTCACGACGTTTTCTCCGTCAGTTAAAGTACCTTTCCTTTCCGTACACCGTAATTATCGCAAGGTGCAAACTTGGAAAATCTTTCTCCATTTTTTAGTAATGCCAGGTTGCCGTTCCTTAAAAAAAAACAGCTTTTTCCTCTTCCTTTTTTAATTTAATTTGCATTATTAAAAAGAATACTATCTCAATTAATTTAGATTGTTTCAAATTGTAAACATTATTAAAATTGAAAATAATGCCGTAATAATAAATTTTCGCAAAAATGTTGTATAAACTGTTGTATCTTGAAAACTTTCTCGGTTGCAAAAGTAGCAAAAGCTAACGCGTAGATTTCAAGAGATGAATATCTTCAGGGTTCGAAGCTCCGTCTGGCATATTAATATGGCAGCCAGACTTCAATCTTCTAACCACGAAGATGAGAAGTCTCTGTGCATTCACTGATTAGCGTAAAAATGACATTTTTGGCGCCTCGGCGACTACATCGTCAACGGATGTGACTAGTCACAGAGGAAGAATCGTTTGAAAGTGATGGAAGAATGACGCGGAATTTGTTTAGACTTATAATGATATTCCAACATCGTACCAACTTGACGCCCATTTCTATGCTCGTTATTTCACTCATAATTCACGAAAGCGATAGCGAGAACTGCTAATGGACAACTTTGTTTTGCTCGAACGAAAGAATAAACACAGTTGGACAACGTCTAACTTATATAATTAACTTTATCCGCTAATTTTCGTAAAAAATTTGAACTTCATTTAGGATTGCTTCATTAGCTTCTAGTTTGCCGAATATAATTATCTATGCGAGACGGCGGCCTCCGGAGAAGAAATCCGAAAAACGGCACGAGAACGTCGTACGATGACTATAATTTCAAATTAGTCTTCAGGACCGGCGATTATTCGTTAATGCCACGTGATTATATTTTGAGTGGGCCAAATCAGATTCCCTGACGGGCTACGAAAATGCTCGTAGGAAAAGAGGTTATCGTCGTCGGAGAATTTCGAGCAGACAGCTGCCATTTACGATGGCGTCACGGGGACGACTTTCGGAAACGTCCGCAACGACCCATCCGCAAGGAGCCCTCCGGACCGTTCTAGGGACTTTCCCACCCTGTAATTTCCGTGTTCCGCGTAGAGGGATATTTTCGGAAATTGCATATTTTGGACAACCCTGCAGGCGTCGGTCTCGCGGTATAAAAATTACTCCCGATGGCCTTTTAAACCGTTAAATTAATGGAGCCTCGACGCTTCTTTTGCCATCCGAGAGACCCTCGTTTTCACCCCAAAGGACAGAAAGTTTCTCCGATGTGCGAATGAAATATGCGCATATTGCGATAATATAGGGGTATAAAGCTTCAATTAGAAAAAATCTGTCAAGAATAGATTTCGGTTACCTTAAAAAGAATTTTAAATCTTTAATCATTTTCGCCAGCTGACTATTTTAAAATTTACTACAGCTTGAACCTAAAGCTTTATAATTTTATATAAAATTGCGATTAATGACTTTCAAGTGCAAAAGATTAATCATCGACGCATTTATAAAACCGTTTCAGGATTTGTTCGACTTTTTAATTGGTGTTGCTCCAATCCGATTAAATACCTGCTGAGTAGATACCATTTTAAATGAGAGCCTTTTTAAGACCACCGTCGGGGACTTTTACAAATAAGGAGTGCCGTAAAATTTTGCACGAAATTCGGTCGCGTGATTAATGTCCAAGCATTTCGTGCAGGAAATGGTCTGGACGTAGCCGGCGCTTTCTTAGCCTCCTCCGCCCATCGTCCTACGTTCGCATCGAAACCGTAGGTCGAAAATACGAACGAAATACTGCGAACAAATGCTCTTTATATATACGATATATTCCGCCAACGCCTGCGCAAAAAATCGTTTCATTCATCCAAGTATCTGACTTTTGCCGAATTTCGCCGTAAATGTATATTCAAAATTTAAATGATATAAACGCAAAATTTTATTATATTCTGTGCAACATTATTGAAAGTAGTCGGATATGATCAAAACTTCTTAATAAGAATTTGATACTTGCTTAGATATATGTAAAAAGTGGCGAGAAATAGAGGCATATTTTAATATTCCTTTGACAAGCTACCTTCTTGGCATTCATAGCGTTTCTTTCCTGCGCTTGACAGAGGCCTATGCCACCTCGCATTAAAACAACGTGTCTGAAACAATCGAACCTGTCCGTAGTCTCATGTTTCCATTGTTTGATCCAACGTTTCCAGTAGAGCCCCCGGAATTTATCGTCGACAACCACCCGGTGAAGAGTGGTGTCTTCTTACGGTTCTATTCAAAAATATTAGATTACAACCTTTGACGTGCACCGACTAGTCAGATTCTCTCGCGACAAAATACAAAATCTCCATCTTGAACTTAATGCCTAACGACTTGAAGTAATAGGAGGTTCTGATGTAATAATCACAAAATATGTGTAAGAGAAAAAACTCTGTTATTTAAAACAAAAATTTCTTACAAAACTTATGTCGCTTAGGTCGCGATTTGGTTTAAATTCGATTTAATATCGTCACAATACCGAAAACTCTTTGTGTGAAAATTATTTAAAACTTTCAAGAACCTCTTATCGAAATTTATCGCTAACCTGTGGAATACTTTGTCGATCGAACGAAATAAAACACACGCCGATGCGAAACGTTCGCAAGATTTATGAAACGCGTGCAATTTATTGTCGCAGTCGCCATTATTACGCGTCTCTTTACGGGTCCGCGCCTTTTCGAGTTCCGGGTCTCGGCGACATCGATTTCGATTGGAGTCACGAGGGCGAGGGCTTTCCTGTTTCCGTGATTCACGACCGTAACGCGTGACGGTCGTTTCCTGGCGCCTGCGATTATCCCGCGCGCCAGGAGTCATTGGAGATATCGTCGCGACACGTGTTGCCGTTACGATCGTACGACGGCATTCGTATTCAGATGGATTCGTATTGGCCGTTCATTAATAATTATATTGTTTATAGCTATGCTTTAACCACCGCGCATCTCTCATGCGCGACATCGACGAAACAATCGAATGTTTCAGGAAGTCGTGTCTTACTGACTGTTCTTACGACTACCGCGTGTACCTGACGCGATTCGAGATAGTCCTTAACGAAGGTATAGACAACTTTGTGGTACATTATGGCTGTCGAATATAATTTTGGGGAAATATAATTTTTGTGACAGGGAAAATTACTACGAGTCGAGATTGAAAAATGCGACATTAAAAAAGGAATTATTACAAGTATTTTAACTTTTAATGAAAATATTATCGCAGAATGAGTAAGTTTTTGAATCTATCTCGCGTTCACGTGTATATGCATCGCGTATTCGCAGCAATGCAGCCTTCTAAAACGCGTGCGGCTTCATTTATCGGCCATTTACCTGCAGTAAATCTCCTCGCGGCGGAACGAGAGAGGCGGAAGGTGAAGCGGAGAAAGGCGTAAAAAGAGTCTGTACGGGTCACGGGGGATCGGAAAGGAGCGCCCGCGGGTGCGGGTGTCATTTGATATACAACCCGCGGTAAGTACGCGATAAGTAGATCCCATAAATTCAGCCAATCAAACGAGCGGCCCTTTCTCTCCACGCGCGTGGCAGCGGCACGTTACTTATGCGCGAGCAGCAACATGCAGGTCGGTCAATATTACCCGCGTGCATGCACGCATGCACTCCCACGCAAAACCTGAACTCGACACCAAGAATTGTTTATCCCGGAATACCGTACACGTTTCGATCGCGTTCCAGAATTCCATGCTGTAGAAAAATCGCTCGGCAAACATACAGGCACGTTATGCGATCGCGTACAAAAAAAAGCGCACGCGGGTGGTCGATGAAATTTACGGTATTACGAAAGTTGAGAGAAATATACGAGAGAACGCGCCGGATTTGATACCAGATTTTTGCCTACTGTGCGAATTGGAGCAGGAAGGAATAAAAAAGACCGACGAGAATCTGGATACGTCAAATATTTAATAAATATTTAATTAATATAATAAAAATAGTGAAGAAACATATGTGCGATATGCATTACAAAATTCGATATGTAATATCTAATTGCGTTGTAAAAAAATACGCCAATGTAACATCATAATTTATATTTATATGATAAATATGTTTTCGGCAAAACTTTTTTTGAAATAAATGCCACGCTCATATTGGCGGATGCGCTCGTGCAATAACTCAACACCATTAATCCTGTCAGCACATTAGTTATCTTTAACTCACGTGATTCCCCACCGCGGTATCTTCCCTCATTAATTGCAATTAAGTAAATCCCCGCGTGCCTCGCTACATTGATCCATTATATCGTTCGTTCTTTAAATTTCTTTTCAGTGCACTTTCCCCATTGCATCTTTGGTAAAACACAAACTGTAGAAATATAAGATAATCGTGATCTCTGATTTAAAAATTAAAATTTGTGCAATAATATGATTGCAATTAACGTGCACACACACACATCTAATGAATGCGAATTAACCCGAAGATATAAATTGAAACATTTTTAATCTAAACACCATAATTTTTTTATATGTAATATGTATATACATTATTTTAAAATTAATGTAACAGATACATCTTATCATTGTATATGAATTTTATAATCGTAAAAATTCAAGCATTATGTTACATAATTTTTATTGACATAAATATCATATATTATATATAATGTAATGCTTGGTCTCGCCTTGGGTAGATAAAGAAAAACGAAGACACACATCGGCGAGAAAAAACGCGTCAAGAAATTTGCATTTCCCACCCCAAACGTATTTGTACAGGTGCCAAGGTGCGTGAAAATGTTTTTGTCTGAGTTTACGTTTGTTCTTGCCGCGATGCATCCGGATTATCCATATCGTGATTGGCTTAAGCTGTATCGAAAACATCTACCCGCGATAAGGTTCGGATGAAACGTCTCTGCGGTCTTAAAAAAATATTTGTAGCCAATTCTCTCGTGACCGCGAGCAATCTTGAGGACGCATTGATATGCACATAAGTCCCGGAGAAGTTTTTCTCCGATAATGACGGCAAGTAAAAATCAATATTTCGAGGCGGCTTGGCGAATCGATTTAATAAGCGAGATAAACGGGACGCGGTTACGGATCACAAAAAGTTTATTCGTACACGCTAATTACTCGCTCGCGGGCTCGGAAGAATGCTCGTTCGCATCTGCGTGCTCTCTCAATGACAGTGAAAAAGGAGTGCTTAACGGCGAGTTAAAACACACTCGATCAGGATTCAAATATCGGACGCATTACGAAGTGGAGCCTCGAAGCGCTCCGAAAATAAATGTTATGTGCGTCCGTTACAAGCTTTATGTTGATAATAAAATGCATGTAAACCCCGTACAAAATAAAGTTACAAAATATACGTAAGCTTTCGTAAACCAACTGATAACTCAATAATAACTTTTATGACAATGATCTTTACCTTCTATTATAATATAATATGAATTTCATCCGCGCGCGATTTCTCATATTAATATAATTGTAAGAATATATGTATAATAATGAGAAAATCAATTATAATTAATTATATATTATATATTATTATAAATTATATATTTTTAAATATATATTTATATATATTTATTAAAATGAGTTACATATAAGAATTGAGTCTGTAACGCGCGTGAAATTCTCTCTGCATTTTAAATCGGATTTACTTAAAACATTGTTTAACAGGTTAAATGAATTTTGCATAATACTCTCGAATTTGCTGTTTAAAGAAAAACGGTGACTCTTTTTTTTAAAGCTTATCGACCCTTTGTATGTAGGATCGAATGTCTTTATGGTCTCCGGCCGCGTACGATCGAAGTTACGTGCAGCAGTAATCTACGGGCCATTAACGATCCTATATACACGAGGACACGCGATACACATTCTTGGTATCGAGTGTCCAAATAAGAGAACCGAAGCGACCGAGATACATGAGACACTTCCTCGTGCAACGGCAAGTCGCTTCTTTTCATCATTGCCTCCTCCGCGTTGCCTCGCATCGTCATCGCGTCATGCAGCGCGAAGTCCTTTTCTCTTTTTCACGGGTCTATCATGGGGGGTAAAAGAGGCGCGGCCGACAGCTGTGATACTCGCGTCACGTGGCGCACGTGCAAGTGCAGCAAAAATAAAAAAAAGTCGCCGAGAGGATGTCCCCTCTTTAAAACGAGAAGGCAACATCGAAATTAGGTCCATTGCGAATTCCAATCTCGATTTTTCTCCCTTCCTTTCTCTCGCTTACGCGTGATATTACTCCGCGAAATATAGCATTTATATTATTATCGATCCAGGAATATTTATATATATATTTATTTACGATAATCATTCCTTGTGATTTATATATTTCGACGAGTTATCGGATTTTACTAACGCGATTGCGATATTTCAATATAATCAACTTTTATATCTTATTTTCATTATCGCCGCATATAAAAAAAATTCAATCATTCTACGTGCATTGCATAGAGAAATATTTAAATTTCATGGTAATAAAATATAGACTCTTTTTAATTTTCTCTAACTCTTCAGTATTTTCTAACAATAAGTAACAAAATAGCCGGAAGGGAGAGAATCATCTCTTCTCTCAGAATTTTAGGGTTTATATTTTTGTTTTTATTTTAGGATTTTGTTTCAGCTTGTTAGCGCAGTCTAGTATAGACGTCCGTACTTATATCAGCGCTGATATTTCGCGCCTTGCCTGACAGTGAGATTCCGGCACCACCCTCGGTTGTCCCTCTCGGCGGAAGTACATAAATTAACGCACTTACGTGGCGCCCGCGGGCCCCGTTATTGCCCCGCTACACCTGCGTTTCGGGGCGCTGAGCGCTGACAATTACCCGGCAATCGATGTATCGCCCCGGGGTGGAAGCTCAATGCCGAAAACGAGAGACGGCGAGCACTGGCGTATATATGGCAAATTGCAGGTAATTGCCGACCATTTGTTTGCAAGAGCATACAGCGAGCCCTTCACAGGAAGCGGCAAGAGGGGGCATCTCTCTTCCTCTCTCTTTTTTCTCTCCCCCCCCCCCCTCCCCGGAAGAATTGCCTCCTCGAATACGGTTGTTCAAATTACAACGAGAATTTCAGAATATAGGATTAAGCAGATTTTTTTTTAACGCATAATAATATCTGACTCGAATCTTCAAGTGAATCTTGAATTGACAAATGGTTTTTATCTTTGTATTTTTTCAACCGAAAAAATAGTGCGTGTTATTTTCTCAAAAAACGTTTCTGCGCCCATGCGGCTTATGCCTTGCCGTTTCGACATCATCCCCCTTCTAGTCTGCCCTCTATACGCCCACGAAATTACACAGCACGTCATTCTTTCGTGCGCTCTAAAACTTCGAAGGCGAAAGTCGCTGAATCTGACATCCACCGCGCTCTCGACGGCTTCGGCAACTCTTCTGAGCGAAAGAGCCGGCTTTTGTACATGCACGAACGATCAGCGAATTGCTCGCGATTAGCCCCGCGGATATCGCAAAAATAGTAGGGCAACGTCGAGGTTTTTAAAGGATATATTCAAAAGGAAGAAAGTAGTACGGAGAAAATTTGCGTTTAACCGAGCGACTCGCATCGTGATTAAGATAATTACACGAATGAATATGTACGAGTGCAAGTGCAGTACTTTACAGAGAGATGGGATAAAAATTATTATAACTTTTTATACGATGATCATAAAGCCCGCGTCGCAGACAGATTAAATCGTACGAGTTTTCGTACCTGCGGCAGGAAACATTTAAATCTTGCATAATTATTAGTTGTCAGAATAAAATGCAAACTCTGTATGGTATAATCCAGTGAATTTGTTCTTATGACAAAAAAATACGAGTCTTATTTTAACCTTCGTTGAAGTTGACGAGGATCACATAGTGCTTTTTATGTCTCGTAGCGATATCCTTTATCGGCAATGCAAGAGATGTAAATGAGATCAATAAGGACGAAGGAGAGACCCGCAAGCAAAATTGCATATCGAAGATCACGGTTACGGCAAATTTTCAATCCTTATCCGAAGCAAAGCGACAGGAACGAATCGACCGTGACTTTATTATCGTCGCGTGGGTTGAACTGGTCATTCCGGAGACCATTGACGTATATGAGGGCGTGCAGCTGCGGTAACACATATAAAAGAGTCGTCTCCAAGTGCGAAGAAATCGCAATGAGTTGCAAAACAGTTATTAATCATTACTAAAGAAATGCAATATTAAAGGAAAGGTTTGCAATATATATTTAATAAAAAAGATAATAAAAATGTTTCCTAATACACACATAAAAAAAGATTATCAAAATAGTATATCTTACGTTTTCTCAATATGTTAATAAAACGATTACACAAAATATCAAACATTAATTCTCACGCGTTAACATATTGAGAGAGTAATAAGTGCATGTGCGCGTTATTAAACGTCACCTCGGTTGATTTATGAAAGACGTAATTTGACACTGCGCATTTATTCTCGCGAAATATTACCGAATATTTAAATCGAACGATATATAATCTCTGTGTATATGGCGCAAAACAAAGTATATGTATAAAATTTAAGGCGCGCTTTCGTTTAATAATATTCTCGACCGTACGTGCGTATGTGTACGCAAAGATGAAACCCTTCCTTTTGCCTGACAGCCGGACGATTTACAAAAGCTGGACGCGTGTCCTTTCGGCGTGGAAGAAGAAGCCGGTCGAACGCGTGTGGATTCGGTCGCAGCCTATTGAGCCGACTGGAACGGCGGTGCCCACGCAACGGGCATCCATCAAGGGCCCAAACGGCAAAGGACTTTGTCGAGTAATGGCGACTCTACAAAAAGTCCGAAGGCGTGGACGAGGTGGAGGGAAAGGGAACGTGATGTGGACGAAGAAGAGGGAGGGAGAGATGAACGGACCCTGGGACCATTCTTAAGGGCCTCATAAAACCAGCAAAGTGCCACACCGCCACCCACGTGCCTCCTCGGAGAAGCGAGAAAATACATCCGAGATGCAGTGAGACGAGGCAGCTGGTGTATCGGACGCACCACTTTTTTCGCTTCTTTAATTTCACCACGCCGAGTGGGATTTTGCGCGCGCATTACTGCGCTCCAAGACGGGACTGTTAGTTATTTCGGAATAATATAATCCTAAGATGTGCAATTATATAATATTATATGTGAAACTAACGAATGTCGATAAATCATATTTTTTGTAGCATAGCATAAAGTCACTTTATCATATCAAAAATTCATAATATGATAATCATATTACATTCATAATAATTTTGATAATTATGAAATATCATAAAGATAAATATATTAAATTTGCTAACAGATATAATTTTATCAAAATAAAATCAAATTATTTTAATTAAAATTAAAGAAAATTATCAAAATATATCATCGCAATAGATATACATATATTTGCATATTGAGAGATACCAATTATATTTTCTGAATATATGATATATTTAAAGGCAAGAATTTATTTTTATATTTTTTATGAACAGTCTCGGGAAAAATATTCAATAGCGACTTCATCCTGAAGAGAGCAATCTCTTCTAACAAGTGACCATCGAGGATTCCGCAAAAGGACACTGAGGCGAGTCAAATCTCAGTAAAATGATGAATGAATTGCCACTACAAAGTCAGTGAGACTTTTAGATTTTACTCATGGCTGTGCGCTGTTGTGAATTCTATGCACAGTCCATTCATGATGTTCCTAGGAATCTTGAATGAACTCTGCACTCCTTGCAGCTACAAGAGATACTTTAAATGTAAGCGAAGAAAGAAGAATAAAGAAACGCAGGTCGATTGGATACGCACAGATGGTAAGAATTTTTTTTTATGATTTACTGTTAACAAATAAAATGCAGAGTTAACAATAGTAATATTAAATTTCTCATTTATCTTTTAAAAAATGGTAGCAAATACGAATAGAATATTCTTTTCTTTTCTTTCGATATTCTTTTTATTTAACGAAATTTAGATAAATAAATTTTTCTAACTAAATAAATGAACTATTTAATCACATTTATATATAGCCCAAAGATATATATATATATCGATAATATACAAGAGATGTGTTATATTTATTTATTGTTATGATCATATACAATGAGAATAAAGGAAAGGACGTTTTACTGCCTTCAGAAAATTTTCTTAGCCTGTGAACACTCTTGGACTTTTCCATTTCTCTAGCGCTTTTAAAGGATGCCAGCGGAAACAGCAATAAACCTATGCTCTTTTTCCAAAAAGCCGCAAAATATGCGAAGCCTGGGTCAGTAAACCGAACAATTACTTAGCTAATAATGGACAAGGGAGGTGATTCATTTGAAATCGCTTCCTCTCTCGGTCACCAGTCTATCGATTGCAATAAGAACGCGTAACAAAGTGACTGCCTGCAGATGGGCCATCTGTCAAAAATGAACTTCGAGCATCAATGAACTTGAAAACCGGGGGCACGACTTATCTTGAATGACTTTTATTGAGTCTCTTTAGCCTATTCGTAAAAAAGAGGCTCCCAACTTTTACCTGTCTCTCTTGTAAAACTTAATTTTTTAAATACTTTTTTGAACAATATGATTTAATAGAATTACTTCTTATTTAACATATTTTTGTAACATTTTTTTATTTTTGTATTTCTATAAAATTTCTAACATTTTTATTATAAAATTTTTCAATATAACTTCATATTCCAACAATATTAGATTCGGTAAATACTGTATTTAATAATAGTAACGAAATTATATTATAACAATGACAAATATTATATTATATAAACTATAAACCTGCAAAACGGTTATTTTTTAGAACGAAAGATTCACCAAATGCTGACTCATCCAAATTTCCAAATAAAGAACCACTGTCGTCGAAAGGTGCAAAAGTGAAGAATGAAAAGGTATAATGTCACCCCGAGCGGCAAGCAATTGGAAAAGGCGACAATAGGAGGGCCCGGAACGCCTTCCAGACTTTAACCGAAATTCGAGTGCACTCAACTTCGAGTTTTCCGACAATACGCCGGCAATATGTCCCCGCTAAAATTGTCGTTTATTGGGGACGCGACAGAATATAGGAAAACGATCGTCACGTAAGCGGAAAGTGAGTTTTATGTGCCTTTGATTTCTCGATTCTCATACCGATCTTCTTAATTTGTAACGTTCATTTACTATCAATGTATACAGCGATCCTTTAGAAGGACAACAAGTAAACATACTGTTCGTAAACAGAATCGAGATAGTCGCATCTATTTACTCGAATAATAGATAATAGTCTTTGTCAACGTCGATTCCCCTATAAAAACAAAGGCTATTATAAAGGAGAAGAGAGTATTTTCCCTTGTAGAGCGCTCCCCTAGCCTAGGGAGCCGAGATGTTTGGCATATTTGTCACATTCGAGTAATTCTACGGTTGTGTGTGCACCTGCCGCGGCACGAGAAAAGCAAGAGGACACTTTAAGGATTCATGGTGAACACGAAGAATAGAAAGCCGAGCGCGCGTTTGTTCTTGTTTGTTTGTCTCGAGCCCGTATCTCCGGACCTAATCGCCCGCGGACCAAAAACTTGCTGAATCTCGGTGGAATTTTCGGGACAGAAGTGAATCTAGATAATAGTCGTCTTCGACTCGCGCACGTAGAAACAGTTTGAACGAGGACTGATGTTGACAGATGAACGTCTCGATACAATCGTGAGAAACACTTCTAAACTTTCGACAGCCATCAATTTACGATAAGTGCTTTTTGTGCGTTAGTGTTTTGTATGATAATTTTTCGATCTAACAGATATATCAATCGAAATGCATTTCTTACGTCAAAATGTGCGCCAATCATTTTAGCCGTATTAAAAAATACGAGGAAATTTATCATGTAAAGTGCGAATGTTTACAAATTACTCTCGAGAAAGGAAACTTGAACTTTAATGTTTCGCCGTGCAAGGAGATCCAGAGTAATCGTTTCTCAAACACTTAAGAATGGTTTTTTGACGTAAAATCGCACTACTTGTTCCCCCTTTCTTGGCGGGATTCGCCATATCGCCATTTAAGTACGTCGATTACTTACGTTGTCCTAACAGCTCTTGACGTGTCCAGAAGTAAAATAATTGCCGTGTGATGAATGAACGGAGACTGCACGAGAATTCCAACTACCTCTTCGCCAGTACATTAAACTTGTCAAGGTTTTATTGTCGCAAACTCTTCTACGAGATTCCAATATCAAAATCTGACGTTACAAAAATTGAAGCATGAAAGTCTCACAAAATAAATTTTAATGTCTAAAATTCTATTATGATAATAGACCGTATAATTTAAACAGAAGAATCTTATATATAAAAAAATCAATTATAATCTTCCGCGCGTAAATTTATGTTTCTACTACGACAAATGCGAACTAAAATTTCCATAACGTGCAGTCACCCAGTATTGTGGAGTCTAAATGCCTGACAACAAGCGAAGCAAATTATTCGGAATTCCATGACCGAGATGCCCGCGAAGATATACACCTCGGTCCCGCCGCGGTGCATTCGGAGTTACATACGGCCAAGTCGATAAATGCATTTGCAGTCGCATTGTGCGATAACGTACGGCGCATATGTGATGTGGCAGGGCACGGACAAAAAAAAGAGCATGTCTCTCAACGCGACAGGGGGATCGATGTCGAGAGCGAAGATGCGGAGAAAGTTTCATACATAATACGGCTTGCATCGCATTCACTAAAAGTTTCGCATTACTTAAGACATGACGATAAATACATATATAGCAGCTCTGACATAATCTCGGCACGATTAATCTCGAACATCCGTTTAATGGAACGTTACGTAAAATCTACATATATTGAAATACTTGAAATTATTCTCAAAAAAACACATTTTTCTAACAGTAATAAATCTTTCGAGATCTCTCTCAAATTTCGTTAATTCTATTAAGTTCGGTCTAACACTTGTCAGAGTCTACAGTCTAACGTTTGCTTGTTGCCGAAGATGGATGAGTCTGTAGAATTGTTTTAGGACTGTGGAAACAGTAAGTGTTAAAGGAGAGGAAACCGTGACGCGATGTGATGGAGAATGATGACAGAGAAGGTCGTATGTGAAATTTTTATCGTTTCTTTTTGTGGTGCAGCTCTATTTCTCACACGTGCGACAAAATAATCATACATTTCTCGCAAAATTAAAATATATCAACATAATTTTTAGCAATTTTATAATTATTATATCTCAGAAAAAGGAGACTTTTTTATAAATGCCTAGGAATGTTTTTTAATGTTAAATTATTATTTATATAAAAGTACTGTCCAAAAATCGCCAACATAAGAGACGCCTTTCTGCGTCTTCTGCAAACAAAAATTTGCCGATCACCGGGGCACATGGCATCTCCGACGCTTTCCAAAAGCGTTAAAGCATACAAAACGAATTCGACAACGCGATGAGGCTCGATTCGGCTGTTCACGGATGTTGGGTCTTTAATGACTTGTACAAATGAAGTTCCGATAAAAAAAAAAAAGGATGGGCAGAAGTCCGCTATCACGGTGCAAACGGCAGCCACTTATCGCGGACATGATGAAGAGAGTGCAGGGTGGGCGCGTACCGAAATGCAACATCGTCTCCGTCTACGAGACTCCATTTCACGGTATAATGCCGCGTTCTGCCTCGGTAAGATAAAAGCCGCCAACTGACTAACGAGACGGTGTATTGTTTATTTTCCCATTTAGACCACATTGTCGTATATAACTTGCTTATTTACGCGCTCTTTACTAATACGGAACAGATGTAACGATATGATGATGGCTCTGATGCTGTGGATACGATTCGATCACGTATATAGATGTATAAAAAAATTCTATCCGAAATATATACGAGTCCTTGTTAATACCGACATAATTGTAAATAATATTACACAATGTTAAAATATATATAATAACATAAAACTGCATAAAAACAAAATTCTCTTCAATTGTTTTCTAATTTATAAAATGCATATTCATAAGTTTTTCACAAGAGTTTTTATATTTTTAATATTAGAAATTAGAAATTTAATCATTGCCGAGTTCCTTCTCGATTTATATTTGTATCACAAGAGACTTTTAAAAAGTTTGCAAGTATATCAAAAGCGAAGCAAAAAAACTCTGTTCCAGTCTATACAAACGAGAAGTCCATACAAACGAGAATAAGGAATCAGGTATTTTGCAAAAAGCATGAAAGTGCATCGCGAGTGACGTACATTCACAAGAGCTGCAACGTCTTCATAGACTCTGAACGTCTCTTCTGGCGAATCGTTTCCACGCACGAAAAAGCCACGGGTTCCCTCTGCGCGTTAATCCAATACTAGTTTTTGCAACGAACCAACTTTCAATGACGTCGACGGTAGCTCATTGTAAATCGATAGGTTCTTCGCGAGCCGCTCGCAGCCGACAGCAAAAACCGAATCTCGACTTCTCGTCCCGATCGTGCTTGCCGTTGTCTCCCGAGAGAGGCTCACAATTCGTTTCTCGAATAAATATTTCCTATCTCGATTCCCCCCTTGAACGATCGCAATATTACGGAATTCGAGCGGACAACATCATTCAGGCAGGTGCGCGATCGCGAAATCGAGGCTGAGAACAAATTTTACTTATTTTTCTCTCTCGATTTAATGATTTCGCCGAACAATTCGCCGTACATAATTATTGAAAAAAAATTTGCCATCAGTTTCACAGTTTTATTAAAAAATATTGATCAATAATATCAAAATATTGAAATTGTCCACGTTTTATTTCGAGTTCATTGAGTAAATTATCAATTTTCGCTAAATTTTCTCATTTCTGATATAATTTTTATCTGCTATTTTCAGTGCGCTTTATCATATTTACTGATGAAGGGTTGAACGTCTCGTAATGTACCGAAGAAACCAAACGAGAATATAATGCACCCTTTTTTGACGAATGGAAGCAGCGCGATCCAGAACCACAAGCGAGCAATTCGTATACAAATGCGATACTCGAGTGGCGACACTTCATAACAGGGCGATTCAAAAACTGGTCCAGACTCCCCTATTTTGTTTCACCCCGAGTAGCATGCTACATAGAAGGGATGAACGAATCTTTGTAGTCGCTAACAACAAGTGTAACGGACAAGAGGGTGTTCGCACAGTGGAAAATCATCGTCTCACAAAAAAAGAAACTGTTTCTTTCCCCATTAGGTCTCTTAAATCCAGTGATATTAAAATATTTTTTTTTATATGAATATTTTATACACTCTACTCTAAAATATATTTTCTGATCGTTAAATTTTTATAAATAATATAAATAATATAATTTATATAAAAAGATCAATTTTTAGATTAGCTTATGTTTTATAATAAAAAAATTAATGAATAATGTGTATCATACGCTGCACTCAGCACGATACTATATAATCAAGCTTGCAAAATTTATGAAAGATACCGGTTGTGCGTACATTGTCAATAAATAACATTTATAGAGTGACCGGTAGAATATTCTCGCCGCTCCCTATGAATTTTACGTGTTTCTTAACGAGAAACTACCCCACTCGAAGGACGAGTTCCGTTGCGGCAATTGCCCATCTGATAAATGATTCGCGTATTCAAATAATTTTGAGCTAGCTGGGTCTTGTCCCTCGATTTCTTTATATTTTTTTTTTTTTACATCAGAGATGTAACGGACGCGCACGATCTGTTGTTTATATGCAAAGAGCGGACACTCGATCAAAACCGTTAAGAAATTCGTAATTTTTTTGTTAGACAAATAATCAGGATAACAAGTCGAGTTATTCGAAATCGCTGACGCGAAATGATGAAGTGAATTGTCGCGTGCAGATCGTAAGCAACCGCGGATGTTCGCAAGACGCCGCGTCGCGATATTCTCTCGTCCCTTCGCGGCGAAACGTTGAAAAATGACGGTGCCGCACCAGCGTCATTAAGCTTCATTTACAATCCACACTTCATTATAATACGACCGCATACGCATCGCACGAGGTGGGGATACCCGTTTCAGATTAGTCGAGGAAGAGTAACTAACGACTGGCGGCGTCGACGACACCGAAAAAAAAAACTATTTTGCAGCACCGGCGAAAGGGCCGAGAGGAGATGTGTGTGCCGCTCGGGTCTGGGCAATCGCTCATGATTTCGCTGCTTTTTGCTCATCAATTCAAGCCACGTCATCTCCTGGTGCATCCCCCCCCCCTGCCATCGACGATAGCTCGCAAGAACGCTCGCGAAGTGCCTGAATACCACCCTCCTCTTATGCGTGGATCTCATCGTCTTCTCCAGGCAATTTAACACCTTCTCAGACATTTGCCTGCATCAAGATGTTACGGATAAATTTTTGCTACAACCCTCCTCCCTCCTCTCGTAAAGTACACCATAGCATATAGGATATGCGCATATGCTTCTTTACTCTCTTGAAATAAATATTTGAAATATATTTTATTTTATTTTTTTTTTTCTTAACAATAATTTGAAGACGATTGGTATATCAAGATTTTTTTAAGAAAAAATAAATTCGGAAGAAAAAATCTCTCCCTTTTGAAATGATGTCAAAGTTTACCACTCTTGTCTTGTGATAAAGAGTTGAGATTTATTCATCCGGGATACGCAGTAGAGGGACGCAACCCTTCTTTCTGAATTTGAATGGCGGCCAGCTTCACGTTTAATCTCCCGACATTGACGAACACCTGACCGCACAAGCGACACTTTATTGCGCAGGGCAGCGCCGCGGGCACATTGCATAACGAGGTTCGAAGAAAACACCGACAACAACCCCTCAGAGTCGGCGAACTGTAACCTCAGGTGGCCGCCGCGATTGTCACGAGGGACATTCACACCCCGAAAAGAAACATTCATGTCCTTTCTCACGACGCGGCGCGACTATTCACCCTTCTTCATGTGATCATCTCGAGTCGCCGTCTCGCTCGCATCATATCGTCTGCTGATTTTATATTCAGATGTCCCATCGACCCTCATTGCGCCGCTGCCGACCCCCCGTCGATTCGGATAAACCCGTTTAATTGAGATCATCCTTACCCGTCAAAGTGTCGCGTCGATTCTCGTCCCGATTGAGCAACGGGAGAAGGAACGACCAGATATTCAAATAAAAAAGAAGTTACTCAGCACGCAGACGGAAAAAATTCGATTGTCTCACGTTACCCCGATCGGTCGCAAGTAAATACTCCGTACTCTCGCTTCATGAGCTATTGTAAATATTACCAGACCTCTCCAACGGTGAAGTCTGGGCCTATGCATACATATATGTCGCTGGGTCACGCTGCACAAGTGGGGCAATATGGGAATGAAAATAAAGAAAATCGAATGAATGAAGAAATTACGTTATGAGCTAATAAAATAGCACGGATATATTTAATTAGAATTTTTTTTAATTAAGTGGCCATTGAAAATTAAATACAAGCGTGAAAAAGATTAATGTATTTTTTGCAAATACAACGATAAAATCGATAAGTTAATAAATGCGTATCACGTATCGAAAATTTTCTAGTTTCTCCGCGGTTACGCAATCAAAGAAATACATTGATCCTTTCCATTCATAAATTCGCGATATACTCGCGTACTCATTCGAACAGGTCGTTTTCGCAAGAGGTAACGTCACGTAGACTGTTATTTTGAACGACGTGACAAAATTGAAGATGTCAAGCGCGTCTAGACGCTGTCTCGTCAAACGTCGACACTTTATCCAATTGGACGATAATAAGTGTCATTCACGGCCTCGATTGCGGAAATGCGTGTTAGCCCAACAAACCTTTCATATAGATAACTTACGACGATGGAGGTCTCGGACTGATTACTCGTCTTTATCTACGAATTACGCAACAGGATATTGGTAACACGAAGTAACGAAAAAATAGCGTGTTTATTAAGCGAAATATAAATTTCTAAAAATATCAGTCATTTCTCGTAAAATATTTTGAGATATATAGTCTTTTTAATATAATCTTGGATAATTTCAAAATTTAAAAATTGATTTCTCCCAACGTAAACCCGTCATAACATTGCCATTATCTTTTCCATTTTTGGAAGGAGGCTGCATCACCTGTTGCGAGGACACTCGGCGTCCTCGTGATCATCATAAACTTTCTCGTCGGCCGCAATATCGCGAGGGAACACTGGACTTCGTTTAGGGTCAATAAAGTCACCGAGATATCAGAATCAGAATTGGCGTCCGGCGAACGGGTCATTCCCTTACTTACGTCCGAGCTGGATATACTGCACCATAACGGTTTATGGTACATCGCGCGGATTTAAGCTTGCACATTTTCTCTCCCGGCGTGCGCGCGTGTATCCCGTGGACCCACAATCGTTATAGACATGTCACAATCGCGTATGGGCGTCGCGTTCGCAGTAAAATCCCTTGTATATATTATCGATGAAGTACGAGAGATATTTACATGCCGCTATCACAAGTTTGGTCTCACAAAGACCTTATTTGAGTGTGGTGTATGCTCGATTTCTTTTGTAAAAAGATCATAGATATAAAAGTCGATATTAATAATTTCAATGTGACAGACTTTCTCATCGGACATCTTATTTTTTATAGTCTACATTGTGTTTCACGGATTAACATAAATTTGATAATTGCCAAGGAAATAATATATAATATTCAAAATGACAGATGTTGAATTTTTTACGATATTTTTCGATATTACGCTATTTAGCACCAACGATATTTTTCACTTATTTTTCTATAATAATTGTATAGTATTCTGCGAAAAGGACAAAGTGCGGACAAGAGTCCAGCATTGTAAAGATTGCGTATAACACATCGTACATTACGCACCGTACA
Organism: Prenolepis imparis; assembly: GCF_030444845.1. NCBI lineage: Eukaryota > Metazoa > Arthropoda > Insecta > Hymenoptera > Formicidae > Prenolepis > Prenolepis imparis. The sequence continues at coordinate 12,940,720 of NW_028141166.1, forward strand.
AAAGAAATTCGACTGATTTATCTCACGGCATACTACAAAGAAAAAAATACCGCACGACTTTTCATGACGGAGAATTACTTTCTCGTAAAGCTACGTATAAGAAGACGGTATATAATATACGCGCTTCTCGGATGAAAAAGAATGAGAGAAAGCAAGGAGGGGAAATGTGCGAGTCGCCCAGGACACCACTCGACTTGAATTACAGGGTTCTAAAGACGTAGGCACCTGTCGTGATTTACAATCGCGAAATTATGGTTACACGATCGGTAACGATACCGCTCAAACGCGCGCGCTTCGCTCCAACCATTATCTTTGACTGGGTCCCCCACGAAACCGCGAGATATACGATCGAGCGCGAGTTACGAGCACACGGTGACGACGGAAATCGGCAACACGTGGCGACCAATTACGGCTCTCGCTGGAGGAATCGTATTTTTCTTAATAATACCAATCAAGGTAGAGTTAAATTTCAATAGCAAAGTCTTTGATTATCTTAAAATCACGAGTTTTAAATTATATTTTAATTAAATCATTGGAAACAAAAACTCGAATTATAAATTTCAAAATCAAATAAGTCAAAACATTATTCTTCAATCTGCGAAAAAATCTAAAATTTTATCAAAATTTTAATTCGAGATTTTGTTACAAAGATATAGTAGTAGAATACATTAATTGAGTTTAATCAGATTTACGTATTTTTTTTCCGATAAAGATATAACCCCCCGAAAGAAAGATACACGCGTAATAGCGTGTAATACAAGTCGTAAGTAAACCAACGTGCGTCTTTACATGAGGCTCTCATGTGTTCGATTCGAATTTTTGTCACGATTCGCCACGTACTTTAAGAACGGCGATGTTATCACATCTTATATACCAGCGTACAAATTCATTGATAGTTCCATCCTATCTTTCTCTCAATTTGTAATATACAAGTCTTAATAAATAAACTGTTCTCTCTCCACCGTGGAACTCGTTGAAAAAGACACAGCAAGATTAACAGAAGCGTCGAGGGAGGGCAGCGAACAGAGAAAACGACCGACGAGAAAAATCCTGGTTCACGAAGGAGGGGTTCATACAGGGTCTCGTGTGCGTTGCTCGGGGACGAAGATGGCAATGAGGAAGAAAGAAGAGAGAACAAGAAGAACGAGGCTCCGCAATCTACGTTTCCATCTCGTGGCGCGCGCGTGTCCATCGGTGCTCTCATCCTGGCTGGTGAACCGCGGACGGGGGCCTCGTGAGACGAGGCCACCTGCCGGTCGAGTCAAGACCCCTTCCCCCCTCAGCCCCCTTACTGCCGACGCTGTGCACGGACACGGAGTGGGGCCCCCAGAAGATGCACCCGAGGACCCAACCCCTTTCCAGGCGAGCGCACTTCTACGGCATTCTCGCGTTATGCTTCTCGACCTCGGTGATCCTCACGGATGATTATATAGTAAGCATGCTGGCAGGACCGCAGCCTCGAATGTAGCCATGAGGGGACTCGCGTGCACCGCGATCTATCGCGTTTTAATGATCGATCGACAGAAACGTGCCGCATCGAGAGATTTAATGACCGCAAGTTGGAGGAATATCAGTACTTACGCATCTGATAGATTAATCGCTTGAACATACGAGGAAAGAAAAATTGAAAGCACTTTTCAGTTTCTTTTTTTATATTTGAGAATCGCGAGAGGATAAGAAATATATAAGAAATAATATTATTAAAATTTCTTTCTCTTTGCACGTCTAATTGTAACTCGTCGAATGAAACTGATTACATTATTTTCAAATTTATATATTAGTATATATGTTAATAAATTTTGCAAATCAAATTTTAAATGGAGGATATCTTATATATATGGAAGGTATCTTAAACCGAAGAAGTGTCGATAAATTTGTTAATATCCGCACGGAGAAACCAGAATCTGTGGAAGATATGCAATCTTCTCAGCACACCTCACCCCCCGATTATAGTTCGTAATATCCCGATAATTTGTACGAGTAATTTCCTGACACAGGCGATAATCTCCCACGGAAATAATCCACGAACGTGACGCCGTTTACACGCTGCTTCCTTTAATCGTGCTTATTTTCACCTATAAGCCTGTGTATTTCGGTCTTAAAAGAGATATAAAAATCGAAAGTACCCCAATCTACGTAATATTTACCAATTAAAAACATTGGCATAGTATATATTAATAAATATATAAATAAGAATTTATTAAATAAAATGTATATAAGGGTCTCATATAAGGGGGGATATTATTTCGTTTACTCGTTATCCATATTTAAATTTCTAAAATTAAATTTCTATATAAAAATAGCTTTCTTGTTAAGATATTTTCTCTCTCTCTCTCTCTCCCTCTGTCTCTCACAAGTTTCTTTCTATTCATATTTAATACACACGTGAATTTTGATACTAGAAAAAATCGTTTTTAAGAAAGAGAAGAACTCTGCACACACACAACGATAAAGGAGAAAGAGGAAATATCCCTCTGGGGGAACCCCCGCTAGGGTGACCCTGGGTGCCCAACGCAGTAAATCCCTCGGTGGTTCGAGAAACGCGAGACCCGTAAATTACGTACTTTGCTCATGCAGAAAGGATCGCGTTCAGGTGCAGAGGTCAGCAGAAATAATGACGGCGTACCCGGGGAGATGATCTATCCCGTAATATCTCACGGCGTGCCTCGCGGCCGTCACGAGACGCTCAGGCGCTGCGCTGTTTCTCGAGCGATTTTAAATGGGCTCCCTGTCTTTTGACAGACAACCGCGAGTAATCTCGTATCCCGTGCATAATCAAAATCAGATTTCTTAATGCTGATATCAGGCAGATATGAAAAGCGCGCAGACGTCAGAGCTTAGAAGCGCAATGTCATAGTATTGGAATTAATCCCTTGTGGCATGAATTCTCATTTTCTCTTTCAGGATGATTTTTCTTTATCACACATAAATTAAAAAAACTATTCTTATACTTCTTGATACTTTATAGAGAGATAAGTTTTAATAATAATAAATCTGTGCTAAAATAAAAGAATAAAAATAGTAGATAACATTTAGATCACGAAGAAAATCTATGATATATAATAAAAACTAATCACAATTTCTTTAGTAAAATAAATAAAATAATACTGTTTGCAATATTAAAAATGTGCCGAAAATGAGAGTCATAAAGTTCAAAGAAGAAACTTGCATTTAAAATCTACATTCTTCTCTCTGTGATTCATCTTCCGACAAATCTCTCCCTCTCTTTCGATAGTCTTTTTCTTTTTTTCCCTTAAATCTAGCCGCCAGCTTCGACCACGATCGTCATCGACTCTGTTGTAATCGCGTCGTAAACGGGTGACAAAAGGAACAATATGCGCATGCATCCGTTCGCGACGGCTTCCCACGTGTCTGACATTTCATAAATATTTACGCGATTTCACTCATTCACGCCGCGTAGTAGGGATTCACCCGTATGAATCTACTCGATTCTTTTATATACAACAGATCCACGTGACAGGAAGTATTCGCGACACACGTCGCGAAAAGCCTGAGAACTCGAGTTATTTACGACGATCTTGCTACGAGTTGCATCACGAGCATGCACATGTCAATTATTATTAGAAAACATTGTAAACTGATCTCAGAAGAAATCTTATGATACTCAACACATCTATTAGAAACTGATATATTTTTTCAGTAAAAAAAATTATAAAATTTGTGCATATATATACGATCGATTTTATAAAAAGTTTAATAACGATGTCACATTATCGTGTATAAAAGAAACGAAACGTCTTGGAAGAAGACGGCGAGCAACATCGACGGACAACGGGAGAAATATCTGTGACGGGAAAAAATGGTCCATCATCAACCGCGTGTCACGCTAACGTTTTCTACCGTTTCGCAGGCTGCCACTTTATAGTACCGAGAACAAGGCGAGGCTGAACAATTTGAGGTCAAGTTATTTTTCAACGGAACTGCTTCAGTCTGCTTACCGCGCAAGCTCTCGCGAACTTTTTCTTCGATCATCTTGTCTCGTGCCTCATCTGATAACGTGACATCACGATTACATGGGAACGAACGCCACCGTCGGCGATCGTAAAGACCACCGGCGGACATCGAAGTTGCAGACTGTGCTCAGGGACGCATTCTATTCTATACTGGCAAAACGCAAGTTGCACGAAACATCGATTTTACGTCAATAATCTTCAAATAATAAAAAAAATAAACACATTTAATAAGCATATAATTATATATTTTTTATATTTTTCTAATAATAAAATAATATAAGCCTTCGTAAAATTATTAATTATAAAATAATAATTAATTTTTTTAATAATTCAATTAATGAAAAAACAATGATAGCTCTATGACTCTATTTGAATAGAATATCTAATACTTTGCAGTTTTAATAAATAGAATAAAAAATAAATTAACAAATATATGGAATATAAAGTTGCACAAGTGAGCACGAAATTATAATCGTCCCTGACGCTGCCAGCCGCAAGAAACGCTATCGATTTCGAGGTGGATTAATCGAGAAATTCGCAGTGGTCGCTGACGCTGCATACCACGATATGGATCAAAAAGAAAAAGAGAGAGAAAACTGCAGATCATTTTACACGCCCGTTAATGCTCTTGTAACGGAGGTTTTTTGAGTGCAGACGTGCATCGCTGATACGCCATAAAAGAGCGCAATAAGTTAAAAGATAAATTATACTCGTGGCCAGCACGTAATTACTTTCTCTTGTCAGTTGCAAAGATATATTTTCCTATACTGATTCCCTTACCACTTTATTTTAATAATAAAAGCACGAAATAAAAGTTAATCTGTCAACTTTATACTGGAAATCATAATGGATTCGCGCCATTGTTAATTTCTTTTTTCTAGGAACCCTCAAGTAGTAGTCACCGATCGAAAGGGATGCAAATATGCAAATTCTCTTTTTTAAAAAAAAAGGGAGAAACTAGAATCTCCACCATTGACTGATCGGTGTATGCAAATTCTGTAATGACGGCTTAGCCCAAGCATCATGATGCGTGACGTCATGCTGTGCTGAGAAAGTATCAAAATGATTTTGATAAATTCGAGCGTTAGACGCCCTCCCCTTCGCGCGGAGAAAAGACAACATCCCATCTATCAGTATTATGCCAGCCGTGGGAAGATTGGGGTGATTCTTTTATTTGAGCCTTTATACTTGATTTGAATCAACGCCGAGGTGCATCTTAAGTCGAAAGACACTACCTAAGATTTTAATCGATGACGGCAAAAGAATAAATATTTTACAAATTTCCTAACTTATAAATTCTAATAGTAAATTTTTACGCGCGCGAATTAAGTTCTAGCTTAATCTCAACTGCAATAATAAGTTAAAACTTAAATTAAATTAAATTCTTATATTATATTTATGACAATTAACAATAGAGATGCATCTTTAACGCTATCGGCGTCAAGATTTGTAAAGAATATACAATTATTATGTATACGACACGGGACAACACACGGCTTTTATCTTTCGCGAATAAACTCTCCTTCTGTGGCGGTGAAAAAAGTGTCGATCATCGTGAAACATCGGAATATTCGACCTTCGTTAGGTGACATTGATTTACATTTGAATAGGATTCCTGGCTTGAAACCTTCGTCGCGTCGGGAGCGAAGGAAAGAGAGAGGAAAGATAGACGAATACAACAGAGGATTCACGAAATAGCGAGAGGTAGAGAGGAGAGAGTAATCTCGCTACACCGGAGTCATCGCAAACTAATAGACGTCTGATTGCGATTGCCCGCGAGAGAGTTTTGACTCGTCAGTACAAATATTTATCTTCATCCCCGTGCGCATTCACGCACAGCGAGCGGTGCATTAAGGCGCCGATCGCGCTATCGGCGCATATAGATGCATTAATCTTGATCGGCTCACGGAACATATTCATGACGAGCGAACGCGGCATATACACGGGGGGTTGAATCAATATTTAACTTATTGCGACTGGCCGTGGCGCTGATTAATGGACTTTGTTCTAGCATCAAAAAGGCTATAAGATATTTCAAAACTTATTTTTTTCACACGCTTTTAGCATTGAAATATTGAGATTCTATAAAATTACGACTAATATGTATAAAGAAAACACGAAAAGATTAAGTCTATTGTGTATTTAAAAAATATGTTAGAATTATAGAAAATTAATAGAAAATATTATATAAAAAAATGCAGAAAGTGTATATATATAGGAATACATTTAATACTTTGAGTGTATATATGTATAGGATTCTGCCAGCAAACTTGTTTTTATTTTTAGACGTAACGTACTCAAGTTATGGTTTGGAACCCACGCACGATAGTTTGATAGATAGTCAGATCCATATCCGGGTCAACGTTGCGTACCCGTAGGATGCACATCGATGCACATCGTATGCACCGACAGTTCGCTCTCGTATCTTGCGCGCTACAAGAATTCAATCAAGAGATTGCATATACGATGTGAGTAAACGGTGATAAAATTTTCCTTTTACATACAACATGAATGCGTTGTGTACAAACAAAATGTATTTTTAATAAATAAACTAAAATAAATAAAATATCAAAATAATGTATAAATACGACAAATCGTCAAATATATTATTTAAAAAGTTTCCAGCTTCAAACTGATAAAACTATAGGGTCTTGTACATATACGAAGCAAATCAGATTGGATTTTTTTTCCCCCCCGAGACCCAGGAAATGTTCAGAGACCGATCGAACAACCGACATCCCCGGAGCAGCGCTGAGATGCAATGACAACGAGGCACGGGGAAAAAAGCCGCACGCATTGTCAACGCAGTTCGAGAGAATCGCAGTTTGAGCCTGTCCAGCCGTAACAAATTGTAACTCCGGTAGCCGGACGCGGTGTCGCGGCCACGGTCCGCGTGATTAATTGTAACGTCGCTGCCGCATGCCCGACGATTTTTTCCACGAATTATTTGCATGTCAAGACGGATTGATGGAAGCGCGCCGAAGGGCCGCCGTAGCGGACGCATCTAAATGCAATACGCGCGAACGAGCGTGGAAGCGCGCCCTCGGCAAGCAGAACATCGACGCGGAGCGTTGTTGAATTCCCAAGGCAGGAATTTAACTTTCAAATGCACCGCGCATCGAAACCGGGTGTGCCGCGCTTTCGAGAGCGCATAATTTCCGCATGCAATGCGAATTTCCGTGATATTGCCGCGCGATACATGCACCGCGCCTCTCGAAATCCCTTATCAATGAAGAATTATACAATTTTCTTGCGGAGAATATTTTTTTATCGCTTCCACAACAATTTAAAGATTGTCTATCTTATATTATAATGATTATATGCAATTTTTGTGATAATATATATATAGAATATAGAATAATTATAGAAAAATGAAAGAACACATTTTTTTTTCACAATCAAATATAGATCTCTTAAAATACAAGAGCACATGACGCAAGAATAAGAAAAGGGGAAATACGTAACCTTCCGTTCGACTCAGAGTAGGATGTGATTTCGCGAGCAAAAAAGATACGACCGTCTTTCGATTTTTTGCGTTATTGGCGCACGTTGGAAGATTCGGGAGTCTATAAAGAGAACGGACGGAAGACAATGCCACGATGCAACTCGCAAAGAGACAAAGCCTCCAACTGGCGGTCGACCACGAAGATGATATCACATGCTTTACGAGCCTGCAAAGGATACTTTATGCCCTATTCCGATCGCAAAGGGTTCGACGTGTGCGCGTTTATCTCGCCAGTCCAATGATATAAAAATATGCAGATGTCAGCCCGCTGAAATATCTTTTTCGTGCTTTTCTGGCACCTTTATCCTCTTTATTTTGCATCGAAAAACAACGCGAACATCGGTTATACAAATATTGAACGCGTAACTACTTCATAATATATGAGTGATAATTATAAATTATTAAATCTTTATCAAGTTACCGTTTATAGCTAAATGAATTCTACAGCTTTCACTTGCACGTACTGTGCGTCAATCTACCCGTTCATGCCCATTTAGTTACACTCCCTTGTATAATATCGTCTCATATATCCGCCTACGTGATATTCAATCAACCGTACCACCGAGACTCTAATCTTAAATAGCGTCGTGTGTGCGTTTATCTCGCCACGGACCATCATGTCAAAAAGGAAGATGCGCGCGATTCCTTTTTAAGTACATCGGATCAATCGGTGAATCAATCTAAAATCAATCATGTAGAGCGTGCACGACTATCTTGAATAAATGACACTTTGAAGAAATTAACTTCCAATCGTATTCCTATACGCGAGATTCTGTACTAGTAGAAATAAAATAGTCAATAATTCACACACTTATCATAACTCAGTTTTCTATTGCATTTCTATATGCATGAATATTTTTTTACGCAGTAACTTACAAGTCAAATTTTTATATTACAGTTGCTTGAGATGACATTAAAAAAATAAATAAAAAGTATACAGTCGAAGATTTCTGAAGAACATGTGAATGAAAGCCTTCTCTCCCGTCATTGTTTCGTCGATCAACGAATCAAACAATCACAGACAAGATAAATTCCATCACGAATCTTATTCCCAGCAATTCGTGTACGATTGACAATGAAGCGACAACCTCGAAAGGACGTTCGACATCTTGCAAGCCTATTCAGAATGTATGACGATCACGTAACTCATTTCCTACACGATAACGTCATCATGGAATTTCATTATTGAAACGATCGAGGGATCTTTAAGTAGCAAACCCTTCGAGTCAATGGTAAGCCTCAGCCCCGCTGACTTATCCCGAATATAAACATAATTCATAAGACTTTGAAATCGGCTAATCGCTAAATAAAATTATTAAAAATTTACGTAGAAAATTAAAATTAAGAATTAAGATAAAAAAATTTTTTTTAATTGTGTAAAATAATTTCTAATCGGTTAAAGAATGTAAGAAATAAAAAATGTAATATTAAATATAGAATAAATATGGATGAACGAGTCTTTTCTTTTCATTTTTTGCGCGCGTTAAAAATCATGATAGTTTTCGAAACGTCTTAGAGTTTGCTCTTTCGTTTAGGTAAACCTGTCAGACATAGCATCACGAAGGCAAATGCTAAAGTCATGATTAGTTCAAATTTACAGCTGAGCAGCAACTGTAGCAGCATTGGATCCGCGTTTCGAAACAACCCGCCACGCCCTTGCTCTTAAATAGCATCAACTAGACGCGTGTGTCTTTTAACTCTAATTACCACCTCGACATCTGCTTTTACGACGTTAGCTTGTCCATTAATTTCCATCTTTGAACAGATGCGTTTGTCTTTCCGCCTGCGCCAAACGATAAATCATAGCCAGCGAAAATATTTTTCCATGGCCTCCGGTTTTAACATTTCTTCCTACATCCTCTTACATTATTCTTACATCATTCTTTTTTTTTGTCATGTTTCGAATTCCTCGAAAAAGCCTTAATATAAAAAAAAATTATATTCTGCCTTGTAATAATTACGTAACAGTTACACGATATATCGGAGTCTGTACTTTTTATATTCCGAGATAGTAATACGAAAGATAAAAGTTATATGTTCGCGTCGCGAATCGAGGAGAATCGAGGTGGCAAACATCCCGTCGTCCCGTCTACGTCAATTTTTGTTTTATAGGCAGCAAACATTTTTGTTCCATCGAAGAAGTGGTCCCTTGAATGGATCCACTTAACGAGCAATCGAGACCGCTCTTCCGCCTTCGAACACGGCGAAAGGAAGACTCTCGAAGCCCGGGTAACAATGGGTCCTCATCGTTCTCTCTTATGATTCGATGTATGTTTGACGGACGTGAAGATGGCAAGCCTTTCTTCGATTTCGAGCGTCTGCATAGCGAAGCCTTTTTATAAAGTATCAATAAGATATCACCTGCTTAAGACATTAACCTCGAAACATTGACGCTATTCGACCAACGTCAGTAGTATGTATATGATATCTATATCGTATTTATAATCCCCTATATGTATATCGCATGAATAGCGAAATAAACATAATATGAAATTATGTATTTTCTTGCTTATCCACTGATCTAATAAATATCGAACATAATTTTGAACACGATACATGATGTATAATACGCACAATTATAACAATGCTAATAATTATTATCCATTGCATGAAAAAAAAATTACGACACAAAAATTTGATCGCAATAAAAATAATACAAGCCATACATACATCATGATCGTGTTAGGCGGAGGATCCTGTTTAAGAAAGCGAGAATTTGTTCGAGTAATGAGACGAACGTTAGAACCATCGATCAGCCATGCCCACCGTTATAGAGCGGAGCCGAAATATGTCCGTATTTCATTCCAGGCGTTCACCCTGTCCCGGCGTGAATTTATTAAACAGCTCTTAATGTGTTGCGCCTAGTAACGTGAAATAAACGAGCACGGCCGGCTACTCGATACCCGTTCATACGCCCACGCGTGCTGCTCGCCTCTTCTCGAACGAATGCTTCGTCGACTTCGAAAGGACGACGATGACGACAATGACGACGAAGCGCAACGAAGTGAGATATCTAAGATAAACCGGGCAAGATCGGTGCTATCTTCCAGCTTCGTGCTATTCTTTCCCATAAAAGGCGCGATAGCACTGTGTCTCGGGAAATACGGAAGTCGCGGTGGCTAAGTAATCCACCCACGTGTTTGAAGCCTTAATTTAAATCCGTTCTCTGTTTCTTTGTACCGATCTAACATGGTATAAAAAAACGTCACGCTAATTTTTTAATTTCTCGTCATTAGATTACCGGTTTACGAAAGAGATACAAATTTATAAATAATAAAATTTTGTTTTAAAATAAAAAAATATATATGATAAAATCAAAGAAATATCGAATCATCTTTATTCTAGCGACGAAAGAGTCAATTTTGTTCGCACATATGTGTGAGCCGCTCAAAAGTGGTAAATCGATAAGATCTGTGCATTTAGTGAACGGGACATAATGAAGAGGCACGCTCGTTGACATTCCGATGTTTTCGATAATCGTGCATCAAGATTGCCTTCTTTTAGAGTTTGGACACAAAGGACACTCCTCCTGCACGTCTATCCCGGCAAATTGACGGAGCGTTATCGATCGATGCGTTCTAACATTCGATGTCACGGGGTTACGATTCTCCCGCTTTTAGGACGTGAGAGATTGTGAATCGTGACGGCTAGATTGATCCCCGAGCAATGACAATGGCCCCGGGAATCCTGCGCAAGCTTATCGTGCTTTCTATCGCGCTATAGACATACAATATAATTTATTTCTTGCACGCTTCTTAGGACACCTCGAGGCTACTTAAGTCATTAGAAATAATTAAATTTCCAGGAAAGACGTACGAATCTAGTCATCTCATCGTATATATGTTATTTTCACTAAACTAGGACGGAGCTCGCTTTTTTGTCCTTGCTACGTCGTAAGCTCTAATCATCGCGCCCCATCATAAATATATTCTCCGTTACTGATTGAAATACGATTTCTTTCTGTTTTTGCCCTCCCGAATCGAGTTTATGTAGTTAGGAGGAAACGCGTAAAAAGGCGAGCCTTGAGAGTGAGAAGGAGAGTGTGTATGTACGTGTGTGTCGCCGAAAGAGAGCATAAATCCCTCGTTTACAATGCCGGTCTGCTCGGCACACGTGTCCGCGCGAGTGAACTTTGCCGCGCGGATGAATGAAACTCTTTGACGAACGCGTTCTGCTCGGTCGGAGGAAGGCAGGCGGACGCTTGTCTGGCCTTCCGTTCTGGGTTATCGTCGTCACGGTGCCGGTTGTCGTCGTTGGTGGTTCCCGGCTTCTCGCAGAGAGCAACACGGTACCGCCATAAACAGTAGATCCGATTATTAACGCGCCTCGCGCCCCGCACAAATCCTACGCCACCCCCATTTTCCGGCATTGATTAAGCATTCGCGTATGATATATTCTCTCGGAAGAAAACAGGAGATTATCGTTAACTCGGAAGCCAAAGAAAAGACACGTTATATTGTATTATTGCGAGATATTTACTCAGAGTCGTTGAATGACATCGGCATTTCTTATCGCAAGATTTCATACATCATCTCTACAAGACCAAGACACGTCGTTAGTTACGAGATAGAGCTCTAACCATCATGTATATCGATCGAATATTCAAAGCCTGGTCTCGCGAGACCTATAAAGCTTTCTCGTCGCAGTGCATAATACCGGCACTGAAGAACGCAGCGTTAATGAACAAACAACGCACTGCTGAGAGAGAAAGAAAGAGAGAGAGAGAAATACAACGGCGCAGCATCTTTTATTCATTTCACGACAAGGAGCGAACATCGGCAGCCTGCGCGTCCGCCTAACATACGTGGCTGCCCACGTGCGTCTCGCCACATATTGCATTTCCGGTTCGAGAAATGTTATAACGCCGCGGCTGGAATTCCCGCGTCTGCTATCGCGATTTCCTGTCTGTGATCTACTGCTTTTTCTCCCTCGCGCCAAATCATGCCACGTTTGTTTCTCCCGTATCATATCCGCGATTTATCGCGAGCCTCCCTCGCAGTTTTCTCGATCTAGGAATGAATTATCAACGCGAGACGTGAATTTCAGCAAAAGCGTAAATTTTTGCCAAGGTAGTCTTACTAGTATGCCAGGACGCGATACATGCATTTTCGATTACTTAATATATTGACATATAACATACAATCGAGCGAGATTTTTTTGAAATGCAGAATGCACCTTGGACATTTTTCTTCAACTACAGACGCATGTTTGCTTAATTACAACTTTGAACAGCGGCGACTTTGCGGCAACGATACAAAAAACCGTAATGACTAGTCATGAATTGGCTCGTTACGTTTTTGTATTCAATACTCTCTCTTCCTCTTTCTCTGACCCAATTGGTTTTAACTGCCCTGGTAGATTCGATTACCCGAATTATGCACGGATACTCTGATCGAGCGGTCCACGACCGGATCCATCAGTAATCTCAACCACCAGTTTCTTTACCCACCAGAATACGCAGTTAAGCAAAAGACGATTTTGTCACAGCATCGTCTTCACCATACCGAAGTAGGCGTCGATGAGATAAACGCAGGAAATCGTTAGAAATGATGGGATGCATTTCAACAATTTAACAATTTAACTACGATTTCAATCGAGGAGAAAAGAAAATGCGGCTGTTACACGGCTAATTTCTCGGAGGGGTAATGTATTATGATTTGCTCAAAAAAAAATTTTAAAAAAAGAATAGATCACAATAATTTTAATTTAACTCTCAAGATTATCGGTGCACGCATTTGTCACTTATATGAAATGATATAAGCTAAGTACTTGATTTCTTGTCAGATGTATGAATTACTTTAGTAAATACATCTAAAAGATTTGTGACACATCCACATAATTTACGTTTGATGCCACGTATGTATTCAGCATTTAAAAAAATATAAAATACACATGCAGTTATATATATAACTGTAGTATGATTAAAATAAAATTGCTACAGAAATGTTATAAAATAAACAATTGCTCACTCACCGATACGTGATCACCAATAGCGGAGTTGTAGTATACAGCATCATTGATCTGAAAACAAAATATTCAAATTATGTATATACATGTGTGTGTTTTATATATATATAGGGTGTTTTGAAAGTCTGGAGAGAAACGATCAAATATATCATAAACAATGCAGTTTAGAAAAAAATGTTTTTGCATACCTCACAGTTGCTCCGTTGTCGCCCGATGCCTCCCCGGGCCTCCTCCTCCTCTCTTGCTCCATGGTAGCACTCACGACACTCGCGAAAACACGAATAATTACGATCGCCCGATACTTTACACGGCACTCCCGACGCGACGCGTGAATCGCAAGCGTATTTCGCGTACATTGCACAATACCTGTAACAAATAAAATACATACATATATTAAATTTCACGAAATCAGACGCCAGCTTCACACACACAAAATATTGAAATATTCGTGATTTTTTTTCTTTTTGAGAGCTATTTTTATACAAAGTAATTACAGCTTCAATATTATATCATATATTTATTACAATGTACACATAAGTATAAATATATTTCCTTTGCTAAACATAAATATATTTTCTTTATTAATTATTAAGCTGTAATTAATTTAGTATTCTGCATAAGAGTATTTCGTATCTGCATTACTGTTTCAGAGACGCCTATATAATCGCTATTCGTTAACCGACGATGAGAAACGGCCGCCCGTGGTGCGTTGTATCCCTAATGCTTGGAATGGATTTCACGACGATAATTATTTCATGCACTTTCGCGGAAGGTTTTCGCTCAACTGGTATACGGGGCCGTATATTTTGACAGTTACGACGATCCTTAACGATCGGATTAATTTTTACGGCACCGTAGTGAAATGGAAGTACGCACATACGCGCCGTTGAACCCCTTAGAGTCGTGAAACTTCGAGACGCCTTAAAACATCATGCAGCCACCTGGCTTTCGTTTCGTTTTTATTATTCAGTTATTCCAGCAAGAAAGTAGCCTACAGCAAGAAAATAGCCTACCTTCGGCTGTTGAATTATGTTGAATCTTTGATAAAAAAAATGCGCGGTTTTATTGCAAGGTATAATCGCGTTATCCTTAGTTCGCTAGCCTAATAAAGAAATTAATGCTTGAATCGCGTGGTATCCGACTACATATGCAATTTTGTCGCTATTGCTTGGTTTATACTTTTGAATATTTAATTTTTGGATATCTCACACACAATTCAAAACTATTTTATTAATTATTATAGAGTAGATTTTTTAAATTAAATTTGGAAATTCCCAATAATTGGCAGTATTTCAATATATTATATTGTACATTAAGGCAGATTTCTTTAATTACTTATTTGCAGCAAAGTATTTTTGAATATATTTTTTAACACGTTTTAGCAATAAAAAATAATTTGTTTTTATCTCGTATCTTTTACTCTCTCTTCTTTTTCTCTATCATCTTTATGGTTCTAGTTATAGCGACACGCAATACGATCTTTGTGTAACAGGCAAAATTGCCGGCCGTGAGAAAGTTCACGTAAGATCGTCTGTGGGAGAGTTGACCAAAAAAATCTTCCCAACAGGCGCTGCCTCAGAGGAAAGGTCCAGCGAATCGACTCCCCCGTTAAACCCTCGAACGCAGCGAACCCTTAAGGAACCGCGCGATTCTCGATTCTCTATTCTCTTTAGAAAATCCAGATTTCGGGAAATTCTATATTATATGTATACAGCGGTTCGTCAATGGCGCTTTGTTAGGTACGGAGTGACACGCGGCAACCCGAACACCGCTTTGTTGTGCCCCGAAAGGATTTTCTATTCTTCGTCGAATCTTGAAGCAGAAGGGGAAAGTCGACATCTACCTCCTGGTTAACCGGTTATTTGAAAATATTGATGCGCGATCGGATCTCGATCGATCCAAATATTGATCAGCTACGAGTGTTCTCGAAGAAACAATGATCCTCTAAAAGGATCTCGTTAATATCAAACGCAAATCCCTTTGAACATTTATTGTTTGAAATTATATAAAGTTTATTTACATTTTGAAATGAGAATAAAATATAGAATTTTTATTTATATTTATGTAAATTACTTAATTTTTATATTTTATAAAAGAGAAATAATTTTTGAATATAATGTATGTTTAAATAACTATTATTTTTTTCAATTTAGCTCTAGCTCTAAAGATTGACATAGCAGTTGTTTCAACAATCCCGGTACGTTCTCATAAAATGTCCGTTTGATTCATTTCTGACATCGTTGAATTTAGAGATGGACAGATGTGGCGCAAGAAGAGTTTTTCTACCGAAAGCACCAAACCGTAAAGAGATCAATTCTTTTACAGTCTCAGGATCCAGAAACCCGTTTCGCCATCTTTCTCCACCTCCGCAATTCCCGCGACGCGTAAGCCCCCAATTTTCGCACAATAGAGAATCTCGAGAATCCTTATAAAAATTTGATGCACAATGGCGCCTTTGTCCGCGCTCTTACCCCATCCGTTCGATTGAAAACGGACGATTTTTTTTCCCTACACGATGCACCGATTCCTCGTGAAACGTCCAAAAATCGGGCAATGCTCGTGAAAAGGTTAAGACCTATTCTTCAAACATCGTGGCGTAACCATTCATCAAGATCTTTTTTACGCGAACATAGTCGCGCGTAGTTTCCAACGTATGTTACATTAAAGATAAAGAAACTAAAGCGATTCAGTACGAATGAAACGATTTTTTATATCGTAAATATAGTAAACCGTTAATTATGATATATATAACTATAATTAGAAATTCTTTCTTAATTTTAGTGCATGTGAAATTATACAACTTTCTTGGTTCTTTTAATGCATGTGGAATTATACGACGAAGAGAACGATATAAAAAAAACATAGTAGGAAAATAAAATATGCAAATGCAGTGAATGCGACACATTCAAGTGCCGACAATATAGACGCAACGATGCAAAGTGTCGTTCGGAAGGACCGCCAATAGAATTTATAACCGAATAAAGCACCTCGTAACTGTGACGTCCAAGGAGACTGTAAAGCACAATTTGCAACTTTTCTTTCCGTTTTATTATTCCACGCGTTAGTACCGAGACGAGAAGACAACGATGATCGTATACTCGCATTAAACAGAAGAGAGAAGAGACGCGAATACACATGCACGATCGTATACCGAATATACCATTCAAATAAAAGGCGCTTTTATGATGTATAATCGCATTATCACCTGTAAATAATTCGGAGACCAAGTGCAATAAAATCTCGCGAATAAAATTCCGTAGGACTGTTCAAAAGGCGGCGCGATTTCCTTTTTCCACAAATTTAAATCGATTCAGCCGCCAGCGATCGTTAACGCGGCACGAAACATATAAGAAGATGTGAGGCGTATCAAAAGCCGGACATAGAAATAAAAATCCGCGCAGTGACATTTTAAATATGCAGAAAGCATGTGTCCCTAACTTGAAAATACAAAAATTCGATTCATCACATTCAAATACTTATCCATTATTAATTCAAAATAATAAATACCTATATTTAACGTTCTTCTAAAAAAACATCTTTGATTTTAAATATTTTTTTAGATAAAAAGAGGAGTCTTTTCTTTAAAACCAGTTCGCACTCCTAGCTTCCAAAATGTCTCATTGTGTTCATGGGACATAAATGGCACGCCGGACGATTCCTCGCGACGAAAGCTTCACGTGCGTTATAAACTATCCCCTGTGCGACGAATTTGTAACGTTTTATTAGCGGAACGGGCAGCAGCGACATGGGTCCGCGATTGAGGAGCTACTTTGTGTGCTACTTTTAATAGGTTCAACTTTGTTCTCGCAAGCCTCTCTTCCCTCCTCTCTTCTCCGTTAGAGACGGTTATTCATTCGACAGAGATTTATGTTTAATGCTCATATGCAGGAGAAAAGATACATATGGGGATGCCATCTTTATGATCAGTTCTGTTACAAAGTTGACTCTTTATGCCATGTCTCTAGTCGCGATTCACAAAGACAGGGTATAGAAGAGGGACGCGCTTCTAAAGGATCGCCTCACCAATCACCGGTTTAATACTCATCGAGTGCGCAGATATATCTCACGCGACAACGATTCTCTCCACGAATGATATATGAATATGATCGATATATGTATCAGCCATCACATGATGGCAAGAGAGTTTTCCTACTCGTGATAAAAAGTACAATTCGAAGCAATTGTACACTGAGAGAATTTTCTCTTAGAATTTACCCTGAAAATCATGGTAATCGTGGGACAATATGGTATAAAAAGAAATTTATGAGAATTTCTCTGATTAATATTCATCACAATATAAATAATATCTATCACAATAAAATATAAAATATGTTTGATTAATTTTACTATGCAGTTTAGTAAAATTAATCAAACATTTTATATTTTATTGTGATAAATATATATATTATTATTTTTATAGATAAATATTAATCAGAGAAATTCTCATAAAATTCTTTCCATACCATATTGTCCCACGATTACCACGATTTTCAGGGTAAATTCTAAGAGAAAATTCTCTCTATGTATACAATAGAATTAAAGCCATCATAAACATATGATGCGTTTATCGAGTAAAAGATACAAGTATGATTCTATATAAGAAAAGTGATACAGATTTGATTGTCTCATATATCTAAAATAATATTTAAAAAAAAGATTATCTTTAATATATACCTATGGTTTTAAAAATAATCTTTTTAAAAAAAGGTACAGTAAAAAGTGATACAGATTTGATTGTCTCATATAAATTATCTCATATATATAAAACCATATATATTAAAGATACTCTTTTTTTAAAAATTTTATTCTAGATATATGAGACAATCAAATCTGTATCACTTTTCACTGTATCTTTTTTTAAAAAGATTATTTTTAAAACTATAGGTATATATTAAAGATAATCTTTTTTTAAAAATATTATTCTAAATATATGAGACATTCAAATCTGTATCACTTTTCTTATATAGAATCATATTTGTATCTTTTATTCGATTAACGCATCATATGTTTTAAGATGGCTTTAATTCTATGTATACATACAATTGCTTCGAATTGTACATTATGTTAATCTTTTTAAAAAAATTTAAATACATATATACATATATATTGAAGATTATCTACGATAATCTTTTTAAAAAAATTTAAAAATATATATGTATACATTATATATATTAGAGTTCTATATATTGGACAATTGGACAATCGTAATTTGCGACTATATAAAATTATATCAACATCCCTGCTTTTCATTGATAGACAATCCGTTGCTACTTCGACTCGAGTTCAGTTAAAACGCAGCAAAAATTAAATAATAAAAATAATTCTTATTTATTAATATATAATTTTTTTAGGAGATGCGGAGTATTGCTATGCAAAGTTTGGAGACTACTGGTGTGAAATTAATACACCATAGCATACAGATGCAATTATTTCCCGTTTAAAATGGAGACGCACGAGATCCGAGTACGGCCGCGATGCACACGCACGAGATCTCGCGCCTCGTACTCCGTAATTACGAACGATCCGGAGAATCCATTAGTGTTAATCCTACAGGTGTGAGAGCGTAAACGGCCGTCGATGTAATCGCCGCCGCGCACGGAACGTGGCCGAATTCAGAAAAAATTAATCCGATCAGATTAACCGGACCATTGTAATTACGTGCGAAGCGTTAACGCGGCAAGTGCTCCCATGAATAAGCGGTTTGCTTTCTCTCTCTATCTTTTTTTGATCTTGTGAGACGTTAAATCGCCGAAATTAAATCGAGCCCGACAAAAAAATTACGAGCGCCAAACGCCGCGCCGTCTTAATTTTTAAAGGGTGCACAAAGTTCTTTTACTATCTGTATACGATCTTCTCAATCTTAAAGCAATTTTTTGCAATCAGAAATAAGGCAGCTGATCGCAATATCAATCTCAATTTTATATCGAAATTTTATATTGAACTCGTAAATTGAGAATAGATAATTTAGCGATCGATTGGCTTTTTATCATGCAATTAAATCCCGTGAAGAGGAAACGTCTTTGCGCGCGAGGAAGTCAAGTTCGCGAGCGAGAGATTTATGCTCGACGACTTATTTGGCGGCATTTTATTTATGGACCAAAAAGCACTTTGTCTCGCGCGTGTACACGCTTGCACGTTCCTTTTTGTGATATACTTGCAAATTCGTGCAAACAAACGCAGTCTGGACGCAATTTTCTTTCGCGTTAATTTTTTATTCCACCGAATGTTTAAACAACAGTATTCTACTTTTCGTAAATTCTACAATCTGGACCACCGCCATCGACGTCTTTTTTCTACCCGCACTTTATCACGTCGCTATCCTTTTTTTTTTTGCGACAGATCGAGTTCTCGTTTTTACGTAATCCGATTCGGCTACATGTCTCCAATTCTACATTCTCTTCGCCCGAATGTCCAAGAAATTGATCGAAGAAAGTATTACGCTCTTCGATCCGTGATCGATCGTCTCATCTCCTTTTCGCTCGTGTAACGAAAAGACCAACCATCACGATTCGAAACGCTCGTAAATAATGTTCGACCGGATCTTCGCAACGTACCGATACGTTTTATTTTTAGGAACGTGCGCGCCGATTACATCGTCGGAATTGGGCTTAAATGACGCGCCCCGGATATCTTTCGTTTGCGATAAACGAGAGTCGGTAACGAGAGCAACACGCTTCTCTTAAGGATCTCCGGAACCTATCATCTTCTCGCGCTGCGCCGAGAGAGACTCGATCGTGCCACCCGATAATTGATACATACTTAACAAGGGTCGGCGCGAGAGCGTAATTAAGAACGTGCTGGCGAATTTATAGCGGCTCTTTGGGACGTGTTATTAAATACAAATGATCGTTGCCGCGTACTTGCCGACATGACGATCACTATTTCTCATAAGTCACGTTTACAAGATTGCAGAGTACTCATATAAAAAATCACATATATAGAAATTACATATATCACATATATATATATATTGAATGACTTAAATCACATATCAGAATATAATCCATAAAATGGAAGAGCAATACACATATATTTTAAATTTATTTAGAAAAGAAAAATAACTATATATTGCGCGAAAAAAGTTAAAAAGCCAAGCTATCGTATTAAGGATCCATGCTACTTGATGCTACACTGTAAAAAAATATTACAAAATTACATAAACAATAAGTAAAAAATTGCATAATAAATAAGAAATGTAATAATAATTCCATTGTTTATTATACAATTTTACACTTATTGTTCATGTTTATTCTCTCAATATTTATACATATTTCTTTACTTTTAAGATGTGATAAATTTACAAAAAATAAAAATCTTGATCAAATTCAAATATTTCTTTAAAAAAATATGCTGCTATAAAACACTCAAATATTTCTTCAACAAAATGTTACTATGAATCTATAATATATATTATAAGATATATTTTTAATATTACTGATTGAATAGTCATTATAGACATTTGTCACTAATTTTTTTAATGAGATTTCTGATTTGTTATGACAATTTTATATTTACAATCATTAGTGACTATTCATTGCTTTTCATTAATAATACACTTTCATTTTTAAAAAAATTGTTTTATATCTTTTTACAGTATAGAAAACAAGGTATTTCCTTCTCTAAAAGCCTTGTAGCACAGAAGAGAGCGAGAAATAAATTAAAAACGACTCACTATTGAAGAGGCGGAACTGCGCGCGCTGGAACTTGCAAAAATAACGGCGGGTAATCGATGTGTATCGCCGAATGTCTCCAGCCCGGGATGAGAGGAACTGACGGACAAGGCGCCATCCTGAAGAGGTTTCTTCGAAGAGTAGCGAATCGCTCCGCGGATCAAAAGTCCGGTCCGCGCGCGTCTCATGGCCGAAGCAATAAATTCATGGATACGAATCGACGAGCCGACAAGAAAAATGACTGCGAAAGACGCCCTTTCCTCGATTCGCCATGTATGGAAATGCAAGCGCGCGAGGCCGCTTTCTGTGTTCCTTCTTAATCCCGCGGAATAGATCCCGCCGATGCACGCATCACTTTACGGATGCGAATCCGCCTCGCATAAGAAACGACACTATTCCGTGAAACGACCTGCAAAGAGAAAAAGAGTAATTAGACATGAATTCCAGCGAATGCAGTTTTTTGTTACGGATTTTCAATGTTTCACAGATCTTTATTTATCGCATAACAACATCAAATCCGAGGGATGTCTCACTCATGTACATGTATTGCGAATTACCGAGAATTCTAAGTAATTCCATGTAATGCGCCGTATAATTCAAGTAATGCGACGGAATGCGTGAATTATGTTAATTCTTTTTTTTTTTAATAAAATACAATATTTAAATATTAGTACTGTTTAATTTAGTAAGAGAAATGTAATTAAAATGATTTATAAAAAGAAATGTTAAGAAAAATAAATTTATGAAATATTATTGTAAATCATATAGTACCAATAGGACACAAAGTACACAGAGAGAACTTTCTCTTAGAATTTACCCTGAAAATTATGGTAATCGTGGGACAATATGGTATGGAAAGAATTTTATGAAAATTTCTCTGATTAATATTCATCACAATAAACATAATAATATCTACACTACGTTAAAATATAAAACATGTTTGAGTAATTTTACCATGCAGTTTAGTAAAATTAATCGAACATGTTTTATATTTTATTGTGACAGATATTATTTTTATTGTGATAAATATTAATCAAAGAAATTATCATAAAATTCTTTCCATACCATATTGTCCCACGATTACCATGATTTTCAGGGTAAATTCTAAGAGAAAATTCTCTCCGTGTACAAATAGATTAGATCTGAACAAATTAAATATCAATTAATGATTTCTTAAATTATAATATTTAATAAAATATATATTTAAAAAACGTCATAACATTATTTTTACTTTTTAAGACATTTTAATCTTGTCTGCGGGTTATTATATATATTGTTTTATGCTTGTAAATGTAAATCAATGCGAAGTAATGTTAAGTAATGCGTAATTCCAGGAAAAATGTACATGTATTGCGACAAGTGAGACAACCCTCGATCAAATCATAAGAATTATTGTAAAAAAAATTGAATTCGTTTACCAGTCGATGCACCGCAATTCTTTGTCGCTGGCCATTTAATCGTTCCGAATGTTTTTTCTCGCGGACACACGAACCGAGTCGGGAAACTGCGACTAATCACTTTATGCGGATCCGTCTCGCATGAAAAACGACACTTCCATGAAAGAACCTGTAAAAAGAAAAAAGAAATTAGATATCCTTGTAGATGCGGTCCTTTGTTACGGATTTTCAATGTTTCAGATCTTTAGCTACTGCGTAACAACATCAAATCCTCAAAATTATCGTAAAAAAAATGAATTCACTTACCAGTCGATGTACCGCAATTCTTTGGCGCTGGTCATTTCATTGTTTCGAATGTTTTTTTTCTTGCGGAGACACACGCACCGATCGGAAAATTACGACATCACTTTATGCGGATCCGCCTCGCGTGAAAAACGACGCCATTCCGTGAAGCGACCTGCGAAGAGAAAGAGACATTAGATATCCCTGTGAATGCGGTCCTTTGTTACGAAATTTCAATGTTCCAGATCTTTACCTATCGCGTAGAAACATCAAATCCTCAAAATTATCGTGAAAAGATTGCATTCGCTTACCAGTCGATGTACCGCAATTCTTTGTCGCTGGCCGTTTCATTCTTCCAAATGCTTTTTCTCGCGGACACGCGAGCCGATCGTTAATCTACGACACTAATCGCGATAAATTAACGCGGAATTACGATAATCACCTGTCACTTTATACGACACTCCCGACATTTTGTTATAAACGCGACGCGTATAACACATATGCAACGCGAGACCGTGCAAGCTGTGTCAGTTTCGAGACGAGCAACCGCCAAATTGTGATGGAGGTGGTTGGTGACGTAGGTGGGGAGTCGCGGCGACTCGCCGAACTCGCACGAATTCGCACGAACTCTCACGTACGCCGCGATCCCCACCATACTCTCGCCTACACTTGCAATTAGCGTGAGGTCTTTGTTATAAACGCGACGCGTAAAACAGATAAATAACGCGAGACACGAAGCACATTCACTTCCCGTTTAAACGAAACGACGTCATATTAAATCATAGATAGAGTATGAACATAGACTGCGAATATCGATCTACGCGCATTAAACGAATTACTTATCTAGAAAGTACGCGGCGTCAACTTGATGCACGTATCGCGCTGTTGTCGATATCGATTACGCGCGAGACATCGATTAGTCGATATAAAAAAAACCCAACCTTAACATTCGATTATATTTATGCATCGAGAAGATTATTGCGAAATGGGGCTTTATTTAATGAATAAACGACTTGCAAAAAGAAAAAGAGAAATTAGATGTGAATTCTTGCGAATGCAGTCCTTTAATTGTTACGGATTTTCAATGTTTCAGGATCTTTCGCATGTTTTTGGCTGCGGTCGAGAATGCACTACGAATGCTTTGAAACATATGCTCCGAAACATCATTCTATCTTTATTCTTCTGAAATGTAGAACAAAGATAGAATGATATCATTCTATCTTTGTTCTACATTCCAGAAGAATAAAGATAAAATAATGTTTCGGAGCATTCGTAGCGCATTCTCGACCGCAGTCCTTATCTATCGCCTGTAACAACATCAAATCCTGAAAATCATAAAAAATCGTGAAAAAATTGAATTCGCTTACCAGTCAATGCACCGTAATTCTTTGTCGTTGGCCGTTTCATCGTTTCGAATGTTTTTTTCTCGCGTGCACGCGAACCGAGCGGGAAGCTACGACTAATCGCGATCGCGATTAATTAACGCGGAATACGATAATAGCCCGTCACTTTATACGATACTCCCGGCACTTTGTTACAAACGCAACGCGTAAAACAGATAGACAACGCGAGACGCGAAGCGCACTCACTTCCCGTTTAAACGAAACGACGTCATATTAAATCATAGATAGAGTATGAACATAGACTCCGAATATCGATCTACGCGCATTAAACGAATTACTTATCTAGAAAGTACGCGGCGTCAACTTGATGCACGTATCGCGCTGTTGTCAATATCGATTACGCGCGAGACATCGATTAGTCGATATAAAATACGCACCCAACCTTAACATTCGATTATATTTATGCATCGAGAAGATTATTGCGAAATGGGACTTTATTTAATGAATAAACGACTTGCAAAAAGAAAAAGAGAAATTAGATGTGAATTCTTGCGAATGCAGTCCTTTAATTGTTACGGATTTTCAATGTTTCAGGATCTTTCGCATGTTTTTGGCTGCGGTCGAGAATGCACTACGAATGCTTTGAAACATATGCTCCGAAACATCATTCTATCTTTATTCTTCTGAAATGTAGAACAAAGATAGAATGATATCATTCTATCTTTGTTCTACATTCCAGAAGAATAAAGATAAAATAATGTTTCGGAGCATTCGTAGCGCATTCTCGACCGCAGTCCTTATCTATCGCCTGTAACAACATCAAATCCTGAAAATCATAAAAAATCGTGAAAAAATTGAATTCGCTTACCAGTCAATGCACCGTAATTCTTTGTCGTTGGCCGTTTCATCGTTTCGAATGTTTTTTCTCGCGTGCACGCGAACCGAGCGGGAAGCTACGACTAATCGCGATCGCGATTAATTAACGCGGAATACGATAATAGCCCGTCACTTTATACGATACTCCCGGCACTTTGTTACAAACGCAACGCGTAAAACAGATAGACAACGCGAGACGCGAAGCGCACTCACTTCCCGTTTAAACGAAACGACGTCATATTAAATCATAGATAGAGTATGAACATAGACTCCGAATATCGATCTACGCGCATTAAACGAATTACTTATCTAGAAAGTACGCGGCGTCAACTTGATGCACGTATCGCGCTGTTGTCAATATCGATTACGCGCGAGACATCGATTAGTCGATATAAAATACGCACCCAACCTTAACATTCGATTATATTTATGCATCGAGAAGATTATTGCGAAATGGGACTTTATTTAATGAATAAACGACTTGCAAAAAGAAAAAGAGAAATTAGATGTGAATTCTTGCGAATGCAGTCCTTTAATTGTTACGGATTTTCAATGTTTCAGGATCTTTCGCATGTTTTTGGCTGCGGTCGAGAATGCACTACGAATGCTTTGAAACATATGCTCCGAAACATCATTCTATCTTTATTCTTCTGAAATGTAGAACAAAGATAGAATGATATCATTCTATCTTTGTTCTACATTCCAGAAGAATAAAGATAAAATAATGTTTCGGAGCATTCGTAGCGCATTCTCGACCGCAGTCCTTATCTATCGCCTGTAACAACATCAAATCCTGAAAATCATAAAAAATCGTGAAAAAATTGAATTCGCTTACCAGTCAATGCACCGTAATTCTTTGTCGTTGGCCGTTTCATCGTTCCGAATGTTTTTTCTCGCGTGCACGCGAACCGAGCGGGAAGCTACGACTAATCGCGATCGCGATTAATTAACGCGGAATACGATAATAGCCCGTCACTTTATACGATACTCCCGGCACTTTGTTACAAACGCGACGCGTAAAACAGATAGACAACGCGAGACGCGAAGCGCACTCACTTCCCGTTTAAACGAAACGACGCCATATTAAATCATAGACATAGTATAAACATAGATTGCGCACATCGATCTATATTAAACGAATTACTTGTCTAGAGTCTAGAAAATACGCGGCGTCAACTTCATGCACGTGACGCGTTGCTAATAATATCGATTACACTCGACATCGATTAGTCGATATAAAGTTGATGCGCGCCCAGCCTTAACAATCGATTATATTTATGTATCGAGAAAGATTATTGCAAAATGAGGCTTTATTCCTTGAAACGATCTGCAAAGAGAAAAAAAGAAATTAGGCATGAATCCTACAAATGCGGCCCTTTGTTACGGATTTTCGATGTTTCAAATCACTATCGCGTGCAACATTGTTAAATCCTGAAAGTCATAAAAAATGGAGAAAAAATTGAAGTCGCTTACCAGTTAATGCACCGCAATTCTTTGTCGTTGGCCGTTTCATCGTTCCGAATGTTTTTTCTCGCGGACACGCGAACCGATGGGGAAAGCTACGACTAATCACGATTAATTAACGCGGAATGCGATAATTGCCCTTTGTACGACACTCCCAAATAAACGCGACGCGTAAAACGGATACATAACGCGAGACATGAAGTGTGTGCTTGCTTTCCGTGCGCGCGAAACATTATTAAGTCATAAATGACATATAAACATAGACTGCGCATATCAAGTCAAAATTAGAAAGAGAAAGAAAGCTATAGGAAGTCTTCTCTAAAGACAGAAATCTATTATACTACACAGAAATCAATGTTGAAATTTTTTACTTTTCAATCAGTTTTATGATCAATAATATAATTTATTTATTATATAACAAATATATTTAATTTTCTCGCCATGATTTTTAATCGCGTTATGTCGTTAATCAGTGTGTCATATAATAAATATTTTACACATTATTTCATATTATTTACGTTCTAACTTACACATACTTATATATACTGTTTTGCGAATTAATATTTCACTCTTTATTTATTACCTATCTTCTTATCTATATATGTATCTTTTTTATTTATATATATGTTATTTAATAAAATAATCAGATGCAGCGGCGGTATATTTAAACTTAGGCCGGTATTCATAGTCGGTTCTTATATTTAAGAATGTCTTAAGTACAATCTTAAGATGTGATTAACCAATCACAGAGCCATATTTGCATCTTAAGACGGTCTTGAAATAAGAACGGACTATGAATGCCGGCCTTAGTATCTTTAGGGTCATTCCACAATAGGTTGCAAATGCCCTCGTTGCCAGTTGCGGATTGACCAATCAGAGCAAAGCAACTTGTCAGCTGATTGGTCAATCCGCAATTGTCAACTGGCAACGAGGACATTTACAACCTATTGTGGAACGACCTTAATTGTTTCTGAGTAAGTTTGTATAGATGTCGCAATTGTCGTTGAAAACTGAAAACATCCATGGCTTCCTGCAATATAATGCATCGTATGTGATTGTGTATAACCTCTCGTAATTATTCGTATCATTGGCATATGGTCTCGTGAGAGAGTGAGACTTGAGAAAATTGCAAATTACGAGATTATGGAGAAACACATAAAACCTATTGAAAGAAATGGCAATTCACAGTTGCTGGGTATATTGCTCGCTGTGTTTGCTGTTATTGTAACGTTAGGTAATTACATGTTTATCAGATTGTCATAGCACTAGTGCATTGATTATATTTTTATAATATTTACATTAAAGATTTAAACATACATGATTGTTAAATATATTTCTATTGTGGTTACAAACTATCTTCAGAGTTACTACAACTTTTTCTAATTCATGAAAAATATATTCTTTTTATTTAAACAAACTATGCGCACTTTGTTTTAAGAATAGTATCGATTGAATTAATACAAGAAACATTCTTTTCGTTGTCTTATATCTATATATATATAAATTATTTTTCTGCATTTAACATATATTGATTAAATTATGATATCTCTCAATTAATATATAATTTTGACAGTTCTGTTTGCACTTTGGCGCAAAAGAAAGTCTGCAGGTCATAGTATCCTTTTAACAGGCCTCAGTGACAGTGGGAAAACATTGATCTATGTGAGATTATTATGTTCTAAATTTGTCAAGACATATACATCTGTTAAAGAAAATGTGGGGCATGTTGAAATCAACAATGTAAGTTTTAAGCAACATTTTATGAGAATTTAAATCTAATTATGTATTTATTATAATTGTTCTTATAAAAATATCTATTTTAGAATTCTTTGAGAATAGTGGATATTCCTGGAGATGAGCGATTGCGCAGCAAGTACTTTGATAAGTACAAGTCATCTGCTAAAGGTCTAGTTTACGTGATTGATTCGGTAACTATTCAGAAGGAGATTAGAGATGCGGCTGAGTAAGTATAAATTTGACAAAATTGACAATGTTACTGATTTGACATTTTGTATCGATTTGAAATAATAAATCTTAATGTGTTTTAATAATTCATATTTTTTTCTTTTCAGATACTTATATAATGTGTTATCAGATTCTAATATACAAAGAAATGTTCCCATCCTTATATTATGTAATAAACAGGATCAAACTATGGCCAAGGGATGCGCAGTGATAAGAACATTATTAGAAAAAGAAATAAATCTACTGCGAATGACAAAGACTAGTCAGTTAGAAGCCACGGACGCATCTTCAACCAATGTCTTCCTAGGGAAACAGGGAAAAGATTTCGAATTTGCACATTTGGAGTCTCACATTGATTTCGCAGAATCATATGCGTTTAATAAAGATTCTCAAACAGCAGCTGATATCGAGGAACTTAACAAGTGGTTACATAAGATTGCATAATAATGTACACCATTTTGTTAAATATAAATTATTCATTTGTAAATAGTTTTTTTTTTTATTATACATTTTTTGAAAGAAAGAAATCTATCGTTATATTAAAATATGACTAATATGACCGATCAATGATATGTATGTCTGGATCGGTCAAAAAGTTACTGATCAATGCCGCCATCTGGCCTGATCGCTGTGCTCGACATATATGTCCAAAAAGTCGTGCGCGGACTGCGCGGTGAGATTTTGCCGCCTGGTTTTCCGGTACAATTAGGTTATCATCTTTTATCATCGTATATCGTGTTGTTTGATTACTTTTGTGCCTCGATGGTCTTTGTGGATGCTTCAAGACATTATTGCCTTTATTTGCAATCAGATTCAACATCTGGTAAGACCCGCCCTATGAGATATACAACAACCGGGAATCGGTTTTGAGTCTTCCTGGCTACAATCGACGCCGAACGGTTCCTTTTGGAACAGACGGTAGTAACTTGGACCCACAATGACATGTTAATCCATATACTTTATAAAATTTATAATATTAATAATTAAAGTTGCATTAAATGCATTAGAAAATCCTTTGTTCAGACAATTTTCATTATTTGTTTAGTCTTGTTTTTTTTTTTTTTTCTTCATATATATATATGTATATATAAAATTATAAATTTATTAATTATAAAATAAACAAAAAAAAGTTTCTGCACTTGTTCTGACAAGCACTTGTGTCTTTTGACAATGTTTTACATTTTCTGTACATTGCATTTGAAGCAAATCTATTAAGCCAATTTTAATTGCATATCTTGCATTTGATTTTTTGATATCAGCAGCTACGGACAAAATGCCAAGACCAAGGCTGTATACACGTTCTGTTTTAAGCAGACGTCCACTCCATATGACATTAAATTTAGAATGTACAGAGGAACCTCTGAGCGAAGCACAGTTGATATCAAGGACAAAGCTTAAAGAGGATTACAATAGGGTAAATACAACTGCTTACCTTTTTTTTTTTTAAATATACATATTATGTATTGTATATATTTATGAACTTTTCTATTAGGTTACAGCAATCCTAGAAGAACTAGTTAAAGATCATGGCGGTAAATTGGTATGTCAAGCAGGTGTTGTCAGTGGTTATCAGTATACATTGTAAGTATATAATCATAAGAGTATAAAAGTATAGTATTAAACATAACTATATTTTATATTAACATTTGTAGACCTACAAATCCAACAGCAACTCCAGCAGTAATTCAAAATAATTCTCAGATATTAAATGTTGTAAGTATTTTACTGGAATCTATATTATTTGAAATATAATTTAAAAATTACATATGTTTTCTTTATACATATTTTTTTATATATTTATTCTTTACATATATTTTTTTCTTTTTATTTTTAAGACCCAGCAAAACAAAAATTCAGCACCAATCAAACTAAATATCAGTAATGCAACTGGATCTCAAGGGAATATTCAACTAGTAGTTGATCCACGTATGGGAGGTATTATTGTAGGACCGGTTACACAAACCCAAGGTAGCAAACGACTTACATAATTAGATTTAAGGTTGATTAAAATTATTTTAAATAAATAATTTTTTTCTCAGGAACAACCACTACAACTACATCCGTGGCTTCAACCACTGCACCTCAACAAGAAAATGTATTGTCAATTCTATTTGTATATTTATTTATTTATTTATTTATTTTTTATATATATATATATATCAAGTCTAAGTTTTCATTAAAAGACTAATTATACTAATTTTCTTTAGTACAAGTATACCAGGTCTGGGAGGAGGACAAAAGTTCTTCAAACACAACAGCCTGATATTATAGAAGAGGTATTTTTATGAATTGAAGAAAGAGTCTTCTCTACATTTTCTGTTTTGTAATTAATGAATATATGAGTATCATGTTTTCTTATAGCCTGCATCCACAGTTACTCGTTCGAGACCAAAGACTGGACCAGCAACGCATCAAGTGGTTACATCAAGTAAGAATAAAATCACATTTTTTAAATTAATATATTACATGAAGATAACTAAGAATTGAAATAACTAACAAAATATTGATGGTCCCTCAGCTACTACTATCCCACAAAATACGACAAGTCTTAGAATAAAAACTGTCAATAAACAACAGACAGTTAGTCAACCAACTGTCAAACCTACCGAACATACTAGTATAGGAGGAATAAATGTTGGCTATAATACAGGTAAAAATCAAACCTTGTACGATGTTAATACATTAGTTAATTCTACTCATTATTGAATATTTTATAGTCAATGAACAAGTTGATGAAGCCAAAAAGAATCAACCTGATGGCAGAGAATTTACGTTTAACAAAACAACCGGCGGTCGAACTTTTCCATCTTTAGTAGTAGTAGCAAGGCCAAATTTACGTAGCAAAGATATCGGATCGCAAGTTGCACAAAAAGAAAGACAAGCATTAGGTATGAAAACTTTTTTTATCTTTACCAACGTATATATAATGTTACAATATTAAATACAGTTGTAATAATTAATGATATTTTTCAGATGCTAAAGTTAAAAGCGTGCTCATGTTTTCTGCTACGAAATTCGCCGAATGGTTAATACAACAGGGTTTAGTAAAATCGGAGCAATATTGTTTGCAACATAAGTCAAATTATCAAAAGACTAAACTCAAATTGGGAATGTACAGCGATCAAGGAACATTCCCTTATTCGGGTGGTTATGTTTGGATATCTAGTTGTTGTCCTGACAAATATGTCTCTGTTTTTTCCGGTTCTCTCTTTCAAGGGGCTCCTTATACGCCTACAGTCCTGTTAAAATTAATTTATCATTGGGCGTGTCAGACTAATGTGCAAAATGTAATCTCTTGGGTAAAAGTGTCTAATTTATATTTGAAAAATTTTTATACGAATTTACGTAGTATATGTACAGCAGCAATATGGGACAAGAGTTGTAAAATGGGCGGTAAAAATTCGATAATACAGATTGGTGTAATTAGTTTGGGTACCACATCGCAAGATGGACATATGCGACAGGTGAAATATTATGATAGTTTGGCATTTTACTAAAAAGAAGATCATTTATGTAATTCGGTTCTCATATTTAGGTGAAAGTCGAGGTTCTCGGTGTTTTCGATCCAGCTACATTGGACATACGATTGCGCGCTTGCGAACCGATGCAAAACGGAGATAGATCATTCAAAAGACGATTCAATAATATCTTACACCCATTGAAAGAATGGGTTCATACAGATTCGAAAATAATGACTGACTTTACCGTTGATAAAAGCACCTTACATGATATGGGCTACAATCATGTCGTGCAATCTGCATTTTCAGAACAGACATCTAGAAACATAATGAGTAATTACCATATCATGGAATATCTTAGAAAAATTGTCCCAAGAATGTTTCAAAACACATTGAGTTTGCTCAGTAGACAAATGATACAACAGTTCTTAGACGAATTAATATGGAGAGAGGTGTATGGAAATACATCGGAACGTGCATTTGACAATATTATTCGACACATTGCGGAACAAACCAAACTCGAGTCCAGTAAGTAACAAAATATTTATTCTAACAAAATAATAATTTTTTATCGTTCGCATATTCAGTATTCTTATATCTTAAAATAAAAAGAGTATTATATCTTTTCAGACGACAATCTGCTAGATCATTTGGCAAGAATCGCTTCTAATCCGTTTCATGATTGGTCTTACTCGAGTAATCTGCCGTCAATGGATACGCCAGTGATACCCACGATAGACTCAACTCCAATAACTGATGCATCGGTTCAGAATAAAACTTCCGATACTATTTCAGTAAAACCTAGTCTGAAACGAGGAAGAAAACGAAATCATCCTGTAACAACTTCGGAACACGAGTTGCAAAAAACTGCAATCGATTTCAAGAATAATAAAGAAAAAGATGATAAAGGTGAAAAGGAATCGAAAGATCAAATTCAGCTCCAAGAATTGTATTATGCTACAATGGAAGGTGATAAGAATCTGATCTTAAAGGAACATAAATCTCCATTATATTTCAAGGTTTGAAATTGTCATATTGTATCAATATGTTTTGTCTTACATATATATCTTCTGATATATATATATATATATATATATATATATATATATATATATATATATATCTATCTTCTTGGCTTACTTAGTGTTTCCTCTGTACGATGGTGATGAGGTCTAATACTGAAGTGATGGGACATATGGTTAGTCATGTACCTCCGCAAATGCCCAATCAATCGGAATTGTCAGTATGCCGCTATTGTTGTACCGCGCTTTCATCGCAGCATCAGATGCTTACGCACGTGGCAGAAACACACAGCAATTTCGGTCATTCTGATGGTTTCATGGTAGTTTGTGCTATTTGTGAAGAGAAATTCGGTAAGCTAACATGCCGATATTTTCCACACTCGCTTTACAATTGTTTATAATTAAGAAAATTAAAAAATTAAGTGATTAATAAAATTAAAATATACAATGCGAGAAAATTTAAGAGAATTGCGTTTTTATACATGTGTTTTGTTTAGGAAAAAGCAGATCGTTAATCGAGCACTTATCGTTGATGCATTATCCTTCGGAGATGCCATATCGTTGCGAAAGTTGCGGTTATCGCACATCCAGTCATAAGGATGTCATAGATCATTATTATAAAATTCACGAAAAAGGGGAAGGATTGCAATGCCCTTACTGCCTCAAGGTAAGAATGGAAGACTGCTATATACTGCGAATATGTTTCTTCTTCTTAAGTCAATGCGGATTAACTGTTACTTTCTCTATTGCAAACAGGTAATACAATTTGCGAACGAGGGTAATACGAGCGCGTCCAATGTTCACGCTTATTTGTCGCATATGCAAAGACACATTGTAAGAAGGGATCAAGGAAGAGGCAATAAATGTTCAAGATGCTGCCTCTGGTTCAATAAAAAGAGTGCGTTAACGATACATCAGCGAGAATTGCACGACTATGTTTTTAATTCAAGTAAGTATGTATTTATAAACATACGTCATATATTATAAGATAACATTGATAGCAGAAATAATGTTATAAAATCCTGATAGTATGTGGAATTGTAATTAATAGTTAATAGAATTATTAAGAAACTACTTCATCAAGGCTAGTAAAAATTCGATCACAGTCTATTATAAATTAGTAAGCTGTATTGTTTTTTTTTATTCAATAATTTTGAAAATTTATAAATAAATATGTATAAATAAGCTGTGAATACACAACACTCCATATACTAAATTCTAAATTCATTATTTTATTGTATTTCTTGATAATATATTAAAATTGCAAATATTTCATTAACATAAAAACTTTTCTTATATATGAAATTATATGTAACGATTGTAAATTATAAACTTCTCACAGATTGATATATTATTATCACATAACATGTACGTACACACTTCTTGATATTGGAAATTTATAGGATAAAAATGCGAGAATTTCTATAATATAATATTCCCTTTAATGATATGATTAATGAGAACTTATATAGTAAACGATAATTTATATGTATATTTTTTATATTGGTTGTATCATTTACTTCTTTTGAATATGCTTTTTTTATTTATTATGTGAGAAGATTATTGTTTCTATAATATTTATAACACGATAAACATTTACAGAAGCGATACCGTATTCTGCTAGCAAAAGTGGAATAATGATCTCGAAAGAACGGCCAGAAATAAAACGATTTACTGTAGATAGTCCACCACCCGAGTTACCACCAGACGAAAAGATACAAAAATGGAATACTGGACCAATATCAGTGAACACTTCTACCAGATATTTAGCATGCCAGGAGTGCGAAGAAGATATTGATGAAGAAGATCATTATCCGTAAGCATATTATTCTATAAAATCAACAATCTTGCAAAGTATATTACATAATATCACTTAACGAACAGAGGCGAACAGCGGTGTCAACAGTGCCGTTACGTCACATGCTGTTGGCGCGCATTCCAAGAACACCAACAACAAATCCATAATGAAAGGCCAAAGACCAGTTTGATCGTGCCATCTCCTTTAATTAACATCCCGCTAGAAAAGAAACTACAGTGCCTGTGCGGTTACACGTCGACTGACGGCAATCGATTAGGTATAGTAATGATATAGATATAGATGAATGCAACGATATATTGTTGTTGTACAGATTAATTTTAATTGGCGTCGTATTGCAGCAAGACACTTGACAAAATGTAACAAAGTATTGGCACGTCCCATTGAAGAATCAGCACCATCCGGTATGCTCGACAGTTTAGGATTAGTTCCGAAAACCTCTTCTGAAGTATGACATTTTTATCTATAATAATTTGTTATTCTTACCTGATTCTTATTCTTTTAATTGATTATAGGAAGCTGATACGTTCGAAAAATCCAATTTACGCAATTAAATATGACATAAAAACAAAAAATTGCTATCAATATGAATGAAGGTAATTCTGTATTAGGATGAGTGAGGTATATAAAATTGTGAAAAAGATATATGTAACATGACTTTATCAAGATACTATATTGAATCTTTCCACAATTTTGAATCTTTTTATTCGATTCTATAACATCCAAAAAGATTTAATAAAACTTTTATAAATTATGTTATAGAATAGAAAAAAATATTCAACATTATTCTATTCTATTCCAGACTTACTTTATCATATCATTGTACAATATTGGCATCTCTCAAAGCTACGTATATTCCTTTAATTAATTTGAATAATTAATCAATGAAAATTAATACTTTGAAATTGGAATAATAAATATATAGTTTGATTCTGAATTTTGCTTATATATTGAAATACCTTGCTATAAATGTCTACTTATATAATTAGATAAGACATACAATACAAATAATTATTGTATGTTGTTTTGTATATTAATATTAATAGAGAATTGTATATTATGAATTTAAAAACTTGTGGCGTTTACGCAAATAAGAATTATATATAAAACAAAAACAAATATACTCTATAATTTACGACTAATAT
Organism: Prenolepis imparis; assembly: GCF_030444845.1. Classification (NCBI taxonomy): domain Eukaryota; kingdom Metazoa; phylum Arthropoda; class Insecta; order Hymenoptera; family Formicidae; genus Prenolepis; species Prenolepis imparis. Next base: position 12,976,604 of record NW_028141166.1, read on the forward strand.
TTCCTCATTATAAAAAATTACTTTATGTAATAATAATAAAGTGTATTTTAATTATATATCGAAATATTGAATGTTTTAATTACATTGTATTTATTTTATTTAAGTAATTAATAGTATATTTTAATTATACATTTTGCACATAAAAATCGCATTAAATAAAAGCACTTGCATATAGTACAAAAGCCAATGCTTAATTTAAAAAAACCAGTTCAAGTAAATATCTTTGATAAAAAAGAAGTAACAATATAGAGTTTTATTAAATGTTTATTTAGCAATTACGTCTTCATGTATGAATAAGAAACGTAGCATACATATTTATTTTTCATGTGTATGTATGTGTATATGTGTGGTCAGAGATACGAATATATAATACTAACTGACGGGATAAAACGCGTACGGATTTATCAATTTAAAAACTTGAGGCAAAATTTTCGATAATTATTTGCGTGAAGTTAACATACAATAGTCCGTCATTCTGTACTTATCTTTACCTATATTCCTAATAAGCTATTAACACTTTTTTTTATTCTTTTTGTAATATTTTTCATTTTTTTTTGTATTTTTATATTTTTCATGTTGTCCATTATCAAGTCAACACTAAAGAACGCATTTATTAGCAAAATCTCTTCAACGTTAACTGATTGGGGATTACCAGATATACTATTACTTATACTTAAAAATCTATACAGTAAACAAAAGTTAATAAGATAAGACTCTCTTATATTATAACGATGAATATGATTTATAGTAATCCTGTATCTCTCCCAATTTTAAGTAAATTGAGAAAAAAAATTAAGCAAAATATTTTGTTTTATATAAAAACAGTATAACATACTGTTTCTACTTAAAAATCTCAAATTTGCAATGTGCTGTGCTATCCATTATAGCACGCACTGCCTATAAATTGGAGAGTACTGAACTTATTTGAACATATTTTATAAAAAGCATTCAAAAATTTTAGATTCTCCTGAAAAGTCAATTCAGTGGACAAAATTTTTGTTTACTTCATACTTTAACAGTTTTTTACTTAACAGAAACTTTAAACTATCGGAACTGCAAAGAAAGAATAATTACATCTTAGTCACACATCTGTTATAAAGAATGTCAATTAATTAATTATAAAGAATATCAGTATCAACTAATTTTTATGCACCTTAGAAAAAATTAACTCATCGAATGAATTTCATCAGCGCACTCAAACAACGCAGGTATTAAATCTAGATTATACATGATCAATAATACTTACAAATAAGGAAATGTACCTATATTAACGAAGAATATTGCGGTGATACCCAATCTGCCACAATTAACATTGAGATATATCGATAATAAATTTTCTCTAAAATTTAACAGTTTGTCATCGCATTCAGTTGTTAATATGCGACTCCAAATTCCGTCAAATTTCGTCACGTGGGAAGCTTTGTCAGCAGCTTATACGCTCTTACAATAATTATTAACATTGTGTTCAAGAGAATGAATCGATATACCCATCGAAAGCCTTTTATGTACGCATTCTACGTATTCCCGACTATGTTTTTTTTCTCTATCAAGCCTCTTAAATTTAACGCCAAGGTGTTATCTATGTGATCACCTAATGTAAATTCTTTTTTCACCTCAAATATTTATAATGTTCAATTTTCTTGTCGAAACTTATAATTCTAAATTTTAATTAAAAATGCAAATTATATATATATATATATATAGCAAAACTTAAAAATATTTATATAAGATAAACATAAATCATTTTTCATAATTTTCCAATTGTCTCCTTTTCAGAATTTCAGAACTATGTGTGGCGGTACCTGTAATATAAAATATAACCAAATCTAAATAATTATACCTGAAATCATATAATAAATGTATAAAAAAGAAAGAAATGATTAATAAATAAAAGGCGGTTAAATAATGAAATAATTTAAAGAAAGTTGCAGAGAGAGATTTCAACTTTTCAATATCTCTTCTCTTGACTCAATACCTACGCGTTAAATTTGAGAGAGGCCAAACTGCTTTGCCGATTACTCGATGGCATAGAGCATGTAGAGATTGCCAGCATCACTGCCTGGCGGTACCAAAACATGAGTTGGTGGCAGGACCGTGAAGCCCAAGAACATGAAGGTACGAACCAGCATTGCTAGACCATAACAACAGAACGATTTAGACGGTGAATCTTTTTCGTCGACGCAAAAATCTTCGACATTCGTGCCGAAGAACGGCAAGCGACAAGTACCTCGATCTGATCTATCTTTGCGAAGGCAGACAATGATATTGGTACAACGCAGTGTTTCTTCGGCGTATTCTAGGAGCGAGAGAAAGCCCTCCTTTGATCCTTCGGGCAGAAGGCAGCTCGGTACGCGAATGTATAGACAACGGCGCCACGCTACTGTCTCCCATTCGACGGATGTACTCTCGGTCAAGTGGAGAGTGAACGTTAGACGCAATGGTTCGTTACTTCTTACAGCTTTCAATAATTCATCCTCCTGTGGGTCGTGACAAAAAGAAATTAGAACTTTGTTTCGCATTCATTATCATAAATAAGTTATTTCTGGTTTCTAAAAATGGTTTCTACTCTATCCTCTCCTTAAAATATACGTACTTGCACAATGTGGGAGCTCACAGAGAGCTGACTCTGCTTGATCCCCACGCCGCGGCTCTCTGTGTTGACTGTAGATACAGACAATGCGGCATGGGGCACATCAGGACCACCACAGAGGCCCCACGCCCAGCGTTATACAATAATGTTGTTGCAGTCTAGAACCTTCTTCTAGGCTCTCGTCCATGCATTTACTAGACATTTCACTGAAACATTTTCAATAATTAGGAACGTGAGTTGCAAGTTTTTCATTAATTATAAGTTGAAAAAGAGTTTAATATAATTAACATGCAGAATGTATATAAGGATGTAGATATGATTGAAGATTACTAAACAAAAGAGGAAAAATAATAATAAATTAATACGTAAATGTGTTAATTTTTTTCAGCAAATGTATAAATGTCTGATTGGATCACGAGATAAAAAATAAGTTATTCTTTAAAGAGATAAGTTATTAAAGAGGATGACGTTATTTGGGACATAAACAGTAGATATGATCTACTGCCAAGAATCTTGAAATTTTTGATAAATGAGTACTTGTGTAAATTTAGGATACGTTTATCTCTCCTCCAGACCGATACAATTGATTTATTGCGAGAGTTAAACAAATCGCGCGGCACTTTGTTTTGTTTTAGATTTTTCTATATTAACAATTTGACCATCAAAATGCACGATTGCAAAAATAATAAAAATCATCAACGCCACTAAATGATATGGATAATATGCCGTTTCCTAATTACATTGCTAATATGTCCTTGAGATTATCTCTAGAACACAAAATAAAAAAACATGGGATGTCTACCTTGGCATATTGAGCGGAAATTTCTGCTCAAAATGATGTAATAAAATCGACAGGTTCACTAAGATGATGCACGACGATGATGACGCGATCGATCGCGCGCGATCAGATCGTTTTCGGGAGAAAAAAAAATTAGAGCAACATTCACACGCGATTAAAGGGAAAATGAGCGACTGCCGCGATTGAGCCGACGTATGCGATTTATAAGGTGTGTACAAACGCAGATGGACCACTTTACCGGACCCGTTATTGTCGGTCGCGTATCGGCGTCATTAAAACGGGCATCTCGCCAAACAAATAACGCGTATATTTTGCACTTCGCAACCGAGAGAAGCTGCTTACATCTTTTACACTTCTGGCGGAATACTTCGCGACACGAATGCTAAATGTAACGGTGTTTCGCCTATTGACATTGGGAAATGTCGGGGCTTACGTAAGTAAGCTGCAACGATAGCGTGCACTTGTAACATTTTGTAAACAAGCGCAGTTTAATTGTGTCGTGCAACAATTTATAAATAATTCTCGACTAAAAACTACTCTCGCTTGCCGCGCATTATTCATTATAGAGATAACGCGAATAGTCATTGCACAATTTTAGGACCACAATTAATGAGATTATCTTGTAGTCATTAATATTATCGTCTCATAGTTTAGTTTAGATAATGATTTATTATAGATAATGAGTATTCTTTGAACACACTAATGTTATAAAAATTTCTGATAACAAGAGTTATACGATAAAGAGAGTTATGCGATAAATAATCACGTCTCGTGTTTTGAATATTGTGATTAATTCATTAGAGATTATCTCGGTGGATTTGATAGAGAGATAAGAGAGACGAAGTATCAATATATTTTTAAATATTTTCCTTCATACCATCTTATTCAAAATACTGATTGCAATCAGTATCACGCAAGATTACAATTCTATAGACTGATTGTGAGATTATGAAAAATCGATGATTGATGATAATTTTATTGACAGTATATCAGTTGTATGAATTTTATTAATTATTTATTTTACTAATATATAAAAAGATTTCAATTTTCATACACTTCTACTGTACAATTGGCTATAAAAAGATGAATAAACGATGAAACATGTGTTAGACATTTTATTTGATATTCTGACATGAGCTCTGATCTAAAATGATGATTTTATGTTGTTTGTTTGACTTATTGTAATTAGTATCAAACGCACCAAATGTAAAAAATCTTTAACAAAAGTCCAAGATATGATTAAAAACAATTTCCAAGCTGAAATGTTATCGATACGTAACAATAGGTCATCTATTTAAGTTCAAATGTTTAATATAGCGCAATAATATTCATCATCAGCTGTGATATGTCAGAATGGGATAAAACTCATGACTGCGCGGCATTGTTCAACATTTAATTTAACAAAAAAAAAATATATATATATATATTTATACGCACATATCTTACGTATAAGAAGAAAGTATAAAAGACAAAACTTAACGAGAATAAATCTATTGCCTTTGTTCCGTGACAGTTCGCGCAATGACCTTGCATGTTTTTGCTCCGAGCTCCGTTCGCGTTTTATTAATTGTTCTGAAAGCTTCTCGGAGTCGATTGGCAAATTTGATTAGAGAGAGGCGTTCTCAAGCTTGTAATATATCAATTGTACTCTTCCATGGGACAAAGTGTTTTTGACGCAATAATATTATTGTTCTCGATCAGCCGTTTGACGTAGCGATTCGTCTTAAAGTGGATACATCAAACGAACCATAGAAACGACGTTTGCATTTGTTTTATTTTTTATCGATTAAAAGAAAAATCTTACTATAAAAAAAAGAAGAAACAAACACTGATATGAATATTTCAAAGTATATATTTGCATTACTCGTTGCTTGTTCGGTCGGACAAGTGTATTTCCCGTTACACGAACAAAAGATTGCTCCACTTATTATTCATAACTATTAGCCACAATAAGGTGACTCGTTAAATATAATTCATACAATTGGTAGAAATTACGTAAGAAACATTTACGCAGTAAAAAGAAGCTGTTTTTGAAAAGACGTTTTTAGAATTATCAATAATGTAATATTTTCCTTATCGCGTAGAATTGCGAATGATACCCCAAAAATAAAAATCACGATACTTCGAATGTAATACTCGAGTGTGAATTTGTATTGAAATGTAGATTGTTTTCTTATAAAATGTATTGAATTTATTTATTAAGAAAATTATTGAAGTTTTCTGAAAACCATGAGCTTTATGTAATGTGCATAATAGTGGCGAAATAATATAATTTATTCACAACAAAGTAACTGAAGTGTGAGACAGAACTTCATCCTATTGTCCGCGTATCACCGAGATATGACGAGCGCAATTTCGTATCAAGGATCACGTATGCGTTATCGTATATGCCTTTGATTGTAAGAAAAAAAAATTGGACGAAACGACGACTCGTGCGCATTTCTCTCTTTATTCGTTTCAATCGTTACAATCGTACGTCGGATTTAGAACAATTGATAATAATTTCGATCGCAGCGTTGAAAAATAAATAATGTTTTGCTCGCGGTGCCGAAAGATGTAACCATAAGATAAAGCGGCATTGCTGTATATCGATTGACCGAGACACGAGGCAGCCTGATGTGTAAAAAAGAAAGTACAAAGCCAATGTCGCTGTTCTAATAGCCTACCGTTCGTGTTTCACACGAATGAGCACGATCGTGTATTACTAGAGTGAGCCATTTTATAAAATCATATACATTAGTTTCATTATTAACAGAATGATATAGAGCTAGATAATTTCACATAGAACGACTTGACACAGAATGAAAATAATAAAACATTTTTTTTCTTATGAAATTTTCAGTGAAAATTAGTGAGTGTAATCGTATATAACTGATAAATATAAAACATAGTTGAATTAGAAAATCATTATAAAAATTAAACTAAAAAATTAAATAAAATTACAAATATACAAAGTACAAATATATATGTATATTAAGTGTGTAATTTTTTTATTTTATCGACACTACGATTTTTTACAAAAAAAAAAGCGTGCACTGATTACATAACAGTACCTAACCATTAACTCTTTATTTTTCTTAGATTTTAATATCAGATAGATTTCAATGTAGAAATGCATAACTTTGTAGTGAGTTTTATATCAAATATCGGAGATAAAGACAAATATTAAACGAGAAACGTCCTTAAATGAAAAAAGATTCTACACTGATTACGCATATATATTATATATAATTAACCGTTTTTAAGTTAGATTTAATCGAGAATTTTGTTAGAGAGATTACGCATTCGAGGTATAGAAAGTTGCATAGTTGTGGAATAAGAAATCGTATACTCATAAATACTTTCATAAAGTCTAGATAAGTATATCCAGAAAAAAAACATCATTTCTAAATATATACTTTTTATGATAACTTGAAGAGTCATTAGAGAGGCGCCTGATAATTGACGTTTAACACGTGTATCAATAAAAAATATACTTGTACTTTGATCTTGCTAATTATCATTATTTTTCATCAGATAACATGATATTGCTTATCAAGTCCTACTAGAAGATAACGTTATCGGTTTTTTATATATATATATATATATATATATATATATATATATATACAACTATGCGAATAATTGTAAATTACAACGCACAAATATTTAGATTCGATACGAGCTTATTCCGAAAGCTTTATTGAAATATGAAGAAACGTCAAAAATGTACGATCCTCGTTGACGACACTGACGTGATTGTCTAACGGAACAGCTGATGAAGGTGTATACTGACAATATATATCGCATATACTATATTCTACGTATCATCTTGATCTCTGCGAATGATTCATGAAAGAAGTGCCTCGCTCGTATGTTTGCAATCATTATCACAAGTGGAATCGAATTACAATCTCGAATAATCATGCATCCAGTCGCATTCTTTCCCAAACGATTCGATAACAATAACCATTATATATGCATCTGACGCAGCTGTTTTATATTACAATCACCCAACGAAGGAACGACAATAGTTGCGCGAAATAAGATCCGGCAGTTTACAAACAAATGGAGGGCCCGAACACAAAGATTGTCAATGTAAATGATCGTTTAGAGTTTAGACTGTATCCCATTGCACGTTTTGAGCATTTACGTCAATCAACGTGCTTCGATCTACGTTTCTACGACTGTCAGCAATCGGTTACAAGTCTTTGTGCTCGGGTCCAGAGACAGGGAAGAGAGGAAAGAGAGGGAAGAGAGGGAAGAGAAAGATATAGCGGAAAGAATTTTTAAAAAAATATATGAAAATTACTGATGAGAAAGGACGCGAGATGCAAAATGGCGACTCGCGGAGAAGGCGAGACAAAAATGGCGTAGTTACATGTACTAGTCGCGCTGCTACTCACCAATTACTGGAAATTAAACTCGGCATTATCGGCTTTTTACTACTTTCACTATTACTTAACGACAGACTGGAGTTAATACTCATACTTCTTTCTTCGTAAAATTTTGGCGGCTTTATATGCACTGCTCCACAGGAAAATGTTCGCTGGAATAGCGATCGACGATGTCGGGTACTGATTACGATAGCTCTCGTTACTGGAACGCGCAAGTCAAGAACATTCGTAACAGCGTTTCAAGTGATACTGCTGTGCTGTGCTGGAGCGCAGCATCGGGGTCGACGAGTTCCGTGATTCCGTGTGGCGCGGCACGTCACTTTGCGTCACGTGACACGTTTCGCGAGAGGAATCTTCCGCCAATCAAACGCGCGATACATCTCCGCACGCGTTGACCGCGAATTTTCAAATCGAAAAAATCTCGCGTTCTTCAATTTTATCGAAAAATTTACTTCGAAATATATTCATCTAATAGACAAATTAGCATAGAAAAAATTTATTGTAGAGATCCTAGATGTTTAGATATTATAATATGTATATATCTCAGTAAAACAAAAAGAAAAAAAATTGTTATAAACTATATATATATATCCTATTTTATTTAGAAGACGAACAGACAGTCAATATAGTTTCAGAATATTAGAGCAACTTTTTATTCATTGCAATGTACAATATCTTTTCTTGCGCATTTTTTTTTGGAGACACAAATACGCGCGCTCATGCATAAATAAATAAAGTAAATACTCTCCGCGTTCTTTTTCTAGGATATATAACAGGAAATGTGGAAGATTTCCCTCGAACATGCATTCTAGCCACACAGATGATATATTGAACTCGATAGAGGAAAAGAATAAAGTACATAGGCCCGTGTATCGGCGTAAATCAAAATGCTCGGCCTTCACTCTCTGTGTAAAGACCAGATATCTTCAAATTCTTTCAAATATATCTTAGAAAAATTTGGAATGTCCGAGGAATTCAGATATCTCGCTAAAGATTGCACAACAGACTGATGTCGTACTATCAATATCACTAAATGCTCGTAAATCGGATATACGTCAAGGCACAATGCGCTAGATTGTTCTTTATCTACCATTGTTTAACTAATTTAAACTCTTATATAAAAAAGGTTAACCTCCTTCTTTCTCACAGTATATATAATAAAATAGTGTTTACGTTATGATTCCATCGAGATAAATCATCATATAGGTTCACATACTATGATATGATATTTCAAAAATAAAAATGCTTCAACAGATTCGATGGCAAAATAAAGAAGAATAATGATAATAATACTCTCTTACATGTAATTAAGTAGTTACTTAGCCGCACATCACCTGGCGAACAAAGTCTTCATAATTAATATTACCCTGTGAATCTTCATGACCTGCCAATAATGTTTCTACTTCTTCATCGCTAAGTTTCTCACCTGTAATAATATACAAAATAAACATCTTTTACACACATACATATTATATATATATTTGTTTTTTGTTTTTTTCAAAAAAACTCATTTACAATACATACCAAGTGTCGTCAGAAGATGTCGCAACTCTGCGGAAGATATAAAGCCATTTCCATCCTTATCGAAATGACGCAAGCCCTCGATAAAGTCATCTGCTGTGTCGGATGTACGGGACTTACTGATTGCCTGGTAGATTGGCAAAAATACTTCGAAACTGATACGCTCATCCGGTTTATGTTGATGGGTAAACTTCTTCACATCTGATTCAGTTGGATTTTGGCCCAGAGCGCGTAATGCGTCGCCAATCTGAGACACATGGATCTTTCCATCCCCACGGCTGTCAAACAACTGAAATGCTTCCTGAAATTCTACAATGCAATTCTATGCTTACTTTTTATCGCACAATTTGTATCTTATAACTTATAACATATGTATACACAAACAAAATAATTTTAAAGCATTAAAATTGCTAAAATTGCTTTTTTTTAAGATATAGCAAATAGGATAAAAAAATTTATATAATTTCTTTTGCCACCCTTTAAATCTATTTTAGTGTACGCAATAATTAAATCATTGAATTTAGGAGATTGCGATAGTCTACCAATAAATAGGAGCGTTTACCCTCCATAGATGACATCATTCTGTTAACCAGTTCCTGATAGCTGTAGCCATACATTTTGCACTTTTTGTAAGAGACGAGATCTATTATTTAAAGCAATCACTACTAGAAATTTATTTTGTATAGACCGATCCGTTCCTAATCACGTTTTATATTGGCGAGGCCCACGACTCGCGAGAGTGTAAAACCAGAATAATGGGGAAATCTCGATGAGAGAAGGCGGGATCGCGATTAAGTCGTCGGCAACTCGCTTTCAAATACCGAACCATAAAAGGCAGTTGTCGATGGGCGCGCGCGCACCAGGGTCTAAAAAGGCGATGATACTCTTGACCTGAATTAAAAGCCCGGGGGAAAAAGAGCGCGGCGTGGACCCCTCTCGCTCTGCACTGACTGTTGCACAGTCGCCTTCGGACTTACCGGCCAGCTGATCCTCGGAGTAAGACGCCTGCGAACATGTACACGTAACGCTTCGTTTAGACGCAAGCTTGGCAGACTCGCTTCTATAATTCTCTCATTATACTCACCATCGTTGAGCACTCTTTCGGTGATAAGCAACAGGAACGAGGAATGACAGATACACACGTCACACGCGGATCTACGTGTCAGGCGGTGCCCGGTGAACTCTATAGCTTTGTTACGTAGCGAAGGCACTTGGCTTTCGCCAGTGGTGACGTAGAGCGGAAGTGAGTCACGACGATCTCAAGGGGTGAATGCTTCTCTCTTTTTTTTTTAGATCAAACTCCCAAATATTATGGATTTCGTCAAACCTGCATCTATGCGATCGAGTGACTGTCACGGAGCCTCTGACATCGCTCTTGACAAGCTGACGCTGTCAGTTTTTCCTTCGATTTCGCTTGACAGACGGCAGAATTTTGAGTGAATCGCGCCATCTGTCGGCAGCTCCTGGCATTACAACCTCGACGCGACATCTAGCGATGAAACGTCCAATTACAACTGCCATCTTGACTAGCTTGATGCGCATGAAGCGACAAAAATATAATACACGTAACGTCAACTATAGATCTTTTGCCGCTTCATGCGATAAATTATTTCATGTAATATCGCCCAAGTGATTCACATGAAGATAAACCTAACCATAGATCTAGAATTTGCAAATTAGGGCCAAGTGCATTGTGTGTTGTGTATATGTGTGCTATAAGAATTTATTTATCACTTTATCAGTCGACTTTGTAATAATCGAACGTTGTGATAAAACTGGATAAAATTAACTCGCACATTACAATCAATACGTCTGCACCAGAATGCTGTATACAAATCCCGGTCAATTTCATAGATAGAAGATGTCTCGTTCACGTGCTTGGCAGAAAAAATGTTTTTCTTACTTGGTGGTCTTCGTAACTACGTATCTTTTTGTTTCCGCCGATGACACTATTGTTGAAGAGCAGCTAACTTTATGCGGTCAACAATCGATAAATAGGCGCAGGTAGTTACTCTGATTGATTGGATGTTTTTTCTCGATTAAGCAGATTTTAACGATGCTTGGACGAATTATTTTTTTCCATATTTTGATCTTTTGATGATTTTTAATACTCTTTCAAAATGTTTATCTACATTATTTTGTATATAAACATAAAAATTGAGTGATTAATTAAACGCCAATTTAATTAAGCACTTGTTAATCCTTTATTATCCATCCTTTGTTATCCTTTAACCTGACCCTGTAAAAATTAATTTTTAAATTATAACAATTGAACAAGTAGAAGAACAACCAATATATTTGAGATAAAAGTTAAAATTGGATAGTGAATATTAATTGTTAGCATTTTGATATTTTGTTCATCTGACTCTAAAGAAGTTTATCTGACTCTCTATTTATAAAGAATATTTATTGTTTTAGTTTGGTATTTGTCAGTACGTTAGATGGGAAGATATCCGCACTTGATGCTGGTAATAATGGACAAAAGCAGTGGACTTTGGATTTTAATGAGGGACCAATGTTGTCATCCAGTATTCATAGCAGAGATGTAATTTTTCTACAAGCATTATCTTTTAATATTGGATATTATAAATTTCTATTGATCACTTCTAAATAACAAATTATTTTCTAAAACAAATCATACATTAATAATTTAAGACCACATATTACTTCACAGCTTAACAATAATGGACAATGGGTACGTCTCATCCCATCTTTGAATGGTGGTTTGTATAAATTTGATGGAGAAACTCTGGAATCAGTGCCAATAACAACTGATCAAATATTGTATTCATCATTTCGTTATTCTGACGATTTAGTCTTCTCAGGTGGTAAAACACTGCATACTTATCGTAAGTTTTATAACTATAAACATATTAGATACTTTAATCTTATTAAATATAAATTGTTTTTATAGCATATTTGTGATCAATTTAAAATTGATTTTTTCCTCAATGAAGATATAAAAGTATATGCAATTTTTGAGTAATTAAAAATACAAGAAACTTTTAGACAACAACCAAGTTTTGTTAGGAGATATAAATAGAGAATTGTACTTTTTAATTAGTTTTACTTTTAATTAAATAAATTTAATACCTTTTAATAAAATTTTAATTTAAGATTTAGTTATAAAGATATATGATTAAAGATTGTAATCTCCTCAACTTTTCTGTTTACAAATCTATTTTAATTGATCCAAGAGACTTTGATTACAAGATGTCTAGTAACATTTTCACAGATCTTGTATATAAAAATTCATATAAATATATATATATATATAATAATTAATATAACATTTTTGATATTTATCAACAAAAATCCATTTATTTTTGAAAAACTTATATATTTTGCATATTTAAGAATTTATGTTGTTGATATTATATAAAACTAACATTCTCTATAATAGGTATATCAGCTAGCACAGGACAAATTTTGTATGAATGTCTAGTTCCTGGATGTAAGAACAATACAGATCATGAAGGATATTTGGAATATGATGTGCTTATCGTTCAACGTTTTCAACAAACTGTACGAGCTATAGAACCTCGTACAGGTAATGAAAGGTAAATTGATATAAATTATGTTGTGTATTCTTACTACATACACAATTATATGTTAAAAAAATAAAATGTATATACACAACACACAAGCTAATAAAATAATAATTATTGTTTAAAGATGGAACTTCAGTGTTGGACAACACCATCTAATGTTCACAGCTCGTGAAAATGATTGTCCTAATATTCTAGATATAGAATTCAAAGTGGTTATTTCAGAAGGCTTGATTTGGGCTATTAATAAAAGTAATCCTACTGTTAAGTTATGGCAACATCAGGTTAGTACAACAATTATAATTTTTATAATGTATAAAAAATAAAAATGATAAGTGGATTTTATTTTTTATAGTTTGATGTACCAATTGTTTCAATATGGCGTGAAAACACATCCAAACCTTTTATAAATCAAGGATCTTTAGAAGAAATTAATTTATTTGATGATTCTCAATGGATCTGGAGATCTGCATATACTACAGATCCAAGTTTATATTTAGGCATGCATGAAAGGCAATTATATGTACAAGAAAATTCCAAATTCCTTAATTCATTCGATTTGTCTCCCAACTATGTTCAAAGTAAAAAATATTCTTGGCAACCGCATCCAGCAGATGGTATGTAAATTAAATTTTGACATTCTATTTTACATTTGGAAAAATGATATTTATTATTAATGTCTATACAAAATATTATTTTAGTGACAGCCCTTACAAGTACCTTACCAAATGAAAATAATAATGAAGTTTCTGTTGACACAAGTGAAGTATGCAGCACAACTGCATTGTCTGTGTTATATAATTCAGAATATATTAATGGTAAATAATGCATTTAGATATGCTAGAATCTTTAAAATTATATGATTGCATATAATTATAATATAGTTTATATAAATATAATTATAAAAAATATAAAGTTAAAGTAATTCTAGATTTAGACAAATTTATGATTGTGTATTTCTTTTGTAGGTAATGGATTTTTTCTGTATTCAACAGAACAATGTAGTATTAAGAATCATATCAAAGATAATATTATAAAGGATAACATTAACATCAGCATAAAATATACCACCGAAGAGGAGACTAATACATCTACTCAAATTATAGTATCATTGTGGTATTGGTGGTAAGTTTTTTTTTTTATTTTAATTATATATATATATATATATATATTATATACACAAAATATAAATTTGCAATTAATATTTTATTATTAGGAAAGAAGTTTTAATAATATCAATTACAACTGCCTTTGTGGTGAATTTTTTGCAACATTTATTAAGTACAAAAACAAACGCTACTAAGGATGCTCTACTTCCAGTAAGTGAAATTATAATCTTTTACTAAATGTAGAATCAATTGAATCTGTTATTTTTTTTTTCATTTTAATACCAATCTTTTGATCTATATTCTCTTTGATTTATTTAGAGTTATCTTAAAAAAGCATTATATTTCAGCCTTTAATAGTAGAAAGACATATAGAAACCAAAAGAAATGATTCGACTAATGATGGCGAGAATGTGAGCAATTTTAAATCACGTTATCTAACGGATTTTGAGCCAGTTGATTGCTTGGGGAAAGGAGGATATGGCGTTGTCTTTGAGACCAAAAATAAAATTGATGATTGTAATTATGCTATCAAGAGAATTGCTTTGCCAAATAGGTCAGTTCTTAATAAGTTATTTTTCTTTGCCATATGCAATACATATTATTAAATGAAATTTAAATAGTACATAAAGTTATATTTATCTTTTTTGGAATCTCTAGATGCAAAATTTTTTGAGACCTTTTCAGTATATAAATTTGAATAAACATAAAAAAAACAAATGTTTAATAAATATATAGTCAAAAATATGTACTATTAAATAATAATATAATTACATTATTGAGAGCCTTTTTTATTTATTGTTAATAACATTATTAATATGAGAGCAAGAAAGAGAAATATTAAGCACAAAATAAGTAACTAACTTTTGAAATTATAATATAAATATTTATGTAAATGTCTATAAGTGTTTCTAATTTTGTACAATTAGTAATTAGTAATTATATTAATGAAAATATTACAAAAAATTATTTAAATTTTTTAAATTATATTGAGGTATGTTTAATGAATATTTTTTTAATAATACATTTGTTTCTAAATTTGCGGAGTGCGCAGTTAACGCCTAATTGCATTTATAGATAAGTTATATAGTCACGAGAGTAGAATTTTAATTGAGCAAGAATTTCATAAAAGAAATTTATATTTCAGCCGAGATTCAAGAGAGCGCGTAATGAGAGAAGTAAAAGCATTGGCTAAATTAGATCACCACAATATTGTAAGATATTTTAATGCTTGGTTGGAATGCCCTCCTAGTGGATGGCAAGAGGAACATGATCAACAATGGATTAATAAGTTAAAATTGTCGTCTGCATTCCCTTCAGAAGTAACTCAGACTGAAACAAAACCTCATGATTCAGTATGCATCAATGTTTCTCAAACTGATCCCTCTTCTGTAGACAGTGCCTGTGAAGCTTTGGAATTAAATAACGCAGATGCGAATGACGATTTACTTGTTGTATTTGAAATGTCAAATGAGAAGCAATATGACAACGATGCAGTTTATATTAATACTTGTAGTACTGATAGTTCGGACTTATCCTTTTCAAATAATGAAGCTGAAAAGGAATTGTCAAATATTAATGACACCAATCATTCCGAAAGCATTGTGTTTGAAGAAACTGATAATAATATTGTGATAGAAGATAAAAAACACAAACGTCAAAAGTCGTTTTCTTTAAATTTAAATAAACCAAATAGTCATAAATCTGCAAAAATGTTCCTATATATACAGATGCAACTGTGCCAAAGACTCAGTCTCAGGGAATGGCTAAAGCATCACATGATAAGAGATTCCGCTCGAGTATTAAATATTTTTCAGCAAATAGTAGATGCTGTGGAATATGTGCATTTACAAGGATTAATTCATCGAGATTTAAAGGTATTGACTTGGATGATGCAAATCTTTTATTTAGTTATATTCTATTTTATAATAAAATTCGTTCTTTTTTTATAGCCATCAAATATATTTTTCGCTTATGACGACAAAATAAAGATTGGCGACTTTGGCCTTGTAACAGCAATGACTGAGAGCCATGATGCGGCTCGTACACCTTCAGCTGAGAATGAAAATGTCACTTTAAAAAATAGTATACATACTGCATGTGTTGGCACACACTTGTATATGTCACCAGAACAAATGAACGGCCAAATGTACAACTACAAAGTGGATATTTATTCTTTAGGAATAATTTTCTTTGAGCTTCTTATACCATTTGTTACTGATATGGAAAGAATAGTTGCACTTTCGAATCTAAAAAAATCTATTTTTCCAAAAGATTTTGCAGAGAAATATTCTGCTGAGGTAAGGCAGTTGACAGTATATATTATTTTTACTGTAAGATTAATTAAAACTGTGCATGTATTGTATTATAAATAAAATATAATAAATCTAATTTTACTTGTTACAGTACAATTTGCTCAAAATGATGTTGGATCAAGATCCTGCTAAACGACCTACAACTTTAGGTATTAAAGCAAGAGCACCCTTGCAAAGTTATGAAATAGCAAGATTTAATACAGATAAAGATTCAAAGTGGCACTTTGAATTACCACAATTGATTAGAAATTTCTCTGTGACTAGCAGTAGTAGTAACAGTAACACTGAATCATCAGAGAACATAATTTAATAATAAAAGAAAATGCAAGTTACAAATATTTTTGACATTTTTATTACTGATAAATAAAAGATTATTATAATTGTTTTCATTATATATATAATTTATCTGCACTTGTATAAAATCAAATACTCATGCAATTACATAAAATATTTTGTGTTGCATGCATATGCATCATGTCATATCAAAAATATTGTATAATTGTAATTCATTTTGGTCGCTTACATTAATTTACTATTATATTAGCTTATGTAATGCAACATAGAAATTTTGTTTGCAAAATGGCAAACTTTAGTAATAACATCTGATCTTTTCATATCTTATTATTGTTACATTTTATTAAATAAGTTTTTAAAAATCATCAAAAGTATCAATCATATTCGTTGTATTATTTGATATAAACATTGAACAATGAAATGATTAACTTTTCTCAAATATTACTTGTTAAAAATATATAATTACTATTTTGGCGATAATTATATGTAAATGTACTTTATAAAGTTAACAAAAAGTGAATTAAGAATATTTTTTAAATATAAAATTGTAAAAAAAAAATGTGCGAATTTTTCTTTAGATTATGTAAAAACCTTTTACATCTACATACAATTATTTATTTTTGTTTATTCTACAAAATTTAATACGCATCTATATTACTTCCTGATTAGTTAAGTTTGTGTAATATTAATTTTTTATTATACTATACTTATATTTATTTATTATTATTTATTTTATTATTTATTGTATTTATATTTATTTTATATATTAAATTATATTTGTATTAATTTTTACAATATTATACCCATCAATTAATAATTGGTTGATTATGGCGGGAAAAGCGTACAAAGCTCAATATCTGGTTACTCGCGATCTCGAGGGACTAATTTTGCGTGCACGCGAACATATAAATTTTTATAATTATATAAACAATTTTTTTAAATAATTAATATGTATGTAAAAGCTCCTAAATAGCTTCTTCGATATTTGTTTTTTTATCAGCTGGCTAAGTAAATTATTCGACTTGCTGTCGGCTGTCGGTGACCGGTGACGCCGGTTTGGCGCGATCTCGACTGCATGTCGGATGTGTTTCGATAAATCATTTAAATAATTACAGCAAGCCTATGCATCATTGAGTACGTATCATTATATTAATTTTATCATATCGTTTTTACTTTTAAGAAAATATCATTTTTTAGTAATTTCAATATATTCTCGTTTTGATACAAGTATATATGTTTTCCAATCTAACCTCACCTAATCTAAATTTCTTTATTTCTTTTCTCTAAACAATTTTTTTTTGCTGTACATATATTACTTGTATTATTTTATTTCTAATTTTTAAATTATTTTTGTTTTCTCTTCAAACATCAAAGATATCAGTACATTTTTTCTCATATCGTTGACTAACCATAAAAGAGATTTAGAGATAAAAAAGTGTTTATTTTTTAAATTTTTTAAGTTTTTTTTAAGTTTTGTGCAATATTACATATTTGTAATTGAGATTTGTGTACATTTTTGTAAGATTTTTATACATTTATATATTTTTTTTTCAGTAATACATTTAGCAAATGAGAAATATAACGCATACAGAAATGGAGCCATTAAAAATACATTTAGACTCTTTAGAGATGGCTGGAAAAATGGTAGATAAACATATTGTTGCAGACAGTAACTTTCCATCCTTAATTAATCTGATGCGATACAATGTGCAAGGTAAATTATATATCTTCAAAGAAAAACTATAGTTCTAATTACCAATAAAAAATTTGATTAACTATGATTGATTCATCTCATACACAGGTGGACCAACTGTTAGTGGCCTTGACGATCATGATTATCCTAACTTGAATGGTGCTTCGATAAGCTTAACAAATATTAATCAAATGAAGATACATAGTAAAATTCCCTTGCCTTCAGAAGTGATGGAGCATTTTGGTCGTATCCTTTTTAAATATGCAAAACAAATATTTTATCATATTTCTGACAGATAATTTTATATAAATATTAATTTAAATATTTCTCTTTCTTATTTAAACCTTAACAAAAAATCATAGATATGCAATGTCATTGTATGATGGGGATTTTTACAGAAATTTCGAAAGCATGGCTCACAATTGACAGTGACATTTATGTATGGTCCTACGAAAACGAGTAAGCATCAATATTTCGAATTTTATTGAATTTATGATTGATATATAAATTTATTTTATGTGCAAAATTAAAATAATTTTTTTCCTCAAAATTTTACAGATTTGATATTGCTTACTTTGATGGTTTGAATGAAACTATTATAAGCGTAGGCTTAGTAAAGCCGAAGGCAGATATCTTCCAGAGTTATGTCAAATACTTATTAATTCTTACAACAACAGTAGAAATAACTATTCTCGGCGTTACAATACTTGATGATACAAAAGGTAATCAGTTTACAACTGTTTATTTTTTTTACCAATTATTTTTTTATATATCTTATGAATTTTATTAAGAATATATATTATTTATTTTTATTTTTATATCCACAGAAGTGCAGTTAATTCCAGAACCAATTTTTACCGTTACTACTGATGGAGTAGGAATCACTACAATTGCTAATACTAGTAGTGGTAGAATCTTTCTTGGTAGTAGAAACGGATCACTATATGAAATATATTATCAGGTTGGATATTTAAAATTTTAAGACTGACATCTCCTAAGGACCAAGATATTGCATTACACTTAACTTTAATCTTTTTTTGTACATGCAGGCAGAGAGTAGCTGGTTTGGTAAACGATGTAAAAAAATTAATCATTCAGAAGGTCCATTATCGTTTCTGGTACCTTCATTTGTTACTATGGCATTGTCGGAAGAAGAAGCTATCATACAGATATCTGTGGATGATTCGCGTAATATTTTGTACACTTTAGGTGATAGAGGTACAATTACAGTTTGGGATATTAATAATGGTGGTGCATCTAGAATCACATCATTATCTCAAGCTTCCTTGGTACAAAATACTGTTAATGTTGTTAAGTAAGTAATATCTTTTATTGCAATGTTACATGAATAATCAAATTATTTAACATAATCTTCTTTTTATAGAACTTTGGACAGTAATAACTTTCGACCTCTCGTAAGCATATCGGCAATAACAGAATCCGAATCGGTACATCTAAATTTGGTCGTTGTTGCAGCGACAGGAACTCGATTTTACCTCAGTTGCACTTCAGTTACAAATCCCTCAAGTAGACCACAAGGTTTACAATTGATACACGTTAGATTACCACCGGGCTATGCTGCAAATGCTCCTGTAATGAGACCACGCAAAGTGCAAATGGCACATTATCGAAAAGGTGAATTATTTATTTGTTAATAATAATACATTATAAATACATAATAGTACATAATAGTACATTATAAATGAGATTTTAGATAACTGATTTGAATATTTTTCAGGAACTCTTATTCTTGTTTGCGGTGGTGACACTGAAACTGTATGGTGTTTAAGTAATGACGCTTATCCATTTACAAATTATTTGGCTGAAACTCAGAGTATCTTGCCTCTTGATAGTTCAGCTTGGGCGATTGCAGAGATTGTAAGAGATTCAGCTATACACATAGAAAAGCAAAGCTCTACTCAAGGCGAACCTCCGCTTTTAGTGCGTCAACACATGGAACCGCCGAGGAAATTTATATTTTTGACAGCACAAGTATGTATTTGCACACACAAATACACACGTATAGAAAATACGCATATTTTTTTACATTTATGTAAAAACGTTATATACATACTTATTATTATTATTTTGATCATTTTATTGCAGGGGGCAATAATCTTAATGCAAGTACGTCCTGTAGATATTCTGAGACAACTTCTTCTCGAACAACGTGGACCTGATACTGAAGCAGTACGTGGATATTTTCAAACGCAATCTTTAGAACAAGCTTGCGCTACGTGCTTAATTTTGGCAACTCTTGAAAGTACTCAAAATGCTCAGGTATAAAAATCTATTTTCTTTTATTTTATATACCTACATATATACAATTATTTGTTTTACAAATTTGTTAAAATTATTAATTATGTTCAGTATTTTGTATATATTTCATTATTAATAATAATTTTTTGATAATTACATTAGTTATCAGAATGGGCGACTCGTGCATTCTTTCTATATGGTAGTCAAAGAATATCTGGAATAGGTCCTACAATTGATATGCACAGTGGTTTTCCTATAAATCCAGGTATATATGCATAATTGTGTAAAATTCAAATATTGCACACATATAAATACTTGATTTGTATTTAAAATTAATTTTAATTTAGCAGATTTACGCACATCTACACCCAGAGTGCCACCTTTCGATTCTCGAGCTCAAGCTTTCCGATCTCCTGCACAAATGGGTCTTGGCACCACAGATATTGCCTTGCAACATTTCTCTGCTAAACATAGCGGGTTGTATCTGTTTGTAGGAAGAATACTTCGTCCTATATGGAATATAAGATGTATAAAACAAGAAGTGATAAATAACAAAAATGTAGTAAGTACATAATGCTAGGAAAAAATTATTTTTATTATACATATATTTATTGGAAAATTTCTTTAGATTGGTTAAAAAAACTCTCTTAATAACTAGTTTTATTGTTTATTACTTAAAGTTTTTCAAAACAATTTTTTCTTGGAATGAAATGCTTTTTCATTTTCAATTTCAATTCTAAAAATAATTTTTTGTACTAACTTGATTTATCATTATTTCTAAAATTTTTAATTTATTGTAGAAAAATAAATTTTTTTATCAGTTCGAAAAATTTTGAGTCAGACTTGTGTATATAATTATTATTAATTTTATCTTTAAAATTAAAATGCTTAATATTTATAATTAAATTATAAAACTTATAAATTGTAAGTATAATACTTATCTTTTTTAGATATCCAGTACAGTACCAGCAACACAAATAGCTTGGATTTTAGGACATTTGCAAGCATTAAGATCTTTCTTAAACAGAAATACGCATATCACAAAACAGTATGTATTATCTAAAATATAATTTTTCATATAGTGACGCATAATATTTTATTAAATTATGGGGCAAATTGATGAGATTAAAACTGAATACATTTATTTTTAGACAAAGCACAAGTAGTAGAACTTTAACAGATGGTTTTGAAACGACGATTCAAAGTCATTTTCAAGAACCGATTGTAGAAGAAAGAAACTCGTTGGATGCTTTAAAAGTTTTCATTACTCATGCCTGTGAAGTTTTGGGTTTATGGAAGATATTATGCGAGAATCGGTTAAATAATATAATCAACTGTTTATCAAAGGTTACTACTTAACTTCAGTTAAACTTTCAAAAGATTAGTTTCTGTTTTAAAGACAGAGAACAATTAAGATATATATTAATACTTTTCAGGATCAGATTGCTCAATTTTCTACAGCCACTTTTAGAGATTTGATTTTAATAGGCCATGAGATATCTTCTCTACTCATTATTCATTTGATTGATAGGTAAGAGTTTAAAAAAAATATTATAAAAATATAATATAAGAGTAATATAAAATAAGTATTATAGAAATATAATATATATAAAAAGAAATATAATGATTTATATTTAATATTATATTTTGTAGTTATCTTGGAGATAATGCATCAGTGGATTCTGTAAGCGTAAAATTAAGAGAAGTATGTCCCAATCTGTATAGAACTGAAGATGCTATTTGCTCCAAGGTATTTTATATAATTAACTCAAATCAATATTTATATATATATATTTATATATATATCAATATTATATATAAATATCTTTGTAATTTTAGGCGAATGAAATTCTTCTAAAAGCAAAAAATTGCACAAATCCTGAGGAAAAAGAATGCTATCTTCAGTCTGCTTTAAAGGTATATCGTAATGCGTGTTATTTGCACAATATATAATCCAACTTCTGATTTTATTCAATAAATATGTTTACAGCTTTGTAAAGAGGTAGCACCCAGGTTGAATTTGAGTGCAGTATGTCAGCAACTTGTGGCATGCCAATTTTATATGGGAGTACTAGAATTGTGCATTTGTTGTGCAGAAAGGATAGATCCCAATAACGCTGCCTCGCATTATTACAAAAACAACGAACCAATAGAGGATCAAGAAGGAAGTCTGGCTTTTGCAAAACGGTACTCCTTAACTCGTTACAATAGTAGTACATATTCTTTTGAATAATTGTGAAGAATCTTAATAATTTAATTAATTTTTTTTCCAGTTTGGAAATTTATAAGGAATTCACCACGATGTTAGATCACTTGTATCATCAAAGCATCTCTAATCCTTTAACACCAACTATACCGAGCAAACCTGGGCCTCCGCTACAAATTGCATCAACTGCTACAGTAACACCAGCGAAAGAGATAGTAAGTAACACCCATGATTTTTCCAATTCAAAATATTATAAAACTAACTTTTTTTTTTCTTAGTTGCACGAAATTATTCACGATGCACTGCAAGCACCTTGCGAGACACTTCACTCCTGTATTTATACTTGGATGATAGAGCGAGGACTTCACGGTGAATTAATTGCACTCGCTGCACCTTCGTTGGAAACTTACCTCAATCGCGTTAATGCGCCTGAATTACTTTGGCAGTTTTACGAGAGGAATAAGAATCACGCGGCTGCAGCAAAAATTTTGGATTCCTTAGCTAGCAAAGTCGGGTACGTACGCTTACGTTTGCGTAATACAATTTCGCAAAGATAAAAACATGATCATTGTTCATCTCGTACAGGTCAGAAATATCACTGTCAAAAAGAGTCGAGTATTTAGCACGAGCGGTTGTATGCATGCGAAGTGATCAAACTGGATATGCTCCTTACCTTGGAGTTTTCTTACGTGAATTAGAAGATAAATTAGAAGTAGCCAGAATGCAGCAACAGGTATATACCAAATTGTCAATAGTCATAGGCTCAAGTAATCTCAAGCTAGGATAGATAGCGTAAAAATTAATTTTTTTTTATATACGATTATTGAAAAATATCTTGAAAAAGAAAGATAAATAATAAAAAAGATTAGATTAAATATCCCATTATTTCAAAACCTAAGTAAATCTTGATTAGATTATTAATTAATATATATTTACTTTCATTATTTAACAGATACTTGATATTATAAGCAATCAACAAAATCTGTTAGATTCTATGATAGTTACGGATGCAAAATTGAGACTAAATTCTTCATTACTTGATATTACACAGGTTTGTAATTTTGATATAGATATATATCATGTTTTATATATACATTTTTAAAAATATTTTGATATAAAACATTAATTACAGTTGTATGAAGAATATGCAGATCCTTTACAGCTTTGGGAATGTAAATTAGCTATAATTCATTGCTCGGGTCATCAAGATGATATGTTAATTCAAGGAATTTGGACAAACATAATTAATAATGGTATACAAAGCAATATTTTACATACTTACATTATTATTTATTCTCAATAATTTTCTTAAATCTTTTGTATATTTTTAATGGTAGAATTAGAAAATGCAACGGAACGTTCAAACGAAGATAAAATGACTATTTTAATGAGTAAAATTAAATTACTTGGCCAAGAATATATCGGATCACCGCATTGTTTCCCAGTTGGTAATTATATTTTATATATATCTGATTATTTTTTCATTGAAGTCTTATATAAATGTACATATTTTTTAATATTTTCTTTTATATATGTATTTTAGATTTTTTAGTAAAACAATTGGAATTCAAGGCGTGTAAATACAAGGTATCTAATATTAGTATCATAACTGGGTTTTTGGAATTGGGAATAGCAATGGAAGATCTCTTAGATATTTATGACAAGTAAGTATACTATAAATGCAAATTTTTATGTACTGGACTGCAAAAAAATTAAAAATATTCTTTGTCTTTAGAATGATTGGCAAGGATACCCGTACTTGGTTACATAAAGGCAATGAATTTCATTTAATTGAATCGACAGCAAATTTGGTAAATTATTTCATAGCAAATACGAATGTAACAAATAATTTTATCAGGTGAGTATCATCTGTAATCCTGATCATACTTTATTTTAGATCAAAATTTAAATTTATATGAATTAAAATAAAAGCACATAATAGCTTATTTTAAAGAAAAACGAATGAAATATTCTTTGTTTTTAGTCATTTATTAGAATCATATGTTCAACTTTACTTTAATATAAAATAAGATTTTTAGCAAAACTTTTTTATTACAGGAGAAAGATAATAACAAAATGTCAAGATGTTATTTCAAAATGTTCAACAACTCTCTTCAGTAAACCTAATGGTGGAGATCTCGACAAAGAAATAACAAATCTGCGATCAATCCAAAGCATATTGAACCGTATGTGAAACAGCATTACTGGAACACGCACAGAAGTCAAATATACATACAGATTTTGATATACATTACACATGAAAAAAAACGTGCGAACCTTTGTGACCTCTAAAATTATTTGATACTTTCTCCTGACAAAAAACTCATGTATTTATATATATATATTACTATATAAATTAACTGCTCAATTTTTATGAATCTTTATTAAAAAGTGTATCATTTATTCAGTTCAAGCAGTTTTACTGTCCAGTCTTTTATAAAGTTGTAAATTTTAATAATGGTGTATCAAGTATGTAAAATTTGCAAATACATCTATATGTTATGTATTTAAAAGTATATTTGTATATTTATTCTTACCAATCATTTTATATCAAATAAGTTGTGTTAAGTTAATCTAATTGTAAGTCGAGAACACTATAAATATAATAAAAGAATGTAATTAAAATATATAAATTCAAATTTTATACAAGATGCAGATAATTGTTTAAAATACACTAAATGTGTATATAGGCTATAAACTAAAAAATAACTAAATTTTAAATGCAATTTTTATCTTTATGATTAAAATAAAAATTTTTAATCATATACTAATATGCAAATTTCAATATAACTGCTTAATTTGCAAATTATAAAGTTGTCTTAGAATTCGAGAACATGAACTTTTCCATACATGTTTATCAAATGTTTCACGTTTTGATTAAATCGAAGAATCTGTAAATATTTCTCATCATTTTTATGTATTAAAATAAAAAAATACGATAAATTTGAAGCGAACGAGATTGTACCATCGTGTTAATACTCTGGGGCCCTGAAAAGGGCCATTTGATATTTTGTGGAGTTGCAGCCAACCGTAGGTTATTGTCTCATTGCCAGTTTACGATTATGCCTTCTTTTCTGTCTTCTTTGGCAAAAGCACTGCCTGAATATTTGGCAAAACACCTCCCTGTGCAATAGTGACGCCCGAGAGCAATTTATTCAATTCCTCATCATTGCGGATGGCGAGTTGCAAGTGTCTTGGGATGATCCTCGTTTTCTTGTTATCGCGAGCCGCGTTTCCTGCTAATTCCAGTACTTCAGCAGCGAGGTATTCCATCACAGCAGCCAAATACACCGGTGCACCGGCACCGACGCGTTCGGCATAATTTCCTTTTCTCAATAGTCGATGAATACGACCCACGGGAAATTGCAATCCAGCTCGATTGGAACGGCTCTTGGATTTGCCTTTTATTTTGCCACCTTTGCCACGTCCAGACATCTTGACTCGATCAAGCAGAGAAGCCTCGATACGTACAGTACGACAGTCAAGCGCAGTATGTGCCGGCCTCGCTGACAGCAGATATTTATAGGCGATCTCGATAGTAGCGCTCAACCAATGGCGTGCGAGCAAGGCTGCCATTGGCTGGAATTCTATTCATCGTACATTTTCAAAATACTGCTATATGCTGAGAGAACTACTTAAATCATAGTTTAATTTTTACATCTTTATCATTTGATAAAATATAAATAACAATAAATAACAAGTTCAATGATTTAGCACTGAAACAATTACCAATGGAAATGTTGTGTTACATTAATTATATTAGCATTTATTATATTTTAATATATGTATAATTATATATATATATAGAACAGAGAGTTATATTACATTCATTGTTATTATGTAATAATTTTTAACAAAAGTTTAATTTTCAAAAATTGGATGTTTGTTAGGATATTTATTTTATTATACCATACGGTAACTATATACAAGATTATATTCTAAAGTTTTTAGAAATATATTAAAATCATATTTAAATCAAATTTATTTCACACTTATTTTATTCTTTTATTTCTAATTAATGTTTTCTTTCGCTTCGATACTTATGATTATTTGTGGTCCAAATAATGTTTTTCTATTGTTAGAAATAATTTTCAAATTTTTCTCTTCTCAATGCTATGAGTTCGCTTTCAACATTTAGATATCATTTTGTATGTCAATGTAACATACACAAACGATATAAATATATATGGATTTCAAATTGTGTAAAAAAAGAAACGAAATTAAATCTTCCTTATTTTCTTTTCTAAAGACTTATTTGTGAAAAAAATTGAAAAAATCTTGAACATTATTATTTACATTTAATCTATTTTTATATGATTAATAAATCTTAAATATCTCTCTTATAATAGCTTACTTTTTTAGCAAACTCATCTTAAATTTAAATCTTGTATAAAACTTTAAATTTGCAATCAAATAGAATTGTTTTATACAAAATCTATAATATACTATATGAATTAATAATTTTATGAGTATTTCAAAGATTATTTGCATTTATGAATCACACACACACACACATTTAAGTACGTTTATATGAATTTTATGTCATGTACATACTTAAATAATTTATATATATATATAACTGATATTAATTACGCAAACTTTAATAAATTTTTAGATTAAATTAAAATACTTCTCGTTATAATACTTCCAACTAAAAACTAAAAGAAAATATTTTGAGAGAGAGATCATATAAAGTATAGGATATAAAAAAAAGATAGTTATTAGTATTGAGATATTAAATATTGGTATGTTACTAAGTTTATCAATTAAATGTTTTGGAATTGAGAATAAGAAAATAAAGTTAATTAAGAATAAAGTATCAATACATAATCTAGCTAGTTATTTTAAAGTAATAAATTGCAAACAAAGATATTCTTCCGAAAAAAAATTGTTGGCCCTGAAAAGGGCCGATTGTTTGTAATTTGCTTCGCTTAAGCTCGCTCGCCACGAATGCGACGTGCCAATTGAATATCCTTAGGCATGATAGTGACTCGTTTAGCATGAATAGCGCATAAGTTGGTATCTTCAAACAATCCTACGAGATATGCTTCGCTAGCCTCCTGAAGAGCCATTACGGCAGAACTTTGGAAACGCAGATCAGTCTTAAAGTCTTGTGCGATCTCACGAACGAGTCGCTGGAATGGTAATTTACGGATAAGCAATTCCGTACTCTTCTGATAACGACGGATCTCACGAAGGGCCACGGTACCGGGCCTATAACGATGAGGCTTCTTCACGCCGCCAGTAGCCGGAGCGCTTTTCCTTGCTGCTTTAGTGGCGAGTTGTTTGCGAGGAGCCTTTCCTCCTGTCGATTTGCGAGCAGTCTGCTTAGTACGTGCCATCGTAGTTAACGTAACGTCCAAATTTCTTCAAAGCGTTTCGTCAGATTAACATGTTTTGCAGGAATCACTGTAGTTATATACCACTTCGGCAATCGTCCTCGACGCACCTGATTGGCTGGTATCGCAAGAGTGGGGAGGATAGATGGTGCAATGATCCTATTGGCGGATGTCGTTGTGGTGGGGATTGTCGAGCAAGCATGGAATAAAACCGTGGTTTTCGCTAAGCTGAGCAAAATTCGTTCAGCTCTTCTCAGAGTGATAGTACGACGCTTATAAGCAGATCACAATGACTGGTCGCGGTAAGGGAGGAAAGGGATTGGGAAAAGGAGGAGCGAAGAGACATCGCAAAGTACTTCGTGATAACATCCAAGGCATCACCAAGCCGGCCATTCGTCGTCTTGCACGTCGTGGTGGCGTCAAGCGTATTTCTGGATTGATTTACGAAGAGACGCGTGGTGTATTGAAAGTATTCCTCGAAAACGTTATTCGTGACGCGGTTACTTACACCGAGCATGCAAAGAGGAAGACCGTGACCGCCATGGACGTCGTTTACGCCCTGAAGCGTCAAGGAAGAACTCTATACGGCTTCGGCGGTTAAACATAAAGACAATTTTCTTATATACAAACGGCCCTTTTCAGGGCCACAAATTTTCAAACATTGGAGTTTTCTTAATACAGCAATTATTAAACCTTTAATTTAAAAAATGATCGAAAATAAAGTGTTCTATGCTACAGATATTTGTTTTATATTTTATATATATTTTATTTATATATTTCTATGTGTCAGTAAAGAATTTGATATAATTTTAGGAAAATTATATTTATTTGTAGAATTTAATAACTGGCAAGATATTTATAAGGAAAAAAACAAATTTTTTTAGAAAAAGGACCATTCTAAGAACCTTTTCGAAAATATAAACGAATAAGATTATAAATATAAAAATCTAACTTTTTATATATATTATATATACTGAAGCACTAAATTTTTTACTTTTTGACATGTCTGATAGACTGATAATGTTATTAATTTATGATCTTAACAAGATCTTTCTATATGCATCCTACATGATCTTTCTACAAATTATTTAAAATATTTTTTAAAAAATGGTTATATATCTTTTCATGCAATTTGATTACAATTTTCTATAATTACAACTGCTATAATCGAAAAAGAACCTTATGAGAAATAAGAAAGTTTCAAAGAAACCCAAGCTGTTTTGTTCCTTATACTTCAATATGATTAATGAGATGATCCAACTATACAAATCATAAGAGCTCCTCATCCGTGCAAACAAGTATATCAAAAAGTATATCATGAAACTTTAACTTCTAAAGATAATAAAAAATTAAAAGAAAATTATACATTATATATATTATATGCTACGTACATATATATATTATTTATATATTTCTATATTTGTCAGTAAAGAATTTGATATAATTTTAGGAAAATTGTCATATATTTATTTGCAGAATTTAATAACTGGCAAGATACTTATAAGGAAAAAAACAAATTATTTTTTAGAAAAAGCACAGTTCTAAGAACCTAAGCACTATAAATTTTTTACTTTTTTACATATCTGATAGACTGATTTTCTAATAATCTGTAAGCTACTTAATCATTAAATTCCAATCTATCTAAAGTTATTACTTTTAAATATGTATGCAGTAATAAAAAATAAAATATTGTCTACTGACTCTTACAATTAGATCGCTACATTTAAGATATTGAAATAATATCGAATTATATATATATTCGCGAACTTAATTTTGTAACGCGTTCTTGTGTTAATAAATGAGGGTTTAAGAAATACAAATCATTATTAATTTATCGTAATATTAAATTGAATAAAAGAAAACATCAAAAACTTAATATAACAGACAAAAGATTTTAGATTTCGAATATGATTTTATTTAAACTGATATATATAAAAATCAAACATTCAAGGTTATATGGAAAATAAAGGTATACAAAATTTCATCATGTTGTCAGTATAAATATTACTTCATCATTGCGAAAATAATAAATTAAATTTTTATAATTTATTTTATAGTGTACTTTATGTTATATGAAATATTATGAGTCGAAATACATGTATATAAAATATTTAAGCAAAACGAAAGACTTCCATACGTCTTAGATAAATGTTGGCCCTGAAAAGGGCCGATGTAATGCGATGTTAAATGTTGTTTTGATTTACTTGGAACTGGTATATTTGGTTACTGCTTTAGTTCCCTCACTGACTGCGTGTTTTGCCAATTCTCCGGGTAAGAGAAGCCTCACTGCAGTTTGTATCTCACGAGAAGTGATCGTCGATCTCTTGTTGTAATGCGCCAATCTTGACGCTTCGGCAGCGATTCTTTCAAACACATCGTTAACAAAGCTGTTCATGATACTCATAGCTTTGCTGGAGATTCCGGTGTCAGGGTGCACTTGCTTCAATACCTTGTAGATGTAAATGGCATAGCTCTCCTTCCTCTTCTTCCTCTTTTTCTTATCCGTCTTACTAATGTTCTTCTGAGCCTTGCCTGCTTTCTTCACAGCTTTTCCACTTGCTTTCGGCGGCATGATGAGCGACGAGTTCTTCAATGTACGAGTACGAGATGTGTATCGAACGAAGTCAGAGCGTCAATTGATCGTCGTCGACTAGGCGCGCTCATTTTATACGTTTCGGAGGGAGCGACGCTCCACCAATCACGTTTCGCGGCTGCCAGACCGAGCTTATGCGGTGCTACAGTAACAGCTGTCACACGCTTTCTACGTTGAATCGAAGCAAACTATGGAACTTATTGCTCGCAAACAGAACATTATACCATGATGCTTTATATTTTTATAACAATAAATGAATCTAACGATCTAGTATAGTTCTCCTCAACACAATAGAGTATATTAAAAATATATCTGATTTGCATTAGAATTTCACGTTAGATTGTAGATCTTGGAATAAATTGTTGATGTTGATGAATTAATATTATGCAATTTAGGTAAATAATTAAGTTAAATGCGCGCGTACTTTTTTATAAAACTTCTTTCTTATAGATTATTATTTTGTTTAACATGTGTTTAAAACAGATCTCTCGATAAAATTCAAAATGTAAATATTTAAAAGATTATATGATATATTTATATGAAACGCAGCATATATACAATTTTTAATATTTTTGTTAATGCTGATATATTTTTATTCTCTGAAGCATGTTTTTGAAGATTTTAAAATATCTCGTCTAAAATTATGCAGATAGCACAGAATATCTGTGTATTTTTGTTATAGTTACATGTTACAATGTAACAGTCGAACAGTGGAAGGAATCTTTTTCTTTTTCCAATGCCATTTCGTGATATACTATGACAAGACTTGGGACGGCTTCGCATAATTTTGTAACTTCGTCCAAATAATTTTCGCATATAATTATGTGCAATAATATAATATATAATAATATATAATGGGGAAGAAGAAGGAGGCTATGAGTAGAGATTAGGGACAGGTATGGATAAGAAATAAGGGGTAGGTAATAAGTGATAAAATGTAAAAATGTAAAATGGAAAGGTAAATTGTTAAATGTTAAATGTTAAATACAAAATGTTATTGGAAATGTAAAGTTTAAAGCAGCATCTGCTAAGCGGTAGAAGATAAATCTGTATAGGAGAAATTAAGTATCTAAGGAAATTTGTAAACTTGTTAATATGTAAATAAGTATGTATGTACGTATGTATAAATAAGAGAATAAATAAGTATTATAAACTAAGGGGATATGAAAGAATAAGTAAAGTATAAGTAGAGTAGTTGGTGTAGATAGAAATAGGTTTGAATGGATGAAAGAGAGAGAGGTATGCGTGAGGTTAAGGCATTATTGTAAACCAAGTCCCACTTCTTGACTGTAAGTTTTGAAGTGAATAAAATATATATATAAACAAATCTCATGATAAGATGTAATCTATGTTAAGAGAAGACTTAAAAAATATTTGTGTTTTTATACACTATAATCTAAATTATTTGCTACTTCTCAATACTTTTCATTTATTACTTTATTATCTTAGCAAAAATTTGTCAATATCTTTACAATGAGATTATTAAAATTATGGAATGTTTAGAGAAATAATTACATAATATCACGTAATACTCGTAATACTCTTAAATCTCAGATGTTTTGCTATTAGAAAATAATTTATACTTTATTATCTTAACATTTGTAAAATAAAACTATCACATAGACATAGGGTTTAAAAAGATTAATAAATAAAAATATAGTATTATTCGCGATGTAAATTTTAAGTACATTTTGTAACAAAGCTACTAAATATCAAAAGTAATTGTATAATACTTGTGTACGAAGTTTCAATTTATAAATCATTTCCGTAAATTTACGTTAAAGTTAACATTTAATTATATTTCAAATAATTTATTGTATCGTTTTGCTTGTCTTCAAAAATAGAAAATTAAGATAAATATAAAATCTCGACATTTGAATATAGATAAATCCTGTATATTTTAGTGTGCAACTACTGATGAAATACATAAAATTATAAATATATACATACACACAGAATCACTATAGTTAATCGTTAAAATTTTCACTATGCAAATAGAAATATTGAGACTCATCGTAAGTTATTTCTGTATGTATTGTATAAATGTATTGTGATATGATAAAATTATGCATTTTGAAATTTGCCCTGTCATCTTAATCACTTAAAATTTAGTGTGTAATAATGTCTAAACGTTTTACATTATACAATGAAACATGTAAACTTAATATGATCACGTATTTAAAATGCGTAAAGAGAAAACTTAATAAAAAAATGATACATTTATTAATGAAATATTTGTTATGATGCTAAACGAAATAATTCCAGTTATAAAATTTTGTGGCCCTGAAAAGGGCCATTTGGATGATGGATATCGGATTACGATTATGCTTTTTTCTCAGTTTTCTTAGGCAGCAGCACAGCTTGGATGTTAGGCAGTACGCCACCTTGAGCGATGGTCACACCGGATAACAATTTGTTCAGCTCCTCGTCATTGCGGATGGCAAGTTGCAAATGACGAGGGATGATTCTCGTCTTCTTGTTATCACGGGCGGCGTTTCCAGCCAACTCCAATACTTCAGCGGCAAGATATTCCATTACTGCAGCCAGGTAAACCGGAGCACCGGCACCAACGCGTTCAGCGTAATTTCCTTTCCTCAACAAACGATGAATACGACCAACGGGAAACTGTAATCCCGCTCTGTTGGAGCGAGACTTCGCCTTTCCCTTTACTTTGCCACCTTTTCCACGACCAGACATGTTGCTAAATCAGCGAATACAGCGATATCTCAAGTTCGAAGAGCAGGAGATTTGTGACGCTCTGTCTCTCCGCGCTGGCGTTTTTATACTCCATCGGGAGAGCGCGCCGCCACCAATAGGAGCGCGCGGTGGCCATCCGGCGTTCTGATTGGTGCGCTGCAGCTCCCGTGCCTAGGTATATATACGATAGCTCGGCGTTGCACTCCACATTATTGCCGTGAGCATCGAGGACGCTGCATCGAGGACGCTGCATCGTGGTTTAGTCTGCAAGTAGTCTCGATTTGACAAGAGACGAGAATGCCTCCTAAAGCGAGTGGTAAGGCTGTTAAGAAGGCCGGCAAGGCTCAGAAGAACATTAGCAAGACCGATAAAAAGAAGAAAAGGAAGAGGAAGGAAAGCTACGCCATTTACATCTACAAAGTACTGAAGCAAGTACATCCAGACACTGGAATTTCAAGCAAAGCCATGAGCATTATGAACAGCTTTGTAAACGATGTATTCGAAAGAATCGCCGCGGAGGCATCGAGATTGGCGCATTACAATAAGCGCTCGACTATCACCTCCCGCGAGATACAAACTGCTGTGAGGCTTCTGTTGCCGGGTGAATTGGCTAAGCACGCAGTCAGTGAGGGCACAAAGGCAGTGACCAAGTATACCAGCTCCAAATAAATTGCCATTTATCTAGAGTACACAAATAACGGCCCTTTTCAGGGCCAACAGAAATATTCAACGTTGACTCTCGTAGGTCTTGCAATGAAATTACGATATTACATTCGTCAATTATATACAAAAAATTTATCTATTGCTATAATGTAAAAGCTAATTTGTATATATGCATCAAAATTTTATAGTTAAATGCGACCTTTCAAATCTACCTTATTTGTTCAAAGTTTAGTTAAGAATAATCAAGTTAATGCATTTTGTGTGAATTTGTGTTTTTAAATATCAAAAATATTAATAGAAAAATTCCTTAGGAATATCTTAGCATGATCTAAACGAATAAAGAAAATGCCTTGAATATTAACATTCTTTTCGGTAGCACAGTTGCATTAATATATAATGTATTCTTCCATTATAATAATGTTGAAAAGAATAACAATATTGTAGAATAAAATAATTGTATCGAGTAGTTTTCGAAAAACTTGAAATATATACTTTATGTACATATATACGTGTATATTAGCATATGCACGGTTTATATATGTAGTACAATATATTGATCAATTTTTAAAATCAAATATATTTTTATATTATATATTTATTAAATGCCATTGTTATGATTGTTGAACATGTGTGTTTATTCATTTTTAAATATATATAAAAAGTATCACAAATTTATAGATGGTAATTCTTTCTTTGATAGAAACATGAAATAAAATTATAAAGATAAAATTAATAAACTAACACAACTGCAGTATATATTTTTATTCGTAAGGTAGAATAAATTTAAATTCGTAAATTAGAAGATGCTTAAAATGTGATATATTATTGGAGTTTGGTTTATCTAGCTATATATTATTTATCTTAAAACATATTTTTTGGATGATAAATAAACTTGCGTGAGTATAATTTTACGTATTTACAAAATTTTTGAAATAAAAATTAAAAAAAAAATAATTTTAATACCACGTGTAGCATAACACGAAAACTGAATGATAAAAAGTTACTGCAGTGTTTTATCTTAGAAAATGTCTTCCATATTTCGATCGATGCATTTAATTAATCGATTATATAATGCGACAAAGAATAATAATATTGCATAAGTTCGCTCTACGCAGGCAAGTGTCTCGATTTTCATTATTACAATTGAATGTTTTAATATTTTAATTCAATTGATGTTTTACGTTTTTGTTTTTTTTAATCTTTCAGTTCGATTATTTCTCATCCTAACCTATTAAAAATTGTCAAGTGTACAAATTCAAGTCACAGCATGGCAACAGATACAACATTTTTGTCAGAAGCCAAATCTGATTTGAACGATATCTTTCGTTCTGCCGTGAAAGCGGTATCACCGAACGAGATTATCAAGAAGAGAGTGAAACTACGAAATAATACTTTGTACATTGATGAAAAGAGTTTTTTGCTTCGAGAGAATGTTTATCTGATTGGATTTGGTAAAGCAGTTATGGGAATGGCAATAGAACTCGAGAAAATATTCGGTAATGTCTTGAAGAAAGGTATCGTTAGTATTCCAAGTATATCAAAGGATGCCATATGGACGTCTGAAGATAAATCTGGCTTTCCTAAGTTACACGATAGTGTGATAGATTTTCGTGAAGGTGGTATCAATAATCAACCTGACAGCAGATCATTGGACACTACGCACGATATTATAGATCTGGTTGAAAAATTGACAGAAGCGGATACTCTGATAGTATTGGTATCAGGTGGAGGTTCTGCTTTGCTGTATATGCCGAGGCCTGTTCTTGATCAGGAAGACAAGTTGGAGCTCTGTAAGAAACTTCAAAATGCAGGTGCTGATATTAAAGAGCTTAATACGGTAAGAAAAAAGTTGTCTTTAGTAAAGGGTGGCGGTTTGGCACGAATGGCGTATCCTGCATCCATTATTACATTGATATTATCCGATATTGTTGGTGATCCTGTAGACTTAATTGCTAGCGGTCCTACTGTTTATAGCTCAAAAGCACCTGACAACGTTATTACTATATTAAAAAAATATAACTTATATCAATCACTAGAAGGTAATCTAAAGACAGTTATAACATCCAAGGAAAGATTTAATGACAAACCACTGTTGAGTCCAGCTAAACAATTTAAGCACGTGACAAATATAATTTTAGGAAACAATGCAATGGCTCTTGAAACTGCAAGCTTTGAAGCATCACGTAAAAAGTTGTGTCCAATAATATTAAGGAACGACATTACAGGAAATGTACAAGATGTTAGTTTAGCATATGTTGATATAACAAGCTTAATATGTCTTGTTTTGTTGAAGGAGTTAAAGAAAGAAGAATTTTATGACAGAATGCGGACCATGCCAATACTTTCATTATCTATTGATAAGATAGATGAAATCTTTCATAAAATCACTAGCAATTTTAGCGGTATAGTTTTAATTGGAGGAGGAGAACCTACAGTTGTAGTAACTGGTCAAGGAAAAGGCGGTAGGAATCAAGAGTTAGCTTTACGTTTCTCATTAGATTGGTTAGCAAAAATTAAAAGTTATCCGCGACTCGTTGAATACGATGTAATAATGCTTAGCGCAGGTACCGATGGTCAAGATGGTCCTACTGATGCAGCAGGTGCATTTGGTTACGCTTCCATTGCTCCTTTAATGCATGATATGTATGCAAAAATTAAGTCTAGAGCTACTAAAAAAGTTACGCGAACTTTACCTGAACAGGAAATAAAAGACATATCAGATGAAAAATCTAGTAACGCAACAAAAGATTCTGTTTCT
Source organism: Prenolepis imparis (assembly GCF_030444845.1). NCBI lineage: Eukaryota > Metazoa > Arthropoda > Insecta > Hymenoptera > Formicidae > Prenolepis > Prenolepis imparis. The sequence continues at coordinate 13,013,361 of NW_028141166.1, forward strand.
ACTCAAGAACATATTAATGAACATATTGATTGCTTGGTATTAACAACAATGGAAGTGGAACGTATGTTACCTGAAAATATTTTAAAAGAAAATGATACGTATAATTTTTACTCGCGTTTTAAAAAGGGTGCAGACTTAATCAAGACAGGAATCACTGGGACAAATGTTATGGATTTACATTTTATTTATATTAAACAACGTTCGTGTAGATGTGAAATTGATTTCTCTGACAAATCAACATATGAAGAGGATATTTTAGACATACATGATTTACATATTGACATATCGACTATCGAAAAGTACAAGGCTATATGTGCTTCGTTAAAATTGGGCAAAGAGAAACTTTTACAGCCTCTATTTTTAACTACTAAAGAAAAAGAATCACTTCTTAATATAAAGATCATTGACGAAAATTTTAAAGATCCGTGTTGCAATAAAATGCGTAAACTTGATTAAGTAAACAAATTTATAAAGAATATGAAACATTTTATATTATATTATTTCATCTGTTAACTGTGTTGCATATAAAATAACTTGCATGTTCAACAATATCTTTCTGGAGAGAATAAATTTACATTTTGATATAAATGCAGAAATTTTTTAACTATACATAGGATACTTCAATTATATTTGTATGTCACAAAGGCACTGCTTAAAAATAAATCTTTTAAATTATAACATTTTTTGCATTACACATACAATATACATATTAATTATAATTGAAGAGATGTGATAATATATTTTTTACATGTGCATACACACACACACACACGCGCACCGCGCGCGCTTAACACACATTCGTGTATATATATTTCTATTTCTATATATTTTATAATTATAGAGCTTTTGTATGTATGTATATTTTTCTCACTTATAATAAAAGAGAAATATAAAACTAATATTTCGTAAAGATATATATATTTACAAAATAACATTTATATAGTTAGGCAATGCAGCTTTGGTTTATTAAAGATTTTTTATCTAAAAATCTATTTCTACTTTATAGATATATCTTGTTTTTTTTGCAGTTAATTATTTTAGTATAGAATTATTTTGACAAATATTTTTAAAAAATTTTTTAATTTCTTAAAAAGAGTTGCAAGATAAACAGAAGAAAAGTTATAAAAATTACTGTCAATTTTTTATGTCTACATTATCTTAAATTAAATAATTAAACAATTGAAATTTTCTTTAATAACACATTTATGAATTATACTACAAAATGATAAAATTGTGTGAGATTATATACTTATTTGTACATTATAATATAATTCTTAGTCATTAGTTTAAGATTTATTGCAAATAATGAAAAGCTTGTTAATTGTTAGCTTTTTGCGTATTCGAAGATTGTGGAGTTAATAAAATTAATGTTGGGAGAAATTGCTAAAATTTATCCAAAGAAATTTTTAAAGAAGAATATTTAAATAAATTAGTCTTTAAATATATCTAGTAATACATATGAAAAAATTCACTACATTTTTAGCCAGAGATACCTTACTAATCGAGAGAATTATCTCATATGTTAAAGATCCCAACTAAATAAATGATGTTTGACTAGCATATCACGAACCCCGTCTTTTAAAGGCTGCGATTGTTCCTTTTTGGGCGGTAGTTCCCAGTCGGGGTTCAAGTTAAATGCAAATTGGCTTAGTATTCTTAATTCACATTTGATTTGTACCCAACCTGGACTATTTATGAAACTCCATGGATGATACCTAAATAACAGAGTATAACACAGACAAATATTAGATTTATACATAAATTTTAACACAAAGAGTATGTGTGTGTTTTTACACTTACCATTTTTGTACTATTTCTACGCAGGAACATAAGACCTCTAACCATAAATGAAGTACTTGTTCGTTTAATCCAAGACAGATGAGAGAGCGTAATTTTACATCCATCTGAGCATGTGCGTTATCATGTGTTAGATTTACAGATTGAACGCAACGATATAATAACTGAAACAATTATTTTATTACTTGTTGAATATATATATGAGAGAGAGAAAGAAGAATAATAATGCAATACAATATAAATAATCTATAGTACCTCTTCTGGCGTCAGAACTTTACCATCTTCGTCCAATCTGTATGTTTTGCACAATACTAATCGACTGTAAACAGAATTGAAATCTTTCTCCACTTCCCTATTAGAAGCCTCTTCTATAAATAGCCATGGATGACATGGTCCGCCCAAAAATGACGGTCTCTTCATTCCATGCTCTAATACTGCTTTCACGGTGGGACACAATGTACCTCTTACTAAATCGGTAACAGCTTCGCTAACTGCATCATCTCCGGCGCATGTATATTGTTTACTTCGTTCATCTAGCAATTCTACAAATTTTGCAGGAAACCATCCTAAAATGTGTCGTCAGATTATGTGTGTGTGCTTAATATAAAATAAATACTATAAGATTTCTTCTAGACATATATTACCTCTCAGTCCATTGAGTTCTCCTACCCAACAATGTTCATCTTTTTGACTAATTATTGTAATTATATCGTTCTTTCGAAAACCGAGCTCATCATCATCGTGTCTCTCGAAATCTGTAACATAATCAATTGTAAAATAGTTTCAACTGTCTCGAAATTTTACTAAATAAATTCTTTAAACTAATAGCAACAATAGAAAAAGTATTTGAACCTAGTAAAGCTTTGGCTCTTCTCTTTCGCGTTCGTGATACGTTGACATAATTATCATGATCTTTTGCGTGACTTTCCATAGTATAATCTGCTATGAGAACAATATTATTTAATTTTGGATCCACATTTATGAAATGTCTCGCAACTTGTAAAACAGCTTCCCTTAAATCGACTAGAATTTCTGAAAGTTTCATATTCATATTAAGTTGGATAGTGCAATAATTTTCTTGAAGAATTGAGAAATCTATACTATGTATATGTACCCGTTTGACGAATATTTTTAGACTTTGCATCATCTTCACCATCATCATTGCCAAACAAAATTGTTTGTAACATTGATTTACTTCGCTTCATTTGACGTCTACATAAGCAAAAGACATATATGAAAAAATAGAGATTCAATTTAAATTATCGTGATTATTAAATTAAGATTAATAATAATAATAATGATAGACATATTTTTCATTACCTATTCAAATGTTGTTTCGGTAAATTTGGTACTGCATCTGGATTCCCTACTAGTCCACCTTGATCAGCCATTAAATATGCTAAATGACGACGTCTATGAGTTTCAACTAATACATCTGTTAGTGACCCACTAATTTCTAATGATACCTGAAATATGTATTAAACAGATATTAAAACAATGTTGAAACTTTGTTATAACATAAGTAAAATTATATCAAGAAAAACATACATTAAATAATTGGTCCACATCATCAATATCACCTGGTATGTCTGAGAGAGCGTTAAATATTTGTGCAGAGTTCTCCAATTGTTTTAAATCATTTTCTGAAAAAATATTTAATAACAATAAGCGTGTGCAATTATATATGAAAGGATATATCAGTATAAATAATCAGTATAATAAATACCTTTTATTTTCAACATTCCAAGTGTGATTTGAAATAAAACTATAGATCCATCGAAAAGAAACATATCCCATATTCGCAATAATATTTTCATGTGTACAACTGATGCAAATAAAGTCAAAAACCAGTGCAGAGATATGAGACTTAATTCTATGTCATGTACTGCCAAAACATGATCTATATCAGGAAGATAATTAGTTACTAATGTGCGAAGCACTTTTTGGTCAGCTTGAATACCTGTGTAAAAAATAATTAGAATTTAACATTATATAATTGACAATATAAACTTTTTTGCGACTTTAAATATAACATCAACAGAGAATGTATTTACCCAACAATGTTGAAGAGTAATAAGAAGCTGGTAACAAATCTTCTACTATTGTTGCCATCATCCAAAATGCATCCTCCTCTTCCAAGAGCAATAATAATGATGCCGCCATTGTACCTGTGCCCTGGCAGTAACTTGATGCAACAGGAAAACAAAATTATATGTTAGTATATTTATGTTAACTTAATGAGATAAACTTAAAATTGCACGTTTGCATCTTTCCATACCCAATATCGGGATATAGCCAAGCTAAGGCACGCATAACACGCCTTAAACGGGGTATACCGGTACTATGGAGATGACTGAAACATGCATTGGCTGGCATAATGCGAAGGAGATCTTTCTCTATTTGTTTATTGGTCATTAAAGCATCATTACTTGAGGCTTTTACTATATCTTTGTAGAATATTTCCGACGTTTCCGACGAACATTTTTTCTGGAGTGCTCCTGTAATTAAAAATATATTTTTATAATTTACAGTCTAATTTATATTCATTTGTTGTTTTGTACCTGACATGCGCATCCAAATTTGAGGTCTCAGAGAATGAGGTATCCCACGCCGAACCATTTCACGCAATTTATCCGTGCGAGGTAGTCTTAGATCCATATTTTGCCAAGAGAGTTCTGCTATTTCTTTGTTATGGCTAAATTCTAAGAGAGCAACCCATTGCAATCTGAAAAGTTAAATTAATAATGTATTTTGATTATATTCTCTATTTCTATATATATATATTTCATACATATAACTATAAACATTTATAAATTTGTCTATTTTATATTAAATACAGGAAAAGCTTATAATTAACCTGTGTTGAGGATCTTCAACAAATGGTATTCCCAATAATTTCTTCGAACTCTGCTCAGGACCATCTTCCTCCTCCACACGAAAACCAAATTCGTCAAATCTAAATTTTACAGTTAAGAAACAGTTATAATTACTATATATTCTGTAATATTACATTTTCTAATTGCATATTTTCTAAATATAATAATTTTTATTGTGTGCAAAATAATAAAATAATAAATCTTTATATAATGTATATTTAAAACAGAAACTCCAGAGAGTATATTTTTGTATATTATTCGAGATGTATATAAACCTTACCTGTATTCAGGTTGTGAATTTGGATCATCAGGTTGATTCAATTTAGCCAAGATGTCTTGTGGCCACATAGATGAAGTTAATGCTGAAAAAGAACCACCTGGTGCTGGCGACAGAGTTTCGCCACATAAACCTCCAATCTCCACTTCAACTTCATCTTCAGAGACAGCTGTTTCTAACTTTTTCTAAAATACCCAAATGGTAAATTGCATTAAAAATATTTAGGTAAACAGTTGAATTTACTCTTCATTAATATAAGTTGAAATCTTTAAAAATAATTTTGATAATATTTCTTTAACTTTCTACTGTCTTCAAGTCACACATTGATTTTATTGTTGCTTCATTATTTCTTCTTTAAATGTATTTGTTTAATTGTCAATCTATTATAACTTTGAAATTACAGGAACCTATTTCTGGACTTGATAGTCACTTGGTGTGTTCCTTATTTTAGTTAATTTATATCTATATATTCATATATTCATATAGATATAAATTAACTAAAATAAGGAACACACCAAGTGACTATCATTTGATTCATAAGTTTTTCTCTCTCTTTATAAACTGATAAAAAATAATTTGTATAATAAAGTTATTAGAATTGATATATACTATAAACTTATCGAATACTCACGTTATGCTCCTTTTTCCCGACATAACCATCGTGATCGCGAACATTAAAGAACGACTTGGCCAGATCCATCGTGTCGATCTCGTAGTATCTCGTAGTATCTCGTTTATTAGCGCGTCAAATCTTCATTGACACTTGGCAGCTGTCAAAGTGTATGGACATGAATGCCTGGAGCACGATTTTTTGTTGTACCTCCAGCTTAAGATATCCGATGTTTTTGACAGTGTCAACTAATAATTCCACGAGAAACACCGGCGTGACCGCTTTCTCTGGAGATACTCTCTATCTATATAATTACATTTCGTCTCAATTTCGCTATCAAACACTCTAGTACACCGAGGTACTAAATAATGGCTAAAAGTGCTAAAACTAGAAAAGAAGAGAAAGAGAGAGAGAGAGAGAGAGAGAAAGAGAAGGAAAGATCCCGTTATCTTCTACGCACATAATCTTCGAGAAACGTCAGCAGGGGGCAGCACCTGTCAAAAGCGAGAGATGCGCCGTGCGAGAAAACATGGCGTAAAGTGAGCGTGTTGCTCGTGTGTCAGTGATTTCGGTAAGAGGTCAGTTCCTGAATCTCGGTGTCGGTGTAAAAATCGCGAGCGAGTTCCAGCGGAATTTATCGTTTTAGATAGCCGTAGTTAGAGGACGGATTATCGTCGAGTGGAAATTGCGGAATTGGTCGGAGAGACACGCCGGGAGACACTCGCAGGAGAGAGCAGTCCCGATTCAGTAGGTAGTCTCTCTTGGCCTGTCATCGAGGGATACTCTCGTTCTGCCGGCCGCCCAGCCATTTCACAGAGATTCCACCTCGCCAGCCATCCAGCGCCCCGCGGTAATGTCCGTTTCGAATCCGAATAATCCGCGAGCATTTCGCGATTTCGCGCGCGCGAAACCGCGGCCGGAAAACCTCTGGTCTGGCTGGCCTAATAAGCTTCTCCTGGCACGACCACGCATTCCGATCCTCTGAGTGCTTGTGCACCGTCTCGGACGTTTTAACGTTGATACGTTGTTATTATACTCCTAAGTAGTTATTTGTACATTTTTACATAACGCCCGCGTAATGACACACATAACGCGCACGTAATCGCAACGCAATCGGATCCAGGAGATTTTCGACAACATTTCTCTCTGTTATAAAAAGTTCCAAATATTGACTTATTCAAAATATTACTCTTTTGTGTCTTCTTGTTTCTTTCTATGCGAATATGTATTATACTGAAGCTTTATAACAGACTTGAGCGCTAACTGCAAGTAACAATCTTATTCTGCAAGAGTTAAATAGTTAGAATTTTTTTCTTTTCAATTAAGTTCTATGCTACTTTTGATTATTATTTATCAAGTTATGTTTATTGCATTACATAAAATTCATTGTATTTCATAAAGTTACAGTTGCGAGAGATTAAGAGCATACTACAAAAATATGAACAAATTGTAGAAAACACTATGAATAGTAGAAAATTGTTTATTTTTTAATCAAGTTAATTTGCTTCGAGCAGTCCATATTTCTCATGATAATTTGTCTTAATCAGTTCTTTGAATTATGTGATTTTAATTTTTTAGATTGGATAAGTTTTAATTAGGAACAAGCATGCTTTTCTATTAAAATATACATCAGTAATAAACTAGTACAATAAAGATTAATAAAGTTTTAATAATGGAAATCTGCTTAATTTATATACACACATATACATATTCTGTATAAAATATATATTTTAAGTAGACAAAGAATTAATATACTTTGTATCATTTATCTGTACACACACATTTAGATTATAATTTTCTAAAAACTACTACACTTTATAGTGAATAGAAAATTGAAAAAAAGGAAGAGATAATATATTTTTATCTTATATAAAGATATGATAAAAATGTGTATATGTGGCTGTTCACATATTTATGTAATAATTACATAGATATACACAAAATATATATAAATTTGTGTAGAATATAATTTAGATGACAATTATAACATGTGATTAGAGTAGTTAATTAATTTTTATTGAATTATAAAAAGGTTAATTATTAAAATTATTTTTTAACTCTGTATGTCACAGTTATAAAAAAGAAAAATTATAAAACAGGGAAGCACAGGGAGACAGAAAGAGAGACGGGTTGTGATCTCAGGAAAGAGAGCCATTTCACAAGCTTGGTTTAGACATTCTAAATATAGCTGGAGGCTCTATAGGCTTTCCGTACTGTGTCATGCCGTGCAGAACAGCATCCTGCTGTGTTGCGTAGATCTTGCTCATTTTCCACCGTCAGTATGGCATTATGCCAATTTTTGTCTGCTTGAGAGTATCTGTGATAAGCTTTTAATAATCACTTTTTGAAAATCTGTCACTCTTATTAATAAAAGAGAAACTATGCTTGAAGGAGAGATGCTGCTTTTTGCTCTATATATAATATAATATTTTTTCGTTGAAAGATCTTTAATGATTTTAATGGAATTTTTAAAGAAAAAATTTTAATGGATTAAATATAAATCGACATTGTATATACGAAATATTTGCAACTAAACTGTAAAATAAATTATAGTAGTAGATTTTTCTTAAAAAGTTTTTTGCCTCAAAAATATCTTGATAGTTTTAAAAATGGGTTTGATATAATTGAGTTGATATAGTTGATATTGATATAATAGTTTTACCCTAAAAATTATTATAATAAATATTTGATTTGATAAAATACATTTATGCATTTATGTCATTTTGTTTACAGATCATGGTTTGCAGAGCCGATGAAAAGACTCAAATATGTGTGGTCCAATTCAATTTACCTTACGAGGTTAATCAGAAATCTTGCACTAGTGACAAGTTTTCCTTATATGTATCTACATGCGTGAAAGATCTTTACAATTATATTGAAGAACATTATCATATGCAACCAGATAGCTTTAGATTAATTTTATGCACATCAACATGCAAAATGGTTATTAACTTTTTAAATACATAATGATATATATATATATATATATATATACACACAAACGTATAAATATACATATATAATACTAATGTAATGTCTTATGTGTAATATTAGATCAATTTGGATGATGTGAAAGACAAGACAATGGAGGAAATTGGAGTAGATTTCTCGATTGATCCAACTTCAGCTGGATTAAAAAATACTCTATTTGTTCTTGATCCGCAACGACCTTTTGTTGTTGATGAAACACTACTAAAAAAAAAGGAATACAGTCTGCCAACGTACAATCTCGCAGGTGCGCCAGCTCTTCAGCTACATGTATGGGGAAAAGAGGATATTGTTAGAGAAGATGCGAGGGAAGATGTTAGAGATGGTAAAGAGGAAGTTGACTTTAGAAGTTTCATTAAGACTGAGACAAGTATGTAATATATATATATGTATATATATATATATATATGTGTGTGTGTGTATATATATATATATATATATACACACACATAAATTTAAAATTATTCTAATATAAATTCGTAAAGATTAACACATATTTATTTTCTCGTTAAAATAATATATTTGGATGATTAATATTTCATAAATTCTTTAAGGCTATGTTGGTTTAGTCAATCAAGCAATGACCTGCTATTTGAATAGTCTTCTTCAAGCATTATATATGACGCCAGAATTTCGTAATGCACTGTATAATTGGGAATATGTAGATGGTTCAGAAAAAGATGAAGCCTTAAGCATACCATATCAATTACAGAAATTATTTCTCAATTTACAGGTATAATATATATTTGGAATATATAAATACTTACTATTACACTACTAAACTTACTGCAATTTTTTTATTTTTAATTAAATTTGCATGTTTTCAATATGCATAACACAATTATATTTTTTTTAACAGACATCTACAAAATCTGCAGTAGAAACTACATCCTTAACTAAAAGTTTTGGATGGGATTCTACCGAAGCATGGCAACAGCATGATATTCAAGAGCTTTGTAGAGTTATGTTTGATGCATTGGAGCAGAAATTTAAAAATACAGAACAAGCGGATCTGATCAACAGACTTTATGAAGGTACAAAATATCATTATGTGTGAGTTGGACAAAATCTCTAATTTGCCTTCTATGTTGTTAGGAAAGATGATTGATTATGTTAAATGTCTCGAGTGTGGAACAGAGAAATCAAGAGAAGATACATTTCTCGATATCCCATTGCCAGTTAGACCATTCGGCAGCAACATTGCATATAATAGTGTGGTAATATATCATATAGTGAAATTTGAAATATCATTTTTATATTTCTATATAAGAAAAAAGCTTTCTTTTGTAGGAAGAAGCAATCAGAGCGTTTGTTCAATATGAAACATTGGAAGGAACTAATCAGTATCATTGTGAAAAGTGCAACAAAAAATGCGATGCGCATAAAGGATTGAAGTTTACAAAGTTTCCGTACCTATTAACTTTACACCTCAAGCGATTTGACTTCGATTACAAAACTTTTCATAGAATCAAGCTTAATGATAAGTATGTAAATTGTATGCAATATTATATTGATTTAGTGAAAATTCTGCTGTTTATTGTAAACTTGTATTAACTAAGCTATGCAATTGCAGAGTTACATTCCCAGATATATTAAATTTAAATTCCTTCATTTCGTCCACAACGAGTCAAGAATCCCCAGGTGGCGAGGAAGACATTGGCTTAGGTATCAAATGCGATGATAGCTCTACAACGGATAGCGGTACTTTAGACGACGATTGTGCACCATGCGACAACAGCCTTTCCAACAGTAATCATTCAGCCAATCATGATCAAGATGATGATGAAGGTATAATATTAGGATATTGTCATTTATAGAAACAATTTTCAGAATTATTAGAAGATGTATATGTCCACCTTCAGGTATTGATATGAGCAATGGACCATCGACATCGAGTTGTACTACGCATAATCATGAGAATGAAAAGAATCGAGGAACTTACATGCTAGGAAAAGGCCCATATATGTACGAACTGTTCTCAATCATGATTCACAGCGGCAGCGCGAGTGGAGGCCATTATTACGCTTATATAAAAGATTTTAGAACACAAGAATGGTTATGTTTTAATGACCAAAGTGTAACTCAGGTATGAAAATGGATTTTGTAAAAGTTTCGTTTGATTATTTGATGTCATTGATAATTTTTTTCCATAATTTTGATTATAATTTCAGATAACTCACGATGACATTCAAAAAACGTATGGTGGAGGACCATCAAGAGCGTATTATAGTGGCGCGTATAGCAGCAGCACAAACGCATATATGCTCATGTATAGGCAAATTGATCGTACTCGTAATACTTTGCCTATGCAAATCCAAGATTTTCCACGACATATTCAAGTATGTGATTAAAGTAAAAACTAGAATTTAAAGATAAATTTGAACAAATTGTGTAGATTGATTTGAGAAATTAGAGATAGGAACGTTTGAACATGTCAAATTAAAATGGTTTTTTTAATTTGAATGAAACCAATGGTCAAATTGTTTGATCAATTCGCAATTCAAGTCAGTTACAAGCAAAGAAATTATTTTTGGATATTGAATGCATAGTATCTGAAATTTTCATAGTATAATTTTTGGCAACAGTTTCTCTTATGAAATTCTCAGGGGGGAAATACTGTTATTTACTATTTCGTGTTCTCAAAACTATTTTTTTTACAAGTTATTGTTTTAATTGCAATTTAATCAATATTTTATTCCTTCAAGATTATTTAAAAGCATTTTATCATCTTATTTGTAGGAACTATTGAAGAAAATGAAAGAAAATGAAGATAATGATAGAAAAAATCGTGAGAAACAAATGTCCATACCTAGGTTGAAAATATACTGTCATCATCCGGTAGAGGGAAAATTGATGAATATCAAATTATACGTTATGTCCGACATTACGTGGGCCGAGGCAACAGAGAAAGCTTATAAGAAATTTGGCCTCGAAAATGTAGTGAGTCTAGATCAGTGCCGTTTAGTTAGTTACGAACATAATACCGATTTAATAGAATGCAGTTACGACGATCGAGAGCACGAATCTGTTGGAAGTATATGGCGTATTTCACGTCGATTCGATTTATTGTTAGAAATTCGTCGCAAAGATCAAAAGTTTGAAACATATTTACCAGGTGGTGAGTACACAATTGAATAGGTGTGCATAGCTAATTACGTTGTGAAAAAATTTTAAACTTTATTAACTTTTTTAACATTACATTTCAGGAGTTGCAACTAAAGTATTTGTCATAGATGTAGCCAGAGAGGAAGTAATTGGTGGTCCGATCGATATTCGAGGTTCTTTGTCGCAAAGTGTTAAAGAATATAAACAAATCGTAGGAAAAATTATTAATATGGATCCTAAGCAAATGAAAGTAATATTGCGAAAACATCCAGAAACTAGACTTGTGGAAAATGATGATAGTGATCTTCAAACTGAAGGATTTTATAATGCAAATAAAGTATTCATATCAACAATGTACGATATAGATAATAACAAATCTTTTCTAGAATCAACAGTATACAGAGTTATAGAGAATTTTAGATACGTTATTTCATTGCATGTCCAGTTACCAGATATCAGCAAAGGTAATTTATATATAACTTTTAAATAATTTTATATAATTTTTTTATTTATATATTTATAAAAATTTTCATTTTTTATACAGAAACATTGGAAGAGTTGAATATCCCGTTGTTAGATGATAAACATGAGGAAAAGGAGAAGCCTGTTAGCAATGGCTCACCTAAACTGTGCGTTGCCGAGTCGCATTGTGACCTCAATCTGAAATACAATGAAAATTCGAAAGGTTGTGCACGAAGTAACGAAGATACCACTATTCGAAATATAAGTCCTCAATTAGGGGAAGCTGAAGAGTGGAATACACCTGAACAGAGTAATAGCGAAGATAGTAGTCTTAGCGATAGTGATAAAACGTTAGTCGGCGATGCACCAGAGGGTGTCGACATTGAACCACAGTCGTGGCATATGCCATATAGGCCATATAGAGTAGTACATAGTAGTACATTTAGAGAGTACAAGATTTCAAAGCAATTCGAAATAGAAAATTGGGACATTGATGACGATTCTGAATATTATTTTAGAGCTACGCCTTATACAGATAGTACTCAACAAAAATGTACGTTCTCGAATTAAATCTTTCTCTTATTGTTAGTGATTATGATTGTCTCGATTTCTTTCAATTTAATTATTCTTTCTCTCTTTGTAGTACTTAAAGTATTAGTTGATAAAAGAATGAGATTAAGCACTTTGAAAAAAGATTTGGAACCGTTCGTAAGTGTACCTGTGGATTATTTCAAAATTTTTCGTTTATCGAATTCCGGTGAATCGGAATGTAGCTGTCTAACAGAACAGCTTAACTCGTACGAGGATGGTGAAAGACTTAACGTGAAACTCGGACGAGCCTTACGTAGCGGAGAATTCAAAGTAAAATTATATCAACTATTGGTCGACTCCACTGAGGTTTGATTCATTTTTTATTCATATTTTGTATACAAGTTTTATATTGATATTATTAGAGTTTTAATTGTAAATTAAAATTTTATTAGCCTTATAAATTTTTGTGCGAATGGATCGTCTCGAAAGATATGACGGTTGGGCAGGCGAAAAAAGAGATACTGGCAGAAATAAAGAGAAAATACGATATAGATATACCGTATGAAAAATGTCGGCTTAGAAAAAAATATTATAAGACAGCCGCAAAAGTATTCTTAAACGAACAGAAATTCGAAGATCTCCGATTTCACTCGCAATTTGAAATGATTGTTCAAGAATTACCAGATAAAGAGACAGTCACAGATACCAATCAGATTGTCTTGTTTGTCAGAAGGTGGTCACCAGCAAAAGTGCAACTAGAACCATTTCAAGAAATTGTCATGGATAACAAAATCATCGAAGAATTAAAAAAGAAGGTAAATCATGCAAAATTGCTTTTTACAAATGAACAAAAAGAAGCGTAAATTGTTTTTATAAGGATAAAAAGGAAGTACATGGATGTCATTTTTTTCTAGCTTTCCTTAATATCAGATATTCCAGAGGAGAATATAGATATAGCAAAGGGGAAAGGTCATTTTCCATGTGACAGTTCTGTGCTTCGAATTCAAAATGAACTTGATTGGAATGAACATCACGATGGTTTAGCTTTTAATTTTGAAGATGGTGCTGTTTTCTTATATAGGTATTTATGATATTTTTGGATATTATGATGTTAATGATTCTCTAACCTCACAGTTTTTAATTTTTTTAGGGATAATAGGGAAAAACCAAAACAATTAAATGCTGACGAGGTAATGGAAATCGCTTTTAAGGAAAACTCACGCTTAACGCCGCTTACTACTACTTCAAGTTACAGTCCACGTCGAGAGAGAGCACTTAAAATATATTTGGATACCGAATGATCTTTTATAGAGAAAGCGTCTCTTAAAAACAAATTGCTAAATAGGCAGGTGTGTGAACACACAACATTTGCACGTTTATATTTGTGAAATCGGCATGTCATCAAATATCAGGTATTTTGTGTTTCAATGAGTCTTCAGCATTTCAAAGCTTCCGCGTTTCTAAAAGTTTTCGGGTTTTCTTTGAACCTATTGAATTTTGAAGACTGTTTGGATTTATGAATTGTTATATGACAACACGTAATTCAGGATCTTCGTATCCACACCTGATTTCGAGATTTTTAGAATTTATATGAAGTGTAAAATATGTAGTATATCACCTGGTCTATTGAATCAATTTTTCATCTATAGAGTCAAAATTAAACAAATTTAGTTAGCCATAAAATTTCTAATAATATGGCAATAAGCTAATTTCTTGATCATGTTTGATGAAAATTCATGTATAAATTATTGACATCGATAACTTGTACTTCTGTTATTTTCATTATATTTTTATAAATTGATTTTTCTATATGGATAGAGAAATAACTTTTATATCTTTATATATCTTAAAACGTGCTAGACTTCTTTTATCTTTGTTGAAACAATTATACATATATCTAGTATTATTTAAAAATTGCACTGTATATAAAAAAAAACTTTCATATTAACAATACTTTTTTTGTCACTTTTTTGGTTTTCAGTAATAATTATAACATATTTTGATAGTATAAATTAAGCTTTTGAATGCTACTTGATGAAGCTACTTTATGAAGCTTTGTTTTACAAATCATGTTTTAATACAATGTGTATGATGACATTAATATAGCAATGTGTTATCAAATTACTTGTATATAATCAATCATGTTATAACAAATATGTTTGATAACTTTTTAATTAACTATTGTATATTTAACTGATCTACTCTTTTTAATTTATGAAAGTGTGAACTGCGTTTATTACTTCTAATGTTTTTCGCTTGAAAGTTTTGATTTTGAAATCTGCTTTTATATAATACTCGAATAATTTTTTTTCTCTTAAAGATGAAAATTGATTAACTGGACCAAGTGATAATTTAATAGTTTTACTTGTTGTATCTTTATTTATTTTGTTACCCTCTATTAATGTTTTATTTATCGCCTGAAATTAGACTTAAAATGTTGTTTGATTATTGTTTTTATAATCGCTGAACGAATGAAAAATATTGATATTGATGCTATCTTTTAGAAAGGTAGATAACAATAAAAGTAGTGAATTATACATTGATCTTTTTGTGAATAAGTTAATTGTAAGATTATGATATATATATATATCTCTCTTGATAGGATTGTAATTTGAAATTCTCCAATCATCAGCGATCAAATATTATTCTCTGTATAATACACTGAAATTATTTGTGTGAAACAAATTATATTTATAATTATTAACAATGAAATATTGAAATGCCTGAATATCGTTTAGATATACAATTACTTATTTTACAAACCTTTATCCTTATCCAGTCGTAACCAGAAATATATATGCAATACATTGAAAACGCGTTAAAAGTAATACAGACAAGATACATTAATAAAAACATTCAAAATCTTATCTCTACTATGATGTAAAATATGTTTATATTATTATATTATAGTATAAAAAATCAAAAGAAAAATCAAGAATTTAATATATCCCTAATATAGAGATCTAATTGCATTAATTAATTTAGTAATCCATGATGATTAAAATTATTCCAAACAAGCTAGAATGTTCATATATATTTTTTAAATTTATATTGTGATGTGTTACTATCGATTTCAAGGAATTTACCGATTGAGACACTATCCCTGACGCTTATAGCGTTGTCAGCTTACTTTCTCGTTATTTTATTCTTTCTGGTTGTAGTACACGTGTACACACTTTACTCGTCAATATTCTACTTTGCAAGTGTGTCATAAGAATTTTATTATATTTATTTATCTTGTAATATTTTTTGTGGAAAAAATATATAAAAGCAAGAGTGTGTGTGCACATCACTGAATTACTACATAATGACGCGAAGCGAGACTGTGATTACCAAGGTACTAATAATTTGACTTTTTTATTATCTATTGAATGAGAATTTATACGAAAGATCACAGCTTGATTGTTTATATTTTTAGATGGAACACGTGGAAGAGAGTTTGAAAGATACTTTATACAGAGTTGAAGTAATTGAGAAAAAGCTAAAAACAAAATTACTTACTACAGAAAATCGCGAAAGATTGGAAAATGAGTTAGAAGAAGTTAAAGAAGTCCTCAGAAGAAATGAAAAAAAATTACAGAATTTAAGGAAAGAAAACTCAAAATCTTTTATAGTAGCGGCCTGTTTGATTTTTATATGCTTTCTTTTCTATGGAATATATTTGATGATTTTTGAGAACATTTAATAGTTATATATTATTAAAAGAGAAATATTGCAGTATTAATGTTTTATAAATTTTATACAAAGTATGATTCATGACTTGTCAATGAATATCGGATTTTGTAAATATTAAATATAAATACATTTTAAATTTATATAGTTTACATGCAACAATTTGCATAATGTCTAATAATACACAAATGTCCACATTAGGTAAATAAATAAATAAACATATTATGAGAACATCTAATTTTTTATGTAAAAGAAATTTTTATTTTTATATATCAATTAATATAACAATCAAGATAAAGGCTTTTTTAATATATATATTTCATGACTAATTAATGCTTGTTTTAGATTGTTATTGCATGAACATTTATTTTATATCGCAAATATGTATTTCTTCTATAGAATGCAATTTGCTATGTTGAATCAACAATATATATAAAGAGGTAATGAATTATTTAAACTTAAAAGATTGTCAGATGGAATGGGCTTTGTGATTGGATTGTACTGTCTTCAGTTATTAAGTCGTACTGAGGTGTTCCAGCTATACGACTATATATGTACTTGGCATGTGTATCAACATCCAGAAAGCTGCCACGTACTGCAGGATCTTCTTTCATAGCAGTTTTCCATTCAAGCTATATCATATAAGAATTTGTATCAGAAGTAATTTTAAACATTTATACACTATCTTCCAATAATATTATATGTATTGTATTACCAGCCACAAGAAACGTTTTCGAGGTATGATAAACTGTTCTCCCCGTATATTTCTTATCACATCTGCTCTTTCGCACCATGGCCATATCATAAAGTCCAACATGCCAGGCTTGCTCCCTCCAAAAAAGGGGGTACCTCTTTTTGCCAACTCCTGATCAAATAATTCTAAACCATTTAATGCGTCATTAAATAAATCTTGCTGTAATGTTACCATGGTTGGATAGTTGATAGAAAATACCTACAAAATAATAAATAAGTTTAAAATGCATAAATGTACTTTATAAATAAGGAATATATTCATCAATCAACATAAAGAATACCTTATGCATAGTTGTTATTACTGTATTAAATCTATCAATTAATAACTTATCCTTAGCTTTTGCTAAAGGATTACTTGGATATAATTTATTTTGAGGATAGGCATCATCCAGATAATCAGCAATAATTAGGCTCTCGTATAGTATTTCTCCTCCTTCTAATTCAATGCAAGGAACTTTATTCAATGGGCTTTTTTCTATTAACCAGTCTGGCTTATGTGTTAGATTCACATACACTACATCATATCTAAAACAATGTGTAAAGAGATTATATATACATGAAAGTTCATAAACATGACATTATTTACAATATTTAACAATTATTTAACAAAATCACTTGGAAATTGTTTCTCTACAAAAAGAGAAACTTAATGCTTCAAAAAATATAACTGCGAACAGTACTGTATTACATTATCTTCAAGAATAAAGTAGAAAAAATTATACATGTACAGAAACATGTAAAATTATTTATAAAAATCATATATATATAATCATATATATATATATATATTTTTAATTTTTTTTTAAAATACTCTAAAGAAATTGACTCTATTATATAATATATATAAAAAAAGCTTGTGCATTACGAGTATGCTTACGGAATTTGTTTGGCATCCAATACTAAATGTATCCTTTGTGCATATGGACAAAAACGCATACTGTACAAGCGTATTTTTCCAGGTACGAGGGGCGGAGGTACCGATCCTAAAAGAAAAAACTACGTGTCCATAACTGTTATTGTCAATTTTATATATTGTGTATAATTAGTGTCCATTATAAATATTTTTCTTATACCGGTACTCAAGTGTTTCGCAGTCATCCTGAGCCTCGTTATTAGCCGTGGAACGTCAGGTAGAAATTCTGTCTGTTGTTCTAAATAACGCTTGACGAATTTCCGTTATCCCCCGGCTGAGTCGAAGAATAAATATCGATGACAATATGGACAATACGAGGATTTCTCTACACGAAGATATCACATACGTGACATGGGAGAGAGAAAGATAGAGTTTAATTGCTTTATCACGGAGCATATGTGCGATGTGCGCCTTCTATGTTCATTCAATTGACTTCTCTCATTTTGTATCTTTCTCTTCTATCTGTCATTTTCTGATAAACGCTTTCGTCATCAATCATTGATGAAATATACGTCAGAATTACGAGAATTAAAAAAAAAATTCACCTGTCATTTTCTCTGTAATTATTAATTTATCAACAGAGGGTAGTAAATATTTACATATAATACGATTAGATGGCGCGTCGATTAACTTTTTGGCGCTATAACTAGCAGGGACGATTGGTAACACTGCGCCTGCGCAGTTGTCTAACAACTAACAACCAGCACCGAGCTCGATCCTGTTCTGGTCCAGTCATCCTGTACATTTTTGAGTTTAAAGAAGATTAAAGGTTTATTTAACAAGAAATAAGAAGCAGAAGGGTACAGAGATGAAAAGAGAGACAGGGAGAGTTTCCAGAAAGAAGAAGAATGATAAAAGGTAAAATTTACAAGAGAAAAGGTTATTAATAATACAAGGTTAATACTCAGTAAGAACTGGATAGTCCGAAAAGCTACTGCTCTCTCACTCATACATACTTCTTTTTATTTAAGAGAAATCTTTTAGTAAATAGTAAATATTATTAGTATCGAATGAGATATGTAATAAAATAATTGTAATTGAGTGAAATATATGCAAGAGCAAGAACCTGCAAAAATTTGAGTATGCATTGAGCATGTTCGACGCATAAGATGGCGAGCGACAAATAAACGCGCGGCGAATATATATATATATGCGAAAAGAAATTCAATTTCCTTTTTTAACAATAAGTTAAAAAGTTCAGCCCGAGATTGAGATGTACAGTCGCGGACTAAAAGGTTGTCCGCTTTTTTTTTGTATATACATTTCCCGATTTTAAGAATTTTATAAAAAAAAATTCACCTATTCCCGCCCTTTTTATATCGCATACGTGATAAAGAAACGGTAGATAATTAGAATACAACTAGATGGCGCGTCGATTAATTTTTTGGCGCTATATCTAGCAGGGATGATTGGTAACACTGCGCCTGCGCAGTTGTCTAGCAACCAGCACCGAGCTCGATCTTGTCCTGGTCCAGTCATCCTATATATTTCTAAGTTTTAAGAAGATTAAAGGTTTAATTTGACAAAGAAATAAGATGTAGAAGGGTACAGAGATGAAAAGAGAGACAGGGAGAGTTTCCAGAAAGAAGAAGAAAATGATAAAAGGTAAAATTTACAAGAGAAAAGGTTATTGATAAAATAAGGTTAATATTCCAGTAAGAACTGGATAGTCCGAAAGGCTACTGTTCACTCATATATACTTCTTTTTATTTAAAAGAAACTTTTTAGTAAATAGTAAATGTTAGTAGTATAGAATGAGATATGTAATAGAATGATTATAATTGAGTGAAATATATCCGAGAGCAAAAACCTGCAAAAATTTGAGCATGCATTGAGTATATTCGGCGCATAAGATGGCGGGTGACAAATAAACGCGCGGCGAGTATATATATGCGAAAAAAAAATCAAATTCATTTTTTAATAATAAGTTGAAAAGTTCAGCCCGAAATGAGATGTACAGTCGCGAACTAAAAGGTTGTCCGCTTTTTTTTTGTACATTTCCCAATTTTAATTTTATATAAAAAAAATTAACCTATTATTCCCGCCCTTTATATCGCATACACTAGATGGCGCGGCGATTAATTTTTTGGCGCTATATCTAACAGGGACGATTGGTAACTGCGCCTGCGCAGTTGTCTAGCAACAAGCACCGAGCTCGATCCTGTTCTGGTCCAGTCATCCTATATATTTCTGAGTTTAAAGAAGATTAAAGGTTTAATTTGACAAGAAATAAGATGCAGAAGGGTACAGAGATGAAAAGAGAGACAGGGAGAGTTTCCAGAAAGAAGAAGAAAATGATAAAAGGTAAAATTTACAAGACAAAAGGTTATTGATAATATAAGGTTAATATTCCAGTAAGAACACTGGATAATCCGAAAGGCTACTGCTCACTCATATATACTTCTTTTTATTTAAAAGAAACTTTTTAGTAAATAGTAAATGTTATTAGTATAGAATGAGATATGTAATAGAATGATTATAATTGAGTGAGATATATGCGAGAGCAAGAACCTGCAAAAATTTGAGCATGCATTGAGCATGTTCGGCGCATAAGATGGCGGGCGACACATAAACGCGCGGCGAGTATATATGTATATGCAAAAAAATTCAATTTCCTTTTTTAACAATAAGTTGAAAAGTTCAGCCCGAATTGAGATGTACATTTCCCGATTTTAATGCGCTTTACATATTTTCTCACTTTTATCGTGAAATAATATTTTTATCATAAATAAGAAGAAGATACACACGAAGAGAATGTTCTCTTATAATTTACCTTGAAAATCATGATAATCGTGGGACTATATGGTATGGAAAGAATTTTATGATAATTTCTCTGATTAATATTTATCATTTATCACAATAAAAATAATATAATATCTATCACAATAAAATATAAAACATGTTTGATTAATTTTACTAAAATTGCATAGTAAAATTAATCAAACATATTTTATATATTTTTTTTGATAGATATTTTTATTGTGATAAATATTAATCAGAGAAATTCTCATAAAATTCTTTCTATATCATATTGTCCCACGATTACCATGATTTTTAGGGTAAATTTTAAGAGAAAATTCTCTCTGTGTACATGGAATATAAAATTGTTTTCACACTTATTGTTAGCATATAAAATAGCGCGTAAACTGTATCAGAATTGTTGCTTATTTTCACAATTAATGAAATTAATATCTTTCTACAAGTAATAAAATTAAATAAGCACATATATAAAACATATAATAACTATTTATTTTTTGTAAAGTTTTTAATTTGCATAAGTAATAAGAATAACGCTTTGTTGCAATATTATTTCTGCGAAAAATTTAATTAATGAAGAGCAAAACGGATAACTCATTTTCCGCGTCGAAGCACGAATAAGACACACGCGTCTCTGAACTTTTGACACACGTCTGCTACAATGCATTATTATTGCATTCGCCTGCGATGTATATGTATATGCATCTTAAAGTCGAGTAATATACACAAGAAGTTAGATATGGAGCGGGGGCGGTTTTTGCTTATATAGGTGAAGGAGCGCGTATTTTATATAAGTGGAGGCGGTGTTGATAGCGGCGTCGAAGAAGGGTACACACAAAGGTAGAGTCGATGATGGGGAAATGGAGGTGGCGTAGGTGCTAGGTAGAACTCGTGGCAGCGGGTGGCGGTAGTCATGATCGTGGCAGCTAGTGTTGTACAAAATACCACGAAGAGAGAGAGAGACAGAAAAGGGGTGAGAGGGTGGACGAGAGAGAGAGAGAGAGAGGGGGGGGTGGTAGAGAAAGAGAGAAAATGTGTAAGGGGTAAAACGAGGTGGAAGAGGATGTGGAGGAACGGCGCGGGCGCTGATTGGTAGCAGAATCGATTAGCCAAGCCGAGCTAAACCTCCGGTACCGCGGCATGGTTCGGCGTGGCGACGCCGCGAATTTCCCGAATGGGGGTTTCCCGTTGGGGCGGACCTCGCCGAACCCGTAGAACACCCTCTCGGCCCTCTTCTCCATGGCAACCCGACCAATTCGCCAACCGCTGGCAACCAAGACTGACCTACCGTGTGTTGCTCGGCTTATTTTTCTCTCCTATCTTGCCTCCATATATACCTCTTCCCTTCTCTTCCTCATCCTTTTCCATCTCCTCCATCGCGCTGCAACTTCGTTCTTTGTGTCTCCGCGCCGGAGGACCTTTTGTCTCGTTTTTTTTTCTCGGTTTCATTTACGCACACGTGTTTACGTACACGTAAGGGATAGGAGCGAGAGAGAATAGCTGCAAAACCTCCCCTTCTTTTTTGATTTCTTCTTCGATTGCTTTTTCTGATTTTCCCTCGTTCCCTCTGTTTCTCTCTTTCTCTTTCTTCGATTAAATAGATATATGTTTCTTTTGTATCACGCTCAAGAAGGCAAACGTAAATGCATAGAGAAATGGGAACCACATTGATTTTGCCAACGACTGATACAACCCCGTCGGCACGTTTAATTAGAACATGGCGACTTTAATACAAGCGCACGACAACAAGAACAACAACAGCGCTCCCCCGATTTCCCGGATCGCGATTCTCGCGATTCTCATCTCTATTCCGTTGTGCCTTCTCCTGTTCCGTTATCACGCTAACGTCGAGAAACCGTGTTCTTCGATCTTCGAGAGGGGGATGTAGGGAGGATCGCTTATCTACCTAATCTAACGCGTTCTACGCTAGTGCCCAGACACACATCCCTCGTTCATCCACTCATCCATCACTGTCGTCGTCATCGTCATCATAGTCATCGTAGTTATTATTATTATTCGTCTCCATTCTGGAAATCACGCCTGCTCGAACATACGCGCGCGAATCTTGTATACAGACACACATATACACATACATGCATAACACCCTCTCTTCGTCGCATTCTCCCGCTAAGACTAAATTTTCTACACGCCTACGCTACACATGAAAACACCCTATCTACATGAGCGCCCTTCACGTTCACGACCCGTCCGGACCGATCCGGAAACTCCTGGATAATCATCGTTCCCCGTCGCGGTGCCGATTGCACGATCGGTCCCACAGGCCGCGCCGAGGGCCGCGCTAATCGCTTAAAATTACTCTAGGAATGCTTAGGGTCTCACTTACGAGTAATATGGTACACATCTTAAGGAGTAACGCTTCTTCGACACAAGGTACGCCTTTTTTTCGGGGACAGACTGCCGACACGCGTTAAATCGATGAAGAAAATGCGTTGACCATCTTCGCAAAGGAAAATCGCATCTCTTCTCCTTCCGGAGTTGAATACCGGATGTTATTTTATCTTTAATGTGTTTCTCATTTTTAGAAACTTCTATACGTATTATGATATTTACGTTACCGAGAAAAAATCAGTGATAAACAACAAACAATATCAATCAAGTTAAGTTAGTCAGATAAAAGTTTGCATATTGTTAGTTTGTGATTTACCTATAAACTGACATCATTTATCCCGATCTAATGCGCTTATAGCGAATATCATATGCTTAACAAATTCTTCTTTTACTTTATTTTATATATAATTTATTCAAAATATAATGGGTTCTGCATCACTATCTGTTTAAATATTTAAAGACTTTGTACTTTTAATTTTTTATTTAACTTCAATTTTAATTCAATTTATATATATTATGACAAAAAATTAAGCATTAAATAAAATAGATTTATGACTCACAAATAAAAACATTTTCCTTTTCGTTAAATATTATATTTTTAAATGATCTTAATTAACTATCGCGTGCAACAGTTCAACTGATAGATTTTCAAATCATTTTGTTCCCAAGATTGATAATATTAAAATATAATTTATAAGCTTTTTATCTCAGTACACTGAGAGAATTTTCTCTTAGAATTTACCCTGAAAATCATAGTAATCGTGGGACAATATGGTATGGAAAGAATTTTATGAGAATTTCTCTGATTAATATTTATCACAATAAAAATAATATCTATTACAATAAAATATAAAATATGATTAATTTTGTTTGATTACTTTTACTAAACTGCATAGTAAAATTAATCAAACATGTTTTATATTTTATTGTGATAGATATTATTATTTTTATTGTGATAAATATTAATCAGAGAAATTCTCATAAAATTCTTTCCATACCATATTATCTCACGATTACCATGATTTTCAGGTTAAATTTTAAGAGAAAATTCTCTCTGTGTAGATTTCGAATAAGTTAATATCAAAAAGAGATTGATCGAATAATAATTTTTTCCTTTCTTGAGAAATCTACAATATGCACAACTTTTCTAACTTTTTCTATGATATTCTCAATGTTAAATAGACAGATTCAATGTTCTGATATATTCGACATGTAATTATTTCTAAATTATATATCTCGTAAGACTTCTTCTTCTATCTTTTTCCTCTTTCTTTTTCGAGAGAGATTAGAAACAACTGTAATGTAATACGACAACCTTTGCTCCGAATTACATCATGCATTTATATGCTCCGTCTTATCAGAATCGAATTCGGTTTCGGCAATCCATCCTTTATATCGACATGGGTAGAGCAGCCACATATCTCAACGTGATTCTAAAAAGGATGGCGTAAAAGTTCGATTCTGATTGCGTGTGCCGTCGATTGATATGACTTAAACGTTGTACTTTTGTGATTATCGTCTACATATCTCACGATGACGGATGATGAAGGTGTACGGTAACGCGGTTTCGTTGTAAAATTACGTCAAAGGAACGAGCGCGAATCACGCTTAAGCGAACCACCGACACATATGCTGATGAATACGTGGCCGTATAAACACTATATGCGCTCGATAATCGTTTCTCGCACGCTCGTCGCAACGAATCGTTCCTATGTAGCGTCTCTACCCATTTCTCACGTAACAAATAAGTTAAAAGAATTTATGATACATGGGGTATTTTATTAGCTTTGGTCTGAATCGAACATGAGTACATTCCGTAAATCAGCAAGGTCTCGTTTGAAATCGAGATACACTACTTATGTAAACGTGAAGGGTGACGCGTTTTTTCTTTGATGTACACATGCCCGATTCAATCCAACCGTAAATGCCGACAATGCTCGTGAAATTTTGTCGGCTCCTTGTTTGTGTACGAGTTTCCTTTTGGACCAAACGATTTCGCATAGTTCAATTTACCGTCGTGCAATCATTTATCATTTTGTTCTCAGAAATAAAATAATCTAGCAAAATGAAACTTGCACGAAATGCGCTTTTAGATAAAGAAACGTGAAATGCATGACTAGATAAGAAAAATGAAATTAAAGAACGAAAGATAACAGAGATATACATACAAGATTTCTCTAACAAGGTCTTGCTTAATTACGTATTCTATAACTTAATTACTTAATATATTATTTGCAAATTATAAACAACTAATTTTCTTTGGTATAGATTTTGGCAAGAAATTATTAGAATTTATTTCATTTATCTCACATTAAACGCACAAGAGTTTCGTATCAGAAAATTTTGCGCGCGCGTCTCTTAACAGAGTGATACGATAACGGTAACGGTAAAAAGATTCATGCGAATTATCTCACGGACGCACACACCCTGTACTAACGTAATGCATTATACTGTATATGTACAACGTTCTTACAATATATATTTTTTTTTTTTTTTTTGAGGCGCACCCCGTCGGCCGCGGCGAATCAGAGTCCGTAAAATACTCATTACGTAAAATCGTCGCCTCTATATATAGGCGGTGCATAAATGATCACTGATTACGACGCGTTGCTTAGGTATTGCATCGAGAAATTTTACGACAATATATTGCACACTCTATTGGGGCGACTGTATCGCACGTACGGATTTAGATATTAAAATCTGTCCAAACGCGTCTTAACTGTCAATGTTTCACACGCAAATATACTCCACACACATCTCTTCCTTCTTTTAATTACTTAGCAGATAAATGCAAAGAAGCCATTGCATTATATATGGATACTGATAAAATTGAAAAGACTGCTATGCTTATTTCACTGTCGGATGTTTATGTCATAAGTAGCACAAGAAAATTTTAGAAAATAAAAATTTTGCTTTTTATATCTTAATTTTTCTATTAAATATTTTTGAAATAGAATTTTTATTTGATGTTATTAGAGTTATTAAAAGTCTTATTTATAAAAAAAAAGTTTCCTAATAAAAACAGTATTATATCATTAATAAATCCTGTACGCACGTCGCTCCCTGAACGGATGTTTGTTTTACTTTTTTTCCCGTACTATTTCGTGATTGTCGTTTACTACTTACGCGTCGATTATAAAGCTGTATCTACTTGTGATCGACAAGTGACAACTTACGGTTGTATATAACTATTCATCAGTGTTGGTCGGTGCAAATATATTTCCTTCAGAGTTTTGATATATAAATAATCTACGAATTAGGCTTAAAAGAAAAAAAAAAGGAAACAAACTTGTCAAATCGCCTATATGTTCGTATTTATTAGAAATATAATGACCGCTTTGAAAATTCATTAAAAGAAGACAATACCATAAGCGAATATACGCGGAATGGACAGATTCGTGCAAATACCTGAAGCAATGTGCGATCCGAGCCTCTGGGGGGAGCCGGGGGGAAATAAGGGTGTAATTTACGATTACGCACGTTGTCGTCGACAACGTGACAGCAACGGCTCGTACTCTTTCGATAGAAATGTTTCAACGCGGCGTGCCCAGGGCACCCCAGTGCTCGGCGGCGGGTCATGCGTAATGCGGATAGGTGCCGAGATGAGGTGGCACATGTCCGGAGGCCGTATGATGGCCGGCATACAAGTTAGCCCCCGGGCTCGTCGACCAGTAGCTCGACGCCGATTGAAAGAGGCCACCGGGTACGGAAACAGAGACCGACGCCGCCGGCGGCGGCATCAGGTTCAGCTTGGCATGACCGTAACCGGACATGAACAACTCGCTCTGATACTTGTACGCCGCCGGATCAGCCGCCGCCGGCTGCGTCGCGGCCGCCAGCCCCTGGAAATCGAACTTGTACGCGTACCTCTTGCCGTGCACCTTCGTCATGATGTTCTTGTCGTAATAATACCTGCAAACAGACCGATCCTCTATTCTGATTTCCCTTCACGATGAGCAATGCTCGGATCTATACATTTCTAGAGATTAATATTTCTGCGAGCTCTTCTCAAAAAAGTTTAGTTTGATACAGAAAAAAATATAATATAATGTTAAAATTATGAAAGTTAAAAAAGTAGTATAAGTAAATTTTTAAGCAAAAAATTGAGAACGTCTTGTTTAAAGAAGCTATATGTATCGGTACATATATGTATATCTGCATATCATGTATCTTAGAGTCTTAATATCATCACATGTAACCCATAAATCTATTGATAATGAGACTCATGATTTTTTGTCTAAAATTCTATGAAACGATCAAAATTTTGATTTTTATTATGATTTAAAAATGCGTTCATTAGTTTTATTTCTCGTTTTCAAAATCATGTTCCAATTTTAATAAAATCAATTAATATAATGTATATGATAATGAACCGTAATTGAGGTCAAAAAATTCATTATTTAACTGCTGCATGAGTACACATTATTTTTTATTATATCGTGTATTTTTCATTATATAATATATTGTGTCTCTTGAATATTGTATTATATACAAAAATATTCCGTGTTAAAAAATGCTGAATTCTAAGCTCAACATCTTCAACTTCGATGTTAAAAATGAGTCTATTCGTCTGTTCAGTAGTTCTTACACGGTGAACGAAGGGACGTCAAAAAGAGCAATCGCGTAATATAATCAGTGGATCTGATGGAAAAATAATAGCCGCGTCTACCATCGGTTTGACTGTCGGTGATTGAAATTTCTCCCCCGCGTTTCGCCACCCCTTCTCCCCCGAATCCCGACGACACCGACACATACATTCGCACGTGGAACATCCGATCGTATACACATATACCGAACGAATTTACTTTCTCCCCGAAACTTCGTCAAAACATAAATGATGGCTCGTTAATGGCTTTTCCATTTGACGTTTGTAGAAAAATGCGCCGCGTCGCGATCGTAAACGCGAGCGCAGAAATTCGCAATCATCATCTCATCAGAGACTCACCTCAGAGCCCTCGACAATTTGTCGTAATTCATATTAGGCTTAGACTTCCTCTCGCCCCATCGTCTCGCCACCTCGTCGGGATCGGTCAACTTGAATTCGCCGTTAGTTCCTTCCCAAGTGATGCACGCGGCATTACTCGAGTCCGACAGAAGCTCGAGTAGAAACTGCCAGAGTTGTATCTGACCGGAACCGGAGCTCGCGAGCCGACTGCTCGTCGCCCCGAACATTTGATAAGGATCTGCTGGCCACAATAAATTCAGTACTTCGTCACAATTTTCACATATTATATTATTACATTATTTAATTAACATATGTAGGAAATATATCTCGTGATTCTACTATATACGCGATCTTTGACATCGATGCCAATAAATTTTTATTCTTTATCTGCAGAGAGTCTTTAGAAGATTTTTGATCAAGTTTTTGCAATAACCATATTATATATCATTATTGCACAATAATAAATAAAGAAATGCAAGATTCCTCGAAATTACAGATTGCAAATACACGTCGCAAATGTATAACATAGATGAATTTGATCATTGAAACTTGATCTTATTGTTGCTTCCTTCTGTAATATTTCGTTGATTACGATTAAAGTATTTAGCGAAATATGTGTGCGATCTGTGCCGATAAACATTCATTTTCATATTGCAAGTGAGAGCACACGATGAAATTTTTCACAGTTTCGCGTAGAATATACCTATCCATTACACAGTTGTTTTTCAAGGGTCCCTGTATCGCCCTTTAAAAGCTTTACAATGCGTCATCACCAACGCTCGTCGCCGCTCAGACATGGAGGGCCCTACAGGCGTACAAAAGAACATAATCGCAACCCTACAATAGAATAGAATTCATTTGGATCATAATAATTTCAATTTGAGAAACTACTGACGGAGTAGCTCAAAGGGTGACGCGAGTGTCTTCTAAATCTTTAAAGACGTACAATTCAATATATCGATTTTTATTGTCGCGATAGAAATGCAATGTGAGAGAAAATACAATAATATATATAGGAATCGCAACAAAATTTTCCCTCTTTTCAAAACTTTATGATCAGAATTTTTATTCTCCAAAGTACTGAGTGTAAAACAATAAAAAAATGAAAACGTAATAAAAAAATTACATTTTACAAAAATTATGTATTTTTGGAATTACATAACATTTTTATATTTTCTGCTTTGTTAATAAATACAAGTAGGTATAGAGAAAGATTTTTTTTTATTTACAGATGACGAGAAACTCTCCACGGTCGGGAAATTTGCATTAACAATCTAATTAATATGCGCGAGGTTGCCTCAATTTCGCGCAAAAGAAAAATGTAACAGACTTTATAACGAAGAGGGCCAAAATGTCCCGATTTAATGACTTTCACGGTCTAAAAGAAGAGTCCCGGCACAAGAACTCCAAGACGGACCCCATAAAAATACAAGCCGAGCGATTATGAGAGAGGGGACAGACGCGGATGATGGGGACGGATTCGGAATTGCCGGACCTCAAAGGTCGTTTCGCCCGATGAATCCGCTGAATGCGTGCCGTGGTGATCGCCTTTCGATCGAACAGTAATTCACTTACAAGTTAATAATGGGAAGGGGCGCGGTACACCCATTTATCTGCCGAGAACGAGGGAACCGACTGGGAGAAATACTGAGATGCGACTACGCCCAAGGATTCCAGGCTCTTTTCTCGTCGCGGCTCGACTCTGAGGAATCGATGATGCGCGAAGTAACAGTGACCTTGTTCGACCATCATGTAAGTGAACTCCTCTTTTTATTTTTTTTAGATTTAGACGATTTAGATTAGACGATAATTCATAATTTGGAATTCAATATTCTATGTATAATTTGATAATTTCGCTGATAGAAAACGTTTATATCAAATGTTTTATCTATATTATCTATAAAACTAGAATTTTTACAAATAGAAATTATAAGGCATATGTAATGATATGATAATTATATTTATGCACACTATTCATATAAAATTATAAATAGAATTCTTTTTGAAATTCAATTCCGAATTATATATCGTCTAAAATAGACTTTATATTACCAGTGTTACGTTCATCTAATACGTACATGAACGTTTTTTGACATTTTAAAAAATTTCATATTTTAAACAATTTATTAAACTTGGAAACTTAGGACATATACATATCCGAATTTATTAACTTTTATTTAAGTGGCAAGTTTGCGAATGAGAAATTATTTATAATATACTATGCATAAATATTGCACGACAATCTTGCTCTTATATTTTTATACAATATAAATATGAAAAAACAGTTAATTCTTTAATAAATAATGGTCAAATATATATAATAATATTTTTATTCGTGATTTCATCTTTTAGTATTATTTTGTTCTTTTTATTGAGCTTTCGTGAAAAATACTAGTATTTTTGCTGAACATAATTTAATAACTATTTTGTCACACATCTGGTTTTTAGATGCGCGATATCGTAGACAAAATCGTAGATATAATATGATATATTTTGAGCAATATACGACATTTTTTTTCTATTAATATGTGATTTCGTTATAATATCTCTGCAAATCAATCTCTTATGTTATAATTTATCGAGAGTGACGCCTTTCATTAGAATCTATTTTGAATATTGAACTATATGTGAAGGTAGCACTTTAACTTCTCAAAAATATCTACCTACTACATACCAGGCTGCCTGAGATGGCTGTGCGTGTCCAATGCTGTCTTTGATAAGCTGCTTCCATAGCCTGAAACAGGATGTTTAACATCCATACATTACTCTTCATTAAAATTTTATAAACTAAAATATATATCTAGAAAATTACGGAATAGTGAAAGAAATAAAATTTTGCGCATTTTAAGATAAAATAGAGAATTACACAGTGTAATTTATCGCATTCTCCATCGTATGTGTGAAGCTAGCATATTATTTAATGGAAAATTATAAATAATTGAGAGTTCTGGCTTTATTTTCAAGGACAAATACATATGCCAACTTTACGCAGCATATCACTTTGTCCTACGACGTTTTCCTTATTAGTAATTATCAGGATTTTTAAAAAATGTATAGTTCTACATAGTTCTAAAAAGAGTTCTGCCTTCTAAAAGCAAAAAAAAATTAATTAAGCTAAAATAAAGACAACCGCGGATATTTATAGATATTGAGGTGAGACGCCAGTCGATTTTCGAAAATTATATTTATTATAAAAAAATATCTATATTATATTTATATCTATATCTATATCTATATATTTATATATATCTATATTTATTCTAAAGCTATATCTTTTCGAACGAATTTCCTTTGAGTTTTAATTAATTATTAATATTAAGTTCATGTATATAGTATCGCGCGCGCTATTAGAATGAAGTTGCCGATGTTTGTAGTTTCGGCCATTACCGAAACACCGCGAGTATCAGGCAGTTCGAGCTGCGTCCCGCTGTGATTAATTAGTAAGCATAATCATTAGAAACGATTTCTAACCTTTGCATTGTAATATTTATCAATCGCATATCATAATTTCAACGTTAATATGTAGGTGTAATTGTTCGAAACGCATATTTCGCGAAAAATTCGATGCAAAATTTCTTGCCAACCTAACCCAACTTAATCTGTTGTCGCGCGCGCGAATGTGTTGCGATCCGTGGATATATCTATCGTTAATTCTAGCTTACATATTTATATTGTATATGTTATAATGCGAAATAATAAGATTATTCTAATATATGTATGTATTTTATTTGTTACAGGTAGCATTGCGATACACAGTGCGATTCACGCGTCGTGTCGGGAGTGTCGTGTAAAGTTTCGCGCGTCGGGAGTTCCGTGTAAAGTGTCGGGCGATCGTAATTATTCGTGTTTTCGCGAGTGTCGTGAGTGCTACCATGGACCAAGAGAGGAGGAGGAGGCCCGGGGAGGCATCGGGCGACAGCAGGACAACTGTGAGGTATGCAAAAACATTTTTTTCTAAACTGCATTATTTATGATATATTCGATCATTTCAAAACACTCTATATGTATATAACACACACACACGTATCTACATAATTTGAATATTTTGTTTTCAGATCAATGTGCTGTGTACTACAACTCCGCTATTGCACGTATCGGTGAGTGAAAAATAGAAATTGTTTATTCTTATTATTCTAGAACATTTCTGTAACGGTAATAGAGGTGTGTGAAGCGTCTCATTTCGTGGAAACTCATAAATAATATTATTTATGATCTTCCATGAAATGATATGCTAATTTCACAACTTTTCTAACACTGAGAGAATTTTCTCTTAGAATTTACCCTGAAAATCATGATAATCGTGGGACAATATGGTATGGAAAGAATTTTATAAGAATTTCTCTAATTAATATTTATCACAATAAAAATAATATCTATCACAATAAAATATAAAACATGTTTGATTAATTTTACTAAACTGCATAGTACAATTAATCAAACACATTTTATATTTTATTGTAATAGATATTATTATTTTTATTGTGATAAATATTAATCAGAGAAATTCTCATAAAATTCTTGTCATACCATTGTCCCACGATTACCATGATTTTCAGGGTAAATTCTAAGAGAAAATTCTCTCTGTGTATCATCTACGAATTTTTTAAGACATATAATTATCTATTGAAAGAGACATCAGATGATTTCCGAGCGTTAATGCTTATATACGGTGGAGAGAGAAAATTCTGATCGCGGGAGACAGCGCGACGAAAGTCATCGGTCCGATTGCCAAAGATGAAAAAGCGCAAACTCGGTCGAGCGTTAGAATCCGTTAGAGAGGATTTCCGTGTAGGCAAACACACGGGGCTGAGTGCTACGTGTACGTTTTCTCTCTCCCCGTTCTCGTTTCGTCACCGTCGTCCCATAGCGTAGGCCTCCTCTCCTCGCCTTATCGTATACGAATTCCCTTTCCTCGTGCGAGGCCCGACGGTCACGTTCACGCACGGACGTGTGCAATCTGTTTAAGGGCACAATGCCCCTTAATTTCGGCTCGTTATACGCCCGAAGGCGATAGTCCGCAAAGGTCAGTCGACTGACTCTTCGAAAACCCATGGAATTGCAATTGTTTCTAAATTGGCTCGAAGACTACTTACGCATTATTACATTAGCACGTCTCAACGCGCATTTTTTATTTATATTTTCCCAACTTATCTCTTTTTATCTGCAATTCAACAATTTTTTCAACGATACTAAAGTCATTAGTCGAACCGGCTTTATTCATTTATATGCTGTTCTCACAAATACATTATATTGCAAATATATTTCATATATATGCCACAAATTTTATGAAAATAGAAATTAAAAATTATCCTCTATAAAATTTTTCAGTTAAATTAAAATTCTTACATTATTTTATATGTGGAAACTCATGTCAAACTCGCCAATTATGATTCACTTTTATTAAAGTAGCTCACTAAGCAAATGTATATAAAATTACACATATATTAAGATGATTATATTATACCATTCTATATAAGATGATCTATTAAGATGATTATAGATAACATTCTATATAACATTATATATAAAAAAATACATCATTGAATAAATATATATTGATATCTCTGAATTCTACACTAACAATAAGAGAATTTTCTCTTAGAATTTACTTTGAAAATCATGGTAATCGTGGGACAATATGGTATGGAAAGAATTTTATGAAAATTTCTCTGATTAATATTTATCACAATAAAAATAATATAAAATATAAAATATGTTTGATTAATTTTACTAAACTGCATAGTAAAATTAATCAAACATATTTTATATTTTATTGTGATAGATATTATTATTTTTATTGTGATAAAAATATTAATCAGAGAAATTCTCATAAAATTTTTTCCATATTGTTCCACGACTACCATGATTTTCAAGGTAAATTCTAAGAGAAAATTCTCTCTGTAACTTTACAGAAAAATTATATAGCAATCTATAAATTGTAAAATATACTCGTGTTCTCTATTCTATTCTCGCCAATATCGATAATGATTTGCGAGGATCAATACAATCGAAATCCTCCACAGCGACAACACTTTCGACACGCCGTCGCGTCGGAATGTAGCGAGCCCCATGGGACAGATGCTACCTTTAAATAGCAGTCGGTGTCCGTTGTGTTAAACAATCTGATTTTGCCTCTGATTGGGAAGCGGGTACGGCCTTGGACGAGGGTTTCGGGCTGAGGGGACCAGACTTTTCTCTCTCTCTACGGGTCGTATAGGGTCCGCCGCAATCAGGGTAGCCGCGGGGCTACGAGTTGTCGCGCGCGTTCGTTTTTCTAACGCAAGCTCCACGATCGAGAACCCATTGACAGCGTGTATAGCGGATGTCACCGACGATAACACGATCAGATTTTTGGCGTAGATTACAGGCAGTGTGAACTCCTTTGAATTACATGAACCTGTCAACCGTCACTATTTCTGACAGAAAGTTATATGAAATCTCTCACAACTATCAAAATTATATTTTTTTTTCTACGGGTTCTTTGATCAATTTAAAGTGGATTTTTTTGTCAATTGTTAAAAGGTTTTAAGAGATATCAATAATTTTCAATTTATAAAGATTTGAAAAAATGAGAGGGAGCTCTTTAGAATATTAAACTTTCAACAGTTTTTAGGATATTAAGCATAAACAGATTTCAATTTTTGTAATAGTAAATGAAATTGAACAAAGAATATAATCTCACAATCAGATAAAATTAGCTTTATTTCAGAATGCTATTAAGAATAGAAATTTTAAAAACCCTCAGTCAAATTAGAAAATTATCTGTTCAATATTTTGTTTTGAAATATTCAACTTAATTAGTATATGATTGCATAAGAAAACGAAATGCTTATTTCAGAAATTTTCAATAATTTTTCTTGAGTAATATATAACTTAACGAAAATTATATTTTTTACTATAGTATTATATATTTGTACAAAACAATTTAAATAATATAATACTTTATTGAATATAGCAATAATGTTGAAAAAAATTATAATATTAATCAGAAAGTAAATTATTTATACACAATAAAATATAAATTTTGAAAATGCAGAGAATCCTTAAATTTGCAAAATAATTAGGAAACTTTAATATACAATTTAATACAAGAGATACATAAGCAATTATTTGAATCACTTTTATTTAAAGAAAATTTTCTCTTAGAATTTACTGTGAAAATTATTGTAATCGTGGGACAATATGATATGGAAAGAATTTTATAAGAATTTCTCTGATTAATATTTATCACAATAAAATATAAAATATGTTTGATTAATTTTACTAAACTACATAGTAAAATTAATCAAACATATTTTATATTTTATTGTGCTAGATATTATTATTTTTTTGTTGTGAGAAATATTAATCAGAGAAATTCTCATAAAATTCTTTCCATATCATATTGTCCCACGATTACCATAATTTTCAGGATAAATTCTAAGAGAAAATTATCTCTGTGTACGCATCGCTAAAAATAAAAAAAAAGTGACCCATGAAAAATTCTTTTAGCATTGTTTTTATAGATCGATTTTGTGTATTGTATATGATTCGTCTAACGTCACCTCGAATCGACGAACGTGAACCTATTGTCGCGAGTATATCTGCGCATTCACGAGCAATTACGCGGGGCGGGGTAATCCCGTTAGGCGGCATGCAGCTTCCTCGAGGGAGGATCAAAGAACCCGTCGTCATTCCGTGCTGCTGCACTCTTTGGTAGCCTCGGACGCGCACAATGCCATTCGGCGTCGCGACGTCGAAAAGAAGGGGGAACCTCGGCGCCCCGACTTGGAGAAACTTTGGGCACGTTCCAACAAACACACACCGACGTGCCCAAGTCCTCTCGTTTGTTTCAATCGTTTCTCTATATGTCTATATAGTATCGAGATATCGTTCCGCCACGCTAATTTCGAAATGTTGCCGAACCCGGTTTCGCATCCAAATTGCTTGGGAATTTTTATAAACTGTGTCTTCTCGATACGGATAAAAATAGAATGTAAATGGTACGTTCCGCGAAATAAAGTTTTGTCGATGTTTATTTCAATACTTTGAAAGTGGATCAATGTCACTTTATATTATCAAAGTTAAAGAAAGGAAAGCACTGCGTAACGTTAATGAAAAAAATATGTGAAATATATATCTTCAATAAATTCTTTTATTTAAATTTAAAACTAATAGTCAGTATTTACAAACTAGTGTGACTAATTTGAATTTCACTCCTGAAATCTTATTATACATGTTATATACATAAATCTCACTATATGCTCCATTCTTTTACGGTTTAAATTTTCATAACTTTATTAAGACGAATAATTAGAAAAATTCCGATTTTGTGTTAGAAATATTTTCATTCATCGCCTTTATTCATACTAGACGGGCAATTTGACGAATTATGAATATGCTACAGAGATCTATAGTCTTAAGTGGTACTGACTCATACCCAGTTGTTTCGGCTGGCGGGCTTATTTCGGACATAAATCATGTTGCCGTGCGAGAACGCGGTGCGTAATAATGAACAAGCGAGCGTAAAACACGCCAAGCCTTGAACCTATAGAGAGCGAAAAGAAAGCGAGTTGTAAGAGCTACGCGTTAGATAGAAGAGACTACACCTACATAGGTGCAGGGGTTGAAAATCAGGGAAAGTATTATTTTTCACGTCGTTCCTGCCGACGTTCCGCTACGCTCGTCGGAAATGTGCTGTGGAATGCGAACATTTTTTTCTGCCGTTTCGTGTACCAATGCAAGATCGCGTGTATTATACAGAGATCTTGTTATGTGCGATAAGAGATATTTTCGTAAAGCAAGCAAAATCGAAAGCACATGAAGGAAACGAACGATAAAGTAGTATAAATCAGTTTCGCAGAAAATAGAATTAAAACTTTTTTAAAAAATTGTATTTACACATAATGAGTTTAGTAAGCAATAATTTTTATAAAGACCATTTTACATATAAACATAAGTAGTAGAATTTAAGCAAGAAGCAAATATTCTCTAAAAAACTCATCTTTACGAAAAAAATGAAAAAGCTCTCGCTCTATAGATGATCTTTGAAAAATATTTAGAATATGTTTTAATTTTAATTTAATTTAGTTTATTATAGCAATTCTACCAGATTCAAAGATTTTTCATATAGTCTTCTTATAATAACGTCACCGGTTATAGATTGAGAATGCTAATTGTAATCCACATCACATAAATATCACAAATGTTCGTGACACACGTGACACACAAAAATTTCTAAAGTATCCCGTAAAGTATCGACTATCTGTCCGGTAAATTGCTTTCTAAAAAGCGGAAGTCGCAGTTGTTGAATGAGGCTTTCTCGAGAAGTTAGACGTGCAGGCGATTCGTGCCCTGTGATGGAGGTAACATGTTTTTGTTCGTCAGATAAGGGCAGGCGTAGCAAAAGTTATTTGTAAGAGCGAACTGCGTAGCGCGGAAGAAAATTAATCGTTTCCTAATTATCGCATAGCGTGAATATAGTGCCGGGTTGATAGGAAAAAAAGATTCTTGTCTTCGACTTAAGTTCCCTCGCACGATACAAGCGACCGAGTATTGTTTAGAGCGTAATCATTTTTCGCGTATTCACGCGAACTGCTTGCGCAATCTCTCAAACACTCAGCACAAATTCTTATCACCGCTATAAAAAAGGCACATTTATAAATCATAAAAAGGGTATATATTAAATGTGCGTGTATAAGATATGAAAATATCTTAATATATAAATTGTTTCCCCCATTGTCGAATGTGTGACACATAATATCTCGCAAAGTAAAGATTCATTTCTCTATTTTTATTTTTAAAACTTAGTAAACCGAGGAGCTTCATTAGCTTTAATTATTTACAACTTTAAATAATCATCTGTTGACATTTTAGTGAAGGAAAAATTAATTTTAAATTGATAAAAAAATCCATAGATAAAAAGTGACTGAAATAAATCTGAAAAATCCTGTAAATTATTCTTAATTCAGGAAGAATATGTGAGACTCATTTCTTAATTTTAATTATCTTCCATTTATCAGTTAATTTCACAAACTTCAATCAAAATTCGATTTGACATTTACGGACGGATGTTTCGAGTCACGAGGTTTCTCGGTAAAATCAGCTACTTTTTGCGCGTGTAGATGATAGACGTTCGATTGCGCACGGTTAAAGTGGAAACGCAATCCCTGCACCCCAACAAGGAATCAGAGATGAATGCGAGCCGATATGGGGGGAGAGTCCCGAACGCAGGCAGCCATGCGTAAACGTGTCACGCATAGGCACGTGCCCGTGTATGTACTACCGAAAGACATAATGCGAACTGCGACAGCGACTCCGACAACGGTGTCCCGCAACCCCTGCAATATGCTACGGACATTTCTGCGATTCCAATTTACCCGGCCTTGTCGCCAAGAAAGAATAACAGTCCGACCAAGACAGCGTACCCCATCGATGCGCATCTTTTTCGAGACGCGAAAAGATCACGATTCGCGATTAGCCAGATCAACAATTAGATAATTTTTTAAACGTTGTTATCAAAATTATATTATCATAAATACTTGCAAATTTATATCGGAATCTTACTGAATTGTTCCATTATTTTTTTATTCTCACTATTAATACTTTAATATATTTTTTTTAAATTACACGTTTATATCTTATCATAATATTTTATGTATTATTTGTCCGAGATTGATGAGTAATAATGCTATCATTCAAGAAATATATCATAGAAAAAAGACGCGAATCTCAATGAATATTTCTTTCAAGTAGCGTTAAAATGTGAATCGCGCATCATCCGATCGACACCCTTGTTTTCTTCCGAGAGGAATAGGGAGAGAAAAAAAAGAGAGAGTCCTGCTTACCCTTCTTCATTTTTCTTGTCGTAAATCTGGCGGCGCGAATGCGCTGGTCACGCGCCGTTTCCCAGTGACTTGTTGCCTACGATCCATGTCCCCCGGGACTTCGCTCTCGTGACCCCGCGGGGTCCATGGATGAGCGGAACCCGTGCCAGCAAGATCCGGTGGCCTGCTCTTCCTGGCCAGGGTTCCGGTCACCCCCTCTCTGGATATGTTTTAGAATCCATGATTCGGAAATTCTCACGAATTCAAAGCTTATTCTCGGGCGAGTTTCCAATGCTGATTTTACCGATATGACAATTACTTTAATATGTAATTAATTAATGTTGTTTCCTATAAATCGTAACTATAATTACAATAGAAAAAAATATTCAATTATTCTCGCGATTAATCAAGAATAATCTATTAATTTCGAAAAGATAGAATATATTTTAGATTTGCGAGTCTTGATTAAAATTGCATAAAATATAATTCATTTGATAGATTATCAATTTTCGATATAAGACTTATGAAAAGTCATGTACAATTAATAAATAATCTATTTATGCAAAATAGTTTGTGTGATCACAAAGATTCCAATATACATTTTTTTGAAATCGTACAATGTTTTAATTTTCACCATGCATTATGGCGTCTCGAAATAATTCCTTGTCGAAAAGATTTTTAAACGTAACACTGATCGGATATCTAAAAGAAAGACTGAAGAGCGCCGGAAAGATTAGATCATCTTTTGAGATCTTTTGAACTTTGCATTATTGGGATATCTCTTGATTTTACCTTCTAGCGTCAATCACTCCGTACATATTTTAAGGGAGGCAAATTCAGATCGGGACGAGGGGGAGATAGTTACCTATGGTGTCGAGGATAGTCACGCCATACGCGATCGGGCGCGTGAGCGAATTGCCAAGGCACGCGCCGCTCGGGAGTACGTAATTATCATAGGGTTGCCCTCAGACACATACACGTAACGCAGGCGGTCGAGAGTCGATCGACTCAGGTCAGCAAGTCACGCGAGGCACACTGGGGAACAGAAGGGCAACAACGGAGAACGTGGGAGGAGAAAGAGAGGGAGTGCTTTTATTGTTCTACGAGTCGTCTTAAAGTCGCTTTTCCTGGCCAGTGGGCAGATCCGCTGAAACCACCCTGCTTGGTGGTCGATAACGCGACGTGACATCTCTTGATGCGCGAGCGCGTCCCACAACAACGCGCGATCTCGAAAATTCTCGATTCAACCTGCTGAGGTTTATGTTATTTTTATAACTTGTGTCACACATAATGGAACAAGTTGCACTCGTTTAAATGAATTTCTAAGCGCTTTTATTCAACTAATTTGACCGAAGTAATTTTTCTTTACATTATTTATAAAGAAAAATGCCTATAACGCTACTACGCTTATGTAATCCTCTCTATTGCATTAAGAGTCTTAAACATTCGCGTGGGAGGAAATTACGCAGATACATTTTAGCGATATTGGTTATATTTCTCTCAAAAAAAGAATTATATTTAAGAATTTAATATTAAAATTTTTAAATTTAAAGATTTTCGATTATACAAGATCAATCTGTCTTTTTTTCTCTATGAAATAGAAAAAAAATCATCGGAATTCAATTGACCCGACGCGAGACTTTTTATAGTCAAGATAGCATAAATCAAATATAGTTAGTCATTTAGATTTGTTATCATCAAGAAATCTGTTCAAATGCTGCAAAATTTTAAGTTGATAACATCTGTGATGGCGTTATTAAGGATAATTAAATCCTCTAAGGCGGGCAATTCAGACGAGGTTTTTTTTAACTACTTTGACTTTTGATTGAATCGCGTGGAACAGTATAACGTTTTGATGTGCATTTTGGTACGAAAAGGTTATATGAACATGACCTGCTTTGAAACATGAAACAACTTTGGGCCATCAAGCACGCGAGCAACATTAATGGGCATACTTGAATTACCCGGTTCCGCAGATATATCTCTAATGTGTTAATTCACGGGTGTCAGTTCATCATTGTCCTTGCATGACATTACGGATGTTGGAACATCGCTAGCATAAACGAGGAAATAATTTGCATTAGAACGCATGGTTTAGAAAACAAATTTACATTTCTTCGATTTTCTCATATAGCCTTGTTAATAGCCATTTTCGTATAAAATTTTTAATTAAAATTTTTTTTTAAATAGCACCAGGGAGTTAAAGAGTTCATGCAATACACATATATCAAATATATTTTTCAGAGTTAAACAAATTTAAAGCTACTTTAATTAGTTCTGTGGGTGTAAAGAATTATATTATTTAAATGTCAAGTATTTGAATGGAGTTATTTATTTTGGCAAAAATTTTATATTGTGGCAAATGTCGATAAAATGAAAACTTATGAATTAAATATTTTTATATATGCACGTGGATATGTATATATACGTATATATCATTTACCATAAATAGACATTTGGATGAATCGCGAACTCTCAACTTCTTCTATTCTTTGCATCTGATCTATTTATCGAATCGAAAAAATACACGATCTAATCTGAGCTACTGTAGGAAGAGACAAGCTTGTAATTTCAATTTCATGCGGTCTGAAGAACCGCAAAGTGCCCTCGGGTCAACGCGCGTCACGTCAAGTAATTTCATGAATCTCGGTGGTGACGACAACGTCGCTCCCTTTCGCGTCGCGGCGCAAAGCGCAAACCGAGTCAAAGGCAACCCCCGTGCCTGTCAAGATCAGAGGACGGTGCTGGAGCACGCTATTCGAAAATGCCCCGAAGCTGGCTCACGCCGTGCTAAAACGATTCGTGCGTACGTCGCGAGAAACACCTGAAAATTAAACTTTCAGAGGAGAGAGCAAGGAAAGAATTAAAAAATTTCTACAAAAATTTTTTCTCTCCAAAAACAAATCTAATTTACAGAATTCTAAATAAATTATAATTAAAACAACTGCATCGAATTATAATTAAAACAACTTATCAATTTTATATATTTTCAAATAATTTCATCAAACTTTGAGATAAAGTGCTCCAAGATAAAGATCAAAGAGAGGCAAAATTTCGTTCTCATCGTTCTATATAGTTATAATAGTATCAGTAAAAGGTTTTTTAATCATGTTTTCCGATAAATTGATAGCTAATTTAATTAAAAACACGAAGGAATAATAAATGGCACAAGTCTGTCATAATTTTTCTCCATATAAAATACTGCCCATCGATTTTACGAGAATATTTACGGGATCTTATTGTAAAATATTCTTAATTTAAAATATACCGTTTGAGAGATAAAAATTGAAGATTGTAGTGTAAAGTCGTCCGGTTAAATCTGTTTGTAATCTATTATATGTTCGTGTTTACATAACAACGCTGCATATATATATGTTGCATTAAATTACGTTTAAAGCCTGGTGCTAAGAGATGTGACACGGTAGGCTGCGTGGATCCTGAATGCAATCTCGAATACGGGCAAGGTGGACACTGATGTTCACACGCATTCACACGCGTTCGAAGGTGGGACTTACGTTCTCTCGCGTCGCGGAGGTGATCTCGAGCACCGTCACGGTCGTTGTAACCTGGTTGGCGCAGCCAGAAGCCGTTTATAACAAAGATGCCCGCGGGCAGGGTTCTGTGATCTCCGCGAGATGATTGTGCTAGCGTCAGTGTTGGCGTCCACACAGGGTGGGGTCTGCTCTTCGGCGTTACCACCGTGTGGGCAGGCGTCTCTACACAGCCTCCGGGGTTTGCTCTCTATCTCACCCTCTTTCACCCCTTCACTCCCTCTCTCTCGTTCATTCGCTCTCCGCCGACGACAAAGGGGCCGCGGTTCAACGCGCCACAAAGCACCGGGACGCCACCTATACCCACACAGATATCCACACGAACACCCACACGGTTACATCTTCCACGCGTTTGCACGCACAAAGCTTGCCCGAACAAGAACGGGGCGTCGCGACGCGTGAAGTTGCACCCAGCGGCGCCTCGACCCACCCTTTACGTATATGTAGCGTCTAGCGAACCGAGAACGAGGAGAAAGAAAACTCCCACTCGGTCAGAGCGGGAGTTTTTGCGAGAGGAACATAATATACAAGCGAAACGGGTCGTGGAATTTTAGAAAACCGTCTTGGGTGATCACTCGATCTGATGATGGAAAATTAGTGGAAAAATCACGAAAGATCAACCATTGATTATCAGTCGATGGCGATTTAACGCAGGATTGAAAGTTTGTTAAAATACGAGACTCTCTGTGAAATCTAATGCGACGATATAAAAAAATACGAAAGAGAGAAATACACACTTTCTTAATATTATATTAGCAGTATTAAGATATTTTTAACTGTGAGAATATTAAGATAGAGAGAAAGAGAAAGAGATGTATTTCAAATATTATATATAGAATCACATATTTCTTTTTAAATATTCTATCAGCTAAAATAATTTCTATCAGCTGGATATTGTTTAAATTATATTGTCTGCTTTATATTTTTGCTTTTCACACAAAATAATAATAAATATGATATTTGTTTTTTGTTTCTCTTGATACTACATATATAGAGATGCTATGCTATATATAGATATTATACATAGATTCTATGTATAGATATTATATATAGATATTTTTATAACTAGAGTATAAACTTTAGAGATAAGACTCACCTTGACCAGGTGCCGGCGACGTGGCGTGACTCCAGCCTCCCTTGTAAGAGCTGCCAGCATCTGAAACACGAGAAATCATTTTTTGATTATTTCTCTTTCTCTCTCTTTCAATCGGCGAAAATACAAAATTCTCGATTTGCCGCAACACGCGTTAGAAATCTACTGCTTATCGATCCGTGTGACCGGCAGGTACTTCGTAATCC
Source organism: Prenolepis imparis (assembly GCF_030444845.1). NCBI lineage: Eukaryota > Metazoa > Arthropoda > Insecta > Hymenoptera > Formicidae > Prenolepis > Prenolepis imparis. The sequence goes on from NW_028141166.1 coordinate 13,057,051, forward strand.
AGCCGGACCAATTGCGATTACACTTTTTGAGGTCACGTCGGTAGTGGGGGCGTATATCGTCCGCAATTACCGGTTAATCGGTTCGAGGAATCGCGAGAAGCCGTAAAGTATATCTGATCAGACGAGCGAAAGCGTTTCGAGGTGACTCTGGCGAGGAAAAAACGCGGTTCTTCTACTTCACGAAATCTTTACGACACTTTAACGGTTCCAGCAGTTTTTCCATGAACGCGAAACGCACACGAGAGACGTATATATTGTGCGAATATGTTTATCGTTTTTTAAATCTATTTTCTCTCGTTTAATATGAACATATTGTTTTTATTCTGTTAATAATTTATAAATTGCAAGTATTGGAGATGAAATATATTTATGAATTCAATTACACATCAGCCTCTATAAAAATTTTATGGTTGAAAAACGGGATCTGAAATTTAGATGCCTAAAATTATATATAATTCTCTGTACATCCTTTATTCATTGACATGATTAAATATCATACTGTCTCAGATAAATTTGACAATGAGTCATAAAACTACAAATCGATATTTTCGAATTATTTCTGTAGCAACTGTGCAAATAATTTAATACAAGCATGAATACACTTTTATCCGTTACAAAAGAAGATTCTTTTTATGTTAAATAGTTCAAATGTAATTTATTATTATACATTCTTTTTTATAATCGAAATATCTTTCTATTTTTTAATTCCTGAAAAAGTCTCTACCTTTATCTAAATTTTTCCCTTTTTTGGATACATTTGGTCGATGATTGCCAATCGACGCGGTCGGTCGAATATCCGAGCAAGACGGACGTCAATTAAACAAATAGGGAATTATTTGTAACACGTGTACACGGGGAGATGTGACGTTCGCGCGGCAGCGACGGCGACGTTGTATATTCGCCGTGAGCAACACGCGCGAGAGTTCTCTCGAGAGTTCCCGTACGCGCCATCGTCAGTAGCGTGTTTGCGAACAGATATATTTTCATTTGGCAGTTATTGGCACGAGGGTCGACCCTCGTGTGTACATACGTAGGTACGTCACATCGCGCGGCAGAAACTCCGACTTTCCGGAGCAAACAAAACGACCTACAGTACGTCCGCTCGCCACATCTCGATCCTTCGTCTTTACTGCCCCCTTCATTTGATCTGGAGACCCCGGAGTCCATTAATGGAGCCTCGGATTTCACGTTTCTCGAGTACCGAGGGGTGCGCCGATCATTCGGTAATACGTGCCGGTTTTTCTTAGGATTTTCGTGAAACGCGACATTACAAAATACGGGTTCTATCGGAAAATTCTAACAAGTACAAGAATTTCAACGAATTTCCTAGTAAGATTGCAAATAAGATTGATACTAATCATAATAAAAAATTAATTACGATTTGATAAAATAGATAATAGGATAATGATAATTATATATACAACAAATTGAAATATTTTCCGTGGATCAATTGATAGTATTAATGAACAATTAAAAAATGATACGCATATGCAAAATAAATATTTTTATTTATGAATTTATTCTTTCACACAACCATGATCTAGGGTTTAAAGGTCAAAGAAATTTGGAAGACGCAAATGCACGGAAGAATAAAAACTTAATTTCAAAATATATCAACATGAAAATTGCATAATAGAAATATACGTAAACATGTCGATCTTACGAGATTTCATTGTAACAGTACATTTTTTGATAATTGCCTTGAAACAATTAATTAACGATTGTTTTTTTCTTTCACTCACGTTATCACTGATAATCATTTTGAGCTATCATAGTTATCAGCTCTATCGCATATCCGTTTTCGTTTACATATGATAACTTAATCTTTCATATTATTTTAAAGTCGATTATAATTAATATCTAATTCTTTGGATTAACAATGATTGAAAATTTAATAATACTTTTGTAGATAAAATATAAAGTAAAATCGTTTCAAAGTGCTGTTAAAACATATTGAATTCCTAAATTACTTTTTGATAAAATAGCAAGCTTGTTTAAAATATTTCAAAATCAATTTGTTCTATATAAAGAATTAAGACTCTATCTAAAAGATATTTATCATGGACAAACGCGCAGAAAGACACGCACATTTATCATCGATCTACGCATAAAATTGTAGTATGTTACCAGTTTTTTTTCCTGTGTCTAATTAAATTGAACCTTTGCACCTGTTTCTGAAAATATGTTTGCATAATTGTAGTATGTTACCAGCTTTTTTTCCTGTGTCTAATTAAATTGAACCTTTGCACCTGTTTCTGAAAATATGTTTGCATAATTAAATGACATGGATCCCTAACGTTTGCGATATTTTACACATAAAACAAATTAGACTTGTATATAGCATATAAAATAAAAAGATCATAAGATCATCTCTATTTCTCATTATTCGAGTGCACGAAAATATTTTCAGAAGCACACGTGATATCGTGACATCGGATTAAACACGTAGCTTGTGACCGACACGTTTCGAGCGTGAAATTCGCAGGTGGTACCAGGTGAACACGCGTGATACCGAGCGTGGTAGCTATCGAGAACGTGGGAACACGAATTTATTTATTTAAGCACACTTCTGAACACATTTGACACGCGATTAGAAAATTTCGCGCGCACAGGCGACGTAAACAGGCGCGTGAACCCGGAACACAGAACAAAACAGGACGTACCGGCGAACAGCATCGATAGATTGGTGAACGCCGTGGTACGTGGTAGCTCCGCCGCGGTGGTACCGCTGCTCTTGAGGTCCAGCATCGCGCGGTGTCCGCGAACACGATGCTCCCCCCCTTCCCTCGCTCTAGCTGTTACTTCCGGTGCGTTACGGTGTTTTCACGCGGTCCAGCTGCCGCTCTTATCGCGGCACCGTCGTCGACTTCCGGATTAGCTGCTGCGGCACGAGGCGCGACGACGACGTGGCAAGAAACGTGGTCATATCTCAGAAACGAACGTCTCAGTCTCGAACGGCGACGAGGGATGCAACGCCGCGTATTATTACCCTCGTCTCGCCGATGGTCGTCGTCTTCACGAGCGTATTATACGTGGACTGCGCGCCGTTAAGGGCGCCGATCATCTTGCCGACCCGTTCCGAGCGATACTGCCGGCTCGCGGGAGACGAACGACGACGTTGTCGGGGAAGGGGATAGATAGGACGCCGATCGAGGGCCAGCGGGGGCGAGGTTTCCGCCCCCGAAGGGCGCCGAGGTCGCGCGGGGGTTGGTTCGGCGTCGAGGCGCGAAGGCCGGGCTTGCGGGGGAGATCGACACCCTCGCGAACGAAAGGGCGGAAGCGCGCCTGCGTGCCGCGAGCATGGCGGGAGACCACCGCCGGTGGTGGTGCCCCGAATCGCAGCATCCGGCGGCGGCGGCGGCGGCGGCGACGACGACGACGATCGGGGGTGGACGGCCGAGCGGGAGCACGCGGCCGACGTGCACCGGACCTCCTGCACTTACCGACCGGCGCTTGTCGACGGCGTAGTTTGCCCCGGTAACGACGTGCCACCGGTTCCCTTCCGGGAACAAACCCTCTGCGGTAACGCGCGCTCTCTCGCGAGAACCCCGCTCTCGTACGCCGGCGTGTCGCCACGTTGGCAGAAGCTGTCCCGGTGACGATACCTCAAGAGTCGGAATCTGTTCAATCTGTCGCTTTTAGCCAACTATCTCTTCACCGAAATGGAATTAACCCATAAAGATTGAATAATTTTTTTCCTCTCCCTCTATCTCTCTTGAAATTATTTACAATATTATATTATTATATTCGAGATAAGATTTATATCAATTAGCGTAATGTTTTCACTGCTAGAATTAGCTTCTTGAATTTTGTTTAACTCGTTTTCAAAAGAGCAATGATGTGCAGGATTTTTCACATGTTTCACTCGATATAAAAAATCTCTCTTTACGAAAAAGATTATTTTTAAATTTCGGTACTAATCGAAATCTAACGCAGGAAATATTTCTGACATATATGTTATATTTTACATTTATTTTTCTCATATTCCTATAAAAATAAGATGTATCTTATTCACATTTCTATGTGAACTTAATAAAAACTGAACATTAGTTGCTTGTCAGTATAAAAACTACAGCAAGATGTAAAAAAAACTTCAAGCAAGACTATTTTACTACTATCAATATTAGTTTTCCACGTAACCATACGGAAACTAACTTTTCTCGTATCTTCTAGGTTTTAGAACACATCCGAATTTATAAAACTTTCCGTTCGAATAATTTCGAATAATTTTTAAATGTCTGTATTTTCCAAAAACATGGAAAAACGAAAAATAATGTAAAATCGTTGTCTCGATGATTTAAATCGTTATTTTCACGAGTTTCGTTTTCCCTTCCCTCTCCATGGAACTTTATACAATTGCATTTTAGCGTGCAATGCCCTCAAATAATCAATAGACACAGCTTCTGCTTGTCAATGAAGACTATTCAACTCGGTATGATTTCATCGTCAAATTATAATAATTACGCGAACGTACGCCCCGGCCATGTGGAGTTACTAAATTACACGACGATCTTGTTATTTCAACGCGAGATTTACATTTCGTTATAATTATCTCAAGCACCGGTAACATTTACATAAAATCTGCTTTATTCCGTGAAAAAATATGAGGCTGTCTTAATTAACTATTTATCATTATTATTATTCTGATGACGAAGAAGCTTCACGGCGTCGCATACAAATGCATGCGAACCATCCTGTTTTCTGTTATACGCGTCCGGTTTTAATGTGCAATTTAATTTGCAATTTTATGTTTGGAGAATATTTTCAAATCAATGTTTCTCCATTCAATGCATTCGCTATTACTTATAGTCGATTATATTATAAATTACAATAAAAGATATTCTATCACATAATAAAAATAACACAACTTTATCTATCTTCAATTTAAGTAGAAATAAACGAGTTTGATGAGACATGAAATAAAAAGTAATACTATCCATATAATATCCATATTTTAATAACTACTATATATTATTTATACAGAAAAATGGAAAAACTATAATATAGTAGACTCTATATGTACCATATATTTCCAATTATTTTGAGAGATAGACTCAACATGCAATCAGAAAAATTGTAACATATTGCGTCTCTACAAAATCCGGTCTACGGGAAAAGTGTCGAACGTGATCGATGAAGAGAAAGACACGGCGACGACGATCGTTAAAGACTGAAAATGGCTAGCATGCGTGTACGGACACATCGATGGGAGTCATTTACTGTTTATAACTGTGATTCACGCTACGGTGTGCGATATCCCCGTCGTGCGGAGGAGGCCCAGGAGGTACAACTACCATGCATACGTTCGTTCCGCAGCTCGTCACGCACACGCACACGCACACGCATACGGGGTCCACCGGGTGCCCCGTCTCTCTTTCGTGGACGTCCGCCGCGTACGTCGTTTCGAGAGCGGACACCCCTCCCCCCGATAAGAGGGCACGCGCACGACACGCGACCGCGTGCGCCCGGCGGCGCATTTAACGCGCGATCACTCTCGAGTACCCGCGAGCGAGTGGCATGCCAGGGGTTAAAGCGCGCCGAGGGGTTCGTCGCCGTTTTTCTGCCTCGGCCACCCCCGACGAGCCACCCCCTATTCACGTCGTGTCCGACGCTGCTTTATCGCGTACCTTCCTCGTGAGCGAAACACTACATCACCGAACGGAGAGCTGCGAATTGCTTATGATGAGAGTATTAAAATAGTCAGGAACTTGATTCTTAAACGTTGAAAATTTATTTAAAAAATGATATACAAAAAATATAAGCTTTAAATGAATTAAAAAGTACGTCTGCAGAAATCTAACTCATTAATTCTATCTGGCTTATTATTTTATGTAGATATATGTGTATGTAATATCTCTGTGGAAATATATATTGATAGAGACATAACAAAATTATTTTCTTTCTAATTTTTTCTATTATGAGTATATATAACAAAATATATTGACAAAAGAACGTTATCTCTTATTGAAGTGTTCGCTGTATTGATTTTAAAAGATTTGTCGAATAAAGTTAAATAAAATATTACATAGTTTTATATAGAACATAAAATAATATTTATTAATCAAAGTATATTTATTAATCAAAGAGTCTTCATTAATTTCAATAAAATTTTTTCTATATAGAAGAACATTTAAAAATTTTTTTTAAGTCTCTTAATTTTCTTTAAAACAAAATTTTAGAGAAAAACTTTAAATTGTTGCAGTGATTTAAAAACCGCGAATTTTTCTTGGTGAAAAAACAATCAAAAATTTCAATATATTAAAAACTTAATGATGTAAAATTCTATAAACACTATCGCTACAGTAATATTTGAAAACTGTAGAAATCGTAATAGAATATTGGAGAACAGGGAATAATCATAGTATTACGTGACAAAAGAGACAAATATCTACAAAGTAAAGAAGAACCTAATAAAATCCTTGTTCCTTCGAAAACGGACGAAATACCCTGGCAAGCTTAGTACGGCGATTAGCTCAATTAGAAGAGCGATAGAGAGGAGCCCGTTCGAGCTTTCAGACGAGTGCTATCGTCGATCGGTCTTGAGGAGGCACTTGGGTGCCGGCCGCGTGCCTCGCTTCACAACCCCCTTCAGCCTCCGCATTATCTCGAGATATAGCGGGATACCGGAGAGCGCACTCGCGGCACTCGGACGCGAACGCGGGTGGTGTTGGTGCGTATAGCGTGTATCATTGTACGCGGCATGAAACATGACGGTCCGTCGAGCTATTGTACGCGAGACGCATAGCTGCGAGGTAGGGTATGGAACGACACGAGGGAGAGCCAGTTATACACCCCGCCGTAGCAGGGATATATACTTCTTCTCTCTCTTTCCGCCCCTTCGTTTTTAGCGCTGCGCACTCTCGTAGTACAGCGCAGCAGCATTGCCTCTCATCCTCTCCCTTCTTCTCTTTTCTCTCCTTCGCCCTTTTCTCGGTCCATAACACGATAAGAACCGTGTCACTTTGTTACGTTTGGGGGTCGCTTAAGTGCGCGATGATACATATCTCCTCTCCTGCCGCTCACTCTCTCTTTTTCTCTCTCGACAGATAATTCCTCGCATTCAATTTGTACAATATGCTCGAACCGCCCGGTGGGACGCAGATAGTAGGATGGCAGTCGTCTAGTCGATACACATGTGTGTTATGCTCGGGATCGGTGTCGTTTTGGTCTACCGATAACTCGACACAGTGTTGATAACTCTATAGTTAGGACGAAATCGTCTCGTAGACGACGTTTCGCGGGAAACGATATCCGATCTCTGATGTGAGGTTGCAAGTATATACATATATGCAAGTGTACACACACATGCACATACATACTTACATATATATACATATATAAAGATGAGACAAAGTTAGAAAAATGTACGCAAAAGTGGTTGGGAAAATAGCGCGCCGTCCGTTTTATACACGCGTTTTAAAAAGACACATAGTATTTCACATCCGTCACATACCTATACATGTTACAGTAGAACAATGTTCATGTAACTTCATAACATACATCAAGGTTGTTTATAGCTTTACGCAGTTAAGTTTTCTTCTAAATGCACTAACGAATGCGTAATGCGTTGCATCCGTTTTTATCATTTTGCACTTCCATTTTCACGCTTAATTTTTTTATCTTCACACGTAACAATGATATATAATACAATAAATTTCTTTTCTCGCGCGAAAAGTGTAGTATCTCTCTTAATAATATAAATGGATTTTAATAATATGCAGAAAACACACATTAGAAAAAAATCAAATATTTTTGTAACAATAGGGTTCTATAAAATCAATTTAAAGTTTAATCTTTTTTCTTAGCGAAAATAAATGTTTCTTAAGCAGCGAAGCATCTCTCTTATCTCTCAACAAGTTTGCTTAAAAATTACACGATACTCGCGCTGAGGGGGAGATTGGCATTATAAATGATAAACTAAATAATCGCAATGTATGTTGCGAGCGGATTCTGGCTGATATCTCAGCATGAATCTCGACAAGTGGCCTGAGTGATTCTTTACAGAGATTCTTTGCGTAGCATTTTAAAGTCCAATGCATTGGCAAACGCTTTCCTGTAACATGTTTACTGGTCTGCACGCGGCAGTGGTACAAAGCCATACAACCATACATTGACACGAAATCTGGTTCCAATAGATAACCGTGTTCCTTATTTGTCGTATTCAAACGAAAGGGCCGAGATACAGCTGATTTAATAAAACAATAATCAAAAAAGAAATATAAGTATTGCGAATTCTTTAATTATCTTATTTTCACGAAGATCATGTTTTTAATATATTGGAAAATAAAAAAAAAAAGATTTTTTATATACTCGCACATATATTCCTGAATATATTTGATATATTAAATTTTTAGTTATAAAGAACTATTAGAGGTATTAAAAAGTTTTTAACATTTTTAACAATTCAAAAATGTTTTATATATACTTACCTAAAATAATAGATCTGTCCAATCATTAAATCATTGATTTATCTTGTGTTTGCACATTTAAATTTATTTTCTGATGATTTTATGACTACGGATTCTCGTAATAACGGTACAAGGGATGCGTGGGTTGCGTAGAAGCGAAGGCCATCAATTACGTTATTACGTTACGCAAGAACGCAATCGCGGGCTCAAACAAAGGCCCAAGTGCTTATGCATCCCCAGAGTCCGAGCCGTTAGCGCACGCTTCATATCTTCGGCCTAATTATTTGCAAATTTGCATATCTCTAGTAGACGTGGCGCGGTTCCGAACTAACCGAACTGCTGTACTTTTGTTCGTGTCTACCGGATGTCCGTTTCTGTCCGCTCCGTTGCGATCCTTGTTGTGAATTCAACGACTCGGTCGTAGAATCTTTTATTATAGAGATTTCCATTCGATTCAATTAAAGTAAAAAAAGGAGGACAATAGTTCTTTCTGTTTATTTAAAATGCTCGATAATTTTCTATCGGATGTTGTTATATAATGATGCATTGTATTCTTTAATTTATATAACAGAAAATTTCACCCCTTCATAACTCTAACGACAAAAAGAAGCACTTCTTATATACGTGAAGGAAGTCCTAAATTTTATTTTTCTCTCGATTATAACTTGAGGTGCCTTGAAATTTTTGAAGGGAAGATGTAAAGAAATGATTTATCTCTCCTAACTTTTATATTTTTGTGAAGCTATTAAATAATATATTTATTTGAAAAAGCAAAGACGTATATATGAGAATAATTATTTCCAAAAAGTATATACAAAATATTTAATTTTAAAATTATGTAAAATAAAAAAATATTAAGTTTATTAATTAAAGAGAATTACGTCTCAAAATTGCAGTGCACTCGAGATTAACGATGCATGTTATCCAGTCTCGGCGAATAGTGTTGCTTTAACCGTAGCTTCGCGTTGCGCTATGCCATACGTCGCGTTTAAAAGCGGGAGGAAGCGGAATGCGCGACAGGACGGGGCGAAAGCGCCGCCGGATTCGGCTTAAAAAATAATTATCGCCTTCCGACGCATCTCAGCATTGGAGAGGCAGGAAGAAAGAAAAAGAAACAGATTAGATTCTGCAAAGTTTACAGGGCTGTGTTTAAAAGTCTTCAAGAGTACTCTCGCTTTCAAAGATTCATCTCTCGCAAATCTAACATCTTGATATATTATATGTATATGAGCTACAAAATATTATATTTTTATTAATAATAATAATTTTATATTGCATTTTTATTTCTTTTTACGTTTGATATAATTTTCCATATAAAAGTACTTTGAAAAAAATGTATAACGTTGCTCTAGAGATTGTCTTTAAATAATACTTCAACGTTTAATCAAGCAATGCAACAAATCTCAGAATTTATTTCGCAGCACAATAATACAAAGTTAATGGATATAGCATAAGTTTTTTTCTGATTAATATAACTTTTGTAATTTTGATTAATAATTTTATATTATACAGCTAATTTTTTAATTGTGACGTAAGATTCATCATATTCATATTTGTATAATGAGACAACTTGAGTTGCAATTGTCTAGTTGGTATAATGTTACGTCTCGCAGACATTCAATTAAAACAATGCTTAACTTTTGACTTCGCCAAGTAACTTTTTGTGGCTCCTATACATTTTCCCAGTCCCTAGGCTTAGTGCCTGTAAGTATCTGACAGATAAACCGGCCCTGGAAGTTCTGACGTGTTGCGTCGGTGAGAATGCCAGAAGCGAACGTAGAGCGGAAGAGACACGAGGAGGATGCAAGCTCGAAGAGGAGACAGAAGCGGGAATGGACCGCAAGAGAGGACGGAGGAAAACGAGAGAGCCGGTGTGCGACGGTGTGCGAGGGAAAAGACGAGCGAAGCGGAGAACCGAGAGAGCGGAGGCATCCGCGCGCTCATTTCCGTTTCGGGGCCGTCAAGGGGGACGAAAAGGGGGAGGGGGGGCCGCTAACTCGCGAGATATTAATTCCGTGTTAGCGCTAGGAGGGTTGCAGAGGCGAAAACTACGTGCCGAGGGGGAATACTATCCCCCTTTCTCCGTCTCTTTCCCCTCGACCAACGTCTATCCATCCCTCCGTCGTTTCCCTTCCTCTCTCCCCCTTTGCTCTTCCCCCGTGCCCCATCGTCCCGCGTCCTCCAACGCAACCACCCTCGGCGCGCGAGGTTGGGGAGGCGTTACAAATCAGAGATTAGCCATAGTTAACTCGACTTGCGCAGTCAAACAGTTAATCAATAAACGATTATTTACATCGTGCGCCCACGGCGTGCTTGCGCGCACCCAACGCGAACATATTTTCCCGCCGCGGGATGACGAATGCGACGCTGATAACGCTACCGACCGCTGGACCACCTCGGGGTCATCCGGGATTAAAATTAAAAAATGCTTATCTCTCTATTCAGAGATCGCGTCCACCGGCTGGTTAATTCGCCCTTTGATTGTGAGAGTAATCTCGGATTACTCTCGACTCTCGACACAAATCAATCGACCTGACGCACGATTGCGATTGATACCGCTAAACAGTAAACAGTCTACTGAACTCACCGTAAATGAGTTTACTGTTTTTGTTTAATTTGTTAGTGCAATTAATGGCGATAAATCAAGTTATATCAAACGGCAATTGAAATGAGACGATAATCTCTTAATGATAAAATTAATATTTATCGTATCTTTTTAAAAAAAATCGCGAATGTTGCGAAAAGATTGCTCGAAATGATAATTATGAATTATATGGATAATTATTCTTGTTAATTTTATCATTGAAAAAGCATTATTTCCCCAAAGCATACGATCTCAATTATAGTACTCCATTTTATTATTTATTATCATATAATTTTATATTATTTAATTTCTAACAAAGAAAAAAAAAGCGTTATTTTAATGCTTCGGAGAAGCATTTGATCGTGGATCTTTGAGACTTTGACTCGAGTAACATTGCTAGAGTACGACTACCATTGTGATCGCACGCATTGTTAGCCAAACTTTTCGAGACCACGATGAAGTAGAGAACTGAATTTGTCGTCTCGGATGATGGGTACGGTTCGTAAAGAAAGTATGTATCACGATAGCGGTGGAAATCGGTAGTTTTCCGAATAGGCAGGAATACGAGTGGATAGATCAAGGAGGGAGATCTCGGACAATGTGTCTCAGGAAAGCGTCGATTAGGATCGGAGGATGTCGCATGTAGGTAGCGTCGACAACCTCGTGCGTGATATACCTCTCGAAACCGAACCGCGGAGAGGATCATGGTGGCTGACGATCACGATGCTGCTGGTAACAAACGGCGCGATGAGTGGGCACCCGTTCACCCATCCACCCACCCCATCGGGAGGGTGACGGCGGGTGCTGCGGCGGCGAGAGGGTGCGGCGATGCCGGGGGAGGAAGAGGTCGAGAAAGAGGGGTGCGCGGAGGTAGCTGGATGACTGGCGGCGGAAGCGTCGTCATGGCGACGCATCGATCAGCCGCCGCCACGCGAATCGAGTCGAGCCGAGGCCACATCGCGCCGCACCGCACCACATCACGCCACACGCCACACACCACACCGCGAATACGCGCGTGTGGTTCACGTATGCGAGACAGAGAGAAAGAGAGAGAGAGAGAGAGAACTCGGCTTGCCAACTTGCAACTTGGCATTGTTACTCGGCTATCTCGCTTTGATCCGCTTTGGAGCGCTGAATCCAACGAACAACGATGGTACAGGGAAGGAAAGGGTCTCTTCTGAGAGGTGACGCGAAATAAGCGAGAGGGGGATGAAGCAGGAAGGTCGAAGAAATTGGCGAACCGAGGTCATGGTTTTCTTTCGGAATATCGCGGTACCGGTTGCTATACGCGGACGTTTCTTTTCTCCGCGTTGACATCGCGCGTCACAGCTGCGACAATTATATCGCCTCGTTACGCGAGTGCACGTGCGCGCGCGCTCTCGGGATCCGAAATAATTTCCCCCTTACGCAACAATTACGCGAAGCGCCGTTTGGCGGCTTTATCCAGCTTTACTTTCACAAGTAAAATAAAAACAATTACGCGAACGCGCGCATCTGGTAAAAGCGTAAATGAATTTTAGCTTAAAGCAAGGCGCGCCACGACAGTAAACGCGATGCGAGTAATATGCGGCAAAATATCTTTCTTTTTTGCGAAAGTTATTTTAAAGTTATTTACGCTTTCATCGGTCAATTGTCTTATTCTGTGGCGCCTATACCATAAAGAGTAACGCAACTTTTCTTGATGCAGAGAAGAGAATATAATATAAATTGTTAAATATTTTGCAGGGATAATGATCCGTAATTGATTAGAATTTTAGTACAATACATTTTTATTTGTATCAAGGGGGTATATGATCACAGACTTTCATATCTTAAACACACTGCGAATATTAATGTCACTTCAAAGTACTATCGCATTATTTCAATTTTTTCATATTTTATAAAATATAATTTATAATAATTAATTAACGCAATGTTTCGAATATTAAGAAGATTTTCATTCTCTCTTTTTATTCTATACAATCTTTAAATAATTTAAATCATGATATTATCATCCTATAAACATTGAAAGAATCGTAAAAGGACGCAATATGCCGTTATAACGCCTCTCTAACTCGATGGCGGAATTCGATCCGCAGAGAACCCCACAGGAACGCGCCGCAGTTCGACTGCCACAGTTCAGCAGCTTCCGGTGGCCAGGAACGGCGGGTGTTACGTCGAACCGGGTGTCGGTGGTCGATCGATCCCGTGCACGGGAGAAACGTAGAGAATCGTGCTTGTCCTCGTCGGTTCGTCGTGGTTGCCGTCGTCCTTCCAACCCGGCTTCTCTGATCTTCCAGTTCTCAGCTCGCGCTGAATACCACTGATTGTCCTCCACTCGCTCGCTATCCCACCCTCTCCTCACCACCCCGATTCCCCGTCGAGCAGAGGGGCGAACGGGGGAGGTTTCCACTCCTAACCATTCTCATCCTCCTCATCCAACCCGAACGAAACCCATCCCCGTAGGGGCACCCTATCCACCCCACGTTACCGTTGCTACTCCTACCCACTCCACGATAATGATGGCAATCAGACCCTCAGAAAGGATTTCAGGAAATTCTCTCGCCTTTTTGTCGGCAGCCGGGGCGGCGGCGGACGCCACAAACACCGGTCGCCCCGTCGTCCTCTCCTCCCTGTCCCTCGATTCGCTTCGTCACGCTTTCTTACATGGCCGGTGTGCGGCAATCGCGAACATATATCCAAACTCGCTCTCGCTTTTCAATAATTTTACGTGAAACGCGACACGTCGATAACGCATTGCGAGAAACCAGGTCTCTTCGTGTTCTCTAGAATAATTTTCCATGCATCCGATAATCGCGCAATCGCTTCAAATCGCGTCATATTCGAGTTTCGAGAAATCCGTCTATTTAATAATAAACGTGAATTACATCTAGATTATGTTCACACAAATAATCTAAAGATAATTTAAATTTTCTAAAGATAGTCAATTTAAATAGTCACATCTGTGCAATTTGTCTGTCTTCTTGAATTCTTTTTAACTCTATATTTACTTTGAAAACTTTTGACAATTTTATACAGTTCGTAATTTACATGCTTCTCCTAACAAACATGATTTTAAAAAATTACGTATATTATTTCTATTTCTTTCATTTTTTTTACGTTTTTCGTTATTAGAAAAATGTATGTTGCATTGCCTTGCTTGTTGCTTTATTTAGATTTTAGATAGATTTCTGTGTAATATATATTCTAATATGTAATATATATATCTTAAAAATATCTCTATGCAATTTTGAATGGTACTCCAAATTGTTAAGTTGGTTTTGCTTGTAATTTTATTTTATAACACACAATATCTTAATTTTTTTTTACGTTAGATGGATTTAAAAGAAGAAAAATACCTGTCTTTTTATGTTATTACTAAAAATTTATCACTGCTGGTTAAAACTACATTTTATATAAAAATTATTAAATACCATACGTGAGAAATATGTTGTATAATATGTTAAAAAATAACTATTACAACTGTAGCATTTTTATCGAAATGTACAATGATAAATCCCGTGATTATTTTAGTCCAAATTATAAGAGACAGTATTAAAGTAGTATTAGTAGCAATAAAATTTATGATAATCAGTTGCACCCTCGTGAAGAATTAATCATGGCAGCTGTAATGACTGCATATAACACGCGGTGACTCTGCTTCATAACTAATGCATACGATGTAGCGTAAAGCTCGTTTTATCCCAGATTTTATCAGGGTTCACGGTTCGCGATTTTCAATCAGTTGTACGTATCTGCAACGTGTAACTCATATGTAACAGTCGCAACTTTTGACAGCGAAAAAATGTTGGTCGCAGAGCTGTCCTCTGCCCCCCTCTCATAAGTTAACGTATTGACTATATATAGCATCGAACAATATTTATGTGTGTGTACTGCTTAGTTTTATATTAATCAATTTAAAATAAAAATTAAAATATTGCAATATCTTTCGCGACGAAAGATTCTACTTTTGTTGAAAACTGTAAATTAGAAAAATCTGTCATTTAAATTAAAACTGCATTTTTTTATATTCGTTCTTGCCTATAAATCATTTTGTAGCACGATTCGTCTGTGCAATACTTTATAAGAGACACTTTTTCATATTTCGTATACGTGTGTTTCTTATAAAAAAACTAGGAATACGAGTAGATTCGTCAAACTTATTTTGACAATTGTCAAATAACTTGTTAAGCGGAATTTGTCACCCATGAATTGTCAGCCCATCGATTAACGATGTCAATGGCTCATCAAAACGAATAAAGATCTATTTTATTTCGGAAGTGACGACACGATGACGTCGCAGAAAGCGACGGGCGCTTTTCCCGTCGGCGACGAGCGAGAGCGAAAGAGAGAGAGTCATTAGCTAGTTAATCATGCGTTATCGTGTGTGCTTAATGTTCCGTCAATGAAGGAGTGACTGGGGAGTGAGCATTGGAAAAGGGAGTCTTTTGGCAGGCGGCCCCCCCCGTCACCCACCTCACCCTTTTTCTAGCTTTCCTTGGCTCGCAGTCAATATTGTCGGCGTGCACCGCAGCGTGCAAGCAACAGATCACGCACTACCACACTCGACACGATCTCAACCCTCACCTCTTTGTCGCGCGGTTAAAGAGCCCGTTTCTTTTCCAACTAATGGAGGTGACGGGGTAACTTTAGCGTTGACGCTTTAAGGGCCAATCTTCAAGTCGCAGCTTTTATCGCGTTCCTAGGAAGCGCTGAGTGCTTCCAGGAAATCCGAGGAGAGATTAATAACTATTAATTTCTTGTACATAATTATGAAATTTCGAAAACTTTATAATGAGTCGGAAATTAATACAAAATATATGATCCATGGATTTA
Organism: Prenolepis imparis; assembly: GCF_030444845.1. Lineage (NCBI taxonomy): Eukaryota > Metazoa > Arthropoda > Insecta > Hymenoptera > Formicidae > Prenolepis > Prenolepis imparis. The sequence goes on from NW_028141166.1 coordinate 13,072,858, forward strand.
ATAATTAAAAATTAAAAGGAATCAAAATAGTAAGTAATCATATAAAAATTATAATTAAACTTCTAAATTAAATATTTACATTTGATACACATTCTAAGGAATATATGTATATAAACATTCAGAGATTATATAAAAGATCACTTAATTAACTTCTTCTTTAAAATTCAAAAATTAAAGAGATTATCTGATTTGAAAATTTAGAAATTGGAAATATATAGAGATACAAAAAGATATGTAAAAAATATCAATTTAGAATAATTATTACAATATAATATAATTTTTGAGACCCGATATTTATATTATTAATTATATGATATTTATATTATATACATATATTATCGAAACATGGCAATTGCAAAATTGTTAAAATAATCAAAGTATATAGAACAATCCATAATATACTTATTAATTAAGAAGATCATATATAGGCAACTCTAAATAATTATATATAGACAACTCTAAATAAAATATCTTTCGCAACTTGAGGGATGAAAACAACACGCGAGACATCTGCCACGTTTTAGGCAAACTAAAATAAGGGATGATTTCGTAATATAGTGCCATCTATTCAGGGATTCAAGTAACTTGGAACAATTTTGTACGTATTTAATCGATGACATTATTGATTTAAACCATTTTGCCTAAGATGCTGCACTTGTATCCAGTGTATCATCCTCTTAACCGATCGTCGTTAATGTTCACCATTTGTCGACATGAATTTATCACGATAAGGTTTTTGCAACAAGAGATATAGCAAGCTGTACTAATCTGTTTACTAATCTGAATTTAATTGTTTAAAAAAAGTTTAGAAGTCTAACAATTTTATCTGTAATGCCATCATTTATATAAATCATAGGGTCAAAAAGTAAATAGCATCAGGAACAGAATACTTAATATATTTCCTCTCTCTTTCTAGGGAGAGATACAACAGAGGACGCTTGTACTTCAAACGTGAAATAATTCCATAATTAGGCTGTAGTTTTAGCTTTAACACGAATGCTGTCTTATTGTCGTTACATAGGTTCTCACCCCGTAATTATCGCGCAATCAGCAAAGTCCGCTGCTGGGACATTAGAAAACGTCACGGCATGTAAAGCGCTCACTGGGCGATCACGGGCGTGAATTAAAATTTATCGCTTAATGCGATCTACCTAGGGCCGGATTCATACGAAATTATTCTCGGTATACGTAGGTACACACATGCATCCTTGCGCATAATAAACCTGCGTCGCAAGGGCGGGTCGCTCTCGTTCGAGTTTCCGCCGAGTCACGCGGGGGATAAAACTTTCTCCCTCGCTTTTTCCATTTCCCCGATAATATTCGCACTTATGTACCGTCGTCCCGTCTCGCTCTTATGCGTTCTTCGGTCGTTCTTATATATATTCTTCCTCTCTCGTTCTCTCTTTCTCTCTTCGCGGAAGGTTCCCTCTCGCTAGCAAACGTTCCTGCTAGCACGCTCTCTCAACCAGACCAGCCGCGGCAGTTAGTGGCTTAACGAGGTTATTTCACGACGTCGGGTGGGTGGGCCATAGGTCGCGCGAGAATGAATAATGATCCGTTCGTGGGGCCGGCAAGCGACCTCGCTACTTCTTGACGTGTGCTGGTAATACACGCTGGAAGCGCGCGAGAGTATCGGAGAAGGGCGAGGATACGATGTACAGCAGCGTGTTATAATAAAGACTCCGAAGCGGAAATCCGAAAATCTAAAGAGAGATTCCGGAAGAAATCTGCCCAACTGCTCGTTTACCGCACATACCAACTTCAGTGTAAATTACAAGGCTGTACATCGTCGAGAAACTATGCGCGATGCAGTTGTGTGATACTAGATAATTTAACCAATTTAATGGCTTAAACTGTCGGGTTCCCAAGATCCGACTAGGAGAGCGGAAGCTGCATTTAACAGTCGAAATGGATTTCGACCATTTGAATATCATGCAATACTACGAGAAGAGCTTTTAACTTTTTTCTGTCAAGAATGATGCTTGCATATTCTTGAAAAATAGAAACGTTATATTGATTGATATGCGATAATTCGATTGAGTATCGAATTGTTAGGAAAGCGACGGTTTATTTTCGCGCAAAAAGTTCTCCATCGCGCATCGCAGCCACTGCTTAATTAAAGTTTCAATCATATTCTCGCACAATGACGCGTTATGGAATCGGTGATCGTCAAATATAGCCGGGCGCATTCGAGAGGACGTCGAGGAAGAACAAAAGACAGAAAGAGCTCGCGAAGCGGGAGAATCGAACGAATAGCCCTGTCGCGAAGATAAGGCAGCGGCAGGAGCAACCTGGCCCTTCTCGAAGCTACCCGCCCGCGCCACGCTCTTTGTTGCGGAGCGCAATAATTGCGCGGGAGGGCGGCTCGCCAGCAATGCCTGGGGGGGTTAGCCAGGGCTGTCGACGCTGAAACGCAGGGGGGCAAGCGGAGGGGGTGACAGCACGCGCCGGAACCGGAACTGAGAGTCGTGTGTCCCCGCCGTTCCCGGGCGGAACTATCATGATTAGTCACGGGGCCTGCAACGAGCCGTAGGAGAACTGCGCGAGCAGAAAGACGGAACCCCGCGGAGATATCCCAGAATCGGCCGTGCGCGATCGACCTGAACGAAGCATACAAAACGAGAAAGAGAGTGGCAGAGGGATAAACTCTCACGCGCAAATGCTATGATTTATTGTATCCAATAGTAATACTAACCATGTTTATTTAAAATCGATAAATGAAGAAACGAAATACAATTTTTTACAAACGTTGCATGTGTATTCTAAAAAGTTATTTCTATGAATTAAAGTACGATTGATTTTTCGCGAATATATTCGTTAAAATCGAGAACTGTCATATATCAGTTAATAGAAAATTAAATATTTTAATTAATTATTTTTATAGCAAACATAAAAACGCGAATTTTAGAAAGTTTAGATTTTAATTTTACAGGCAAATATATGAAAGAAGTAGTATTTTTATCTACTAAGAAAACTGATTTATATAATTTAATCATCGATATTCTTTAATCAATCAGGCACGTATTCACTTCAATATATCTAAAAATCTGCGCATTATTAGTACTTAATTACTTTGTAAGTAGAAATTTACTCTTAATCCGAAGAAAAATTCTACACTAGGGCGGAAGTCAAGCCTGGTCCCGCTTCTCTGAGGGTTCTTAATGTATTCTTTCCATTTTTTAGAAGCGAGACAGTTACGATTCTCTGACCCTTAGTCACCCTCGAACGCTGGGAAACGAGGGTGGACTAGTCGCAGTTACCAGTGCCGCTGGTGGCGGAAGCGAAGGGGCTCGCGGAGGTTCCCGGATAAAGGGCAAAAGGGATCACGCGCGGAGAGAACCGGGGGGTTGCCGGATTGTAGCGCCAGCGTGGGGTGTTCGAGACCCATAACCACCCCCTAGGTTAACCGATACCGGCAATTATCAACGCGTCTCGGTCACCGTGATCCTCCCTTTGCTGGCACTATATCCGCAACTGTATACAGAGATAGAATATTTCTAAATTGACATCACACAAAGATGTATTCTTCGATAACTTTTAAAATCTATTTTTTTCTATTTCATTGAAAAAAATGTGATGTGTTTTTAGACATTAAAAAACTCCTTTATTCGATATTCAAAACTCTCTATCTAAAATTTAATAATAAACAGATCATGCATTATATATTGCACAATAATATAAAATGAATTATTATAGAGAACACAATTAAATGAGCACTTAATTTTACAAACTATAAATAATAAATAAAATCTTTAATTGCTCACTTTATGATACCAATTCTTTTCTTCTCTTGTTTTTTTCTCTTCTGTTACTTTTCCATAATTTATACGCAAAAACATAATTAATTATGATTGCGCACTAATTAGTAAAAAACGACGATTGCATATGTCATTTTGTATGACACTTCCGTGTTAATCTATAATTTCAATAGATACGCAATAATAACGCGTATCGTTTTATATCGTAATGAAAGAACAAAAGTTATTAAAGAGTAAAAAAAATTATGCACAAAGATATGATCCGCACTCGAAAATTGATTAAATTAATGCATGATTGCCGCTACTTTCGGAGAATTAATTAATCACGTAAACTTTTATATGTAACTAGAACAATATAAGTGCTACGCGTGCGCCATTCTTCGGTTTTATGTTAAAAAAATGATACCTTTTAGAAAATAATATAAAGTTTGTTTAAACTCGATCAATATTTTTTCACAGAAATTAATTGATTAAAGTATTAATTTGCTAATTAAATTTTAAAATAATAATATGTTAAAAAATTAAAATAGCAATATGTTGTAAATAATATGTTACAATACCTTATTTTTGATTAATATTTTTTGACAGAAATCAGCTGATAATTGTCAAAAATATTAATCGAGTTTAAAGTATTATAACATATTACTTAAAACATATTATTATTTTAAAAATTAATTAGCAAATTAACACTTTAATCAGCTGATTTCTGTCAAAAAATATTAATAAAACGAAAATTTGCTAATTAAATATTCTAGCTTACATATTTATATTGTGTATGTTATGCGAAATAATAAGATTATTCTAATATATGTATGTATTTTATTTGTTACAGGTAGCATTGCGATACACAGTGCGATTCACGCCTCGTGTCGGGAGTGCAACTCCGCTATTGTACGTATCGGTGAGTGAGAAATTCTTTATTTTATAACATTGAGTCAGCATTGCGACATTTATTTAGCAACTACAGTCATATTTAACTACGTATTTTAGTAATCATCTGAGTAACAAATATTTATCTGTTTATTTATCGTTGATTTGTTAAAACGTGTATTTATTTGTGATTTATTGGCTCGAAATTTATCGTGCGAATAGTTGGTAAAACAATGAATTAGCTAGACGTCATTCGGCGCTTGTGTTTTGCGATATAACGAACTATTGTTTACGCGCACGTTCACCTTGTCTTTCACGCGGCGAGACTCGAGCTAGCAGGTAGTCATGCAGACCTACTCTGTGCATATATAATAGTATATTATTATCTCGCAGAACATGATGACGTCAAGTATTACATGATGCTAAACACGCCCGATCATTCTCTACAATTATAATTTTTACAATTAGCGCTTTTCAACTTGCGTCAATCATTTCCTGCGATTACCGCGTATCAACTAAATTTTCGTAATATCGTGTGGTATCTAGATAAAGTTTTGAACTTCTCATTAACAAGAAATTACGGATCGACTCTGAGTCAGCATCGTGATATTTAATTAATAATAGAATTATATTTAACTATGTATTTTAATAATTGTCAACCGCGTAGCAAAAATTGGTCCGTTTATCGATGATTTATTAAAATGGATATATTTATTTGCAATTTATTATCATTGAAATCCATTGTGCGAATAATTGACAAAGCAATGACATATTTTTGGATATTATACATTCTGCGTATATATTCACTGTTAATTTTTTAACATTAATACATTTATTTATATTTATGTTATAATATGAGTTAGAATAATTATCTTAAAAATATATGCTATCTATATTAATAACAAAATTAACATTGAGTAATGCGTCAATTTAATCATCTAATTTTTGAATGCAGGGATCTTTGTGTGTGCATAATTTTCGCGTTATCTTTGGTTATACAACATAAAAAGATACGTGTTGCGTAATTAACATTCGATTTTTCATAGAAAAAAATTTATAGCGTGAGATTTAATGAATCCTAACATGATAGTCTTTATTTCTTTTTCGATATTATGCAACTTTTAAAAAATACGTGTATTACTTTATGCACGTTTAAATGTCAGTGCTTAATATAGAACCAATTTCTCTCATCATATATAGATGAATAAATTTCTATAGCAGGAGTAGAAGTGGAGCGGTACTCTTTCATGTAGTACCGTCTAGAACGTTCTCTCTTTTCTCTCTCTCGATATATTCCGTGCAATTAGATAGATGAGAGGCAATGTTACGCGCTTGTGCGATACGAAATATCACCGTTTAAAACTCCTTTGATAAAGGATGCTAATTTGTCCAGGTTGAAATTGCTTTGATTTAATGACGTTGCAGAGTGGCGGCTTACTCCAAAATTCAATTCAATTGAAATGTAATTATTTCATATAAAACTGGCCATTAATTATTAAAGAAATTTCTTACAGTTTTTTTTATATTATAAAATATTATAAAATTAATCGATATGATTGGCAATTTATTTTTTATTTTTTGGTATATTGCCGATATTAAGAATATTCAATACACACAGTAAATTACATTAAGCAATTGTGTGTGGCCTTATTTTATATTATTATATATTTTATGTTTAGATTTAATTTAAGACAGCTGTTTTGAAATACATATTTGGAATATTAAATTATGAAACTTGGATTTAATTGCATTACATTAAAACCGTGCCAATTGAACTCGTTAATTTATATTGAAATGGATGCGCATCTAATATAAGTGTGCCGTTTATTTCTCATGGTAAAAAGGTTAACGCGTATAGTGACAAACACGACGTCGGCACGCGTGTCATCGTGTCTTGTCAAACATCAATTATGTGTGCAAACAAGATAGCATAGAGGGATGGTGCTCGACCAGCAAACATTAAATACATGCATTACCCTGAGACATGCTGACACAATGACCGACACTATCGCTGGTCCTCAACCTTATTCGTGCTAATGCAGATTATATAGAATAAAATTAAAAGAAATAAACGCGAACAAAATATTTATATTTAACATTTCACTACTATAGAAGATTTCAATTAACTCTTCATAATGCAGATAATTTTCTGTATCAATGCATTCGCAAAATTCTCTTTACAGCTGACGGTTTCGATCTTTTATGTTACATGAATTAATTATAAAAGTAAAATAAGATTAGTGTGATTAAAAAATAGTTTTTTTATTAATACAAAATATAAATGTATTCCAAAATATTTGTCTTAAATTGAATTCTAAGAGTTGAGGTGAGAATTGCATAAATGTTTAATATAATCTTTTTTATGAGCCAAAATTGTTAATAATAGGTCAGTTATTAACATTAATGTGTAATCAATTATATTTGTCCTTTCTTTTATTAAAGTAATTAGTATTAATTACTTTAATAAAAGAAATTAATTATATGTATACATATATATGTACAGAGAGAGAGAAATTTGAAAAAGTATTTGCAACCAACACAATTAACATTCGCTAATACTTTTTTAAATTCATATATTTTTAACTTTTACACTATTTCGCTATTCAAAAGTTATTATACAGTATCAATATTGATAATTAATTATTTTCATCTTCTTTAATTCAACATATTATTCTTCAACAATTATTTTATACATTATTAATATTAATAATTAATAATTTGTCGTAATTGTACTCGACCTTCCATTAGTGTAGAATCATATAGCTAAAATATACGCGCGATGTCAAAATACATCATGCGGCATACTGCGAGTTTAACGTCGGTGGTTTTAATTCCAAAGAAGCTTTTGTGCCGCGCAAAATTTGTGCTTCGCTCTTGCATCGAAATTCTGTCGCGCGCAAGAGCAAGGGCCGAAATTTCGCGGAGAATCCAGTTCCTTTGTCGACACATCCGTATCTCGCGAGAATTATAGCCGAGTTAGGGTATAGGTACGCGGCACGAAACGGCCCGACTTAAAATCTAAGTAGTCGTGCATCCCTCGGAGCGGGCCACAGATAGGAGAAGATAGAGGTAGCCTGGGGGGATATATCGTAGAGGGTTGCCCAGGATGGCAGGGAGAGAACCGTGGGACGGCGGCAAGTGAGTGGAAAGGGGGGCAAACGGAGAGAGGGGAAGGAGAAGAGGGATGCTGGGATGCCGAGGGGAGCATCCGGGATCTCGGAGGGTACATGGGGCGGTCGGTCGTCATGGATACGCTCCCGGCTAACCCTGTAACCGCTCCTCCCTCGTCATTCTACGTTTTCGCAACTACCCGCCGCCATCATCGACCCACCATCTTGTCTCGAACCCTACAAGTCTCGTCAAAATTTTGAGACGGTCCTTCGAGATGCACATAACTAAAGATTTCCCTTAAACTGCACGATCATGTAAAAAGATAGGCTAACATACGATTGTGCGATGAACGAAAGAAAAGGTCAACTAATAATATATTAGTATAATATATTGCATCAATTTTAAATACATTATTTTTCAAACTTACTCCGTATTCAGGATAAATGACTTATTTAAGGAATGTAAGCATACGATTAGTCAGACATAGTTTTTGCTTTGGCGTGATCGGTGTCAATTATTTTTTTTATTAAATGTTCGAATGCAATCTATAAAGAAAACGCCAATGCGAGATATAAAATGCATTAATTCAAATTACTAAAAATCAACATTATTGTTAGACATTAATACTTAACAAATATTAATGCATTATTTTTCTAGATACTCATAAAATTAAATAGTTAATTGAAAGAGAACGTTGCAGAGATATCACTTTGCAAATTAACAGACATCGTTTTGTGGTTGTACGCGTGAATATCATGTCATGCGGTACTATTCAATAACAATAACGTTATTTCAGCCAATTATTTCAGTGACCTTACTGTCAGCGCGAGATAAATTAACGAGAAACGTGTAACGGAGCAAGGGGCGAAAAATCGAGCGGCGCGACTAATGCAAATAATGCATCCTCGATCTGGATGCGTTCGCGATCGAGAATTCGCGTTCGCGGAAGATCGATCGATCGGCAAGGTGACTGCGGGTGACCGCGTCGTGCCATTAAACGTATCCACCATCGGGTGAGACGAAAGTTTTCGAGTCGCCGATAAATTTCGGCAACAGCGAGCAGGATATTGCTGCGGCCGTGGAAAGCATTTTGCTCGGCTGGCATAGCGATGCAACACCCTCGCATCGCGCAACACGATTCCCCGAGTCGTATTCGAACATCCCTCTCCTATCTCTCCCCTTCTTCATCTCCTCGCCCTTCTCATCCTCCTCTTCCTCCTCCTGTTCCTGTCGTCCTCCCCTTCCATTTCACCGTCTCCTCGCGGCTCTCGCGGGCGTGGGCGGCAGATAACGTGATTTACACTGGTCGGGTAATTAATGTCCTCGGCGACCGGTGCTTTAAAAAAGCAATCGGAAATCGGCGACAACGAAGAGCAACAGTCAGCCCGCCGGCTGCTGCTACTGCCGGATGACAAATTATCGCGCGCGAGACCGTTGCCCCGTTTTTTTTTCGCGTTTCTCTTGGCACGAGAGAACATCGCACGTGGTGTGACACTCATCTTTACCGGTACTTAATAATTTCGGAAAGAGATACCACGAGGGATTCCGTTATCAAAAGCGAGAATGCCACGCTGCATTTTATTTTATTTTCAATATATAAATTTGATATTATTTGTACAAATAGAACCAATTAATATAACGAAATTATTCTTCACATAATAAATTAAGTTCTATTTCGCGAACATCGCAGAAAGATAGCTTTTTTCGATGGAAAAAATAAAAATTAAATCGCAATTGCTCTTTGATGTGATATATCTATACAACAGATACTTAGCAGTTTTAAGATATTGATAGTCAAAAAATAATACATTTTTTTCTTACTTCGAGAAACGAAAGAAAAATTGGTGCAAATACTTAATGTAAAATCTAAATGCTGTGCAGTAATAATTTTTTTTACGTTTCTATAAAAAAAATTTAACATTCTATGGCATCCAAAAATAATTATATGAATGAAAATTAGATATACATATGTATATACATCAGACATTTGATATGAACACGCGAACACCATAAATCGTTAAAACACGTTCGCTTCTCTGTGCAATCTTAATGTCGCGTGTGCTTCATTGTCATTATCATTGTGGGAAAATACGAGGGCAAATGCGATTCTTACTCTCATTGACCGCATTACATCATTGCGACGCATATCAGATGCGATCGATGATATCTCCGTAGTACTTATGCCGGGTATAAACTTGTAGGTAATCAAGTTGCGTGCTTTTCCACGCATTTGTGCGTGACTTTACGCTACGGTGACAGTTTTGCATTGTCAAGCAATGAATTACACTTTAATGCATATCTCACACCTGCCTGTTCGCTCGATGCATCGTGTATAAAAAATTATCAAATCTGATATTAATATTTCTTTATATTACTTAATAAACTTTGATATAAAAACACTAAACGTCTCAATAAAATTGAAAAATAAGTCTATATTTTTTCTCTCTCTAGAAAGAAATAAATAATACTGTGTATTTCCACAAATATTAGTTAATTTAATGAAAATAACGTATAACAGCGAACCAAGACATATGTATATACTTGATAAATTTTTCAATTCAGTTTTCTCGAAAACGGAATTTTTTTACGAAAACAAAATGTTATTCCAAACTATCGGCTTATTTTTATACGTAAAAATTTCCTTCACACGTAGCCTGTATAAATCCTGCACGTATCATCGCTTAATTTCTCTCGCATAATTATAAAAAAGACTCGAGACACTTATAGGAAAAAAATAAGCTAGACTTACCGGTGATGGAGGCGGTGGGCGAAATGGTGGACGGGTTGGCGCGCGGTGGCGGCGAAAACGCACCCGCAAGGTAACCACTGCGATCGGCGAGGGCTTGTTTCGCCTTGTCGACGCTTTCCTTGAGCCGTTGAAAAGTGCTGCCGCAGGTGAGGCCGCGGTACGGCCAGTTCTCCTGTTTGACGCCGGCCGCGGTTACACCGGCGGCGGCCGCGGCCGCGGCTCCGGCCCCGGAGGCTCCCTTTAATTCGAGCGCACCTGCGTACGAACAGCTAGCGCTGTCGTACATCACCAAAGAGCCCCTGCAATCGCAAAATTATCTGATAATTGTATTATCTGATAAAATAAACGGCAAAAAGATTCGCCATTGACATTAATAACTTGCGAGATGGAAGTAGACCATACAACTGATGTCAAGTTGTCTTTAAGTAAATAAGAAACCCTTTGCACGAAAACTTAGCAGATAGAATCTCTTTTATAAGAATTATGAAAATTCGAAAATTATGTATGATCTTCTTTCATTCATTGATTCAGAAATAAGTCTCAACGAGAAACATCTGTACGTCGACGTTGACTCCGTTTCGTTCAATTGAGTACTTCCTGTAGAATATTAACATTGTAACTCTCAGAAATAAAGTTTGCGTCGCTGTACAAATCAACTAGCAGAATGCTATTGATAGTACGTCAGTTGTTTAATTTACGAGTTGCGAATCGAAAATCGAAGAAAAAGTTATTCCTATTGTTTACTCGTGAGCCTTATCCACGTTATTAAACTCTTTCGATTTATTAAAATGGATAGTGGTTAAAATGCAATGCAGGGTCGAATAAAGCAAACCTACGTTACTTTAAACTGACAGCACTCATGCAGATACCGCAGTTGGGGTCATTAAAGGACCCTTGAAACATCCGGTAAAGGCAAGATCGAATTAAAATAGATGATCATATGTGTAAAAATATATCTCTTATTTTTCAATCTCTCAGCGCGATAAACGATTTTTAACTATGATTAAATTTGAACCATATTCTGATTACAAATTTGTCTCTGACGTTTTTCCTCAAAATTATTAATGCTATAAGTATATTTCATTATTTCTTCTATATATGATTTCGTAAATAGTTTAAATTTTCAAATTTAGAATAGTTTTCAAATGTAATCAATTTCGATTATATTTCAAAACAATTGCCACTTCTAATCATTAATTTTTTATCATTGAATTGTTAAAATATAATATGTATATTTCGGAATCATATTTCTTAAAAAATAAGATAAAGATTCAAAATAAGATAAAGTAAGTCATTTTGTTTACGATATCTTTTACAGTTAATCGGGAAAATAATATAGACAATAGGTAGATATATAAATCTACTTTTACAGTTGATCATGATTTAACCACAGCTGCATATCGATAGGAAAATATTTATTACATTAGCATTCTTATTCAAATTAGGTATATATATCTGCGTTGTGCATATGAGAATTAAATATCACTTCGAATGCAATATTAATTCATAAGAATTATAATTCTTCGCAAGATGCTAATTTAAATTATTATATTATCTCTCGTTTTTTACATGCAAATACATTCCATGTGTTACTTCAAATATATTCTGACAAAAATTGATCTATGTACATATATTTATACAATTATGCTTGAAAAATTACGTAAAATTATTATTAAATAAATTTGATGTGCAAAGATACCAGAAAGAAATTCCAGAATAGAAATATTGTTTCGAGTTTATTTTGATTTTTTCTCCATTTAGATTCAACAAAACATTTATTAGATTTTTACGCACATCTTATAAATTGACTGCGATGTTTTGCACTTCTTTGTCTCCACCTTTTTACAATACTTTATCAAAAAAAGATAACTACCAGAAGCATTAAAAAACATTCGATTTTATGCATGTAACAACGGAGAGTTTCTAATCGAACTCGCGTAATTTAGAAAACACATCGACCTATCATCTACATTTTATCGATGACGTGGCCTCGAACTTATAGTCGTCAAAATTGCGAAAACGATTCACGATAGAATTTGCATGAGGTCCGTTGTGATGGTATCTCGCCGCAATTCCGCAACGGAGAACGCGGAGATAAGGGACCGGCTATAATATTAAAGCTTGTCGTTTATCGCGAGTCCGCTTCCGTCTAATCTTGAAAATCTGCCACTTCCGCTATCCCTTCCCTTATTACATAAATCATTATTCAAACGAAATGATGCCGCACAAAGCTGCCCGACCGATCCACGTGGAATTTATGCAAACACGTGTGACTCTTATCGTGCTATGTTAGAGAAAATATGTAGATAGAGAAATTATCTCAAGTGGAAAGATTTATTTCGTATTTATTTTCACAACTCTTCGTCATATACTTGAGAATGTAAATTATTGACTTTCTTCTAATAAACAACTCTATCTCGAGATAGTTGTTTATTAAATATTTTTGTAGAATATTTTCTTTTTAAACTCGATAGATTAATTTGTATTCGTGTATATCATAAGACTTCAGTACTCAAAGTTTTTAAAAGTTAAACTACACAAAATACATGCAACAAATCATACTTAGGTTCGTTTAATTTTTATTAATCATAATTTAATTTAAATTATAGATTTCTTTAACATATTTATTAAGAACCCTCCAAAATAAATAATTGATATTATAATAATTGAGAATATAAATTCTCGTTACAAAATTATATAAATTTTTGTTAATTTTATATCAGACATATATATGTTATAATAAATTTAGTAAATGATATCATTCTAACCATTTATAAATTGGTTTCTTTTCGGACTAACACACATACGCGTTTTGATCTGTTTTAATTACCTTCAATCACTGTGACAATTTTCACGATGAATCTGTACGCGTTTCACTGTCGATGTGCAGATTGTGTCAAACGTTACTTTTTTTTCCTTGGGACTATCTAATAGAATAATCCAACAAAACGCAAAATACAGCAAAATCTTTTTCCGATCATCTCCAGTCGTCGGTTATTGCGAAACGTTGGCTAATATTCGATCGGAATGGTTAAGGATAAAAGCACTCTCGTGGGTACGTCCGGATATCCAGCTCATATTGAGGTCAATCTAATCACAAAACTGTCACATAGTCACGCCGTTCCGCGACATGATGAGCGCACAGCCGGATTGTCTTCACGGTTCTGTCCAGCGCAATAGTTTAAAATCTGAATCGAATGATCGGTCGTCAAGAATATTGTAGTCCGCAGACTACTCGAATGACCATCATTTTTACTGTATCGAGAATTTGTTTATTAAATAGTAGTGTTCATAATCGATCGTTTCTTGATCTTTCTGTTATCAATGTCTTTAGTTGCTTATACGGGGGTTATCAGTGGCGCTAATAAATATACTATGCAATATTTTAATAGTATAGTAAGTGCTTTAATTTAATATAATTCTAAGTAACATAATGATACATGAATTGAAATATATGTATACCAAGTAGCGATAAAAATTGGATAAATATTATTGAATTTTGAAAAAATATTTCCCTCTACTACTTACCCTCTAATCACTTTTATTGCTTTCACCAACGAGATTTAGCGCTACAGTCATCAGAAACTTAGATTCAGCATTAATTTCGATGAAATAAAAATTTTTGATACATAAAAATGTATTTCACGCCAGTTGTGTAATTTCCACTGTCGCGAATAATTCACACTCATTATATCGAATAAAAAACAACATTGTCCGAACAGACCGCGTGTTCATCATACGAAATAATTATCCTCTCCTCTCTCGACGCGCGTCGACAATTTTGTTTCTTCACGCACTCGCCCACTGTACACGGTATCTTTTCTTTTTTTTTGTATCCGCGATCTTTCACGACGTCACTTTTCGGTCAGGTGTCCGATACGGAGAAGGCTGGACCGCGCTATCAAGAAGAAGGTACTCCGGGCAGGTTGTCTCGCGCAACTGCGGTCGCCGCGGGCAGCAAATTGCCTGCTTCCGGGCCTCATTACATCACTCTGTTACTCTGTTAACGCTCGCCGGAAACCCCTCTGCCTACCTCGTCTAAATTCTCGTCTCTCATATATATATATATATATATATGTATATATATACATATATATATCTACACACACATCATTTAAACGCACCGTCGCGGACGCGACATAGGCGCGCGAGAGAAAAAGCCGATCGAAATCTTCGGGAAAACATTTTCCGATGTCGTACAGCGACCGCGTACGCGACACTTTATTTCCGATTAAAGAAAATAATTAAACTCAACTTCGTAAAACTCTTATGTCATAAGAAGCTGAAAAAAATAAGCGAGATACAGTTGCAGTGTAAAAATAGAATATGAAGAATAAAAAAATTAATCCTCGTCTTTGCAATTTTTTATATGTGATAAAATTAAATTTTTTTCATGAGAAAAATAAGCTAAGGCAATGGTACATAATAATAAATAGTATTTTAAATACTATTTAAAGTGGAAATGATATAATATTATCCGAATTATTGTATATCAGAGCGCATGATTTTTTCTCGATGAAAATATTTATAAATGTGCGTGCAAAATAACTAATTTCTCTTCGTATGTGAATGAAAATTTGCATTTTTGTAAAAGAAAAAAAATGGAGTAGCGGTGACCGCGATGCGTAACGCAAGGGGACAACGTAGTAGTCGGCGGACACGCGCGATAATTTCGCGTTGGTCAATGCGTGCTCTCGCCGTTTAGTCCGTAAAACGTGCGTGGCGACGGAAACGCGTTTATATGCTCTTACATGCGTAAGATTTCGTGAACGAATTACCGGGACATATCGCTTTCGCGCTTTGCCAAAGTGCTTTCATTCGCACAAATTTAATTCTCAGATCTCACATTGGAGTTTTATCAGATCTCAACTGTTAAATGTATATAATTCACAATTACGACATTTAAACTTTTACTGTTTTCAGGACTTTGCGCTTACAGTATCTACATTATTCTATATCATTATCTGTATAATTATTTTGTTTCCTTCAAATACTTATTCTTAAAATATTAAAAAATTCAGGGAAAATAACTGATGTGGAACAATGTAAAACTAAAGAGTACTTTGATTAGTTTTAATTATATTTGTAAACTTCTCTTAATTCATTATCACATATAACATTATCTTCTTTTTTATTAAAATACATTTGAAAAGGCTAACATGATAAATAAAAATGTTAATATCATACGCCATTTATAAGAATTAATAAATTTTATATTTTTATTATAATATAATCTTTATTATTTTAATTTTAACACGCACATAACTTTAAAGCTGAACAAACGAATAAATGAGCAAACGCGCTTCTTTCAATTTTTAAAAATTTCATTTGAATATCTGCAGTTATCACAATTGTCATTTTAGAAAGAGACAAGTTGACTATTAATATGAAAGAAAATATTATATAAAAAAATTATATATTTGAATATTTTATATTAAGTGAATGAAGATAAAAAGCGATTAGAGAGCGTTTAACAAGTTGTCCAGATAAATAAGAGGAATTTGTGGAAAAGTATAAAATTTTAAAAGAAAGAAGTCCACGGAAAATTGCGATAAATCCGCGGTTACACAATGCAAAACGATCGCGGCCAGTTTCGGTGTTATCGATATTGTTTCATCGGCGAGAGGTATCGTCGGAGAACGCCGATGCGACGGAAGTGCGCGGCCGACAATCTTCGGTTTCCTCTCTCTCGGCATTCTTTTTCGAACTTCTCGTCATGTGTACGTGTAAAAAAGCGTTTCGATTCGAACCGCGTATCGGAAAAACTGGAATATAACTTACCGTCAGTGCGGGGGCCTACGGGATATCTTGTCCAGCACTATCAGATCCAGTTCGATCCCCCAAATATCTCCCTTGATCGCCGATCTCGCCGGAAAATACTCGATAAATGCTCGACTCTCACGCGATCCTCTCGTCTCTGTTTCCTGAGATTTCTTCGTAGAGGTCCTTCACGTTCACTTTGACTCCTCACTGCATTCGCACCGATAATAAGCTCGAAAGCTCGGAAAAGATCGAGAGGGAGGGTTCGGCACTGCAGGATCGCGACGGACAAAGAAAAAAAACGCGTATTCGCGCCGGAGAGAGCGTAGAGAGATACCTTCGCGGGGATTATCCAAGATTACCGGCGACTTGCGCTCGTTCGCCGGGATATCCCGTGAGATTGTCAGCGCGCGTGGACCACTCGGTGGCGGACTCGGTCGCGGTGCGACGGACGCACATTTGGCAGAGCGTCGTTATCAGTCGCGGTCCGACGATTGGCTGTATCGGAGCCTGCGCCGGTACGTCCTCCGCGGGGGGAAAAAGCGAACGCGCCCGAGAGGGAGACGGAGAGACGTAGCGGCGAGGGTGGCGAACGAGGGTGGCGAACGAGGGTGGAGAACGAGGAAGAGGGAGAGGAGAACGCGGGGGAGATATCGCCGCTCTCGCCCCCGGACACCACGGGCCTCTCCGACACGGAGTCGGCTCCTCAGAGGCGGGATCATCCACCAAGCCTTGCTCTTCTTTCTCTCTCCCCTTCTCTCTTCTCTCTCTCTCTCTCTCTCTCTCTCTCTCTCTCTCTCTCTCTCTCTCTCTCTCTCTACCTCTCGTTTTCTGTCTCCTTCCGTCTCTTCGTCCTTTCTCCACCCTCATCCCTCGCTTCTGTTCTCCTTCGGTCTCACCCCGCTTCTTGCGTTAGAGGTACGTAGATAGGTGGGAAGTGCGGCGGAAGGCTTCCCGTGGAGCGTCATACGAGACGGGCGCGATATCCCCTACGGTGCTTTTATTATTATTGATGCCGAGGATACCGGCATAAGCGCGATAAGCGCCGGTGGAGACGAGCGAGAATGGATTGACGCCGATCGTGTCAGAGTTGATCGTGTCGAGCGGGCTGGCAGGTAGCTAGCCGTGCGAAAATGCCTCTCCGCGCCGAAGGTGCTGAAAGGTAATAATAAAGTACACGTTTCTAAACACGTACCGCGATCAGGTACCGTCAGCGACACGGATGTGCTTTCGGAATAACAGCGGCGAGTTCCTCGGAGGTAAGGGATGAGGGAAACGGGAGAGATTGACGGCGATGGAAATAAATCGGCTTCTGTAATCGAACTTTAGGCCATAAATTAGGAACTAATGATACCGCTGAAAGAGATTTAACTTCGTGTAAAGTTATCTCACTTCTGAGTAATAATGCAAATTTGCTTTTTAAATTATATTAGCAATAAATATTATATATTTTTACGCTGCTTTCTGTCGTAATAAATTTGGTTGTAATTATTATATAATTGTCAAATATAATGAAGAGAGAGACAAATATGCGACATTATGTGGAAAATGATTTCAAAATACAATATTCCTAACATGCTAAAGAGATTTAACTTTCATTATACAATCTTGTACAGTTAAATAAAAAGAAACGAGGGGGATGAAAGGAAGAAAGATTATTTATTATAAAGAAGGGTGCATCTGCACCTAGAGAAACTCATTGTCGCTGTCGCACCGATGACACGGTTGAAATGTCCAATTTGTTTGATTAATATATCAGCGATATCGCGTGATCTACGCGCGAGATCGGCCGTGCGAATAGCGAGCCGTATCTACTTGTACTGAAAATTATCTGATCCACGCGGTGGAGTAACAACGGGGGCGCGACAGGCCGGACACGTGCCTGGTATACGATTTTCAAAGGGCAGCCCGGGCATAGGGGGGTAGCATATATTCATAGGTATCGCGATAATAATGTATCGTTATCGCCACCTTCGTTAACCAACTCGTGCACCATCGGCAGCAGCGGCGGCGGCAAAATCAATGCTTTGATTTAATAGAATTCCGTTTCGTTATCCTGCGTTGCATAAACTCACATCGCAGATAGATACATACACGTGCGCAAATGTCAAAAATTTCCATGCCGCGAAAAACCGATATATCATCCGTTTAAACGCGATAGAAACAATGAAGTTAAATAAAGATGTTTATTAAAGAAAGAGGGGGAAGAAAGAGAAAGAGAAAGAACATGTGCTATTATCGCGGTGACATTTTTAATTCCCTAACTTTAAATTATATTGAAAATATAAACTAAATCATCCGAAACAGGACATTTAAATCTGTGTCTATTGAATTTACAAATACAAAAATGTATTATCAATTTAGAAGCTTTTGAATATTTCTAATATTTTAATATTTGATATAAAATAATTTATATACATCATAAATATTCTCTTGTTTTAAATACATTTTCCAAATTACTGAATTTCTGAATATTATTTTAGGATGATATGATAAAGTTTAATGTCAGCTACAATGTATATGCAAAGAATATAGAAATACATAACTCTATTAAAAAATAATATTAATGAACTTGAAGAATCCGAAAAAAGTTATTGTAAATGAAGAAAATTATATTTACCAAATTTATTTAAGTTTCTTGTTTTTGATGACTGATAATCGATTAGATTCACACCATTTGTTACAAAAAACTATTATTCGTTAATGCTTGATTATTTTCTCATCTCACCATTTTAATATTTATAAAAAATTTTATAAAGGTTCTTATTAAAAATTGGAGGATTTTTCGTGTGCAATTTATTTCTGAATAAATCTGAATTGACGTATATTAGAGCTTACATTGCAAGTTTCGTGAGATTGTTTAAACGATTCTGTTGTAAGCTATCTTTACTTCAGACACTCCTAACGATGGTCATTGCCGTTGTTCCGCTTCCTATGACTCTCATGAGTAATGTCGTATCTCTTCGTTCATGCGTAAAGTTTCCGATCGTCGGACGAGAAGCGGTGTCAATCGTGCGAGAAACATCAATGCATTGTACGACTGATCGTGATCCGCGCGATTCGAAGTGCATTGTCATGTAAAAATCTCGCCGTTCTGATAGTTTTATTATTCTTTGCAAACAACAACATATCCGAACCACACACGAAATGTTGTATTTTCAAGTGGAAAAAATAGAAGATCTTTTTGTATTAATTTTATAATTACATTTTCTAGTATTGAAAATTTTTTAAAAAATACTAATTACTATTTATATAATGTATTACTACTTACGTTAGATAAATGTTAAGAACAAAAAAATTTCACGAACATTTTTTTTGAATAGGCAAACATTATTGAGATCAGGACCAGGCCTCAAATCAAACAATTGGTTCTTGCGAAACATTCTTTTTTATAGACATATTTTAGATATAGAAATACATAAAAAAATTTTTGAATGCGCAAAAGATTATCGTTATATTTTCTTGTTATACATATATCTTTAATATTTTCATTTTTTTAGATTAAAACAAATTAAGACACAAAGCAATCCCGTTCACTAATCATTTTAAAATTAATCACCTCTTTGCGAAATATATATTGCCATACAGCATGAAATTTCATATCTGCAGACGGTCGCGAGAAATATATTGTCCTCGGCGATGTCTTCACCAACTGGTAACCGCTTATCACGCACGAGGTCCGCGTGTAACCGCGAGGACGAGTCTATCGGCGTTTAGTCGGCTTTCGTGAATGTAAACTAGGCGTTTCCTGCACGTATCGTACAAAGTGCTCGATTCGCTAGTCTTTTTTCACCCAGGCCGATCGATAATGCCATTGCAAACACCCTGTATGTGCTCGGTTAATGTTAATGGCAGGGGCCGGCACAGTCGAACGGGGTGGGTTGCCCCTTTGCTCGTGAGTTAGAGCTTCCTGAGGCTTTCCTCGCATCCACCGCACTACCCCCCGCTTCGTCCCGTTCAAGTCCTGCTTGGCTAATGGCAAGGGCAGGAAATATCAAAAGTCGTCTCCGCGATCCTTCTTTTTATTCCCGTTTCTTCTTTCTCTTTTCTTAATGCAAGCAGCTGGATGCTTTTACGCGTGTCTTTCGGAAGATAGAAGATGCGGTGATTTAAAGTGGTGTATTAAGTTTAAAGCGAAAAACTGAGGCGAGACAGCTATATCATGAAAAGTTATTCATGATTGCAGCGGCTAAAAAATGTTTTTTTATTACATAATATTATATCTTGTATTGAAAATAATTGATAACTTGATGAGACCTTGTTACGAACGCGCACGCGAAAGAAGCTTTTTAAATTTGAGCTTGAGAGACACACATTAAATTACAACTAATTACAATTAATTTTTCGTATTAGAAGCAATTTGCTAAAGTGTAAAAGATATCTGATGCATTTACAGTGATCATTTATATTCTTTGTACTGTAAAAAAGCACTAAATACACAACAGAGCGGAAAGCAATGATTTTACAGTAAGCCTTCGCAAACTTGAAGAGATCGCAAGAGACCTAATACGCTTATCGTGCACAAAACGCGATCGTCGAAATGATAAAATAAAAAAAATGAATCTGACTCGGGAGAGCAAATGTAATCACTGTTTGTCACGAACAGCGACGCATTCAACAGGTTAAAGCAACACATTAAAAAGAATGCGAATTTATTCGCATGCTTAAAAATCTCTTTCGTCTCGTGTTCGTAAATTTGCTCACGATATTTCACCGGGATGAACAGTACCAGATACTGGCGTATAAAATAGTAACACGCATTAATTTTCTTCTCGCGTATTTTCTGAATATAAATGCTACAAATTTACTTTCGTTACAACGATTTTCTATTATTACGTGTTTTTTTTCTTTTCTTGAAGAGATGCTATTTATTAAAAAATTTTAGAAATATTTAACGAATATTAATCAAAGATCATTGAAAGCTATATTTTGATAATTGTAGCATTTGTATGTATATAATGGATCTTTAATTTGCATGTAATCATAAATTTTAATTCGATTCTCAAAGTCATTTACAGAAATAATTTTAAAATGAAGAAATGGTTGTTGTCTCTTTCTTTTTCTTAGTGAAAGTATTGCAAATTGATTACAGATTGCTTTTTTAAATACAAAAGATTTGATAAAGAATAGATTTGATAAAAAATAAATAATAGAAATAAATTTGACACTTTGATAAATTTAAACAAAGGACACGTGAGTTATAGTACCGCTTGTTCTCACGAATATTTCCAACTCAAAGTAGTTGAAATGGTTATTTTGCACCTTTGATATTAAAGCTGTCCAATTAGAAGCAACGTTTAAGAGACGGATCCAGGCGGTGAAAAGGCGCGCACAATCACGGCACGCTTCGTACGTAACGCACGTGAATTCGACCCGCCGAGGGATTCGCCGATATCGTTTGATTTAATTTGTTGCAATTAGGGCAAGGGCCGCTCGGGTACGCACATCGATGCGGGATCGAGGTGTGAGAGATGAGGGAGAAGGAGAGAGAGAGAGAGGGAGAGAGAGAGAAAGAACCAGCAGTCTCCACCCGGTTTACCGCGCCCTGCTATTAATATCAGTTAACGACCCGATATGATCACTCGTCTATACCCAGACAAGCTGCACAGCCGGCTGCCAACGATGGTCGTTTGAGCCGAGTCATGACTCGAACCATGTCGACGCGCAGATCGTAGATTCGACCGTGATTCGGGTCCATCGATCGGCGAGCTGACTCACCGGAATACACCTGGATTGATAATTTCACGAATCCTTGATACGCGATTAGGTAACCTTGTCGCGGCTTTTAAGTGACTAACGATTGACTCGCCTCAAAATCAAAGGGGGTGCCTCCCCACGTTAAATGCAAACGTTACGCCGAAGAAAAAAATTATTTGGAATAAAGAATGATTAGAAATAATATTTGCTGTCCAAAACGATACACACACATTAAAAAAAGACTGTATTTTTAATCTTCTTGTACTATTGTCTCTGTGTTTTAGATATTAAAAAAATTTGTCTGCCTTAGGATCGTAGATATTTTTCTAGCAGTTGGTTTGCGATACAGTTGCAAGTAAACGTCATTGCCACAGCACCGTTATGGCAGTGGTACCGATAGGAATAGGCGATACGAAGCGGGTTCTATCTAGCAGACTTCCGGCCAGCATCGAAACAAGCCGACCGCGCGCGGATTACCATAAGCATTTATATATATGCGCCATAGCGCATTATACTTGCATACCCGGGGGCCGAAGGTGCCCGTTGTCGACGACGGTAGCGCCTCGTATTAGGTGCGGGCATCATGTAGGGAAGAAGAGGGAAAGAGGGGAATGCGTGTAGGTGCCCATCAGGGGCCTGGCTACTTACTTACGTGTAGCAGCCGGCCTCACGAGCCGCCGGCACGCGAGCCTGATTGACTTGTAGATGAGGCGACACAGTCGATATACTCCGGACTCTATATCGTCCGACCTCTGGAAACGGCTCCCTGATCGCTACCGCCACCCCCGTGGTCCGTCCACAGTGCGGACCCCCATGGTCGGCCCTCGCTCCGACACGGTTCTCTCGTCCATCGTTTTCTCTCTCTTTCTTTCTCTTTCTCTCTTGCTGTTTTTTATCCACTCTCCTCGCCCTCTTTCCCAGCCACCGACCGTTATCTAGTTAATTAATCTCCGCCGAGACGGCGGTAGTCGACTAGCGGGGCGGTAAAACTCCCACCGTCGCTGCCGCCGTAACGAGCCGCGGCGACGAAAGTGTCGAGCGGCCGCAACCACCCCCTGGTCTGCATTCGCCGGCGTGGCGTTACCCTCTTTTCGCCTGGAAATTTTAATTACGATGAAAGAAAAACCGACAGGCCTCGTTAGAGCGCGGACAAGTAGAAAGTTTGCGAGATATTCGGAAGAGATCGGATTTGCACTTATGTGAAAGATATATTCATACAGATACTTTGATAAAGTAACTTGACCTTGGTATTTTGATAAGCTTAATTGATGGAAGTGTAAATAGAATAATTGAATCAAATGTATAGTTTGTTATGTAATTAGCATTATGATTATGAAACAGATGATTTGTTCTCACTCTTATATAATATGACTATTCCAAGGAAAGATATATAAAATAAAATTTTGTTCTAGCTTTGCATTAAATTTTCCTTTTTGTATTTTAAATTTTCATCAAAAAGATTACCTACGAATTTATTAAAATGCCTATAACATATTATGTTTTCACATTTATAGTTTTTATATTCTTCAGTTTCGTGGCTTCTTGTTTTAATTCTAGCATTCGCACTTTAAATCATATTCCTTTCGTTGATTATGCTTGTTCTATATATCAGTGGAGTGTAATCGCATCAAAAACATTAATAAAACTGTTATGACTGAATAAAGGTAAAATCGAACCACCTGGTGAAGACCAACCCTAAGCAGTTATCCATAGTATTCGTTACCATAAGGTAGAAATTTATTGATTTTAATATTGTCTGATCCACCGACTGGATAGTTAGAAATTTACGTGAATTTTGTTCAGTGAATTCTACAGATAGCTCCCATAGATAATTAAATTCTATAACAGCCGGACACATAACAATGAACAAATGCTGTTTTTTTCTATAAAATGTATTATATATGAATATTTTTCAATTAAAAATTAAATACATTCAATGGAATATCACGTTTGTAATTCAAGCAATGAATCCTTTACTGTGTGTTTCAATTGATGATAAAATACAAATATAAAAATATAATATAAAACTAATATGATAAATATATCTGATGAATTATTTTACAGACAATGAATACATTATAATGTATTAAAAGCAACAAGCATGATAAACCGAAGGAATACGATTTGGGGTGAACAAAAGATTTGTCGTACATCTTTTCTGAGGCAAGAAGTTGACATTCAAAACTATTATATCAAAAATAAAAAATATCTGAATAATATTGCAATATACCATTAGATGACTTAAAAGGGAGCATTTGCCTCCACTTTGGATAAATTTTATCCTCAAGAACGAAAATATCGATTCGCGGAAATATTGCGAAACCTCCCCGGTATCTGCACAGATGTCCCCGGATGTCGTCATTGCGGCTGTAGTCACCGCCGCTTCCGTCCCCGCCGATGCTAAACGTCACGATGTCGGTGGTGGCGGTTCGCACAACTGCGCCCCCTGATGCGGGGTGGGAAAGAGTATTGATTGGTCCGTCTCCGTAGTCGTCGCCGTCGTCGTAGGCGCCGTGCAAAAGGGTGGCGGAATCGCCAGGCGCCATCACGCGGGCCCGCCGCGACCGTGTCGTCGAGAAGGGCGTCCAGCCAGCGTCCGGCCGCGGTCCCGACTCGCCGAAAAGATGGTCATGATGGCTGGCATGGACGACCACGAGCGCAAAGTCGTCCTCGAGTTCTGCCACCTGCTCGAGAAGAGCAAGCAGCTGTTCAACGGGCTGCGCGACCTGCCGCAATACGGACACAAGCAGTGGCAGGGTTACTTCGGGCGGACCTTTGACGTCTACACGAAGCTCTGGAAGTTCCAGCAACAGCATAGGTGAGTGATAAAGATAGAGGGAGAAAGACAAAGTGTGTGCGTGTGTGTATACGTGTATGTGTGCGTATATAAGAAAGGGAGGGAAAAAGAGAGATAACTTTGTAGCATGGTTTCCTTGATTTTATCTTGGAGCACACCTGCTAGCGATTTTCCTCATAGATTGGCTTCATTAGACGAGATATGGTGTTTCTGAAAGATTTATCAATCGAAGATTATCGATGCGACAAACGTCTGCTAAGCGTCCGCAGCAAAGAATCATGTAGATTCGATTTCGTAAATTTATTTAAGTGTGTGTGTATTCAGCGATTTCCGCTGATTTCTCTGATGACCTCCATGTTCGCTCGTGATTTCTTTCGATCGAGCAGAATCATAGTAATAAACGTTAGATTTGATAGTAGTAATCGCTCGGTAAAATGCATGCCGCAAAATTATGCTCATCGTAGAAAATATTGAACTATATTTTTCTCGGCCTTTTTATATAAAGTAAAGTATATTTTAACACACGAACGTTTGCAATACGGTATTACATTTCGCGAATGTCGCTGATCTGACATTCTGATGATGATGACGAAATGAAGGTCTGTATGGCGAGACCCACGTGACCGAATCCTCGTGCGCTGTGTGCTTCAGATTTTACATCTATTTATCAGCTAGTCTCACGAGTTTAAGTTGAAATGATCAAACAGATCTTTTTTTCCAGTTTCTATAGATTAATTAATAATTTGCAAGAAATTCTCTGTATTTCTTGAATTATACTGGTGGGAAAATATCAATTATATTTTTCATATTTTTCTTTCTCTCTCTCCTTTTCTCGTTGTTTCATTATTAACTACATTGTACATTATGCATCATTTACACGTCTCTCATCATACATGACAATTTAATATATTATATTCAGTGATAAAACTCATTCATCATATCTACTTTTCTCTTCTACTTATGTATACTTGTATATATTTTATCATAAACTTTTATATTGTAAGACATAACTTCTTTTTATCCATAGATAGACATGATGAATCACGTAATATGTTATAGAATGTTTATGCAATAAACTAAGGAGTAAATATGTATACAGGAAAAAAGTCTCATACATATTCTCTGTATTCTTTATTGAAAATTCCTCGACTCTTTAGACATCAATATTTCTAATATTAGAAAAGTTTCGATTTTTAATTTTATATATTATTTTATGAATTTCATGAACAACACATTAGTGTGAAATGTTTATTTTATCATTGCACGTACTAAAAGAAATTCTATCGTACTAAAAGTATTTTGATTTTACGACAAGCAGTTTTTATCGTAAAAAAGTGTTTTACGTTTGTTATATATAATTCTGAATATCATATATTATAAATTGCTTTTGTGATTTGTTTTTATTTTTATATAAAAATGTTGAAACATCCAAAGTAAATGACATTTTTAAGAATCTATTTGATATTTTACATTTAAATTAATATTTTTTCGAGAAATATATTTTACTTTGAAAACTATCACTTTTAACAACTAACTTTGTAGAAATATTTTACTGTCAATATTTGCAGACGTGATTTCTCAAAAACAAAAACAACAAATTTTTAAAATTATTTAAAAATTATTTAAAAATTATTTAATTCATCAGTGGCATGAAATGAGTGACAAATTTACTAGAAAAAAATTAATTTTTAAAAATTGAAGAGAGAGAGAGAAACAGAGAAACAGAGACAGAGAAATGTAATTCAATAATTAAAGGATGAAAGTACGCTCAATAGCATGCGTACGTGAACACGTGCCGCGCACTCACGTGTACAGTCTCGCTTGTTTCTAGGACGATACTGGACACAAAGTACGGCCTCAAGAGATGGCAGATCGGCGAGATCGCTAGCAAGATCGGCCAGCTCTATTACCACTACTACCTACGTACCAGCGAGACGAGCTACCTGCACGAGGCCTATTCGTTTTACGCGGCGATACGCGGTCGCGCCTACTACAGCCGCGCAGCTAAGGAGGACAGGAGCGATCTGATGGTGAAGAAGCTCAGGTACTATGCTCGCTTCATCGTCGTGTGCCTCCTGCTGAATCGTATGAAGCTCGTGCGGGAGCTCGTGCAGGAGCTCGATGCCCAGATAGCCGATTACACCAGTACGTACGAGCCGGACGATCAGCTCGAGTGGAATCTCGTCCTCGACGAGATCAAGGCCTTCGTCAAGGCCGAGTCCGCAGTCGGTGTCCTGCACTCGGACTCGAACCCGATCGTGCTGACTCACAGGCTCGGTCCGCAGACCTGTCCACCTGTCGAACGATCGCCACCCATGTGCCTATCTCTCCAAGAGATCCTAATAGTCGGTAATTGCGCCGATCAGGTGAAGTTCAGTGAGTTGTCGATGGACATGTTTAGAATGCTGCAGACACTCGAGCGGGAACCCAGGGACGACCCGAATCACCTGCACGACGCCTCGCCCGCCGGCCGGATGCCCTTCAGACCCGGGCCTTATCCCGGACCGGAGAACGGCGCGCCGAGACGCGACAATCCGCACAAGTACCTGCTGTACAAGCCGACTTACAACCAGGTACAAGTGTTCCTCGCGAGTGGCTTCAAAGAGCTACCGGCCAATGGCGCGTTACTGCTGTACCTGTCGGCGGACGGCTGCTTCTCCACCGTCAAGCACCCCGAAGAAAGTGAGTGTTTAATCGACTTTTTTTTTCACGTAGATGCCTTTACCGTTTTTATCGCTATATTGTCGCAAGTTTATAGGCAAGTTTATTAGACGTGAGCTTTATTTTAAATAAAAGGTTTGCCTGAAAATAGACCTTGAAGTAAAGATAGAATGCGTCTTCTACAAATTATGCGAATTTTCATTCGCGTTAATTGAAATAGAATGAAAATGAATAGTTTCGAGTTATATTATTGCAAAATAATCTCTATTTTATTTGAAAAAATTTAGAATTAAATAGGATTAAAATGCTTTGCGCGCAAATAAACGTTTAAGTAGCTTTCATTCGCTTTGCCATTAGCGAAGGTGACCTATTATCCATGGATTAATTTATAATACATTATAAATATCACGCAGGAAAGCGATATTTTTATAGGAAATAATAAGTGATGAGATATATAATGGCAATCTCTGTCAAAGAAAATTAAGCTGATTCAAACGAAATTGAACTAAATAGAAATCGTTATATTGAGGCAGCAATGTTTTTACATACGAAATTACTGACTGCATTTTGTTACATGCTATTTTTATTTCAACTTAAGAGAATATATTTATAATGCTTCAAAGCGTAAAGAGAATTTTGATTAAAAAATGTTAGAAGTTATTTAGTATACAAAGTAGATACTATACTAACCAAAAGTGAACAAGTAAATGGAGATAGTATTGATATAAATTTTTATATTTTGGAAATGCAAAAATATTATTCTTTCGATTTTCATATATCTGAAAATTTTTAATTGACAGTGACGAGCAATTAATAAATCGTTCATATCTGGATTTTGATATCACACGAAAACCGTTTGAACCTAAAATCGTTCATTGCGCTAGCCATCAATCCCCGCATCGGATAGTATCGAGCCCCGCATTTCACGCCCTACAATCTTGTGTAAACCACCAAGTCCGTTCCGAGTCCGCTTGAGTCGATCACGCCAGCACAAACGACGGTCATCCAAAAGTGACCACTGATACAGAACAGCCCGTTATATAGTCATGCGGAGTTAAAGCGAATCACCCGCTTAGCGAAGCCGAAGGTGTACGCGCGTCGGTCTTTTCGGTCAGTTTCCCTGATCGGTAATCCGGTACTTTGCCACCAATACCATCGTGGAAGTGACTGGTCGAATTCCCTCAATTGGATCCATAATTATAATAATGAAATGACAATGATAATGTCCGCGACGATATACCGCGTAACCACGTGCTTCGTACACGTGTACGCGATCACCTACTCTATCTCTGTCTCTTTCTCTCTCTCACACTCTTGCAATGTCTCTTTGTATCAAACGAACCGTAGGATGTTCTAGATCGACTGTAAAATACTTCAAAGACAAACTCTTTGACAAACTCGATTGACAAGACTTTTTCTCACATAAATTTAAAACAAATTTTTTTTTTATTAAATTTGTTGTCACCATCAGTTTTGTATTAAGGAAGTAAAAAAATCCTTTTTACGTGATCTAATTAGAGTATTTTTATTTAACTGTCTTATAGTCTCATCGCGATTTCGTGCAAGATATATATATACTATTTCGTTTATTGACTGACGATGCCAATAATAATTTATTAAAATATTTATTGCGATTTCGAGTGGATACATTTATTTGTGTATACAATTCTTATTTATAAATATCGAAAATAATTTTTGGAAACGATGCTTGCACGTGATGCATATGCGTAGCTTTTCTATATATTTTATTATGACATTTAAAAAAATTTTTTTGAAATTGCTTGTAAAAAAAATAGGTAGTAATATCTAAATCGTAAAAAAATACAAATTTCTTAAATGATATATTAACATTATTTTAGCTATTAACACTTGTTACGATTTAATATTGCGATAAGCCTTGAGTCTTGAAAAAAACTTTTGTTTTTATAAAAAGTTTATGTTATCTTTTCAATTATTGCGTCTAGTTAATTATTTAGTTAATTATTCTATTCCATAAAATATTTGCACGTCATCTATTCTGATAAAAGTAAAAGCAGAGTTACTTAGGAACCATTTATCCGCATGTCATGTGTAACTTTAGTTGATTGCAACTTAGACTAGGGTTACATATTGCTTAGATCAAGGTTATATATCAGTCGCTAGTTGCAACTAAGGTCTTTAAAGGAAAATGGAGTAGCGTCCTAGTATCAAGGTTATTTTGTAGTAAAGATTCGTACCATGGCGAATCTAGCTTTGCAATCAATATCAATGTATTAGAAAGACGAGTCCATCGATTACAATAATTGGTAATAAATAATGCGGAATCAATTCCTCGATTGTTGTTTATTAATACAACTGCTTCGAAAAACACGTATAAAAATTTTAACTTAGACTTGGAATAAAAATATTTGTTGCGGTGGGTGATGGCAACATTGGGGAAATACATAAATAAAATATAAATAATTATTTAAGAGCACTTGAAATTTTTAATATGAAATATTAATAATGAGATTGCAGGAATTTTATGTATTTGTCATTCGCATAACGAAATGAGATTATTAATTAAAAAAAATAAAGTAATATATACATATATAAAATATATACATATACAGAAAGAAAGACAAAATCTTTTATCATATAATTAAATTTGTATTCTTTTATTTTGGAATTTTTAAGCATTAATTATCAATGATATTTAAATATCGAAAATTTAAAAGTTTTGAAAAAAAGATTGAAGAAACATTCGCTAAGGGAAGATTAGTCGGAATGTAACTCGTTCTTAAAGCTTGATCCGCGAAATATTTCGCGTCAAATAAAGTCGCGGACTGGATTCGAGATTTCCTCAAAGTTGCCTGACATCCGTTTGATCGGCGAACGCAGAATTGCACGATGTTGATAAAATGTTGCATTCGTACAGTGGGGTACGACCTGGGCGGCGTGTCCACGTGCAGCAAGAGGGATCCGGAGCACGGGAAGAGGCCGGCCGGCGGCAAGGAGCCGCACTGTCTGTACCCGGGCGATCTCTACCCGTTCACCAGGAAGCCGCTCTTCGTCGTCGTCGACTCGGACAAC
Organism: Prenolepis imparis; assembly: GCF_030444845.1. NCBI lineage: Eukaryota > Metazoa > Arthropoda > Insecta > Hymenoptera > Formicidae > Prenolepis > Prenolepis imparis. Next base: position 13,103,312 of record NW_028141166.1, read on the forward strand.
AGCTTCGTGTTCCAGCAGATACCGCGCTACTTTGGCCAGCCTCTGATGGTGCTGATGTCGCCGCAGGATGTACCGCCGACCCTGCGCGACCTGCGACACGGTGGCAGCCTGTTCACTCTATTTCTTCACGCCCCCCTCGCCGCCTTTTGCCTTATATGCAACGTCGGGAGTCTGCCCGTGCAACATTGGGAGCGCTGCCAGCGTTACATCGAGCGATTCCTTAACGAGGCCAGTCAGCTCGTAACGCGTTCCCGATGCGGTAAGGATACTCGACGCAATCATTGTCTTGAAGCTTCGATCAAACGAAAACGACTGAAAAGCGGACTCAGTGAAAAACGATAGAACTTTGGGAGATTGAATTCTCTTTAGACGATTCGCTGATTCTTTGAAAAATTGGTCATATTTAATAGGATCTTAATTGAGACGCATATTTATACTCCACACACAATTCGAGATAAAAGCAATCAACACTTAATAATTTATCAGACACTCGAACCATTGAATTTGAATATTAAAATATTTTCAGCGTCGGCTTTCTAAAATATTAGCGTTAAGAAAACGTTTAAAATATGCGTAACAATTTTAGATAGAACTCATCGGTGTAAAAAGATTAAATTGTTAAATACAGTTATCGAAAAAAAATTTTATTTAGCTTGACCGGAATATTGCGTGGTGTTTGATAGTTATAGCGCGATATTAAGAAAAAGGCGCGAGCAAAATTAAGATTTTATCATCAAAACGAGGGCGTAGTCTCGTTAGTGCAACAGCAGCCGGTCTCACCGAATGCGACTTACGATCGCGTTACAACAATAAACACGTTTGGCCTAGATTCAAGCAAATTTATTGGCGAACTCGCGTTCTCGATTTCTGCGTATCTCTTTAACTTCTGAGCTAAGGGATAACTATTGTTTTCACCGAGAGATGAAACGATGTTGTATCCCGTAAACTATCCCGAACAATCGTGTGTGCTTTGTTCAAAATAGTATCGAAATATCTTTTGATTGGACAAATCCTCGGTTGAACTCATTGTCAGTCATCGAAGATTAAACGGCTGCGGCAAATCAATCTCAAAGACATCGCTTTGTCTAATAATAAGATTATTTTTTTCTTAATTCGTCACTTTTACATCACTTTAGAAAAATAAATTAAATTGAAAACTTAACTTATGAGAGAAATATCTCTAAAACTAAGAAAATTAAGAATATGCAGCACGATTTCTCATCAAACTTTCACTAATGAAAAATCAACGCGAAAGAAAAATATACGTGTCTATTTTGATGTCGTAAAGTAAAAAAGATCTAATATTTAATGAGCATATCGTTTCCTTTTTTTTCTTCGATATTACCCATGATTTCATCGACGATCTCGCAATTCGCAGAGACCAGCGTGCTGCAGTTCTTCGGCGACGACTTTCTGCGGCTGCTGCTGGTACGCTACGTGTTCTGCGACGTGGTGCTAAATCTGCACCGCTCGTTCAGAGGTCGTCAACAGAGGCCGCGTTGTCATCCGCCTCTGCCGGATGCGGAGGTCCTCGAACATCCCACCCTCCATCATCTGGTGTTCGATCTGGCCGCCTGTCTGGACGCACGTGAGCACTTCCCGGACAGTAACGAGCTCGCCTGACCCCGGCATCTTCCCTGCCCGGCCACCGACACGACTCTGTTACCATCTCACAACCACGATTACGATTACGACTACTGTAATTACAATTGCAACAATAAAATCGTTACACTGAGACCTCATTAAACCGCGTCTTCGCAGTAATCGCGAGAGATAGCGGCCACGTGTGTATGTGTGACTCGGTCCGGGACTCAAAGGGAAGACGAAGAATGATCCCGAGGTTTCCAATACGGCACACGAATGGTAGTATTGCGATATACGTTATACGATATACAACGCCGAAGCACGATATCGCTTTATTATCACGATTTAACGTGATTCACAAATGACGGAACTTGTTTACACCGTCCGAGTATACCGTTCGCGCTGCGCTGTAACATCGAGAAAATCCCTAAATACACGATCGGCGATCGAACGAGTGTATACTACTATACGCACCGACGCTTCGGACTGATAATGTAAAGATAAAAAATCTACTGCTTTTGGTTTTCTTCGAGAAAGTTACATACTCGATGAAAAAAATGCGAATTCGAATGCTTGAACTGTAACATAAATATATATATATATATATATATATATATATATATATATATATATATACATATATATTTGGAGTGGCAATATAATTTTCATACGAATAACACAATCCCCGATATTTGCATTCTCTCTGTCTCGTAAAACACGCACTCCGTAAAAGCGCTCTCTATCCTCCATCGCGCTACAATTTTGCGCGACTCAAGGTAGAGACTCATGCATCATCGTGGTCACTTGCGATCGGCCGCGCCGTCATCACCCACGCGCGCAACGTCTCTTCTTCTCTCCTCCGCTTGTTTATTTATAAGCAAAAAGTAGAGCGCGGTCTGTAAGTTTGACGTTAGCCGCACGGATGATGACTCGCACGGAACGAGCGAGTCGGAAGATTATCGAAGAAAATGTTTCGCGCGTTTACTTGTACATTGTGATCATCCCTCCTGGACGGCAACCATAATATCGGACCTTAGCGGCCGAACGAACGTCAAGCGAATGTCGTTATAAAACTCTTAGCATAATACAGACACGCACGCACGCACGCACACACACACACACACACACACGCGCGCGCACACACACACACACACACACACACACACACACACACACACACTTACACGCATATATACATAGTGTATTATATATTTATACACATGCTGTACATTCTATATATTTTATAAAGTATTGCAAAGAATGGAGAGTTTCAGATCTACCGGACCATCTTTCAGTCATGGAATGTCATTGATGGATTTCGAGCGGAATTTTTCTTTGCGAGAACTTCATCGCGTTAAGCACCGTCCGCCATTCAATTTTGTAGACTAAATATCTTGACAGTTAAATTAAAGGTTTGTTGAAGTAAATCTCTTATTTAAAATTAGTTAAATGACAATATTTCATTATTTACGCGAAACTTGATTTACCAATTCTTGATTACTTTTTGATTTTTAATTGTTTATGTCTCCCCTCAGAAACTATTGTGAGTCTACATTCATATTTTTTTAGTTTAATATTGATGATTAAAAGCGACACACACAGTACGTCTGAAACACTCTGTATAATATGTCACAAATGTAAAAAAAAAAAGATATAATGTTATATATTTACATATTTATATGCAAATGTTTCGCATGCTAAATGATAACCGAGAATTTATAGATAATTTTACATGCAAAAATAAAAATCCGGATTGTAGAATAAAATAAATATAATAAAACTGTTTTATATATATGAGATTTTATTTACAAGAAAATAGATCTCGAGAATTGAAAAGTTGATAATAATTTTTGCGCTATTTTAAGCTTGGATGATCGATCTCGATTTATTTTTGCGTGTCGAATCTTCTCGGTCTTATCACTCATAGTAGAATATTCAATATATATACAGAATGTTTCAGAATATATATTATCGTTGTTTCTATTCTCATTTCTTGATTCGAGAATTTAACTGTTTTTTTTTTAAATATATATATCGTCGATATTTATTTTAGTTTATTATATCGATTTGTGTTATTTATTTTTATATTATGATTGAAGACACATAAAACGACTTTGCAATCAATATTTATTTAAACAAAAAAAAATCTTGATCGATTTTTCAAGACATGAAAGATATACCGGTAATCTTGAGACACGTTTATAAATACATTGAATTACGAATATGTACAATTACGAATGCAGATTTCTCGAAGAATGCACAGCGCAGCTGCGCGGCTCTTTTCTACGAATTATTTTTACATTGACCGAGGTGCATTAACACAAATTTGATATTTGTTTAGGTGTCATCAACTATATATTGTGTCGCGATGTTGGCATCGAATGCCAAGATGTGACACAATCTTGTACCGAATCGTCATGCTTTCTTCATACTACGCTCAAATTACGAAAAGATGCGTGTCATTGTGCAGCGAGATTATTCAAGAAGAAAACACCTTTCAATCAAGTCACACGATCTTTGCCTTTTGCCATTTCACATCGCAGTCGCTTCGAGAAAACACCGAAGATGCACATTTAACTTTTGTTCAGATTTATCGAGACGCTCCTGCTTTATACTGCTTAGCTACAGACCTCAGGATTAATAAGCGAAAGTAGAGGATTTTGGAAGAATCGAGGATCTCGAGAAGTAAGAGAATGATACTTTTTTTACTTTTATCTTTTTACGATAACGATAAAAAATTGTGACTTTATACATAATTAAAATAACGCGAAAGAATTATTTAATTGTTTGTACTGCTGCCATTGTACAAGTGACCTTCTTCGATAATTAAGACGATGGTGAGTGATAATTAAGACGCTAATGTAATGTAGAATACCGCAGCTGTACCCTAATTTCGCGCCGTGTTAGCGGCACGTGTTATTTTTTATCGTCGAGAAATTCTGCCGAACGACAATAGAATTCGAATAATCATGTACATGTCATATTTTCACAGTCACATCAATTCGCTTTGCTTGATAACTAGAGGATACCAACAAATATCGCATTTAACACAATACATTACTTTTGATACTTAGCCAATCGTGACGTGATTTCTTCTATGTCTAGCGAACCGAAACTAAACGAAGGGGAGAGGAAACACATCGCCTCTCGATCAGCTTCCGGAATATTCCTCCGCGCGTGATGATGCACCGAATAAAATTGATCACGACGCGCAGTACACGCGTACTACGACGACGACCGCGGATGCACCAGGTGATCCGGTGACTCGGGCGTTCCCGAGACAGTGTCGCGGTCCACCGAATACCGGTGGCTGCTATAAATAATTTAATGTTCGCTCCGGTCGCATTCGCGATGGGCGGCCGAGGGTACAGAAGAGAGTCGGCTAGGAGCCGCTGCAGCGGGCTGCTCTAGTGACCGCTCAGCCTCCTTCTCTCCATACTATTTCTCTCTCTTTATTTCTCTCTCTCTCTCTCTCTCTCTCTCTCTCTCTCTCTCTCTCTCTCTCTCTCTTTCTCTCTTCCTCTTCTCTTTGATCAAGAGACGAAGGGACGTCGTCTCGTGGACGACGTCTCAGGAAGAACTACGAAACGTCGTCGTCGTTTGTTGATCGTCGACGTCAAGTCAAGTAGACACGCAGAGGAAGAGAAGACTGGAGGTGGATCACCGGCGTCGTTTCTCTGGGGGTGGGGATGGAGCCGGAGCAACGAGGACGACGCGCTTCGTCGACGTCGAGCCTCGGACGCGAGGTCCGTTGCGGCTGTCAGTACTACCAGAGCGACTCGCTTCTGCCGGAACGACGTGCTCTCCTCGTCAGACCGTCATCCAGGACGATGCAGCAGCCACCTGCGGTCCGCTGCAGGTCAGTATACCTTTCTTCTACACCGATGTCGCGAAACCGGCGACCTAAACAAACACCTAATCATCTATCCTTCGCCCACACACGGATACTGGAGTCTGGAGTATAAGGTGTAAGGTGGTCTTCGCAAGATTATTCATCTGACCCACCTGTCCTCGTCGCGCATATCAGGTATAGGTTACACCGTGCGAAACCGCATCGCGGATCACCGCGGCTATTTAAGGTTCGCCCGGCTGGCTATAGATAGAAAGCTCGGTCAGCTCCCAAATCTGCCAAGTCCAGTTTCCCATCCGCGACCCGCGTCTCGAATACCGGTATACGCCATGACCTCCCCGGGATGGACGCGGAACCATTAGACCATATATTGGATGCTGTATAGAGCGCGTTTACAGAGTTCGGAAGTGATTCAGTGAATCTCGATGCTGACAGAGTTAGACGTTATCTCGATGTTACGTTAAAATAATTTTAATTTTCATTCACGAAGACGAAACAAAAACATTGTAAACATTGTAAAAACATTATAAAAGATGTATTTTAAACAACACGGAAATGCAAGAAAGATTTGAAATTTATATAAAGTTTGTCCAATTAAAATTTTTTTTTAAATCTGAAAAATTTAAGATGTTTTTCCAAGATATTTTTGCGACGTTTGTGTCATTTTGGACTTTTCTGTATCTGTAGCATCGAAAATTTAATTTACTTGAATTCACATTCAATTTCTGCTTTATAATAAATAGTGTGAAAAATTTTTCCCTCAGAGTTACAATCGAATTCTTTAAATGCAAAAATTGTAAGTAGCATATTTTAAGAAAATATAAAAATAATATAAAATATAATATTTACGAGAAATAATACTATTCGGTCTAAAGAGACACTAAAAGTTACAATATATCAATTTTTACTCGACTCTAAAACGAACAAAACGTAAAATGACGACACCAGTGACATATCGGTTGATGAGTTTTGTTCGATCGACATGACCATTCCGATGTAGATATCCTGTATAATTTCGTCCTGCACTCGTTTGCATTGGTCTCGTGAGATCAAAAAGAGATCATCGAAATACGTGGGGCAATACGATCGAATGGGAGGAATTGGAAGATACATAGATCTCTTGAAAATACGCAAGAGACACGTTTAGAATGAATTTGATGTAATGTAGATGTGATGTAATCCAATGCGTTTTGATCTATTATATATATTATAGATATGGTAATAGATTATAAAAGAAGAAGATTAATTTTTTATCGTGACTATTTCATACGAATATCGTGGCCACTTTTTCAATGGTATTAGAACTTTTAGATCGTTGTTATTCGCTCGACATTTCCGACTCTCACGTGGTGCAAAGAAATTTCATTGCACCTCGTTGAAGACACATTTACAAATATTTGACATTTGTGTGGCATCGCAAAACTATATATTAAAAAAATGAACCTTTCAATATAGAATTTTATAATTTTTTAAAATGTTTTAGAATTGTAATTGTACTCTTAATAAGATAGAAATATGAATTCTCGGAACAGCGAGCACGAGTACGAACCGATCGCGCCGCCGCTGCCGCATCCGGCGATGGCGCCAGTCGTGCGTATCGTCGACACGGACGTGATGCCCGTCGCCGACAGCGACGACAGCATCGACGACCGGGGTCGGTTGCCGCCGGAGCTGATCCTGGACGGCGATTTGATCCTCCCGCTGGATGGCAAGATCGAGGACAGCGCGATGGAGGGCCGCGAGGCTGTCGGCGGGACCGGCGATACTTCCGAGGAGCAGGAACCCACGGTGCAGCAGTTCCAAGACAGACTCGAGGAGCGATTCCTCGACGCGCCTACCCCTTACACCGAGTCCAGGACCGACGGCGAGGTCAATACCAGTCAGGTAATGTCTGACGAAGATGAATATTCCTAAGGAAAGCATATGCGGGGAACAAAATTTTCTGCTGTCGCAGAAAAATCTGCTTAGTCCGAAAACATCTCTGTGTGAAGAGTGAATTATTGATAGCTGTAATGAAGCGATATGTTAACGACACATAAATAATTTTAATTTGTCCTTTTTAAGTGATTTCCGAAAGAATCTATAGAAAGTTCATCCCCGAAAATCGCGGCTACCGTGGCTCTTTCTTCATATAAATTGAATAAAAAAGAATAACATGAAAAAGCGGTTAAATATAGCTGCAAATCGATAGAGACCACCGGAATTTAAAAACGCCACGAGGCTCGTGAGATTGATCTTGTTGTCTTCGGTTCATCACTCGCGCCAAATGGAGCCTATATTTAGCAAAACTCGCGTGTAAAAGGGAGACACGAACGTGTCACTGTCCGATTGTGCAATCGTCCGATGTTACTCGCAATACGTTCCAGAAAGCTCGAGTCTCTCCATCCCGATTGCGCAATCGGATCCAAGAATATGTATGCCGTCGAAATATTAATTATCCTTCGACCTTGCCGGCATATTTTTCAATGAGACATAAATCTAAGCCCGCGCAAATTGTTGTGATACGCAAAGTCTATGCGATATTCCGGTGAATCCAAATAGATAAATTCGAAACTTCTTGAACCTGACAATATGTGGCTTACTTTGCAATTAATTACAGTGGCTAGCTACGTCACAGTAATTTAAAATATGCACGCTTTTAATGCGCTTTGCGTGTTTCTAAGCGGCATTGCATGTCGAATGCTTCGCACGATACTAATTTATTTTCATTGTGACCTCAAAGTGAGGACTGTGTTTGGCCCAATATTATATTTAATTCTAAGTGTAATCTAATTTTCATATATTTTTTTTATATTTTTATATTTTATGATATTTATATTTTAGTTTCTGTCGAGTACGTAGATTGCAAATAAAAAATCTTACATCAATTCTTTTGATTATATTATATGTATAATGTATTTGTTTTTGTTTTGAAAATTTTTAACATATCCTAAGAGACAAGTATAAATGAAACTTAATTGTATGTTTATATATATTTCAATTTGCATCATTTCTCACGAAAACACATTCGTCATTCCAGGTAGACTCGTCGGCGATAGAGGAACTGCCGCTTCGACGCGGTGCTCGCGGTTTATCTCAGCGCATGAAGACGCAAGCTTGTAAGCTACGCTCTCGACTCCGAGGTATCCAGCGTCCTACATTCTCGTTCCCGCAAAAACGGCAGAAGCCTGATAAAAAGAAAACGACGACGGTCACAACGACGACGACGACGACGACGAGATCGACGGCAGCGAGCAGCAGCAAATCGGAAAAATCCCGCAAATCGGTGGAAAAGCGGCCTAGCAGAATGGACCGGATAAGAATGTCCATTTCCGAGAAAACGGCGAAATTTAGCCTGCCGCTCGATCGAACGAAGTTTAGTTTGCCCGACAGATCCAAATTTCATCTGCCGGAGAAACCGAGATTCAGTTTCCCGGACAAGTCGCGCTTTCACTTGCCGGACAGGCCAAAGTTCAGCATCAAGAAGCCCAACATCCGCTTGTCAGACGCGCTTGCTCGCGTCAAACGGCCACCTTCTCTACGCGAGCAACAACAACAACACTCGACCGAGTCCACCGTTGGTTCTAAGCGCAACATCTTCGATTTCGCCACGTATCCGCGCATTTTCGACAAGAAGTCCAAGAAGCGCGATGAGTACGCGACGTCCTCGCCCAAGGATTCTAGGGCTCAGTCCGCGGAAAGCGCGACTTTTCCTCGTGCTGGGAAGGGAAAACGCTTCAGCGCCAGATGGTCCCATCGCTTCGGACACTCGGCTCATATTCCGGACCAGGATCGCCCAGAGGATGAGGCAGCGGCGAGCAACGGCTCTCCCCCGTGGCATCAGAGTTCGATAGAAGAACCGCCAAGGCTGTCCGCTAGAACGGAAGAGGAGATAATGGCGGCGGCTCGCGCGATTCCGTGGGAAGATACGAGAAAACGGGAACAATACGATGAAGAGGAGATACAGTACATGGACTATGAGCAAGAGTCGTCGGAAATATCGGATCGGCATCCCGCTCCGCCGAGGAGACTCCATAAGAGACGGCAAGAAGAATCGTACGAACGCGAAGAAGCGATGGACCCGAGATTATATGACGATCAAGAAACAAAACACCGAGAAGTCGAAGACGATGAGGATGCGGTGGCGCAAGACGATTGGCGCATAGATCAAGAAATGATGCTGCAGGAAAAATTCAGACCGATTCCCAGATCACGATCGTTGGATGAGGATATACCGCGAGTTTTGGAACGAGAAGGATACGACGGAGCATTCATGGCCGTAGATCCGAGACAATTTAGACTGCGTAAATTGGCGTCCGAGGAAGAAAAAGGGGGGGAAGAAGGAGAATTGGAGGAAGGCGAAGAGGAACATGAACCTTCCTCGATGCAATCTGATCGGGAGCAGCAAGCGTCTAGCGGCAGTTCCTGCGATCGAAGACGTCACGGAGTCATAGAAGAGATTGATTCCGACGAGTTCGTCGTCCGGGCGAGCGGTATCAGTCAGGACGATGTGAACCTGGACAATTACCTAACCGACGAGATCCGAGAAGCTCTCAGATCGAAAATCGTCAGCGCCTTGCAAGGCGACGAGCTTCCACCTAGTCCGCCGCCTCAACGTCCCATGAGAACGCGAACCTTGAGGAAACGTAAAGAAGATTTAGCGAAGCAATCCACTGAAGCGATACCACCGGTTAGACCAAAACGAGAACGCGCGGCGGCTCGACGTAGTCGAGAGGCGTCGATCGTGGACGAGATGTTCCACGAACACACGAGAAGCGATTCTAGAAGCGACTCCAGACATCGCGTGGTGTACCAGGCGGAAGGAAATCGACCGGAATCATCACAGGAACCATTGGACGACATAGTCGTGGTAAAACCCGTGCGAAGAAAATCGAGATCATCTTTACGTAGTCAGTCGCAGCCGCCGATGGAGACATCGATACTCTTTTCCGCGACGCCTGTTACACTCGAATCATCCATTCTCCTTTCAGCCCCGCCACCCGTCGTACCGGTACGCAGGAAGCGTTCGCATCGAGAGACAATAATGAATCGAAGAAACAGCAACGTGAGTGCACCAATCTGCAATGGTCATCGCGGCGATGAGTGGGAAATCGAAATTGCCGAATCTAAGAAGCCAGTGATACCGACGAGAGCATCGCGATCGCGACAGTCATTGGTTGAACGCAATATTGTAGTGTCCACGAGTCGCGAGAACTTTGTCAACCTAGACGCGCGGCATCGACGAGCGGAATCCGCACCGGAATCGATACCGGTACCACCGAAGAGACGATCCCGTTCTAGAGGAACGTCGGTTGCCGCGGACGAAGACAGAACATCGCACGGTGCGGAATCTTTGCCGGAAGCCGGCTATGTCGAGGAGGACATACTACCGGAAGACGAGAGCGGCTCGGCGCGGGATTTCAACGGTTACGCGATCGTGGACAAGCGAGAGAAACCGCCAAGGCCACCGCCGCCCAGGAGAAAACGCAACAAGTTCGCTACGACACCAAGACCAACCCCGCCTAAGCGACCTCAACGAGCCTACAGCACTCTGGGACCCGCCAGAACGAGGGACACCAGCATGGCATCGGAATCGATTATTGGTATGACACCCACTGACTCCGCGCCGTACATCGAGATTGACGCAGAAGATATCGAGCACAGAGATCTCCGTGGCGGGATGCTTAACAAAATCCAAGGTCGACCGCTTCCGGCGCCACCGCGACCACCCAGGGCGAGGAAAGAGCACGCGATCGTCGAACGACCTCGCACCCCGTTCGAGTACTCGGAAATGATGGAGACGACGGCGGCGACACAAACCGATCCATTGCCGGACGATATGGTGATCGAGGAGATCACTCAGGCGAAGCTCATAATGACACCTTCTAGATCAGGATCACAAGTGATGGTGTCGATGGAGCGCATACCTAGTCCAAGTAGGACAGGCACGCCGCCTGTACCGCCATTACCAATATCGCAGTTTATGCGAAAGGAGGAGGAGGAAGAAGAACAAGAACAAGAACAAGAAGAGGAAGAAGAGCGACAGGAAGAAGACATTCGAATGACGTTTGACACGGTGTCACTGACGACATCGTCGCCAATGAGAGAGATAGATTTAGAAGACAAGCACAGATCGACGCCGCATTTGGAAGAACGCGTCGCGGAAGAACCGCAACCGCGACCTCAGATCAGATCTTCAGGTCTACTGTCTGACGAACCGTTGAGAATCAGCAGTCTCGAAGTCGGCGACTTGAAGGTCGACCGGCTGAGTGTATCACAAATAGAAGCGCACAAAATTGTGGCGTCCGAAGTGGACGCGATGATGATCACGGCCTCGGAATTGAGGGGCGGCAGCAGTTCCCTGGAGGAGAGCTTTTCACCGGCCATCATCAGAGAATTAATGGCGATTAGGAGTCACTTGGAAACCGTGGTGCAGGTGCAGGAGAGGCATCGCGAAAGCGAGGAGTCTGCGAGTCGCAAGATAATTCCCGACATTCCCACGACCGACGACAGCCAAATTCGAGAGCAGGAATCTATTTTGGAAGAAGATGCGCAGATGGAAGTAGCAGAATCCGACGTGGCCATCGTGAACGAACCGGCGTCCGCGGAAGACAAGAAGACGGAAGCTGACGACGATCAAAAGGTTGTTAAAACAGACATAATAGATGTCAAGGACAAAACGTTATCACACGCCCTTTCACTTGCTCAAGCCAAAGAATTCCCTTCCTCACAGACACTTGCGATAGATGAATTAGAATCCAAGGACAAAGACGAATTCACCACACATTTGCTCACGGTTACTCAAGGTATTCAAGATAAGTCCTTACAAATTTTAGATTCCGAACATCCCCTAACTTTGAGTTCGCAAACCACATCGGGCTCTCATGTCGACGAATCTCTTGCTTCATATCCTACGTCGGATGTGCCTTCAACTCGACCTTCCGAATCGAGAGTGTCGCCAGAACGCGTTGACGAACCTTCGAGTAGCTCTGTCCAGACTACTATTACTACTACTACTACTACTACTACTGCTACAACTACTGCTACTGCTACTACAACAACAACTACTACTACTATTGTCGACCCGGACACAACATCTATGAGTCTTCATGGCAGCAAGGACGATTTATCTGATAGTAAAGAACAGATTCCTCGCAAGTCGAGGTCTAGATCCCCTTCGCCTAGCAAAGGTATCGTGCGACAAACCGCGTCCCCGGTCCGTTCATTACCACCAACCATCTCTGTGACTCCCGACACGCCTGACTCGATCGTACAGAGACACAGTACCTCTGTGGATGCTCAACCACAGCGAGCCGTTATTTCCTATTCTTCGGACACGAGATACAGTGTCCCTAAGGACGCTCAACCGCAGCGTGCCGTCATTTCCCACTCTTCCGATACAGGACAATCCCTTAGAGAGAGACAAAGGGAGTCCTCTGAATCACCAGTAACTTCCTTTCCTCTAAACTCGACTCATTTTATCGCCTTTCCAGCCTCTGAAATTCCAATCCAGTTTTTTTCTCTGAATGAAACAAGTCGACGTATTAATACAGATGAACCTGGTGTTATAGACACTACTCAGCAGCTTCTCCGAGTTCTTCGATCGGCCGGTATAAAAGCCATGAGGCATTTTATAAGGTATTTAACGTCCACGCTAAGTATAGATGACACAAGAGAGAAAATCAGAGAAGTAGAACTAGCAATATGTGCTCTATTACTTTTGATCGTAGGCTTGTTGATATATTATTTCAATAGCACACGAAATGTAACACATTATCACCATTGGGATTATTTTAATCCCCCTCAATAATGTTTTCTACAATTCAGTTTGCCTACATCATATCATACATATTCATAAATATAGTTCATTGGTACATAGAAATTAAAATTTCATATTGTATAAATTTGTTTTATATAACAATAATTTTGTGTTGAAGGAAGTAATCGAAAAATTACAAACTAGGACGAAGCAAGGAATTGGAACGGAATTATATAGTTCTCATACAAGCATCAAAATAATACAAAATGCCAGGTTTGTAACAAATAAATTGTAATTTTATCATTGTGCCAAATGTACAATTAATACCTGAAGTATACTATTTACAACAATTTTCGGTCTAGTTTATCTATTTTATTTATCTAATTTTATTTTACACAAGTATGAATAAGTTGTTTTTAAGTATAGGATTGTCGAATATTTTAGATGACATAATTTTTTTTTAATTTAAAAGAAAATATTAAATAGTGAAATATCTGTATTTTTTGCTAGTTAAGTTATTAAGCAATTTTTTTTATTTTTAATTTCCTTTTCAATCTCCATTCATTTTAATATTATGCATATGCATATAAAAGTTATTGTGTGCACTATCAATTTAAAAAAAAAGCAAGTAAGACCAAAAAAACCATATATATATATGGTCATAACTTCATAAAAATTGTTTGCTATATACTTATTACAAATTCATTGCTTTAATGACACATAATGTGTCACAAGATGAGATGGACGATTGTAATATAAAAAATAAATTAATGGTACATTTAAAAAAAAAAGTATCAAATATAACAAATTGTTGAAAAATATATAACAAGATTATTCAACAGTATAAGATTATCATTTGAAAAATTATAAGTAATGCAAAAATACTTGCGCTTACTGGAAAAGGTCCTCTTCGTACACTTTAAGGTCACGTCTGTCTTTATGTGCACTTTTTTGTGAATAATTAGCTGCAATCGGTGACCACATAGAACTAGACATAGTATCACTCACAGGTTCTATTATAGGTTGCCTTCTTGCCAATGATACTTTTAATTGAATCGAAGAGACCATACTACCATCCATTTCACTTATCGCTCTTTCAGCTGCTTCAGTTTTTTCAAAAGTTATAAAGCCACGGCTAAAAAAAAGTAAGAAGAATGAAATTATTACTTATATAACTTATATAAATTATTATAAATTATTACTTATATTACTGCAAAAGTATCTCTAATATATTTGAATTCTGAGTAGATATTGTTATATATATAGGAAAAATCAATTGTGCTTACTTTTTTTCTACTTCCATTGAAATATTAACAATATTTCCAAAACTTTGAAAATGTTTCTTGAGATAATCTTCTGTTATCTTGTAGCCACATACAAATATTGTGTTTCCCGCACGTGGTTTAATCTCTTGCTTAGACGGAGATTGCGTGTCACCGACATTTCTATCTCCAGTATCTTGAGCACCAACAAAGCTATTGTACAAATCTTTTACTCTTGGTTTCACTTCTGTTTCTTCTTCTTCTTGTGTCGCGGAAAATGGTTGATAAGAACTAATTGTTTTTTCTGTACTGTTTAATTTCCTTTCCAGCCCACGAGATCTCTTGAAAGTTTGCTCAGGTCGTTTAGAAGTCTTTGGAGCTGTGATTACACCAGATTTGATTAATTTCTTAGCTACTTCACGAGCATCTCTTGCTTCTGTCGGTCGTTTTGGCGCCTGAGGAATACGTTCTACTTCCTGTTTAGGGGACTTTAAATCTTGCAGCGCCTTTTTCTATAAATAAAAGGTAATTGACAATAAGATATAATTCAAGTAATGCAAATATAACAATTATTTAGAAATTCAATTTTACTATTATTGTTAAATAAATTTAAAAAAAAAGATGTATTATTTTTCTCTTTGCATCTTCAACTCGTCATAGGATTTTTTCATTATTTGTTATATCATTAATTTTTAATTCTCTAGCACGTTTCTTCATTTTCTATTTTTTTTCTATTATCTTTTCTATAATTTATTGTAATAATTGTATAATGCATTTATCACATTTGACATGAAAATGTAAATATAACCTCGCTGTTTACCTTTCTTTTGAGTTTGTTGTACTTGGTCTGCAACATCAGCTCTTCCTCCGTTAAATTCGACGGAAAGTGCAGGTACACCATGTTTTGCATGTAATATCAACAATAAACAAAATACTTCAAGTCCGTCTTTATATTAAAATTATAAATATTTTAGAAAATCTGATAATACATCTGTCCGTATTGCTCGATGTTATTTTACGGTTAATATTGGCAGTATTTCCGGTTTCCGGATGTATTCAAAGGTGCGTTCTAAAATTTACTTCTTGGAGTGAGTAGCATTCGATTAACCAATCAGGACAAAAGAAGTAAAAATTTATCCGTTTTGATTGGTCACTCAAATGATACTCTACTGCCAAGCAAGTGTTGCCAATTTTAGGATTTTCAGGTCGCGCAACGCGGGCGGCAGGAGGCGGAGTGGGGGGCTGGGTGGGGGTGCGCCGTGCGCCGCGCGCGCATCCCCACTCCCCATCTCGCTCCCACCCTTCTCCCCCCTATCCACGTACCGAATTCCGACGCGCGCGACTGCGTGACGCAACGCCACTTGAAGGTCGAACGTCGAACGCGCCGCGCACATTGACACTCGTTCTCTCCGTCGTCCCGTGTTGCGCGATTTAAACTAATGCCTGCTGCCAGCTGCGAAGGAGTAAATTTTTGAACATATCCCAATGGAAGGAAGAAGTCCTTCGCACATGCGGAATAGTCCAAACATAGCAGACGCTTCTTTTTATTAATCTTGAAGTCAGTCATGTTTCAAGTTTCAAGGCTATGTTCGTCACAGAAAAGTAATAGAAGAAATGTGTTTAAAAATATCAACTAAAATAAGAGACGAAATAGTATTAACTTGAGAAAAATATATGGTTTTCAAAGGGAAAAAATATCTATGAGATTGTCAAACAGTCACGTGTTAAATGACATATTGACGCATGTGCGCAAAAATTCATCTCTTCTATTATTACGTGTGAGTTCAAATTTGCGTTTGACGTCACCGCCTCGGGAAGCTCCGTCCGATATCGATGGATCCTTGAACTTCTTCCCACGCTCACCCGTTTGTTCCAGATAATTTTCAAGAGGCTTCCTTCTTAAGAAGATCGTGCTACTCCACAATTCGGCGTATAAATCATCTCTCGTTCGAAGCGTCCGAATTTTGACAAGATGTGCGTGTCGATGACAACTCTTAGTCGGCGAGGATTTGTTTCGAGGGATATCGTACAATTCAACATGAAATCGCGTTATTCTAGTAATCGTAATGAAATATTAATGAACAATGCATTATCGCGATGTTGCCTCGCGTCGTCATGCATGGTTGACGTTTCACGAATTCTAAGTAAAAAATTCTCTTCCACGAGAACTCCGATTTCCTCTGACACTGTCATCGAAGCCTCGACGAAGCAACAAGCAAAGGAATTGACTTCGAAGCTCACCTTGGAAGAGCGTAAGCTGTTCTTGGCGGCATTAAATGAATGCAAATCAGAGGAGGATAAAGCTGGTTATGAAGGTAGATACAGATTGTTTGCTTTTGGAGATTGTAAGAAATTTGTACTGTCAAATAAACGTTTGATTGTTATTTAACATAAAACTATTTTATTTTGAGAATCAATATTTAGTAGAAAATTTGTTCTTTTAATGGAATTTCATCTTTATTATTTAATAATAATATACACATGTATTATAATTGAAACGATTGAATTTTTATTTGTATGTTGTTTTACATGTTATTAAGTTTTTGCCTTTTTGTTAGGTCAATTGGCAGCTTTTCGATGGAGGAGCAAGCTTGGCAGACCTAGCAAAATACCATCGCTGGGTGAGGTGGATCCTACAGGAACCTACTGCCCTATGCCAGATGATTGGTTAAACCGCAAATATGGTAAGAACATTCTTATTTATTATTTGGATCATACACGTTTATTTGTCAAGATTGCTGAAGAAGGAAGCGCAATTTTATTTTAATATTTTTGATGCAGTGTACCAGTCTCTGTTACATGCATAAAGTGTTATAAAAATTAACTTAGATTTATCATCTATAGATGTCGCAAAATAAAATTAACATCCTCGACTGTTATTTATCTTTGGATATAATGGAATCTTTTTCCTGCAATGCGATCTCCATGGATGTTATTCTGTAAGTTACACTTTCCTCGTTCTCATTCTTTTTTCTTCTTTATTTCTCTTTCTCTTTCTCTAATTACACTAACCTTCTTGCCTACTTCTTCTATTCTCACACAACTTTTCGGATGTTTCACGGTCAACCACAGTACCACAGTTAGGTAATACTTTGAACACTTTTTTCTCTGATTCTCCCTTCTTTTTAAATAGTTTTTCCACTGTGGAAATTAGTTTATATTAATTTCATCTTCCTTCACATTTTATTTTCCAATATCGTAAAGTTTCTGGTCTTTGAAGTATAACTGTTTACTCAGATTATTTTAAAACTATCCCACACTGCAGACATGCAGACATGTACTTCTATTGCTATTCTATGCTAAAATGATTATATATTTTTTCAATTTATTAAAGATATTCTGTATTCTGTAGCCTCTTTTCTTGTTTCTGTATTTATTTTCTCTATAATACATCATTAGAAATAATTATGTTCAACAGTTTTTCTTTTCACTTAAAAATTTCTTAAGAAAATATCTTTTTTTATTCAAAATATTTTCGCTAAAAAATACATTTCAAGTATACAATTTTTGTATGTAAAGAGGAGAATAAATTCGGCTTGTAGTATTTGATGCTTGCTAGTTTCATTAAACAATTGTGTATAAATTTCTAGATGTAAGTTACATATGTAGAATGTAATAATTGTAGACTTATATTGTATTTTTTCTCGTTGCAGTTGAAAACGTTCCAGAACCAACTACAAAAGATCTGGTGTTAGGTATGTACTATTTTCTATGTCACAGCTATTTAATTACATGTTTGCGAGCAAGCAATTAATTGTATTTATCTCTTACTCATCTCTTGCTTGCTTTTTTGCATGACATATTAAATGAATCTATGTAAAAAGACTTACAAATTAGCTATTATATATATACAATATGATGACACAATGATTATTTATATTATTTAGAAATTGTATTCTTTTCGTACAAATAAATATTTGAGATAATTTTATATATTTTTAAGATTACAATTGTGAATACAAATGTCAGAATCTTTGAAATAAATTTTAGAATCTGATATTGAAGCTTATTATTATACAATTATTTAATATTGTTTTAAAAGCAAAAATCAAATTTTGAATACAACAATTAAAGAGATTTTAGAGGAAAAGATTTTATTTTAATAAAGCTGTAAAAATGCAAAATATATGCAAAAGTTTTAGTAATTAAAATTTTTTAATAATTTAGATCTCATAGATTCTAATTAAAATGCAAATAATCTCAGATAATCATTGTATTTTTGCAGTCGCAATTGCGAACGCAATTCCGTTCGTCGGATTTGGTTTTCTTGACAACTTCATCATGATTGTTGCTGTATGTATCTCACATGTTTTCATTGTTCTGTTGCATACGAAATTTTAAGATCAATGTTTCAGGGCGAGCAAATTGAGCTGATGTTGAACAGAAGGTTTCCTATCTCGACCATGGCAGCGGCCGCGTTGGGCAACACGGTCTCCGATGTTATTGGAATCGGGTCGGTGCATTACGTTGAGATGTTCGCTCAAAAAGTCGGCTTTAAAGCACCCAAGTTGACATTAGGACAACTGAATCTACCCAGGACACGGTTTGCCGCGAACATGGTATGATTGCTATGTTATTAAATTATTACGAATATAGCAATAGATATATAAAAATGTATTTTATATACTGTTTATTGAAATTATAACATTAATAGAAATGTATTATTATAGATAATTATATGCAGAAAAAACTTATTTTTTAAATATAATTATAAAATTAAAAAAAATATATATATATATATAAGTACATAACAGAATATAAAATTCGTATATATTATCAATATAATTCTCATATATAATTCTCATATATAATTCATATATAAAAGTTCACAGAGTAAATTCTAGTTTACATTATAATTTAAGAGAAACGCAAAATAAAAGGGAAGGGTATCATGATATTATAACCATTCTTGTGCACGAAATTTCGAGATAATTAGAATTTGGCATAAATTTTTATTTAGCAAAATTATTTATAGCATAACTTATATTTATCAGCAATTTTTTCATTTAATACAGGGCCGAGTCATCGGAGTTACGATTGGATGTCTTATTGGTATGACGCCTATACCGATAGCCGCGCTTTTCCGCAGTAGCTAAATTGCTTGAAAAACGACTGACAATGAGAATCGAATTAACACATGGGACCGTAAACATCTCACTTACAGTAAGCACTTTATTTTAAAATGGCCTATAGACTTTTATAATTTTAACGTTTAACTGCCGCAATAACACAATTTGTCCCAACAAATGTATTTAATAGATAAATGTATAGGATGTTATATAGACTATAGAGAACACAAGGTGTTATGTGTGTAATATCAATTTTTCTTTTTTAACTATTAAAATAATTAATTTTTTAATTCTCATATGATATTGTGTTGGCATTTTAATCCAGCACTGAATCTATTATGTAAAAGCAAGTAAAGAAGACTTTTTTCTAATTTTTTATGTAGAGATAAAATTAGAAAATAAAAATAAGTTTTAATCTCAGTTTTCAAAAGAATGTCTATCGTTTTCGTTCGCTCATTCGTATATTTATTTGATGTAAAATCAAATAAATCATATAGCATTTGATGTCTAGATGATAGAAACACACACAATGTTTTCTCTCGTAGTATGCAATCAGATATTTATTTGGAAAAACACATCTGTTAGTATCGAACGTTACATTACAAAAGTTAATACAAAAAATATAGATATATGTATATATCTTCTGAATGAGATTGTTTAATGGGCGAATCGTTATCAGAAAGCTAATAGTAAATATTTAAAAATATCGATGACTGAACGACTTTTATGATATAATATGCCCGGTCGTTTCCAACCATCAGCCTGATTAAAACTACAATGTTTCCTAATGTTTCCTTCCAATTCACGTTGCCGCGGTAGTCTTCTGGTGCAAAATCCTCCATCTTGTCTATATTTTCTATCTTCCTTATCTTTATAGCTTGTGTGGAATTAAACGAGAATTTAGCGTTGGTAATATTTAATCTGCTAGTGGAATTCGTGAACTCGACATCGTTTTCCAAGGTACAGTACTCGGGCAGCCAAGTCATCATGGAATTGAGCCACCATTGCCAGCCAACTATGCCATCATCGTCGTTGTCGATCTCTGCAGAATAATCAACATTCTCATCCCGAATCAACGAATCGGACATCGGAAGATTGCTGGCGTTGATTTCTTGGGATTGTGTATTCATCAATACATCGGTTGACATTAAATCCGTTTGCAGATTCATAGATTGTCCCCGACCTAGCGATGCTCCAGGTAAGCAACTTTGTACAACGAAATGGGCAATCAGAGTGGATCCCACGAGAGTCGCCAAACCAGCGGCATAGGTCGCCAAGCAGATCGAGGAGACATTTATCAGAGTTTGTGCAATTGCAATAAGTTGAACAGAATTTAGCAGACAATTCAATTCTGTATATGAACACCATCCACGCTTTTGTACTTCTCGATATGCTACATCTTTTTCTAGTCGTTGCAATTTTTCCCAAAAGTCTTGCTGCTGCACTAGTACCGTCCAGTCCTATGACATAAAAAATAAAATGTCCCCTGATAAGATGACAACTATTTTAATCATAGTTATGATTATAGCAGATAATTTTCGATTAAATTGATAAGTTTGATTATGAATAAGTATAGATGATAATTTGATATTTTAATAGCTTTAAATAACTTATTTAATTAAAATGCTTTAATATAGATAATTCATAGATTGGAAACAAGCAATTAAATTAGAGAATTTCAAATGTCACGTTATAATTAGATAAAAAATTTATGTAATTTTACAATATTACATTTGAAATTTAATCAATCTTATAGTTAATTTTAGTTATAAATTATGCAAAAATATATTTTATAATTTAAAAACACATGGCATATAAAACAATATGTGTGCTTACGATTGCAGCAAGAAAATCTTTTTCCAATTTATTCATCCGAGATGTAGTCACTTGTCCAGAATGTGCCCATTCCTTGTTGAAAACTTCATCTTCTTCACCATCATCGTGTAGAAATTTACTGGCTACCATCTGATAAAAATCCATTTAAATAATATTGTAACATCTATGCAAACTATTTTTAAAATTGAACTATAACTTAAGTAATAGTTGTAAATGAAAACAAAATAATTACCAAAGAAACTAAGAATAGCTCAGATGGTGCTACTTGCTGAAGATATTCTGGATTACAGTTCTTTAATCTTTCAATATACAGCAGAGCTAATACAAGTGAGCAAGGAGAAACACATGCATTTCGAGATATTTTGCTTGCCTCCTCCACATCAAGTTTTTCCAATGTATGATCACTCTTCACTTCTGTAAAAAGCTCAGCTGCCAATTCTGGAAAAAAGAATTCGTGATTCTTACTTTTTTTAAAATTAATAGCATCCGGTTTATTTTGTACATTATAATATTACAAAAATATCATGCAACAAGATAAAATAGAAATATATAGAAATCATATATCTAATAGATTATAACGATGCTTTTATAATTCAATATACTAACCAGTAACTGGTAAACTTAGGCAGTTCATTTTTGGTAATTTAGAATAGTACAATGATTTTCTTATGCGTTTTAAAAACTCTTTATGTTCCAGATCCTGTAACAAAGTAAGCGAGACACATTAAAGAATTCAGTTCATCAATGAATAATGAAAAAAGTGTGCAGTAGTGTTTTCATCCAGGTATCAAACATTTTAAATGTTTTCAAAAAACTACTCAATTTTAAATGAAAATGTTTTCACTAAAAATGGATAATTGTGCTTTAAATTCTACATTATAAAAAAGAGATCTAATTACAAATATATATATATATAAGTGTCAGAAAACATTTGAAATTTAAATTTTGATGTGGAGATATTTATAAAGCTGTAAACGTATATATTTACCATCGAATTTACTGGCACCTTCATGCCTTGCCAGCTGTTCGTCATTGTTGAGTGTTGGCGTTTATATATATACCATAGACTTCTTTGTAATATTTGGTACTTAATAACCAGAAATGCTGTTGAATTCTTCAGTAAATCGTTTCATCGATGTGATGTAAAATTTTGTAAGAAACCAAAAAACTACGTCAGATCGCGTAGCGTGTTTCACAAATGATATGAGGCGTGTTTTATTTAGGTTACTTTAATTTAGGTTAGAAACGTAGAAAATTCATAATCGATTGTTAAATTAATAATCGATTGTACGATAATCGATTGTTTGACAATTCTCGATACAACATGGCTCTTGGTTGCGACTCGTGTGTAGATTGAAAATGCAAGCAAAATTAGCAAAACAAACAACTCGTGCCGAAACATATTAAACTTTACAAGAAAGAATCTTTGTGGATCTTGTGTTAATTCTACATGCAATTAAATATGGCATTTCCGTCATTTAATTTAATGGAATCAATCGTGGATGAAGTTGCTTTGGAAGGATTAGATGGCATCACTTTACAAGGTTAACAATTATTTTCATTACTTTTTATACTCTAAATAATCTCTAAAAGTTTCTATAATTATAAAAAATATTGTAAATAATAATTAAAGTATTTCTATAAAATAATTAATTTTTTTGTGAAAAAAACTACATTTTAGTTATTTTTTAAAATATATATTAATTCACACAATATTTATAGTAGTTTTGACAATTGACTTTTATTGTATTTTTTTATTGTACTTTTATTGTATTGTAATTTTTTACTTACGTTAGGGATAATTTCAATATTTTACATGTCTGTGTTTTCTCTTTAGCATTATGGCTAAGAGTAGCAAACAGATTTAATGATGAATTGCCATTGCCTAAACCTTTTATGGAACAAATATGGTCAATAATTACAAAGGTGAAAGACTTTTCATTTTACAAATTGGAGACACCAAGAGAACCACTAGAGATATTTGATCGTTATGAATTTGTGCATCCTGACCTAGGCATTATACATGAGCCAGTGAGTATATTAATTTGTTATGTTTACATGTATAGTTTTTATACACAAAACATCTATAATTTTATAAAATGTTAAAAAGTTGAGCATTAAATGAAATTAATTAAGATTATTAATTCTTTGATAAAAGAGATGATTTTAAGAAACAAATATTTAATTTGAACAATCTTTTGACAAGGCAATTGTTGTAATGAAATTTAGTTTTAAGAGTCTTAATACATACATATTACTAAGTCATAATTTAAATATAAATTTGAATAATTTATAAAAGATATGTTGTAAAAAGTTATCTGTTTTTTGAAGTCTCTTTAATTAGGTCTATGAATTCAAAGTTTTAAGTCAAACTATATTTTAAAATTTGCCTCCATTTTTTGTTAATTTGTAATTTAGACAAATTCTAACCATTTTTTTCTCACATTTTTTTTACTTTTCTATTTTTAGGCAAGTGTTCCACCAGATATTTATCCTCACTGTCCTATTCAAGATTCTAAGACAGGTGTGAAAGGATCTTGTTCTACATATTATACAAGAAAGGATATAAAAGATAAAGTGAAGAATGCAGAATTAGATGAGGTAATAGAAAAATATGGATTAAGTTTGGTGATTGTAGCATCTCAATTGAACAGGACACGGGCTTTGATGGATGTCGATGTGAGTCCAACATTGGAATTGACAATCATGCACTATTGCTTCTTAGAAAGAGTGGGAAGAGCTCGTTATCATGGTGAAGTTACTCAAGGCAAGCTTAGCTTAGCAGCGCTCAAAGAGGATCCAAAAACTTTGTTCTATCATCGAAAGTTTCTGTTGCATCATAAACTAATCACGAAGCAAATTCACCATCAGAAAAGCGCCGGCCATTGCGGTAGCGGTAGCCTTTTGCATTTGCCACGTTTTTACGTAGAGCGAAAACCAAAAATGATTTATTTGGCAGAACAGGTGGTCGACATTCTAAGATCCAAAGAAAATGGTGTAGCTGAGTATGACGAGATTAAGAGGAAACTTGGAATTGAGAATTCTATAAAAAAATTGTTTAGAATTTCTTTCTTTCAAAAAATTGTGAAGACGGACCTTTGCGTGCCATATAGAACTTTGTATCCTAACGCGGAGCCTAATGAGTGGCGACAAAAACAGGATCCCTCGAAGGAGAAGAAAATTAGAGTTGTCCAATTGCTGTATCCGGATATCGATATTGCGGATATATGTTACAAGGATGAGAAAGATGACGATGAAGATGTCCTTGAGCTGGATGTTTCTAATCATAAAGTCAATGTTCCTTACTTGAAACAAGCAAACGCTATTGTCGAAGCGAGTCAATCAGAAGGTGTATCTCAAGGTAGAGTTTAAATCTTTAACCATCTTAGAATCTTACTGCCCAAAACAATAATTTCTATATATTTATATGTGCGTTGTATGTTTTCTTTAGTCATAATGTAATATTACAAAATTAAGATTTTTTTTCAAAATATGTGCATTTTCTATAAACTATAAATATTATAGAGTGAATTAGAAGAACAACAGTTATTTCTTGTTGAGATAGAAACAACTTTTAAGTTAGTGATTGAAAATCAATAAATTTTAAATATATCATCATCTCTTTTAGCTTATTTGGGAAAGAAAATGGGTCTCACCAAATTACAATCTAGAGCATTATTGAGAAATATGGTAAAGATAGGGATTATTGCAAAATACATGAACGACATGGGCCGACAGCGAATTACAAAATATGTGTCAAAGAAATTTGAGAAGAGCAGCAAGATGAGTAAACAATTTAATAAGGAGATACACAAGATTAAGGAGCTCACCAAGAAGATAACTAGTGAAAATGAAGGAATTCTCAAAAACAAAGCGATCTCGCAAGTAGAAGTTGAAAAGACTTCTGTAAACGATGAAAATGATCAGACAAGTCAGAAATCGGACCATCAAATTGATGAAACCAGTGTTGCACCGATTGTTGATAAAAGTGAAGAGGAAAATAAAGATATAGATACATCTTGTGGTATTAAAAAGGACATAGATACATCTTGTATTAAAAAGGACATAGAGTTGAAAAATTATGCCATCAACAGAATTTTGCATAAATACCAATTGCCAACATTTCGATTTAAATACAAACGCACGTTATCACAGTCCTTATTAATAAAGAAGAAAGATTCCGATGTTAAAGCGAAAAAACAAAAAGTGAAACCTGTTTCGTCTATGCAGCAAATTGTGAATGATGCCAAGGCTACATCATTTTATAATAATATAAAAACGAATCTAATAGCACAAAAGCCCATTAACACTGGGAAAGGAGTCGGCGAAGTCTTCGGTTTTATGGAAGTTGTACAGAACAGTGAGAAAAACACATCTAATATTACATACAGGTCTGTATACAAGCATGTATAAATTTAAGAAAATATTATTTCACTTTTATTAAATATAAAATTGTATATAGTTGTATTTTTTTTATTAGTATCTTATACGTTACGAAACATTTTTTGTGCGATATTTGTTTCTTTTATAATTTAGAAATATAAATATTTTTTAATATAATTAAATATATTTTTTATATTTTATTATAATTTTTATTACAATTTTATATTTTATTATAATAAATATAAATATATTTTTTATATTGTTTATATTTCTTTACTATATTTTCACATCATTTATTAAGTTTCTTGTCACTGTGCAGATTGCTAAGGCGCGCCAACATGATCATCGAGGCAGTGAAGGAGCATCAGGTGATTGACGATACAACGAAACTGATGAAGATGATTTGCGAGGAAGAGGATAAAGAGGGTTACGACGTGAAGATTGACAAAAAATCTCTCATAAGGCTACTGCAGAAACTCGCCAAGGATAACTTAGTGAAGAATATCAAGTTAACTTTAAGCGCGAACGGACACGAAAAAAATTTGATGTTTATTTGCGATCCAAATATCGATACTGATCACACCGTGATCAAGTCGGCCGTAGAGCAAGCAAAAGTCAAGTTTTGTTTGTTAGCATCTCAGAAGGCGAAGTTACTCGCAAAAAAAGCGGCGGATAAACAGAATAAGGCGGATAAGGATAAAGAAAATGCAGTTAACAAGTCGTCGGATTCTAAGGAACAATTGCAAGAACTTAGCAAAACAGCGTCTAAAAATACGTCTTCTGTGAGTTGCAAGAATGATGCTAAAACTGGCAGACAATACAGTCTCAGTCCAAAGTTCGTTAGGATGCGGACAATGCATGTTTTGCTCTTTTATTTAGTATACAATCATCCTGGCATACCAAAATTATCTCAGAAAAAGCAGATAGAAATTCTTAAATCTAATAATCATGAAATTGACAATGATCTCATTCAAGAGTTTAGTACTATTTACAATACCGAAATAGGCTGGAAGATGTTTATCCCACCTGTGCCTAAACACAGCGGATGGCCCGAGGGTTGGGCGCTGATGTGCGACGTTCTACTAGGACTGCCTTTGTCGATTTTCATTAAAGTGCACAATATCACCTTTGAGATACCCGGATTGGATTATTATTTGAATCATTCGATCAGAAAACATTACCTCGTTAAGAATCTTCCGGTAAGTTTAAGAGAGAAAGAAAGAGAAAACTTAAAGCTGTAATATACAGTATCGCCGAAAGTTAAAAAAAGAAAGTTTTAATGAACGATTTTGGACAGTTAACGACTATGATTCTGCGATTTTACGATTCAGCTAAAAATAAGATATAAGCTCGGATTTTTGAAAATTAAGATGACAGGCTATTATATTAATGCTCTATCAATGGCTTTTATGAATTTGTTTATTAAGAATACTCTCTTTATTTTATAAATCTTTTTTCTATAGGTTACAATACGGAATACTCTCTTGCATACGCGGAAATATATATTTAACATCCATGAGACCGTAACTAGATTGGCCTACATCGGTCTGGTGCAGTTCGGTCCGCAACGATTGAAGGATAAAGATCAAGTATTCATCTACCTGAATCGACGCACGGAATTGATGGATACGGTCTCTTCGGAACCGGGTTATCATAAGATCGACGACAAGACGTATCCGGTGATTAAGTACTTCTTCGATC
The DNA here is from genome assembly GCF_030444845.1 of Prenolepis imparis. Lineage (NCBI taxonomy): Eukaryota > Metazoa > Arthropoda > Insecta > Hymenoptera > Formicidae > Prenolepis > Prenolepis imparis. The sequence goes on from NW_028141166.1 coordinate 13,130,735, forward strand.
GCATGCAGGTACTATCGCTATTAGTGGCTAATTATTGTTACAAAAATTTAGAAACTTATAAGGCATCTTTACAGGTTGTTGAGAAATACTGGTACGATATGTGGACTATTTGCGTTAATACGCCACTTGGTGGGAGGGTGGCCGTACACGGCAAGGATATCATACTTGAGGATCTGACTAAGAAGAGTGACATGATAAAAGCAATTCAAGCACGCACTGCGAAACAAACCGCGGAAATGGATACAGGTGCGGTTCCCGGAGATCGTAAAGGAGCGGCTGGTATCGATTCAGCTTTCTTCGCGCATTTAAAACGCAACTGGAATTGGTCACACAGTTCTACAAATCGACAGGTAAACAAATCAGAAGAAGTCAGGATAGAAAATAATTTTATAAAAAGAGAAAGTAAAACATTTTTGTGTTTTGAGATTTTCTATTTCTTTGATTTTTATATATTCTTTAAATTAATATTGCATGCATATATTTAATATGAAAAGATAATTTCTAAACCTGTGGTATATTAAATAATTTATCATTTAGAAATTCCTATTTTATTTAGTAAAGCTCAATTTTTTATAATATAAATTTTAGATTTGTAGATTTATATGATATTGAAATATCTTTATCAGACCATATCGCGATTAGCGTTTTTCTGCATTATAATAATATATCGAAATTATGAAATATTCTTATTATAAATTGTTATCAGGCCTCCAAGAATCATGAAAAATCCAGCACGGGTCAACGAGATCTGCATTTCTCAAAGATTCAGGCAAAGCCGGTTAAATATACGGCATATGATGGTCTAAAGAAGATTTCTGGACCGCCGCCGCCGTCTACCATCAGCGCGACCGAACTGCGGAAGAGGGTGTGCGATCACCTTAGCAGCGCTGGGCGGAAGAACGAGGCCTTGGCGTCACAACAATTGCCCAAGCAAAAGTCTTTCATACGACGAGTAATGCCGCGCAAAAAAAGCGTCCGACCGCGTCTCAAGTACGACGAAGACGATTACCGAGCCATGCAACAGATGCACAAGCTACGGGTAGACTGGGAACCGCACGAGGATAACATCCTGCTGGTGTGTAAGGTGGCGACAACGTATCTGTCGAATTCGCGCAAGCAGATCATCGGCTTCATAGCGGTACGAGATGTATTGCGCACATTTTCCTATAAATCGTACAACAAAACCTCCCGCGCTTGCCAACGCCGATTAATGTACATGCTGAAGCAGCCGCGTACGGTGAATAGCGTCGCTCTGGGCGTCGAGGAGATCAAGCAGGATCCCTTCGTCGACAGACGGTACGGTGGCACGATGAACAGACTAAAAAGTGAATGCGCGAGTTCAGTCGAGTACGAGAAGCGGGTTACGGAGGTCTTCAAGGAGCTCGTTGGTTATATCATCAAAAAGTATTACGATATCGCGGAAATTAAGCCGAAGAAGCATATGGCGATGCCGAAAACCACGCAGGAGTTTAATCTTCTTTTCGAGATTGTCCATCCGGCAAAGCCGCATCATAATCAGGGCTTTACCAAGGATGTACGAACTACAAATGATATTCATGCAGCGACCATCAATTCTATCATACATAGTGCCCTGTGCTGCGAAGACAGACGCCCGGACAGATGCTCCAGGGCTTATCACCTCTTCAAGGTATGATCAATATGAAAGGTACTCTGTGAAGTGTCATAATACTTTGTGAAGCCTGTTTATTTTTAATAATAATTAAATCGTCGATTAAATGCTCGATGAATAAAGAATAAAAAAAATTTCTGATTTGTTAAAAACTTAATTTTTTTTAATCTACAGGCGTTAATTGATAACATTATTTTGTTTTAGAATTATTTTCCTTTTTCTCTCTCTTCTCACTCTTTTTTTTTCGTGACATTTATCGCGTTCATTTTTAAATGTAATTTACTTATGCAACATACGTATAATTAACTCATGTATCGATATTATATTTTGCTCTTTGCTTCTAAGCTTTTGAAATTGTCACAAAGAACAATAAAATGTTTTTTAATTTTATTAAAAGCAAGAGAAGAAAAGATCATCAATATATCTCTTCTATCTTTTCCATAAAATATATTGTTCAAGGTGTACCAACGGTATCCAGAGATTCTACTAAGACAGGGGCTGAACAAGATCAGATCGGACCAGATGGCTACAGTGAAGAAACATCAAGTTAGTCAGGCGACTAAGAAGAGCGGTAATTGTATGCCGATGAACAGCATGCAGTACCAACTGAGCATCAATTACACTCATAAACTCCAAACTAAATGGCCTTATGAAACGTTTAAGAAACCCTACGATGTTTTTGTGAAGTTGTTGCAATGGTATTCCAAGCACAGAAATGTCCTCCCTTCGCAAGAACAGGAGAAAGCATTTAATGGTATCAAGATTCTGCCAGTTTCCTGCGGCATAGTCACTATCATGCACGATTTCCTAGGACGCGATCAGATCGACTTTGACATAGAAATGCCGGATCAGATCATTATGCTGGATGCAAGATACCAAGACAAGGACGAGACTTACTTTAGGGTTGCACAAAGATATCAGGATATCTTGACGAGGCTCTATCGTTTCAAGTTTGAGAACGTTGATGCTCAGAATACTGGATTTCTCGAATCTGAAATGGAAACATGGAAAGACACTTTGAAGAGGAAAAAATCGATTGAAAACGACGATTGTGAAGAACCGATGGCGAAAATCGCTTGTAGAGACGAGGAATGTGATGGAGAAAAATCAGAAAAAGAATCTAAACGAAATGAAATTGTAACAGAGAGCGAATCAGTCGAGGAAACCATCGGAGAGTCGAGCTCCAGTGTCCATACGCAAAATGAGAAAACTCGTCTAAATCATTCATTAAAAAAGAGGTCTATCGATGTTGAAGACGATTCTACTGACTCTGAAGAGCCGCTCTCGAAGAGGGCAAGATTAAGCTCCGAGAATTCGACGGATATAGAGGATATCGAAAAAGATGAAGAATCAAATTTATGCGAGAATCTTGAAAACATCAAAAAGAATACCCCTGAATCTCTTGAATCATTGAGAGAATTAAAGAAGCAAGTCAATGAAGAAGGTATGTCATATTCTTATCCTTAGAAAGAAAGATTTTTTAAATTCCTATATAATTATTTCTCTATTGTAACACATACAGTTTTGAATTATTATTTCAAGTAAATCTTTTACTGTCCCTGTCGATCTTAAATGCTCTAATCTGAATATTTATAATAAGTGTAACATTAGATCATAAAATTGTGATCATAGAATTGTGTCAAACTTTAAAGTCGATTATTCTAACATATTATAAATGTATTTTACTATAAATCTTTTTCTTCCAGTTTCTTCGAACAGCACGATCAATGTGGCAGCGGTTCCTCGATGCGTCAACGAAATTATCAGGAATGTGCCGTCTGAAACGAATTACTTTAGTCCTTACAGCAAGCTCGATACAGGCGATATTCAGAAGAAGTACACGAGAATAGATATGTTGAAGATGAGAGAAGAGCTAAACAATCTCACAGTGGCAGACAGCCATCACGCACACGAATACTTTGTAGTTAATAGCTTCAAGATGTTCTACAGCTTGGATACGTCATCATCATCATTATCATCATCTGTGTCGTTAAACGAAATTGAAAATTTTAAAAGTTATTCAGTACCCAGCCAGCTCATACCACTGAAGCTCGATACTGTAAACGATCTTCTCAACGAACTGAAGCGGATCGCAATTTTTCCGAAGAACAGTATTTTTTATACGGACTATAAGAATGAGATGATAACAAAGCAGAAGAAAATAGCGGTTGAGTGGGAATACGTCGACGCAGTGTACGAATTTGTCCAAGAGAAGAAAGAAATCGGCGTTTGTTCAAAGGAGTTGTTGGTAATTGAATCTTGATATATTAATTATTTTACTTCAAAATTAACAATTTTTTTTCTAAAATTATTTTATCGATCTAATTATTATTATTTTTTAAATAAATACGTATTATTAATCTTCTAATTTTTCTAGGATAAGTTCTTCGATGAACAAGGAACAAACTTGTACAAAGCTGTTTCGCTTTTAACGGAGAATCATATATTTTTGCGATCTGGCGTCACCAATCCGCGTTACATTCATTATCGTTACGTGGATCCTTGGCTAATTCATTCCTGCAAACTAAGACGTCTTGAACAGGAGTCTATAGTGCCGTTTAAAGATAGTGTATACGCCACAATGCAGCAGGGAAAGACAGCAGCTGAGGCAAGCATTGAAGTGGATATGAAACAGAATAGAGAAGATACAGAAACAGAGAATGCGATACCATCAACATCATCGGATAATCGAGAAACCGAGGAAAAGAAAGACAGAGAAGATACAGAAACAGAAAATGCAATACCATCAACATCATCGGATAGTCGAGAAACCGAGGAAAAGAAAGACAGAGAAGATACAGAAACAGAAAATGCAATACCATCAACATCATCGGATAGTCGAGAAACCGAGGAGAAGAAAGACAGAAAAGATACAGAAACAGAGAATGCTATACCATCAACATCATCGGATAGTCAAGAAACCGAGGAAAAGAAAGACAGAGAAGATAGAGAAACAGAAAATGCAATACCATCAACATCATCGGATAGTCGAGAAACCGAGGAGAAGAAAGACAGAGAAGATACAGAAACAGAGAATGCGATACCATCAACATCATCGGATAATCGAGAAACCGAGGAGAAGAAAGACAGAGAAGATACGGAAACAGAGAGTGCGATATCATCAACATCATCGGATAATCGAGAAACCGAGGAGAAGAAAGACGAGAAAGCGGATAATGTTTTAAATAATGAAGATGAGAAGAAGGAATACAACAAGAGCGAAAGAAGTGATACGCGTATGAAAGCAAAAATGCGAAGAACGTGTTTACTTCCGCAAAAGGACGTGTACAAACCCACGCAGCAATTAGATCTCTCGTACGTATGTTAAGATTTTTATCTTAAAAATTAAAATTTTAAAAATAATGAAATAAATTCTCGTTTGTAAAGAGCTTCAAAAACGATATTGATGATTGTTTAAATCTTTCAGAACTGTCAAGGAAATAAAAGTGGTGATAAAACCTTGGATTTGTATAGACGGCATGTTGAATCGCAAAGTGCTGGATCGAATGTTGGGTGCAGTTTTGAGTTACTGTTTACTTCATCCTGGACTTACTATGGCAAAGGTGCAAAGTAGATTTGTTCCAGCTCTACAACCATTCCATACGCATGAACTAGTCGAGGTTCGTTATTAATTGTTTATATATTTGCAAATTTTGATTTCAGAAGTTTCGCTCTTTTTTTATAAATTTTATGTTGGATCTAGATAATTTTGTGCAAAATAAATCTTTTGCGACAACTGTTTGATAAATAATGTACACTCTAACATATGTATGATTTCTTTTTATAATTAAAGCTATTGTTGTTAACTTAATGTTTTAACTATTGCCTAATGCTAATAGATTTATTTTTAATGAAAGTAATTTTTTTTTTAGATACTGATTAAATTGGGCTGCTTAAAGAGTAAGCATTTGAAGAAAACACGTGTCACTCTATTTTCTCGGCCGCCTACGATTCAAATTAATAATCTAAGTATGTGTTACTTTTTCTCTTTCTCTATTATTATTTCTTCTTATTACTATTATCTCTTTCTCTACTATTATTATTAAAATTGAAAATTCTTCGATTTCTAATACCTAAGAACTATTACATTAATCATCATATGCCTCTCTATTTATTCAAAAACAAAAATATCATATTAATTTATTGTTCTATAAGTGCCATCCTTACATTTAAAAATTAAATTTGTAATTTCTGTAAATAGAAATGAGCAGATTTTCATATGAGGCAATTATAATGTACATTTTACTAATATTATCTTTTTTCTTGAAGCTGCGGACACCATTGGTTGGTCTGCTGAAGATGAGATAATACTCGAGCCAGCTGTAGATGCTATTACAAAATTCAGCATATTTTTGAGTACGAGAAAGTACAGTGTGGATTTTTTAGCGTAATTAGACATTTGTATTTTACAGAGTAGAAAGAATGAGTAGAAAATGAAATAATAAAATGTAAATTATTACACAATACTGCATATTGTGTAGATCGTATGTTCTCTGTTATTAATAATGATAAAATTTTTATAAATTTTACAGAAAATAGTACAGAGATGAGAATGTATTATCTGACATATATATTGCACAGCTGTATACGATTTTATAGAAAAAGATCAATTTAATATAAGTGGTGCAATATATATATATATATATATATATATATATATAATTTTAAATTCTGAACTCTTCTAAATTCTTAAAAACATATTTATATAGTCTTTTAGCGCGAGTTGATTCATCGTGCGAATCTAAAATTCGCGCCAATTTAAGAATTGGCACGTGTTCAATGCAAACGACTGCAATTGGCTGGTGGCGTACATACGTATACAGATCCAACCAATTAGATTAGTTTATTACGGGACACTGGACATGCGTGTTAGATCCTATTACATTTCGCGATGGTTCAATTTGGCGGTCTCGGACAGATTGTTTCGTCGTTTTTCGTTTATCTCGGTTTATTCTCGTTCGTTTATTCGTTTATCGTTCTCTGAAAAGTTACGTTCGAGAGAGAGAAATATATGGATGCTGAAGAAAATAAAGATCTATCTGTATGTCAAAGGACGTTATTTGTGTATTTAGAGAATTGTAAATATTGACATATTTCAAGATCGTACGAGTTTATATCTTTCATAAACATATATGTATTCGCAAGGATCTGCCATTCTATCGCTCTCGTAAGTATTTGATCGTTTGTAGAATCTCTTTTTGCGATTGTAAAAGATTGTATGAGGATTTAGCGAAGCTGGATTTTGCTATAATAATAACGAATAAATGAATGATTGGAAGAGAAACATTCGCACTATCAATTATATATTTTAGGAAAGTGACACAAAATTTCCAAGAAATTTATTTCATGTATATTTGTGTCACTATTTCTTCTAAAATAAAATAATACTGCATATTTTGTATGCCTTAATTGAACTTTTGTTTTAGCATAAGAAGAGATTTTATTTCTTTCTTTAGCATTATATTTTAAATTAGTTACGAATAAGAATAAAGCTTATATTTTTGTTATTGAAGGCTCTCTGTTCATATATAATATATTAAATATATCAAATTATGTTAAAATATATTTCAATATAAAACAAAATATGTACATATGTTAGTATAAAATTAATATAAATAAATAAGCTAAAGCTTTATTTTTGATATAAAAATGAACAGAATAATTTGTGCAAATTTTTTTATCTCAAAGGATGAGTTTCTAATTATATTGTTTGTTGTTTTTATTCTAGGTTTTTTAAGTAGACAATCTATTGCACAGTGTGATTATTACTAAAATTTTGCCAAAAGATGGATGAAAGTAACACTCGTTGGTGCTCTGCACCAGGTTGTATGCTAAATATAAAAATAGCAAAACGACATTTCTTTCGATTTCCTAAAGAAAGAAAAAGGTGTGTATTTATTTTGTTCTTCAACATAATTATATAAGCAAAATTATAGATTCACAAAAATCTTTACATTTTTAATATTATAAATTCTTGAAAGACTGATTTTACGTTTACATGAATATTGTGCTTATGCATACTGTACAAATATATTTATATATATATATTTATCTTCAAATATACTGTATTTACAATATATTATATATTAAATTTATATTAAAAATTAGAATTTTGTATAATTTTTAGATGGCTAGAATGGCTTAAAGCATGCAATAGAATGGACTTAGTAACAATAGGACCAGAATATGCTAATCAATATTATCGTTTATGCCACTTACATTTTCGAGTAGAAATGTTTCGAAACATAGAGGGAAGAATTTATCTTAGTAAAGAAGCTGTGCCATCAATATTTTTGAAACCATTACAGACAGGAAAGTGAGTAAATAATTTTATAAATATATTTTTCAGTTACTATATAGTTACATTATTTTACTCTGTTTGCTACACAAATAATTTTGAACAAAAATTATTATATAAATACAAGAATTATTTAAGAAGAATAAAATGTAATCTTTTTCAGTAATAATTCTACAGACTTGTTACAACCAATTTCGTTTGTAACTATATTTTTGAAGCCAGAAAGCAGAAACAGGTGAGCATTGAATTTTATTTTGTTCTTTGCTACAAGAATAGGACAATAATTTAATAAGCCAATTTTTTTTTTTACTCAGAAATTTGTCATCAAATTTGTCGCAATTGAGTTTGTCTCAGACACATCCCATAAAATCTGAGGAAGGGTGAGTTTCTATTTTGTTATAATATAAAGATTGCATTCTGGAGTTCACTGGCAGTACTGTCAGCATATTCTTGTTATTCAGGAAATGTTAGATAAGGATAACGACATATTGGTAGTAATTCTGAAATGCAGTCAAAATAATTTTCTATTTAATTAACTTTGTTGCACATATATAATTATATGTATTATATACTCTATAATAGATGTAGAATAAACATACTGCAAAGCTTATTTTTATTGTATTATTATACTGATTATTTTTTTATTTATCAATTAAGTAATACAACTTTTTGATTTCAGAGACACAAATACAATTTCGCCACTGCAAGTACTTTTTCCAAGAGCATCTATAAAGCATGTGTATGATGATAAGTAAGTTTCTATTTATATTAATATTAATTTTCTCTTTCTGATCATATTAATATTAATGTTCCGTTTCTGATCATATGAGTAATTTAAATGTGTAAATTTTGTTAGAAATATATCATCAGTTGAGACGACATTATTGAAGGAGAAGTCGGAGAATAATAATGAGTAAGTTTGAATATAATTAGTATTCATTTTATTATTATGCTCATTAGCATATGTTTTAATACATGTAGTTACTGAAAGCACTCAAGTTATTTTCTTTCATATAGTTCTTCAAAATATCTTCATTTTTATATCTATTTTACTAATAGAATTCATATAAAAAAACTTCTCGATTATTTTTATATTTAATTATTATTATGCTTATTAGCATATGTTTTAATACATATAGTTACTGAAAGCACTCAAGTTATTTTCTTTCATATAGTTCTTCAAAATATCTTCATTTTTATATCTATTTTACTAATAGAACTCATATAAAAAAACTTCTCGATTATTTATCAGCAATAAGAAATTTCGAAAAAAATGAATACATTACATGGAATATATTTTTGTTGCTAGAAATATCCCTAAGGCGGAGATACAATGCGTCAATGAAGGATGCACAGACTGGACAACATCGACATCACGAATATCCTCGGAAAAATACAATGGGTAAGTTTGATAATAATTTTTAAATATTTATAATTTTCAAATTTTTAAATAGACTCATGTAACATGATTTTATATATAAACTGGCCCAATAGCCCAATAAATAAATAAATATGCTTTATATATATATATATATATATATATATATATATATATAAAGCATATTTATTTATTTATTTATTTTTTCTTTTTTACAGAGATATCATAGATTTAACATCTGTAGATTCTTTAGTGCCAACGACATCGAAAGCAGTATCAGTTAGTACACCACAACAAAACGGTGACAGGTGAGAATTTGTTATTATGATTGAGAATTATTTGTTATTACGAGACGTTAAGAGTTTTGTATGAAAATTTGCTTCGGTCATTAATATTAAAATATTTAACGAGATATGCAAAAACGTCAATTTAATCATCGGTACGTTACGTAGAACTCCAAAGAGAAGACGTTGGCACATTTCAACACAGACGCCGCAAGCGTGGTTGTACATCGATTCCTTTTTGGAAAAGAAACGAATGAAAAATCTCGAAACTCATATCGATAGTAAGACACCGAAGCGACCGAAAATGCTCTACGCGGAAGACGAAGATCATTGCGTGAAGGTGAACGAGTTTAAAGCAGCGTGCACGGACCTGTTGCCGCGTAACTACGCCCTGTTGGTATCTGCGTTCGTTGACGCTCGCGAAAAAAAACGCAAGACCAAAAGAAGCTTCGCGAATAAGCAGTCTGCGCTCGAGTTTTTTTTCATAGCTTCGGGCGCCTATCGATTTTATCGGCCGTTATGCCTGCTGCCCACTGTGCGTCAATTGTGGAGATATATCCGTAATTGGGATATACCTCCCGGCTTGAACGATAACGTATTGAACGCGTTGCATCTGAAGGTGAAGTCGCTACCACCTGCAGAGAGGCTTTGTTGCCTGTCTGTAAGTGAAATGCGACTGAGACCGCATCTCTTTTACAATCTATCGCGTGACAGAATTATCGGCTTCCATGATATCGGCGTGGAGAAACGGCGCACGCTGGCGAGAAAAGCCCTGATAATAATAGCGCGTAGCCTGACCGGTGACTGGGAACAGCCTGTCGCTTATTATTTCTACGGTAGCAAGTGTCATGCCGATATCTTGAAAGATCTGATATTTCAGACGATAATTAAATTAAATAGCATCGGTGCGACTGTCCACGCCTTGGTGACAGGTATAACGCCAACATTTGTACAACTGTCGCGACAATTAGGGATTTCCGTGGATCATTCGTTCTTTCTGGTGAACGGCGAGAGAATATTTTACATCTTCGATGTTCCTCGTCTGATAAGAGCGACCAGGAACATCTTCATGAATCACGAACTTCGCTTCCGCGAGAAGAGAGCTTCGTGGACGGATATCGAACTGTTGTTTAGGCGTGATAGTCAAATGCGGTTACCACTGGTTCCTAAATTGTCCGTGGCTCATCTCGAACCTAGCAGATATCAAAAGACGGAAACCAAGTATGCCGTCCAAATATTTAGCAGTAGCATGGCTGCGGGTTTGAGCGCGCATATCGCGTCTGGCGAGTTTCCGCTGAAAGCTATTGGAACGATGGAGTTTGTACACATTTTCGATCAGCTTTTCGACATTCTGAACTCGTCTACATCAAATAAGACTAATACTAAAGATACTAAAGATTTCGGTCGAGCTTTCACGGGTAGCATGAACGAGATGTGCTTCTTGCAGCGAACGCTCGACTTCCTGAAGTCGATCAGAGTGATCGATGCAAGTGGCACGTGCGTGAAAACGATAAAATCCTTCGATCGTTGGCAGATCACGATCAACGCGGTTATTCAATTATGGAACACGTTGAAGGAGCAGCACCAGATCCCTTTCTTTCGCACGAGAAGATTGAATCAGGAGGGCATCGAGCGCGTCTTCCGTTCTATTAGACGACAAAGCGGAAATCGCGTCAAACCCACACCCATCCTATTTACTCGCGCGTTTAAGAATCTCGTAAGCAAGCACTTTCTCGAGCACTCAAGTGAGGACAATTCCGTCGCGAACGTGCGAAGGATGCTCAAGCGGATAGCGTCGTCGGCATCCTCCCTTCAAACTGATCAAGTACAACCCGTCGACTCAAGTCAAATAGCCCTAAGCGTCGCGGCGACGAACTATCGCGACATCGATTTGCGGCTGCCCGAGAAAAGCGCGTTTAAACGCGTCTGCGAATTTCTGCTCAGCGAATGTCTGCGTACGCACGTTAATTGCAACGCGTGCGTCAATTATGCCGTTAAGGAAAACTCAAATAGAGACGCGTCGAGTTCCTTCAGCTTTTACGTTTCCGGTCTGGAGGACACGTTTATGCGCAACTTTGAAAAACTCTCCATCGAGGAGAATCTCGGCGCGCAGATGCTGCAGTTTGCACAGCAAGTCGAGTATAAACCATCCTGTCCGGACTTTCCGCTCGATTTGCTGATTAAATTGTTCCTACGTATGCGAATATATTTTACACTGTCGCGACATAATAAGATCTGTAAAGGTATGAAATCACGCAATTCTTTAAATGTGATACAATTATAATTAAGTTCGTTTTTTATTGCGTTTAGTTTTATTAGATGTTTACGTTTGTTTTTATTGTGTAAACATGCGTGCATGTTTTTATTTATCGGTCATTATTTTATCGTTATATAGTTAGTTATTTTTTAAACGATACATATTATTGCGCTTAAAAGCGTGAATTTTTAATGCCTAGGTTCCGTTTAACGAGACAAGTTCTCCAAATTTAATGACATATATATATATATATATATATATATATATATATATATATTCAAAGATAAGTTTTATTTTGAGCGATTAATTTCGTGTTGAATGCAAAGCTTTGCCGAAAATAGATCGCTGGAAATAATATAGACAGATATTTAACAGTGGTTTTGCGATAAAATCTTTTTATGATATCGTTTTTTATTTTGTTATTTGTTTAATTTGCTGTTGCATTTTATTGACTACATACTATTATTCGACGTGTTATTTAATACACTACTTAATGATTAATGTTTAATGCTTTGAAATTAAGATTCACAATTATCATTAATATGATATATCTTTTTTTTTTTTTTATTTATACAGATTATAGAATGAATGAAATATAATTAAAACAGGAAAATTGTCGGAAAATTTGAATTTTATTTTAAACAGACAGAATATAGATTTTGGATAATTAAAGACTTGTAATGAAATAACTTGATTCAATATCTACAGGACAAAGCGATAGAGATCATTACATTCTCTATTTTATTAATAAAAATATTCAGTTTCTTGTATTCTTACTTTAAAATGTGTACTTAATCAAATGTTTATTATATAAGTACACGAATAAAATTACGCGGATATGTAATATTTTACTTTCTGATCTGCTGTTGGAATCGGAAACGTCATGTTCGCATAGCGTGATATGTGATGCCTTTTTTTTCGTCATAGAACAGTTAAGGGTTAAATGCCTCACTTTATATATATATATATATATATATATATATATATATATATATGTATATGTATAAGAAACGTTCGACGTGTTACAAGTAGGTCAAGCTATGACGCGCAACGGCAATCGATATAATCTAAATACGATGTACTCGCAAAGGGTGAAGTAATGCCACGGTATAAACGCGCTACGCTAAATACGGAAACAGATTGGATCGTTTGTGCTCACCAGTGGTACCCATATTGTAACTTTACAATTAATATAAGTAGATAAATTCTAGCGACTCGCTATATGTAGAGAACTCGTTGAATGCATAAGAATTTTGAAAATGTTATTTTAATTCAACTAATTGTCTAAGAGGGAAAAAGAGAGAAATTCTATACTTTATCTCGCAACCCCTTTCGTTTTCTTTTTCTCTCTAAATGTCTAAATATATATTATTTAAATTTTATTTTGCAGAAAAAAAGTAACACGTTTATCTTAAAGAGAAAGATATTCAGTATTCATAAATTTGAGACGAAATTCTTCTAAAATTTAGTACACAGAATATTTAATAATGAAATTAAAACAGAGAAGATATGCGGATATATCATAAATGAAATTCTTTGTAATATATTTTGCGAGACAAAAAAGAATAATGCATAATTGTAAGATTTTTTGGGAGATTTTTCGTCTCATGTATAGTTTTTCTCTCTCTTTCCTCAATATGATGGAACTAATTATAAGTTTTAATGATAATCTCGCGCGCGGCTGTTGCATTGTATTAATATTAAGAAACTCAGAGTATATTGAGAAACTCTGGTTCCAAGCAGGTGAAGAAATCGATTCGATACTCGCTCCTATACACGTGATCCGCGCGCGCATGTATCCGCGCGGACTTGCGGTTACAACTCTGCGTAGGCAACGGCGGGTTACCTAGGACACCGTGTACATACGAGGAGTGCCGCGTTGCAGGCAACACTTCTCGCACAGTCGTGTTCTCGGTGGCAACCAAGACGGGGCCATGAGCGTCCGCGTCCGGACCGAAGCAATCGTGTCCATATGATAGTTTCGAGTGCCTGAGACCGATCTACGAAAACAGTAAATTACATCGAAGATGTAAATGCCGGAAAATCATCGGGGAGTGTGAAACGAGTTTGTGACATGTACGCAATTTTATATATATATGCATGATATTTTTCTCTTTCAATTCTTTCGGTGCATGCGATTTAAAAAAGAAACTTAACTTTTTCTTTTCTATTCCGACTACAACTCTTAATTCTTAAAAAATAAAAAAATTCTATTTCCGCGATTTGTCGAGAGAGAGAGAGAGAGAGAGTGCATAATTAAGATTAATAAACCGGAATATGAAGAAGAAATGTCGACAATTGTAAAATCCGCGACTTACAATTCGAAATTAAGTCTTGTAATCTGTATAAGTCGATCGCATTTTTCCATGTACTCATTTTTTTCTTTTTGTGCGTTATCTGACACTCGGATCCAGATACGCGATATAAAAGCGCGCAATAAGCGTGCGCATTTATCTCGCGATACAAAAATAGACTTATTTTGCTGTCGCGCGAGAGACAACCTGAAGTTGTCTTTCTTCGCGATAATATGGCGCCGCGAGTCCTTGCCGCAGCCTTGCGTTTTCACCTCGAGGCTCTGAGACGCTATTTAAATACATACGTAGACACATATAGGTACGTGCCGCGCAGGTGGCGAGAACTATATATGTTCTCCTACCTCTATATATCGAGATATATCGAGCGTCGCTATTACCGGCATCGCGTTCAAGGCGCGCGTTTAACGTCCGATGAATCCGCTGATTTCACTCTCCCTCCGTGTTCGATCTGCTCCGCGTGTTCCTGATAATAAATTCAGCCGCCAGAACACGAAACGAAACGAGAAATTGTGGATCGCCTTGGTTCTCTCGCGTTCTTCCTGTTCCTTCTTCTCTTCAAGGTTCTTTCGCCCAAGTCAACGCTCTCTCTTTATTCTGTATTTACGATTTTCTGGATAATATTTTAGGATTTAAAACGAAAGGCCACGCGAGCTTCAAAAAAGGAGTAGAAATGAGCTCTCGATCATTTAAACTTTTAAACTTAGTAAGAGTTAAAGGACTAATTCTCTTTTTATTTGACCAAAATTATAAAAAAGTATGGTCTTTGGTGAGAGGCCATTAAAAAAAGACAACATGCTCGAATGGGATGCACTGTTTTTTCGTCTGCCTCGTCGTCGTCTCGTCGACGAAGGGGTCCAATGTCACGTCATTCTAACGGATGTTTTTGCAGGTCAGCGTGAGGCAATTAAGTCTTACACCTGGAAACGTAACGGCGAACCTCGTGACTCGGCATGCTCCTACGTCGTCCTCGGGACGACTGAACTTGCTGGTACGTGAGTCAGGATCGCCGGAACTCGAGCTCGCGCGGCTGGGCGAGGATGAGCGCCAAGATATCGGCGGCGAGCCGCGACGACGCGGTACAGTCAATTGCGAGCCATCGCGCCGCGAGAGCGTCGCCTGTCAAGAGATCCCTGTCGCCCGGTAAGTGTGACATATATCGAGAATTCATCTGATAAATAACACGTATTACATGCATACATATCGAGAGGAAGTTGGTTCGAATACTGTAAACTAAAACGTGCGAGATAAATCACGTTTTATCGAGAAGTATGACGTAAAATGAAAAATTAACCTAAAACCGTCAAAGTGCGAAAGATTTGCCATATCTGTATATCGCATATAAAGTTCAATTTTTATTACAAAGTGTAAAGTCATTGTTGACTGCATTGTGCTATTTTTTTCAGTTTTAGAGGATAGAGTTTTAAAGTAATATATAGTATATAGAATGATTTATTTTGTGTGCATGTATGTATTATAATTTGGAACAATCATTTTCTCGTCAAACATTTGAAATTCGCGATTTACATAACGTCTGGAGAGAATTGTGAGATATAATCTTAAAACAGAGAAGCTAAATATTTGCAAATTAGTACAGATTAACTTATTATTATTTTGTTTCTCCTTTTATGTTCTTTTTCATTTCTTAACACTTTATGCAACTTTGAAATTAGAATGTAAACCATTCTTTGTGTCTTTAGAAATGTGTATTACATTTTATTTAATATATTTCCAAATATATAAAATTGTCTTTATACAAAAATATCTTAACTTTTGTATGTATACATTATTATCACTTTTTTGCCATATAACATAATATTACATAGTACATAAAATAAGTTTAAATTAAAATTCATATTTTTACATTACTTTATGATTAATTATATATATTCATATATATAGCATAAAATATCATAATATTATATAAACATATAAAAAAACAAAAGGTTTTTTTGCAAAAATTGAACAAAAATAAAAATATTGAAAGTTTTATAATAGAAAAATAAATTTCTTTATTATTTAAAATTAATAAAGTTTATCTTATATATGTTTTGACTCTTTTTTTATAAAAGTTAGTATTTACAGAAAAAGAGAAAAAAATATAATTATTTTTAAATTCATTTTTTAATTATTTTATCTTTTTATTTTATTTTTATTTTAATGTTTTGACATAGTTATTTGAAAAATAATTTTTTGCTAATAGCAATCATCTTTCTTTTTAAAGAGAAAATGCCATATTAAGGAAAAATGAGGTCAAGGTATTTTGCAATTATTGGCTTTTCTGTGATTGATTATTATCAATCGTATGATTCATAGCTGTAATTTCGGGCCGCTGATTCTTGATAGCTTGACATTTACCGGATATGCATTTGTCGAAAGAAAAGTGAATAGTTTGAAGTATATAAAAATAAAAAATAAAATAAGAGATAACAAATTTAATTGGAACAGCGTTATATGCTTACATTAATTTGATAAATTTAAAATGACAGTCTTATATTTATAACAATGTAATTTATAAAGTAACAAATAATTATCAAAAATTATATACGAAATTTCTTGAGAATTTCAGAACTTTCTTACGTATACAATATGTATATTAATATAAAGCAGTAAATAATTTTTTTTTCTTCCAACACATTAATAATAATCTGAGCATAAAAGAAATAAATTGTATCGCCAAGTTATAACCTTTAACACAATGTTCTCGAACTAAACTTTTATTGTTAGACAAAGTAGCTAGATATTGATAACTTGTGCTGAAAAAAATCTGATGACGAAAATTGTGTAGAGATATATCAAGTATCTGTCTGACATATCTGTTGGTTCATGGAAAATATAGATATCGTTGTGCAATGATATCACCATCGGTTATTTAAAAAACTGCTGTCGTGGTTAAACAATGTCACGAAAAGTTTTGCAATCCGCATACTGGATTAATGACGTGCTCGCGCGTACACAAGTACACATACGATGACACTTTGCGATGACGCACCATCGTCCACGTCAGGAGATTGCACGCAGTCAATCAACTCAAACAAAGGATGTATATATATGTATATATACTTACGTTCGCGTTTTTTCTTTTTTCGCAGAGGCCACTGGCATCACAGAGAAATCGCCGAAGCGTGCGGCTGTTTCGGAGCTGAAATCATTTTCGGACGGAATTACTGGCCGATCGTCACCCAGAGAAGTTAGCGAGATGCCAGTCCTGACGAGAGTCTGTTCTCCTGCAACATTGCCGAGGCTCAAGAAATTTCGATTTCGACCCATCGACGGTGAGTCTCTTATTAGTCTCTTATTAAATTTATAATAGGATAAACTGGACAATTTTTTAATTTATAATTATCGATTTTTAAATCTCTCATTCCTGAGTATAATATCCTTGTATATAAATATTCTCTAAATTTTTATATTTTTAAATTTTAAATAAGATTTTTAAATTTATATTCTTTCTCCGATTCTCATCTTCTCTCACATTTAAAAATTTTTATATCTAAATATTTATGAATATTTATATATAAAATATTCTTATTATTATATTTTTCGATTTTTACATTCTTGAATTATTTTGGATTTTCTTGTAAAAAATTTTAAATGCTTAAAACATTTTGACTTTTTAAAAAATGCAAAATTATTATTCAAAATTTGAGGCATAATAATAACAATTATTTATTGAATCATGATTTTTCTTTGAAGAATGACTCGTGTTTTTTATAAAACGATTGATAAAATTCTTTAACAGATATATCATCATTAAGGAAATATAATATTAAATCTTCATCACACACAAATATTAAAAATTATATAATATTTTATCGATTTTATTTCACATGTGAAAGATTCCTCTCTTTATAATCTGCCATTATATATTTCTATGACAAATGAAAAAAATTTATTAAATTTTTCAATTACATTCGAAATTTTATCCAACTTTTCCATCATTGTTCATTGAATTTCACAAAACTTATGATATTTTATATACAAATACACAATCTCGCATTGTAAAAATCAAATAGATTTTTAACATAAGTATAAACATATTACTAGAATATTATTTATGTGTGTGTGTCAACTGAATTTACAAAATATAATTATAATTTGATCTATATAGTAAATTGAAAAATTTAATGAAAGATCGCGCGAGAGAAAGATTCTCGCAGCGGACATTACTTTGAAGGTTTCATTCTGTTTATAATTGCAAGACACTCTATATAGCAGTTATCTTATACATCGTACTTGAGCGAATCGTATTTTATCAGGCTGGTTTCGTGACGTTTCTACCGATATAGTACATATGTACAAAGACGTCTTATCAGCAGCAGCAGCGGGTGTTACGTGTTACTATAAAGCTGCCGTATCCGAGCTCGTAAATCGCCATTATTCTCGGCAAACAATAAACTCTATGGTGATAGGCACCCACCAATCGAAAATATCGAAAAATCGCGAAAAACGTGAACTTTCTGCTCGCCTAACATAGTCTCTCATCATTAATTTAAATAAATATTTAAATAATACGTCGACATGATTGCATTTTTAACGTTAAACATCGACAGAGTAAATTTATAAAATATGTTGCCTTGATTTTTGTAAGAAACAAGGCATGGAAAAAATTGCGGAAAATTCGGAAAACATAAAGTTATACTTTCGTCTAGAAAAAATTAAAAATAATGAAAATTATATATATATTTTTTTGCTTTTGTTTCTTTTTTTACGAAGAATGTAATATGTTGGTTTAATGATAAAGTTTCTGGCATGTTTTATAAATCTGCTTTATCACGCTACGCGATAGTTTCATTAAAGAAAAATTAAATGTTTCAAGGAACTTGAAACTTGTTTAATTTGTTTTCTTGATTCTGACGTCATGAGTGAAGATAACTGATATCATCATTGGCAATATTTAATCATCATCGTGAATCGCCGAATATACGGCGTACATATACACATTGATTAATATCAATATTGCGCTTTTTCAAACTATGAATTCTTAATGATTTCATTACAATAAAATTAACTAAATGATTTTATTAGGCTGCTCCATATCAGTATCTTTTATCTTTGAGAATCTGTGTGTCTTTCTTATCTATAAATCTTTGGATTTTCGCGGATATTACATATCTTCAAAGCGCGATAGAACGCAAATGTTCGCAATTACTGAACTATTTGTGCACATATCGACATTTTCGCATAATATTTCGTCAAAAAAGAAGAGAGGAGAAACAAATATTTACTCGTTTGGCGCTATCTTAATAACATAAATAATTACAACTAAAAAGTGTTATTATCCGTGCATACGAGTGAAGGCCGATGGTTTAATAAAGATAATTTGGATACATATTATACATATGAAAAAATAAGAGAAAATGCAGAGAGACGAGGAGATGATCATATTTTCGCAACATCAATGAGTGCATCGATCGATCGATCGACAGTTGTGCGTGTGAGTGGTGAACTGGAACTTTCCGCATACGAGGACATCGTGCGTATAATACATATGTTTATCACTCATTCGATCCAACTGATGCCCGTGCGTATGATGTCAGACTCTATCTTTGGTACACGAAGTAGATGACCACGCAAACGCACTACGTAAACTTCCTAGCGGAGGGCGAGGGGGTTGATTAAATGTTTGGATCTTTTTTGGGTGTGCTGGATGGGTTCTTGAGTCTTTGATTGAATTAGATTCCTAAATTTTGTCCAATCTTTGACGCACATTTGAATTTTCGAATTTTCAGATTCTGAGATCCCTTAAATTTTTTTTTTTTTTTTTTTTTTTGACATTTAAGATTTTTTAAATATACCTAAAAGATTTCAGAATTGTTTATATTTTCGAGGGGAGATTTAGGATTTTGAATCTTTGCAATTTAAAATTATTTTTCATGCCACTTAATTCGACTTCGTTATAAAATGTTGTATTTTTATATTTTGAAAAATTTAAATGTCGAAACTTCACAATTATGAATTATTGAAAATAACTATATATCTTCCTGTCCAATTAGCTTTGTGTAAATTCTTTTTAAAGATTTTTTTTTCTTGAAGAGATACAGTCTCTAGACAAATTATATTATTCTGTTTTAGAACGTGTAAAGAATAAGAGACAAAAATTACGTCACAAACTAATAAAAACAGTTTCATTCAGTTCGTTTATTTAGGAATTACGTTTCCTGTCTACGTAAGCAACGCGTAAGCATCGAAGAATAGTCGATTAAATTTTCGGAATTGGTTATCATATAAGTGTGAGTGCGTCAATGCCATTATAACGCAATCTTATCTCCCCTAATCAGATCAATAGAAGGATCTAGTAGTACATCAATTAATTATGATAAAAAAACAAATCCGAGGATTTCATAATTTCGCAATAAAAAAATTAATCATCGCACATACGAGATAATGCTCCAGATCCAGAAAAAGATTCAAATAGCTATTAGAGAAATAAAATGCGCCGCGGATTCACCTGAGAAAACAACACACATGTGTTAATCGTGCCCTCGAGCCATTTTTTATCAGCTTGCGTATATATACAACATGTGAAAAACATTGTTTCATGTGTGACAAAATTATCGCGCATATCGAAATATAGGTTGATTAACACCAAGAAATACTACACAACATTGATTATCCAAAATAATTGACCAATAATTAATCCACGGTCTATCGAACGAATCAAGAAAACATATGAGATACAAGTATAGCTTCTTCTTTACACTATACTCGTAATTATTCAGACGTCAGTTCTATAACTCTTTTAAACTGTTCACATTTAAACAGCTTTTTTTAAACCTTTCTGTTCTTTACTTTGACGTATTTTCTGTATTTCATTTACATTTTCATCAGATATCACATCATTTCGGCGTTGGCTATTTTCGTGACAGCGATTTAAATTAAACTCATAATCTAGATATACAGAGTGTCTTAGATTAATTGTACTTTTGCGTTTCTTTAGTCAATTTCGAATCAGTTTTTTTTTTTTTACAGAATTGTGATTATCAATAGATTTTGAATTTGATATGCGATTGAATTTCGATAATGCCTGTTTTTTAAATCACCTTTAACGATTAATATATTTGGCTTACAGTTACAAAAAAGAAAAATTAAAAATACTTTTAAATATTGCGAAAGAAATACTTTAATCCCTAACACTTTTCGGAGACTTGGATACATTTTTTATTTGTAGTATTTTCGAGTAGATCTTGAGATTGAAAATTCTTTCGCAGTATTTAGAGACAATGCTATAAATTAAATCCCTCATTTGCAAATTTATATTTATACGCTGGGTTGTCATTGAGCATTATAATGTACGTTACATAAATTCTCATAAGAAATATGATCATATTAAGAATCATCTAAAAATAAGGAAACAATTTTTAGTCTTTATATTTGAACAACTTTTAATCTGTTATTACATAGAAGTGTCAATTACACTTTTTCAAAATTGCGCTTATCATTTATCATACGGTAGCATATAAATATTATTCAGAAAGAGTTACATAAAAGTATAAAAAGAATCGTATTTTTTCAAATTATAAAAATTACGATAAGTTAAAATAGTTAAATCATCAAAAGACCGCGAAATGCTGACGCGATAAAGAACTCTATGAGAGCATTCGATATTAATATTCGAGACGCCGACGACTGATATCGATCACGTGGAAGCCTCCTTACGTCTCTCTCGCATTGCTATAGTTCTCACGTGTGATATCTCAGTAATACTATATTAATATTAAAAATACCGAGACTAATATCGATCGAACGTGTGTCGGGAACTCTTTTCTTGGTACGGCAGTGCCCGTCGTGGCGTAATGTGTATCTCGAGACACCGGTTGTATGAACGTACAAGTGTACACAATACATGCGCGTGCACATAAAGCGTATATATGCTCGCGCCGTCGTCGGATGAGTCATCTCGCGCGCGTTGCACGCACGATGGCGCAGAACTTCCTTTTTTTTTTTTTTTTTCGCGATCGTCGATAGCTAATGTTGCGTACAATTTATAAAGATCTAGAATAAGCCGAGGAACTATTCCAGAGACTTTCAATAGTGAAATGTGTGAAAATATACGGTCAAAAAACGTGCATTTATAAAGATTGTTGTTTCGAAACCCCAGAGGTAAGAGTTCTATGAATTTAAAGGTATAATAAGAGAGATACGAAAAACTAGAAATTTTAACTGGGATATATGTACATATATCGAAATATATCGAAATTAAAATTCTACAATGAAGTCAGAATTTTATATACGATTCTCTAGTGGCAAAACTATAACTGAAAAATATTTTCCATCAGAAGTTTCTAAAATCCCGGAAGAAAAATATCACTCTTATGCTCTCACTGTTTATATCTCCCTAAAGGAAAAGAAACAGAAAGCAAGTGTACATATATACGATCTTAATTTATGATACCATATTGCGAAATATATCACACACACAAAAACTGTTAAATAATTTTTAGCAAGCTACTTAAATTATTTGTGAATTTTTATGTTCGATTAATCATTTTTCTTAATAAAATTGAAGTTTGCAAGATATACTCCTCTCTAAGAAAATATCTTCTTATCGAAATTTCAAAATAAACGTAGACTTTATCACTGAGAGAATTTTCTCTTATAATTTACCCAGAAAATCATGGTAATCGTGGGACAATATGGTATGGAAAGAATTTTATGTGAATTCCTCTGATTAATATTTATCACAATAAAATATAAAATGTTTGATTAATTTGACTAAACTGCATAGTAAAATTAATTCAACATTTTATATTTTATTGTGATAGATATTATTTATATTGTGATAAATATTAATCGGAGAAATTCTCACAAAATTCTTTTCATATCATATTGTCCCACGATTACCATGATTTTCAGGGTAAATTCTAAGAGAAAATTCTCTCCGTGTACATAATTAATTTTATACTACTTTGAGTTACAGATGAGATACATTTTTTTACGAAATTTATATAATTTTTTCCTTTGTAAAAAACAGATATTGAAAAGATTAATATGCATTCCAATGTAAGCTAGGTTTGGTATGAAGGGTTAAATTACGCTCCTGCGCAGAACGTACCGCGATGACCCTCTTCACCCCCGTCGTGCAGCCGGTAGCGCGTTCTCCACTCTTCTCTAATGTTCTCCGCTCTCTTCGTCGCCGGCGAACTCGTCGTCGTCATCGTCGTCGTAGTCGTAGTCGTCGTCCGCGTATCGCTCCGCGCTTAGTTAGCCTGGCTTTTCCCCCTCAGTCTTCGCTCGCCGGCCGTTGGCAGAGGATCCTACATCGATCGCGCTCTCGCGATTGTAGATCTTCCGTGTCGTATACATCGCGTATTCGCCGTTCCCATGGGAAACATGTTGGTCCGACGTGAGCATCGCGGGGCCCCTCGGGCCCACGCGATCGCCCTCTCTTGAGACCCCCGTGACGTCATCCCGACGATCCATCTCACCATCAACATCCTCGTCTTCCTGGTCCTTTCCCACATCCAATTCCTTGATCCTCGTAAGATCGCTCTTATGGATGGTATCGCGTCGGGAGTGCGTAATATCGGGCTTGTTTTTTTACATGTAACACTCTCTTCTCGGGCTTTTTCGTTCTCGAATGTGTAAGTCGAAAACTGGGACGCTCGGGCCACCGTTAGATTTCTAAACATCGGATCGGATTTTTTGGTTCCTGGATATGTAGATGCAAGGTGTGTTGTGTAATCGGGATTCTCTAGTTTCCCTAAAATGCTATAATAAAATGTATAAAGTCAAGGTGTTTTCGATTGGAAATTGGAATGCATATATCCTCGGACTTTCAATTCTTTAGGGATTTGTATATCGAGATTTTTTTATTGAAATATTTCCTACAATTTTTACAATCTTAGACGTATAAATTGAAAATTGAAACAATTAAACATTTAATCTTTATTGTACTTTTACATAGGTATAAGTAAAATATAATATTCTCAAGTATTTTCCATAAATATCAATCTCTGTAAACATCACTCGAAATTATGTAATAAATACTTTCATATTTCAAAGTACAATTCAGCAATTCTTTTTCAGTCATTGAGATTTAAATCTTTTTTTTCTTGAATGTATCTATTTAAAATATGTAGATAGCAAATTCTTATATATTAAAATTTTCGATTTTTGAATACGTGTTTATAATATGTTGGATATTTTCTGTAGGACATAATATTTTTTATATAAATTCGATCTGATATTTGAATCTTGAAATTTTCGAATCTTCAAATGTTTAATCGAACCATTTTAATTATTTGCATATGTACTGGATATTTTAATTAATGGCTTTAATTAATTGCTATCGAATGTAGATCAGGAATATGATTGTGATGTAAATGAGAAATCTAATTGGGAAATCTAATACTTGACTCTCAATCTTTAGATCCATGAATGTATAAATTAAAATTAAAAGCAATATATATACTTGAAGATATACTTATCTGAAAATAATAAAAAAATATAATTTTATGAATTTATAACTTTTTTTTTAGATTCTTTAGATTTCCTTAAACTTTCTTGAAAAGTTATGTGCATTTTCTGTTATTTTATTTCTGTCTTACTCTGATGCAATTATTTGATATAAATACTTAAATTATGGACACGATGGAATTAATTCGAAGAAATTATCATTCTTTTCGAGCGAATGAAAAAACGTAGAGTATTCCACACGATGGCAGGTGTCGGTGCTACACCTGTCCGTAGGCCGAATGCCTTGGTCAGGTTACGAATAGCGACAGTCCGAAACAAATACCTTTATCTTAATTTTATACCGTATGGCGATAAATTACTTTATTTAAATCGTAATTTATCTACTATCACTATCGCGCCTTAGTTTTCAATGACGGGTTTCAAATGTGAAGCGACTTTTCTTGACTACAAACGTTTACTCATTCTTCACGATTTTTTACTCTTCGCTATTTAATATTATATGGATAATAAAGTTTCAATTTTTTAAACGCTATTGATGCAAAATATATCCGAAGCTAATTAAAACAGTAAACACAACATGGAAAATACAACAAAATATTTTAATATTTAAAATTTATTTTTTTAAAATTTTATATAAAATTCTTTTAACTTTTGCTTAGCAGAAAATGAATTTATGAAAAAGCAGTTAATGCGAATGACAGAATATTATTTATAACTAGGAGATATCTATATATAAAATAAGGGAATTTACAAACAACAAAATTAAGTATTAGTAGACTTTTTCTTCTTAGAGTAAAATTCATTGAAATTAATTGAAAATAGCATTATTCGTTTATGGATTTTAAATTTGAAAATTTAAATCACAGTTTCTTGTTTTTTAATATGAAATATATAACACTCTAATTATATATCAATTCTAGTTTAAATATTTGCTGAAAAAGTCACAAGCATTAGATATTTCTTACTCGTATTTCACACAATTATACTGATTGCGAGTAATTTTTATGTGCTAAAAAAATAGCGATATCAAATCTTTCTTAGAAAGTTTCCATATGTCGATTTTATGTAAATTAGTAATTATTTCCGCTTTTTGCGCGTAAATGTTGCTTTAACAACTTTCTCGGACTGTTTGATAATGCCTGTTTGAACGGCTACATTCGTAAGAGATATCGACAGATTGCGAGGGTATCGGGCCCATCGCTAGTCACGAGGTCCCACTTGCCGCTCGAAGCGTCGAATTCCACAACGTTTACTCATTCGAAAGAACGAACTCTCGAAGACTTCTCGGGGCCGGAGAGAAACTTCGATGGCGGAAGAGAAGTGGGAGAGTGGTCGGACGAGAGAGAAAGAGAAAGAAAGAGGGGACGGAGTAACCGATGGTTTAATCGGTCGTTGATTCTAACCGAGTATTATTCAGTTTGATCTAATTTAAACGATTTTTCTCACGATCCAACGAAAGTATCAAATAAATTGAAAAGTATAAAAATTTAGGCAAAAATGAAAATTAGAGAAATAAAAAAATCTGCAACCTAATTTACGAAATGTAATATTATTCATATTGGACGAAATTGAGAGATCAAATTTGTCTTTTAATTTTAATGACAACAGTACATTCACACATCTTACAAATTCAAGTCCCCTTCGTGAATTCGAGGTGGTTTCGATATTTTGAGATATTATATAAAGAAATGCAAAAGTAAAACAATTTGAAAATGACAGAAAGGATTTTTAGGAATCTCAAATGGAGCAACACACGGATAATAAATATACGCAGCGTTATTTATAAAAATATACAAATCACATGCTAGCAAATCCCGGGTGTATCACGTAATTTCTAAGTTAGTACATCGTTGCTTACAACAGATCTTTCGTAATGCTCGAGACATTGGTCGTCGTCCAACTGCCAAATTAGAATTTCTAACTAACTAAAAAGAATAAGATAACGCAAGGATTTCGAAAATTTAAAGACATGACAATCTGTGCCGTGTTCTTAAAATATAATGTTCAAACATCTAAAATGCTTTTAGTAAATCAAAAGATTCTAAGAATGCAAAATATTTTGAAATTCAATACTCGCTTAAACGGAGTCGAAAATCATGAACACGATATTAATATTTATTAGTATATATTAGACATGATATTATAATTTATCAATTTAATTCAAACTATTCTTTTTAATTTAGAATAAACATAATCTCGAATATGAGAAAAAGTGAAATATGTTACAGAAAAAAGATTAAATAAAAAAATATATAATGAAAAAATAAAATACATTTTTTGTAATATTTTTTATTTTATTTCATATTAAAATAATAATTATAAGAGATCAAACAAGCAAAAGTCTTCTTTGGGCTACTTAAAATAGAAATTATTCAAAATTTGTTTTTCCATTATTTCATTATTTCTGTTAACGCAAATAAGCGAATTTTAAATCTGTCAATATGAAAAACAATCGCAAATGCCAAACTGCAAGAAATACGAGAAACACGCGAGTAAAGAATGCGCGAATTTGGAACTTCTGTTGTGTATTAACTGACGTAAGGGAAAAAGTTTGACAATTGCTGACGTATCGCAATTGTTGATGTTTCAGCGTCGATTGCAGGACCGTGCCACGACGTGAGCATCACCGACGTGAACTCCAACCATCATCATCATCATCATCACCATCATCATCATCCCGGACACAACCAGCTCGACCATCGGCCTCAAGACCGAATTCCATCGTCCTCCTCGATGTCTACCTTGCTATGCTGCGAGCCAGTATCGGCTGGCCGGCCTCGGGCCAATCTAAAACTCGTGCTGAACCGCAGCCTGAGCGAGCCAGGACCAAGTCCTTGTGCCTTCCCAACCTCGCCAACCGCTTCGCCGATCGCCATTAATAACAACAGCAACCCCACTATACCTCCCTCGATTATTATCGACGAGGAAACGAACGGCGACGACAACGACGACGACGTCCACCGTCGTGGCTTCCATCACCTCCACTATCACCACCACCATCATCATCACCATCTTCATCATCTTCATCATCATCAGCACTTGCCGATAATCACGAAGCGTTGCAAACTGGAGACCGCCAGTCTGCCCAACAGTCCCTGCGCGGAAAACGCCACCCTTCATCGTCAGCTGGTGCTGAGCAAGACCCGCGTCATCACTTCCGGCGATCTCGCTCAGCGTCTCGCGCGTCTCGAGCGACCCTCTGCCGTTTCGCCGGTGATTCTGGACTGCAGACCGTTTATACTGTACAACGTCAATCATATACGCGGCGCTATCAACGTCAACTGCTCGGATCGTTTCAACCGACGCAGACTCCAGCTGGGGAAGGCTACTCTCGCCGATCTTGCAACCGCTCGCGAGGGCAAAGAGTTGCTCAGGAGGAGACAGTTCAAGGAAGTTATAGTGTACGATGACTGCACCGATGACCTGGAGCATTTGCCTCCTCAACATCCATTGTTTTTGGTACTCGCCGCCCTTGTGGATGATGATCGAGAACCCGCTCTGCTGATCGGTAAGTACTCTTCAGTTTTTCTTGATCGTCTGGCTGTTATTCTGATTCGATAAAAGGATTGCATTGTGAAGCTCTCAACTCCTCACTATAATGACGTTCAATATTATGAAGGATAAATCATACGCGATTTTTTTTCTTTCTTTTGCACTACACGTGTTAAAATAAATTACACATTGAAATATAATCTTCAGCAGGTTCCAAAATGCGTGGTTAGTATTTAAAAATTAAACGGATATATAAATTCTTTCCATTTTTAAAAAATATAAAATTTGATATATAAATTATTAATTATTAATTATTAATTATTTTATCTAAACTCTCGTCACACGACGAAAGATTCGAACTAAAAAACTGACGATTCGTAGTATATGTCAAATAGATTAGTTATCGCTATATTTCCTATGGTTTAAATGTATTGTGAGCCAGATGTATTCTTTGCGTGATCGAATATGGCACAACTGATAATAGCAAGATAATGATATATGAAGATATCAGATGTGTGATCTATACTAGCAATACATCTTATCGTTAGACAAATTTTTCAGTAGATAGTATAAGATGAATTGTTACTTGAAAATATATGGATGAAACTTTCTCCAATTTCTTTGCAAATAATTGACAAATAATTGATTAATTAATACGAATTAGTACAAGACAATTTAACTAATTATTGTACAATAATTAATATAAATATAATTTACAAGTTTAAATGATCCAAAAACTTCGAAACTTATTAATACGATGAGGCTTTTATCAAGTATATAAACTTAAGATTGTCACGATGATCTTTGCACACGAATATCTATTGATAATCAATCTTCGTGAGTTTGTCCTCGCTGATTTTTTCTTGTAGCGCGGAATTTGTTTACAAAAGCGAAAAGACCGTGAAACAGAGCAAACTGTTTGTCGTCTATCCGGTCCTCTACGTGGGAGTGAGTCTCTGGTTTTCGGAAATAACGATGATGCGAGCGCGATATTTCTGCCGGCCGCCAATCGCGCGTCGAAACTTTTACGCCGAGATCATTCTCTGCTATTATTTTTGTCGCTCATTATAGCTAATAATTTTTCGTACTTTTTTCACGATACGCTATTTTCAGATTATGGTTTGTTTTCTTAACAGTGCATCCTGTAGCGATTGTCAGTTTCACATTTTTCATCATTAATTTTTTTTTTTTAATTTGATAAATGATTTGTTAAAGAATATTATTTAAACTGAAATAAAAAGAAAGAGAATAGTAAAGCTTAAAAACAAGATTCAGCATTAAAGGAGGAATATATTGAATTTCTTTTTAGTTTTATTTCTATTCAGGAAATTTTACTACGAAAAAAATGTAATAATTTTCGAGATGTTTTTTTTTATTAATATATAGAGTTTATATTTGTAAAAAAGAGATCACAATATATATCAATACAACATAGAATCAATTCAAATTTGGCACTAAATTTTATTTTAAGAAAATCTTTATATGGATGCAAGGCTACAAAATATTTAAATCAAGAGTAATATCTGTTTATTATAAATTTTACAGTTTTTATATGTTTCTTTTTTTAACTAGTTTATATTTTTGCTTCTCATTTTTTCTTTTTCGTGGAAGTGATAGCAGTATAATTTCATTTTAGATATCAAGCATGTCCTTCTGACAAAACTGTTTGCTTGCGAAAATTTAAGGAATAACGCAGGCAGCTTTCCATATAATTCGAGTGGCTATACTCAAATTAATAAAATATCAAATTCAAATAAGCTAAATTAAAAAACATTGAGTTTTTCTGTACGAAAAATCTTAATAGACATTTAATATCGTCTTTGCTTAGTAATATACAAAATACAAAAATGTCACTTAATAATGTTTAAAATTCAATGGGCAACAGTAAGCAAAATATTTATCTCACAATAGAATTTTAGATTTATAAATAGCCTCGGTTACGCTTTTAAATGAAAAATTGGAGGATTGTGCGAAAGAAAGTAGTGCTTTTATTGGGAAATGTGCTCGTATATAAGATCCCACGTAAATCTCGCGACATAATGTATGGCAATTGGGAGATAATCCAAAGGAATCAAGGAAGAAATGTAGACGAAGACCCATTTGAACGCTTGACTGCGACTGCGACGGCGACGACGACGACGACGACATCGTACTCGTATCGTCGGCGCGTACGAAGGCGAAAGGTGGGGATCTATTCATAGGAGTGACTCACGTCGGAGATGACGCCGCGAATAGTCGGACAGATTTTGCGCGCCGCGATCTGCGCTTTCGCTGTATTTTCGCAAAGCTACACACGGGAGATGAATTATAGCGGACTAAGCGGAAGATTTGTCTAGAATTTACGCGATATAACCGCGTCGAATTAAATATTAATCGCGTTTAAAATATGGCCATATAATTATCAGTCTATGACGTAAAGCAGATTGCGCGATAACGATATCACAATTATAATACTTCAGGCAACAAAATTTGCAAAGTCCATCAGGATATATAACATAAATATATGGCACATATCATGCGGAAATTGCACATAATATTATATATCTAATTAAAATAAAAGAGAATGATATGTGAAAATTTAAGAATCCAATTTTTAAGATTTTAAATCCTTATATTTTATAAATCTATAAATGCTTAATTACTGAAATCTATATAAATTCTTACATTTATTTATATTATTTATTATAAATATACATCACTAATATAATTATTAAGAAGTTATCGAAATTATCGATTTGAAGATACAATAGTAAAATTTGAGAAAAGATAATAATAAATATATTCAAAACATAAAATTTAATTTTAATAATTTAATAATTAATGTAATTTATCAGGCGTTTATTCTTTCGTGATTCAACAACGCGTATGTTACTTTTGATATCAATTTGTCTCAGCTAGTTATTACATAATTAGTAACGATTCGCGGCCGCCTATAAACAACGAGACCAAAGCATCGCGTGGCTCGTTTTGGCGAGGCTAATGCGCGCGTCTGGTCTCCCGGTCGGTCCTGATCGCATTTTTCTCAGACGACGACGACGACGACGACGACTACGACGTTGAAAGCATGAGTCACCGTGTATATCGACCCTACGGCATGTTTACGCTGGCTAAGCGCACGAACAGCCATATGTCAAAATCACGATTGCATAACGTATCCCTCGCGTTGTCGCCGCCATGGCGTCTCGCTCTCTTTTCGGGATATTTAGATATGAGTCAGTTGCGCGGATTATGAGATTTTCTCTATCGGTGAGACCTTACCACGTTCAGGTGTGCCAGTTCTTCATCGCTCCGATATAACTTACTTTCGCTTAAAAAAAGAAACCATAAAGATTGAGAAGAATCAGCTGGACCGTTTTACGTCAGTCTGTAAAACCGCGCGTATTATTGAAAAATTGTATATTTTATTTTTCATTAAAACAGTACGGGCAGTTTCGCGTAATTTATAAAAATTTGACATTATTAATCACTAGAAGCTATTTATTTAGTAAAGTATATTATTGTTTAATAATATCGGATAAAATTTGCAGGTGACACTTATAGTCTCGTTTTAGCGAATATTTCAATTATTTCGCAGTTATATCTTTGTACTTGTTCTGGAAGTAACTTTAAATATTGCATTGTGTGTATATAAGTTGTACTTCAAACTAATGTAAGAGTCTTATACTGTGACTCGGCTCTATTTCTAAAGTCAGATCTGCATAAAGTTATTTTTGAAGCAAGAAAGAGAATATAGATGCAAGATAATAAGAGAACGATAATTGCGAAGATGCATAA
Source organism: Prenolepis imparis (assembly GCF_030444845.1). Classification (NCBI taxonomy): domain Eukaryota; kingdom Metazoa; phylum Arthropoda; class Insecta; order Hymenoptera; family Formicidae; genus Prenolepis; species Prenolepis imparis. Next base: position 13,162,579 of record NW_028141166.1, read on the forward strand.
ACAATTTTAATAATAAATTAAAATAAATTAATAAACTAATAATTAATAATAATATAATATCAATAATGTGTTATGTATGTATGTATCACATCATTTGCTATTTTATTATGTAATTAATAATAAGAAATATAATAATATAGAATGCGCGGGTAATATATATAAAATCGCGATAAATTTTGAGATTATACAATTATAATTAATTGTATAATAATATACTCTTATTATATATGAGAGAGCAAACATTTTGGAACGTTTAGAGTCAATAAATGAAGCCGAACTCGAAGCTTAATGAATTAGTCATCGCTCTCCAAAGCCCGGGGGGTTGCTGTATTTTTTCCATTGTGCGCTTTTTCATCCCCCTTCCATTTGAGGGTGCGATGAGGAGGTAGTCTAATCGAGGGGGAACGTGCGCCTCAGAACAACGTACAACGCATCTGGATCAGCTGTCGATGACGATTATTACATATGAGTCATCCGATACACAGCTCGCTTTAAAATGTATCAATGACTAACGCGTCCAGCTCACAATCGTTCTAGCCCCCTCTTGCCCCCTTACCCTTCGGTCCCTTTGTGCCGTACCGGCGTGATTCAAGTACTAGTAGGATCGTGATGAAGGATCTAAAAATACAGGGTATCTGGTGACTTAGCCTCGCCTCGTAACTGCTCATTATCTCGTTTCCACGGTGTGAAACAAAAATGTCATCACGAATGTACACAAGTATGGATATGTTATTGATGACACAGACTGAAATGGGGGGTTTGCGGTATTCCGGAAACAGGATAATTTTTGTGATAAAAATAAGTCAAAGATGTAAAGAATTTTTCTATATATGAAACTTTATTTTCGAGAGAATCGAAAATGCTTGTATGTTTAGAAGCCTGTATGAGTTTTATGAGAGACACCGTCCCAAAATCAATCATTCATTTTAATAGCCACTATCAGAATAGGGTAAAAGTACAACTTTACTTAAGAAAATGGAAGTAAAAAATTTAATATTTCATAAATACATAATTTGGCAATTATTCTTTATTATTTGTTTAATAGATTGTCACATTCTTTTATTTATATTTTATTATTTTATTTATTATTTTTTTTTAATTTTATTTTTTACTATTTTTTATATTTTATTATTTTATTTATATTTTATTAGTTGTGTTGAAATACGTTGAGTGATTTTAGATCACAAACCGATTAAAAATTATGCAAACTTAAATAGAAAATAAGAAAAATGTGTTATATTAATCTTTCGATTTTTCAAACTACTTCCTTTAAAGAACAAAAACTGATGTAAAAAACTGATGTAAAAAAATTGTATTCTACTTCTACATGTTTGACTCTCTTATTTCTTCACGTATTATAGAATCATCGCTTTCTCGGTTGAATCATCTTACACTTATTTGTATACAAGTAAACAGTGACTGAAATAAAGTTCTAGCATTATAAAACCAATGCACATCCGCATACTATTTGCTGAGAAGTGTAAACGGCGTATTGACAGTTAATGATACGACACGTGTCACAGAGTACTACATTGTTTGCTGGTTTACGTTTCACTGACGCGTAACTTGCTAGATCTTATTGCGAAACGAAAAACAAAATCCTTAAGTTGTGACACTGAATATATTAAGAATGCTTAAAGACTATAAAGACGTCAAAATTTTCAAGTGTAAATACTTAGCTGTGTAAAAGTTTTTTAAATTTAAGATTCGATTTTATCTTTATATATATACTTTCTTATTTATAGATATAATAAAAAGATCATATGTTATTCTTTTTTCTAACAATAAGATCTAGAGTCAAAAGTCAAATTCATGAAAAAATTAAAAGAAAAAGAATAAAGCTACAGTAATCAATGAACTTATTGTTAGTCGATCGATGAATCATTGCTGAATTAATTTTTTCGAGGATGATAAACATATTACTCATCTTTTAGATATATTTGATTGTATCTGTTTGATTTGCTTATTGATTAAGTTCTGTTGATATTTTTTTATGTCATATGGTGAGCTTTAAAATATCCATATGCATAAATATACCCATCAAAGAAACTAAAAATATTTCCAATTTAACATGAAAACATAGATGAAACATCATAAAGCTTCTCTCATCAAATTTAAGCAATCTCAGTCTCTGTCGAATTTCGCTAAAGTCAAACACAGCAAATTCCGCAGTAATTTGCAGACGTCTATTCTGCACCACCGACATTGTAATGCGCTATAAACCATCATCAGGCACGAAGTGTTAATCGGCCATCACGGGCAACACATACAGACATTCGGTCATTGACTCGGGTACCCTCTGAAAATAAATATCGGATGCGAAAGGGAGAGGAGGGTGGGAGGGAAAGAGGGATACAGAAAGCTACAGAGAAAAAGAAAAAGAGAAGCAGAAAAGAAAGAAATGAGGGTCGTGCGGGGTTATTAGCGTGAGATGAATCAGCGCAGCCACGCGGACAAGACAAAACGAGCGACCGTACGTCCTTCGAACTCGTCGGAATTTCCTTGAGACTGGACGAGAGTAAGCGAGCGAGCGAACGAGCTATGCTTTCCTACTACGCTTCACACAGATGAGTCAGTCGGTCGGCATGATTCCGCGAGTTATTCGTGGCGGGAACGGAGACAGCGTGTAATGCTCCCCGCGCAAGTCTGTCGGCCTAAAATAAGGCCCGCGGCCGAATCCGCGCATCATCTTTAGACATCATCTCCGCCAGGTCGCGGATTCACCCTTAAAACACGCGTCTTGTCAGCCAATCGCGATTTAACGCCGATTTAATATACTGATGTTAGTTAAAAATGCGCAAAGTTGTGAAAAATTATTGATCGACAGAGAGAGAGAGAGATTCTTATTAATGTTATTAGCATTAGATTATAATTGCTACGACTGCTTCTGATTTATCCAATTCTTTCTTTCTCTACATATAGCTGTAGACGGTCTATAGAAAGTCTATTAAAGTATCTCGATAAACAAAAGATTGATTACTTTCTCATCGAGAGAGTTATATGTCTCTCTTTCTAAGAAAATGCGTGCTGATGCATAGTTCATTAGAAGTAGATGCTAAAAGCATGTGTTATCTTCGCCATAACAAATAATTGCAATTTTATTGTCTTAGCACCTATATTTGCGGTGATCAGTCAGTTGACGTCAGACCCATAGCGATTACAATTCTTGAAAACAGAGTGTTTCCCGAATTCTAAATAGCCGACTAATTGTAAACATATACGCATTCATTCTTAGTCATAGTAATTATTAACAGGTTTTAGTCCGATGTCTGATGACGATATTCGTTATATTAGTCATATTTTGGAAGTTTATGGAAAAATATATATAACATATGACAATAAATTCAGGACTTATCGCAATGAGAAAACAACGAACATATCGATTGTTATTTTAATTGTCAAAAGGATTAAACATTTTTAAAATTACTTTAAAGGAAGAAATATAAAAAACTTGCAGAATCATAAATGCTCGAATGAATTCTGGAAACTATACGCAATGAAATATACAGTCAAAATTTATATTTTTAATTTTTCTATAGAAATTTAAATATTATATAGAGCTCTTAAAAAATTAAAATTTAAATCCGCATGCTTTTTTTAAATAGATAAATCGATATTTTATTCAGTTTTATTAGATAAGTATTTTTCATGACTGCATCTAGATTTTTCTTAAATAGGAAACACAGAATGTTCTGGATTCCCCGCACTTCTTTTTATTTTCCTGTGTACTCTTTGATCATCTTGGTTTTAAAAGGAAGTAAAACCAAGATGTCAAAGAATGCATAGACAGAAAAAAATTCCTTGTTTATGATAAGAAACTTATTACATTAAAAAATATAAATTGATTAGATAAGTGGCAATAGTTGTTTACTTACTAGCTAACATTTATATTATATTTGTAATAGAAAATTTATTTGTCACAATTCTGCAGCGTAGTACAAAGATTACTTCGACTTTTGCATTCTTCGAAAATACGAGATGAGAAACGAACAACTTGTTAGGTAAATCCCATCAAATATTAAAAAAAAAAAAAATTATGTTTCAAACAATTTTCTTTTAAAGTCAGTAAAAAGTAGATGATTACTTCAGATGGTAATTTCTGACTCAGAATGCAATGAGTTAAACCCTCTTGCAGGAAAAGGATGATCTTTTTCGCTTCTGACATCATAATCCGATGTGTCTACAATGAGAAGCCAGGAGCTTCAATAACAGTGTGCTTTATGTAGAACCCAGCAGTATAGTGTCACAGAGACGAAAAGGGTGAGGATCAATGTTGTGCAAAAGATAGTTAGCGACTCCCTTGATTGAACACAGACGATATGACAATCGGTACCTCAGGGTCGTACGTAGTGCTCCGACAATGAGTCATACTTAACCGCATCAGGCGTCGATATCAACGACATTTACGAGCGTATGTTCGACACGCGTCCTTCTATCGGTCATCGAATGACGCGCGATTGAAAATCGGGAGGAAGAGGGAGCGGGGAGTAAAGGGGGACATATGTGGAAAAGAACCGACTTAAAGTCATTTTTCGATTATCGATGGCTTAATCTCCTCTGTCGTGATTTAAAACCACGTGTCTAGCTCCTCGCGTTGCAAAAAAAAATATCGCATTTATTATCGTATTACCGCATTATATGTTTTAACGTGTCCTTGTGCACACGCGACATTCGTTAATTACTTTACTGTCATATGTTTTCAACAATGACATATATTACGACACGTTATTGCGCATCTACATTGATGCTTCTAATTTGATGTATTTTTTTTTTTTTTTTTTTTTTTGCACATTACATTTTTGCATCGATATCAATTTTTAGTCGCGATTGTGTCGTTAGCTTCGTAAAATATGTTGAATATTATTGATATATATTTGAGAATATAATTACGAAAAAATTCCGTTTCTTAATTATTTCAAGTCATCCCCGAGTTTCTTCTGAGTTATTTGCATATAGAAACACTCGACCTGCTTACTCGTTAATTAAGTCTTCGAACGATATGATTAAATAATAATTTGCAATTGAAAAATGCAGTCACTGCTCGACAAAACAGTAGTTAAGAAACTGAAGAACTTTGCCATTTCGCAATCTATACGAAATGTAAACTGGTGGTTCGTCATATTGTAAACAGAATTTTTTGCAAACACAAGACATATATATATTAATTAGTATATGATTCATATCATATATTATAAGCCTCTTCCCTCTATTTACACTTTTTTTATCTGAATATCAATATACATTCTTACAATTAGTATATAATGATTTGACATTTGTTTCGCATTTGCTGTATTTTAACGCGTTAATCATAAAAATAATGCGCAAATTTGCGAGTATGTTGAGTTTGTTAATTTCGTCTCGTTATATACTTTATCACACTCATTATACTTTGGATAAAAACGTTATAATAGGTCCTTATCCTCAAATGGGTTTAACTTCAACAATTAGATAATCTAAAGAATTAAACTCGGAAAAGTTTTATATCGCAATATTTAAAATTTGTTTTTAACGAAAAATATGAGATTAAAAATATATAAAATTTATCAACCGAAGAATAGAAACTTGGGTTCTTGATAATAGAATTGCATCATTATCGCATATGTTTTCCGGCTCTCATTAAGTTTTTCCAAGCATGAAAATCTATAAGTATCTCTGAAAACTTAAGTATTTGTGAACTTTGCAAAGAATGGAAAAATCTTAAGAAATCAAGTATCTTAAAGTTTACTGCTCTCTACGGATGCAGTGTGGCTTGAAAAATTATAATCTGTCACTTGTTTCAATTAAAGAATCTCTGTGTAAATTGAGGTTCTTCTTTTAAGCTATTCTTCTCTCAATATTATGAAGGAAAAATAAGAAATCGGACATGTAACTATGAAAGAATGTCAAGATTCGCAGATTCAGATTCAAGAATCTAAATATATACCGTGTGTCACTTGTTCGAAATGTGCATGCCGGAACAGTTTACAAATTCTGCGCTGGAGCTGCACGTCACGCGCGTACACAATGACGCGATCCTAAAGATCCTTGATCGTATACCGATCGTGATCTAGTGTCGCGGAAGACCTTGAAATCGCGATAGAAAGAAAAAAAGAACAAAATGACGTTTCATTGTAAGCATAATAAACGTTTCGCTCTAAGTGGTTAGTCATTGGAAGAAATTTCCACATGCGTAGATCCTTTCAATATTTAAACCTTTAGATCATTCATTCCTCGAGTCTGAATCCGCAAGTTTAATCCGAATTATCTGATCCAACTTGAATATTGAGATTTAATAATCAGAATAAATAAAACTTTACTATAGTTAAATAATTTATATTAGCAGAGATTTTTTATCAAATACAAGCGCCATTAGAAGCTTTAAAAATTGTGAAATCAATAATATTTTTACATCTTATTTTAGCGACAAAATTGTTATGTTTTTTCAGTTTTATTTTTCTCTTTTAAAAATCGAATTTACTATTGAAATTACTCGATAAACTGATATTAATTATAAAAGTATTAAAATATTAATCATGATTAATTATTTTAAATAATGTTTTCGCGAAATTGAATCGAGGTGAACCGAAATGTGAAAAGTAAGGCGAAACACGATGCAAGTTGTTGGCTGCAGCGGGCCACCCGGTATATCCGTGCATGAAAGAGTCATCTGGTCATCTGGCTGGATCGCCGCGGCGCGTAAAGAAACGTACGCGTACGCGCTCTCAAGTCTCGTCGCATATATACGCTCGGCAACGTTCGGCCGCGATTCACTAACGTCAGCCGCAACTACGGCGACGGTCGACCAATCGGCACGTCGTAGGATGACTCACCCGTGGCTAGTGCCTCATGTAAACTCTCTCGTGCTGTTCTGCTCGTAGTCTCCCGCCAACCGTGGTACGATTTGTATCTTGTGTTCGTACGACAGGATCAAGCAGTGCCAAAAACAACGTTTGTCGGGAGTATCGAGTTATTGGCGTGCTATTAATAGCGCCAGAACTTTTCTTTTCCAATTTTGTGTCAAATGGAGAGGTGAGACGTTGTGTCACAGAGGGGAATCCGTGTCCGGGATTAATTTCAAATATGAGAATCAGAAAGGACGCACCGTGCCTCGTGCTCCGATTGACGCCGTTCGAGAATCTCGAGTCTTGGGGTAAGCTCGATGGACAGATTCCTTTCGCAGCTTTCCTCTTATTACAGCTTTTTTTCACACATTTTTTTCCTGTTTTTACACATGCTTTTCACGCGCGCTTTAAGTACACGTGACATTCATCGACCGGCCAAAGTTCCCTCGAATAGGGAAAACGAAAACAAAATGAGTCAGTGCTAAACAATTTGTTGGATTATTGATTGATTCGCCTGTCGAGATCGCGTACTATATTTATGTTGCATTTTTCATTGCTTACCCACTTGTTGCTATGATTGTTATTATTGATTACTATTTTGGTTTCGTATTTCTGAATCATCGTTTCGATGACGTCATGGTTGACCTAGAGGAATGTACAATAGATATTATTTTCCCTCGGTTTTTTCCCTCTCTATTTTTATAAAGTAAAAAAATCTATCAGTTAAACTAGCAGATATTTTATAAAAGCAAAAAGACCATGGGTAGATCCTAAAAAAGAAATTTGTATGTGTGCCAGTCGGATATTTCTAGCGCGCATAATGTTTATGTGTATATATTTATAAGAGCAAAAAGCTTGCAATAAAACTTTAATTGAATTTAAACATTTATGGATCACAAAATGTAGATCAATCTTTTAAAAATTTTAATATTTGTGCCTTCAATACATAGATCCTTGGATTTTTAGAAATTTATGTTTATAAGTTTAAAAAAATATAGGGGCCAACAATTTCTTTCTAGAAAGATTCATTGAAAGATTCGATTTTATTGTATATATTGTATATAATTTTTAAGCTTTTGAAGAAATATTTAAATATATATACAAATGCGCAGAACAATCATATATTTTTTCCAATTATTTGTTATCTTTATAACGAATTACAGAACTCGGTTTTCCTTAAGGAAACTTTGATGACGCAAGTCGTATTACGAATATTAAAAGATATTTAACATTAAAAATAAGTACTCAAACTAAACTATATAATTATAAACCGTATAAGTTAAAAAGCAAACATAATTATTAAATCTAAATTCAACAATTTATATTACATATATATATATTTATATAATATAGGAAACTGATTTTCCTGTAAATTCTAGTCTATGTTAAGAATCGCGAAGATGTAATTTACCCTTTATTTCGAAACATGCCTGTAGAAATAATCCATATTAATATAAGAAATAATTTTGAAAGAATTTAGATAAAATTTTTTAACAAGAATTTTACTGATTATTATTTTATTAAATGGAAGTCGATCTCATATTTTTCATATATAAAATATTGGGACTGATACTCGTGGTTTTACAAAGACAATAGTTTCTATCTTATTTTTATTTTTGTTATTACGTATGATTTATTACATAATTTATATTAATCGATTTATTTTATTATATTTTCATTTATCTACAGTATCTTAAAACTATTTTGATGATTAGTTTCTTAAGATCAAATCGTATATAGCTTTTTTAAATTTAAATTGAAACGAAGATTATTTCCGTAAATCTTAAAATTAGACATTATTATCCTAACATTGAAAATAGATCGTTATTACTTTTTTAATTGCTTTTAATATTAATAATCTTTCTGTTGCGACACGTCATGATTGTAGTTTTTCTATTTCGCATAAATATACTTGAATTCACAACTTTTTACTCATACAAATCCACAGTGCTTGTTATTCGTTCTTCTATGATACGATTATAAATATAATAATAAAAATTCTTGATACAAATATATCAGAGCAAATCCTTGGATTCCATAGTTGTAAATATTCTTAAGATACCGCTATTTAGAATTCTTGCTTACATGACATTTAAGTAACAGGATTTTCATCGGGTGCGACGATCGCGTAAATCGCACCACTGTCTCGATTGCCTATATCGACCTAAATCAAGTGACCCACATATACGGCTTTTTCATAATGATTATGCGATTTCCGCGACATCGCTTTCAATGTTTAATCCCAATTCGAGACGATTTAAATTTATATGTAAAAGTAGCCGATTTTTTGCGATTTACAATAATATATCCTACATTAAATTCTTCATTTTCACATAACACACACAACAATTATATTAAATGTACTTTACGAATTTACATAAATTTAATTTATTTTTTATTTAGCAAATATGTGTGTTACACTTTAGGATTAACATTTACATTATCAATGGATCAGAATACATATTCAAGAAAAACGTGGGATTTGTAAAACAAAATCAAGATTTTATATATGATAACAAATCTATGACTAACTTTATGATATCATTAAAATGTTAAATGAAATTTTAAATATATTATTATAGATCTTATCTACTACTTTCTCATCACAATCCAAAGTAGGTTAAAAGCTGTGAAAATAAGTTTTGTGGAATAAATAATTATTGAATTATCGCACTCTCTGTGTAATCAAAGAATTGTGGCAGCAAAAGATCTTTAGTGATTGCAATCTGTAGGAAATATAATTTATATGAAGGACATATCAATTGAGATGGAATTTATGCTGTCAAGTTGCTTTGTAAAATTTAATATATGAAATATTATAATAATATATAATTTATGAAATACTTATATATTATTATTTACGGAATGGAGAAGTTGCATAATATCAATGTGCAATATTAATAACGTAATGGCACAGATTTAAAAATAGATCTGTGAATGTTAGATATATGGAAAGTAGATTAATAGAAGAGCTGTAAAAAATTTATGGAAACTATATCTATAGTCTTTTAAAATATTATTTCACAAGGTGTTTTTTTTTCTCATTAAAAATACTATTCATATACTGTAACGATCTCGGTTTGAAATCGTGAAATCGGAAAGGAGCCAACATTGGAATAATGATTGGCGACGACAGTTTGGGGTTGGTGGCCGCTTTGCGAGAACCAACCTGGCGAGGGGCGATTCGGAGCGAGGAGGGATAACGAGTGAGTCATGCCAGTTAAGCCAGGCCAGGCCTTAGCAGCCACAGGTCAGGAGAGGAAGACACTTTTAGCCCACATTTCTTCCTTGCCTTCTCTCTCTCCTTTTCGCGTTCTTGGCGTTCCTTTATTTTTATCCACCTTCGTTTATTCTCAGCCTGTTTCTCTCTTTCTACTCACTTTTTCCACGCTGTATCGCATTATCCCAACCTTTATCCTCGTGTCTTCCTCGCGAGCTGGAGATCCAGATGACGACACCACCCTCTGAAATTCCTCTTAGATCATCTGTGCGATGCTTAAGCATCTGTGACGATCACAATTGATGTTTTCAGAGATCGCTGAGAAAAAGAAGAACACGAGAGCCTAATTGGCTAGTATATCCTTATGGTATAAGCAACGATTACGAGTCGTGTTCTCAAGCCTTTTTCTTCCGCGATCCTCTAAATTAAAGATTCTTTATTTCAGAGATATTTCCAAAAATTTATGATCTTCTGGTATTCTTTCACGATTTCGAATTTATATTCAAGTTAAATTGTTTGGATCTCGTGAATTTTGTGGTTCTTAAATTCCGAAATACACATTTATGTTTCCGAAACGCTTGAATTTTTACATTTCTTCGTTTTCAGATATTTGGAATTTCAAGCCTTTGAAATGCTTGAATTTCAGATTTGTTAAGATCTTATTGTTAATATCACGAATCTTTGATTTGTTTTGCGATCTTTTGCAATTATTTTCTTCGAATTTTTGAATTTTATAATTATTTAAATACGAATGCAATAATCGTTTTACGCAATGTTTATAATCTGATAAACTAGATAAATAAACTTACTTAATCGATCACTTGTTAAGAATTTGTCTCATTTATGTGTAGAATGAATATATATAATTTATAGAGTTATCGCGTACATTTTTTTAAACATAGAAATAAATGATCAAACTAAAATGTCAATAGTTGACAAAATAATGTCAAATTAATGACGCAAAATAAGATTAATGAAAATATTATTTCCCTGATCTTATTTGTAAATACTTAAAAGTTATAAACGAATCTCTTTGAACAACGCGATCTATATGAAGAATCTACAAATAGGAGACGGGATCATTGTGCCAGTTATAATTATTTTGGAATATACGGGATATGTATATCGAAATTAATAAAGTAGCTCTCAATGTTTCTCGTAGCATTTCTAACAAATATAGAATCGTGACCAATCGCGTGTTCAGCGTTCACCGATACATAACAAGCGCTGCATATATTTCATATGCAAGTTTGTGAAAGCAAATACATTCTGTGTCCGCAATAATTTTCGCTTCAAAGTAATTTAAGAATAAAATTGTTTTTAAAGACAAGCTATTTGCCTAATCGTTCGACTTATAATATATAATAATATATTTAATAATATATATAATAATATATTTTATAAAATAATAAAACATTTTTCCATATTTGTATAAGCTCCTAAGAGAGATGTAAACGTTAATTGATTTAAAGAGAAAAATCTCGTTATCTCGTAAAAAAAAAAAAATTGATTTATTGAACTAATGGACGATTATCTATTTCAGGTGGACACAGGGAGTTTCACAGGCGGCATCGAGAACTATGCGAGGACACGCTTCTGCCGAACGGCACCGCCACCGATCCCTCGACGACGACGACGACGACGGTGAGCGGCTGCACGAGTCCCGGACCGGGTTGTCCCGTGCTGAGCGTTTCCGGTCCACCTACCCCGCAGCCGGCCGACATCGACAATCACCCGGCATCCCGCGTGTTGCCGTTTCTTTATCTCGGTAACGGCCGGGACGCAGCCGATCTGCAGTTACTGCGCGCCCTCGGCGCCACCCGGGTCCTGAACGTCACCTCGCAATTGCCCGGCTACCACGAGGAACGGGGTATCACGTACAGACAGATACCCGCCTCGGACTCCGGTCATCAGAACCTGAAGCAATACTTCGAGGAGGCATTCGATTTCATCGGTGAGTGGGGCGAGATTTGTTGTACTTATTGTTAATTATTTTCCTTTTTCGGAGAAAATATATAATATTTAATAAATAAATTGTTTTAAATAAATATATATTAAATTTAAACAATATAATTCATTAAATATAAAATATTTAATATTTAATATTTAATAAATATATAAATATTTTTTTTTATTCGGAAAATAATTCTTCGTTCAAAATCCATGCAAAGAATGTTATCAAAAAGATTGTCTCGTATGTAATTGTAATAATAATAAATATATCGACGCGCCCTGATCTATCTCATTGTCAGATCGTTGATATCGCGGAACCATGTGATAGTTGATTAAGCGTGATTTTCCACGGTTACGTCGATGGTAGATTTCCTGCTGTTCTTCTTCCGGTCGTGTTCATTCCGTTATTTCGCTACAAGTAGTAACGGGCCCGCAAACGGAAACAGGGTGTAACCAGGCGTTTCCGGTGGACCATTGAACCAGAGCGCCAGAAGACCAGAAGAACCTTTCATTCATGAAAGCATGAGTCATGCGCGCGCATCCATGAAACGTAAAAGACCTACCTCTCCCTTCACCCCTTGACCCTGCGCACTCGCTCCTTCTTTATCCTTGACGTCGATTTCTCCTCTCGTGCGCTTATGCGTGTGCACATCTGCGATGAAACGAGTGGAGGGGGACGAGAAGGGAAGGAAGGATTTTGTGCGTACAAGGGAAGCAGTCGTGCGTGGGGATTGTAAAGGGGCTGGTAAGGGCTCGAAAAGATAGGAAGAAGAAGGGAGAAAGAAAGATGGCTCTCCCCCTTCGAGCAACTGGTGGAATGCCGGTTGAATAAACGGATTCTACACCCTTGTCGTGGCCCCCCGTTCTTGGCGAAGGTTTATTCCTGAAAAATTCTTTCCCTCACGTGTTGTGATTCATTTAATTTCGAATTCAAGAATGCATGAATCTTTCATAAGGCACACTTATTTTTTTTATTGTTCAGAGCTTGTAGTTTTTGGTACATACATATAATAGTCGAATTCCACTTTTGAATTATCTCTTTGGTGATGTATTGTCATAATTATTTTCCATTTTATAGAATAACTTACATATCTTTTAAGCATTAATTTTTTTATATTAATAAAATGAAACAAATGATATATATTGCCTTATAAATATCACAAAAACTAAATAGTTGAAGATTGCTTATTAATTGAGGTATTAAATAACGCTGTGTGTTGCCAAGTTGTTAAATCAATTAATTAGATAGATACTCATAAATATTCACATATTCACATTCCCGCATTATGCACCCTCGGAAAAAGATATATATTTTTGTATTATAATTGATTCAAGAATTCAGAGACTTTTTAAAGTACTAATACAATTTTTAAACGCACGATTAGAATATTATCTTTAAAGAACAAAAAATAACATTGAACGATTTATCGCATGCAGTCGAATTCTTTCGTAATGCGACGTCTGCATAGTCTGCATAGGATCCGGGCGATGCAGTGACTCACTGGCGATACGATAGCGTCCCCCATATATTGCATAATCGAGTCGACTGTTCGAGTTTCATGACTGCTTCGTTTCAACGTTTACGAGCTCGACTCGTTTCTATTTTTCAAAAGCAGGCGTTTAAGTGGATTTCATAAGTCTTGAAAACTTTTTTTTTTAAAGAATTTCGAATAAAACATAAACAAAGCATCTTTTTTTAACATTGTAATAGCGATCTATAATCTTATATATATAAATTATCTATAATCTTATATATATATATATAATAAAATTATATATAAATCAGAATTTTCAATCACAATATAAATTGTTCAAATAATTATTTATTAAATTTAATTTATGTAACTTAAAAAAAAAAGAAAATTAAAATAGGATAGTCTCATCATGATTATTGAGAAGTTATCTTTAATTATTATAAAATAAATTTTTTTTACATTGTCAAACAATTTCTTTTATTGTTTTTGTCTCGCGACAATTTCTAAGGTTTTTGCGCGAAATTCCATTTGAGAAACATTGATGTACGCGATAACTAACACAATAAGAAATATATTGATCATTGTGCAATTTGTCTTGGTGTTTCAGAGGAAGCGCGAAAAGCCGGAAGTAGCGTGTTGGTGCACTGTCAAGCCGGTGTGTCGCGCAGCGCGACGATTGCAATCGCCTACATAATGCGGCATAAAGGCCTGTCGATGGTGGAGGCGTACAAGCTGGTGAAGAACGCGCGTCCGATCATCAGCCCGAATCTAAACTTCATGGGTCAGCTGTTGGAACTCGAGCAGGGTCTGCGGGCGTCTGGCGACGTCATCAACTCTGCGCCGGAAGATCCCGCGACGACGACGACGTCGACGGCGGCAACGACGACAACGACGAGTAGCTGTCATCAGTGCAGGTGGAGTCACCAGCCTAATAATGAAGAGGTGGTCACTTCCGGTTGTAGTGTTTGAGACCGAGATCCTCTCTTGTATCTTCTTTTTTTTAAATTCTTTTCGAGAATATCAAAATCGTCGACGCCGGCATCGAAGCGTCGCAAACGAGCAGTAAACATATCCTGAGATATCATCGAGAGCAAATGTCGGCGTTCTTCCTGTGCCTCTTCGTGACAAATCCGGATGATTAATAATTCCCGGGATTGGATGGTCCACCGTTTAAAAATATCGATCGCAACTGTAGAAAGAATTGTACGATATAAAGCCTTCGATCGATTCTTGAAATTATGAAACGCGAAATTTTGGGCTTTTTCAATCTTCGCGTTTTCCGATATTTGAATTATCGCATTTTTCACTCAAGGCTTTTTGGCCTAGAAAAATATTCGCCCTTCGAATCTTTAGTTTTTAGAACTGAGATGTTTTTAAATTCTGGAATTTTGTGCCTTCGGGACGACCATCCAGTTAAAAGGTAAGCTGCCAACCTAGACAGATCAACTTATTAAGAGACTCGCAAGGAAATGTATGAAGAAGATATGTCACACTCTTGTGACAAATAATTTATTTCTATAAATAGATGTACATTATTATTCTCCATATAGTGAAATACCACCGTATCCCGTATCACATATTAAAGTTAATCCATATGCTCCATATGCGACAATAAATCACTTTGACATTAGTCGAGCAGTTTCAGTTGGGTAAGCTTATTACGAATGTGACGTACCTTCTTTATGCTTGTAACTAAAGAAGAAAATTAGGAGCGGATTTTCTATTTAGGAGAGGCGCAAAGTGGCAGGGAGCGTATTCCGCAATCAAAAAAACTTGTGCGCTCTCTTTTAACTTGAATAACGAATAGCAGCGCATCGCGATTATTTATTTTCAATCGCGGTAAACATTACTTGTACTTACGATACACAGTGTTCCCTAATACGCCTGGTCGAGTCAACAGAGAGGCAAGTAAAACGTGCGGAGTGCTCGTTAACGAGCTTCTCGTTAAATAAGCGGTCGTGTTGTCGTCCGGCATTGTTTATGCAAGAGGAAGCGAGGGAGGAGGATACGTTGTTGACGGAAGTAACTGTTTAAATGATTAATTATAGGCAGCTTGCAATGTCGAGGAAAACTCGAGACTAAATGTTAACAAATGAATGTTAGTTTTACAGAGACTAAAGAATAATATTCATTAGGTTTATGTATGATTATTATATTACAATTGAAATATCATTTAACGTTAAACATAACACATTTTGATACGCGTTAGTATAAAGAAAAACAGCAGTATATAATATAATGTATTTTTTATCTGTATTATTTATCACAAGAAGTATGAAAGATTCATTAAATCCAATAATTTTTATTTTGGCTTTCTGCCAAACAACGATATCAACGTACAACAGATAAAAATCGCACGCTTGCCTCTCAATTGACTTTTTTTATATCAGGCATGAACTTTTGCTAGAAAAATTATCCTTAGCACGGAGAAGATAGTCGTCTAATCAACATGTATGGGGTGTCACGAGAAAAAAAATGAGATTCTGATTTTTAGACTAATGGAGTTTTTTTTGCAATGATGGATTGTCATCTTACAATATTTTTTTAATTATTGTTTTTGATACAACTTTTTCTTTTAAGTTAATGTGGGAATAGTAATAATAAAGACAACTTAATTAATTTTCAATGTTAAATGTGGACTAGGTAAATATTAAACATGGCATGATTGCATTTTCAAAGGAAATTTGTTTATAAATGTTTCGACGTAAAATCAATATTACGTATTTTATACTACAACTATTTTTATTTCGTATGAACAAATAAAAAATTGTTTATTTCGTATTATATTTTTTCAAAATATTTTATTTGGAATTAAATGTATTGAATAGATATGAAATATATAAATGAAGAAAGAGAATTTTCTTTGAAGATATAAGTCTATTACTGCTACATCGTTCATAAATATTTGCTTATATTGCAACAACATAACAGCAGTCTTGCAGTACAGTATTGCAAAAATATTATAGATATATAAAATTGCAAAATCTCTCAACAAGATTGCAGCAACTATGCGATGTAATTTAAATACATATGCAATCATTTAATGTTGCATTTTTTTATATTGATTTTTGTATTTCTCTCTCAAAAATATGATAAAGTATTCAAATAGGAATCCAATAAATACAATTAAATATATAAAAAAAAATTAATCCCCCCCCCCCTAAAATCCTAAAATAATATCCAGAATATAAAGGAAGATGCGATTCTATGAGTACATGAATACTTATATGAACGATATAGTATATACATTTTTTCTCGAGGCACCCTGTAAATCGAGATCAAGTAAAACGGAATGTTAATTTAATGATGAGTCTCTACGGAAGGAAAAAACTGTTTATTAATAAGTAAAATAAAAATGATTGTTAATAATTTAAGTTAATACATCCAGGTAAATGAAAGAGTGATAATGAGAGAGTAAGAGAGAAAGAAAGAGCGCGAAGATAGCGAGAAAGAAAGCAAAGATGTAATAAATAAAGCGGATCGATCGAGATCATTAATCGAATGTGGGGATTCGTCTGTTTTTGCGTCTATATTTCGATTGCAACGCGGTTGATATATTTGATAAAAAATATATAATAATATATCGTTCACTGAAAATAGCTTAGTTCGTTAAGCCTCCCTTAGCATTTAAGGATCTGGTTGAGATCCAACCATCGTGATCTAGTCGTTTGTTGGGATGATGATACGTACGATGTAAATGAAACGAGATATGAAGCGCGAAGATGCTCTGTAATCTACGGAACCATGTAATGGTCAGAAATGTAAAACCGTGTAATTTATTAGATAAGGTGCAAAGTGATGACGGAAGAAAAAAACTGAACTTTTCGGAAATGTATTGTGCCATGTAAACACAATCTCGCGGTTCGACCAATGAGAAAAAAAATCATAATCGTCGCATGGGCGCCTTATTAACGACTTAATTATATTACCTAACCGACAATAACTTGGAGAAGCTATGTCGTGAGCGTGAATCGCGAGAGGAGAGTTGTGAACGAGACGGGGAATAGAGGGAGAAAGAACCAAGTTCCTTATAGGATTTTGTCTACCACGACGAATTCTCAATTAATTAAAACAATTTTCAAAGAACGGTACATATCAGTGAAGCGTTGCCTTGCGATGAAACGACGAGAGAACTGATAAAATAGTCGTAGAGGCGTACGATATAGACAATTAAACGATTTAAACAATTAGTTACCTTGCCAGCGTTCGGGAGTGGAGAATAAAAAAAAATGGGAGCGGATTGATAGAAATGTAGAGTACCTGTTGCATCACACAAAATATGTGTACGTATTTTATCGAGGCATTAGCAATAGCTAATACAACGACTTGCGATAAATCATGGCATTTTTCATTAATCAAACGACAATTAAAACGGTCAGAATTAATCAGCCGTTTACTCTTGAATTCCGCGCTTTATTACTTTTGCGACTCGTAGCGATTTGTAATGGATGAATAGAATCGGAGGATAAAAGTCAGATTTTTACTGAAAGAAAAATAAACCTATTGCGATAATTGTCACTTATTCCCTTAACAAGAAGCTTAAATAAACAATGTAATTTTTTTAAGCGATCCGCCTTTAACTTTCGATTCTCCAATTTTATACTATACATATATATATTATTTTATTTAAAAATTAGTTTTTTTCAATGCAATTGACATTTTTGTATTAATTATTAGTTGAAGTTGTAGTCTTTTTTAAAAACAATCTTTATCTTTTCTTTCAAAAATTATAGTTTATTCTTAAAAATTATCGCTTAATATTAGTCCCAAAAATAGTCTTTTATGATTAGATAATAATGTGTAAGCAAATCAAATTGGCGATTATTTATTGCACATCGTCGTATTTTTTATTGTTAACGTGCGTGCGAAGGGTATCGCTTGCCCTTTCGAGATGTCTGTTTGCGCTTTTTAGAGGTATCTTCTTGAAATTAATCGATATATCTTTCTTTAAACGCGACACAAAGTATTTTAACAAAGTTTTATACATTTTGGAAAATTACATACTTTACGAATCGAATTTCCGCGACCTTTCAGCGGAATAAGTTACGACAATGAGATAAATCCTAGCAGAATCAAAGTGTACATTTCAAAAAAGGAAAGCAAAGAGCAAACTTGTGAAAAAAAACTGGAAAGGATTTGGGAGGTGAAAGAGAAAGAGAGAGAGAGAGAGAGAGACCCCAAATGTATGATCGGATCCCAACGATTTGTAATGTACAGCTACGTAGCGATTAGGAAATATTAGCATAAAGATGTAACTATATTGCGTATGTGCGTGCAAGTATTGTATTATATTAAAAATTTATTTAGTTATTTTATGAATAAAAATGCAAACTTTGCCGATTCATCCTGGGAGCTGTTTCAACCTCGTATTTTCGCGTCTATCACAACCTGAACTTTTTCTATACCACAAATTAAAAAAATTGTTATAAAACAGCTTTGAACATTTTTAATGCTAATTTTGCAAGCTATTTTCAAAAAATCTTGCGTATTGCAGATTAAAATAATAATTACAACGATATCGTATAATAGAACAATTAAGATAAAGAGTATAAAATACAAAAGATGTTTCGTTTAATCTTTATATATGTGACTATAAAACATATTTATCTCTAACATGCAAGGATAACGAGGGATAAAGCACGATACAAATCACCAAAGCTTGGCAATAAAAGAGTTTTTCTTCAAACAATTTTACATATTTTTCGTTATATCGTTTCGCGTATTACATATACACTTGCCGCAGAAGTTTCCTAATTAAATGCATTAATTAATCGTTACAGAATTATCTTTGTATCTATATATACATAGAATTTTGTACGGATCGCGTGTAATAATAATAATATTACTAATAATATAATAGTAATAAAATAATAAAATAATTCATAATCTTACATCATCGTGTGTTGCAAGTATAAAACTTACGTAGATCATTGCCTCATATATTATTACAATAGAAAATTAATTAAGTCGCTTATGTCGTAATCGGCCCTTTTGCATGGTTTCAATATTTCTTTTGCGTTTATATATGTATATATATAGTGTTATACTTCAATTCTGAGAGAACGCATTAAAACAAAGAATGGCAATTAATCGGCATCAGAGATAGCAAATACATATGTATAACGTGCGACATGTGTACCTTCAACTGAAGCTCTGCAAGCAATTACCATTGTATCATTAACAATATTTTTACAAGATTGAGGATTACTATTGCTTTTTACAAAATGTAGCTCGCGTTGCAGATTGCAAAATCGTACATTTCTACTCCGTATAGCCGGCACTGTGATTAGAGAATTATCTATTTATTTGTAATAGATTCAATCTGCGATACGCACTAAAAGTTAAGTTTATTCTTACCTAGGTATCTTCCTTATTGCCTAGGATGATCCATAAATCATGCATCGGAGGGATATAGAAAAATCAATTACTACGAATGCAATGTGAAAATACTCTTTTAGTTTATTAAACTAAATATTTAAGTTTAACAGGCTTATATCAACTTAAATTTTTTAACTTTTACTACTTTTATTACAAACTAATTCGTTTATATATTCTCTATTAAGTTTTCAGCCTTTTAATTTCATAAAAAAGAAAGAAGTAAAAATATATTATCAACATCATGCACAACTTTATTCTGTTTAGTTCTATAGTTGCTGACAAAAGAAAAAAATATATATATAGCACAGAAAAAAAATTTTTGTGATACATTATCCAATTTTTATCTTTCGTTAATAAAATTAAAAATCAAAATAAACCGCAGACGCAAAATCGCGTTGCGAAAGCAAAAAGAAAACAATTCTACAAAGAACGAATAAAATTATTCTTGAAGCAGTCTACATTATATATATTGAGCAAGAAAAATATACAGATATCACAAAAGCAGTAAGATATTTAGTGCAACGCGCAATATTTGTGCTTTATAGTTAACTTGATGAATTTTCAAAGAATCAATATAATACATTTAACGAAAAAAGATTCTCTACTAATTTAATTACTTAATAGAAAAAGTAGATGGTTCTTTGATCATTTTGCATTATATATATATACTACATAAAAAATATGTATATCACAATATCAACAACGATTAAAATAGTTAACGCAATATGCGATTTTCAGTCGTTCACCCTGTAATGGTTGCAAATTTCCCAACGATCGAAAAGTTGGGAAAGATAGATACGATGCAATTGATTATATTAGATTTCTCAATGAAAAGAGATAAATAAATTGTTCTTGCTACGACAGAGAGATGCAAGAGACAGAAAGAATGAATGAAACAAAATATACATAATAATAATAATCAAAATAATCAGCGCGGTGCGCGACTTACGGCTCATCCTGCAGCTCGGCGATTATCATAAAGAGCAAAGAGCCAAGAAGGCAAGATTTTTATCATTATTCGAAGAGGATTAATTGCTGGCTAATGCCGCCATTGCGCGAATCAACGTTGCGTTTTCCTCGCGAAGCCGTTCCCTTTCTACGGCCATTTCGTGTTGTTGCTTTAAAAGGCGAGCCTCGAGTGCCAAAATTTTATGGTCCCGGTCCTCCAAAAGGGATAGCAGCCTCCTGTTCTCCTCTTGCGCTCGTTCAATTAGCTGAAAATCGCATGGTGTTTTTAGCCGATTAATTATTACACAAAAAAAAAATTTTCGGAGAATGCGTGCGACATTTTTTTTATTGTTACGAATTAATTATATTTTAAATATATGCACTAGCGGATCCTGACGTCGATAATGGGAAGGGTTTTGCAAAATTATTTTATTTAATATTTTTGGTTTCATGATTAGCTTTTATACCAGAATCAACGACGTCGATAGCTCTTTAACGTTTGTTTTTCGTTATTTATATTTTTTAAACGAATTCAGCAAAACTATTTCTTTTAATTTGCAAGGAGGGTTAAAACCCCAAAAACTCTCCTCCAGAATCCGCCAATGCTGATATTTATATATATACATATTCATATGTATACATAATCATAAATGTACATGCATAATCATAAATGTACATACATATTCATATATATGCATAAACATAAATGTACATACATATTCATATATATGCATAAACATAAATGTACATACATATTCATATATATGCATAAACATAAATGTACATACATATTCATATATATGCATAAACATAAATGTACATACATATTCATATATATGCATAAACATAAATGTACATACATATTCATATATATGCATAAACATAAATGTACATACATATTCATATATATGCATAAACATAAATGTACATACATATTCATATATATGCATAAACATAAATGTACATACATATTCATATATATGCATAAACATAAATGTACATACATATTCATATATATGCATAAACATAAATGTACATACATATTCATATATATGCATAAACATAAATGTACATACATATTCATATATATGCATAAACATAAATGTACATACATATTCATATATATGCATAATCATAAATGTACATACATATTCATATATATGCATAATCATAAATGTACATACATATTCATATATATGCATAATCATAAATGTACATACATATTCATATATATGCATAATCATAAATGTACATACATATTCATATATATGCATAATCATAAATGTACATACATATTCATATATATGCATAATCATAAATGTACATACATATTCATATATATGCATAATCATAAATGTACATACATATTCATATATATGCATAAACATAAATGTACATACATATTCATATATATGCATAAACATAAATGTACATACATATTCATATATATGCATAAACATAAATGTACATACATATTCATATATATGCATAAACATAAATGTACATACATATTCATATATATGCATAAACATAAATGTACATACATATTCATATATATGCATAAACATAAATGTACATACATATTCATATATATGCATAAACATAAATGTACATACATATTCATATATATGCATAAACATAAATGTACATACATATTCATATATATGCATAAACATAAATGTACATACATATTCATATATATGCATAAACATAAATGTACATACATATTCATATATATGCATAAACATAAATGTACATACATATTCATATATATGCATAAACATAAATGTACATACATATTCATATATATGCATAAACATAAATGTACATACATATTCATATATATGCATAATCATAAATGTACATACATATTCATATATATGCATAATCATAAATGTACATACATATTCATATATATGCATAATCATAAATGTACATACATATTCATATATATGCATAATCATAAATGTACATACATATTCATATATATGCATAATCATAAATGTACATACATATTCATATATATGCATAAACATAAATGTACATACATATTCATATATATGCATAAACATAAATGTACATACATATTCATATATATGCATAAACATAAATGTACATACATATTCATATATATGCATAAACATAAATGTACATACATATTCATATATATGCATAAACATAAATGTACATACATATTCATATATATGCATAAACATAAATGTACATACATATTCATATATATGCATAAACATAAATGTACATACATATTCATATATATGCATAAACATAAATGTACATACATATTCATATATATGCATAATCATAAATGTACATACATATTCATATATATGCATAAACATAAATGTACATACATATTCATATATATGCATAAACATAAATGTACATACATATTCATATATATGCATAAACATAAATGTACATACATATTCATATATATGCATAAACATAAATGTACATACATATTCATATATATGCATAAACATAAATGTACATACATATTCATATATATGCATAAACATAAATGTACATACATATTCATATATATGCATAATCATAAATGTACATACATATTCATATATATGCATAATCATAAATGTACATACATATTCATATATATGCATAATCATAAATGTACATACATATTCATATATATGCATAATCATAAATGTACATACATATTCATATATATGCATAAACATAAATGTACATACATATTCATATATATGCATAAACATAAATGTACATACATATTCATATATATGCATAAACATAAATGTACATACATATTCATATATATGCATAAACATAAATGTACATACATATTCATATATATGCATAAACATAAATGTACATACATATTCATATATATGCATAAACATAAATGTACATACATATTCATATATATGCATAAACATAAATGTACATACATATTCATATATATGCATAAACATAAATGTACATACATATTCATATATATGCATAAACATAAATGTACATACATATTCATATATATGCATAAACATAAATGTACATACATATTCATATATATGCATAAACATAAATGTACATACATATTCATATATATGCATAAACATAAATGTACATACATATTCATATATATGCATAAACATAAATGTACATACATATTCATATATATGCATAAACATAAATGTACATACATATTCATATATATGCATAATCATAAATGTACATACATATTCATATATATGCATAATCATAAATGTACATACATATTCATATATATGCATAATCATAAATGTACATACATATTCATATATATGCATAAACATAAATGTACATACATATTCATATATATGCATAAACATAAATGTACATACATATTCATATATATGCATAAACATAAATGTACATACATATTCATATATATGCATAAACATAAATGTACATACATATTCATATATATGCATAAACATAAATGTACATACATATTCATATATATGCATAAACATAAATGTACATACATATTCATATATATGCATAAACATAAATGTACATACATATTCATATATATGCATAATCATAAATGTACATACATATTCATATATATGCATAAACATAAATGTACATACATATTCATATATATGCATAAACATAAATGTACATACATATTCATATATATGCATAAACATAAATGTACATACATATTCATATATATGCATAAACATAAATGTACATACATATTCATATATATGCATAAACATAAATGTACATACATATTCATATATATGCATAATCATAAATGTACATACATATTCATATATATGCATAATCATAAATGTACATACATATTCATATATATGCATAAACATAAATGTACATACATATTCATATATATGCATAAACATAAATGTACATACATATTCATATATATGCATAAACATAAATGTACATACATATTCATATATATGCATAAACATAAATGTACATACATATTCATATATATGCATAAACATAAATGTACATACATATTCATATATATGCATAAACATAAATGTACATACATATTCATATATATGCATAAACATAAATGTACATACATATTCATATATATGCATAAACATAAATGTACATACATATTCATATATATGCATAAACATAAATGTACATACATATTCATATATATGCATAAACATAAATGTACATACATATTCATATATATGCATAAACATAAATGTACATACATATTCATATATATGCATAAACATAAATGTACATACATATTCATATATATGCATAAACATAAATGTACATACATATTCATATATATGCATAAACATAAATGTACATACATATTCATATATATGCATAAACATAAATGTACATACATATTCATATATATGCATAATCATAAATGTACATACATATTCATATATATGCATAAACATAAATGTACATACATATTCATATATATGCATAAACATAAATGTACATACATATTCATATATATGCATAAACATAAATGTACATACATATTCATATATATGCATAAACATAAATGTACATACATATTCATATATATGCATAAACATAAATGTACATACATATTCATATATATGCATAAACATAAATGTACATACATATTCATATATATGCATAAACATAAATGTACATACATATTCATATATATGCATAATCATAAATGTACATACATATTCATATATATGCATAATCATAAATGTACATACATATTCATATATATGCATAATCATAAATGTACATACATATTCATATATATGCATAATCATAAATGTACATACATATTCATATATATGCATAAACATAAATGTACATACATATTCATATATATGCATAAACATAAATGTACATACATATTCATATATATGCATAAACATAAATGTACATACATATTCATATATATGCATAAACATAAATGTACATACATATTCATATATATATTCATATTTATACATATTCATATTTATACATATACATATCCATATTTATACATATTGACACTAGCGGGTTAATCCCCCCCCCCCCCCGGATCCGCCAGTGAATATATGTATAATTTGTCTAATTAATTTTTAATGACTTACTTCATGCGGATTGTCGCCGGTTGGTGTTGGTAATCTCGGTCTGCCGGTTGCATTAACAGACGTCTTCGGTTCGTGATTGCCATGGTCCGATTGATTAATGCTATCGGATTGATTGAGAGAATCAAATTCCTCGTCGTCGGCCTCCAAATCCGAATGACTAAAACGCAGACGTCAATGATCGCATGTAAATTACGATGTCTAATTATCGCATAAGTTAGTATTTTATAGTATGCCGTTTATAAACTGCATTAGGCACGACCGTCAATGTGGATGTGGATACAAAGAATATTGCACGTAATTAACACATTTTAATTTTGTACTAATTTTTAGTATTCTTAATTTTATATGTATATATATATAATTAAGAATACTAAATAATTAATACTAGATCTATATAATTATATTACATTATAATATTATATTATAATTATAATAATTATATTATAATATACTATATAATAATTATATATATATATACATATACATATACCTATATAATTTTAATTTAAAAAAATAGTCAATCAAATAAGATAATCTCATCCAATTGAACATATAATTTTGTCCCAAATCTTTTTCAATTATTTTATAGTTGTAATTACATTCAAAAATTTTTTATCCAGAGGAATAATTATAATTATATAGTATAATTAATTATATAATATAATTAGTATAATTATATAGATATAATTATTTTCAATTTTCAAATATACTCGTGTCTCACAGCTCTCTATATTTCGTGCATTTTATATCTTTTGTATCGCAACAAGTCCTTCATGTTTGAACTCTCTAGTTTTGTGAGATTAATTAATGTTCCATTATAACTCATGTTATTATCTGCATTTTTGAAATATTATCTGTTATGTGTATGTACATAGAGCTTGGATGATGTGACGGATTAGGTAATTTGTTAATAGATTAATCAGGATTCTACTAGCTCTATCGTACTTCGTACAGGTCGTGCCTAATCGTAGTTCTTCCAATACAATAACGCACTTACCAATTGTGCCTAACTAAACATGACCTGTATGAAGTACGGTAGTGCCTAGAAAGTGGTTATGATTTATTATAAAAAGACAGTCAAAGACAATTATTGCATCATGATAAAAGGCCCTCATTTTCAATTATCATAAATTATGAGTAAATATGTGAGATACCTTTTGTTTCGCCTTTGAGTGTACATTCTGGCAGTCCGATCCTACAAAATATGAATATTTTTAAATAACTGTCCTAAAAAAAAGTTGATCTCCTTTCATAATAATAAGAGATATTTATTACTGTTATTTTAGTATCTGTTCTTGCTCTTGTCATATTATATTTTCAGTTTTAAAGAGAATAAGTCAATAAGTAACATTATAAAGATTTTGAGAGCAATGTTTTTTGAAGTATGGACTTGGTTGAAAATTTTTATATATTTTTATATAATTTTAATTATATATACACATCTCAAAATAATATCAAAGATTACAATTAATGATTTTTCCCAAATTTTTTATAACTGACAATATAAAAAACAAATAAATTACTGTCTGTTTTAAGAACAAATTAATCCCGAATAAAATGTGTATATTAGATATATGTGTCAGACATAAAATATAAATCTCAATTCTTTAAAACAAAGAAATGTAGATTATGGATAATTTTAGATTTTTTATATGATTCTTTTGTGATGTACACATTTGTTCAGATACATTCCGTATATAAAAAAGTAAAAACACTAAAATATTGGTTACACTTACTTCTATCAATTCATGATCAAGAAATTCATTGTGATGTGTGTTGTGCTTAGTTTCCAGGCAAGTGCCAGTAAGTTCCTCCTCATCTTCTCCCGTACTACCACCGGTGCTCTGAGGAATTGTACATTTTACCAAATGTCGAAGATATTTGTATAACATTTAAACATTAAAAACAGTGAGCTATGCCTCACAAATGAGTAATACTAATGTAAGTTTAGTATTACTACTTAAGAAAAACGTGACTAATAGAGAGAGCCATCAATTTTTACAAAATTATAATGGTCTCGTTACTAACTGTCTCCGCAATTAAAACTTATAAATCAAAATTTTATTTGAGTTAAAATTAATTAAAGAAAATAATATTATTTTGTATTTCTATTCATAAACATAATTAGTGAGACAAATTGTAAAATTCAAAAATTATTTTTATAATTTCGAAAAAGATATCTCGATATTCTTAAATTCTTGTTAAAAAAATAATCAACTGCAAACTGATAATGAAAAAGGCTTCTTAATTAAAAAATCGTAATATTTTAATCTCATTGTGAGTTGAATAAAATAATTGTACAGAGAAAAATGATAATGATTAAAGATCAAAAAAATAATTTTTTAATTTTTAGTGAAGTCTATCTGACAATGAGAATATTATTATGTCGTGTCTCAATCTAATCGGTGCGATTACTTATGGCTCAATTAACAATGGCAGACCTCTGTAGACGGTAAATGTACGACTCCTGTGCTACGTCGTTTTTCTCGTAGTTTCCGTCGATCGCGTTGTTGCTTCCCCTTGTTTATATGCGTTGGCCTGTGCAAACAGGATACGACACTAAAAACACTAAGAACCAGATGCAGAAAATATATTAGGCAATTACTTAAAGGTCCGTGTATTAAGGATGTTGCTGGCTAATGGACATTCCAAGCGCGACAATAAGTTTCCATAGTCTTTCATAAGCACATGCAATCGCGATTTACGTACCGGCCGGTTACGCGTTTATCCTGCTTTCTTATTATAGATTTGCTCTGCAAGTTGTCGTGCTCGGATAGAAGTATGGGGTTGGAACTTGTGTCATAAGCACCTTGCGATTCTTCTACATCAGGTGTATTTTCTGAAAAAAGAAGTGATAGAAACCATTAGACGCGATAATAAGACTGTTAACAATTTCTTAGCTTGTCATTCTTTGGTCGAATCAAATGATATTATTAGACATTTTAATCTGTATTATTAACTTATATAGAATATTCTAGAAATCATTAATATTAATTAACTGTATTAAATAGCTATATAATTTAATTATTCATTCTGCGCTATTTTTAAGAAACAGTTATAATTAAAATTTAGTTATATTTAATGCAGCTAAAATACATTATTAGCTATTTTGTACATTTTATTCTTAAAAAAAAAAAAACAAAAAAACATTCTAATCTCACTTGCTTATAAACACATACTTTGAAAGCTTATGGAAGACACATCTCCTGTTCTAGGTGGACCCACTCTAGCTCTAGCGGTCCTGATCCTGGATCGTCTGGATGTCAATTCAAAGTCATTGTCAAAGTCTTCCTGACTGACGGAGCTGGACGCCATGCCGGCGATATCGCTGCAATGCAAAAGTTCCACTTGTAACATTACATTTGCAGGACTAACAAAAGCAATCACTATATAAGAGTGTGCGTGTATTGTACAAAGAGAGAAAAAAATGGGTCCTTACAAAAAATACCTGGACATCTGAACAAAGAGTAGATAGGTTGTGACGTGCGATACCTATGGGGATGATGATCGTCCCGTGCGGCTCAAAGTTTGCTCGTTTTAGGCTACTGTTCAGGACTCGTCTGTGAGAAAAAGGGAGAGGAAGAAAAGTCGAGAAGAGAGCTTTGTTGCAAAAACAATTCGGGCTCGCGCTCGGGTGAAACCGAGGGGTAAACCGCAAAATTGTGTACACCAATGCCTACTAATGCCCAATTATTGGGCATTACTGTACCCTAGTAATGCGTAATAATGCCTAACCTAACCCTAACCGCTTATAATAAACATGAAAATTTCTCTAAATTTCAAGTATAAAAAATATATTATTTATGAGGCGCATTGGACGAAAAGCTTTAGAACAAAACAATTTCTGTTCTAAAAAAATAATAATGACGTTAATTAATAGGTAATAAAACCCGGCTAGTAATGCCCATTAATGTACACCAATGCCCACTAATTCCCCAAATCTGTACACCGCAATGCCCTCAGCGGTTTACCCCTCGGGTGAAACCCTTGTGAAACCAAACGGAAAAAAAGACGCAACGTACGCAGGTAGGAATGTATAATCGAGAAATTGGACTACCATCGATCGTGGAATCACCTGAAGAGGCCCTCGGCTGCCGATCCGGTGACTCACTGGCGACCCGAATGAGGGATTGACAGCTGTCAGCCGATGTGAATAATGACCGTAAACATAGACGGCCGAAACGAGCGTATAGTTGACCAAGCTAGATCGGCGTATCGATCCAGTCGAGCCGGTGGAAGGTAGATGAATCGAGGAAGACTTCTACAACACCTTTATTCTTCAGGAATACGACTCTCCGATCAACTGGTAGAGCTTGGAACTCGCTATGAAACCTTTTAGTGACTGCCAGTAACTGCTGATTCTCTTCGCCTGTTGTTCACTACGCTAACCATCCCCACCTTCGCTTAAGTACGATGCGTAGTAATGTCAGATGACTGATGGCCCGAAGAAAGAGACTGGGACTGGACTGCGTTCAGAAAACGATGCAGGTTCTGCAAGCGTTGAGTGTTGAGCGAGCGCAGTGATCGATGAATGGTTGCGTTCGGAAAACACAACAGCTGTGGCTGTTTGACTGTAATATACGTCATATGTATATATGAATGAAAATATATATAAGGTGCCTTTTCATGCTGACGCTCGACGCTCATTTTTAGCGACAAAAGACGTCACGTGACCAAAATTGACGAATTGGTATCTTTATTTTTGGTCACGTGACGTCTTTTGACGCTAAAAATGAGCGTCGAGCGTCAGCATGAAAAGGCACCTTAATGCAATATTTAATAAGATATTATTAATCATACTTATTTAATGAGAATACTGTGATATTAACATTAAGCAATCAATATTTTGTATAGGCAACAGTATATTATAGAATGAAGAATTGTCATTTAATCATAATACAATACGTACACAAGTCGAACTGTATATGAAAGGAAAGTTGTTTACATAAAAATAATGAAAAATTAAATATATGTATAGTGTACAATAATGTTACTTTGATAGAATATATTTATATAGACAAATTTTATTTAAAAAAAATAACTGAATTATAAAAACAAAAAATTAAAAATAAATCTATTAACATATAAAATTTCTATATATAAGAAAGTATAATAGAAATAAACGATCTCTATATTGAAAATTTTAATTAAAATAATTTTAATAATACATACACATATCTAGTAGTAGTAAACTATGCTTAACTATAACTAATTTTCAAACATATTAAAGCTTACACAGAAAGAGAAAAAAGGAAATGTTTATTTTTATTTTATCAAACTATATGTATTAAATCTTTATATTCTTCAAAGGATTATAGAAGAAATGAATATTACTCTATTCAGTTATCTTGTAAAGAAAAATACAAATATGATATTATAAAGTATATGTATGATATAACTTTAGATAGAAGCGACTTATTGAATAAAAATTAATTTGTAACAAAGGTTGTTTTTCAACATTTCTCATAAGTAAAAAAATATAAAACTTATAATTTAAGATAAAAATATAAAACGCGCACACATATAGAAATATATTTATATCCAATGTATCATATTTCATAAAATTTATATTATATATATATATATATATATATATATATATATATAATATAAATTTTGGTTCTTATAAAATTTATATATTATAAACTTATATAATAAACTTTAACTTTTTAATGTTGTTTTAATGGAAATAACATGTTATTCAGATGATACTTTTAAATTATTTACGATTTTTGTAACATTTTGATGGAACATGTCCTCTTTTCTCGCATCTAATGCATATAGTATTTATTGCAGAGCATGCTGATCTATTTGCGATATGTGATAAACCACAAAAGTTGCAATTCAAAACTTTTGGTATCGAACATTTCCAAGAGAAGTGATTTGTTCTATTACATCTGTTACATTCGTTCATATAAGCAGGACACTCTCGGATAAAATGACCTTCCCCACAGTATAAACAATTATCAATAAATTGAGAGGGACATCTTGTCCAAAAGTGATTATTGTTACCGCACTTATTACATCGTTTTCCACGAGCATAACAATAATTTATTTTATGTGTTTTTCCACAATTATTGCAATTTTTAACTACAAAATTGTGGAATTCCTCACTTCGTTTGAAGTTTGTATTCTCATATAACATCCAAATATATGTCATTTCTTTTACAGTTAACGACTGTATGCTCGATGGAAATGAGAATCCCATTAAACTTTCAGCTTTTCTTGTAAATTTACCTTTGTCAATTTCCATCAGAATTTTCTCTTTCACTATTTCATGTATATTAGTCATATGTTTTGATGCCATTACCTAAAGAAAAAAACAAAACTATCAAGTTTTTATTCATAAAAAAATTAAATATCTACATTTTATAGAGAACAAAACCAAGAATTGTATATTCGTTACACTTAAATTCTTTAATATTTTAGAAATTTTATATTAATGTCAAAAATAGGAAAGTAAACTATTTTCAATCACTTATATAGAATAATCTTAGAAATTAGAACAAGCTATAATTCCTTTTAAATAAAGACTGGAAAAAATGGCACATGAAAATTTTACATAGTTTAGTGAACTTTATTTTGTCTATGATTATATAATATAATATAATGCGTTTCTAAAGCGATTTAGTTATGATTAAAAATAATGTTTTATAAGAAATATAAAAGTTTGTGAACATATATATATATAATAAAAATATTCACATTAACATACCATTAAGTTATTGACGTATGCATCGATATCTTCATCATGTCCTCTTCTTCTACCTCCAAATATGCAATAAAAATCAAATTG
Organism: Prenolepis imparis; assembly: GCF_030444845.1. Lineage (NCBI taxonomy): Eukaryota > Metazoa > Arthropoda > Insecta > Hymenoptera > Formicidae > Prenolepis > Prenolepis imparis. Next base: position 13,195,290 of record NW_028141166.1, read on the forward strand.
TTTTAGCAACGCATCTATATCTACTTCAGCATAATCCTTATCGAATGTGAAACTTCTATGAATCTCTTGGCCGATAGGACCCATACGATTTAAGAGCATTATACCCCAGTTGTGTTTATTACTCTCTGTTTGGTCAATTGATTTCATATATATGAGGAACTCATTTTTCCATGAAAACCATTTTGTCATAAAGTCATCTTTAGTAGATATTTTATGTGGCGCAATTGCAAACTTATTCAGATCAGTTGTTTGATTTTCATTATTGCATTTTTCTTGATCGCAAGTCTCCGTCATAAATTTAGGAAAAATTGTGTCATTAAATGTTAACTTATGAGATTTATCAAATTCATGAAATAAAACTTGTTTTCTTTCAGAATTTGGATCACTTTTGTGATCATTATACGTTTTTGAAAATGCATTATTAATATGTTGTTTGTCATAATTAATATTATTTGCACTTGAAGCACTGACATCTTTGTATACCTTTATTCTATTTATATCTGCAGTTATTGTCGAGCTTCTGCTATGAAACTTTTCTTCATTTTTACTTTTGGAATTACCTGTAATATATTATTTTAATTAGAGTTATTCCAAAACTTATTTAGAAATATTACTTATTTGTAAATAAAATAAATAATACTACAAATAATACAAACAAAGTATGAAAAATACCCATTATTTCTTTGTGACAATTGCACTATTTTATATCAAATAAACTGTGTCTTCTAAATCATATAGATCTCAAAAATAAAATAATACTTTATGAATTCTAGTAAAGCCTGTGAACATATAATATTATTTAGTTTTATCATATTGAAAAAGAAATAAATTAAGAGATAGAGAGAAAGAAAAATAAAAATACATTTTTAAGGAACATATTTGTCGTAAATTTTTTTTTCAAAATTCTATGAAATATATGCCACTATTCAAAACAAAAAAAAAAAAAGAAATTCTGACAATTATGTAGAAGAGTACACAAATATAACCTTAAAACTAAATTAATGTAGTTTTAATGTGTTTTATAATTTAGTGTAGACAATAAGAATATATGATTATATGTAATGTTAAACTAAAATTCATACCTAGAAAATAGTAAAAAAAACAAAAAAAAATAACGATTTGTAATTTGTGTAAGAGGAGCTTCAAATTTTACTAAATTCTTCTATTCTTAATCAAAGTACAATATATGCTATCTTAAAATGGTTGCAGTTTAATATTATACATTTTATTATATATCTTATTATTTCTCTCTCTTGGCATATGTTTAAAAAAATACGAGGTTTAAAATATTGTAATCTTATCATTGAAAAGATTATATGGAGAGAGGAGAGATAAAATATATTATTCGTTCCTAATAAATAATAAAAGCCTAGCATATATATACATACTATGTTTTTCATATATACGTATTTATACTCACAATTTAGCTTTCAACAACAATTTGTAGTATAACAATAGTTATTTGCGAACCTTCTCTTCTTCTTAAGGTGTACTGGTACTGGTCTTTGTTAACCAATGATGGTTTTATCTTGCCATAAGGTTATTTGCGAACCTGTCTTTGTTAGCCTTTACGGAACTTTACTTCTATTGTCTCTTCTTCTTCTTAAACTTCTATTGTCTCATCTTTCATCGATATTATATTACATATCCTCCTATACCTTTGTATATAAACTAGTGAATCCCCATGACTAAAGCCTATATATGAAGCGCTTGCATCAGATTAGAAATGCAGCATGCAGCATACAGCATGCAGCATTGGCCGCATTCAGCAGACTCAACAGTTGAGCAATTTTCCGATGTCATTCGATGCTGATTGGCTGGATCTGAAAGTAGAAACCAATCACGTTCGATTGCTACTTAGCGGTTGAGTCTGCTGAATGCGGCCATTCTCAATAATTTTACTAGTAGAGAAAAGTTTGAAAGATTGCAATTATTGAGATATTTATTATATAAGCCTCATATAGTGTTCTACGAAAAAAACGTTTTTCTCAGATTTTTTTATTATTAATTTAATTTATATGCGAGATTTATGGAAACATATATATATATTATATATATATCAATGTCAATAAATTACATAATGTCAATAATAGTGATATTTATATTATCAATTAACTATAATGTAGGAAATGAATGACATAAATTAAACTTAAATAATTATGAATTTTATAATAAGATTTTATATAATAATGAACTATATACATATATATATATATATATATATATATATATATATATATATATATATATATATAAGAATAGAGAGAGAGAGAAAGAAAGATCAGAATATAAATATAAATATGATTATTCACGAAAATGGGTGTTTGACATATTATTCTCTATACATACTATATATTATATATAATATATATTATGTATAGAGAATAATATGTCAAACATTCATTTTCGTGAATAATCATATTTATATTTATATTCTGATCTCTTTCTCTCTCTCTCTCTCTCTCTCTCTCTCTCTCTCTCTCTCTCTCTCTCTCTCTCTCTCTCTCTCTCTCTCTCTCTCTCTCTCTCTCTATTCTTTATCTATATTCTCATCTCCCACTCGATTCGATACGCTCTTAAGAATTTAAATAAAAAAAATTAATTAAAAATTTTTTTGAAAAAAGTATCAGTAAAATGTAATTATGTAACAGAGATAATTTATAAATTAAAATTCGAAAAATTGTTTTCAAGAATTCTTAGAATTTCCTAGTCTGAATACTTATTGTGAAAATGTAAAAGGCGCAGGCTCGACCTACTGCTCTCTCATCAATTTCCTCGTAAATGCTCCCTAATATAGTCGCGAGTCTTTCTAAATTGCTAATTCAGTTTATTCTAATCCTAGGTTTATATGCTTTTCATTAATTGCATAACTGCGATATCGCGTTAACAGCTATATATCCGAGAAAACGGATGTTCACAAATGTTGCGATATCATACTTCCGTTGATTAGATATAGGATATATGCGTGCGGTTTTATATAATAATATATATATATATTCTATTATATAATAAACTCAACGAAAAAAATATATTTTTTAAGAAATAATTCTTTGATGAGTTTAAGTCGTTTTGAAATTATTTAGTTAAAAGTTTGAAGTTTCTCTTACAATTAGCCAAAAGCGCATCATATTTAGCATTTACATTGTATATTATAACATATGTAAATGCTATACATAATGTATTTCTTTTTGGACTAAATATTTTATATTTATATTGTATGTTACAACTTATGTAAATGCTATTATAAATACTATATATTCCCTTTTAAACTTCTAAAAAGAAGTACATTTAAATATATATGTTGTATGTAAATGCTAAATTATTTCGTTTTGTAAAACAGAAGATTAAAAAAGTAAAAGAATATATCGAAAATATTGAAATTAATAAATAATTATTAATATTTCTTATATTTTGTGTCGCCAATTTATCTATTCTATAGTTTTTATAAAGAAAAATAAATGTCATCAAAAAGTAAATAATTTAACAAGAATTACTGGTGCGAGAGAAAACGCAAATAAATGCAAATTGTCGCAGACGTTATACATTACACTTACTGTCTACATATGTACATGCAAATTTTACTTACATGTGTGACTTTCAGACTTAAGAATATTATTTTGGTGGAAAAAAATGTTTATGTTTATTAAAAAAGAAATAACAACGAAAGATATATATGCAATTTTTTAATGATGTTTACGAATTTATTGTAGAAGAGAAAAAGTGGATCTTCAACAGAAAACCAGGTCAGTTTGTAAGCGTGAAAATAGAGTCCCGCGAGTTTTTGTGAAGGCGTGGTTTTTAACTAGTGTAATTATTTTAAAATGTGTTTCTCATTAATTAAAACATGTCCCCCATTCGCACAGATACCACGTTGGATTTTTAGACGTATCACGTACTCTGAATAACTCCCTAATAGGGATGTTTAACTTTGTAATATTATTTGCAATGTCGCTTTATGTTTACAAACTCACGACACAATTTGTTCTGAAGCAAAATCATATTACGACTGATAGTTTTACCGAGGCACGACATAAATAAAATCTACATAAAAGAGGTTTCTGTGGTATTGTAAGAATATTCTGTAGTAAGAATGTATTCTGTGGTATTATTCGATCTTGTTGATTATTACGCTTTATACGGCAGAAGCGCAAGATGTTGTTTTAGTTTCTTTGACTGTTTCGAAATCGATTTGTGCTCTCAACAAGAATATCGAGATATCTATAACGCTTGAATAAAAAATGAAGAATCAAAGATAGGAATAAGCAAAACTTTAGAAATGATTCTGATAAGCTAAACTTTATAAATGATATCTCCGCTGTTGAAATTAATATTACATAAATACATGAATACTTTTAGAAAGTATTGTATCATATACTTTCTAAAATTCTTTTATTTAAAAAAACAGAAACATTCATTAATATTAATACGGTTATATAAAGATATAAAATTATTTTATATGTTATATCATTCTACGATTGCTTCTTTTGAAGTGAAAGTGTTTTTCTATACATAATTCAATTACTCTAAAACAATTTTAAAAATAACTTTTCCCGCAATAAAATCTCTCGATCCATTTGAAAACTTATTTATATTTACTCTAATATGCAGGAAAAAATTATCCAGTCGTTATCTAAAATGAAGTTTTTCATCAATTTCTTCTTTAGTAGCTTACTCTACTCACGGATTCTCCACTGTTTGTCACTTGAAATAAAATCTCAATTTCCCGAAGCCACGGGGTTCCCTCCTCTTGACCGGCCCTGTCACGGGTCGATAAAGCCTCTCACTCTCTCCCGCTTCCACATCGCGCACCCTCTCCGTGCCACGGCCTCCTTCCTGACAATCCTAATGAGAAAGAGGGACAGAATGAGAGAGAGAATGGTACGGCGGGGACGGACGAGGGACGGCCGAGCAGGACGGAAGATCTCGGAGTTCTGTCAGTGGCCTCTCGGACACGGAAGCGTCGAAAGTGGAGAACGTCTGCGAGAACGTCTCTCCTCGTCTTGACAGCCCGAGGCATCGCCGCGTGCGCCAAGATTCGCACGGTAAATTCATCATCGTGGAACGCGGATCGCGGACGTTTATGTGCGCGGAAAAGGCGACGATGGCGAAAACGCATCCGGTTTTAGCCACCCTTATCTTGCCGACGTCCCGCGACGTCGCTCGTACGCGTTTACATATCGACATCGTGAAACGTCAAATCGAACATTCGATCGGTTCCCCTTGTTAAATTATCCGCTCCCTCCTGAACGAGGAAGATACAGATTTCCGTCTCACCTGTTTAGGGGATGTTTCGCTTCTTCCAGCTTTCTCGAGAAACATCCACCGCGAAGATGCTCGGCGTGTGATGAGATACGTGACATGACAGATCACGAAGCATCATCTTCGTCAAAGTCAACGAGAGCATGGCGAGCAATTTTCTCTGTGTTTATCAATGTTAATCCATATTTTTCCGTATCCCTGTTTAGTTTTTTATTCGTTCTCCAATATCCACCCTCGACGATAGTCAATATCAGTCCGCTGAAAGCACGAGAAAAATATGTTTAAGGCAGTTGTGGAACACCGTGTTAGCGCGGTTCTCGTTACAAGCTTGTGATGGTCTACAGCTGTTCCACACATAAGAAGCTGTTCTAAGTTTCCCACACTTTTTTTTTATCTACAGAAATTCTTTGATCAATCTCGAGCCGACTCTTCTTAACCACTGACTCGAGATGTTGGTTGATACTTTGTATGAAATTTCAATCAACAAAAAATTCAGGTATATTTTTAAAACATTCCTGGTTTTAAAAATATACAGATGATCGAAGAGAGATAATTATTTTGAATTAAAAAATACGATTAGATACTGAAGAGCAGCAAATAAATCCTTTGATTAATTTTAGATAGATTTATCTTACTAGAGTTAATGAAAACTTAAATTTAACATTTAAAACTTGATTTTGAGATCTTGTCTTATTCTTTATTTCTACAGATTAAACTTATTTCTAAAGAGAAAATTGATTGATTTTCAAATCCTTGCATCTTTTTAAATGTAAATAAAAAATAAAACTGCTGATTTTCTGATGCTCTTGTCAAAAAATTTTGCTATGGATTGATTTATGAATTCATGGATGAAACCATGTTAGGGAAACCCGCTGAATATTTGAGCTTTTCGATAAATTTTTCCATTGGCCAATGATATCTATTCGTATATTTTTCTGATTTTTGTTATATGTATGTATATAGCACATGCTTATAATTTATTTATTATCGAATCTTACTACCGAAGCTTTTGAATTGAAAAAAGAAGTGATAATACGCAAGAGTCACGATGTTACAAACTATAGACGTAAAATATAGAACCGTAAAATATTATGCTGACACACTTATTATTAAAGATGTAGGTGTTTAATTTTCATGACACTGACTGCAATTTTCTGACTAATGAAATTTCTGAACAAAGCTTCAACTTAAACGGTCGCGTTTTAAATATGAGTTATGAGTACCGTAAGGATAATTGTAAAACCGAATTAAATATATGCAGAAACTTTCTTCTTTTACCTTTAAAACATTTGGTTGATTTTATCTCATTAAAAATGTTTACAAAATTTAATTTTATAATATAAAATAAGATCTTTTATAAAATTTGATTTTTTATAAAATCCTACATAAAATTATTGGAACAAAAATTATATTAAAATATACATTTTTTGTAAAATTACATTTTGCAACTAATGTTATGAAAATATGTGCCACTGCGCTTAAAGATTATAATAGAGAAAAACGTAGTACAATTAAGTGTGACGTATACGTGGCCAATCCATCTTTTTTCTTTAATTACAAGGATTGATTCATCTTTTTTGACGTGTTATTACATCGTTAATCATTATACAGTAACCGTTAAAATTTAACATTAAAAGATGATAGATGTCTAGTATTATTAGACATTCGAAAAAGTTTTTCAATCAAGACGCGCGTTATCGATCCCGGTCACCTAAAGATTCGTTCGCGCGTCTCAACTTGCACTCGCCGACTTCACGGAGAAAGTTTATTAAACCCCTTGTCACACACTGTACAAAGCAAGCTTCGCAAAAGCTAAATCCGAGGAAATTGTGTTCTGAGAGCGTCTCGACATACCGAAACCAATAGCTCCGGAAGAGAGATTGCGGTTTATCGCCTGCATTAAAGATCATCGCGCAAGTATTGCATATAATTACGTTATCGCTAAAAAATTCATTCCAGCACTTACATAAGAGAGGATGAGTTGAGAAATCAAGATTAAAAGAAACTTGTACATAAAATGCGGTCAGAATCGCGTGATACAATTGAGAAGGAGGTGATTTCTTGTGCAAGAATATACGTCGAAATTGTAAAATAAATTTGTTTTTGAAACTGTTTTAGAAAAGATTGATTTTCATTATTTTGGAAAATTAATATTTTATCTCACAAGAAAATCCTTCATGAATTTGTATAATATATTATACAAAGAACATACACACACATAATGGATAATAAATTAATGAACCATATTTCTCCTTTAATGAAAAAAATTTTGTTGCGTACTTTTGGGAAAGTATCGGAAGTTAAGTTTATATTAAATATTTGATAGAGCATAATATTGAGGTACAATATTGATGATTTTATAATATTCTGTATATAAAGTAAGTTATTGCCTAAAATGATGCAAACTATTTAAAATTGTAATATATTCTTTGTCGAAACATACACTGCATGTATTTTTGTTATCCAGTTTGGCTAAAATTACATGGATCGCCGGATGACACGAATGCAATTTATGCAGGCGGCTAAAACGTCATATTTTCAAACTCTTGAAATATGTACTAATATATAAGTTAGTATTCCTATTTTTACTTTAACGCTATCGATGAAGACTTCTCGATTGAAACTTTATAAAGGTATTAACACGAAGACAGATTAATTGAAACAAACATTAAAATCAAATCGAAAGAAAGTGCAATAAATCATATTCGCAAAATATTTTAATCAAACGATTAATTCTTAAATAGATAAATTTATACAATGACAGCATTTAAGTTTCCAATTATCTATTAATTATTATATGTAGGTATAGTATCAGAAAAAGTCTATATGATGAAACTTTTATTTATTCGGATAATTGGCAATTCAAAGCTATAAAAGAGCCAATTTTCTTGCGAACGAAAAATTGGTCTTTTAATGAAATTTTTATAGCAAACAATTTTTTATTTTAAGCGATACCAAGAATTATGGCGATTTCCTACTTGCTTTTATTTTACAGCACAAAATTAAAGAATTTTATGACATATATATAACGTATCGGTATAACATGCAATTGCGCGTGGGAAAGCGTAATTAGTAGTGCGTGCTAACGATCGATGTGATTAGACTGGTGCGACAGTGTGGCGTGTTCTCTATCGATGGTACCGTATATATCGATCTATGCATTTCAACCCTAACGCACTTTACGATTTTAGCCGGTTTTACCTCTGGGAAATCTCTGAAGTTTCCTTGCGTGATGAGAAATAATAAGAGAAAGTATATATAATATATATATATATATCTTATTTATATAGAAAATCTCTCAAAATTACGTCGCGTACCGTCGCGTAACTTAAAGATTTGTTCATCAATTATTTTGAATTATAATTTTTTTGTGTGAATGAGATTAAGATGAATAGAACGTGTTTTTTCTCGCTTTAACAAATATATCGATTAAAAAAGAACTTTTTAAGAGAATAGATACGTAACATTTATATTTTGAGTTTATTAATTAGTTTTGAGTTCTATTTTAATAAAATTTTAACTTGTGATTGCAAAGGTATGTATCTTGATTGCAAAGGTATAAAAGTTGGAGAATTATGTGATAAACAAAGACTTATTTCGATATTTTTGTTATTAAAAAATCGATTGCAAGTTAGAAAATGTATTGTTAAAATACTAATAGCAAATTGTAGCACTGTCTTTTATTTATTACATCTGTGTGAGTGTGTTATATCTAATTTTTTTATTCATTAAATTTTCACGTTATACGTGGGATATGTCATAGATAATATTCTTTATCATTTTATCCCGTGTATTACCGTCCAGCCAGAGTCAATATGTTTCCTCAAAGTTTATTCAAACGTGCTAATTGGACTACGATCGACAAATATATCGTCAGATATCGCGAAAATCCTGGATGTTGTCGTATATTCCGTATTTAATTGTAATTGCAAAATATCACTGCAAGCTAAAGATAAACAAATAGCAGTTCCATTATAATTCTGAATTTAGCAAACAATAACATAATAATATTTGTTTAATAAGTTAAACGGTGTCTGTTTGTGAATATAACAATTTGAGATCGGAGTAAACATATTAGATTATTCCAAATAAAATGTTATAAAAGAGAACGAAAAATATTTATTTTTTCTTTGTGTAATTATTATCTTTTATTTTTGTGTTAAATAAAATATGCTTTTATATACAGGATATTCTACAATTCTTGATCTTAATTTTAATGCCGGAAAATTTGTCATTATTTATTTATTATGATATCTAATATAAAATATGATATTTAATATAAAATCAGTGAGAAGACCATTCAAACTTACAAAAAGCGCACAAAGATATATATATTATTAATTTTTCAATTTTCGAAATTCTTTGCGAGAATAAAATTTCGCATGAGAAAATTTTAGTCTACATTTTCCATTTATTTTTGCATGTAGAAACTTCTCAGTTGTACCATCAGTTACGAGACATTCTGTATTTTGCCCAAAGCTATTTATCTGTCGTTTCGAATGACTTTTTCAATTTAGGTCACAATCTCCCAACATACATTCGTATTTATTCGAGTATACACACATATCTTCCTTATATACAACAACGTAACAACAATTGACGGAAGCTTTAACACCTGTGCCTTAAAAGGTGGAAGATAGAAAAGGAAAAGTTTCTGTAATCTTTACCTTTAACTTTATATTAAAAACGCACGCTATAAAATTGATTTACAACGATTTATACAAGAAAAAATAAAACACTGTGCTTATGGTGCTGCAGAAGTCATCGAACATCACGTGGACACTGCGAGGTCGGAATATGTGTTGGTTGGTCAATGTTATTGCAATTCATTAATTCATCGACGAAATCATGCTATCGGAATGCGGTGGATTAGTGCACTTCAAGAAGAGACTAAAGCCTTGCAAGCAACGGTCTCGAGAACTAATTCGCGTTTTCGGAGGATAAGATGAGCAAAAGTGTGGAGTTACTCGCTGGATCGGAGGACAGTGAGCCAACACCTGCAGGTGAATAATGTTATTACATGTATTACGTTAAATGTGGACTCTTTCATTTTTGCGTATATTTGATTGAAAATTATTTCTTTACAAATTTTTGATTTTAATATTATAATTGTTCTTATAGAAATTAGAGTCTACAGATTTCACAGTTAATAAGAATTTAACGAAATATAATAATATTTCTCTGTTACAAATTAGTATAATAATTAATTAGTGAGAAATAATATATGCATTTATAGTAAAAAATTTTTCGAGATAAAATTTGCTTTTTGTGTAATTAACTACATATAATATTCAAGAGTTTTAAAGAAGTCAAATAGTAGGACACACAGAATGTTTAAGTTAACTTTTCTATCTTTTCTAACTTTATATTCTTCTTTCTATATAGTTTGTATATTTTATTTTTTATCTAAAACTTCTCTTATAAAAACTTCGAGAGAAATTATAAATCTTATCGTAAAATTCTCAACGATTTCTCCAATGTTAGATAAAACGTATATCGAATTTCTTATTTGTCTATATGTACATGTTAACATCCGATGCAATATCCTAGTTAGATGACTGGAATACCAGATTGATTTCCGCGATACATTAACGTGTTAAGATCATTTCCGGTGAAAGGGAGACAAAATCCAATAAACGTCGAATGCATTTGCACTCTCTGCACTTCCGGACATCATACCCACGTCCGGAAAATGCTCTGACATTCCACATTGTGCACAATATTTCGGCTAACAAAAAATCGACTTCTGAAAAATTCTGAAAATGTTTCAAATTAAGATCACGGATAGTTAGATTAAATATTCGTTATATTGTATCAAAAATATAACTTATAATTCGTATTTAGACTCATTGATGCAATAATTTATTTGTTGTAAAATAATTAAAGCAAATTAATTTAAACATTTCATTTTGTTAAATGTTTAATTGTTTTATAATATGAGAAATATAGATACAATAAGTACAATAATAAATATTGAGCCAATTGTTATAAAAATTGGAAACTTATATTAATTGCTCGACACGTTATTTTTCTTGAAGTATAACGGAAAATATGCTAAGCCTTTCAAAGTCAGATGCGTATTACTATGTTTAATAATACAGACGGATCAATATGCTTACATGCGAGTACATATAATGTACTTCCCTTGTCATTCTTCTAGAGACGTATGTATATATTTCATATCCAAATCCATGTTCACCCTATTTTTCTACCCTCTTACATCGACTTTCAATTTGGGTTAGGGGTAAGAAATAATCAGGTGGTCGAAATAAATCTATTCTTGTTATTTTTTCTCGTCATTTTAGGTATATAGATGGTATATAGAAGGTATATTAGATGGGAGAGTGTTATCAATAATATTAATAGCATTATTAACTAGCATTGTGAATTTTCACTATATTATACATAAATTATATAACGGATATAACAGAAACATTTTATAATATAAAAACAAGTTTTTTTAAATTCTTCTAAAATAACGAGTTTGTGGTACAACATACTACACTTATACGTACCATTTAAGCTTATTAAGAAGAAGCGTGTTCAAACGAATTTATCCACGTTAAATCAAATTACTACACATATATCATCGAAATACACATATATATAAAGTTAGCTTACTGTCTGAATGTTCTGAAATTAATTATGTGTTTTAATTTTACTTTACTTATCTAGATGTTGAATAATTAACAGCTAGATTGAAATGTCATTAAAAAAATACATAGATTACATTATGGATATCATAATAGAACATCAAAAATTGCAATATTAACAATAGGTATAATTTTCTGATCTGTGAATTTTCTTATTGTAAAAGTATTTTCAGGAACAGACATTGTTCAATTTTAAATTTAATTAATAAGCAAAATGTAAAAATGCAAAAAACTTGATTTTATCGTTTTTTCTTCTTGAAAATTAATTTCTTTTTTTCTTTATAATGTATTTTAATATAATTGGTTATAGTTGCCTGAAAAAAAATTTATCTAGCGTCATCAATGATGACATATCAGTTTAATCAGTTTAATATTATTGTTGCGTGCATATTCTCTTTCCAGCATGAATTATTCGTGTAATGTCCATAACGCATGCGTGTAATATTATTAAGTATATTGTTAATGTCAGTATTCATCCAACTTGTTAAGAACGCGAACTTACAATTAGACTGTTTCTTATTTATCGAAAAATGTGTTATAAAAGAATAGTTTTAATATTGGACCAAGAAGACAAGAAGATTTAGAAACAAAGAAAATCAGAGACACATCTCGAGAGACATATTCTGGTAAAATGAGAAATTTTATTTTATATTTTTTTTCTTTTTGATTCGCAGTTTATACCGACGACATCAATGAAAAAAGTATCGTAACTGCAAAACTATAATTGTTTAGAAAAGTTGTTTGTATTTTTAACACTTCACGAATTACTGTCACAGAATACCTTGAAAAATTATTTTCAGTTAAATAAAATAAATTAACGATCCTGATTGACGAAAAAAATTTGCTACGACGATAGCATGAAATACGTGCCCAATGAATTTGTCTATTCGTTTAATAAACGCGAGTAACTCGATAGAGACTTTGCATTTCGATTTGCAGGTAAGACTTGCACCCAAGAGAGATCCAGACTGAATCTGAACGGAAGCCGTCAGATCTCGAGAAGCGCCACGGAGCTCCGGGACAGCGAGATCGCGAACAGCTCGCCATCGAGGCGAGGTGATGGATCGGGTGAATCTAGCGTCGTTCACCATCATCGGCATCATCGGCACCACGGCACGATATCGGTGGCACAGCGTACCCAGACTTTCTTCGCGACTCTGAAGAGTCGTTGGGCGCGCAGCAGGAGCAAGGAGCGGAAAAAGTCAAAGGATGCTAGCAGCGTGTCCCAGGACACGAGTCAGCTCAAGAATCCTGGCGTCGAGTCCGATTATGCCGATTACTCTTCCGAGCACAGCAGAAGCTCCTCGGCCACTCAGAGCCCGGCCAGGCACTGCCTCAATCGTCCAGGTGAGCGATATTTTTTTCACCGATCAATTGACTTGTGTGAAATTTGTTTGTGTTGTGTGTGTGGGAGAGCAGACAGATTTTATTTTAAATATAACTAATAAAAAATATAATTTAAAGTGAAAAGCAATAAATTCTCTGTTAAAGAACAATATGATGCTTTTATATGCATCATCAATATATGCTTTTATATGACCCGGTTGCAAAGTTTAATCTGTCTCCAATATTTACATATTGCATATCTACGACTAGTTCATGGTCTGACTGTCAAATAGGACGCCAACTTTGAACTGATATTACATTTCCGTGCCATCTAGTTAAATTTAAAAATACGAAAAGTTGACAAAAATATATTTAAGAAATATTTTTATTAATAATATAATTTCTTAAAAATTTTTAAAAAGATCTCCAATTAAAATAAATTATTAAATAAAAGTATAATCCAGAATTAAGAAATATGTATTTGAATGTTAAAAAACTTAAAAACATATATGAACACTTGTATTATTGAGTTGCGATAGAACATTTTTAGGATTTACGAGATATTTGTATCTCGTGATCTGTGTATATGTATAATGGAAAAGTTCACGGTCGCCACATGACATAACAATTGTGTAGACAGTGTTATGACACGCACGCTATGCATTGAATGAATGCACAATGAATTGAATCACTGTTATGCAATGAAGTTCTAAGTGGCATCTTTGCTTTCCGCTTTAAGCGTTTGTAGCAGCGCTTTTCAAACTGTGTTTAACAAAATATCAAAGAACTCATGCCAAGTACTTTATCCAATATCGCAAAAGGAATTAAATCTTATAAATTCTTATAAATATTCACATTTGAAGAAAAATAAGAAATATTTATCTTGTTTTATATTAGTCATTATCAATCTCTTGAAATTTTTCAAGCGTCCTCAATATTATAAAAAATTCTGAGCGTGTCTTTAAATTTTTAAGAGAAAAAATGTGACATATAGCTGATCGATTCATTTATATTAGTGTCTGTAAATTTTAAATCTATGTTACGTTCAAGCATGTTTTTATGTAAAAATCTATTTAGCATTTTTTTTTTATTTCAAGTTACTTTGCATAATAAAAATTGAAGCGTGTTTATAATAAAAAAGATTTTATTAAAAAGTTAAAGAACTTAACATTTACAATCTTGTGTATGTGTATGTGCGTGTGTGTCTAGATTAAATGGATACGATCTAGAGTATCCAAGAAAAAATGAATACTTGTTAAATTCATAACTGACTGTTCGAAAATAAGTTGCTGCTTCACTGAATTAATTGAAGTTTATTGACAAACCACTCGATTTAATAATTGAACCTTCTTGCAAAATAGTTATGTCGTGAGAATTAATTTTCTCTCGCAGTATAGAATAGGATGATAAATATAAATAAATACGCTTTGGAAGGAAAAGCGCTTATAATTGAAAATATATTCGTGTTAAGTGAAATATATTAATAAATAATAATTTCGCTTTATACACGCACACATAAATCATATAAAAGCGAAATCGTGAATGGTTCCATGTATATATATAATTGCGTGTGCAAATATTTCTCGAATGTAGCATTAATTACCAATCTGCAGAGAGCGCGCGAATAAAATATCGAGCGTGCTGTTTGTATTTAATCCTGAAAGTCGATATGTGCGGCACGTTTAAACCCCATTATATCAATTGATCCAAAATGCTTCAGCACGAATGCCTGCTGGCGTGTCTTGCTATACTTAGACAGATTAATCTGAAGGACTTTTCATGCACTTATTTTATAATACGGGCGTCAATACTTAAAGACTTTTTGATACGAAGCTTCATTTTTCTACGAGAGAAACCATCGCATAATTTTGTTTTCATTTAATTACATATCTTTATTTTTACTACAGTCTAATTTTTTCCCAAACTTTTTTCATAACTCGACTTTTTATTGATCCAATTATCTTGCAATAATATAAGAAATTGAAAATATTATGAATTTTAATAATAATATAAACTTTAGTTTTATATCGATGTATCTCACAATAATTTTTGTACAATTTTTTTACTTCAGTGCTTCAAGATTAAAAATGATGCGAATAATTAATTGATGTTAAATGTAGTCGATGATGACTGAGATTCAAAAACTAATATTATACATTATTGAATTTCTCTCAGATAATTTTAGAATATTTTGTAAAAATAAACAAAAAGTTTATCATTATTTATTGATGGGATTCCTCTATTTTCGATAATCAAGTTGGTGGCAAAAAGATGTTGTTATCGTCAAGGTCGAGAGTGACCGAATATCAAAACTGACACTGATATAACGTATATGGTACATTTTATACGCGCAGAATCTCCGTTGGCACGTGGTGGTCGAGAAAAAGTGATGACTATGCAAGAAGACAACCTGGGAAAATGCGGCGAGGGATACCCGAAAGGATCCGTGAGTTTCCAAAAGGAAGGACACATAAGCGAAGGACCTCAGGGCTCCATCGGCCAGGTTGGCGAGTTCCTTCAGGACGAAGTGACACGAAAAAGGGAGCTAGCGTTGAGGCAACATGCCTTCTTCCAGCTTCGTTTGCATATAAGAAGAGGAGCGAATCTCGTTGCGATGGACAGAGGCGGTAAGAGAGAAGAAGAGATTTTTAACTATTTTAATATTTTATCGAAGAAAAGAGTCACGGAAAATATATATGGAATGTACATATATTTGTATACGCATGCGTATTTGTAAGAGAATGCGCAAACAATTCCCACAATTTTATGAAGTAAATAAATCATAAAAATGTTATCTTAAAAGCCTGTAAAATCATTTAACGTTATTTGAAAGTTTCAACGTTTTTATATCGACACATAAAATATAGCTCGAGATGTTTTCAAACTCATTTGTAAGAGCATAAAGTATCCTTTATATATCCGTCGACACACAGTTCGCATAAAATATTATAATTTATGACCGCTAGTTTTTCATTTTAGGGGCCAGCGATCCTTACGTGAAAGTAAAATGTTCAGGACGACTATTGCACAAATCGCGAACCGTTCATCGCGATTTAAATCCGGTTTGGGACGAAAGCGTGACCTTGCCCATAGAAGATCCTTTTCAATCACTTACTATTAAGGTATTTTTAGTGGTTTTCTTATTACATAAGTCGAAACTTCGAATATAAATAAAATATTATATAAAAGACTAAATATATAAATATATCTCTTTAAGATAATTTAAAGTTTTTTATATAAAACTAAAGATGTCTATTCAAATAAAATATTTTGTGTCTAGTTTAAATTAAAATAAATTAAAATAACTTGATTCGTTTAATAAATACATGACATTTAAAACATAATTTTTATTTAGAATATATAGAATATTATTGAAGAATTATCTAATAATAATATTCTGACGAGAGATCATCAAAACACTTTCTATATATTGACAGGTTTTCGATTACGATTGGGGCCTGCAGGATGACTTTATGGGAGCTGCTCAATTGGATCTAACACAACTCGACCTTGGACATTCTCAGGATATAACATTAGAACTTAAAGATCCGGGCAGACCAAAGCAACATTTAGGCGAAATCTATCTGACGGCTACATTATGGCCAAGAAATCAACAGGAAAAAGAACAGGTACTTTTAACTTCTTTAATTCGAAAACAATTTTAATTTATTTGAAACTTTTTAAAGTTTTAATTTATTTCTATAATTCGGGAGAAACGATTGACTAATTAAACATACATAATACCAAGCCA
The DNA here is from genome assembly GCF_030444845.1 of Prenolepis imparis. NCBI lineage: Eukaryota > Metazoa > Arthropoda > Insecta > Hymenoptera > Formicidae > Prenolepis > Prenolepis imparis. Next base: position 13,212,279 of record NW_028141166.1, read on the forward strand.
ATATTGGAGAATAGTATATATCAAAAATGTATCTATCCATCACGGCTTTATAAAGAATACAAGCAGGGATGATAAACTAACAATAAGCGATCGCGACGTCGATGATTCTCGGTCGCGGTAAAGAGATAGATGTGCCGTGCGTGTATTTATAGCGTATATATGAAGAATCTGGAAACTGGGTTGTGAGGGAAGTTATGCGCCCGTATTACGGTATCGACTTGGCGGCTTGTCGTTGAAAGTGGAGTGCAAGGCCTGGCCCTCTTATCACGGGAGCTCCACTTACATTTTAACTATACATATTATTAAATGCCATTCCGTCATGTCGCAATAAATAATTAAACGAGAACTCGAGTATTACGTTTCGCGTTGGGCATTAAATCTGCTTTTAGGAATTCATAATTAATTTGCGCACACTGGAGCACAGTCAACAATGCCATACTTATTTAGTAGCGTTGCACTTTGTTGATTTAAACTTTACGCTACGCTAAGTTGCTGTTTATATTTAGACTAAAATTTTAATTTTTGTCTTACTTCTTTGAAGAATGTTAATATTCTAGAAAATTCTTAATTTTATAATTAAATTTAAATGCACTTTATTGTCTTAGAAATTTAATTAAATTAATTTAATTTAATTTAATTAATTTAATTTAATTTAATTAATTTAATTAATTTAATTTAACTAAATTAATTAAATTAATTAATATATTATTAGATTGAAATACTTAATGGTAAATAAAAATGTTAAAGGAGTAACAAAATTACACAATAGATAAGATCCGCTTTTAAAATTTGTCCAGAGAATAATATAAAATAATTAGGTAATATTTTTAATTATTAATTTCTTCCTTTTTACTCATATAACGAAATGAAATATTTTATTTATTTACAATAACTCATGACATTGATTCTTTATAAGTCGACTTTCGAAGACAAGGAAAATGTAAATAATATTATTTGATTTTCTAAATTGAGCAAATTTAATATTGTTCTCATTGGAATATGATATATTATTCTCTCTATATACAATATATAAATCAAAAAACACCCATGATAGCATATTGAAAGAGAATGAGGCAAATTTCACATTATGTTATGTGTCTGTCTCTTTCTCTATATGAATTGAGAAACATTCACGGCAGAATATCGTGCTTTGCGGTTATGACATCAAGTATATGTCTTAATGTTTACCAACGTAACATCAGTTTCTCAAATGGAGAGGGAAAGGAAGGCCAATTGGTCAACATGTTATGCCAGTTGTCGGCGAGGCATACTTGATAGTCGGACGAGTTTTGCCATCAGTCTTGCGAGCGATACGTGCATCGTCGCTTATCAATACGACGTGGATACGATGGGATGATACTGGCTCGCGAGTGAATTCCATTATACAATAGTAACAGGTATTGCTATTGTGATAAGAGACTTCCATGTCGGCCACGTGATCCGTTTATATCTCTCATCATGACTCAACGACCGCTAATTGGCAATATTCAATACCGTTATCACTGAAGTGACTGAAGGTCGGATATTTGCACTTTATACTTTTTGTAAACGAGTAGGAGTGAGTCAGCGCGTGTGTCTTCTCGCCAACAGTTTCTTTCACACTCTAGTGCGTACCGGTTTCAATTGACATCAGTGTGTCGAGTGAGCTTCAATGTGTCGAACAGCTCTTCAGATTTGTTTCGAGAGTTTGATATAAAATGTTTGTTTCATTTCAAGTTCCAAGAGATGTACAACATATGATGCGTATAAAATGCATGATTAATATTCTAGATTATAAAGTAAAAAAATTACTAATTTAAAGGAAAAAAGTAGGACTTTTAAAGATCGTGCGTGCCAAGTCATCGCCTTTAAATACAGTTTATTTCCACTGCGTTATGCAATTTGCCCGATGACATCATGCAAAAACGTATTTGAATACATGCATCAAAGACTTTTTTCTCCATAATTGACACCGTGCATAATTCATATTAATAATATCATCTGAATATACAAAACAAAGCGATAACTCTGCCGCAGCTACGGCCAGAACACGTACCGATGTATCACATGAACTTTCATCCAACATAGCTATATCGAGCAAGTAATTACCGCAGAAGTAAATGAATGAGATATCATTTAAATTAATATTATATTTGTAACTTCGTGTCACATCCATTATGTAATAGCAAAATAAGGAGAAAGGATCACCGAATCGTAAATTGAATTTAACAGCCAAGAGAATCTTCTTCTCATACATTAATAAATCTTTCTCCCGATCTATGTACAAATCCTTCGCCAGTTGCACTATCGTAGTTACCGATGGCATTTTGTAACTAGTTACTTCTCGCTTGTGAGTTATCCAGAGACACGCTAAAGTTAATAATTGAATATTATTCGTCTCCACCAAAATTCTGTCAATAGCGATATCGAATAGCTTGACAGTCTGATAAATGACATTAGACGAATATTCGTAGTGCACTCCAAACGAATCAAATATTCTACGATGATTCTTCTTTGCTTTGCGTTTACGTTTTCTTTTAGAAAACGAGAAGACAATTTGGGAGCATTGTCCTCTCTTTGGCGTTCCATATACGGCACGTCGTCCAAATAATCATGATCATACGGATAAATACCATCGATGACCTCTATATTGATCGATAATTTGCGTGTCACCTCACGTTTCACGTAACGTACCTTCGTTGGAGTTAATGGTAGGCTCGAAGGACCACCCCGAAGCATTCTGGAAGTTGTAGAACTAACTTCCAATGTATTATTCAGTTGAATATTTCCAGCAATATAGTTTATGTTTATATTTATATCAATTTGTGAATTTAATAAATTGTTATCTTGTAGAATCGGCACAACTTCGGTTAGTAAATGCTTGATTACAGTCTCCCAAGAAAATACCGACACCTTGCTATTTTCATCTTGTTTAATCTGATCTATCTTGGATTGAATAATCGATGATCTTTTTTGAGGCAGCACTTTAGTACATTCAGCCCTCTTTCTCTGCTTGATTTTAGTACGTACTTTATCTGCACTTGATACATTGGGATATTTGTCCGCCAAGTTCTTACGCACAGCATTTGTGTATGCCTTTCTCATCTTGTCCTTCCACATTGCAATACTCGTAACTTCGTTTTTTAACATCAGCAGAAAGATGTTTGGATTTTGAATGTGTATTAGTGTGTGACGATATTGCTGCGACGCATTGTGCGTCCTGTGACGGAATTTTTCTAGTTTTGGAGCAGGATCTCTGAGATAATTTATTGCTTATGTTGTTCTTATCCGTAGAAACTCGATTTCGATAGTTCTTTGAAGAACGTGCTCTATATAAAACGGCGTTTAAATCAGGATTAGTTTTCTTTTTTTTTTTTGTTGTTGATACATGTTGGTATATGTTTTTTGAATCGTCTCACTATTTTGCCTTCTATTTACACATGTTCTTTCGTTCGCGTGAGCGTGATCGGGAACTTTCCGTGACAAACTAAATGACAGTATTTTGACGAATGAAAGACGGGGAGCAGAGGGGAGATATCGGACATCTGGTTCCGTTATGACGTGAATCCATTAGCAGTGAAGGATGCAAGTCAATCGGACGAAACATGATAGAGTGACCTTGGATTAAGAAACTCTTGTGAAGAACATCGACGAAAATAACACGTTGCGTAGGGGTTTTTTTCTTGACGAGCGAAATAAACAACTCGATTCGTTCGATATACTAGTAGAAGAAGATTTGAAAAATTTCAAAACTGAGCATTACTCTCAAGAACAAGTTTCTGCGCAGAGGGAATGCTGCATTGTTGAGTTTGTTGAACTTGGATGTTCAATCTAAAGTCAATTTACTCAAAATCGATATCGAAAAGAACAGTGAGCGACAAATCGCGCAGAATTAATACTACGTGGAAGATCAAATCCGATCGAAGTTGCGATCGTTTGCATCCAAGATGAACTTTGAATCCGAAGATTTCTCATCTAAAGCGAATGTCGCGAGCGAACTTAATATTCCCGAGATCAAAGTTACATCGGAAATTGATGTCACCTCCAAGATCGCATGCGAAACAGATGGCATGCCGGAGAAAAACTTTGTCGACGATGCGTCTAAAGTTGACGCTGCATCTGAGATTCACGTAATGTCTAATATGGATATAGAATCTAATAAAATAGATAGAGCGCCTATCGATAAATCATTCGATATTGATGCGCCTCCCAGAAGATTACGCCGGAAACTTTTCGTGAACCAACGAGAATGTCGTCCTGTCGTATTGAATCCAACCGTGTCAAAACAAAAATTCGAGACGGATGATACGGATGGCACTGATACGGAAAATGTAGTTGACGAAAGTAGAAAAGATGCCGTCTTGACGTCGGATAGCAATTTTTTCGAAAATATTCAACATGAAGAAAATTCGAGAGAATTAAACTCTCTCGCCGACGAGAGATCGAAAATCCAGCAAGCTGCTGCGATTGAAGGATTGTTTGCCAAGACAATTTCCGAAACTAAAGAGGCGAGATCGAACATTGTTGAAAGCGAAAAATCGAAGTTAGAACGAGCGTCTGCGATGATAGGTGCTTGGAAGACACGAGTGGCTGAAGCATCAATCGAAAGGCGATCTGGAATTAAGAAGAAAAAGGCGAAGCTGAGAAGTACTATGGAGCGAAAGATTGAATCGATAGAGAAGATAATGGAGGATCACGTGGAGCGGATCTGGGAAGAAAAGGTGGAGAAACATTCGTGGCTGCAACCGATCGATACATGGATCGGCGATCATTGCAAGCCTTCCTCCAGCTACACAGTGACGTATTGTCAACGAGACGTCAATGGGGATGTTGTGCCGAAACCTGCGTATGATTTCAAGCCGGCGGACGAGGAGTCGAAAATCGAGAGCGAATCGATGGAGAATCGACGAGCGATTATGATCGACGAACCGAAAATCGAGATAAAAATGATTGAGCATTTGCGGAGACTACGAAATCATCGGGCCGGTTCTTCGAAATCAAATCGATTCGAGTCCGCTAATCTAACCGAACAGCTGAAGAAGCAAGAAACTGTTCCCTCGCATGAGGAAAATCCTAATGTGTTAATCGATCCCGGTATTTTGGAAGTAAAGGAGGTCAAACGCCATGATCTTTTGGATAAGCTGAAGGACAACGTTAAAGAGAAGATGGAGGATATTCATAGGGTAGTTGTAAAATGAATATTTTTCTTCCTTATGTGTAAAATTTATAACAAATTATAAATTATCTCTAGTATCTCTTTATAATATATCTCGTCAAAACTGATTGCAGTATTAGAAATAATGTTTTTCTCTTAAAATTCAATATTTATATATGTCAATTGCATAATATTTTACCTAATGCCTTGACTTTTTTTACATATGTTTGTAAAAGAGTATAATTAAAGCTGTTTAATTTGAGTTAAACTAATTTTTTTTAAATCAAAAAATGAATTTTTAACTATTTAAAAAAATGAATGGATAATTTAATTTCATATTTTCATATTATAAAAAAAAAATTTTAATAAATTATCTTTTTAAATAAAGTTTTCTAATAATAATATGTGAATTATAATAGACATGTGTGTTAAGTACAGAAATATCAGTAAAATTAAAAGGTCAAATAATCGATTTTATTGGGAATTACTTTCACGCGTTGCTTCTTTTATTAAGCTTGTTCTTTCGTTAAGTCTACTGAAAGCTTTTTTAATAAAGAGCGACTTGAACAATTGCGACATTTAAATCATGTACGCAACCATTGATTATTGTTTCCAATTTCCAATATAATTATCATTATATTAATATTATATTGTAGTTACTGCATTATTATTATTATTATATTGCAGTTTCACAGTATAATCCTGCTAGTGAGAATTTTATTTAGCGTCCCATTTTTCTACGTTGCAGTACTTCCAGAAGACCAATCGATTGGCGGACGTAAATAGACGATTAAAATCACAAATATGGAGTTCGGTGGTTACAATTGTGCTCGTGGAAGCAAAGAATTTATTACCCATGGACATGGATGGTTTATCGGATCCTTATGTGAAATTTCGGTACGTAAATCTTCGTTATCACAAAATGAAACTACATAAATTAAACATTATTACTTATTTTTATTATAGAATTGATATAAATTTAACTTTTCCTTTGGATAATTTAATTCAAAGAAAATATATTACAACATGATTAATTTATCTATTAATTTTACTATTTTTACTGTAAAAATTTAGTGCAAAAATAAATTCTGCTCTAGACATTACTGTAAAATTAAATTTGATTTACTTGATTTTTTAAGTTTTGAAAACATATTTGCAATTCAAGTCACAATCATTCAAACAATGGAAAAGTTCAACTATAAAATCCAATTTCGCGTCCTAATTTGCAGACTCGGCACGGAGAAGTACAAGTCGAAAGTCGTTAATAAGACATTGAATCCAGTTTGGTTGGAACAGTTTGATCTCCATCTCTACGAAGATCCGTATCTGGGGCAAGAGTTGGAGGTGACAGTCTGGGATCGAGACAGGAGTCATCAGGACGATTTTATGGGCAGAACAGTGATCGATCTGGCTACTTTAGAGCGAGAAACCACGCATCGGCTATGGCGCGAACTCGAGGATGGTTCGGGCAATATTTTTTTACTCTTAACGATAAGCGGTACTACGGCTAGCGAGACAATCAGCGATCTGGCCGTACACGAGGAAACGACGATGGAGCGCACTCAATTAGTTCAGCGTTATTCCTTTGTAAACACTCTGCAGAGGATACGCGACGTAGGTCATCTGACAGTGAAGGTAATTAAAAACAATTAACATTCATTGCTAATGTACTGACACATTCTGGAGTGCTAACTTTCTTAGAATGTCATCTAGGAATGATAATTAATATATAGAGTTTCTGAAATAGATTATTAAGATTGTTATATAAGTCATATTAATTTTTTTATTGCCATTCAGAATTTTATTTTTATTAATGTAATTAAATTTTGGGTTTATTTCTTTCCAAATAAATTTTTAGCAAATTTATGCTTTTATTATTAATCATATATTATAGCCGGAGATAATTATTTTGATTAATAAAAATTATATTTTAAAATCGTGTTGAGTTTTGTTTAAGTTATTTTTTAAATATTTTTGAACTATTTCTCAATTACAATAAAATTAATAAAAAAATTGAATAATTTTTTCTTATAAGAAGATTTCTTATTTATGATTCAAAATAAAACGAACAAACTTTTTAACGAATTTCATTATGAATCTGTTTCTAATTCAGTTTTTTTACAGGTATATCGAGCGCAAGGTCTGGCAGCGGCCGATCTCGGTGGTAAGAGCGATCCATTCTGTGTTCTGGAACTTGTGAATTCCAGATTACAAACACAGACGGAATATAAAACTCTGGCACCGAATTGGCAGAAAATTTTCACTTTGTAAGTCAACTTAATTTGAATGCTGTTAAGCATTTTTAACGTGAATTATCACATTGTCAAATATGAAAGTAGAACAAGTTGGAATATGATCAGACAGTCCGTCCCGTTCGACTGTAATCGAAAATAAGTTCTATTTTTGTTTCAACAGTAACGTAAAGGATATTAACGCCGTCTTGGAGGTGACAGTGTATGATGAGGATCGGGATCACAAAGTGGAGTTTCTAGGAAAAGTGGCGATACCATTACTAAAAATTCGTAACGGGGAGAAACGGTGGTACGCGTTAAAGGATAAGAAACTTAGAGGTCGCGCGAAGGGTAACTGTCCTCAGATTCTTTTGGAAATGATCGTGCTGTGGAATATATTAAGGGCATGCGTCAGAACGCTTAATCCGAAGGAAAAGAAGTATATGGAGCCGGAAATGAAATTCAAGAGACAAGTCTTTCTACGGAACGTTCTCAGGCTTAAGGCTATTATCGTAATATTTATTGACATAGGGAAATATATGCAGTGAGTGACCTCAACTTTTTCTCTCTTTCTCTCTCTTTTCTTTCAATATAATTTTTCTTTGATTTATATGATAAAATATGTATAAAATGTTCTACATTTTGAAAAAATATAATTCCAAAAATTTCATATCATGCTTTCTAGCAAAAGAGTCTCGGATGGAATTGAAATAGATTTTCTAATATTTTAATTATTTTTATCGTTTACGATGCTATGTATTTTTCGCTTTTTCCTACGGTTAGGAGCTGCTGGGAATGGGAAAACAAGATGAGAAGCATTATCGCTCTGGTCCTTTTTGTTCTTGGATGTTATTACTTCGAACCATATATGATACCAGGTCTGGCGTTATTGATTCTTCTGAAATATTACTTGGTACGTAATTTTTATTATTGACATTACTCAAGTTTTAATCCCTCGCTCTCGCAAGTACTATCTCTAAATTCCAAAAGTTAATATAATTATCTTGACACTCTCTTTTATAAAAAAGATAAAATATCATTATTTCATGAAATTGCTTTAAAATGATAATATTAAATTTATTTTGCACGCTATATATATGCAATATATTTTTGAATTGATAAATCTAGAATCCGCAAAAAAGAAAAAACAAAAGTTCTTTAGTGCAAGGGATTAAAACTTAACTTATTGCCAGCACGACATTCTAAATCCTTTCAATTCTTTCAATTGTTATGCTGAAGCGCTTTACTATACTTTAACTAAACATCTATTTTTGATTCTTTAGTCTTTATTCTTCGCTCCTTATTGCCTCCCGCAGACCTATCGGCCAAGTATGTACAGTGATAAAAAATCATTGATTCAAAAATCATCACATCCAGTGAATGAAGCATGCGCTTAAATATTCACCTTATTCAATAATTTTATTTTGAAATCTTACATATGTAAAATATCCCATGTGTTTGCGATTTAATTTTGCATAAAAATTCCTTTAATAGATTTTCATAAGAAAAGAATTTCATAAGAATAAATAGTTGGAATTATATATGTATAAATCGTGTGTATGTCTATGTAATGTTTAATGTTCTGCCGTGTTCCGTACGCATTTAGTTCGAGTTCAAATAGATTCACAATGATGCATTTTAATGATTAAAAAAAAATATATTTGTTCCCTTTTATCTTATACAAAAATTAAAGACCGAAAATTAAAGTTCATAGAGTTTAAAAATGTCAGAAGCAAAATCTCTTTGCAAAGCTATTGTATCTTAAAAATAAAAATGCACATGATTTGATTTGAACAATAGAATAATAGAATTAATAAAAATCAACTATTATCTGAACTATTCTTCAATATTTTCTAAATGTTTAACTATTTTATATTGTAATTCATTTATCTTCTATGTTGTATTATAAACTGATTTATCCTGCATAAAAGTGCAAGTTACGTTCGCTTTGTTTCTTTATTGGCTATGTTGCATGTCGAATTTGTTTGCTACCTGTTAGCTTAGCGGCGAGAGGAGCGGGTTCAATCATTGGATTTGCGGACAGGTTGCTGTGGTGACGGGTGCACCTTTGATTTACGCAAGTTCGCAGTTTCAAGATCATACTGAATTCGGGTCCGACGATTGTCCGGCGACGCCAGGGGATGATGACGATGACGAGGATGACAAGGATAAAGTAAGTTATTTTCAAAAAATATGGAATTTAATTACGACACAAAGAATAAGAAAGTATTTTTTCGCGATAAAAATTTTTATATATATTTAATATACGAGTTTTTCTTCATTAATATAATTGTACGTAAAAATGATGTATAATAAATTGCTACACTGTTAGATCTATAAGATATTGTTAGGGTGATCTTATTAAATGCGAAGATAGTGATAAATATAGCAAATTCTTATTTGCGTGTTCCATTCAATAAACTTAACATTGTGACCTTCGACCTATGCAAATTAATCAACGTAGATTGCTCTCCCTCGCGTTAGCTAGCTTTAATAAGCTGAAGTATTAAGAATTAAGCGCCTCCGCAAAATATTCTATGCATACCATTACGCTCTACGAATCGCAATAATGCCCGGATAAAGATGTTATCTTTATAACTTTATTTAAACAACAGCGTAGTATATTTAATCGTACTTAACTGCGCCTGCATAGTTATCTTGCATAAAACTCTCTCACATTCAGAAGATACAGAAGTAATTATATATATATAGTTTTACAAACATTAAATATCCAGAAAGCATACTTATTTTCCTGGAATATTTACTAGACTTTATATACGATCCGAAAAATGTTTTATTTCCATTTACATCTCAATTTTGCTTCTTGCTTGTATCAATTTTTTATTTAGTTCTAATTTTGTAAATCTATTTATTGGTTTTAATAGGCTGAACACATCTTTAAATAACGTCTGAAAAATTAGAATATCTTGAAAAGTCTTCTGGATATTTAAGCAATATTAAATTAGTTTTATTTATTAAAATATATACGACTTTTCAGGAAGAAAAAAAAAGTCTGAAAGAGCGTTTACAAGCGATACAAGAGGTGACGCAAACAGTTCAGAACTCGATCGGCTACATAGCTAGTCTTTGCGAGAAAGTGAAAAATCTCTTCAACTTCACGATTCCCTACTTGAGTTATTTGGCGATCCTCCTGACGATCGCCGCGGCAGTTGTGCTCTATTTTATTCCTATCCGGTATCTGATCCTCGCCTGGGGAGTTAATAAATTTTTTAGAAAAATCTTCAGGCCTCACTCTGTGCCCAACAACGAGCTCCTCGATCTTATATCTAGAGTGCCTGACGACGAAGATCTGCTTACTTATAAGTGAGTAATTAACAATAATCTACATTAGCGCGTATATCGTTATCTCTCGGAATTAATCAGATTCTTTCGCTTATAGATGTAAAACATCCGTGCCAATATTTCGGGAAACTCAAGTATAATATGGTTTGGTGTTATGTTTGATATTAAGTTGTGGCTGCACCTTTGGTTTTATAATATTAAAACATAAAATAAAATTATAAATTTAACTGGTTAAGATTATATAATTTTATATTCTAATATTTTTGTATCTTTGAGAAGCAGAAAAAATTACTCAAAAATTAACAGTTTTTATGGCTATCTACATATATTGTTATAAATAAAAAAAATAAACTCTATAAATTACAGAATATAAAGAAAATTAAAACAAAACCTGCTAACATTAAATGATTATTTAAAGATTAGTATATTATATAACAATAGAGAGAGTAAAGAAAAACAAATAGTATAAAAAATTACTGAAAATTATATGATTTTTACATATATTTGCGTAGAAATTTTTATTGTCAAAATCATTTGTGAGACAGATTCTGAATTTTTCGAAAAAGTTTCTTCCGCTTCTCAGAGAGGGAAGGAGAGAAGTAAAAATGTACATATGTACAAAGTATATACTGAACATACTAACACAATAAATTTTGATTTTCTTTAATAGTGCAATGGATGTTTTCCTCGAATTTATCAGCGAAGCTTCATATCATCTTCGATATAACCGATTTTATTGCGCTTAGCGCTTTCGAGTTTCCGCGAAAGGGTACGAAGGGAATCTTTTAACGCGTGTCCTTTTGCAGAGAACTGAAACCTGTGCCGACAACGGATTGCGAGAGAGGCAGTAGCTCGGGCAGTCCTAGTTCAAATACGAGAAGAGAGCAAAGAAAGAGGCACAAAGCGGCGTAGCAGAATTACCCGCGGCCGGAAGTCGCGGGTCCTACAAGGTCGTCCAGTATCCTTAAATCGGTCCTGCTGCGCCGGAAATTGCGACAGCGAAAAGGATCAGCGGAAAATATGGACGCGATCGACATAGACTGAATATACTTTCATTTTCTACTCTCCCTAAATCGTAAGAATTTTGTCTATCGTCAGTCGTTGGCGAAGGTATCGCACGTGATATTGCTTTGAAAGAGGCAAAAAGATATAGAAATTATTGACAATGAAAAATTTTAATGTTGAAAGAGACTAGCAAAGAATCGGGATGGAGAGATATTTGTTACGTGAATAATGAAAAAAAAATATATATATATTCTTATCGCGGAAGATAAGAATATTATGTACTGCGATAAGAAAAACGATTAGTGATCATATGATGTATCTTAAAGTATATATCACAAACATAAGAAGTTAAATATAGAGAGAGTATAAAAAGACGCAATACGTGCGTTGAAATACTATATATGTCGTGAAACATTATATAAAATACGAAATTATATAGAATTACGAATATGTAGCGAATATGTATAATATATTAGAAATTGTCATTACCATTTTTTAAAATATATTATATGATCATGTCGTTTTTGCTTTTCCGCAGTCGATAGTAGTTCTCCACGATACTAAACGGAGATATTATTGTTATTTTTTAAAACGTATGATGCATGTGGTCATTGATAATCTTCTTCCAATCTTTGAATAAATCAGCAGGAGTCAATTGAAAATAAAATTATATCTAATCATCTAATTCTTTTTAGATATAAATCCACGATAATAAATGCTTGAAATTCGGATTATACTGGGTTTCTATGTTATTGATGATGATATATGTAAAAGTATGATCAGCGGAGAAGTTTGTATAATATACTTTAAGATCTAAATTTAAAAGTTAAAAATGTTGATATTATTATTCGAAGATTCAAAGATTTAAAAGCATAAAAAGTATAAGATTATAAGCCAAAACACAGAGCTTCGAAAATTACAGAAATAAATGGTAAAAAGTAAGCAAAGATCTCAAAAAGAGAAAGAAGTTATATAATTATTTTAAGATTTCGTAGATTTTTCAAATATTTTATTGAAGTTTCAGTTTTTTTTTTAAATTTAATGATATTGAAATTGAATGAGAAAAGAACAGCTTCTTCTTTGATCATTTGATTTAGACAAAAAGTATGTAACGATTTTTTTACAATAATATTCTAAGAAGCAGAAAAAGAGAGAGATAGAGAAAAAAATAGAGCCACAGAGAAAGAGACAGTGACACAGGCAAGGCAATCTTGAAAGTATTATATTAAAAATATTATTTAAAGGAAAGATCGCGTTTCGAGCATATCAAGGAGAGCAAGGAACGTATGTTCTTAGAAATTCATTAGATAACAAATTGATATAAATTAATGAGGATAGATATTTAAATAAAGCGCGACGACAGTTTCCTTATGGGAACGCATGTCGATCGTTTCGTCCATCGGTGTCATTAGTTAGCCATTAGATATCGTTACGAGGACTAGAGAGATGTAAGAGCAAGTATATATAAATATTTTTCAGGACATAATCAAGTATTAATATTCCTGCGAAAAAAATTTCGCATAACCGGGCTTCGCAAATATTATAATTGATTTTAAATTATAAATTCGGATGTTCTGCTGCGTTTTTCTTACCAATATTAAAGTATCACTTTCAAAATATCTATATGAAATGTTCACTGAAGTTTTTAAAATTAAGAAATTACGTTTTAGAAATTGTAATTAATAATTTGATGAAGATGCAGAAAAGTAGTTTTTTCGTTATTATTTAAATAAGAAGTACGCGGCAAAACTTCCGCATTAACTCAATACATTCGCGCATGCGATTACGCGAAATTGTATACGCACGCTTATATAGGTTGCGCGCGATGTTCTCTTCTAAAGCGTCTGACGTTATATTTAAGTCTTCATTTCAACGCACACGTTTGTTAATTAAATGAGAGAAAGAGAGAGAGAGAGAAAGAAACAAGCACGAAATTATTTTATATAACATTTCTGTATATCGCTGAGAAAATCATTGCTATGTGAGAAAAGCTTTGCTTTTTTTATTAGAAATTATTCAGATCACGGCGAGTGTATTTTTACAACGATGTTTGCATTTGCATTTCCGATTAGATAATATTACTACTGAAAGTATGCAACATACTCGGTATGCAATAACTTTCTTATTGCGTGGATAAAACGTTCGATATAACCTGGTGTTACGAATGGCGACTTTATCATGTCTTTTTAACACAGTTATATAATCGTAGGCGTCGTGACATTTTCTGTGCAACATGCATTCGTTTCTTTCTTATGTTAAATTTCATGTTACATATTATAATTGTGTAATATACAAAATTTATAGAGTTATATTGAATATATATATATAGAACAATCGTTTATAATATATAATACTTCAAATAAGTAACGATTAAAAATATAATTTATATCTAAGATTGAAAAGAAAAAAATGATTGAATCATATTTCTTCAATTAACTTTTCATAAAATTTTTATTTAAAATTTAATCGCAAAAAATATACAATGTTGGAAATTGAAATGTACGGAAAATAATGTCTTTCCTCAACGTTTTTATTAAGGAAAGATCATTTTCGAATAACTTGATCGAAGTAGCTATGATTGAAAGGACAATCGATGGTTCCAAGACGCGTATAACATATAGTTTTACGTTATTCGTCAATAATGTGTTAAGTCATTAATTAATTAGAAAATGTGCAGTAGAGATGGAGTTTCTTCACGAAAGCTGAAGGAAATGTCACGCGCGATGATTACAAATGCAGGCTCGTTATGCAAAAATGCACTCACTCGAGAAGGCGGATAGTACGTATAAATATTTATTTCTAGCCACCATTTTATCGGTTCATGGCCGATAGAGAGAGTCAGAGAAAAAGAGAGAGAGTATCTGATAGAGAAAAAGAGAGAGAGAGAGAGAGAGAGAGAGAGAAAGAGTAGTAGTCGCTGATCCATTTTTCGCTTTTCTAATTATATACTATAATCGTTATACGTGCATATGTCTATTTGCAATCTTTAAATCCTCAATTTATTCATTCTCATCCTATATATCCGCCTCGATAATCCTTCCGGCACAATATTTTAAACAGTCTCTTATGAAGCACTTACATGCGGAGCGTATTTACCCAAAAACATATGAACACTTACACATAAATAACATAACAGACAGGGTATTTCACGACTATTGGATTTTTTCAGATTTAGTTTTTACAGATTCTTTGATCGATTTGTAATTTTTTTTTCTATTAACAAAAATATTGAGTTATCTATAATTGATGTATTATATAGTAATTAGTGATTGAAGAAATAGCCTCTCTCTGGCGAATAAAAATTCAGTATGGAAAATATGAATGATAAAATTATATTTTTTAAGTCAAATTTCAGTAAATTTTGATAAAATTTGAATTTAGCTATACATAGAGATATATAAAGTTAAAAATTGAAGAAATGCGTACAATAAATAACGATCTTCCTCGACATTTTTGTTAAAAAAGAAATCCTCAAATAATCAAAGCTGTAGTTATACATTTAGTTATGGAACATATACACACACAAATCACGGTATTTCTTTTGTTACTAAAGGCCTAAGGGCGAGCTAAAGCAAATCACATCACACACAAATGCATTATAACAGAGCTTTACATCATCTAATCAACGAATTTACTTAGACACTCGTGATACCTGTGAAATCATTTCCAATGCGTTTCTGAGATTTCCCAATTCTCTCTGATTAATTTTTAATATATATAATTTTATCTATTTGTAACCAATATATTGCCAAATATTTCAATATAATATGACATACCGAGTCTTTTTTATGTTTTTTTATTTGTAAAAAATATCCTAGATATATATTTATCTTAAAATGAGTTTAATTACTTAAAAATTAAAATTTAATATTTTTAGCGTATTATATTCTATCTTAAATAATAGACGACAGTATTATTTCGATGAAATCAAATCTGGAAATCGTTGAGTCAATAAAATTACCTCTATCACAATCGAAACGTAATAATTAGTTCGCAAAGTTATTATATTTTTTAAAAGTTATATATATTTCTCTGTATTTATAAAGTGTATTGAAGGGACAATAGTTTGAGATGGAATAGAAAACTCAATATTAAGTCGAAAAATCTTCAATTGTTCGGAAATGCTTTCTTAAAAACTTATTAAAGCTTGTTGTTAGTTACAGCTTCTATATTGAAGAAATTATATTCTTGATAAAAGAATATTCTTGTTTTAAATTCTGATTGTAAATATATAATTTTGCATATTTTACTTACATACAAGATACGAATATAATAATATATTTTCATATATTAATTTATATCAGTTTTATTCGAATATACATTATATACTTTACTCGGATTATATATATAGAAAGTTATTTCATACAATTTTTAAATATCTCATCGAACATTGTACTGTATATTTAAATTCTACTTGCGTTTGCAAGTGGTTGTATTATGTTTATTCAAATCTACAATTCATACCAGAATTAAAAAGTGATTCTGATTATCGAGACAAGTACCTGTTATTAAAACCAAGCATCAGTATTAACGAAGAGTAACATTATGAATATACGGTAGATATTTCAGGTGTTAAACTCGTTTTTTAACTACTCCTAGTCCTTTTCTACTCTTCCAGTTTTGTACTTCAATAAAATTCCCCTTCTGCAATCTACACAATCTATATTTTTTCCCCATTTTATTGTCTTCACTATTTTCAAGAATACTTCAACTTTATACGAGCCACGTATACACACATATATAATATGCCTTAGATTAGTAATAGAACTCTATTCTATTCTTGAAGGAATTAAAGATTCAAAACTTTCATCCCTAACACGAGTCTGTACGCTTTATTTATCGCTATACTTAATTGCTACTAAATGTCGATGAGATCTATTGATTCTCAAATTAAATATTCGAAGAATAAAAGATATAGCTGCATCTGTGAATTGGTAAATTTCCAACTGTCAATTTTAAAGTCCAAATTGAAGAGTTTAT
The DNA here is from genome assembly GCF_030444845.1 of Prenolepis imparis. Lineage (NCBI taxonomy): Eukaryota > Metazoa > Arthropoda > Insecta > Hymenoptera > Formicidae > Prenolepis > Prenolepis imparis. The sequence continues at coordinate 13,228,932 of NW_028141166.1, forward strand.
TTTCACAAATTGCCTTACATCCATAATTTAAAAAATATGGAAATTCATTATATATACATATATACGCACCACATAATAAAGCTGTGGAAATTTTTATAATACTGCATAAAATAATAATTTCCATAGCTTTTTTGTGTAAAATATAATTTTTACATTTTAAATGGACTTAAGACAATTTGAAAAAACAAGCTTTACAATTCTATTTTTTTCTACAAGGAAGTGATTTTTCCTTGCATGAGCTTCGGGAACATACTTGAACGATACGCACCGATACGTATCTTTTAGTAGAACAGTCTTTAGCGGACACGCCTGTCAACACATATACACACACGCGCACGTTTCGAATTTGCATGCTCCAATTTCTTCGTGTGTTATTTGGATCTTCATTCGAGTGTTTAGTCGTTAAGGGAAAAATGCGAGAGGTATCGCGAAAATTTACAAAGGCCGCGTGTGCGTTTTTCTCGATTATACACCGGCCGCAGATCTAGATCGCTTATATCAGTCGAAACGCTCCGCACACATTTGTCTACTTCCTAATTAATAAGAGAGAGAAAAAGAGAAACTTACTGAATTTAGATAGAGAACGCAAATGTGATTCAATCAGAATGATCGTCGACAAGAGAGAGAAAGGAGTTACGTATCGAGGCGAAAGGTCGCGTTTGAATTCATCGGAGGATCTCGATCGATCGTGTATGTGAAACTCGTCATACTATATAGAATTTAGCGAAAAAACGCGAATACCATCGGTCGAGCTCGCTCCGATATCCTCGACCAACATTCTCGATATTCCGATAAGATGACTTACGATAAAGCGTGATAAGAATCGTTATTATATTCATATAATATATGAAAAGGGATGAAATATTGAGAAATAAACGAAGCTTTTAATATCCATTCGCTGTTCTTTCATTTCCTCTTTCGTATATTTTTTTTTCTTAGTTAGCATTTACTTATACTTCGATCATTAGCTTTCAAAACATGTAACGAAAAAATTGTTATATGTGAAATGTATTCTGTATATTAAAAAAAAGAGTTTCTATTATGAAATTAAAATCTCTGAAGTTAAATACAAGTTTAGATTTGCGGCGAAAAAGGCAAGAAAAGAGAAAAAATTGGAAAACTTGGTAAGATAATATAATTACAATGTATTTTGCAATTTTGTGCGCCAATGTCGCTTGATTACAGCTTATGTAGATAACAAAAAAATGTCGCGTAAAAACAATTTAACTTTGCACACAGTCATTGTTAATTCGCCTTGCGATAAAACGGATAATTCCCTTTCTGTCTTGCGAACAAAGAAAATTCTTTCACACGCGCGTTGTACGGTTGCGAATAATTCCAATGCGCGCTTTTCATCCCGGAACGCGTCCATTATAAACGTATCATGTGCGCATAAACTACATCATATCCGTATTATGCACCTGCAACATTCACGGATTTTTCGCAGCGAACCTAGAGATTACACAAGTAGGAAACGCCGCGTTATCCTTGACGGGGCCGTTTATTTCGCAGTTTCCCTCTCGTATCCTTTTTGCGACCCCGATGTGTCAAACGCGGTTTACTTTCCATAGCCGACTTAAAGAAAGAGAGGTAAGGTGCACGCCGCTATTAAAGAATGCCGCCGCCTTGAATGGTGAAAGTAAAACCCCGCCCGTCGAAATGAAATTGAAAAGCTTTTATCGAGATGCGTCGAGCCATGATGGTCCTTTTTCGTATCTACTCGATATGAAAGTCGTATCAGAAACAATGAAAAAACTATGAAAAAACTAATCTATGAAAAATAAAAAGTAGCAAGACTTTTAAAAAAAATTTCTTTTGTTCAGTGCTAAATTCTTTTCGACACGGTTTATGTCTGCCAAATGATGTATGTCCCTCTCTCACGATCAATCATGATTTTTCGTATATTTGAAAAAAAAATTTCTATGTCACGAGAAGTAAAAAATTTTTTCGCATTTCCGACTTTTTGATAGAGTTTCTGGTTTCCGGGTAGCACCTCATGAGTTCTAAAAATAACTCTTGAAAATCAATATTTTAATAGTTATACCGTGATTTGAATTTTTACTTTTATTTGCTTTTTTATAAACTTCTTTAAAAAATTATTATTTTTCCTTAATTAGTAGAATAAGAAACTTGAAATATTTCCAAAGTTCACTGAAACTTCTTTACTAAGAATTGAATTTCCTTAATTATTTGATATCGAACTAAAATTATTTTTTTACATTTCACATAAAATTCACATTCTTCGCAGTTTGAGAAAAATAAGAATTTTATTTTGCCAATGAATGGGAAAAATGAGAATCATAAGAGACGTCCTAGACCTTGTACGAGGGTGAAAGTCGAGGTCATGTTTAACCGGTCGGATTTGGGTCCTCATCAAGAGAACATGGATGACCAAGCATCAAAGGATCGATAAACACGTTGGAACCACTTTCTCGTAAAACAAGCATCGCTTAAAGAATTTAAGCGTTCATTGGCCCGACATACATAATCCAATGGAATATCTCTTCTCATGTGTGTGTATTTATCTCTTTCGCTCTTACTTTAAATAAACAAATTTTTGAACCAACAAAGTAGAATAACAGAAAAGATCGTTTATCGTTCGATTATCGTTTAAAAAAAATTTGTTCAGCGATTTTAATTGTCGAATTATGTGAGAATGAAAACGAAATAATATTCACTAATGTGTGTATAAATTAAATAATATGACTAGTAATTTTTCAATCCTGCACACTATAGAAGAATAATGATCACTCCTGGAAAGTTTCATGAATTATTGAGTTTGAGAAAAAATGAAGACAGATGACCACGCAAAAAGGTCTGGTTTATCTCGATACATATACTCGATCTGGATCTGTTAAAACCGTGAAAACTGGAAGGACCGGCTATAACCATTACACTTGTAACTTTCCAGTGGAGTGCCCACGTGAAAATTTCAGTTGTCCGGGTCAATGGTCCGGTCTCTGGTATTCTCAATGTAAAATATATTCCGATCTCTATATACATTTCTCTTTCTTCCTTTCTTTCTTTCTCTAATTAAATAGTAAACAAATTTATCTTAAGAAATATAATTATTGATGCAGATATGGAAAAATATATAGCATGCTAATTTCGAAAAGCTTTGAAATGGAAATTAACCTATTCGCTTTAATTTACATAAATTATAAAGAAAGTTAAAAAGAATCTAGAAAAGTGAATTAATAATTATCAATAAAAAAACACTATCGCATTAGATTGCATTACTCATTCTTTTTAATCTCTTTTTGATATTTCTTTCTGTTAATTCCTAATTCTTCCTTTAATACTGATCATCATTATTTCGAACGTAATTAGATTAAATAATAAAAAAGTTGATGTAAAATTTTTAACTCAAAATAATATAAAATAAAAATATTTAACGATTGAGTTCTAAAACTAATCTAAAAAGTCCAATCTAACATCTTAAAAAAATAAATAATAACTTATCACACTTGATCTTAAAACTCTTTTTGGGCTTCACTATCGTAGCAACGTCGTTTTATTGTCTGATATAAATGTAAGCGTAATGTCTCTTATAAAAAATTATGAAAAAAAATTATAAAATGAACCCATGACATTGAACCAGAGATCCTGGACCAGTGCGGTCAGAAATCTAAATGTGAAAGTAAGATATTTCGCTGCTCTCTCTTTTCTTATTCATATTCATCGTCACGTATATGCATATTTTGTGACACGCAGGCGGATTGTCTACATCAGCATAATGCGATCGAATCTGCAACGGGCGGTCCAAAATTTCCCATAGAAACAATTAAGACTTTTCTTTTTTGGCCGTGGCCTAAATACTGCATTTTGATAATTATAATTAAACACGCAAGAAAAGAGTTGTAAAATAAGAATAATTTATATATAGAGTATAATTTCATCAAAGTGTACGTATTTTTATCTGACTTAATTATTTGTGTATAATAATGTCAATAACGCATTAATTATTCCAGAAACATTGTTACTCTTGTAGGATCCATATATTTCGAGACATATTTTCTAATTTTATTGCACATTCTTTGAGACCGATAACTTTAACACATAAAATATAGTTGACGATTATCGAAGTGAATTGTAAGGTGAAATAAATCTTGCGCGAGTCATATTGTAAAAGTTTTTCACAGGGAAATGATAGTTAGAATTTTATAGCTGCACTTCCTTTTTGATGATGCAACGCGAAACACTTTTTCTCTGTGTGTAGCAGTTGATGTTACGTCTATGCAACACATTCGCACTATATAATCTCTGCGGTATTACATTTAATATTCGTGATGAGACTGACGAGAAGCATCATACACGTTGCGAATCGACACAAGTTTCACGAAACACTTGTTTTTCCATCTCCGTAACGCCTGGATAACGTTATTCATGAACGACACAATATGCTACATAATTCTGTAAAATGTTATAATAAAATATATAAACTCGTGTTTTCTCTTCAATAAGTATTTGACAAATTTTATATTCAAATAGAATATCTAATAAATAGCAATTATTTTGTTATTTATAGTACGTTATGTATAATACTTTTTTATATATGTAATTTATATTATATATTATATTTCCCTTTTTCTCTCTTTCTTTCTCTCTCTTCTTTCTTTGAATATATTATACATATTTTATTATTTCGCTTTTACTAACATGTAAAATTTTTTATAGATAAATTAAACAGAAACCAATAAGTTTATAAATGTAATCACGTTGCTTGCAAAATGTTAAAAAATGCTAAAAAATTAAAACGCGAAAAAATTTACATCTACGTGGAAGTAAAAGTGTGCCCTGCTTTCGTTAAGTGACCCTGATCACGCAGTTGTTACATATGGTAATTAATTTTTAAATTACAGTACTACATAAAATCAAGCGAAAAGTAGTCTTCTGTATTATAAATCATTATTTTAGATCGTAAGAAAATATGAATGACAAGAAGACTACAGAAGTGAACTGATTTAGACAGGAATATTGTTAGTTTTTATTTGTATTTCAACTATTTAATTATAAGATAATCACAGTGAATGTTTAAGAGACAAAGAGAAAGAGGGCAAGAGAGAGAACATGGAATAAAAATTTGGTGTTTTTATTTTTTTATAAAAAATGGATTAAAAGCTATTTTTTTTAATCTTAAATGAGTATGTCTCTAATTTTTAACATTAAAATTTCTAACTTACTACACATCTTATGTGGGAAGCAGGGGAAAGTTTCAATTACAGATGGGTAAAATCGATACCATGACTTTCGTGAGAAAATTCAAAGAAAGGAAAAGCGAATTCCCGATTGATTCTAAAGGTCGCTCATGCAACAATGAATTCGTCGGTTCCGTATGTAATCGATTGCGGCTGCACCCATTTAGTAAAAGTTAAGACACTGATATATTATAGTAGATCGCGATAGGCGTTGTCCGCGAATTTGTACGCGCATCTCAAAATAAGCTGCGAATTTAAACTCGACCTAGAAAACATCTAATTTATATACATTGCGACATGAATTACGTGGGTAAGAAGCTATTATCGTAAGCATATTTATCCTATGTGAATCCAAATACAACGTGATATTAAAATTCTACCGGAAAGAAACGCGAGAGTTTGAACCGAAAATAAAATATTAACAGAACCATTATATACATTTGGATAATTTTTATAATAAAAGAGCGAAAAATCTTTATTTAATTATTCTCTTTTTTTTATTAAAAATTTATTCAAAGTACTTAATTTAAAAAGATCTATTATTCTTTAAAAGAAAAAGTTGTCAGACTGACCAAAAGGATTACGGAAGATTAACAGGCTCTTCTTCGATAATAGCATTATTGATATTCCCTGCACGTCAGTTACATGCGGTTACTCGTATTACCGTGACGTGTCAGAAAGTGATTTCATAATGCACAATAGCGAACCGAGTCGCGTTCAGAATTCTGTCTGCGGTCTACTGCGATTTGGCAATCCCTTGAAAACTTTTTATTTCTCCTCGTGAACATCCTCGCTATCGCGCACCATTAACTAAACAGGGGAAAGCTGTCCTCCTCCGCGATTTCAATCATCACGGAGTTAATTTCTTCGTTTGTTCAGAGACAGATTGTGGAAGAGAGAATACGGTATGCAGAAATTACTTGTTCGCGATGCTTTTTGTGCAAAGAGATTATTACGTTTCTAATTCGCCTTACGTCGGGAGACGAAAATTGATGTATATAACATGACTGTGATAGCCAGTTATGCAAGGTTCGCATTAAATCTGCTCCACATAACAAGAAGATTGAATCCTATCACTTGCCATCTTCGCGAGATTTCTATGAAACTTTCGCGCTATATAACGAGACCATATATTTCATGCAATCAAAATACTTAAATTTAACATTTGTCTATTGTTCCGAATTAGGATAGGTTTTAAAAGTTATATAATTTCCATACAATATCAAACGTTAATTTAGTTATGACATAATATGCTCCTATACAATATTTTTTGTGTCGGATATTATAAGGAAAAACGATTCTGTGTATGTGTGTGTATATGAATTAAGCGGTATTCTTTATACATTATATAAAAATTCGACAGACATACTAAGAATGAAGATATACTTAAAAGAGAGAGAGATAAAACGTCAGAATATTTTTTTCTTTTGATATATTCAAAATCATTTGCACAATTAGATTTAATGTGGTAACATAACTCAACACTTTCTAAATTATTTTTAAATTTTACAGCATAATTTCCTTTTAATAGTCAAGTTTCACGAAGATTTTAAAGAAGTGTGATCTGTATTCTAAGCTTTGTTAAGAAAAGGTTTAGTTTAATCTGATCAAAAAATCTAGATATTTATTTGAAAAATTCTTAAATAATCTATCCTGTTCCAGAAGTCACATGGAGGATAGTCACCATGCTCGAACAAGGTTCACCCTGACCTACTTCCGGTCAAGTTCATTGCTCATCCGCCATAAGAGCTCCCACACTCACCTTTCTCACGTCGCATGCTTTTAAATGCTCCTCTCGTGTAACTCTTTCATAGTTTCAATGCGTTATGAATATTTTGTCAGAAAGACAACAATTATAACTTGAATGATATTTAAATATATGATAAATGATATATATAAAGTTAATACATATCGCGCGAAAAAATATATTTGTTATATATAGTTTTCGTTATTAATTTACACAATTATTATATAGAATAAGAATGAATTTTAGTGATTCCATTTCACAAAGAGATCATAAACATATAAATAAAATTTAATTTCATAGAGAAAGATATTATTTTTCTATAGAATAAATATCATTTTTTAATAAGACATCAATACTATAGCTCATGTAATCGACAATGAAACATTTACATATTTATTAACATTGATATTTGTGTGTGTCTATTTTCAACTTCCGCATGTTTTTATTACATTTTGTAGAATGAATAAGCAGCTAAATCGGACCCTTTCTAAAAAAGGCATGTTAAGTCGATTCTCGCAAGTATTGTTGCGAGCATCGACTTAATATACTTTTTTTTAGAAAGGAATGTTATAATATTTTAAATTCGATTAATATTTTTGACAATTATCAGCTGATTTTTGTCAAAAAATATTAATCGCGGATAAGATATTATAACATATTATTTAAAACCTATTACTGTTTTAATATTTTCAACATATTATGTACACTCCCATTATCGTTATAAAAATGTTACAAAATAAACAATTTCTCACTCACCGATACCTGCAATAGCGGAGTTGTAGTACACAGCACAGTGATCTGAAAACAAAATATTCAAATTATGTATATGAATATGTGTGTGTCGAATCTCATAAACGATGCAGTTTAGCAAAAATGTTCTTGCATACCTCACAGTTGCCCCGTTGTCGCCCGATGCCTCCCCGGGCCTGCTCCTCCTCTCTTGGTCCATGGTAGCACTCACGACACTCGCGAAAACACGAATAATTACGATCGCCCGACACTTTACACGGAACTCCCGACGCGCGAAACTTTACACGACACTCCCGACACGACGCGTGAATCGCACTGTGTATCGCAATGCTACCTGTAACAAATAAAATACATACATATATTAGAATAATCTTATTATTTCGCATTATAACATACACAATATAAATATGTAAACTAGAATTAACGATAGATATATCCACGGATCGCAACACATTCGCGCGCGCGACAACAGATTAAGTTGGGTTAGGTTGGCAAGAAATTTTGCATCGAATTTTTCGCGAAATGTGCGTTTCGAACAATTACGCCTACATATTAACGTTGAAATTATGATATGCGATTGATAAATATTACAATACAAAGATTAGAAATCGTTTCTAACGATTATGCTTACTAATTAATCACAGCGGGACGCAGCTCCAACTGCCTGATACTCGCGGTGTTTCGGTAATGGCCGAAACTACAAACATCGGCAACTTCATTCTAATAGCGCGCGCGATACTATATACATGGCTTAATATTAATAATTAATTAAAGCTCGAAGGAAATTCGTTCGAAAAGATATAGCTTTAGAATAAATGTAATTTTCGAAAATCGACTAACGTCTCATCTCAATATTTATAAATATAGGTATCCGGTTGTCTTTATTTTAGTTTAATTAATATTTCTATTTTGCTTTTAGAACTCTTTTTAGAACTCATTTAGATCTATAAATTTTTTAAATCCTGATAATTACTGATAAGGAAAATGCCGTAGGGCAAAGTGATATGCTGCGTAAAGTTATTTCGCATTATAACATACACAATATAAATATAAATATATAAGCTAGAATATTTAATTTTCGCTTTATTAATATTTTTTGACAGAAATTAGCCGACTATCTGAAGTTTCAATTCAAAACCAACCTATTTTTTATACTAAAACAACACAAGCGCGCGCCATTCTTCGATTTTATATTAAAAAGAATGATGTTAAAAAAAAATAATATAAAGTTTGTTTAAATTCGATTAATATTTTTTGACAGAAATCAGCTGATTAAAGCATTAATTTGTTAATTAATTTTTAAAATAATAATATGCTATAAAAATTAAAATAAAAATATGCTTTAAATAATGTTATAATATACTTTAAACTCAATTAATATTTTTGACAGTTATCAGCTGATTTCTGCCAAAAAATATTAATCAAAACTAAGGTATTGTAACATATTATTTACACATTACTATTTTAATTTTTTACTATATTATTATTTTAAAATTTAATTAGCAAATTAATGCTTTAATCAGCTGATTTCTGTGAAAAAAATATTAATCGAGTTTAAACAAACTTTATATTATTCTTTTTTTAAATATCATTCTTTTTAATATAAAATCGAAGAATGGCGCGCGCTTGTGTCGTTTTAGTATAATACAAAAATAGGTTGGTTTTGAATTGAAACTTCAGACAGTCTGTCGACTCTTTATTTCGTAAGCAAATAGATTGTTGAGTTGTATAAAATGCGATTACACAGCACCAAAGTGGAGAGAACCCAGTTGCTCATTTAATAAAGAAACAAGTTCTTATGGTTAGAATACTACGAGTATTACGTTATGACGTCATTGCGTTGTGATTAATCAACTCATAATGCTGCATCGTCTAGCAAATCAATAAAGAGAATGAGGAAAAGAGAAATAGAACAAGAAAATAAGTTGAGAATTTAAGCCTCATTGCTTTATGAAATTTGTAAGAATATAAAATAGATACTTTATATTATTTAAATGCACATATAAAATAAAATAATAAATAAGAAACTAAATAATAGTAAAGAAAAGAAATTACACTATTTTCTTAAGACACTTAATCTGACTACTTTGATTTGATTCATACATTAATTTATCCTGCTTTGCAAAAGCTATGTTTGCAAACTAGCACTTATAAATATATTCATATTAATATTATGTTTATTAAAATCTGTACTCCTCAATAAATAACATCGTAATTATTATATAACGCTATTATATAAAAAAATACCAGTTATTATTTAGCAAATAACAATGTAGAATCGTTAATCGTATTCTTCAATTAAACATTTAGTTCTTTTGAGAAGCTTATATCTCATTTAATTTTATCATCATTAAAATCAAATTATTTTGACTCGCAGTTAATTTCACTCAATTTACATCAACTAATTATTATATAATTGCGCCGCTTATTTGTCATTTATCGTATTATATTTCGCTAACTGCAGGCTAAAGATTATTGATTATCGAATCGATTTATACCGGAAAGACGTTCACTTCTCCATCCGCGTAATTCTTTTGCAAGAGGCAAATGGAATCAAATCATCGCAAATTGAGCCGCCACAATATCCGTCGTTGCGACCGCGAGACAAGGGAAAGGACGTTTGCGACAGTGGAAAGACGGTGATACGGCTGCGGCGGATTATTAAGATAATTGCATAGGAGAAGCACGAGATGAGGGGCCGGCCATGAGATAGGAATGCATTTTGCTTTACAGGCGGACTGCTTTCACCTGCGGCGATTCTGCAGGCACGAGACCACAGGATAAGACCTCATTGTTTCTGCTATCAATTAGCGTCGCTCGTGATGACAATCTCGTTTTTCTAGGACTCCCCCGCGCGTTCTCGGGCCGACTTTTGCCGTATGAAAATTTGGTCGATTGTTGTTCAAACGATCCGGCTTGAAGGAAGACCGATCATTTATTATTATCAACGAGAGGTTTTTATAGGATATTTTACTTAATGAATTTTTTTAAAGACGATTCTAACCGATTATTTGCAAGATATTGGCAATTATTTTTTTATCAAATAGACAGACAAGAGAAACTTTTGGTAAAAGTGTTTATTCTTAGAAACTTCTATTGCGTAAATTTTTATGGTAATTTCCCTTAGTAATATTTATATTTTACTCACTGTGGCATTTCAAAGAAGATTCTAATCACTCAGCATTTTACGAGATGGTTAGAAGCTTTCGTAAAAGACTGTCTTTCGCAAAAAGCCTACGACAAATATACGTACGGAAAATCTCGCATAAGCTACTTTTATAAATCGTAACACAGTGAAAGGAAAGGTGAAGGTCTAAGTGCGTGAGAATAGGTATACAGAGTGTCCGTAAAAAGGGTTTTTTCTTTCTTCATGAATTTATTTAAATAAATCTTGTGTAAAAATTAATTAATCAAAACAAGCTATAATAATTATTTGTTAAGAATATCACATTTCAAAGGAACGCATATAGAGTAGATTTTATGCCACTACCTGTATAAATAATATTACACGCGTACGTAATGTAAAAAAACACTAAAGTGCAATTAAAACATTTTTTAATTAAAGAATTGAATAGCGTAAGAATTGTTCACGTTGTTTTTCTACTTAATTTACTAAATAAATTCATGAATCTATCTGTATAAATATCCTAATGTATCGTAAGTGGAAATCTAGGTAACCGTGATAGCTTAGATAAATGTCAAATATTTTTTCTTTATATTTATTAAAGTTGTTATTTACATTAGTGTATATATATATATATCTATATATATATATATATAGAGAGAGAGAGAGAGAGCTCAGTTATTCTAAAAATATTATATGATAATAGTAGTCATAATATTTGCTTGTCCGTGCTCGATTTCTCTCTCTTTCTCTTTCTTATTCTTTCTCTACTTGTTAATCAACTCGCAACTAAGTTTAACCTCTTCACTACAACTCTTTGCTAGTAATAACGAATATACAATAAAACTAATATATTGACTGGGCATACTATACTTTCACAGCTTTTCCTCGCAAATATGAATACTTTCTACGAGAAATTATATATTTTTCCTATTGATATAGACTGCGATTTGTATCTCAAGGTTGCTCACAACGTATGCTTATGCTATTTAACAGCTATTTGTGGAACAACGACATAATGTAAAGATCTTCGAGTGCTCGTTGTTTGTCAAGTTTACGTAGATTCGACAAAACAAACCGTAAATTTCTCTCACTTTCAATTTTGTAACAGCCATTTGTTTACTTTATGCATTTATAATATAATACATTAATTGAACGAATTTTAATTAATAAAAGAAGCCAAACGGTCTTGCGAAATTAAACCAAAAAATGTGAAAGGTTTCTGTATATTCGAATTTCAATAGTTATAAAGAATTTAAAAATATAATTCAAAATTTAATTAAAATAACATTTCTAATTGTCAAAGCTTATTGGAAAATATACAACATACGCCTAATATGAAAATCGACTTATTAGATCAGTAATTTATCGACTACTGTATTTTTGATCGTTCTATGCAGAACAACATGAAACGTGTCCGGTATCGGGGGGCCGTGCGAATGCTGAAGACACGCAATCATCAGCACCCCGTATATCCGGTCATTCAATTCGACAATTCACCTTCCTTCTACCTTTCTTGCTTGTCCTTATTTCTCATCACTTAAGAGGACATTAAAATGATATGTTTCCAAAGAGTGCTATGCCTTTGCGATTTTTACGAAAGTATCTTTATATCAAAATTCTAGAAATAAATTCCAGATAAATTTCAGAGACGATACGAGAACGTTCATACAACAAAAGATTCTAAAGCATTTTCATATTGCATGAGATGTTATTATATTTAAATACATATTCTTAGTAGGTTGTGATTTTTAAGTTTCTGGTATTGCAGTCTGGAATTTGAGTTATTAAATATCAAATTCAAATTTCAGACTTGAAAGTTAAAGAGAGAAAGAGAAACATGAGTACAAAAATTTGGAAATTTAAAAAGAATTAATAAATAATAATTAATATATAATAATTAATAAATATATTATACAACGCACTAGAATTATTATTCATCCAGTCATATAACATAAAAGAGACTCGACTTTAATCGACATATCAATAAAGAGCGCGAAAAATCATTCAGAATTTATTGCGCACAAAAGTTTAGCAGAAACATGACACACCAAGATATTTCTAAATCATCAACGTCAATCTGGAGTAATGGTTAGTGATGAATGAATGTGGCATGAATAATGCGACCATTTACATTGCTTTCCCATTAACCAATTTGATTCAAGCGCCGGAAGACGGAGTAAGAAATCGATGTTCGCAGAGAATTACGAAAGTTACACGGAGTCGTGCGTATTTCCTCCGACCGAACTTCTATTCAAACATCGGCGAAATATCGGATGCAATATCCTGAGAGAGGAGCAGCGCGCGGATCGGACGAAAGGACCAACGATATATACGACGTTCTAGCCGCTGATGCGGCTGATTTCTTAATCCTGATGTTCGCGCCATTTCCTTCCTATGGGCGAGAGGATCGTAACGGCGTAGGGTATATTTCCGTAAAACTCGAACTGACCGACTCACGATTCCAATCAGATGTTGCATAAGAACGAGTAACACGCGCACCTCTCGCGCTCGCCTCTCACTTCTCTCGCTCGCCTTGCGAACTACGGCTCTCTCATAAAGTCTATTCTAAACTATTTATAATTCGCGATAGAATGTGTAACAAAATTCTATACATAATTTGATATGTCTAAAACATTTGTAAAAATCAAAATTATAAGATTAAATCTTCTCTGTCGTCTAAAATGAGTTTAATATTTTGTATGCTCCAATTTTTTGTTTAAGATATTTACTCTCTTTATTAGAGTAGATTAAGAGATATTGTAAAATTTTATATCAATATATAATACAAATAGAAAAATTGATGAAATTACATCAACTCGATCAGTTCTGATCGATCAGATCGATCAGTCTAATAGATACATTGCAGTGTCGGCATTCGGTATGCCTGATGTAGAAAACATGCTTTGAGTTTCAAGCACGACATATTGCAATCGGATCACCACGCAAAAGAAATCAGAACACGTGTGATAAATGTCACGGAACGCGATTGAAAAATGATTGTGTCTAATAAAAAAAGGCGATACTTTTCTTCATTTTTTTTACACAACAAAGTGTTTTACATATCAAAATCTTATATTTCAAAGAAAAATCAAATAATAAAATAAAAAAAGCTTTAATTATTTGAACATAGTTTTTAATCAATTCTGATATAGAGAACAAAGATTATAATTATCTGAGCTAATTGATACTTTTTTAGAATGATATCCAGTGTGCAGCGATACCATGGGACCAATCGAAAGAGAGGCTTTCTCCTGGATCACGGTCCGCCGGTGGTATCCGCGAGTTCTCCGTCTGGAGGGGATTCTATATAGCCTGTCCATTCTGGGACAGCCCGTTCAAACTGCTCGTGTTCCTAAGACCGCACGTGTACTACAGTGTCGACGAAAAAAGCACGCGCTCGTTGACATTTTCGCTCCAAGCACGCGGAAAATAAACGGAGGCAGATACGAGAGTGACGGGAGAAAATCGGGTCCGATTTAAGTCCGACAAGATCGGCACGGGGAACATGTGCCAGTGGTGCGATGTGAGCGAGTGCAAAGGACGCGATCAGTAAACAAAGCGGCAATCGTCTTGAGTTTGTAGGTGAGAAAGAGAAAAGGAGAGAAGAAAGAGCGCGAGAGGAACCGGCAGTAGGTCGAGGGGTGGTGCTGCGGTGACCCAGTGCGGAAGTACAGCACACCCTGCACAATGGTGAGTTCGGGGATATTGTTGGGGTTGCGGTAGACCGCGCGCGTGAAAGCCTGCGTTCAAAATCTTCGAGTCCTACATTCGCAGCTATTAGCATAGATAATTTATGTACCTGACTTTAATCGACGTAGAGTCGATAGTGGACGTTGAATATCTTGAAAGATTATATTATATATGTGTGTATGTATTGAAAAATTATATTTTATGCGACATATTTCACTTTGGCGAATGAATTTTGATATGCGTTGGTTGATAATAATTCGATAATTGTATTACGCTTAAAAGAAATGTCAACGAATTGCTTGAAACAATCAGCTTCACGAAAATTTTTCTAAAATATAGCCGAATAAAAACGTTGATTATTTTTCTTCACTTCACATAATGGACAAAATATATAAAGTATGTAATAAAATAAAATGAGGTTTATATTAATTTTTATGAATTTGATATTAATTTCTTAAATTTGATATATTAACTTTTATTATTTATCTTTCGTAGTGAAATAAATCGCTATGCAATTTTAAGAAAAATTTGGACGGAAAAAATAATATTTTAGTTCTGTATAAACTTGTATGAATGGCTCGCGTTCAGTCGAAGCCTTCCATTTAGCCTTCCATTAACAGAAACGTAAATATTATCAATAGTAGAAAGTCACGTTTCTTCTCGATGCTCGATCTAGCTAAAAGACTAAAACGTGCAACTATATAGCTTCGAATAGATTATTGCTATTCATTACAGTGAATATATCTATTTACCTTTCATGTACAGCGCACACATGATTTAAATCGTTTAATTGATGTATTATTATACTTTCAATAAATTTCATTATTAAAAAAAATGAAAAAATGATATAAATGACTTTTTTTTATAAACTCATAATTATACGTAAATTTATCTAAAACGTATTTTATCACGTTTATTTAAAAAAAAATTTATATCATTTCTGAAAAAAATATTTTAAAAATATCCTAAAGAAAAAAATAATATAAAAATACAAAATTATTTATATAAAGAATAGAATAATATAAAATATTTCATATATTTCTCTGGTTTTTCAAACTCTAACAATTATTCCATATTCTCCAATAAAAAAACAATGTATAACTTATCCATAAATATTTATAAATTCACGTAGAATCTCTTTCAATGCGTAAGTAATTCAGAATATCGTCGATTGCATTCCTTTATCTCGGACGCAAGATAATTGTAAAATAGACCAGTGTGTCGATGCGTCTCCCGCGTTACTACGCTTTCTAATTTGCACTTTGTATGTCGATACTGTAAAATTTCACAGTAAATAATTTACGACTATTAAACAACTTAAGAAATACTTCATCGAGTAATTAATAGCGCACGATAATGCTTGAGATTTGAAAACATTTCTCTATATACTAGGTAATAAAGTATTTTTTTATAGATAATATTAATAAAACGTTGCATTTTTTGTTTAAAACTTACGCATATAAAGATATAAATTGTTATTTCGTTCAATCACCTATAATTGGGTCGTATGTCATGTGTAATTTATAATTTTTTTTCCGCGTAGTAATCATCGTGACTATAGCCTATATTCATGCTTTCATGCTTAAACGCAGAATTTATTATTTAAAGAGAATGAAAGAATTTCGTACTGCAAAATAAAGTAAACGACCAATACAATGTATACATAATGGGCACCAAAATTACTTGAAAGCCATATAAAATTGTAATTAGAGTTTCAAAGCGAATGGCGAGCTAATATAAAAGCGTTAAGGATCGCCAAATTACACGAAAAATGGAAAGAGAAAGTAGTGCGACTTCTTACATGAAATATCATTTTGCACGTATCGATAATGATCGTCGACGCCTTTCCTTAGGAAAGCACGTTTCGAGTATTAGGACCTCGTTTCTTGCGAAGATAGGATAGATTGTGTAACTTCGATTAACTATCCTTTATATAAAAGTAAAAAGTTCCAACACATAAAGAGAGAGGAAGAGAGAGAAAAAAAGAAACAGTCTCCAAAATCCAATTTAATTTATAAAAATTATTAGCGTTTGATGTGTAACGAATTTTTTGTAATTCATATTGCTCTAGAAGATAATTATTTCTTCAAGTCTTCGTAGTTTTTATATTTAAACAAATATACTTGCTAAAGCGTGTCTGTGATTATACTTTTTGTGCGAATGACAATTAATAAAAGAATAGCTAGTCAGTGAGTATTAAAAAAAAGTGAAGATATTTGCACATCATATTTGCTCATCATCGAGAGAAAAAAAAAAAAAAAAAAAAAAGATAAATTGAGAAGAAAGAACCGGTGACGCGATCGAGAGGATCGAGATAGGAGGACGGTCGCCGACCTTCTGAATTGCGACATAAGGAATGAAGAGCCTGTTCACATACTGACCCGCATTTCGTGCCCGTCGGCGAACTGAGCCCGCGACTTTTGTCTATTATTCGATTTTCCGCTGAGAGAAGGTGGCTACACGAGCGGTTCCTTTCTCCCAAGTCGTTTCTACATGGTATCGAATAAAATCTAAGTTTGCGTTCAATCCACCCGATCGCGTAATTTAATGCTCGAGCTATAAATTCGCGATTCACTTGCATCCATTATGAAATTTATCCAACTTAAACAGGCGGACAGAAATATTCATATTTGATTGTGCATAGAGATATATTCTCTCTGCATCTATAATAATAATAATTCGATAATAATCATTAAATCATTTGGTTTTGTATTCCTCAAATTAGTATGAAATTAAACATTACGCCTATGTTTATACGCAATTAGGTCAAATGGCTTTATTTATCTAAATTGGACTCATTTTGCATCAAATCTATTATGTGTGCATAATACCGTGTAACTTTCCAATTACGTTTGTATGTTTAATTAATGATAATACTAATCCATACATCGCTTAATAATTAATTAAACATCCATATTTGATCTTGAGAGAATTCGTTGTCGCATCGAGTGTTTTAAAGCAAACGTATTTATAGAATGATTTTTAACGTAATATTTCCTGAATATAAAATCTAATTATTTTGTTTTGCTAATATATATATAATAATATGTTCAGTGTTATTTCTGCAGATAAATATTTTTTATACCAGAAATTTCTGAGAAATTTAATTTTATACTTTAAGTCGTATCACAGGGTAATAATTAATATAATCATAATTCTAAGATATTTTAATAATGTTAAGGTTTTCTAAGCAGTTAATGACACATAAAGAAGAAAAATAAGCCTCTAAGACGAGGCTTTACTAATATCCAAGTAAAGCTGGTAAAGTTGCAAAAGTATTTTCAAAGTTTCCGCGAAACGGGTATGATGCTGGATAGAGAAAAGATCTCCTCCTACGCTGAAAGGCCAGCCGTAGGCGGAAGTATTTGCTGACAAAAGTCTAACATTAAGTGGCACGTAACCGGGCGAAGAAAAGGAATCTCCGCCTCTGGCTTGTTAATACTTCCATCGCGTGCCGCTCTCGCGCGAGCGAAATGAAACTAGGAAAAATCTGCAATTTCTACTACTCTAATTACGTTTTGCCGCGATCAAGTTGCGCGTCACGCTGCTGACACCCACCGACCAAGTCTCGTTTGGTGTCGCCAAAAAAAAAAAAAAAAAAAGAAGAAATTCTTTCTAGACAAGTATTCATTGAGGAAAAAACTTCAATTTACTACTTTATGTAATACATACACATAACTTTATTAAATTCTATTTATACTATTTAAAAAGATATTTTTATTATCGAGAGAGAGAGAGAGAGAGATATAAGAAATATTTATTATTTAATAATAAATTATAAATATAATCATTTGGCATACGCAGAGGTAAAATTTCTCAAATGTACATATTCTTCGGGTAAACTACATCTTATCTTTAATTCTTCTTCAAACAAACGTTGCAGAGATACTGAGAAGATCCATTTGCCGAAGTTAAAGTTTGTTACGTCATAATACTTCCCTATGTCCTCTTCCATATGCCGCGTCAATCATCATCGTAGGTTGTAAAAGCTCGCACCACAGCGTGCGAACGATACTCACGCAATCGCGATTCACGTGCGATTAATTCCGCAATCGTTCTCCATGCGAATCTCACGATCGCATCCTGCTCAACGAGCTCGCGATGTCATTATCTGAGCGCGATACGTCTCGACGACGTAATCTCTTCTGAATAATATTCGAATTAATTCAGAATTTCAGATTTGTTCAAATAAAATAATAGGGTCTTCGGAAGAATGCATCAGAATTTATTCCGTACAATCAGATAAAAGATCCTTGTTTTCTTTAGACTAAGTAAATCTCACATTATGCGACGTGGTTCTTCCGTTGGGCGTAACTTGTGCCCCTTCATTTCCGGCAGGCTATTTATTTTCTTTTTATGGTAGGAAGTCGCACCGAGTAAGCGATCTTCCGCGATAGTCAACAACCGTTGCGAATGAATCTCGGTGCAACGCACCCGAAGTGGGAGCCGAAAAAAATTCGAAGGCGAAAGTAAAGGTGGAGTATCGTAAAGAAAGTCGGCGACAATAAAAGTGGCACACCGCGAGGCGTCGACCGATCCGATCGAATCGAGCCTGTGAAACTTGTCGATGATTCCCCCGATGATGGAAACTGGTCAAGTAGATCGATTCCTATACCCGAAAAAAAAAAAATATTATATTTATTCGCAGTTAAATAAAACGATGAATTTGTATTTCTAATAGAGGTATAAATGTACGAAACTGTCTGCAGAATGCGTGATTGTTCCCCGTAGAGAAAATGAATCCATACATACCCGGATGTCCAGGCATTGGTTTTCTCAAAGAAAACAATCGCCTTATTTGTTGCCTTTGCATATTGCACCTGACTCTTCATCAGATAAATTCACTGCTAGTTGGTTACATGCAGAAAGAACAATAGCCTCTAGAAATTCTAATAAGATTGAACAATGTCATGATTTAGCATATTTTTAAAGAGAGAAAAGGGGAGAGAGAGAAAGATAGAAATGCCGTGTCAGAGTAATTTTCTTAAATAATTTAATAGACAAGAATTTAATTTTCTAAGATATTAATAATTTAATAAGATTTTAATTTTCGCATTTAATTTCCACACTTTAATAAGTTATAACTTTTTTATTATACTCGCGAGTAAGTTAATTATAAGGAAAATGAGACTATTATAAATTAAATTTTCATAAAAAACTTTTGTTTCAAAATAATTGATTTATTAAATTGTGCTATTTTAATTTTTATTCATAATTTTACGCTCAGAATTAAAAATTATTGATTTAATTTTTTTTTTTTTTGCATGGAGTGCGTAACGCGCTCATGCATAATTTTCACAAAGAAATATATTTTACAATAAGTCACGGTTGCGAGAAGTACAGTGCTATTTCTGAGTTCGCGTGTAAAGATTATCTAGAAGAAACACTCGAAACTTTATATCATTCGCTAGTATATTTCTTTTAGACGTGGCGCGCACCCTCTCAAAACCCAAGAAACGAAAGTTTGCGAGTAAGTAGAGAATAGTGTAAATGTATAAGTAGAGCGTGAAATTCCGAAGGCCGCGAATATGGCATTTTTACGGTACATTCGATCTGATTACGCACACTCACATTCGAGTTACTATATGTCGCTTTCGAGGCTTTCAAAACTTAGGTAATACTTTAACAAAAAAACACATCCGGATGTATGAATGAAAAAACTGTCGGCCTTGTAATCTCTTTTTCACAGATAAAATTCGACCTTTTTTTTAATTACTTACAGGATAAAATTAAAAATTGATGTATCTTTATTCTCTATCCCCTTTTCACAGATGTACTATTAAGATATACTATTAAGATTCACAGTATTAGAATGGAATTAATATTCCAGGATATTACTGCCAACTTACAAGCAAAGAAAAAAAAAATATATATATATTCTATAGTTTTTAAACCGATATTTTTAATTTCCCAAGTGACAATATCAACTGAAATTCTCGAATCAATCGATTATTTAGTCTCTCGATGCAACATTAATTATTTAATATCAGACAGTTTTTTCATATTACATATTTTTAAAGGATTTTTTAAATAAACATTTAAAAATGCAACAAAGTATGAAAGTTCTCGTGATTGTAGCAATGTAGTAATTTGACTTTATCGCGAAGCTCTCTTTCTCTTAAAGCATTAAATGCAACATTATGTCGGACCAAAGTGATGATATCGAGACCGCGCCTTTTTCCGAAGATACGAGCTAGCTTCTCCTTGCGCGTTGAGAGAAAGGTGTTCGACCTCCTTTTTAACGCCGTCCCCGGATCCGGCATGCAACGAACACGAACGATTGATAATTGTACACATTACCGGTGGAATTGGCTGGGCGATGCTACGAGCGAAGCTCAAACGAGACCGAAGTATATCGCCTCATGCTTTACGCGCTCCTCCGTCGAGAGAAAGTCATTTCTTTCGACGATCAGATCGCTTCAGTCCCAGAGCTGGGAGCGCGTGGGAAGCTATTGACTAGGATTGAAAACGGAATTGCGATATTATGCTACTATCATCACCCCATATTTTCAACTGTATAGCTGGAAAAATGTCTCTCGAGAATTTCTCGAGACAGCACTCTCTTTTTTTCAGATATGTATTTTTAGACAATTGATATTTTATCATCGAATAAATATCACGTAATTAAGAATTTATATTTTCGTACACTTTTCAATATTAAAACTAAAATATTGTACTAATGAAACTTGAAGAGTGTACTTACCTATAATGTCAGCATGCATCGATCGACAAACTTCAATGACGTGTTTTCGATATATTTGTATTAATAATTGCACACTAACACATTATCAGCGTGTACTTACAATATTATATTATTTTTCTCGAAAGCAAATTTTTTGTTGCTTCCGAAAAACACGATCGAACTGTATAATTCTCTGTCGGAATTTCGCTGCTACGCGCAGTATGCGCGAACGGACGTTCCTGGGACGGGATCGATTTCTTTTCTTTCCGACGAGGAACCCCCTGTCTACGCGAATAGCATCGTTATTTTACACTCGATGGATTCGTTTCTAAAACGACCGGTCGGAATGCGCCTGGAAAGAATCGCGAAGAAAGCAGAAAAATCGCGCGCCGTATCCGACACGCAATCTTCCGTAATGAAAATTGCATCGCGGCTCGTAATCAAAATCATGTCAGTGGCACGCAAAGCTGACGCTCTTTCGAAAATCGCTGTAATTCAGGAAACTCGCGAATACTTCACATCGCTCACTTACACCCCATGGATGATATCATCGTACTCGATGATATCATTATATAGACATATTAATTGCACCGATAATATCGAAATAAGATAGTATCGATAAAATGCTCTAGCTACTCGAAACATTTTTTCGAGATATTGTGAGATATTAATTATACATCATATTGAAAATTCAAGCATGCATAAAATGAAATCGATACGCACATAAATGTCGAATATAAGTTTTACAATTCATTGACGCACATGAATAACACAACTGAATTATTACACAATTATTCTTAAGCCTTTTTTTCTATTAAACACATTTTTTCAATTTAAAATGTGATTTGCAAATAAATTCTTTGATTATACGATAGCAAGTATAAGATATCATTTTTCACGGCAATTCTATAGTATTGTTAAAGTACTTTTAAATTATGTTTACGATAAAAAACATTTTGATCTTATTATAGATAGATTTAGTATGTGTCTCGAGTTTATTTGAAATTTTTTCATTTTTTTGTTATGCGTTTGCTTTCTACATAACTGCTCGTGTAATCCATCAATTTTTGTATAAGCTTCGTAACTTATGATCTCGTAAGATCCGGTAAAGAGTTTTCAAAGCATTTATTAGAAATCGTATGCTATTTGATACGATTCACAGTTCGTTAGCTTCGTCACACTCCAGAATTTTCTCGATTCGCAGGCAACGTACAACAACGATATCAGCTTTGAATGATAATAATTGCAACGATGACGACATCGATATCAGCGGAAAAAAATATTAATCGCGATAGAAATATTAATAGAATAATTCGGCCATTGTTCTCCGAATAATCATTGATGACATACTGGTTATAACACCGTAAAAGCTCAAATAATAAAAAAAAAGCTGTTCAAATATTTCTTTTACATATTTACTTACATGTGATGACAGTCTCATTGATATGCTCGAGGATGTAAAATCATTAGGCAGACAGCAGTGACGTATGCGTACATTTTCCGTGTCCATAACTAGAAGGTCGACTACATTCACTGGAGCACCATGTTGCCCGAGATACCGCCTGGAGATATTTCCTGAAAAATATATCATATACAAAATTATAGAAACAAGATTGTGAAAATATACAGTTACAAAGTTGTATATTTTAATTAAGGTCATATATACGATTGAAGCAAATTAATTCTTATCGTATTTTCTAATAGAAATCTTGGATTTTATTTATTTTCTCTTAGAGTATTAATAAAACTTCAATTATTTATATCTAATAAATTACAATATATCGTTAACAACTTTCCTTAATATATTAGATTAGCATATATAAGTCGCGTAAATATATATGTTGTCAAATAGAAAGCGACTTTAATGAAGACATTTCCTGAAAAATATATCATGTACAAAATTATAGAAACAAGATTGTGAAAATATACAGTTACAAAGTTGTATATTTTAATTAAGGTCATATATACGATTGAAGCAAATCAATTCTTATCGTATTTTCTAAGAGAAATCTTGGATTTTATTTATTTTTATCTGAGAGTATTAATAAAACTTAAATTATTTATATCTAATAAATTATATATCATTAATAAATTTCCTTAATATATTAGATTAGCATATATAAGTCGCGTAAATATATATGTTGTCAAATAGAAAGCGACTTTAATGAAAGTTGTCTTTAATTCGACACGCAAATGTGTCTAATGATTCATGTGCTTACAGCACTATTATTTTAACTGCAATTTAGTTTGATATTATTTATTTGTAATTTGCAAATCGATTGAAAACCGGACATCGTGATGGAGCTATCATAAGTATATTACGGGATATGCTTGTTGTCGATTTATTTTGTCGTCTGACGATTTTTCTGGCAAAAATATAACGAAAAAGAATATTAATGCAACGGCACTGTGCAAAGTCGCGTGCGATAAATCAAGTAGAAGCGAAACGGAAAATTGTATCGAAAGCAGATATCGGAACAATTGTAAACCGTTGTATATTGTTTCGATGTAACAATATACGTCACTTGCATCTCCATTGAAGATGAACGATCGATCGATAATGTTTTCGATGTACGTGGAACAAGTCAATCGCGAATTGCATCAGAAATCGAAAACGTCTCACGATGAGAACATTTCCTACATATATATACTAGAAACATAAAAATATTTTATCTATTTTTTATGTATAAGTATAAATATGTATAAATATATAAGTGTAATACTTAATTTTTCTTTACTATTATTTAAGCTATATAGGAATATATATGTATATTTTGAGCAGTATTGCAAAGAAACATAACAATTTTATTTTTTAATAATTTATAATTATCAATATTTTATAATTACTCGTCTGCCTGTTGTGATATATATATATATATATATGAGTATTTTAATTAAATTTATGTAATTTTCTAATTAAACAAAGATGTAATCCTGATAATAATTAGATTTTATCAATATAATTTAATTTGTTTCATAATAAAATATTTTATAATGAAATTTTATGAGATAAGAAAAAAATATTCAATGAAAATTCCATCTGTATTGACCATTAACAGAAAATACTACTTATAATATATAATTTTGATATTCTTATCTTATTGTCAATGATAATTGACGATCTAAAAATTTCATAGAAAGAATGAAATTATTTCTCGCAAGAAAGAAATAATTTATCCAAAGGTTTTTAATCACATCAAAAGTTTATGAAATGTTTGAGGAGTATGGGCAATAATATTGGAAGTAATTAATAGAGTTGGTTCTTTATCGCAACAGTGTCGTATCATAAAACCGCAAATTCCATTAAAACCAAGTCGTGACCGTCTCATCGGTCTATGATAAATATATACTTCGCTCATTTATTCGTATTATTATAGACGCGGTGAGATTGCGGTTAGTTTCTTGTTATTTACCGCACAAACACTGTTACCACATTTTGTCTGTTGCTCTCTAAAGTACTATTGTTCTATTCTTTGATGCATAAAATAACACGATATACATCCTGAGAGAACTCCTTTATTATCAACCAAGCACAGAAAAATACTTTATATTTTCGGCTATTAAGTCCATTTTAAACGATCTAACATTTCAATATAATTCGTGACAGAATTTAATGTATAATTCTACGTACTGTGTACTAAAATACACGGTTCAACCTGCATTTCAAAATTGCATCTATAACACACTTGTAACACACGAGTGGTTTATTTTTAAAATATGAATTACGCCAAACGAAATGATGTCGATGTTGACCTAGATTTATCGTGAAAAGTCAATCAAACCAATTTTACGCCGTCAATATAGCGTATGTGCCGTCGGTGGAATTAATTGCTTAGCGTCCACGATCAATTAATCGATAACGTTGATTCTAGATTGTGCGGAAGTGCTTCGCACCAGCCGCTGTGTTCATCGTCCTAACGTTGTTAGGCGAATTCGACAGAAGTGCGGCCGAACGATGGTCACGACAAGTCTCCAATAGCGAATGGATCCCCCTGGCTAATCCAAGGGCTATTCAACTGCCACAGAACAATGAGGGAAACAGCCATGTAGCCAGTGGCACGCATCATCTACCGAATCCGATCCAATCACTCGCGTTACCACCCGCCCTTCAACAGCAGTACCAACAACAATTGATTCAGCTGCAAAAGACACAGGAGAGTATTCAAAAGCTCCTACTGTTGCAACAACAGCTCAAAGCTCAGCAGCAACTTCTTCAGGTAAAACACCTCGACTTCGATTATATTAACAATTATTATAAGGACTTGATATCACTAATTTCTTTTTTTTTTGTGTAAATTATTCCTCGCTATATTGAGAAATTTATATATTTAGTCTATTTTTCTTTTATAATATATATAAAAAAAATTTATATTTGTATAGCAAAAACAAATATTTATAGTAAAAGCTTTTGATACGAGAAACAATTGAAAGACAATAAAGTTAATGATGAAGATTTCCTCATTACGTGTATTTTTTTTAACTGCGGATTATTTATTAAATTTAACGACGGTTTAAAAATTTGTATAGAGAATGTCAATCGGTTTTCCTTTATTTCTTAATTGATTTTATTTTTGTTTATAGTCCCAGACGTTCTTGCCTGACACCGAAGACGAGAAGCAAGCGTTGCCGCCGAGTTCCGTAGGCAATTTGCAAACGACACCCGAATTAGTGCAGGAAGTCTTAGTCCCGCCACAACCATCCTCGGAAGCGCTTCCACCGGTATATTCCGCACAAAATTTCCTTCATCGAAGACCGGGACAAGTCCATCAGAATCTGAATGATAATCAAGAACTACCGAACTTGCCTAATCAGAGTCAAGTAGTACTGCAACACGGTGAACACGATGACACGCAAGAAAGACCTCATACTTATATAAAACAAGGAAATCAAAGACCCCATGGAAAACATCTGAAAGGACGACCGAATCCAGAATTATCGCAGTCTCCTTTGAGCGAAAGCGATGAAGAAGAGGAGGTTTGTAGAAGAATGAAATCAAATAAATAAAATCAACAATATAATAATTCGTTCTCTTTCCAACTGTGTGATTTAACAAGTTCCATTGACCGATTTCTATTTATATATTTCTGTAATATTATCAGTATCATCGGATCAAACAGAATTAGAGCGTACATAAATTATACAAGATGCGCACATTAACCGAGCAAAGCAAGAGGCGATAAATTGATCTAATTTCTTATTGTTGAATAAAAATTGGATGTATAATAGTAATTAATTTCATCAAATTTTAGAGTTTAAAAAAATAAGTAGATAAAATCTTGATTTTGACTTTTAAATTGTATACATAATTACTTACATATTTTGATTTACATACCTAATTGATATAATTTTAATATAATCATTGCGCGATGAAATAAATATAACGCAAAAAATATTAAGTTTATATTTATGATCTCATTAATTAATAATATACAAGAATATTATACTAAATTATATTAAAAAATAGCTAAACTTGCAATTCGTTAAATTCAATATTAATTATTCAATTTTATAATCCATCAATCAAAGACACATACGTTTTAACTGTAATATCTTGTAGGTTCAACTGGTGTACGTTCCAGCAGAAACTTTGGCGCAAACAGGCCAACTAAAAAGGGGTCGCGGGAGAAAGCAATATCCCGTTCGCCAACAGTATCATCAACAAGAAAACCAAAGAAACGTCGAACAAACTTTGCTCTCCCCCGATCAAGAAACCTACGCGCGACAGGTGTTGCAGCAGATTCAACAAGAGCAGGAAGAGAAGGCGCAATTCCTGAAGGAGGAGCGCGTGAAAGAATTCAACAGATTGAACGAGGAGCAGAAGGCACTCGAGCGTAAGACGCGATTGCAACAGGAGGCTTTCCAGAGAGAACATGAATTGTTACAGCAGAAGGAAACCGAGAAGAAGCGGAAAGAGCTGGAAAAATTGGAGGAAGCGGCGAAGCAACGAGAATTAGAACGAATCCGCGAAGCAAGAGAAAAGCAGAGGCAGGAGGAACTCGAACGACGACGACTCGCTGAACTTCGAGTTAAGGAAGAGAAACGTCGTGAGGAAGAAACCAGAGAGCGCGAAGAGAGACAAAAGCAACTGGAACAGCAAAGGATCTTAGAAGGCACCGGTCTTCAACATAACGCGCAAGCTTTGATCCGCGAACAACCGCATCGCCAACATCTCGCTGACGGCACCAGGCCCAAGAAGCTCCGTGGTAGACAACGTCAACGAGTCAATCAGTACCAGGAACAACCGAACCATCGCGAAGTTACGACCACGCCATCGCCTAATCAACCTCCCCTCTCCGTTTACATGGGCAGTTCCAATTCCGAACTAGAATCCGTTAAAGTCACTGATGTTTTAAAGATCTTGAAAGACGCGAAAACCATCGCTGTTCTGGACAACGTCGGTCCCAGCACTCCGCAGGTCTTCGTAGGTCCGACGAACCTGGATCCTCCTTACGGTTACACCAAGTTCGACCTTCCCTATCTGTCGTCGATCGATCACAACAGGGTGGAGCGCAAGGTCGACAAACTACCTTTCTTCGTGGCTCCGTTGAGCTTCGATCCGCCACCGGGTTACGCCAAGATCCCGTTCCCCGCACCGCATATCGGTTCGGTCGTCGTCAACACACTGTCGGAAACGTCCACGGAATCGAACGCACAAGCAGATGAAGAGAATCCTAGTCCGACATCGTCGATCGAATCGAATTCTTACAACAATGCCGATCAAAGCGGATCCATCGATACTACCGCGTTTTACGAATCCTCGACCGCTCAGAACTTTTCCCCTGAACACAGCAGTGCGAAATACGAGTCGCCTTCATCAGGTTCCAGATTTAGATTCAGACAGTATTACGATAATAAACCGACCCCCGCGATCAGCACGTCGTATGGTGAACAATCGATCACGAAGACGAAGCCGAGGCAGTCTTACTACGAGCAAGAGTCCAAATCGATCACTCAACCTCCTAAATTCGATACAACAGATAGCTATAGACAAGAGATATCCTATTCTAACACGCCGAGTTTCCAGGACGGAACGGCAAGTCCGCAAGATCCTTCCACAAAGAAGCAAGATCTGACACCTCATCAATTGGCGCTCATCAATCAGGAGCTTGCCCAACAGCAAATAGAGACGCAGAAATATAACGCTGCCGAACAATATCACTCCCAAGCTAATCTGGATGAATCATACGATGCCAATGACGTCAGAGCGCCAGTTGGACCAACACAATACAATTTACCAGCGGAATTACCGCCGATATCTCCGCATCTGCCGGGCTTAGTGAACTCATTGTTGGATAAACAAGAGGAGAATCTTTCTGTCGCTTCGACGCCACCACCAACGACAACCACGCCGTTAACGACAACAACTGCTCGTGTAAGCTCCACGACATACAGGCCCCGAGGAAGGTAAGCATACATATTTAAATATATGCGTGTGTGTATATATGTGACATAAAATGTCATTAATTTTATTAATTTTATTATATATTTTATTAATTTATAATTCTTTTTGTATAACAATTTTTTAAAATAACTCCTTTTTTTTACTTAAATTATTCAGGTTTTGTTGCACACAGTTATTGTTCTTATATTTATAAATCAAGGATCTATAAATGATATGCATCATCGGAGATAAAATTTTCTCGTAAAAATTCCATTTTCTCATAAAACTTTCTTTTATGCCATCTAAAATATGTCTTTACAGCATCAATAAAAATTTTTCAATTTTGTCATGAATTTCAACGTGACGTTAATTAGAAGTACATCTGATCACTTTTGCACACACACAGGGGCAGAACCGTACCCACGAGACCCAAAACTACTCAGACACCTAATAACAAAACCGATAGAGCCCGAAGACCATCGTACAACAGATCTAAATTTAGATTTTCAACTACTACGGAAGATTATCACGAAACCACTTACGAGCCCACAAAGGGAAAAATATCAGAGACCACGCAGAAATATAACGCGATAGAATACAGGAGACCAGCGTCCAGAACGCAGAAACACAGAAATCGAGATCGACCAAATTCGCAGTCGGTACGATTAATTTTTAATTTCCTTCTCTCTTTTGCCTTTAAAATGCCTTAGAAATGGAAAACATAAAGCTTCCGTTAATACATAAATATTATCTTAATTAAATTTATAAAATTTATAAAATTTAATTTTATAAATTTACAAGGTAATATTTTATATAAGTAAATTTTTTAATTAAATTTTAAATTCAGATTCAGACTCATCAAGCGGTCAGCTACGAGAACTATTCAATGCAAAGAGATTCGCAAAACAATGCATCTCCCGATCCGTACTCACGTACGAGCGGATCCGCCTCTAATCTCCATCAAAAGGAAACCTCTTCGTCGGAGGTAAGCGATTATACCCGTGAGAATTACCCGTCGACCACTCCCACGCAAACTGAGAATTACCCGCCGTTGAGAGAGATACAGCACAGCGTATCCTTGATGTCCGACGATTACTCCAGAAGTCAAAATTACCCGCAAAATCGCCCTCAAGATGCCACGTACGATCAGAAAGGCGCCTTCGAGCAATCGAGACTCGAGCAGGCTCCGGTAAACGGATTCAA
The DNA here is from genome assembly GCF_030444845.1 of Prenolepis imparis. Taxonomy (NCBI): domain Eukaryota; kingdom Metazoa; phylum Arthropoda; class Insecta; order Hymenoptera; family Formicidae; genus Prenolepis; species Prenolepis imparis. The sequence goes on from NW_028141166.1 coordinate 13,258,710, forward strand.
TTATCAAGTTCCAAAGGAGAATCCACCACCAGACCAGACGAATATTCCTCAGAGACACAAAGAGTATTCGCGTTATCAGGAAAATGCCAACTACAATCTAGCCATTATGGAAGATCCGCGAGTCAGACCCGGCGAGGAACATCGATATTCCCCCATTTACGAAGTCAATGTGGCGCAAACTCAGCCGGATTATAACATCGGTGGACAGAATTCTTTCCACAATATCGACGACAGCAAGATCGAAATCGGTCCGAATGCATCGCCGATTTTCATTCCGCTTCAACAGAGTAACAAGCAAGAAGACTACGAGCTGCAGACTCCCTCTACAGAAGCATCGATTATTAAAGTATGTTAATTGATATTATTACTAAATGTTTTAATTAAATGCATTTCTCGGAGGCATTATTATATATACAAAATAAAATTTCATTGAAATTTTGCAGAAGATGCGACAAATAATAAAATTAATTGTTAAAATCTTACATTTAAAAAATTCTATTATTGAAATATATGAAAAAAATAAAATGCTATATAGAAATAATATTGCTATATTTTGTGTGCATTATACTAAATATATAGTAACATATGCATTTTTCTACATATATGATATTTTTCTATATAATATTAATAATATAATATTTTCTCATGTAATATTTAAGTATCATTTTAATTGTTTTTATTTCAGATCGCGACGACCAGCACGACCACTCCGGTACCCGTAATAATACGCCAGCGAGTTCGAGGTCGACTAGGTGGTCGCACTCATCAGGATTCCGCGATTCAAACGCGACCTCGGGGTCCTCAGGACGAGTATGTTCGTTTTAGCGTCGTGAATCACGATTCTAGCCGCGGCTCGAGTCACAGAAATCGCGATGGATCGAGGACGAAGACGCGCGCGCGTCCGCAGCATCATGGATCGCAGGTGCAGACCGAGGGTAACGAATACATAAAGATACACGCCGCTCAGCAGCAGAGGCTGATCGCCACCACTACACCGTCGACAACGACAACCAGCAGCACGACCGCCCGCGCTGAGGAAGAAGACGTCGATTACGGATTTATAAGGCCGCCGAGCTTCCGTCCGGTGCAACCGGTGCATCCGGTGGACAACAGATTCCAAACGCCAGTTACATATAGACCCGCTTTATCCGAGGTACGTAGTTTCGCATGTAGAGAAAAAATGCGTAGTTTTGGAAACATAAATCAGTTTTAACGTCTAATCATTTTTAATTAAGTTTCAAGAGAGGAACTGTTATATTTCAATTAGATCCCGCACTAATTACGCAGAATATTTGCTCTGCTCAGCAGTAATATAACCGAAAAACAATAGCTTTTCACACAAAAATCACATAAAAATATTATAAAAAACCACAATTTCTTTCTGTATCTTTGTCTGCCTTTATGACATAAATTATAATTTTAAATCGTAATTTCAAATGAATAAGGACTGATTATTGTTAAAAATTTCAATTAGCCGTGGTAAAATTCTCACGTATTAAAAACAGATGTAGTTAATTTTTCTTTTTTTGCAAATTTCTATTACAATTTGTAAAGGCGTATTATATATATATATATATTCAATTAAAATATATATTTTTGATTTATTAATCATATTCTGTCAAAATTTTGTCATCGGTTAATTATCTGTTTATTTTTTATTAAAAAACATATATATATAATTTAAAAAACTTTTTCTTTTTTAAAATTACTTCTCTCTTCAAATATTTTGTAGTGAGACCTTGTTGTGTAACTCATCAATCTTTCTCTCGGCAATCACCTAAAATTTTTCAATGTTTTCAATATTACGCAAAAGTCACTTTTCACTAAGCATATTATGAAACTTTTGTGTGAAACACTCCATCAATCTTCCCTTCAACGTGCTATATCACACAGGAAGCATTAATAAATGCGAATAAACCTATCGCAGATACAGCATATAATATCCAACGACGAAGCGGCAGTGGAATCGAGCCCAACTCACGTTTTGAAAAATCGTCCGAAATACAATCAGATTCCGATCCGTCACCCGACCACGAAAATATTCACGACAACGACGGAAACCGTACCTGTTGCAACGACGATGCCGGATAATATCGTATATACGGTGAAACCAAAAACCAAGCCGGATGAACCGAAACAGACGAGAATACGAGGAAGAATCCGCCGTCCGGGAAAGAAACGCCCGAACACGGAATCCGGTCTCGAGGTAAGCAACGAATTGCCGTTGGACGAGAACTATCCTCGAATAACCCCGCAACAACTGCCAGTGACAAGACAACAGCCTCTCTACGATGACAATTTCGACGTGCCGCAATTCAACGTGCCGAATCAGAACGTGCCGAATCGACCGACACCGTTCTACGAGGAGAATAGCGAAAACGTAAGTAAATCCTCTAATCTCGTAGCTCTTTAAAAAAATTAATATTATTAATATTATTAATAGAGAGAGAATTCAAAAGAAATTCAATCATTTTTTTTTTCATTTAAAATTTATGATATAAAAATTGGTTGTGCTACATTAATTTTAAATAGCGAATTTCTCCTTTAAAATATTTTTTTAAAAGATGCAATTTACTTTCTTCTGAACCGCAGAAATGTAACATGCGCGCGTATTTTTTCAGTATCCACCTCAGGAATTTATTCTAAACTTCGGCAATCGGCCGGAGCAGGTGTCACAACGGGAGGAATACGATCAGACTCAATTGGCTAGCCGAATAATTCCATCAAGCAAGTATAGTCATTCGGATCGCGAGCACTCTAGCGGTGACATTTACGGTGCCGAGAGTCAATGGTCCACGAAGCTGTCGAAGACGTCGTTCCAACCGAGCTTCGCCTCGAATCGCGTTGCTGACGAGTCGAAGAGGGAACGGATTCGCGACGATCAGGAAAAGGAAAAAGCGCCCGAGATTATTACGGCCCAGCCGGAAGCGCCTTCGGGAGTAACGGTGGTCGTTTCCTCCGACTATCAGAAATCGCCAAACAACGTCGGCAGCACGGACGCAATGATGGATAGCGCTGTTTTCGGAATGAAGACGAATGCGCAGGATCACACAGAGAAATTGAATGCCACGACGGATGTAACGACGACAGTACTTCAAGATCGAACTCGAAGTGATAAGGAAACGTTAGTCGAAGCGCAGGTGAAAGACAAAAAAGATAGCTTTATGGAACAGGCAGACGAGGATACGAAGATGAAAAAAATCGCCGACCCTCTTTCTAGAAAGGTAAAATATTATATCTAAAAACACTAATTTTTTATATTTTGTCATTAATCAAATAATATATCTTTATGTGACAAATATTGTCACTTTATTTACAAGTTCAAAGTTATTATATTTTCTCTGATTTCATATAAATTATATAATAATTTAATATATAAATAAATAAAAAATCCAGATGAGATATAGACATAAAAATATTTCAAATATATTTTTTTGATCCTCTGACTGAAATGTAAATTACAAAAAATTTATTATAATATCGCAATTGAAATAATACATTATGATGACTTCGTTTATGTGATATATGCAAGAAATAATAAAAAATAAATTGAAAATTAATCTTTCAGACTCGAAGAAGAAGAGTCCGCGTGCGGGTAAGGCCCGTGAATAAAGATGATTTTGTCAGTGCCGAATCGCAACATTTCAACTCCGCAGTGAACAACCTGGTTCAAGATCAATACAAGTCTAACACGGTCCGTGACTCGAAGTTCACCACCGTCCAACCGACGACGGTCATCGCAACCACAGCAATTGCCGCAGAGACGACGCGGAAATCTCTGCTGCAGGACTTTTTGGAAGAGATGCTAAAGAATGACGAGGTCTCCATTCCGACGCGCGTTACATCAATCACCGCGGAAACACCCGATTGGACGATATTAACGCCGACGACGACGCCGATGACGACGCCGTACGTTGCTTCAGACAGTGGCGAAGCGACGACTTTGAAGGAAGACTACACGCAGAGTAGTGCAACGCTGACATCGAATACTGATGAAGAACGCGTTACGATGGCGAATAAAAGTTTAACCGGATGGAAATACGATACTGAAGAAACGACATTGTCTGAGGAAGCTGCTCGTTTGTCACAGGAAGAAATTAAAGTGCGAGAGGAAGCAAATTTGAAAGAATACTGGGACAAGAATTCTCAAGAAGACCAAAATGAGCAGAATTTGGAGAACGTCGAAATATTCAGTTCAAAGGATAATTTGCCATCGAACGATCCTGATAGATCAGGAATTTCAAAGGAGATTGAAGATACCATAGCGGAATTGACTGACTCTTCGACTACGAAGGAAGAGATACGGAAATTGAGTGCCATCAATAATGGGAAGCAACATATAATGACGTTAAAGAGACACGAAGAAAATATCGAAAAAAATAACGCTCACCCGAAGAATCACAGAACTAAGTGGAGCGAAGTAAGATACCCGTTAACCCTCGACCAATCACAATCTACGTTAAAACTGCAACTCACAACACCTATCCCCGATGTTGTCACTCGAAACGAGAGTGATTCCAACGCAAAAACGATCTCCGATTATGTAAAGGCCATCTTTGATAGCATGAAGAGTGCCGAGAATCAGGAAGAGGAAGAAATAGCGAAAGTGGTCGAAGCTAAACATGAAACTCTTGAAAAAGCAGATCGAATAATCGGCACGACTGACTCTTCGCAAGATATTTTTACAACGCAGAGTATCAATGTTGAAGAGAGCGCGACTAATCCTGAAGAAGCGCAAAGTATCGCCGAGACGACGACGACGAAGAATGCTATTTTCGAAACAACCACACTGAGCCCAGACACGACCACGAATACGGCGGTATCGTTCGAAGAGAGCGTAATAACAGAGCCTTCCACGACCACGTCGACCGCGAAAACAGCAGCATCGATTAGGCGAGCTACAGGCACGGTGATTAGGGCGAACCAGACAATGCTGGGCAAGGTCCTCAGAACCTCAACTACCACGAAGGTGTCTCACATGACAGAGATTTGCTATAGAGGTCGATGCGTGATGACAAGACCCAAGATGGACGACGATATGGAAAGATGAGAAAAATTCGACGTCAGAGAAGCCGATTCAATCAATCGCAAAGTCATCTTTAGCACATTTCTGTTCGGTTATTATATAAAGTAGATAATATGGTGATGAAAGACAATTTCTAGAACGACAATCTATCTCTTTATTAAATGTCGTTGCTGAAAAATGCAGCAAGATGAATCGAATAATGTTTGAGATAATTTAATGTTTTAATATCAATGTTTAGAAATACACGTTGTTTATTTTTATATAAACATAAGATCTATAAAAAAAATCGTGTAAAAAACACAAGAAAATATATACAACAAAAATTAAAATATAACCAGAGAGAAAAGTGTTAATTGATGAATTTTTCAAATTATTTTTTTATTTATTGATCGACATATATCGTACTTATGAATTTTCAAAAGCTATATTCATCAATCCGCGTTAATTTATAATTAAGTTTTCGTATTATTTTACATTCTGCATTCTCTCATGCAATACAAAAAAATATCGTAATTTTATATCAAATTATTCCATTATTTACGCATTCAAGATTACAAAAAAATAAATATTTTTCATTTTTTCACATCACAAAAATTGATATTTTATTTAAAATATCGATCGCGAATTAAGATTCAGCTCGATAACAGAATATGAATTGATTATACGACTGAATTGCTTTATACGTTGTACGAAAACATGTAGAGAATAATCAATGTTCTTCAGCTTCATTTGAGAGAAGATATTTTATTGCTGGGAGATATAACATCGTTCAAGATGTCGCAACAAATTATGTGTGTCGGGGTTAAAGGCGAAATACCAACATGATATCAATCGTGAAAAGGGACTTCCCCTTCTGGAAAGGAAATTCCGCGTCGTTGGCGCAAATCGATCGTTCGTCGCGACGCGTGTTTATAAAAAGGACGCCGAGCGTCCTTCCAGCGAGATCGAAGCGCGAAAGCTCGACTTGAACGAGTAATCGTATATCGTATCGCTTTAAAAAAAATATAGAGAGTTAAGTCTATTTAATTTAATTACACATACTCGTGTAAGTTAATTAAGCGTGTAAGTATTTTAATAAAGAGTATTTTGTATTTTAATAAAGACGCGAGAATGCAAGAAATCGTACACTCTGACTTTGTTTCATTTTTCTCACAGCGAAAAGTATTCTTAATCCTCTCGAGATGGATCTTCTTTTATTTATTCAAGGAAGAGATTTTTGCGAAGGCCTTATGTAAATTGCTTCCAAATGGATACAAATATATCTCGACAATTTTTGAGCGAGTTTATAAATAGAAACTAGTTTTAAGATCTGCGCGCTGTCGCGCATTCTAGTAACTTTTCCTTCACGCGTCCAAGTTAGCTCTATCTCTCGCGTCGAGCAAAACCCACCCTTACGTCGCCATCGATCGGTAAAGTACAACCCCAACTCGTGCAGATGGTGCCACGTCACGGAGGGGCGGCATTTCGGCACCGGAAGTGTAGTAGGGGATGCTCACGGAGGGGTCTCACCCGATATACCCGTACGTCGTCATCGTGCGAGTAGACGACTATGTTGCACGGATGGCCACGTAGGCGGCGAAGAGTGAGCAGTGGTGAGACGTAAGGAGGGTAATAGACGGCGGGTGCGGGAAGCGAAGAGCAAGGCGAGGACGCGCGAAAGAGGGAGGGTGGGCGAGAACGACGTAGCGAGACCAGTCACAGTCCAGTTGAGGCGCAAGGGTCCTCCGGCCAAGGACTACGATCCCTGGCGGTCCGGGACATTATGCCAGGCGGCGAGGGGTCCTCGATCAATCTCCTCGACCACCATCGTCAGCATCGCGCGCCCGCGACGGACGAGTGCGCGAACGGCGATGATGTCAGAACCGGGACGAGTACCGGCGCGACCTTCACCAGCACGATGACGAGCGCCCTAACGGGCGACGGTCTTCGGCGCAGAAAGGTCATACACGCGGCCCGAGAGACCCTCGACAAGGGTAAGTCAGAAGCCCCCTTCGTCGCCCTATTTTACGGTACCATCGCGTTCCTTGCTTACGAAACCTCGCGCAACCGCTGCCGTCGTCGCGGGTACCAATCCCGAGTGCCCCGTCGATTCTCCACCGCACTCGGATATCGGGGGATCGATTCTCCTTCCCCAACATGATACCGCCTGCCGCCCGATAAGGCGGAACGCTCTTCGATCCGTACCTGCTTTCGTTCAACGAGGTGATCGCGAAGAATCGAATCGACGTTAATTATCGTGCCATACCGTTTAATTCACGAGTCGAGCTTAGCTACCTCTCTCGATCGCGTACGCATTTCACGTCTCTGATATCATGATAAGTGTGCCACTGGGACACTTATACAGAATGCTAATTTAGTTGTCATAAATAAAAAAAATATCTTGCCGCGCGTTCATTCATTATCAAATTTTCGTAAGAATTTTATATCTGGATGAAACTTTTCATTAGTTTCTGTATGTTTTATTTGTATTTACATTGACTCTTTTATTATGCATACCTTGATTTGTTCCATGTGTCGATTTAATATTTATTATTGAATGATACATGATAATGGATTCAACGAATTCATGTGATTATTTTCGCATTTTTGAATTATTTATCGTTGATATATCTACTAATATGTTAGATGATGTATCTACGAACATGTTGAGACTCATAAATAATACATAAACTGGAGTTCAATGAATTTATGCGGCCTTTGATAAAATGACAAAACGACATCATATTCGATTTACAGTGATGAATATCTTTACAAAAGAAACATGTTTTATGTCATCTTAATCTCTTTTGACGATCGATGTTTTCAGACCGCCATGTTGCAGTTGCATTTTCGAAATGGTTGCTATTATGGCATTTATGTGAATATTATTGTATACATCATCGAAATATTTTCGAGATCGAAATGTCAAATGCAGATGTTTAGTGTTAATTTTTTTCGCAGTAATTACATATATTATTTTAATGCGAAAATAATAGCATAAATTTATAAAATCCATGCATCATATATACACACATATATTATTTTTAATAATAATTAATATTAATGTATAATATTAATATTAATTATTATTAAAATTAATATTAAATTAATATTAATGTATATTAAATAATAAAGCCTCGAAAGCTGGTTTATTTAAAAATGCAAATATATCGGAGATAGCTGCAATCTGCGAAACGCTGCAGCTCCACATCGCCGAATCTTGTCGATTCTCCTACGCTTTGCCAATTTTAACATTCGGTGTATCAAAGATGTTACGTAAGAATATCTCACACGTGGACGGAATATATACATTATATATAGCCAAAATGTTTCGAGCAAAACGCTATTTCCTAAATAATTTCTTACGAAATAATTCGTATATAATTCAATAACAATAATAATAATAATAAAACCATTAAAATCAATGATAATTGATGATTTAATTTCATGAACAACATAAAAACCGCGATAAATCATAGCTAGCTTATAACAAACGTGGAATGTTAACGTATACTGATGTTCAGTTGTTTCAAACACTTCTTATTAATAAACCCAATTTGATTAGCGCTAAGTACACGCGAAGCTAGCTTCAAATTTCAAACTCAACTACATCGAAAACAACGTTAACCCGAATTCGTTTGATGCATAGTAGGGAGACGTAAATATACTATCTGATTATATATGCACATATTCTAAATTTTTTTCTTTTATTTTAAGATTATTTAATTTAATCAATTTTTTATTTTAATATTATTTTATTTAATTTTAATCTGAAGTTTATATCTCAGTTTAATTAATTCGAATTAATTACTATAGAAGAAGATTTTACATTGAGCAAACTTTGGAGTTGCTGCATTTTGTGAACATTCAAAGGGGATGATTTTAATGGTTGTAAAGTTGAAAAGGCATGGAAGATCGCCAGTGTGTGCTCTCAGAAAATGCAGTTCTTAAAAGATATAAAGCGAAGAAGAACGCTTAGCGTTTGTTAACATCGGTCTCAGTTGCGCTGCTCGAATACGGGTTACTCGACCTGTTTTTATGTCACATCACAATTGCGCATTGAACCAAACGATGCGACACATTGTGCGTTACTATGCTGTACGTTATTCACTGATTGCCAACTCGAAATAACATTTACATTGACTTTGAGATAGAAAGTAGAAGATGGCTGCCATTTCCGCGATTTTATATCACAATTTCAATATAAATTTCTGTGATTATCGTTTTCATTGGATACTTGCAATACAACTAAAGTTGGATAATACGAGACAAACACAATTATTTTATGATGCGTTATTACTTATCTAACAATTGTTATCTAAGAAATTTAATCATTTTTCAAAAGGTTTATTGAGCTCTATATGTATAATAGCGGATTTTGTTATTTTTTTCCAATCTTACGTAATATTATAATTTTCTCTTTCTTATTTTATTCCGAAAGACTTGATAAAAATATGAACTTTTGACATTTTATGGCGATTAAGTTAAATTATACCTATAAGATAGATAAAAAGAAGATTTATATACTTCATAAAGTATAACTGCGGTAACTACATTGTTAAAAAAATATTGCAAAAAAAATACGCTTCTACACAACGTGTTCTGAACGAGAGTGTAATATAATGTACATCGTAATATAATCGATTTTCGATTATCAGTTATGAGTTATGATACTACGGTCGTAAAAATACTTTAATACAGGATAATGTATAGTTTAATAAGGCAGGATAACCTTTCAAATCATATATATCGCGCTCTTTATATATTGAACAATAGTTTAATTAATGCTACTGTTATTTCGATAAAATCGCGCCATTTCATTATCATAATGTTTCATTACACAGCAAACTCTAAAAAGAAACTAAATTCAGTTTATTGTATTGTATTTTTTTGTATGAAATTTTTCATTACAGTATTAATATTATATTTTTTACTATGTGATATATTTTTTATTGCAACTTTTTTAATAAAGTTTTTTTTGAAAAATTACGTAACTTGAAAAGAACTTTTATAACGATTGCACTGGCGCCTCCAAACCTTTTGCTATTCGATATCATCAGACTGCAAATGTATACAGAGTTCTCGTGCACTGACCTTATTTTGAGTAAATCGAGTTGATGAAGCATGACGATTTCAGGAAAAAATTCTTGTGTGCCTCACGATGTAGTCGTTTACATGCATCGCCGATTTCGAAGAATGCCGGACGTCTATAATCGTATGCCTGCAAAAAAATACAGAGTACCTATATTAAAGATATAATATTAATAGATGAAGAATATTAATAGATTAAAAGCGTTGTTTAGAAAACAAAAGAAAGTAAATCTCAATTTATTTTTGAATTATTGACGCAGTAGCTTTCCATTAACATTTTTCTTGGGGATTATATGAGGGGAAAAGTGTACACAGAAATCGAAGATTGAAGAGAGCGAAGATCCTTGGACCATTTCATACAATATACACGATACACGCACTGATGTTAAACGCGACGATGTTAAATAATATTCTAACGGAAACGCGATTTTCTACTTCGCAAAACGACCGTGTCCGTAATTTCCGTGTTTTGTACTGCATGTCCGAGATGTAGATAGCGTGCATCTCGCGTGAGAGAGTATATATCTGTATATACATATAGCGGGCGGCTGTGACGTAAAAGGGATTCTCGCTTCCCCTTTTCATCCCCCTCCGAAATGAGATGCGATGGTAGCATTTCAACAACGGTTCATCCGAAGATATTCGGAATGGGGACCTTCTGATGCAGGTTAACCGCGGCGTATATTCTAGATGCACTTGGAGGTGCGAATTTCTGGCCTGATGGTGCTCGCGAGTTATTAATTATTCAGATAGTTCCGCGCGAACGCGCGTTACTACGGCGTACTCGAGTTTAATAATCGACTAATAAAATTAAATTAATAAAATTAACAAAACTTATTAATAAGTTTTAGCATTAAAATCTTTTTCATTCTAATTTTCTGCATATAATACGATATAATGTACTTTAAAACAATTTCAATTTTAAGATGTACATAAATAAATCAATGTTTTAAATAGAACTATTTTTTGTGTTTAATATTACAAGTTACATATTGAACTGATATTCTTTCTTATATTAATTTATCAATTATACTGCTTTTCTCTGAACTATAAATATGAGAGAGAAGAAGAACATAAATATTTTATTATAAGAATATAAAAAGAATAAAAAATATTTTATAAAAAAATTAATTTTTGAAAGACACTAGATGCTGTGACTTGTTTATTATTATACATGAAAATCACAGCTGATACTAACGAAAATCCCAATTTAAATTGTGTTTTTGAACTGGGAAATAAAATGGAGTAACTGAGTTTACATTAGCAATCTTTCAACAACTGTTGGAATTCTGCCATCATTTACGTTACATTGTCTCACTACATTGTTTGGGTAGACTCCAAAAGCAATAATTTAGTGGAAACAAGGGTTCAGAACCTATATTTACTATTGCAGAATACAATGCTACTATTTTTTAATTAATAAAATTTAGTAATTTAAAAAATAATTATAAAATATCAATATTTCATAAATAATTTTCACGAATAGAATATTATAAGATAACGTCAAAACAATTTTATATATATATATATATTCATCTTTCCTTAGAAATTCTAATATTACTTGATAAATTTATCCACGTTTCATTACAATATACCCTGATGAGAGATTTCAAGTTTTGCGGACGACGTAGATGAATGTCTGTGTTCAAACCCATGCTAGATACTTTCAGATACATCCAAAGTAATCACGTACCCTACTTTATCTTCTCGAGGGATTTTTAGTCATTATACGTTTTCGTGTACATGAGATTAATGATCGCATCCCTTTACATAACAGTGTAATGTATCACTCGATTTCCGTTACATATGTTTGGAGAAACTGATTCTTACAACGTCGATTAACTTGAACCGTAGTTTAATTGTTTCTCTGTCCCTTTCTGGAAACTATAGAGGCAATCAAACTACAACTAAAGTCAGCTAGACTGACGTCAGCAGAATCGGATCCAAGCGATGAAATGGCAAAGATAACATTTTACGAATTATATTGTTACAGAAGAACCATATACAAAACTACAATATATATATTATAAAAAATAGTATCTTTATAATTTTCATTTCACTCCATTTTCATCAATTAATCAGAAAATGTGAACGTTTAAAAAATATATTTCCCTTCCTCTCTCTCTCTCTCTCTTTATCAATATAAAAAAAAATTATTTATCATTACCTATTAGCAGTACTACTTATTTACCATTATATTAATATTTCATAGTAACATATCGCTTATAAGAAAAAAAAATGTAAGAAAAGAAAAAATAATAAATATAAACTTGGGATAAAAATGTAAATTCAGACGTAAAATTTCCATAATTGCTATATCCTTCAGATAATTCTCATAAAAGAATCCTCTTTTTCTATTAAAAATACGCGCGTGCTCGTTTATCACTGTAACGATTTGTAAAATTCTTAATACATTTTATCGAGAAATATATACCTAGTCTATTTCAGGGACCGCCATTTAATGTTGCAATATGCATAAATTTATTTTCTTGATAAAGAGGTCATGGTTCAGTTTGCAATAATTCAAAAGTCGATTTTTTAAATAAATATGCACCTACGCTAAGTTAAAGCGATTTATGGTACAATTAATAAAATAAAATATCGCACGTGTCATATTATATATAAATAGTCAGAAAAGCTAAATTTTGGACGCAGACAAAGAATTGAAATTAGAAATTGCTAATATTCACCGATAACTGAATAGTATTCCAAATAACATTCCAAACATTTCAAATACACGAGCATTTAATTTCTTTCAAAATAATTAAAAAATTTATATTAAAATACTTCGGAATTCTACACAAAAAATACAAAAATTTTTAATAAAATAATGGAATGCATAATATATTTTATAATATTTAAAATATTATCGCGTGGATTTTTATATCTATTGGTGAAAATAAAAACGTGGCAATTGATAGCATCAAACATTCAATTCAGGAAAAAATTATTTTAAGATTTTCAATTTTGAATACAAATACATTATATCTATCTAATACGAATTTATCATATCTCAATGGTTACACATGTATTTCTCTTTACAGCATCCCGTCTTCTAAGACGAAAAATACCATGTACAGGCCATTTAATGACCCCCCGCCGCCTATGGATTCAAAAGGTTCCTACTCAGGTATGTAACTTTATATATTATTTCAAATAAATTATATATATGTGTATATAATAGTATTTTTATACACTCCCTGCAATAACTATTTACATAAGTCAATTATCAAGTTTAAGTAAAATACTAAAATATGAGTTTATACGCTATATACATTTTACTCCGATCATTTCTACGAGTTTATGATACGCGAATGCTTTGTGATGAAAAGTAATGCTAGCCTTCTCGACTTGTAATACAATAACACACTCGTAAAATATTCTTTTTATGCTCGATTGTTACGATCACTGCGATAACGGTAGTTCTAGGTCTACTTTTATTAACAATATATATTCAAGTATCTCTATTTTTTCTCCGTGTACGTGACTATCTTGCATCAATTGTAATATATAATGCGATGCGACGATATCACCGCAAATATAGCAACTAATCCGAAAAGGAAAATGTTTGACACAAATAATAAGAATACGGAGATTTTATTTTACATATAAAAATAAATAAAAATAAGTAAAAATAAATAAATTAATTTTTTGAATTGATTCATGCCGATGATTTGAATTGATTATAACGTGAGTAACAATTATTAAAGAATGTAGTTTTATGGAGGTAATAATATCGACTTTACACACATTAAGCCATTAGTGGATATCGAAGAAGTTCGCGTGTACTGCGACGTTTACTCCGAAGCTACATTGTTGATTTTATGCTATTCTGTTTGTCTTTTACTATTCCCGTCTTGAATTGTGCGGGTTCGATTCTTGTCGTGTCAGCACAATGTGAGGTGAATTTATCTTGGATATATTATTTTATGTAATATAAAATGTTCTGAATGTAATTGTATTAAATTCTAACGATATGTTATATATATTTTCAAAAAGTATCATATAAATCCTGTTCAAAATAGTTACATAACTACTTATAAAAGATTTAAATCTTTATTAACGCTTTAACAAATTAGAAGCTTAATATGAAATAAAAAGAAGATATTTTCAACAAAATAAAAGAAGATATTTAAAATAAAAATAATATTTTAATTTTATAATAGCTTTATTTGTCACAATAATTCTTAATCAATTATCTATATGAGTTTATTTTAACATTGCATAAAATATATAATCGGAAGAATTTAACTTTAAAGATCTTTGAAAAACAGCGCGAAACATCAATATCGAACTTATTCGAAAAGCTATTCTGAGAAGATAATGTATATATATAGTATAAAAAATATTATTTTTACTTCAAGTATTTTGTTTTATTTTTTCAAGAGTCACTCTTGATATTAGTTTGTAAGTTTTAATATTATAACATTAAATATAAAACTTTTATATATCTTGGAATTATATAACTACCTTGAACAAAAAATCTAAGATCTATAATATTTTTCATTCTTGAAATAATGTCCTCAACAAATTGTCAAAGTTCTTGATACTCGTTATAAGGCATTCTGTATATAAGTATCGTATCGTCTCTGCACGATTCCCTCTTATTGTCTTTTCAAGTAGGTCATCACCGTATAACAATTATAGTGCATTGCAGCTTCAATGACTGTGATGCACAATACTTTATCGCGTATCACCAGGCATGCTTACTTATTGCGTGCGAAATGTGATCATTCACTTTGTTGCTGCTATTTACCGATTTCACGTAACTTTGCCAGTGTTATTAAGTGATGCGTGATCTATTTTCAAACTGAAATGCATCTCTCACATATGGAAATAAACGTTATGTTTGTGTTATATCGAAGCTTCAGAAATTATATTTTGCGATATATTAATATCAAATTTTTCCAGCTTTCATTATAATATTTTGTCACGTAATGCTTTCACGTAAGAAATATACTGATTCTTTTAAAATTAACGATATTATTTATGTTAACTCTGATGAGGCTTACTTAATACTATCCACGTTATTAAATAATTCTTCCACATGTCAAGTAAAGTCATTTGCTTAATTTTAAAGAGAAAACTATGCAAATGCAACAGGTATCGTGACATGCAATGTTATCTAAAGAATCTGCATATTACGCATTACTCATAAGTTAATGATTTTTTTAACGATATTCGTTTTTACCATTTAGAATAAATATTTTTGCATATGAACAGAAATCATGCATATACATTTTTGAAATATTTTCATTGTAACGTATTTCTTACGACACGTAGATAATACAATGTACCGTGATTTTTGTCGATTAAGTAAGATGAGAAAAATTATTGCGTCATTATATAAGATCTTTAGTTTAATCTTATTAATTATGTAAGAGATAAATGTCTCGTTTTGATAGTTTAAATATTAAGATAATTTCTTGTGCAAGGAGTTGATTAATTGCACATGTGTAACTATTTCTTTTTCCCGACTAATAATAGTTTCTACGTCTAATCTTTACACTCGAATCAGCATAAGTTGGCTGATATCCAAATAAAATTGTATAGCGCTTGCTATTGCCAATCCACGTACGATACCCCGATAACACGGCTGACCTAGTAATGTACGTAACTACTTGGCCACCCCACCAAACCTTCGAGAGGTTTTCTCGATCGTTTGAGATCATTAATATTTCACGAAACGACGTGAAGGATCGTTGAACTATTTCTTAAAAAAACGTATGCGGATCTAATCAATCTATATAATGATCCAATAAAAATTCAAATTTTTTTCTTTGTGAGCCTTTGTACATAAAATTAAATCGAAATTTGTTTCTGAAATTAATAAATTAATAATTATAAATAATTCCGAAATTAATAAATTACAACATCGTTCGTTATTCAGTATAAATATATGCAAAAATTACTTTTTTTATTACGTATTTCAGTTGCATTAAGTGACATTTATGAAATTATAATGTCAAATTTGATTTTGGAATTTCAAAAATAATAATAATACATAAAAGCAAATGCTATATAAGTTCATAGTGCAGGACCTAAGTACGAAAAATAAAATATTTAATAATGTAATTTAAAGAAAAATTAAATAGAAATTTTAACATACACATGTGTATATACATATATATGTATATATCTCAAAAACAGATATTTAGTATTATTAAAATATATGTAATACTGGTTGTAATTCTAATATAGGCATAGAAATAAATTATAATTCGAGTAGAAATTGTAATTTCGAGAGAAATGTGTTAGTAATTATTTATATAAAGTTTCATATTTAAATCCTGTTTAACTTATATTTACTGTTTTAATACATTTTTTAAATCCAATTATATTTTAGTGCGCAAACTGCGCACAAAAAAAAAACTTAATAATTCGACTTTTTTCAGGAATGCGACGTAGTCATGATGTTCCCTAGCGGGGCGAATGACGAGAGCTTGATGTGGTTTTTAGGACGGCTTCGGGCTGGAACCCCGGGGTTAATAGTTCACGTGCGACATCATGCGTCATCGGACAGTTACGGGTTTTACATTACGGCACCTTTCGGAGTGTGAGTATCCGATTTTCAGATTAAACTTTAATGAAAGCGCGACACAGAGCGTACAATCGAATAGCTTTAACTCCATTGGCTCGCAGTTTACTAAAGGTTGCTGAGGAAGTGCATCTACCGAAAGCCCTACGACAGGAATTTGGTGGTGGATTGAAAGAGTTTGTCGGCTCTGAGGCCAACTGCTTCGAGGGCAGTGACGACGAGATCCGATTTTTCAGTACCCAAGAAAGACAGTCTCTAGTGCTGCATCTGCTTCACACCTTGAGAGCGGGCCCGCATGACCTCCACAGTTTGTCTGGTCTTAAGTTGGTGGAAGGTCAAGCGATTGTTCCAAAGTGCATTTCATCCGGTATTATTTCTCAGGTGCGATATATATATATATATATATATATATAATATTATTATATACATATAATAATATTAATACATATAATATTTATATATACATATAATTCGATCATTTGCCTCATCCGTATCTCTTCGAGTCTCTTCTTCATCGAAATAGAATAGATACTGTTACTCTCATTACTTAATTTTTTTTCTCGTCAGGTCTTCCCTCTTCATGAATTGCCCGCGTTAGAAAAATTGCAACGAAACTGGGTTCGCGCGTTTTTTAGCCCACAGCCTTTGGACGTCATTTGTAAATACTTCGGGGTGAAAATCACTATGTACTTTGCCTGGCTCGGCCACTACACCACCGCTTTAATCGTTCCAGCTGCAGTGGGTGTCATATACTGGGTATGTATGCGTTTCGCATATACAATTCGAATAAAATAAACAATAAAAATAAAAATGTACATATGGAGCAAGCGTGTAAAATGCTAACATTTATTGATATTTAATAAATAAAGCAAAATTTAATTTGCAGAATAAACTGATTTTCAGTCAATAAGATATTTTGAGACTTGAAAATGTAAGAACCTTAGTAAGTATCATATTCTGACTATTTAGGTCGGCATCATCGGCAGGAACCAAGCGGTGGAGGACGTGGCCTACGTTCTGTTTTCGGTGTTCAATGTGATATGGGCTACCGTATACTTGGAAACGTGGAAAAGGAGAGGCGCAGAACTGGCGTACAGGTGGGGCACTTTGGATCAGAGGGACGATTTATTGGTCGAGCCTAGACCTCTGTTTACAGTAAGAACCTTTCAAACATTCTTAAGCACCCCGATATCGGCATGGTAACGCCGTAGCGTGCTAATTCAGCGTTGACACTTGCACAGTGCTATGAGAATAGATACGCTTTCGCTATCGTTTTAACCGAGAATATAGCAAATACCACGGAGGGGTTTTAACAAACGAAAATTTATTTATAAGGAGAAGCTCGAAGTTCGATACTCAATTACGATTCTAACTTTGTTAAGGGAACCCTGGAAATCTCACCGGTTACAGGAAGAATGGAACCAACGTATCCCAGATGGCGTAGGAATATGTTTCGGTATTTCGTGAGCGTGCCTATCATCGCAATCTGTTTACTCTTCGTCTTCATCGTTATGATATTAAGTTTACAGATACAGGTATAGAATCGCACAGAATCACGTTGTAAACTACATATTATACGATTAATTACTACTTAAAAAATATTTAAAATAATTATTCAAATTATTCCCCAAAAAATCCGACAACACTTCGATATAGAAAAGCAATATAAATATAAAAATTGTTTTATTTTAAGATTCATAAGACCAAAAGATAAATAAATGTATAAAGTTCAGAGCGAATAAATATATAATTCACTCTGCATTTTTATGAGATACAGAAACTGTATAGAAAATTGTACGAAGAAAATGTATATAGAATTTGTACTAATAAATCGTTTAATTTGTTTTTGTTGCAAAATCGCAGGATTGGTGGGACGCGCATCTTGAATCTGGAGGTTACGGATTCTGGCTTAGTTACGTGCCAAAGGTTTTGCTCGCGGTGGTCATCGCATTGATGGATGAGGCGTACTTCAAGGTCGCGGTGTGGTTAAACGATTTGGGTATGTATGCCAATATAATAATCGATTCCCTACACTTCAACACATCTCTCTCTCTCTCTCTCTCTCTCTCTCTCTCTCTCTCTCTCTCTCTCTCTCTATCCCTCTATTTCTCTCATCTTCTCTATAACTATAACTATCTCTATCTCTCTCTCTCTCTCTCTTTCCCTATCTCTTTTTCTTTTGACCTAATCGTATCTCCATGCGACTCAAAATACGAACAATTGCCATTTGCCGACTCTTCTCCGCATCGATTTGTGTATTTTACATACGATACACTACGCACGTTTAGTTCAAGAGCATATAGCATATACTTGCGATAATTTTTCCACGGCTTAGCTTCTTCTAGAGAATAATTGGAAGATTATGTAACAAAAACATTTACATTAAAAATTGTTGTTCTGTTTTTTTGTTTAACTAAACCTGTGAGATATATAATATAGATACAGTTTCATTTTCATTTAAATCTTGGAGAGCGTTTATAGTAGATAGTATTTGTAATTTTTATGTGTTGGACGCAGAAAACTATCGACTAGACACCGAGTACGAGAATCATCTGATCTACAAAGTGGCACTGGTAATAAGACGAACTCTCCATTTTCAATTAATAGAATATCAATGTTGTGTTAGACGTTGTACATATATCCTTCTCTAATTAAACACAATAAATAACATTAGATCAGTGTAAAACTCTACTATTTTCTTTATATTACAAAAATATAATTGATTAGTCATATATCAAGTTAAGAATAAATATCTAAAATCAACGCGATATAATTATTAGTAATTAATAATATCATAGTTTGCCTGAGTCACTGAACTTAATATTAGTTTCATGTATATTTATTTTTATATTTCTTATTTATTTTATTATTATATTTATTTTTTAGTATATTAGATATCTTATATATTTGAATTTTATCTCAGAGACATAATGAAATTTTTTCTTTGTGAAATATACCTCTAAAAAATACAATACTTATAAAATAAACTACAAATTAAAGTTTTATAGTATTTGTTCAGGAAAAAATTAATGTAATATAGAAATTATTAAAGCATTTATAAATAGAGATAGAAACAATTTTGCTAGTGCAGTTTGCAATTTAATCTAAAATAATTTGCGATCCAGGCAAACATGTATAGCCTAAATGAAAACAAATGACAAGTTTCGTTAATTTTAGAAATGATATTTAAAGATTACTCGTATATTTAGAGATGGACGTATGAAAAAATACAATATAGATTTTAAGTTTTTTGTTTTAATGCCTGCTCTGGCTGTCTCTGTCGCTGCATGAACATTCTATTCGCAAAAGAACACTTTTTTGCTTAATTATTTTACGTCATAGATCATATATTCGTATAATTGCGCTTTTATGTGAATTTATGTACATACGATGTGTATGTTAAAATGCCATATTGCCAGTTCTATATAATCTATAACGACCATCCTATATTTCAGTTTCAGTTCGTAAACTCCTTCCTATCGCTGTTTTACATCGCCTTCTATCTTCAAGATCAAGAGAGACTCAAGGAGGTGATAATTCAATTATTTCTCTCGCGAAGCGTTATAATCACATTGAGAATATGAATATTCGTTTCAGCAATTGGCGGCTTTACTCATAGCTCGTCAAGTGATCGGTAATCTAAAGGAATCCGCGGTACCGTATGTGATCGAGCAGTTGCGATTGGCGCGGCTGAGTTTCGAGCTGTTCGGAGCCTTGAGTCCTAGCGAAGCGAGGCCGCCTCCGAGTCAAAAAAGCGAAGAGGTACAGGGCGATAAGGACAACGAGGAGAAAGAAGATCGGCCCGACAACAAATCGAAGCAACCGCGAAACGTCAGCCAGGCAGAACTGGAGAGTTCCCTCTACAGAGTAGGGCATCCCACTAATTCTCTACTTAGTGACATTACGTTCAAGGTTTGGTCTAGATTTAGCCAATTTAAGTTGTTTCTTTTCTCTCGGAGCACTCCGCCACACATGCATATTGATCTTGAAGTACTCGCAAGCGAAATGGAAGCCCATCGGTACTCGTTTATTGAGCTATTATATTTAATGGGTCCTTCAGCCACCCCCGTCAAGGTTTCTTCTCCTTGAGCAGGTTTCCGTTCTCGACGTTCCGAGTGACTCAAACACTTCACATCATACAGATCGAATTATCTCGCCCTTTAGATTTTTCCGTTCGTTCTCTCCGTTCGGATTGCACTCTGTGCACTCAATTGCATGACGACAAAGCTGAATTATAATTAATAGTAATGCTAATGTCACGTTGCGTTTGTCGGTCGTTTCTTTTTTTGCAGAATTTTAATGATTTCTTTCCTGTTTTACACCCATCCCATCAACGACGCACAGGTATCTACTAGAAAGGTAATATCATACTCGTCCTATCATTAAATTTCAATCTTTTCCGTCACGAACAATCGCCATTTGTCTCATATACATATTATACAATTTTGGCTATTTATTGTTGTATGCCAATAATTATAGCGATATAATAAAATCAAAATATTACTGAATAATTTTGAAGAAAATTAAATATTATTAAATATATCAAATCTATTATTTTCTTTCCTATATTAGAAAAAAAGTTAAGTTAATTTAATTCTAAATATTTATGTATTTTCTTCATAAAATAACTTCGTAATAGAAATTTTTGCAAACACGGCAAGTTACGTGACCGAAAGATATAAACAGAATTCTCATGGCTTATCATGCAAAGCCCGTGTTTATAATTTGTGTTTTGCTAGAATTTGATTTCCTTTAATGTATGCACGATCTATGCCCAATACACAATATATATAATCTTTAGTGTTTCAATTATCTAAAGACAAGCAATGGATGTGTTTTTTGTATTTTGAGCAGGTATTTATAACAGACGAGTTTTTTGTTAGTATCGTGTTAATCATATATTTCTAATATTAAGTGAACTTTTATTATTTATTTCACATTGCCAAATCGTCAAATTAAGGCCTATTTAGACGATCTATAATTTGTGACACACTCAAAATTCACGACAGAAGTTTATTTATAATTCTATATCATGTTTTATGTATATGTGTATTCTGAGATATTTTGATTTGTATATACATATTTCACGTGTGTTTAAATGTATTTTCTGTAATACACGAGACGTAAAATTTTTAAATAGAATTCTGTTTTTAATTTTGTCGTAAATTGTACATATATCATCTAAAAAGGCCTTTTGTCTAAATGTTTTTTATTAATTCTTTGTGTGTATATGCAATGAACTAAGTCCACAAACTATATTATATGAATAAAAGTTCTAATTTATATTGATGTATAAAAAATTTATCTATATATACTATCTATATATTTGTGTAGTCTAAAGATAAAAAATATTTAATTACCTGTTTTATTTTGATCGAAATAATCGAATATATATAAAACAGATTATTAATATATATTTATTAATATATAAGACAGGCGAGTCAGAGAAAACATTTATGATAATTACTAACAATAAGATTGCTTGTCTGTACAAGCTAATAAATAATTATTTTTAATTTACAGTACGACGGGGCGTTTTCGGAGCATTTGGAAATGTTATCGCAACTGGGATATGTCTGTCTCTTCTCTTCAGCCTTTCCATTAGCTGCGATGGCCGCTTTGCTTGGAAATTTACTCGAATTACGCGGTGACGCATTCAAATTATGTTTCGTGCTTCAACGACCTTTCGGGCGCAGAGTTTCGAATATCGGTACATGGCAAGTAAGTGAAGAGCAATCTTTGACAGCTTATGCACGTGGACACATAAATTTAAAAGTTAATTTAACGCGCGAAAATAATAATAGAAAGATTTATATAATTATTTATTCTGATCTTTTTCTCTCTTTTGTTCATGAACATATATTAATTTTTTTATTGCATAGTTGCTCATTTGTCTTTACAGAAAGTGCATAAATAATTTTCTTACGTTTGATAAAATCTTAAATATATTATTATTATTAATCTTTATTGGAAAATTATTATTGCAATTATAGAAACAAAAATAAAGTATTGAATGACGGAAATAGCTGTAACTCAGAGACAAGATTGGAAAATAAACATCTTCGTAAATTTTTATTGTTATTTTTGTTTCAAATTTATCTATGAAGTTATGCTCGCATATTAAATATAAATTAAAAATAAAGTTAAGCACAAATGATACAAGTTTAATTTTGCAACTTTAGAATGCCATGGAAGCGATGGGTCTGGTCGCTATTTTAGTGAATTGTGCCCTGATTGGATTAAGCGGGCAGGTACAACGAATGTTCCCAGAGATGTCGGCGACGCAAACAATCTTATTAATCGTAGCATTGGAACATATAATGTTCGCTATTAGATTTGTGATTATTTGCGCGATTCCCGACATACCTCATTGGGTCGCTACCGAGATGGCTAAAGTCGAATTTTTACGACGCGAGGCAGTACGAAGATTATCCTCGACCCCGTCACCGGAACAACAACCAACAACAGTGATAGGTACATAATTCATCTTCATATAATGTTCATTCATATATGTGCATTGTCTAACACATCACACATATAATTATTATTTTATGTGTACTTCATGAAAATCATGTCTTTGTATCCTATTTTCGTCTCTTCCGATTCGATAACCGTTTTTAATTTTTTAACTACCAGCCTATCCAGTGCCAGTTCATGAATGATTCGCTCTCTATCAGCAAGAAAGTGCTAATCGCTTTGCCTGTCGCATTTACATCCTCCCTCCCATCACCTATTTAATTTCGCTCGAACTCAGGGAGATTCGTGGTGAGTCCAGCAGACGGAGAAAGCGAAGAGCAACATTTGCTCTCCGAACGCACCGGTTTCGCGACCACGTCCAGTCAAGCGGACACTCCGACCCTGGCTTCGACCGGTCATACACCTAGTGGACCGACAACGCCTAGTGCCACGTCGGTGCCGAGGATCTCGGAAACACCACCCACGGCCCTGACACCCTGCAGCGGCGGAAGTAGCAGCGAGACCAGCCCGTTCCCACCCGAGAGCAATTCCAGCAATATCACTCGCGATATTCGTAATACGCCGAGATGTTCCATACCCGGAGGCGAACGAGGTTCGATTCGAGCAATTTTATAAATTTAAAAAAGATCAATAAACTGCTTAAATTATTCTAATTAAAATTGTTAATGTGTCACGCTCAGAAACGTTATCAATTCGATAATTCTGTTATATTGACGAGAGATCTTTCAGTAGGACGACGTTCGAGGGATTGGTTGACCAACGAACCAGATAGCCATCATTTAACTATTGGACCACACGGCGGTGTTGACTGGGTACGTCGATTAGGTCTAGAGTCCGGTGGAAGGAAATCCAGCGATTCCGAAATCACTGGTGCCAGTGCAGTGAGCGGACGGGAGGAGGAATTAACTTTGCACAGATCGACCGACTGCATCGTTTCCAAAGAGCTCGCATCTTCCTCAGATAGCGATCTTCTCAGGTACGGAAGAAAAAATCTCGAAATGTACTGTACACGTAACGTAATTTTTTTCTACTAGACGCGAGGTTGATTTCTTTTATCACGCAATCTTAATATATTTTTTTTTATTTCTCACGATATATAGAAATTTTTTAAGTCTTTTATGTTTTTCTTATTGCTTTTACATTTCGATACTAACGTCAGTTTCACGCTTAAAGGTCGGCACCACCCTGGCTCCCACCAACGACTCACAGAAGCCAGAAATTCCGTTTTTCGCCAGAAAAGGAGAAGGAACGTGAGAGGACGGAGAAACAGCAATATCAGCAGCAGCATCATCCGCGAGAAACGACGCACGATCGCGAACGCGAACGTGAACGTGAACGTGAACGCGAACGCGAGCGAGAACGCGAGCGAGAACGCGAGCGAGAACGTGAACGCGAACGTGAACGCGAACGTGAACGCGAACGTGAACGCGAACGCGAACGTGAGCGGCAATCCTACCTCGCCGAGAAGGAGAAGGACTCGAGCGGTCTGTCAGACTCCAGCAAGACGATCTCGAGTCAGGAAGAGGAGAAACCGACGACGAAGGAGGATCGGGAGGCGAAAAAGACACGCGTCAAGCAAAGCCTGATGAAGCGGGCGCGCTCCGTGGCGATCTTCTCGTTGAAATTGAAGGAACGTCGCGCACGGGAGGCCGAGCTCAAAGCCAAGGAAGCGGAAAGAGAGGCCAGGTGGCAACAACCGCAATCCTGCGTCGGCGGCGAACTCTCGTGCATCCCCATAGAAAAGCTTATCTCCGTGGACGACATTGCAGCCATGGAAATACGTCGAATGAATCATTAGCCGCTTGACTTGTCTTTCTCACACATTTTCGTTTTTCTCGCTACGTAGAGAGCCGTTCGTGTACCGCGACGCGTGAATGCATTAATGCCAACACGATGGTGAAATTTAGACGAAAAAAATCGCGATGAAGAGAGAGAGAGAGAGAGAGAGAGAGGAGATACTTTGGCGATCGAAAGAAAGAAGAGGCGCACAATTTGTGAAGCATACAAGATCTTAGACATTTCATTTAGAGAAACTTCCGACAGCGATTCCTAGACTCAGGGCATCGAACCGCAGCTCGGTTCGGTTCCAAAATTAAGCAGACAGATATGGGATATTCTTAAAGAATCTATGATAATGTTTCACAATGTTTCACAAACTAAAAATTCTCAAATATTGTGTTGCTTCAAACAATGTGACAAATGAAAAAAGGAAAAATGGAGTAAAAATACGAATTTCTCTTAATTTGACAGAATAATTTTATAAAATAAAAATTGCAAATTATATATTGGCCTTTTAATAAAAAAAATGAAAAAAAGCTTTTAAAAATTTAATAAAATAATTTTATAGAACGCGAAAAGATTGTATGTATGTACTATTAATTTTCCAATAAATAAATAAAATAATGAATTTTGTTGATTTTAAAGACTTTTTAATCTGATTTTTAGAAAGCTTTTAAATTAACCATAAATAAATTATTAAAACATTGAATTATATTGGACAGTTTGGTTCGCAACATATATTGTATAAAGTTTATATTATAAATTCTTTTCTCCGAAACACAGCTCTGAATATATCTATCGCAATAATTTTAATTTCGCATCGATTCGATGCCCTGTTAAATGGCACATTCTCCTAGCTTAGATCGCTCGTAGATTGTTGAATCATAAAAAAAAGAGAAAAATACGTCCCATTTGTGCCGTCAGGATTTTACGCCGAAATTGAATTATCCTCAGCTTCTCTATAATGGAATCCGGATGACGCAGTGTCGCACACGATCTATGATTATCGCGGAAAAAAAAGAAAACCAGGACGCTCTCAACAACCGCGAGATTCTTTCAGAGAAAGATTGTAAGTCGAGAAGATTGTAAGTATCCGATTACTTGCTGAAGAGCGAGCATCGGCGCAAAAAAATTCAACGAAAACGGAGGAGGAAACTTTGTTGTTGTTGCGGTATATATATATATTATATATAATAAATATATAATAAGTTGTTAATTAATCTTAATAAAAATTCTAGGCATTAATGGGTAAAACGAACCTTTTGCTGAATAGAGATCTCTACGAAGGCATATCACGTTGTCGAGACCATCCGCGTCACCACCACAGCCTCTCACGTTTCGTATCCTCAGTAAGGTCGTCCTTATTCAAGCTCGGACACGTGGATGCACTGCAGATGCAGGACGAATTCGCGACACTTATATTGGCGATGAGATACAGCGCAATGGCACACGCGAAGCTGTCCTTCGTCCTGTTTCAAAAAAAGAAATAAAAACGAATGAAATGATGATGTAGAGACCGTTTTTTGTATATAGTGAAAAATGTTACGCAGATTGTAAAATCGGTTTTCATGGCCTAGCCACACGTCCCCGTCCGCGGCTGAACTTTAGCGCAGAATTGTTGAATATCACACACAAATATACATACATATAAGAATAAACATACACACACACACATACATATACACAGATACATGAATCACATTTTATTACATTTACGAATATATTGTTAGCGTTAGATTAACCATTAGATGCATCCACATTGAGCACCGTTGAGCAAACCGATGATAATCGCATTGTATACTTAGCGTATCCTTCGGAAATTTGCGAAACACACGAGTGCATTAGATGCAAAATCGATAGATTAGCCGCTTTCGTAAAGGCAGGTCGAAATAAATTCAGTCCGAAGCATCTGTGTTTGTTAGATGTTTTGTATAAAACAAAGAGAAATTGAGTCAATAAAAAAATATTCTACAAAAACCGGCGCGAAAATGTACAATTTTCTTTCCTTTTGTTAAAAAAATAATACATGAAAAGAATAATATACATAAAAAAAAAGAAGAAAGTTTTTAATTGTTTTTTTTTAGATATAAAAATATAATAATTTTTGTTTAAATATGCGTAAAGATCCAAGAAAGTTTCGAATATATTTTCAACAAATTTGCCAATTTTATTTAATCTTAATTATTATTACCTTTTTCGTAGAAATAAAAGAACGCGGAAATAGTTTAGATTTTTAGATATTACGAAAACAGAGTAAAAATAGATATTTCAAATGCGCAAAAGAGATTCAAATATATATTTTCAACAAATTATTAATTTTATTTAGTCTTAAATTAAAGTAAAAATCTCGTAGAAAGAAAAAGCAGCAATGAAAGTCCAATATATATTTATGCTTCGGTATATCAAATATATTACCTGCGTAAATTGTTATGTTGCACGTAATTGTTTAGATATGACGGAAACGGTAAAAACAGATTTTTCAAATGCGCGAAGATCTAAGAAACTTTCAAATATACTTTCAACGAACGTTTCCAATTTTATTTAGGGCCGGTTTCACCATCTCCGATTAACTCAATCGGCCGATTAAACTATATCTCTGTCTCTTTTCGGATGCGTTTTTAAAAAGAGACAAAGGCCTGTTTCCACCAACGTCGGTTAACATATTAAACCTCCGGTTAAACTATATCTTTATCTCTTTTCATCATAAAGAGAGATGAAGATATAATTTAACCGGAGGTTTAAATTAACCGACGTTGATAGAGACACGGGTCAAAGATATATAGTTTAATTGGAGGTTATGAAGTTAATCGACGTGAAACTGGCTCTTCTATTCCTCATCTCTCTAGACTCGTAGGAAGAAAACGCGGGAATTGTCGAGTCCATTTTCGTTGGAATGGATTCGTTCATTCCCTCTGGAATGAACTCGTCCATCCCCGCGAGTTTTCTTCTTACGAGAGAGAAATTGCGCGTGTGTCCAAGATATTGAATATATATCATTCGTATCTACGCAAATTTTACATTATGTTATATGATATGTGTATTTTGTAATTCGCTGCATCATATTATATGTATTTTATATCGAACATACCGTTAAATTATATTATTTTCCGCAATTTTTGTCCCGAGTGCGCGACGCATCCAAGTCCTCCGGCTTCTTGAATCGTTCTGGCGACACTCGTCGAGAGGGCGCTAGCGCACGGCGAGTGTCTCGAATACGTCACGTGACGTCACTCTCGTACTGCGAGTTGAAGATCGATATATCGCATTGAAGTTGACCAATCGGAACGAAGAGATTGCATCGATTTCTTCGCCCTGATTGGCGGAACGACGAACGATTAATCGCGATTGACGCATGCGCAGTCGCGATGTGGCGAACGTCGAACGTCTTCGTGACGTGAGGTCGAAGATGTTTCGTTCCGTTACACGTGAGTTTTTTTTACTATAAATTATACCAATAGTTGTCAATTAAATATCTTTACATTCTATTCGGACGCACTATTAAGCATAATATGTGTATTTAATCTTGTGTAGATGAAAATACTACGTTGATCTAGAATGATGAATGATTGATAATTTTGAAGTGAATTTTTCGATCTCGTCTTTGCTTTTTGTTTTGATACTGTTGTTGCATAAGATTGCATCTGATATATATCATAATATCTAATGCGCACTTGTTTATTTGCCTAGTTAAAATTTATTTTATTTTGATACTTTTTAAATATAATATCTATATGACAAACGCAGCTAACTCATATTTATTATGTAAACACGTAGTGATACATTGATCTTTTCTTACATTCTTTCGATTCTTTTTCACAGATAACGTGCCACAGGGACTGGTGTCCCTAGTGCGCAACAATGTGGCATCGTCAGGATGTGCTGCTGCTACCACAAAGATTCAGACTAAGGATATGGCAACGGAGTCATCTGTGCAGAAGGCAAAGACTCAGTTGCCAGAGAAACCTAAAGTTGAGCCCTACAGTCCATTTCGACCCAATAATATGGCAGAGTATGCCTTAGCTAGAGTGGATGACCTGTTAAATTGGGGCCGCAAGGGATCAATATGGCCAATGACTTTTGGTTTAGCTTGCTGTGCTGTAGAGATGATGCACATTGCGGCACCTAGATATGACATGGACAGGTTTGGCGTTGTATTCCGTGCTTCTCCTCGACAGTCAGATGTTATTATAGTCGCTGGTACTTTGACGAATAAAATGGCACCTGCGTTGAGAAAGATCTACGATCAAATGCCTGAACCACGATGGGTTATTTCCATGGGAAGTTGCGCAAATGGAGGTGGATATTATCATTATAGTTATTCTGTGGTCAGAGGTTGCGATAGAATTATACCCGTGGACATTTACGTACCAGGTAAACTTATATCTATTTGCTTAGTTGTGTCGATCAACAACTATTAATTTTATTTATTTATTATTATTATGTCTACTATATTAAAACCTCAATATTGCAGGTTGTCCCCCAACAGCTGAAGCATTGTTGTATGGTGTCTTACAATTACAGAAAAAGATAAAACGTATGCAAACCACACAAATTTGGTACAGGAAATAATGTACAGTATCTACGACATCTATAGTTCTGTGTGTAATAAATGTATAAATTATTTGAAAATTGTAAGTTATATAATTGATATACATATACATATAATTAAGTAATAGAAAATTATAGATTGTCCAAAAATGTGGTTGATCAAATAAATCACATTTTAATAAAAATATTTCTTATTACACTAATTCTTACTTTGGGGGACATGTAAATAAAAAAGGGATATACCTAATATAATAAATCAAATATATCACACTTTGCTAAATATAAGAGAAACTATAAAATTTAGGAAAATGTGATATTTTCAAAAAGGTTCTTTTTTGTTTTATCTGAGATTTTATAAAGTTACAATTTTATAGAATATATCAGCAAATTTTTAAAAATATGCCTAATATTCTTGTAAATGTAATTAATGTAAAACCAAATATATTTGTTTTATTGCATATAATTTGTGTAGCCAAAATAATGAGTAATTAAACCTGATAATTTTAATATATATTTTTGAGTTTTTTCAACATTATATAATAAAGAAAGAAGATACAACTGTACATATAATTAAACTTGTATGCAATAATGTGTAAAATTTTATCTCTTTATTTTTTGTCAAAAAAGATCTCTATTTATCAGTTTATATTTTTTATTTTTTTCAAAAGAAAGCAATGTATAACATCAGGGACTCTTTAATTATATAATGATTTGAATAGTAGCACTTATACATTATTAATATAGTGCTTAACGTATAAAGAAACAAATTACAAAACATGATTTATACTGTCTTTATGTTGTGATAACAATGAGATATTTAATAAACCTGTTTTATTACATTCTTTTTTCCATTGTTTGCATGTGTACTTTTTACTTTTAAAAATATATACAAAATATGTTCAGAGTAATTTAAACAAAGCAAAGAATTTTACAGACAAATTCTTTGCCGTTTAAGTTACTACGTTTTTTCTAAGGCCCCTTTTTTATTTACTGTAATTAATACTAATAATAATTACATTTTTATTATATATTCATACAATACATATACTGAAACATCTTAGGTGTATAATAGGTAAAAAAATTGCTTATCAATTTGCAAATTTTTGTACCTATCATCCTCTATCATACCATTTAATGAACGTGCTGTTATTCCGTTATGTCCACAGCCAAATTATTAACATTTACTTTGGTCATTATAAAAAGAAAGTTTGATCAGAATATATCAGTAAAATCATTTTAATAATTCATTCAGATAATTTATCAAATCTGAAAATTAATTCAGTTTTATCCGTCTTATGTTTATGTTATATATGCGTATCCCTATACATAATTATAATTCAATATATACAAAATTAATCTAAATTTTGATACTTGTTCCCCATCTTCTTTACTCATGACAATTTAAAAGTTGATTGTGTTTCTTCCACTAAGATTTTGTTATTTTTACAATAATATAATTATAAATTTAAAAAATAATACATCCAATATGTATATATATTCCTTCGGGGGGTTTAAAAACTTAATATATTCATTTTTATTTGCTACAGTTTTAACGTACTAACCATAGTGGATTGACAATGTTTAGAGAAAATTTTGCAAGACCATATTAGAATCTGAAATATGAAATTGATAAAACTTTTAAACAAAAATAAAATTTTTTATTCTATATTTTTGTGTGATCTATACTTTCTATGTGCAGTACAAATCTTACTTAAACACATTGTGCGGTAGAACGTTATATAGTTTTAAAAACGCATCATATGTTAAAAATCGTCACTTGTATCCTTCTTATAGAGTATAATTCCATACAAAACAAAAATTATAAATGTAAAAATAAATTTAAATTATACAAACTTGGAGTAAACAAAACATATCAATCTAAATTATCAGTCCCTCCCATGTAATTTTGATGACTCAAATATTATTGTATGTAAACGTTATCACACAAGCTCTGCAGCTATAACTAGTTGCCACATGTTCTTGCAAAAATCATATTTAAAAAAATGGATATTATATCAAATATCCAATAATCCTTTCATTTTTTCATCACTCACAATTAAATCCGATTTTCTGAAACATTACCAATTATAATTATTCTCTTATTTGAATGATGCTGAAACAAATTTTACATTTTACAATCCAATAAATAAGTAATACAAATATATACCGCTTCAGATAATCTGGACAGTTTAAGTAAATAGACACACTTAAATATCTTTTTATGTTATTAGAGAATTGCTTGCGACGTAGATGGAGGTGGATTGGTTGATGGCGCAGGCACTGGACCATCTGTCCATTGAATAAGAGAATGCTCACTCATTTGAGTACTCTGAAAATGGTCCTTCAAAAGGGTTTGAGAAAATGTACAGTGCATTTGATACGCTTCGCTTTCACGAGTAGGATCACCGCAAATTCTATACAAGTCTGTAATATCAATTATGCGTGTAAGTAACTAATCGAATTATATTGTACACAACTTATAAATATGTACCTTTAAGAATAGCAGTAGCCCACAATTGTACATGTACATCAGGTATTTTAGAAGCTAATTGCATCGCAGGTGTGACCATATTCATTGATTCTCTACTATTTCCCAACGAAAGAAATATATGTCCCAAAAGCACAAGACTACACGAAGTGAGTCTATTCAAGTCTTCCGAATTTGCCATTTTTAATGTTTCTCTAAGATATCGTCTAAAAATCGTATTTATATATTGAGGCATGAATTATTTTACGTATTGCTAAAACTAGATTGTTTTATCTTCTCTACTTTTCAAGAAATTAAATATATATATATATATATAATTTTTTGAAATATATATATATATTACTTATAAGAGACATAACAATAAATTTTTAGAAAAAAATCTTACTTTGCTTCATTATATCTAGCGCCAAAGAAGGCTTGGAGTCCCTGTACATAATATGCAGCTGCCCTCAAGGAGTGAGAATGTGATGGTAGAGATTCTGGATTTATCCTTTCTAATAATGCTCCTAATTCGGCGTCCCTTTTCGTTCTCAGATATACTATCGCCAAGTTCAAATTTGCGAATGTCCAGAGTTCCCTCTCCTGTGATGTCTAAAATGAAGGTAAAACGATTTTTTTTACAATGTTATTAAATAACGATATAGATATTTTATCAACCTAATTTAAATTTCTATGTCAA
Source organism: Prenolepis imparis (assembly GCF_030444845.1). Classification (NCBI taxonomy): domain Eukaryota; kingdom Metazoa; phylum Arthropoda; class Insecta; order Hymenoptera; family Formicidae; genus Prenolepis; species Prenolepis imparis. The sequence goes on from NW_028141166.1 coordinate 13,291,315, forward strand.
ATTCGCGACAACTAAAACAGTAAAAATAAAAAAATATAAGAAATATTTAGATTTAAATAAGAACTTAAGTCGTTACAATCTGTAACATTAAAGATAGATAATAACACAGTTTTTCTTACTCTGAGTGCAGCAGTAAATTGAGTCTCTGCATCTTCCATACAATTCATAGACATTGCGTATAAACCTAGTAATGCGTGTAATTGCGGTCTATGGCCTTGAAGTAATCTAGGCTGTCGCCTGCAAAGCTGACAAGCTTGAGAAATTTCTGCGAGAGCCACGCTTTTATTTCCCATTACAAGCCGACACATAACTATATGTTCCAAAAGCATTAATTGAAACACGGACAAGATAGGCTTATTATCGACAACTGTAAGATGATAAAAATTTTTAATTAATTAACCAAGCTTTAAATTGATACAAGAGAATAAAAGATGTATATTGTATATTTACTTTTCAGTTTTTCAATTTGAGTAAGGGCTTTATCGGTATATTTCTGTGCTTTATCCATATATCCGGCTTGCATAGAATGCATGACAGTTACTAAATAGACCAAGACATATAGATGATCTTTTGGCATCCATATAAACATATCTCCTATATTGGAACCTGTGACTACGTCGTCAGTCGGCCAACTAGGAGACATTATAGTTTGTATACTCTGTTGCAATTGTTTTAAACAAGGTTTCACGCTTTTCACCTAATTTAAAAAAATCAAATATATCTTTATAAATTAATATTGCATAGTATATTTACTATATAAATCGTAATGTTTATAAGTATATTCTTACCTGGCCTGCCATGAGGTAGTGACACACTTGGAGAACTAAAAAGTACACTTTCAGATATTCCTTTTGATGCGGACTACCTTGCCAATTTTCTACATGATGTCCCGCCGAATTTAAAAGAGGATGAACCTCTGTGAATTTTTTGTCTATCAAAAGAAGCATACACCGAGATAGAAGAAAGAGAACTCTGGTGTAACTAGCGTTGCTTATGTGAGAATAATCCACACCCACTGCGAGCAGACTGCTCGCTGCGACAAAGTCCTTCTCCGAGGCATGAATTTGCTATAAAACATAAATTAGCATTTTTCAGAAACACTAATTCTACTATATTTTCAGAAAAAGTAAAATAATCTTTATTGAATTTACCGCGAGTTGAAAGATAAGTCTGCAATGCCAGTAGACATTGTGCTGAGATAATTCTATCGCCTTCCTCAGTATCGGCTTGCTCAGGTTTGGCTGTTGCTGCTGCTCGTACAATTCTGCAACCACACTGGCCGCTTCGAACTTGACGTCGTCGAACGTATTTATGTTCTGACTCAGTCGCCACTAGAGAGAATAAACGAAGAATCATTAGTTATTACTCGAGATGGCAGCTCTAATTAAGCTGCTGATTATACATACATCCCATACTTGTTATGTTGTCGACACGGCGAGGAGAGGTTAGAACGAATGGGAGACGAATGTGCGAGGAATCGCTCTGAATTCGCGAGAGAGTAACGGGACGGGAAAGATGCGGGGATTTAACGTCGACCTCGAGGTACGTGTAAACGAAATAACGACTAACCGCTTGATCTAAGTGAGATCGCGCCAAATCGATGTTTTTCGTGTGCGTGAGCAGGATGTTGCCGAGCTGAAGGTGAGTTCGCGCCTCAACCCGCGGCGGTGGCTTGAAGTGGAAAACCGCCTGCAGACACTGGATGCAAGACTTGACGTTGGGCGGGCTTGACGTGCGAAAATTCTCGGCCAGACCGAGCAACGAGAGATACCAAGCGTCCTGAGAAGACGCCATTTTGACATTTCACGCACGGTGGACGGACGACGGAGACGGACGGACCATTGAGCTCTACAACACGCACTGGAGGAGGGAGACTTCGAGGATGGGGAAACGACCCAATTCGTAAAAAAGGTATACATCAAAATTATTCAAAATCAAAACATTTCCTGCAAGTTGCGCACCGCTTTTACCGCTAAATATCTCATGAGAAATATTTCAGTTCGGATGATATAATTTCTTCTTCTTCTTCTTATAAATTACTGGCAATAGGATGACAAAATGATCCATCCATCAAGCCATAAACTGGTAGAAATATATACATCCATTGGCGCAGCGTCAAAAATAAAAAGTCCTCACAAAAGTCCAAGTCAGATGATATAATTTAAAAAGAGATAGAGATACAACCGAGAGAAAATGAAGTCTCTTTCTGACTCTAATTTTTTTTATCAAATTAATACGGAGAAGGCTCGTTCTAGGATTCTACATATAGAGGGATGGATAAATCCTATCGTAGTAAACTACGGGTCTATTCCAATCTAATCTGCGCACAATAATATTTTCATTTCGTATATCTATCTCATTTTGTAAATATACAGTGGAAAGAAAAATATTATGCAGAGTGCGTTCGAAAATCCGACTCGTCTTTGCTCCTTTAATTCTGATTGGTTGATTAAGGCTCCTGGGCTCACCGCGGCCATATTGGATTGTGAATTGTGACGTCAGAGGCGAGAAAGCACACGCTGAAAATTCTTAGATGCCATTTTTTAATGAAAAGATATTTCGATTAAACAGCACTTCAGATGGCTTTAGCACACTCTTAAAAACTCCTGAAAACTATCCTTTTCCCTTTATAATCAATCAACATCTGTAAAATGATCGAGATATCAGACTTTGACATGCGGAATGACTGCGCATGTGCAAAGACCAGACGGACTGGGCTTCATAATATTACATTTTACAGCTGTTGATTGATTATAAAGGGGAAAGGATAGTTTTCGGGGTTTTTTAAGAGTGAGCCATCTGAAGTGCTGTTTCATCGAAATATTTTTTTATTTTGAAATGGCATCTAAGAAATTTTAGCGTGTGTTTTCTCGCCTCTGACTTCACGATTTCGACATGGTCGGAAAGGAGCCAGGAGCCTTAAAGCTACTTTACCCTACGAGTAGGATTTCTGAACGCACCTTTATTTCTACATGAATATGCGACGTGAATTTATCTGCGCATATCTTTCATCGATCATTATAAACATCGAGTGTTTAGCGATACTATAAAGAATTCACTGCGTACGGATGTGTTGGTAATGTCAAAAAAATAAAACATTGTTGATCTCGCTGTAAGTGTGCTTCTTCTTTATCTAAATTTACGTAAACAAAAACACATACACATACATATTTTCTTTGTCAGACAGGGAGAGAACGAAGTTGATCGGTGGGGAGTGACATGCGCAGATCGACCAGCCGATAGCGGAGAAGGGATTCTCGTCTTTCCGTTACGAGCAAACGAGATCTATAAAAGTTGAGGCAGCAGAAGGCGAGAGGTAGTGTTAGAGGAGACGTGTTGTAGGAGGATGTAGATATATAAACGAGAGCACGAGAGTTTGCTTTTTCCTCAGTTGCAGTGAGTTATTTGTGTGTACGATTTTAGAGAGAAGCGGATAACGAGAGATCGACGAAGAGAGGAAAAAAAACCAGGGCACACGAGTGAACATACGGAGAGCCCGAGACGTAAAAGCAAGCAAGCACGCGCGCGCGCGTGTGTGTGTGTGTTCATCTCTTCTGTAAAAACCAGGACACTCCGCTTATTATTACGGCGAGAGTTCGATCTCCGAGTTTCGCGGAGAGCTCGGGTGCTAGATCGACATATTGCATATTGGCTGGGGATCTGGCAGCGCCAGAGCGAAGCCAAACAACTCGTGTCCGCCATCTTGGGCTAGAGAGAAGTCGTTGTTGTGTGTTTTTCGTGTCGCGTCAGCGAGAAGGGAAGAAAAGGAATTCTCTCCGCGAGGATAGGAGGATAGGAGGCCGCGCGAGAGCGACGAAGGGAAGGAGGCAGGAGGAAGGAGACGCTAAGGTGGCGAACGGTCACCGGATGTGGTCGAATCTGCGAGGAACGCGCACTGGGAGGACCGCGAGAGAAGAGGAGCTCGAAGCGAGGTAGCATCGCGCCAACAGGTTTTCGGGATACTCCGCCGCATATTATTCCTACGCATCGTCATCATCGTCGTCGTCGTCGTTGTCCTCGTCCCCACCATTGCTCTACCCTGGATACTGTGATTATTGCGCAGTTGGAAAAGTTGTTGCCGAGCACGGAGGACGCCGAGAAACGCGGGGAATCGTCTCCGAGAGGCAGACCCGCGTTAATTACCGGTAAAAAAAACTCATTATTATACTCTCGATCGTATTCAAATATTTTTTTTTTTTTTAAACTTTTTTCTCGAATTTAATTGGCATCAGGCGTATTAAAAATATTTGATTGGTTTGAAATGTGTTGAATTGTGAAAAATGTAGCTTAAACATTTTTTCCTAGTCGTTTGTTCAATATGTAGTATCTAGGTTGAAGAATTATTCAGAACTTTGGCGAATGTTCGAGATATTTGATTTGAAACACAAAAGCTGGGTCCGGACAAAGGACGGACAATAACGGATCGTTCAAGAGATTATTGTGCGTTCGTTTTTCGTTTCGTTGTGCGATCCAGGAAACGGCTTTGGAAAGGGGAAAGGGGCCGGGTCACAATAAAGCGTAGAAATAAGATAGAAGCGAGGAATGTATATGAATGCGTATGTAAGGACTCTGCCTCAATAACGTAAACAATGTTTTATTAATGCGAATATCTGTTCGTATTTGTGTTGTTTTTCCTATAAATCTCAATGAATGTAAAATTTCGACTTGTAGCTATTATATTGTCTCTTGTAAATATCGTTTCGGGCATTGATAAGATTGTGATTTAATCTCCTTAATTCTCAATGAGCGAATAAATCGAGAATAAAATCGGTGATCGAATGATTTTTTTGTGTCAACTATTTATGTAAAAATTTCACAAAATATTGAGATTTATGGAAAATAAAACACAAGTCCGAATAGATATTCACATAAACGTAATCAAATAGTTTATTCAAATCCTTAGGCACGTTATCTCTCTTGCTTTTTATTTTATTTTTGTTATTTTATTTTTATATCTATTATTTTTAGTATTTTATTTTTACTATTTCATTTTTATTATTTTTATTTCTACCATGATTCAAGATTGTTTCTTGGATGCTTGCCAATTTAATGTGTGTTTGCTGCAATTCTATTCCATAATAATACTTGATGAAATTAATGAATATAAAATTAATTTTGCTCTTATTTTAAATCTTATCTATCATACATACGTATCGTTAAGAAGGAGATTCGTGTTAAACGTATCGCGATGCTTTGAAAAAAATGTTGAATATTCTTTTTTAAAGACGAATATAAATATTAGAGAAATACGAAATAATAAATAATTATTGCGCATATAGCAACTTTGAATAATCGTCTTATTACGATATATAACAATAGAGTTATAAATTTTATATTGTACCTTCGCGTCTTAAACATATCGATAAGAGTGTTTATTTTTTGTCACGATAAAATGCAACGGTCAATAATGTTTATGTGGAGAAAAATGCAAGCTCGGAGGATCGTTGCAGCACATTTCGCGTTTATCATTATTATGTAAACAACAGCAAGTCGTCAGTATATAAATATTTCTACGCTGCAAATATGCCCTCCTACAGAAGGACTCGTCATAATATCGGGATGAATGAAATTCACAACATGATGGATTATTTTTTTTATGTCACATACACAATCGGATTGTTTAAAATATGAATCAGCATGACATTCACGAAATCTTAATTTTAATTAAAACGTTTTTGTGCAATTTAATAAATAAATTTAATGATCAAGTTTTAATAAAAATAAATAGTAAATTTCAGTAAATGAATATAAAATCTGCTCTCTATATTATATATAATCTTAGCACTTTTTTTTACTCTTGTTATTTTCAGTTTGTATTTACATAATTCCACAGTAAAATATTTAACATTAAATTTAGAATTCACCATAGTACTCTTTACAGTACAATCTTTGCTGCAATTATATGTATATGTACTAGGTATATACTTGTATAATATTTAGTATAATGTTCTCTTTTCGAACAAAGAAAGCAGCATTTCCTTTTTCCGAATAAGGAAAAAGTAGCACTTTAGTATATATCATTATGAATACAGCAAAGATATCGCCGTAAAAAAAAATCAAGAAATTAAAAAAAATGCAAGATTTTTGTGTATTTCGACAAAGCGCTTCCTGTTGCAGGCCGACGGTTTGGTCGGTCTCGTGAGGAGGGTGAGTGACGAGGCTACGAAGACGGGGAGAGAGAAAGACAAACATCCGAGCCATGACGAATTCCGCGCCCAAGTTAGACAACGCCAAGGTGGACCGACAGGCCTCGCCGAAGGTTGGGTATCAGTCCCAGCACAATCATCATCACCATCAGCATCATCGTTCAAACAGTAAATCGTCGCCGTTCCTCTACAAGAACGGCCGCCACGTCGCCAGGAACACCAAAGACGGCCGGCAGAGCTGCAGCCCGTATAGCTCGTATAGCTCGTCGTCGAAAAGTCCGAGGAACTCGCCGCAACATCATCATCAGCAACAGCAGGAGCAGCAGCAACGCTGTGAGCAGCGCAGTCCAAGCAGCAGCCCGACCAACAACAGCTTCTACGCGGGCGCCAAGTTCTCGGAAACGCCATCGCCGGCAAGCGTGCCCAAACCGCCGAGTCGTTGGACGAGCACGGTGACTAGACTGATGGACGACTGTCGCCGATCGACTAGCGCGAGCGAATACGCGAGCCAACTGCATATAGTGCTAAACGTCCAGGCCTGATACCCAAAGACTAACAACGGGTCCACCAGCGCCGTTCGAGAAAGGAGGAGGCGGCCGTTAGCAGCTCCTAGAGAATCAGGTACGATAGGGAATCATCGTCGATAAAGTCATCATCGGCCAAGAGAGGATATAGCGAGAGTAATAATTAATATAATAATATAATAATAACGATGATAACGATGAATGATGATGGTGACACCGTGTGTAGGCCGTATACACACGGGTTTTCGATTTTATCGCGCGAGTGGATACCATAATCCATTCTTTACGCTAAGCTACACATCCAGCATACAGACTTTAACCGTAGACTATGCACACGGCGAGATTACAACGCGGTGTATCGGTGCGTCCCGATGTCGCGATCGATCATGTGTGTGCGCGCGCGCGCGCGCAAGAGATACATACATTATATATGTATATGTATTGCGTTCTTTGGAACTCTCATCACGCGCCATCATACGCTGTGAAACAAAATGTAAGTAATACTGTATTTTAGATTATCGTATACCGCTAAACTTTCAAAAGGAACATAAGGAGAGCCCTATGTACGTACATACATATATTATCTATACAACATCCGAACACACAGAAAGAGAGAAAGTACAGCCTCAGTCTGACGATACGATAAGCGCGGACGAGCAAAGTTGCGCTTCGCGATTCTGTCATACGAGATGTGCTTCAATATCGACGCGTTGAAAAAAAAAAAGGAAAAACAAGAAAAGACGTGTTTGATAACTCTGCGAGAAATATTTTTCAAGGCCCGCGTTTCGCATCGCTCTCAAAGTACCCGGTGTTTCCGCGCGCGTTTTTATCTTGTCAAACCTCCAATCGTCTTAAGCCAGCAACATCGGAGACGTCGCGGAGATGCTGGACAAATAACTATTCGTTTAACAGCCGCCCGACTAATGATCGTTATCAGTATACTTCTTTATTAACAGTTTTTCTTTATCATTTTGGTATTACAGATTGTAGAATATAGTTTCGTATGGGAGATAATTTCAAGTAACCCTTTTTTTTTTCCTTTTTTTCTTTTTTTTTTTTTGTTGGGGATATTTTTACTTTCTGCTACATTATTCTACACATGAAATAAGTATAACTATGTAAGTTTTGAGTTTCATAATGCAAGTTAGGAGATGGGAGTTATAGATGACTGTAAATGACATAATAGACAGAAAGGATCGGAATAATAGGGGAAATATGACTGATAGATGAAGATTTACACACGAATGATTACGAGTGAATGCTATGATTGTATGAATGCTTCGGACATATTAATATAATCATTACGACATTGCATTAAATCCAAATTTTGATCACATTTTTCGTGCTCGATTCTCGGCACGTTTTTCAATAAAATTACTAATAAATTGCACATAAATTTAAGATTTATTTTTATAATGGCAAGAGAGAATGATATGAGAGCGAAAACAGAGAAATCGAGATAAAGCAGTATTGTCGAGATGAGAAGGAATATTGTCAAATTTGATCATTATAAAAACGAAATATTTTTCTTATTTATAATCGATTTATAATAGATTTAATCTATGCTCTTAATGTGTAATTGTCGTGATGATTCTATTGTTTTTGAAAAATTCAAATACGCATTTCGATGCTTTATTTAAACACGAAGGACGAGAGTTTTTTAAGGGGAAAGAGAACATTATCTGGTAGCCTTGGTTAACGTCTGATTGTCTTTTTTTCAAGTCGTAATCATAGCTGTAGAACAGGTCCTGATAACAATACGGGGTTAACTAAGGAATTAATATTGTGTCCTTATCAATGGGATGAAAATTCATAAGTAGATAAAAAAGCAGGAACAACGCGCGTTTAACGATAACCGACGTTGACTCAACCCGTCCTTAAAGACTCTTCTTTGTGCGAATTTACGGAAAGTTCTATTATGCTAACAGGTGTAGGAAGTAGGGCGATGCACTAAAGTTTTTCGTTGTTCATAATACTTTACGGGCGCAAATCATATCAAACTCGCATCATTTCTATCTATATTGGACAAGTAAATGGACTTAATCTATAATACACAGTAACGATAACAATAATATTAAGGGTAAATAATAACAATGATAGTAGTAAGATAAGGCCTTAACGATACAAACAGCGTGGAGAATACGATCGATTTGATTTAAGTTTTTAAAAAAAAATTCGTATTTATTCTTTTTTTTCCTTTTTTTTTTCTTTATAGCAAAATTATTTCAAGCCACAGACTGAATACAATTATTTGACGTAGTATTTTAACTAATATGTTATTTTTTTTCTTTTTTTAAGTTTTCTGATAACTTGCAATAGTTTTCTTGCAACAGTACATTTATTTTTCTGCTTACGTCAATTCTTTCTTCGATAAGCGATTATTAATCTTAAGTGGGATGAGTTCGTGGAACAGTTGTGAATGTGAGATACGAAAAAATAAACTCACAAGCGAGGATGATACAAGATTGATAGAGAAATGATATCAAAATATACAATTTCGATTACTCGCTCCGTATTTATAGTTTTGTAAGACGTAATCTTCAGAACACGACGGTATCTATAGCAGTTAACACAATCATGCGTTGAGCTAACGATCGATTTCATTTATGACGTCGGAGATTATTGAAAGGAAGTATATATTTCTATATACGGATATAGAGACAACGACTTGTCGAATACAAACTCGAATGTGCGCGAGACTTTTGTTTTTTTTCTTTTTTTATTTTTCGGTGTTTAGCGCCGTGCGCAACGACTCGAGAGAGAAAATCGATATCCCAGGATACGAAGAGAAAGTTTGGAACTTGTTTCCTTTTGCCTGTACGGACGATTTATGTGCGCGAAGAATTACGCGAAATTGCCAGTCCAGAGATTATTTTTATACGATTGATACGCACTTTCACGTTCAGAGTTTAATTTGTTTATCGTCAACGGCGATAATGAATTCAAATACATGTTTATAAAATCATTCGAAGAAAATGAAATCACCACGCCGAAATTTTAATTACGTGGCAGATTACGAGGAACTAAAAGAATAGCATTAATGAAAACGCAATCGTTTTGCATTATATATATTTTTGTTATTTCCGCGAATCTTATAACAATACGGAATAATACTGATTAACATCTTAAATTTGTTTTGTTTTTTCAACGAAACAAGTTGCATATTTTGTGAATATATAAGTATATATATTAATATATAGTTCGGTCACATATAAAACGACTAATATCGATAAAAATCGTACAGTTTTTTTAAAGATATTTATTCTTTTTTTATGCTAATTATTGCTTTTCGTGAATTTATATATTTCTCGCGAACAATAGTGATCATCAACAAAAGTCGGCGAATCGATTTAGCCCGATCGTTTCTGTAAATGTCAAGAAAGGCGAAACTACGTCTGGAAACACATCGCGCTATTCAATGGCCGTAAAGTCTTGGAATCAATATGTTTTAGAGTCTGTGAATTGTCGAGGTCTCAGAATTCGCGATAGATTCATTAAGCGAGAGAGAGAGAGAAAGAGAAACGAATTAAACACTGCCGTCCGGTGAAAGGAGGGAGAAAGAGGAAATGAGGACAAATTAAAAATGAAAACATATGTATTTATTATTATAAAGACGCGCATGCCAATCAGTCTCATCACGATCTCGAAATAATAATTGTGTAAATATCAGCTGTATAAGCTACAAATTGTAATTTCGATTGTATAAATTTTCCTCTGTAAAATTGATGTACATATGCACGCGCGAATCGTCCAGTCGCGATATTATCGATACCGATAATGAATTTTCGTCTTATTTCTTATCAAGAACGCGAGAAGTCGAACAAGTTGAACATCCTGAGGAAAGCACGCGCACATGTAATCGGGATTTTTAGAGATCTGTGTGGTTTTTTGGCGTCAGGCTCGATTTTTTTCCCTATCGATTTTACGGCGCAAACGTACAACCGGAAAAAAAAATACGCGATAAACAAACGAGGTAGATGGAGTCGGTAAGAGAAAGGAGAAAGCCACCAGAATAGTAGAGAAATCAATCGTTTAATGAGGAGAGTCGATAAGAAATTAGCTGTGATGATGACTCAATAGATACTATTAACTTTTAATTAATAACACTAATATAATACGTGTGTGTATGTGGTATGTGTGTGTGATGTATGTGTGCGTGTATGCATGTATATACACATGTGCACCAATTTAGAGAAAACATTAAGTAATATTTAAGTACGATAAGATGATATATGAGAATAATGATGTTAATAGTTGGATAAAAACAATGATAAATAGATGAGCGAACAGGAGGAAGAGAGAGAGAGAGAGAGAGAGAGAGAGAGAGAGAGAGAGAGAGAGAGAGAGAGAGAGAGAGAGAGAGAGAGAGAGAGAGGGGAGAAGCATCTCCTCTCTTTGTCTCTTCCTCTCGCTCTCTCCTCATAAGAGAGAGCATAACATCTCCGTATTCTTCACGCTTTAATATTAATTAAACGTAAATTTTTGACAGTTCGATAGTAATATCAATATACGGACGCGCTCGAAAGTGGGCGCGATCGAGAGAAAAGAACAAAAAAAAAGAAGAAAAAGAAGAGGCACAATGATCCGAGCGTTATCTATAGCTCGCGGCTTTAAAACGCGATTAAATTGTCGTGACTATAATAAGACATACACACACAAATATAGCTGGTAATCGTAGTTTATATAATTGCAACGTGCCGACGTGCGGTTGGGTCGTCCCGAAGAACGTGGATCGACGAAAAGCGATTTTTAAATGAGCGATTCAAATGAATCACCGCCGCGGCGATTCCTGGTTTTAAGAAAGCATAGGAGATATAGGAGATTCGAGCGTTTTGACGTGTATCTATCTTCTATCTAGTGTAACACTTGATTAGACTTGCTTCGTTTCTGGGAGAAGAAAAGAACTATCGAGGTATAATCGTCGTGTATAATATCTCTCTTTTTAAAGAGAGTTTGGCGGGAAAAAAACCTATACTGAAAGTCCGAGCAAAATGATTTTTTTTTTTTTTTTCTTTCTTCGTTTGAGAGAAAATGTGCAGACGCGGGACGACCCATTTATCGGTCAACCATACAATTGTGATATTGTAATGTACAAAATCGCAATATATATATAGGCTTGGGCTTAAGTGCGAGAGATTTTCGAGGGTCGAGAAAAAAGGATAAGGGAGGATCGTCTTCAAGGCGACCTCGAATAAGTTTTATGCTCGTTGGTAATCGAGTAAGGCTAAACGTACATCGGGATATTATTCTATTGATGCTTTCGATAACTTCAACATTTCTCTAGTGATTGATATTATAATATACTATACTTTCACAAAACGGATTTTTAAGAGAAAGCTGTCGTGTCGCTGAAATGGTATAAATTTCTCGACAAATTTGCAATTTTTTTCGTAGCAATGTACAATGAAAAAATTATATATAAGCATCGTTTTTATTTACAAAATCAGATCGAATTCCGTCGAAAATAATTTAGACTCGAGATGCATTTAAGCGTTTCACTTTCTAGATCCTCAGTAGCTATGTATTTTTTGGTGAACACAAAATACATAATTAATCTTCATTAGTCTTCAACAGATTTAAGACTTTCACTTGCTGAGAATAGAAAATTTCGATTGCTTGTATATATTATATATATCCCGTCCTCGTCATTTTTGTATTTCTAAATTATCAATGTGTCTATTTTCGTTAGTTTAATTTTGCTTCATGCTCGTATTCGGTATGTAATTAAAAAAAGTAGATGATATTTCAAAGAAACTTTCGTTCGTTCTTTCTCGATCGTAGTATAATACTAATAGTAGTGGTAGTAGTAACTATAGTAACAAAAAAGGGAAGAGAAGAAAGAAATGCTATTAAAATTTTACGGTGCTTTTTACAGATTTTCCTAAACTTTCTTACAAATACTTCTTAGAAAAGTACACAATATAAAGAAAATCGCTTGGGAACTTTCACGAAGAATCCTTTGATTAATGATTTTTTAAATTTTAGTTTAGGTCGCTTCGTGAACTTTCTAAGAAACTTGTTTCTTTCTTGAACAAACACACAGTGTGACATAAATGGACTAGTTCTCGATGAACGTTTGTGAATGGATTAGGAGATTGAATGCGCATAGCTTTTTAGCAATTAATAACGTTTTCGTTTAAGAAAGAGTATTAGTTTTTTTTAATGCATCTTTTATTTGTATTTACTGGAGTATATGGTACGCCTTTTAAGGAAAATATTGTATAGACACGAGGACGAACAATTGATATAAGTTTTCATTTTTTCATAAAACGCAGCGGTACATCCTTTTTTTTATTTTGTTTTTTATTTCGCATTGTTGACAAAAAATTGAAAGAATATTTTTATGAAAGATGAAATGGATTATTTGAACAGCAACATTTTTGTCGATTAACATAACGAATCTTTTGTTATATTATCGAAAGTTTTTAGTATGCAAAAATAAGCGAAAAAAAATTCAAACTGCGAATCTCCGTTGTAGAAAGCAACGCGGGCTACTTGAATACGTGAAAGCGAAGATATTGAAGCTCATCGAGAAAAGAAAAGCCAACGTGTTCGAACAGATTGCCGAGCTTTTTCTCACGATTGCGCCTCGAATTTTCCGCTCTTCGTCCGATCGACAGAGAGGAAAATTCCAGGGAAAGCGTTCTGCGAGAAAAAAATTTGAAACTTTTTAGTGTCCAAACTCGCATACGCTCTCGTCTTATCATACCGAGCACTGATCATAACAGGGACACAAAACACACAGCCACACGAAACACTATGTCGATTAATTACATAAGCCTTAAATTTAGGATTAAGTTTACAGAGAGCGAAACGAAGGAGAGAAAGGAGAGAGGAAAAGAAAGAGAGCGAGAGAGTATAATTATTGTACCGAAGCACTTCATGATCCAATGTTACAACGTTATATTCGGAATCAGTTTTAGAACCGCGACAAAAACAGCGTATAATTCTTTTTTTCCGCGATATCAATTAATTATTAATTAATTTACTCCTCGACGAGAGATACAATACATTCCTTCGATTATTTTCTTCTCTCCGCACGAATTTGCGTTCGTCGTTAAATTTTGTTCGTGCCTCTTTATGCCGTCTTATCCGATTTAAACTTTTTAATGAAATTTTAAGCTTCAAGTATTGTAAATTTTTGGAGGCACGAATTTCGATCTCAATCGTTTCACGAGCTTTTCATCTCGTCAAAATATGATTTATCGGGATCGCGTAAGCGCGCGTGTGACGCGGCATATATTTGCATATTTACACTCCGGAAGAGCATCGCATACATCATATGCGGAAGAGAACGGATAAAACTTGATAGTACGAATCATTGATCGTCGATCAACATTTCTAATGTACTCGATTCTCTTTTTAATTCGTCGGGCAAAAAGCCTGACAGGCTGCGTCGAGAAGACGAGAACGGATCATACATTAGAAATGTGTATCGTCCTCATCTGCACAGTTGCATTAATGTACACCTTCGTAAATGACGTGCGATGCGTTTCCGGTGCGAAGCCGCATTCGCGTGCTTACGCGCGCCCTAAAAAATGTACGTACAACCCCCCGGTGAACGTTTGATTTAATTATAAAAGACACTTCGAGGCGCTAGGTAGTTCGTTTTACACAAGTGTATGGTCGGACGTGACGTTTGTCGACGACGACGGCGGGAGGGAGAAGTTTCTTCGCCGCTTTGCAAAGCGTTTTTTCGCGCGCATATATCCTTCTGGAGGAAGGATCGACTCGTCGACGACAATATTTTTTATCCTTCCTTCTGCCGCCGTTTTACGCGGCCGCGCGACGCGACGATACGAGATACGTCCGGATAACTTATACGCAAAAGAAGAGAGGATGCGACACCCTCGCAAGCGTCTCGCATGAGATGGGGGATTGCTAATTCTCTAAAAATGCGGAAAATGCACGAAAATGTCCTCCCTGTCTCTCGTATCGCGGCGATCGTGTCGCCGACAACGAAGAAAAGAGATTGTTCGCCGGTTCACGGCGAGAAAATGCATTGACTATTTGAGCAAATCGAGAGACCATGTACCTTGATATATATACAATATATATATAAATATAGTTTAGCGTATTTCCAGACGATGAATGTGTACATGTGTGTGAGTGTGCATGCGAGCGAATATATGATAGAGTGAATGTGTGCCAAAATCGAGAAGAAAGAACGAAAAAGAGAGTATATATGTACGTATGTGCGTGAGCAAAAGAGCTTCCTTCTCAAGGACACATTTTTCTTGTCGACCCATCGTCGAATTTTTTTTTAAAATAAGATCGACATCCCAATAGTTTAATGAAAGAGAGAAATAAAGGATAATACGCGGACACGAGTACTGTTAAAAGTGTACTATCAAGTAAACATTAAATGTACTTTTACACGTCATCACATCTATCAGTCGGTCCATATTAGCCTTTATTCATCTCTTGATAAATAATCGGCTTTGTACAAGCTGGTAACGCAATGAATCTGCATCAATACGTGGCGCAGTAATTGGAAAAATTATTCGGAGAAGAATTGCCAGGAAAAAATGTGTCATTTTAGGTTAAAAAATTGTTTTCGCGCGCGCGTAAATTTATATTGTAAGACGTTTGATCGTCATTTTCAAACGGCAACATGTGCGAAACATGTATCCTCTTTGGCGCGCGTGTGAAAGCAAACTTTCCCATTCGATAAATAAGCGTAAGGTTCTATTTTTTCTCTTAATTTCTCGGCGCGTCAGAAGAGGGGGGAGGAATATATCTGTGTGTAAAGACTCTGACTCTTGATTGATAAAGAGATTTCGCCGCTCGATTATTGATGGCGTCGCAAATTATTAATGAAAAGAAGAGTTATCTCGAATTCTTAAAAAATTCTGATAATGTCCTGATAAAGATTTGACGATTATAATCATCTATGATCTATGACGTCTTATTTTTTAAGAGGATATCGCACCGTCATGAATATTATAAACATATAGGCAAAGATTATATTCTTTGTCCTATTTTTCATTTTCTTAATAATATTTGTTTTTACTCGCTAAACGATTCTTTAGATATACTGTCATCAAGTTTTTTTAAAGAGTTATTGTATTGTTGATTTATTTTATCAAACATGTGCGAGAACAAGACATATTATATATAATATAAATATTTTTAAAATTTCTTTTTATTTAAGTTACTTCAGAGTTTATTTTAAAGATTTATATATGTATAATATATAATAAATAAATTATATATATAAATAAAATATTTATATTTTTATATTTAAATGTAAGCACTGGATTCGCACACATATTCGGTATTAATCTTACAAAGACGAGAAAATTCGGAATACGATGTATTTAATGAGTACATACTTTTAAAGTAAAATCAATGACGCTATCAAAAGTTTTGTTGAATTTTATGAGATAAGGAGAATATAATTCTCTGTACGTGTGTGTACATATTCCTCCCTCGTTCAAGCACGCAATTTTATTTCTATCTTTTCTTCTACGTTCGTTCGTAAGTTTACACTTTATACTTGAGCATCGCTGTACTGAATTATTTCTCGAAACTCTGGTCTGCTTTAATGGAACAATGATAGAGATACATATTATCGCGCGAGAGATAGAGAAAGAGAGAGAATGTGTGATGCTTCGATAAATATTACGCGAGTTGTTTCTTTTGAAAAAAGTAGATATGAGCGCGATTTCGAGAAACTATGAATATAAATGAGACGCGGGAGCAAATTGACATGACACGTATTATTCTTAGGGATACCAAACGCTTTTGAAAGAAACTACTCGTGTATATATATATGTAGTATAGTGCATACATTTTGTATTTGCAAAAATATAAAAACCGATCGTGATCGAACAATTCAAGCGTGTGTAATCTTAGAGAATAGTAACGTACGAATGACGTTAGGATTATAGACAATACGGTCGCGCAGATCGATGTAAAAGTGTTGTAAGAGAAACATGAATAATGACATTTTTTTTGTCGATACAAGATGTATGTCTATATGAGATTGCGAGGAGATAACGGTATCCGTTGTCTATAGAGAGAGAGCGAGCGAGCGAGAGAGAGAGTGTGAAAGAGAAAGGAAGCGAGAGAGAAAGTGATAAAGAACTGCGAATCTATTAGAGGAAGTTAATAATAGTTATTAAGAATACCGAGTCGCGATCTCTGTGATGATGATAACAACGTTGAGAGACAATGGTAACGACGATGATTTTCCCCCCTCCGTGTTTCTCTGACAATTTCTGTCATGGACACGACGAGATGCAATTAACCCTCGAGGTTTCTAGAGTACATAAGACATAGAGTCGTAATCTACTATGTAGCAATGTAAAAGAAAAAACAAAAAGCTAAATACTTTTAAGGTCCGACCGGAGCGTAATAGACATCATGTATTATATCGTGATTAAAGATTAAGCGGTTTACACATGAGGAGGGATCATCGATCGACGATGATTGAGAGGATAGTGATATAGACAATGATACACATTTAAACAGATGTAAATAAGCGAATTAAAAAAAAAATGCGCATGAGAGAGGGTGGATACTCTCGTCTGAAAACAGACAAAGAGAGAGATAATTATTTTGCTACGCGAGAAGAAAGAAAGACTTCCGGAAGCTGTGCAAGTGTGGTTTCCATTGGCGATCCCGGTTGATTCAAGATTCAAATATCAATGCGACTGATCGCAGAGAAGATAGAAAAGAAGAGGAAGAAAGAAGACGGAGGAAAGAAAGGTGGCGAGGGAAAGAAGAGAAGGGTCTCTCATCGTTACGCGCAAAAACGATCTATCGATCGACATCTGTCCATCCACAATGACGATCCGATAATCCGAGGTTTGCATCCCCGACAATCCGTACCGGACACAATTCTTGCAAGAGACTTCACTTCCGCGATACGCATTCGCGAGGACAATATATCGGGAGCTGTAAGAATCGTGGTTTTCAACAAAAAAAATTATCTTCAACAGAAGTATTCCAGCCAATTATCTTCAGAACGAATAACATAGCCGAGAAACAAAACCTTTTATCTGCTCGGGACGGTTCGAAGGGAGAAGAGGAGATGCGGTACCGAGAGATCGTGGCGATGGCATCGTCGTGATTGCGCGAGAGAGAGACGAGGAGAAGGTCATGTGGATAATCAGCTGATGGCCACCTTTCGACGTGCATCCCATTGTTTTCGCCGCGAAACAACCGTCTCGTGTTTGCGCGTCCGACGAGGAGAATGAAGAGTTGGCAAGAAAGAGAAAACGGAAGGTTGACGGATGCTAATTTCGCTGTTGCGTTCCATCGAGAAGCTGTGCGCCAGGAATCGCCATAACTTTCTTTGTCTTTATTCTTGATATATATAAGAAGAGATATGTGAAGATCGATGGAGATAAAGAGATCGAAATGACCGGAGATGAAAATCGAAGACAAAGACCGTGGCATTCGAAGAAAGAACAATATATAGGCACAATAAAGTTGGAAGCTTTCCGGAAGTTATTCGCTAAACACGCTCGGCAAGAAAGAAAGAAAGAGAGCGGAAGAGTCTTGCTTATGAGCGTAACTATTTATATCATACTTTGATTTGCACGTTTATAATGTCGGTGCGTTTCTCGAGGAAGAAACAATGAAGAAGTAGCAAAGATTCGACATAGAAGAGTGACGGGGAAGAAGAAAGTGAAAGAAGTAGGAAGAAGAGTAAGAAAATGCAAGTTTTTTCGGGTGTGAATGACATCAAGACACGGGGCAAAGAGCGGAGCAGCAAGTATATATGAAAAAAGCTCTCCGTTCGTTAGCAGAGCGATATCTTGAGTCTGAATGAATGGTTGGAGCGAGTGAGTAAAGATTTCCAAGAAGAAAAACGGACCAGAAAATGTCTTTTTCAATATAAAAGGCACCAAAAAAAATTATAAATGTGAAGGTGAAATCAATGAGAGAAAGAGCGAGAGAGAGAGAGAGAGAGAGAGAGAGAGAGAGAGAGAGAGAGAGAGAGAGAGAGAGAGAGAGAGAGAGAGAGATTGCGCGTATGAATGATGACGATAGATGCGGTGAAAGAAAGAGTCCAAGGAAGAGATGCGAGAGAGAGAAAGCTTGACGGAGAGAAGAAACGGAAAAAATTGATAGCCAAAGAGCGGTCGAGAAAATTGGCGTGCAATAATATGCAGTAAATCGATTCCGGTCGACGAGAACCAGGGAAACAAACGTATAGAGTTTTGATTCCTCGATCACGCGAAGACATCCAAAGCGGAATCTTTATGCAACAGTCGAGAGTACCGAGATAATCGTAGTGAGTTTTACTAGAACTTTCCGTTCCCAAGGATATTTGATGACTTCCAGAGTATATTTCAGCGCGGCATGATTATACATCTACTTATACGGGGACGGAGTTCATATATTTCGAAATGTTTATGTGAATCATGTGTGACACACATATTCATATCATTGTTAAACAAAAAGAGAAAGAAAGAGGAGCGAGTAGGAGAGAAAAGCAAGTAAGGGGATGTCAGGAAGATGTCAGAGATTGGATTTTTGATGGTCAAGATAGGGTAAGAAGCAGAGAAGAAGAGGAGATGAGTTGCGGACTCGTCTGACGAGTTTCGCGTAAAAAGGTGCTGTCGCGTTTTAGAAGACATGATAAAAGACCTTTGAAGTTTGTACATGTCGAAGAGAATGGAGTCAACATCTTTCCATTTACGTGAGAAGCGATGAAAGAAATCACCAAGATGGAGTAGAAGAAATTTTCATTTATCATCAGTTTATTCTCCCAATCCTTACTGTTCCCTTCTTTATCATGCCTTTCCCAAAAAAGAAAAAAAAAAAAATTATTTTACAAGAATAGAAAAAACAGAAGAAAACATTTTAACACTTTTGGCCGTCCTCAAGATTTGCAAGATATTTTTCACGAGAGAATCACCTTTATTTTTGTCGTCCACCGTTTCCCTATCTCCTTGTATTCCATTTTAAACCAGATTCTCCCGCATAATCCTTTCACCCTTTTAGGATCCCTTCGGGGACCCGCAAATGCATCACAGACGGTGCTGCATTTCTTGGTTGAAGCAATAAACATATGCACGAAGTGTGCATACAAACTGTCCTTATCAGGGCAAACTTCGCAAAACTGTCCTTTTAAGGGCAAGGAACACCAAAGCATCTGCAATATATATAACTGTCCTTTTCAGGACAAATCTTCATCGTACCTGAAATAAAGTATATTTTCTCCTTATTTTTCCCATTAAATTATCTCTTTTCAGATTACAGTTGTATAATCGTATCAATACACATAGAGGTAATAGATTTATTTATATAGCATCGCATAATTTATAGAGTATAATATTATAGCTCTTTCTTGATATTCGAATATTCTTAATTTTATTTAAATTAAAAATAGTTTAAATGTGAAGATAGATTTGTTATTAGAGTTTAATCTATATGCATTCCTCAATAAGATTGCAAAGTACAGAATATATTTTTGTTATTGTTTCAATAACGTGAATATTATACATAATATATGTTTCTTAATTTTTATCCTCTGTTTCAGGAATAAGCTTTGATTTTGGTGGATATTTTCAATCATAAAATAGCGATGCCCCTAATCTGAGATAAACATGTTTCCAAGAATTATGCGTGTGTTGCTGTTCCTTATCCATCGAGGAATAAAAAACACGCTATGACGTATGAAGAGAAAAAATCAGTGTTTCAAATACTTTATTTGCGTAAAAACGCAGATACACACGTGCAATATAGAATATATGTAGTAGTGTCAGTCCATTCAGCAAATATTGCAAGTAATCGGCGTTGATCAAAACTATATTCAAAACAAGTGACGCGGAAATTTCCATATTTCAACATTTGCCCGAACGTCTCCAACAGCCAGAATATCTCTAAAATAAGTAAAATACATATTAATTTCTATAGTATATATAATATTTTTTTAATCTTGCGTTGGAACTATATGAATACATGATTGTGCAATCGCATTTGACTTGATAAATAGGAAAGACATTTCTATGTACAATATATATGTATTTTTTTTATACATATATATGTGTATAAAAAATAATGTATACATTAGTTCTTGTTTTCTGTTATTTTCATATTAGCAATTTCCTATTTAAAATATATATAGAAATAAAACATATATTCCAACGCAATCAATTAAAATATTCAAATTTTATTCTAGATCTTTTAATTTATTTTTATTTTATATGCATAATTGTATTATCAATTTTTATAAATTTCAGCTAGTCATGACACATATATTTTTAATAAAAAATTAAAATATTTCTCTTTATAAATGAAAACACGCATGCCAAGAAAACATAAGCGAGATACAAATATCGTATCTAAAATTAGAAAGAGAAAGCAGTTTCCGCGAACGATGAGTCATTCGAATTTAATTATGCCTGCGCGTACCTCTTAGAATTGACGCGTAAGCTGCTGATGCTTTGTTTGCCAATAATTTCGAATTTTGCACACGTCATCGGTTTAGCATCCGTGACGTTGTAGAATTTTATATACG
Source organism: Prenolepis imparis (assembly GCF_030444845.1). Taxonomy (NCBI): domain Eukaryota; kingdom Metazoa; phylum Arthropoda; class Insecta; order Hymenoptera; family Formicidae; genus Prenolepis; species Prenolepis imparis. The sequence continues at coordinate 13,312,464 of NW_028141166.1, forward strand.
CGTCTGCCCCATATGCCGCAAATATGTCTTGATTACCAACCATCCATGTTAATCCCACGACTGTATTGTCCACAGAAATAGTTTGCTGACTAACGTGCTACACGTATGTCCATGTAACAAACAATTACACAATTTATAAAATTTAAATTGATTTTAATACATAATAGATTTATATATATATATATATATATATATATATATATATATATAATTGTCCTTAAAAATTTATCAATCACATATATTAATTTTATCTTCTTGTTCTCGTGTTTATTAACGAATATAAAGACTTATCTTTGACCTTGAATAATAAATGAATCATCCGTAAATGGTTGAAGAAGTCACGTTTTGCAAAAAAATTACACGTTCTTACACGGATGTTGCATTTATTAGTGTCATGGTATATTTATGTAAGAGAAAAGTATAATTTATATATATATTTATATAATTCGTTCGAATACTTTTGCAGTTGCACGCAATATTTGTAGCAAATGATTAATATTTTCATAGTATAAATTATAGACTTCAGCTTTTAATTTTTTTTTAACTTTTTATGCAAAAAATATATATACTAGAATTTTTTAATTTAATATATAATGTAATGGCACGACTTATTTTTTTAAGCTCAATGTTTCAATTAATTATCAACAAACTATTGATTGAAATTTGAAACGTATAAATCCTCTTTAAAAATGCATGTATATATCAAGTTCTCCCCTTATTTCCATAGGGTCAAAGTCATTATTGCTATGGTAATATTTAAAAAAAAAACTGAAATATCTGAAATAGAAGAGGATTTACCTCGTCGAGATTGTATATACGGATCTCTTTATCTGTAGTACTGATGACAAATAAATTATGTAACGGTGAGCATTTGATACAGGTAACGCTACCTTCGAGTCTTTCATATTCGTCAATTACGGGATCTATGAGCGTAGCATCTCCTGAAATTGATAAGAATATATTTTATTTATAATAAAAACTTTACATCTTGTTAACAGGTACAAACCTTCGATTGGAGTTACACTGTCCAAACTACATTTATAGATTCCACCGCATAGTGTTCCAACGACAAATATACTAGGATGTCTTGAAGAGAAATCAAAACTCGTGATACACAATCCTGCTTCCGCAGCGCGTTCGCGAGTTCCTCCGGCGCTTCGTGGCCTAGCATTTTCCACAGGATTACGTTCTTTGACTATCTTGAATCTAAAATACGATAGACATTTATAAATAAATAAGATCGTATCTAATTATATCGCGAAAAAAGAGAGAGGGAGATAATACAGCTGGTAGTACCGTTTATGCAACTGGACGGTTGTAAAGTTAGCTGTCAATTTGTGAATCAGTATATATCCATCTCTGCTGGAACTTAATAATAGGGTCACATCGTTCACTGATCTCGGTCTCCAATACACTTGAGATACACAGTCGCTATGCGTACACACATGCGTGGGTGTAATAGAATCATCATTTCTAAGATTCCAGACCAAAACGTCCCCTGAAAGAAAAAAATAGAAATTGTATGAACATTTATTAAATATAACAAAATTTTAACTTGATATTGTTTTTCAATTCATGTTAAAGAAACTCACAATTAGACAATCCAGCTGCGAGAATAGAGGGTTCAGTTGGGTGATAACATAATGTTGCAATACATCCATTTGTCTCTAACGTTTTGGTAGGGGCATCAGTGAGATTATCCTCTATTGTTAAATTATACAATTGTATTGTTGAAAGATGATCGCACCATGCTTCATGATAGATATGACTGAGGCCTACTGCTAATGTACCGCCAACAGTGCTCCATGATAGATCACTTACTTTAATCTATAAAATGTTTGGCATTAAGTAAATGCATGTACGATAAGATTATTTAACCTTGTTGAAAAAAAAAACATACCTGAGTGTCTGATTCTTTCGATGCACTTATTTTTTTCAATATCTCTACATTAGCAGAGGAAGCTTCCGTAACATTAGGATCATAATCGTCAAAAGCATTGCTACCATAAGCTTCGTCGAGGACTTCTAAGACCCCTGGTGTAACTCTCTTTAGAAATTCTGCCAATTTGTCATAATCTACTTGTGTGTCTGTTTTTTGTTCATTTATTGTTTGAATCTAAAAAATATTAAAAGTAATGTTGCATATGTTTTAAGAAATTTCACCAAATGCAATATAATATTTATGATATAAAATTAATTATTTAAGATAGATGGTATTGAAACAATAAGTTTAGAAGTTTTTAATATAAAAATTAAGTACAGAAGATGTGGAGAAACACTATTTTATTTACAACTTTTATTCACAATTTATAAAGCACCTTTTATTTGTTAAATATAAATAAATTGAATCAAACTCTAAATTCCAATAAAATATAGCATTTATTATAATAAGGGATACCCCAATACTCCTTGTATCTGTGGTTTGCGTATCATCAGCAGTATAAACTATTTCTGTGGTTTGAACATTTGCGGATGTTTCCAATCTGAAAAAAAATATATACGATGTGTTTTAATTATTAATTAAAACAAAAAAACATTGAAGTGTTTTATAATAATACATAAATAGTAAAATAACTTACTTCGTCGTAGACAATTCTGAATTGAAACTCACAACGTCAAAAGATTTAGTATTAAACATTTTTCAATAGAATTAATATTTCTACACTTATCTCTTTTATTTAAAAATTTAAATATATATTTATTCATAAATGTGTAAGAAACAAAAGTATTGTAGATCACACTTCGCGATTGATGTTTTAACCATCTCCGAGACGCTGCACTGAAATATATTTACAGAATATCAGCTGATTGTGAGAGATAGAACTACTCTCACCATCTATGTATTGAAGATAATAACTACTTGCATAAAATTCTACAAAATAATATTTCTCTTCAGCAGATAATATAGAAGGTTGTGAAAACAACATACATATATTATTTGAAATTTGAACATCAGTATAAATGTATAGTTTATTATTTAAAAGAGAGGTTTATATTTGTCAATTATCTATCGATTCAAAGATATTTGTTAATTATCTTGAATCTATTAGTTAACTTTTACATTTATAAAATTTTTAGATTATTACACTATATCGTAAATACACACATGTACATATATATTTTATAATACATATTATTTAAAGAGAGGTGTGTGTTTGTTTTTTAATATTATTTGAATAGAAGCAATTATTCATATTTTTATCGCAAATAATAAAAATTTTCATGCAACAAATGTAACAAAATGTTTCGCTGATGTTTAAAAGAATTAATACTTTTTGATTAATGCACGACGTATGTACGCGATCCCAAACATGTTCCAGATGTGTGTCTAAAGTCAGGTCACATGATAAGTGATATCTTCATACTTAATGTATGTTCTGATCTCCATTGAATAGCATCATTATTTCATGAAAAACTTTGAGATTTATATTGTGTCTAAAGTGTAAAATGCATGTTATTTCAATGGATTATAAAAATAGTATTCTCTTTCTCTCTATATATGCTCCTATTTTCAACAATCACATTTTTTAAACATTTCTTATTACTATAAATGTAATATTTTTTAAAAATGTCTTGTGAAAATACTACTTCTATAAATAAATATTAATCGCAATAAGGAATTTTATTTCAAATTTTAATTAATTACAATTAGCACTTAACCGCATTGTGTTTAATTGTAAATATATATTAATTTCCCTGAATAGTGTTTTAATTATGACGATCAAGTGATTGAAAAATGTGCAACTAAAATTACTTCGTCACAATATATTTCTCACTGAACAATTCCGCCTATTACAATATTTTCGATATCACACTTAATAAATTGATAAACGCACTTTTAATTACAGATACCATGCTTGCAGAATAATCCGTTTGCACAAGGACATAAGATGAAATGGATCTCTTTAATTTCTAAAGATCGCGAATCGTTCGGATAAGTCAAATTAGCTGTAACAGTATCAGCGTTTACTCGGCATTGTTCGCCCTTCTGTTGAAATGGCATACAAGTTGGTACCGCAAATCTTGAAGGCCCTAAAAATATATCAGTAACTGAACACGTTGTTGTCAAAATCGTGGAGATGTTAATCCTTAATTAAAATATATAATAATATATATAAGGCATTTGTGAACTACTTAACTATTATAATTTTTTTGATAAAGCTATCTTATATAAATTGAAAGTACAGATTAATGTAAAAAATGTGAATATAAAAAGCATTTTAATATGATAAAAAAGACACAAACCTAGCAAACAGCAAAGACTTGATGGACATTCCGAATTAGTTGTACATTTTTGAATAAATAAAGAGTCGGAAGAGATGGCCCCTGCTAAGGTGACGAGTAGTAGTGCACTCAACATCAACGACATAATTGCTTGATAAGCTGTGGAAAATAAAATGATATGATAAAATAGTTCTTTGAATTAAACTTATAATTATAAAGAAATACAAAAGAGAGGGAAATGTTCATTAAGATAATCATTATATTATTTATTGCGACACATTGTCAAGAATATATAAAATATATAATAATAAATGTAACAGTAAAATATATGAAATATAATATAAATAAGTGCATTTAAAATGTAAATTATAAAGTTTTATTATGATAGACTTGCGTTATGCATTTTTAGCATAGATATATTTTTGTATAAAAATTATTGACATTCCAGAAACGAGTATCCGGAAATATAATGCGCATGAAACGCGTAGATCGAACTTATATCTGTTAATCTGATTTAGATGTTACTCATCATAGCATTCGAATGGCCATGAAATTCTACTTGTATTATTCTGTATAGCATTGTCATTTCTGATTAATGACATAGTTATCTACGATTAAAAAAAAAAAAATATATTATAAAGTAATTTGTTTTTTTCATCAATAATTATTACGAAGTAAAGAAAAATTAGAAATGAAAGAAATTGTTATTTGAATAATAAAGTTGAATAATAATTTTCATTTAAAAACCCCCCTCTTCGATTTAGTTCACATGTTAAGTAAATGCAAATTAACTAATTGTCGAATTAAATTGAATTATAAAATGTTAGAATTATTATGAAAAAATTGATGATGTGTTTAAAATTCTTTCGCGAAATTTTTTCCCGAATTTTCACAAAAATCGATATATTAAAATTTTATTACGCACGTTCATGAATCTTTGATCGCACTGTTTGAATTATCGCGAATAAAAATAAATATTGTTCACCAGTCTTCTTAGACACGAAAACGGACATGAACATATATTACAAACCTGCAATTAATTTGCGGTCTATACTTGTCGCGCACTGCACAGCATATGATCTTGCGAACTGTTGGACGCATTGTTTTATACCTCCATCTCCGCGTTTAAATTTTAAAGGACGTATTTCCACAGGTTAAACTGATAGCAGTGGCAAGCTGAAACAAAAATTTTAAAACTATGTTATCGGTGATTAATACGTGTTGACAAAATAATATTCCTAGATAGTTTGTAAGAGAAAAGAAGCAATGACGCGAGAAGTCATTAAGCGGATTTATAAGAAAAGATATGATAAAAAAAGCGATAAAATTATATAATCATTCTGAAAAGAGAAGAGATATAAAGATCTAAGTTTCTTTTAGCGTGTATCTTTATGCGTGATGTGTTTTTTTTTTATTCTTTCAAGACTCTGCGATTTTTCTAATATAAGTTTTAATTAAAAATAAAATGCAATAATTGTAATATCTTTGCGTTATACGGGTGAAAAACATTTTTCTACGCATCCCTCCCGCATCTACCCGCATTCATTTAAAGAATGTTTATATTTCAAATTGAAAGTTTGCTTAATAGATTATCATAGAAGTAAATTGAGCAACGCGTATATACTTTTACTTTATTTACAACTTTTAGAAATTGCCAATTTAAAAATATCACAATTTATGTTTGTAATTAATATTTTCTTCAATTAAAATAAAATACTTATTGTTAATTTTTATAAAGCATGGAACATACTAAAACATGTGTAAATATAATTAACAAAAATTAATATATTTTTGTTATATTGGTTATATAATTGTGCTAATAATGACTCTCTCTATTAAATTATGTCATGGTTATAAATGATGACGTGTGTGTTCCTAGAAGGCAAATGGTTGTCGATTAAGATAATAAATAATTTTCCCAATGGCTACATCATTGTTAATGTAGACATACTTAACAATGACAATACTTAATTAAACTATTTGAAACCTGTTTAAAAGACATTGGAGAATCACATATTGACCATTACGTAATCTCAAGGATTCGGAATTTCCAAGATGCAAATAAATTCATTAATGCATGGAAAATATGTTTCTGGGAAATTTCTCTGATGATCTACTGAGTATTTTCTGCAACATAAATCATCCAACATCCTCTATTATTCAAAATTAATTATAATTTGTGTTATATTTTTATCGCCAGTTTTCTTTTTTTATCTTGTATATTAATGTTTCTATATTTTTCAAATTGTATTGTTTATTTTATTTTATCGATTTTGTAATAAGCATTAAGATATCGTAAAAATATTTCTTCGTTTTATTTTATTTTCACTTTTTAAATTTAAAAGGTTCGGGGAAAAATCACCTAATATATGTGTATATAATTAAATATAAATATATATATTTTTTCTTTCTTCCGTAATTTCTGTCTATATATGTATGTACAGGAAAAAGAATAATAAAAAGAATTAGAAGAATAATTTTTTTGCATTGTTTTTTTTTTGAAAAATTAAAATTTGAAATCTATATGCTATCAGGGATGACCAAATATAAATAACTACGCAATATGCACTATTGCTATTATTGTCTACCTGCGGGTAGAGCGATAATTGTACAAGAAAGAGATCAGACGCGAAATAAATATGTATATATTTCACATTGCAAAACATTTTATCCTTTTTGTGTATAATTATGTAATTTTGTGACGTAAAATTATTATAACTGTAACAATAACTACTAACATAATTAGTAATTACATGCATTTAAAAATAATTTGAAAAATAATTGTTAACTTATGTATAACGTGTGCATTTTTTAAATAAAAAATGTTGTTCAATTTATTATTTATATCATATAATCAGCACATGATAATATCCTTCAGTTCTCTGATATTCTTAACCAGATGACACTATTTGTTCTGTTCTTCGCTGCAAATTTGCAGATACAGGGTGATAACTGAAAATAACCTCGTATCCCATGTGCAAGGCAGTTTGATGTATTCATTCGGTATTATGCGCCAAGCTATAACTATTTATAAAACCAGCTCGGAGACGGACTATGTTAAGATGGTAGAGCAAACATTACTCGCGGCAAATTGGATATATTTCGTCATTGTTCCTTTCAGCACCTGTTAAAATTTTTCGAAACATTGTTTCTCCAATGGAGCAGTCTTGTTTGTGAGAATTTGTCAGCAGTCAGAATACGTCCAATTAAACATGGTAATCTTAACAATAAAATTAATTTATCCACGGTGTTCATATGGAAATTGTATGTTCTATGTACTTCTTAAAATTATGTTTCTTGTCATTTGTTTCTTATTTACTCTCCATGTAATGGCAGAGTGTTACATACAATCTGTTAATTTTTTTCAGGCTCTTTTAGGAGCACAATTGGTCATCACTCTTGTAATGGTCAGTGTTATACAAAAGTTAAGTCCACATTTTTCTTTCGCAAGGTGGCTATTGTGTTCTACTGGGTATGTATTTGCATACATATTTACAAGGAACAATCTTGGGCATAATATTAAAGTGATAAAGTCTCAAATCATTACTCTTTTTTTGTTTACACAGATTGACACGCTATCTGTATCCGACAGATCAACAACTTAGAGCATTAGCTGGGGTGCCAAAGGAAAAACCAAAGAGAGGAAAACACAGTGAGAATGGCAAAGTGGGAGATGTGTTTCATGTTCCTAGAAATTTAGATATCCAGCTTGAAAGTGCACAAGTGACTGCGCTCGATGTTGTGCATTTAAAATATTATACGGAATATCAATGGCTGTTGGATTTCTCTTTATATGCTACTATTGTTTATATACTGACAGAGGTTAGTGCTCATTTAATCATTGCTTATCTAATATATGGATACCTATATTTATATAAATATATCTTTCTCTAAATAATTTTTCTGTTAATTAATGTTATTTTATAGTTCATATGGTATATGTTTTGTAATATTGTTTAATTCTTTCTTTTATTGTTTAACAGGTATACAATTATTTATATCCAATCAAAGATGAGATTAATCTCAGTGTACTGTGGTGTTTGGTAGTTTTGGGTTTTGCATTGTATCCTTTGAATTAAAATCCTTATTAAAGAATTTGTTAAATTTCATATTTTTCAAAGAATGTGGTATTCCTTACATAATTTATAGTAAAGTGCTACTTTCTCTTTGGGTACAATATTTTAAAGGAGAGGAAAGTGTAGGCGAAAGATCTACATGTATTGTTACTGGATTTGCGTACCTTCTCATTGCTATGATGGTACTTATAGTTGATGAAAATAAGTTGGAAATCGGCTTGGAAAAGGCATATACAAGTTTTAATTATAGCGCTTCTCGATTTTTAGATACTCAAGGACTTTCTTCCACGTGAGTTGATTACATAATTCATCACTACTAATAATTTTCTTAAATCTATTGCATGATTTATTGGTTATTTATGTAATAGATAAGACATTTTAGTAAAGTTATAAAATTTAAAGTAAACAATTTTCTATTTATTAATTTATTTGTTAATAATAGATGTTGAAGATTAATTAATAATTATTTTTAGATTTATTGAAAATTGTATATTTTTTTAATATGTTATTTAATAAATAATGGAGGACTATTATTTAATGTAGGGGGCCAGCTTCAAAAATAGTTGTAAAGTTTTTTCTCGCTATATGGTGTGGACTCTTGGGATCGTTATTCACTTTCCCAGGATTAAGAGTATCAAAGATGCATTGGGATACATTAAGGTATCATATTATAAACTTTATTTAATTTAATCGATATTGAATGCTAATTATTTATTATATACGAAAATAATTGCAGGTATTATAGAGATCACAAATTATTGTTATTAATAGCAAATATCAGCTATGTCTCACCATTGCTATTGGTGAGCTTATGGATTACACCTATCAGCAGGGATTATTTGACTGTTCGAATATTTAGCGGTATGACTGATCCATTGTAAGTCAATATATGTTTACATATCTAAATCAAATTAGAGAAATATAAAAAACAATTAAAGATTTTTATTACAGAATGACAGCTGCAAGCTTTGAAAGCATGAGATTGATTATTATCGTCGTTGCTGTTTTATTAAAGATGATACTTATGCCAATATATTTACAATCTTATTTAAATCTCGCCATTCAAAGATTAGAAATACAGAAAAAAGAAGCTGGTAGAATAACTAATGTTGATTTGCAGAAAAAGGTGCGTCATAATGATTGTATACTACAATGTCATATAATAAAAATAATTATCTTAATTAAAAAGAGAGTTTTCGCTCCTGTAAATATCTAATAAAAAACGAGTTTCATTTTATATATTACAGATTGCAGCTGTATATTATTATCTATGTGTGGTTGCGCTACAATTTGTTGTTCCAATAATTATGTGTCTATTTTTTACATTTCTCTACAAAACGCTCGGTAAGAAAAAATATTTTTTATGAAATACAACATGTAATGATGTAATTGTGTTTCTTCTGATGTATCTGTGTTGAATTAGGTGGTTTTACTTGGGAAGGTATTTTAAAAGGCACGCTAGAGGAAGAGTGTCCAGCAGACGAATTACCGAAGTCATTCTTATCGCACACGAGCAATGATAATACTGATAAGACTGTTATAGAAACTGCTGAAGAACTTCAACTTGCGCTAAGTTCATTAAAGCAGGTGATATGTCTCAAATATTTATGACAAAAATATTAACAAGATAATGTTTTCTTAAAACATGATAATATTAAATCTTGTTATATTTTATATTATTTTATAATATAAAAGAATATATCTCTTTTGTTACAGATCTTTACCACAGATGTTTATAGAGGTATCTTAGGATTGGCAACATGGTGGAGTTGCTTTGCATTATTTGCGACTAGCGCTATGGGCATGTTTTATCAATCATATTTCTCCAACATATGAAGAGATCTATTAAGAGAAATTCGAAACATCGCACAAATCTCCATTAATTCATAAATCATCAATCATGTATTATTAAAATCATAGCATTGTCCATTAAGATACATATTTTCAGACTATCTATTTCAACATATGTCTATTGTCAAAATAATTAGGTATACAATTATGATGTAAGATTATTATGTAAAATTATTATATGTAAGATTTTGTAATACATATGGCAATAAATGTAATACCAGTTGTATTATAAATGAAGACAACTTTTTGAAACTTAAAATCTCGATCGTGTTAAAAATGTTATTAGTATATTAACACGCCATTTATATGGCATATAGATAAAACAGGATTAAGTTAGTAATATTCTCGTTAAAGTTTTCTGTAGTACAAACAATATCGCTATGGTGATTCTATTTTATAAAAATTTCATGTAACATAGAGAAATAAAACCGTTAGCAATAAAATATTTAACATTCCACAATCGTCTACTTGATTGCAATTAATACTCATCATACGACATTGTTGTCGCATTAAGCATTCTGAAAGCGACTTTCTCCGTTATCAGTGATCTTAATCTTGATGAAAATAGTTTACAAACTTGAAATTTCTATTTCTGCTTATAATGGAAAAACGAATGATATTGCGCAAACCTTATTGTTTCATGATTTTTGACTGTCATATTTTGAGAAAATTATTATTTATCATCTGATTGCGATTCACGAATTGTTCAATACTGATATCCTGGAGAAAGTGTTCACTGAAATGCGATGTCAATCAAATGCTACTCACGTTTCACGCCAATTGCTTCCGTAGTATATAGCTCCCCACAGAATTTCTTAGCGTCGTAATACCATCGTGATTTTTGTCGACGATAATACTGTGCTTCTATCATACGAACATCACCACATTAGGACGTAATTTCTGCAATTTTCATAATGTTGGTAAGTAACGAACAGATTATAATGAAGAGAATATTTAAAAGTATATTATTTTGTATTATATGTATATCAAATATATTGAAATATTAGCTCTGCATTTCATAGTTTTTGTAATTTTTACAAGAGAGGCTTTTTAATCATTTTATAATTAATTTTTTAACACTTTATGAAGTGTGTTGCTTCTTAATAATTAGTGTATATACATTAATTAAATTAAAATGTAACATTTTTTAAATGATAATTGATGATATATAAATGTTCTCTCTCTTCTCTTATATAAACTATTCTTTTTCAAGATTTTATAATTGGCTATTGGCTATTGGCTATTACATGTTAAAGAATAATTAAATACCGTATTTATTCTCATGTCACAATTATCTCGATTAATCTTACAAATTGTAATTTGCAGAAACACGTGATTGTTGTCGGTGCATTATGTTATCTCGTCACAGCTGAACCACCGGTTCAAAGTACGAAGCCGAATGTAATAGGAAGTTCTGACCATACCTCTTTCAGTTTTATCCGACCGGGATTAACGCAAACATCATTTGCATTCAGTGGGCCGAGTTCCCATCAATATTTTGCATCTAGCATCGGCAATCCTCAGTTAGCGCAAAAAGTTTTGCCAAGTTTAGCGCACGCCCAAAGAAATCCTAGCTTAGGTTCGTACACTAAAACATAATGTATTTAATTCTTTTTTTATAATAACTTTGTATAAAACATATATAATTTTTATATATTAAATTTTACAAAATCAAAGGTAGAAAAAATAAACGAAAAATTAACTTTTTGATAACTTTGCGACGAATTGATAGAAATTTTTTAACTATAGGATATTATCCACTTGGTACTATCGCGAATGGCTATGCTGCGGTTCCACAACATCCGACTCTTGCAGCATCCGCAACCGGACCATTCGCTTATCAGGCTAATGCTATAGATCCTGCAATTGCATTAGCATATACGCAGCAATTGCAGCAGCCACAACAAGCATATTTGCATACATATCAACCGAATAATATTTCTCAATTGCAATTAGCGCAATTGCTTGCTCTTCGACAGGCACAGTTTGCACAAGCTCAACAAGGACAGTTACAAGCAGTTCAGTCAGAGCAGGTAATTTTTATATTATAGACAAAATAAAAATAATAACAATAAATGAAGAAATTAAAATAAATGTCGCAATATTAATAACAACATCGTATTATGTTACCTTTTCCTGTCTATATTTAAATTATTAATAAAATTGCTGTTAAATTATTTTGCTTAGAGAAAAATAATTATCATATGTGTATGTGTTAAGTATGATTTTTGTCAATAGTAACTGTACACAGGTACCTGAACAGATTCAATTACAACAGCGACAAGAACAGCAACTGGAACGACAAAATTTGCTAGGAATCGCTTATTCATCTGCCCCATCAGTAGCACATGTGAAGGTTTCCGGAAATGGATACAAGTTCAACTTCTAATCCTAGAAATAGAAATATAAAGATTAGAAGATAAGATAAGAACTATTATTAATTATATTTCTAAAACATATATAATGCAGAACACGAACGCACTGATATTTATTGTAAAAGATGTTATAAGTAAGAGAGTTCACATACATTAATATACTCAAATATTTTGTATAGCGATTAAACATGTTATGTAACAATCACTCTCTGTAACTATTTCATTGAAATAAAATTCATCTCATTGTCAGCTCATGTAAAATTTATAGATTTTTCTCTTCATTCTTAATAAAGTTATCTCTCTATAGTCGTCATATAGAATATTTACAGGTGTATATTATCAATTAAATAGTTCTACAAAAAAATATATATTATTGCTAATTCAAAATGACAAAAATGATCCCCACAAGGCCCCGGGGGGATTCGAACCCCCGATCTCCTGTTTACTAGACAGGCGCTTTAACCAACTAAGCCACGGCGCCTTTGAATTTTCCTTGAAAATATTAATTTCTTCAGTAGTTGCTTCATATTAAAACTTGTAATTGTGTATTGATTGCCTCTATATTGTATTATAATATTACATTATTAATATAATAATATAACTAAATAAATTAGAGTTATTTTTGAGTATATAATCTATGATTAATGATTAATGATATATAATATATAAATATAAAGATTATAAAAATTATTCTTAAAATGTATAAACAGAATTGAAATTTTGAGATAATTATAGTATCGAAGCACATATTAAAAATAGCACACAAGACGAATATAACTATATTACAAAGTTTAATTCAAGTGAGATCATTTTAGATGCAGAATATATTAAGAAATGAAAAGTAACAAAAGAATAAAAAGAAAATTCTCCCCGACGGGGAATCGAACCCCGGTCTCCCGCGTGACAGGCGGGGATACTGACCACTATACTATCGAGGAATTTTAAATTCCGTGTTGAAAATTTACGACATATAGTTAATTATACATTAATTATCTATAATGTGAATATATGTATATACATATATTTCAGAGTTTTACACAATTATGCAAAATATTTAAACTAAAATTTTATATTGCATTTTAATTGTCATATTATAATTTGATATATATTAATTGTGTGTATTAAAATTGTGATAATAATGTTGCCTCACGTTATTTCTATATGTACGCAGATGGACGCAATGAAGATGAAAATAAAATAATTCCGGTATTTTTTATAATATTGCAAAAACATGTATTGCAATGACAAAAAAATTATCACCACATTACGCAGTCGGTAGGACTCGAACCTACGCTCCCAGAGGGAATCTGATTTCTAGTCAGACGCCTTAACCACTCGGCCACGACTGCTACGTGTACTTATTCGTACAAACTGAAGAACCTACGTACGGATAAACTAATTTTTGATATGTCATAAATTTTCTATCAAACATGGTAGTTAATGAACATGTGTAAAATATTCTGACTATATTATAGTTCTCGTAAATAAAATTCAAATAGAGAAAACTTTATACTGGTCATTGGATATCTTTTTAGCTTTATATATGAAGCAGTTTTTATACTGTGAAAGAGACAGTAATCATCAACAATTTCTTCATTGCTACTTGTTAAATTATTTCGATCATCGTTACGGGTATGATTCTTAATGAAACTACCTCGGAGTCAAGCGGACGCGGGGATACGATTTATACGGAATAACGTGCGTCGCGCACACACATACACGACGTTGATCGATCAACCTATTCTTCGAGGAGCTCCCGTATGTGCTGTATAGCGCAGAAGCGTGGTGGAACTCACCGACTCGCCGGCAATGCGACGACGAGCCCGATCGCCGCCGATTGTCACCCCAGTCTGGCCGGCTTGGCTCGATGACGAGCACGTGGTGCGTGCTCACATCCCGCATGCGAGCACCACGGTATCCGAGCAACACGCGACGACAGGAGCCAATACGAGGTGGTCCGCTCTCCCTACGTTGAACAGAGTTTCGCGCGGGTTGTCTCGCCGAGCCCCTCCTATTACCAGGAAAGCACGCCGCACTGGGAGGCTGTCCCTCGAAGTCCGGCCCCCCTGGCCTGGCTCGGTCGATTGCGATATTCCGTCATACCTTGACTTTCGCCCGTGAGGAATTTTTTCAACAGGAACGCATGCGGCCGCCTGTAATTTCGTGACGCCACCGATAGAAGCGCTAGTATCAACGTCAACAAGCTGCCGGCCTATGTGTATACGCACGATTATGTACAGGGTGTATCGCGAAGTTATCCGCGAGGACGACGTGATACTCTCAAGTATACATGACGAATGTTTGAAAATCGCGGACTCAACACAACTCGCGTTACAGCTAAATTTAATATCGATCTGATTTGCGACATGACGTGAATACGCAACTGTCAAAATATACCTATCTCTGTTTATAATATTTATATGAGTATATAAATATATAATGAATGTTTTTATAAATTAAGCGTAATTGTTCAAATTTCGACATAAACCATGAAACTTTACAGTAGAAACAGATACAAGAGATATATAATAAAGTTCTTTCTTCTATGATAAAAAGAAAAAGCAATTAAAAAGATGCATTATATGGAACAAATTTTTTAAGACTAAGATCTCAACGAGCTTATTAAATCTAATAATTAATATTTTAATTTATTTTATTCACGATTCGTAGATCGCACGATTCCATTATCCGCATCTTTGTCCGCGATTCACTAACATCGTCGCTTACTCTAGTCACCAACGAGTCACCCTGTATATATACATACACATCGCCCCTTTTGCAGGTAGCGGGTCCCCACTTCGACACATAGTGGCTTTAATTTTAGGGGAAAACGTAATAACGTTCGATCTACATTTCGGAGTTATTTCGTAAAACCTAGGGAACGCGCGACATCGCGCATACCATATATAACGATTCGACGAAGCTCTCGAGCAACCGGTTGGAGAGACCGTCGGAGTCGGCGATCGACATCGCCGACGACTTCGAGGGGGGAAGAATCGCGTATTATTAATGCCGATTTTGGGGAAAAACGGTGTCACTGTCCCGCGAGGAAGGTCTGGCGACGGCATTCAGGGCGGCTACGCGGGGCGGTCGTTCGAGGCGACGTCGCGCGCGTATCTTCTGACAGGCGGTCGCAGCCCAGTTGATTCCGCCGCCGTCCGGGCGGCCACAGGCCCGCTAGCCCTGCCGAAATTTCCGTCCACTCCGGAGTCAATGAACCAATAAGCAGTGGAAAGAGATCGTCGTGGACCAATGGGATATGGCTGAGTCGTGGCCGCGCTTAGGGCCCGCGCGGCTCTTCCTCAAAATTGTGTCTTTCCGATCCACGGCGAACAGGAGGTGACGGGAGGTGCACATGCATGCACGTGGTCGTCGCTTCTGTCACGAGCAGATGCCTTCTGCTTCTGCATTCTCCTGTGTTCCTGCTTACCGCTCGGTTAAATTGTTGATTATGTCCATTCTGCCCGTTGACTGCAGATTACCGCGCGGGCCACGTGTAAATTAACGCGTGTGGAGAACGAGCGAGGGAGGGAACACGCGCGAGGTTTTTTTTCGACGTCGCGCCGTCGTCCGAACTCTCGTATCAAGGTTATTTCTCTCGGGGTTAGGCTAAGCTTCATTGTCGTCTCAAAGGGAGTCGCTTGTACCGTTCTGTCATCGTGACCACGTGACGCATGTCTGATGTCTGGCGAACATTGTGATATATCGATGGGTGTGGCGTAATAATGTAAGCAACGGCAGCTTGGAAACCGTAGATTACTATATAGATAGAATAAACATCCAAAAAGATGATTCGTACCTTGCTTTTATCCGTTGATTGGTGCCCTGAAATTAGAAATATACATATAATGAACGTATTAACGATGATTTTTTTGTAATATTTATTATTCCATAAATATGAATAAAGATTTTCACCTTTCACTCCTATTGATTATTCCATTTAGACATATGCTTCGTGATAACAATAATTTCAGCCTCAGCCTCGAAGAGTGAACCCTGCAACACGTATACATATATGAATAAATAGAATATCGTTCAAAGTATGTAAAAGATTTTGATTTAGCAATTGATATTGCGTTATAATCGCTCGCGATATGAACATGCAATCCTGTTGAACGAAAAGCATTTCGGACGAAAGTAGGTACCATAGGTAATACAAGAACGCGCCCACACAGATAAGACTTCCTCGTCTCGCGTGCTAGCCTGGTACGAGGAGGGGCTAAATGAGACAACCCGCGCGAATGACGCTCAACTGTACGAGAGAGGAGAAAGGGCATCGTTCATGCTGTCCTGATAATGTACGGCCTATGTGCGGGATGTGAGCACGCACCGCGTTTCATTGCGGTCAAGGAACAACGGCCATAAGCCGTAAATGTGACGCGACGATGACAATTTTCGTCGTATGTGCGTGCACGTACACGAAGAGAAAGAAATATTGATGTATCTCTTGCCAAAGCGTCGAGCGTCTGCGAAACGTCAACGTAGAACGCACGTGTTTCCATACGCTCCGACCTTGTTTTCTTCCCCCACGTGATACAGCGATAAATTAGTAGTCGCAGCTACAACAACGTTCTTACGAAATTCTAAAATTTATTGTAAATTTATTTATTTCACGATGAAGATTATTTCTTTCGCTTTGCTCAAGGCTATATTTAAGATTTAAGGTATATATATTCACATGTTGCATCGTTCACGAACGCGATTGGCATTTTAAGGAAAAAAAAGAGACAAGAACGGATATATCTCTTTGTCTTTCGACAAAAGTTTTACCTTTTGACCCCGACGTGATTTGAACACGCAACCTTCTGATCTGGAGTCAGACGCGCTACCGTTGCGCCACGGAGTCGACTTATATCGGCATCCTTAGATCAATAACTAGTCTTTCCATCCAATAAATCATCCGATTTTTCATGATATCTGATAGCAATCTACGTTCGATCGTCTACCTGTTGCAAGAAGCTTCAAATAAAATTTAGAAAAAACAACACTATGTCACAAAAGACTATTATATAATAATAATGTGAAAGAATAGAAAAAGAGAAAAATTGTTATAAGATCGTTTAACGCGCTATATAAACAAAAAATTACAAAGAATAATAAATTCAATAAATTATTGATATACTAATGATTTTTTTTTATTATTGTTATACCAATAATAATTTATATAATTTTTTTAGAATATCTAGTGAGAGATTTCTTTTAAATGTTTATCGCATTATAAATTATAAATGTATAAATATAAATATATAGTATATAAATATATATACATATATATCATAATTTAAAAGAAATTTTTTACTAGATATATACTATGCATTATATGTAATTAATACATATATGACTATAATTACTATATAAATTGCATCTTGTATAAAGTATTGCTTGAAATAAAAAGGAAACTAAAAATGCTAAAAATATAAGACACATATTTCCTATGATTGTTCGCACAAACACATACATATTATATATATATATATTTTTTAAACATTTTTAGTTTCCTTTTTATTTCAAGCAATACTTTACACAAGATGAGACTTGAAATATGTGTAATAATTATATGCGCTGTATTAATTAATTACAATATGCATAGTATATAATATGTAATGCAATATACATAGTAATAATAATTTGTATACGCATCTGTAAAATGCAATGACGTGAAATGATATTCATTTGATGCATTGACAGGTCGGCGATTTCTCTCAAGTTGTAGAGACCGTGTCAATTGGGCGTGGTCCGTGGTAGCATCTTTTGAATGAAACCCGTATCAGGATACCACGTGGCTTCGGAGCACACTTCCGTTCTCCTTTTTTTTCGATATCATGATTATTATTACATCGGCCGTTCCGTTCTCCCCTTCGCCGTTTCATAAACGTTCAATAACGATCCCTTTTGACCGAAACGGGCAGGAATGGCGAGCCCCCGACGACAACAACGTCAACAGGATCCCATCTGCTTGCAAGAGCATTGAGACTCCGTGGACAAGCTTCCGTAAGGAGTACACGTTCCTTCGCTCCGTATCTCGTAGATTGAAATCTACACCTCGTTCTCTCCTAAAAAATGATTCTCGCTATAGATAATATTCATATGGTGTATCACACCTATATGACAAAACACAAGAAATTCTAGATATTAATAAAAGATAAAATTATGCCTTTTTAATCTCTACACATTTATATAAATCTTTTCAAGTATTTATCTTAACCAAAATTATACCATTTCATTTATAGGTTAATTCTTCGCTTGAATAGTGCATATAATATTTTATGTCATAAATCTGCTGCACTCTCCAGATTGTCTCATAGTGACACGTCTCGTAAGAAAGTTACCTACCTTTCCGCAAAGAGATAGATAGTTAATCAAGTTAACTTATAATATTGATTAATGTTTATACGCGCGTGAAAGTGATTAATGTATGTACAATTCCAATTACATATTTTCTTTTCAATAGTAAAAACGGTCAATCGACTTAACCCCTTTGGAAGAGAGTAGACCTTCGCTCCCACAGATGTCGCCTGTATACAGTACTCGGTGACGCGCTTACCTATTTGCATTACATGCACTCCTAATAGGTGTGAACCACGGCGCCGCGTGCCGACGCAACCCATTGGACCTTCGAAGGAGACGCTACCACTGCGTTTCGCTAATCGTACCCCACGCGGTCGTCGCGCAGCTCGAGTGCGAAGCCGCGAACGCGGGGTGCGTAGTTGACACACGCGGAGGGAATAAAAAAAAAATAGTGGCAGCGGTGGGATTCGAACCCACGCCTCCGAAGAGACTGGTGCCTTAAACCAGCGCCTTAGACCGCTCGGCCACGCTACCGTTGTCAACTGGTCCATTTGTTATTCAAATACTGGTAACGAAATTCTCGCAAAACTGGAGCAAGCTTTATTTTTATTCTTCTTCAACGCGTTGTAAAAAAGGTAGCGGAGAAATGTCTAAAACGGACGAATAAAGCAAAATGTTACACCTAGAGAAACGTAGCGTGCAGTTTCTGAGAGAGAAACATAATTGTTTTCTTTCTTTTTACATTTTTGTAGTAATAACATATATTATACTCTCTTTCTCTCTCTCTCTCTCTCTCTCTCTCTCTCTCTCTCTCTCTCTCTCGAATATAACCTGTGGAACGTCGCGCTCGCGATTTGTTAAAGGGATACAAAGGAGATGAAAGATGTAAGAATTGAAAAAGTTTATGAAAAAGTGCAACTTACATATTTTAAATGAAATTTCAATCGTTAATTGATCGTCATCGCATCTGCGTCATCCACTGTGCGTCCCTCGCTGTAGACACGCGATGGATCGCATTCCGGTCTGAAGTAAGTGGTGAATAAGTGATTCATACAGAGGCGCCCCCGCATTCACCAACATAGACGCGCATCTATCACGTATATATACGCAGCACAACCGATGGAGGGCACTCTTTTTGTGCTTCAGCTCAACAACTCAAGAGTCGGTGAAAAGCTGAGAGTCGTTAAAAGTTTAAACGCGTCGTGGAATTTCGGAGAAGAAGCACACGAATTACGCAAATTCACCATGCCTGGACGCCCACTTTGGCAGGTTAGTGGCGCGTTATTATTTCTCAAAATCGAGACGTAATATGAGATACAATATATCACGTGTCTTTCTTCTTAGTCGTATTCATCGTCTCAATCACGCGTTTTAATTAAGTTTTTTGCTTGATCGTATAATCAAGCATGTACTGCTCATTGCGATCATTATTTTATTATATGTATGTATATCGGAGATATATATTTTATCTCTCATACTCTCATGACTGAAATGTTCTCTCTCTCTCTCTCTCTCCTGTGCGCGCGATTAGTTAGGTTGGTTAGGTTTGAACATCATTTTGTTGGTTAGCTATATGCATTAATATCATTTATTCTATGATTAATGTGTTTATTCTACAGTTATTTAAATTGTTGATATTTAATTAAGGATAACCTTTTAAAGATAACCTTTTTCACAGAGATAAAAACATGATAAAATTAGAAAACATTATTTAATAATTTAACTAAAATATATATGTATATATTACAAAAATCAATATAATATTGTGCAATTTCATGATTGGTTTTTATATTTTATTAAATTTTTTGTTATTTTTTTTACGTAGTAAGAACTTACTACGTAAAAAAATAAAAATAAACATTAAAAATAATAATCAATTGTAGTTTGTTTATATATTAACGATATCTGTGTCCTTCTCGCGTAATAAGAACGTAATGATAATTTAATGTAAAATAATTATTTAAATATATATGTATTATATATATATATATATATATATATATATATATATAAATATATATATAAATGGAAAAGTATTAAGAAAATTTAAAAATATTTTCTTTTTCGTGAATTAATAAACTAAAACAGAAAAGTTCTATAAATATTATTATAATTTATAATATATACATATGTAATATTACAATATGCATTTTCATACACAGAGAGAATTTTCTCTTAGAATTTACCCTGAAAATCATGGTAATCGTGGGACAATATGGTATGGAAAGAATTTTATGAGAATTTCTCTGATTAATATATTTATCACAATAAAAATAATATTTATCACAATAAAATATAAAACATGTTTGATTAATTTTACTAGGCAGATTAGTAAAATTAATCAAACATGTTTTATATTTTATTGTAATAGATGATATTATTATTTTTATTGTAATGAATATTAATCAGAGAAATTCTCATAAAATTCTTTCCATACCATATTGTCCCACGATTACCATGATTTTCAGGGTAAATTCTAAGAGAAAATTCTCTCTGTATACCTTTTAAAATATAAATTATACTCGCGTATAAAGTTAAAACTCATTTATAAGCATAATAAATTATTAATACGAGAAATTATGTTTTATTTAATTTTACAACACAGGAATGTTAAAATTGTATCGTAAATAAGATTTTTGAATATATTGCGCTTATATATTTTTAGTTTCTGTGACGTTTAAAACACTGACTTTTCTTCTATTTAAATACTCTGACTCAGTACGTCAATCTGCGAAACTTTTGTAAATCCGAACGCGTATCTAATTCGGGAAACACTTTTAACACCATGAATCATCATCCAAAATTTATTATTGTTCATGTTTCTCTAAAAACAAGCCAATAATTCTCAAGTACACAGAGAAAATTTTCTCTTAGAATTATCACATACTATTAAATAAAGAAAATAGAGAAATGTGCAAATAATCGTTTCTTCTGATATCTTTCAGAATAAGTCTTTACGCAACATTTTATATGTATTGCTTTATGAATCATATTAATAAAGTAATCGACAACGTGATATTTTTAAAAACTCATTCCAAACGAAATACGGTATTTAGTAATTTGTAATAAAGAATTTCGAAAAACATTTAAAAATTATTTTTCGGAAAGATCGATTCGATTACGGAATAAACTAATATGGAACCGCGACTAGAGTTTAGCGATGGTTGCTATGTGTATATACCACGGTGATCCAGAAATAAACCGAAAGGCACTCGGATCTGCCAAGGAAAGCAAAAGTATATGAATTAAATTTTACTAGAAACATACTGGAGCGCGTGCACGAGTGTTACCTCGAAAAATCCAGAAAAGCGTGTCACGATGACGCGACTGCGGTTCCTAATTTATTTACAAACAGTAATGGATATTTTTATACCTGCGTGGGTGCAAAGATAAACAGGACAGTGCGACGCAGGGTAGGCGTCGTGCAAAAAAATGTTTCACTCATTTAAATTGTGCTCATATACAATTAATTAATTTCCAATTAATATTTATACATTATTCTATCAAAACACATGTAAGGCAAAGAAACAAATTAAATTTTGTTCAGAGAGCGAGAAATTATAAATTCTTTATATTTTGGCCAGTATTTGTTATATATTCATAAAATATATAATACACGGAGAGAATTTTCTCTTAGAATTTACCCCGAAAATCATAGTAATTGTGGGACAATATGGTATGGAAAGAATTTTATGAGAATTTCTCTGATTAATATTTATCACAATAAATATTAATATCTATCACAATAAAATATGTTTGATTAATTTTACTAAACTGTATAGTAAAACGTAAAACTAATCAAACAGATTTTATATTGTGGGTAGATATTATTATTTTTTATTGTGATACATATTAATCAGAGAAATTCTCATAAAATTCTTTTCATACCATATTGTCCCACGATTACCATGATTTTCAGGGTGAATTCTAAGAGAAAATTCTCTCTGTGTATCTTTATATTAATAATTTCAACTCATTTCAATAAGATATTGGTTTAAGATTTATTATTCAAATATTAATTAATAAAAAAAGAAATTATTAACATATACGCGAAATGGTAATCGCAAACACATTGCATGAGATTAGCCTAATCTCAAATTGCAATGTCAGTGTATTTCTTGTATTGCTACATTATATTTCTTCGTTACTTTAAATATTAGTCTACATTTCAAAAATATATTTATATGCTGTATGTTTTAATGCAGATCTTAGAGTTATGATTAATTTTATTATAGTATATCAACATAATTAACATATATATATGTATGTATATATACAACATACATATACACACATTAAACATAATTAAAATATACATATATTGATAGAAGAGAATATAAATATAAATTAAGAAAAATAATATTGTCGTATTTTTTGAAAGATAATATTAATCGAGTTTAAGTAATTATATATAACATATTATTTAAAATATATTATTATTTTAATTTTTATAACATATTCATATTTTAAAAATTAATTAGTAAATTAACACTTTAATCAGTTGATTTCTCTAAAAAAATATTAATAATGTGTTAATTTATTAATTAAATTTTAAAATAAAAATATGTTATAAAAATTAAAATAAGAATGTTATAATTAATATATGTTATAATATAATAACTTTAATGCCGAATAATATTTTTTGACAGAAATCAGCTTACTGTCAAAAAATATTAATCGAGTTTAAAGTACTATAACATTCTCTCTATTTAAAACATATTATTAGTTTAATTTTTATAACATATTATTATTTTAAAAATTAATTAGCAAATTAAATGCTTAGTCAGCTGATTTCTGACAAAAAATATTAATAAGGTGTTAATAATTTGTTAATTAAATTTTAAAATAATAATATGTTATAAAATGTAAAATAGTAATATGTTGTAAATAATGTTATAATGACAACACAAGAGATAGGTCATATAACATATGCAGATAGGTCATTATATAACATATTATTTACAACATATTACTATTTTACATTTTATAACACATTATTATTTTAAAATTTAATTAACAAATTAACACCTTATTAATATTTTTGTCAGTAATCAGCTGACTAAGGAGTTTATTTGCTAATTAATGTTTAAAAAAGTTATGTTATAAAAATTAAAATAATAATATCAGTACTGTCAAGTCGGAGTTGCCGAGCCGCCGAGCCGAGCCGAGCCGAGCCGAGCCGAGCCGAGCCGAGTCGAGCCGAGTCGAGCCGAGTCGAGCCGAGCTCCGAGCTCGCACGTACGCCGCGACCACCGCCATTACGACTTTGCGACCTTGGCGTGCTGCACGTCCCGTAAATGGCACAAGCCTGTCTGTTGTTAGGTGCACTTTCGGTTGTTCGCGATCAACGTTTGCACGCTCATCGCCGGTCCGCGATAGTACAATTGTGAGTTTATTGTTTTTACGTGCTTAATTATCGTACAAAGCCAATCGCGTCGCGAAATCGTGTACAGACATCGTGATCGCGATCGCACGGGCGAGTTTATTACGCAGGCGAGTCCATTACACGGGCGGATCGAATTACCGTTGCGCTTTCGACGCGAATTTCCGGAGTTTTTCGACGTAGTCGATCCGATTTCTACGTCGTTGAATTGTGTGATATATAAAACTTAGTGAAACGTAGTGTCCATTTCTTGGAATATCGGCGACTCCTGAGTGCGTCGTGAAGTAGTCGCCGCATCATCGTCGTTCGATGAGGCCTTCCGATAAGTGGATCTTGAAAAAAGCGGCGACGCGAAAATGGAGCTTCGGTTTTATTCGCGTGCGAATAAGCTCTCGCGATTCTCGCGTTTTACCGAAACGCGTCGAAATGTGATATCTAAAATCCGGGCGTCGCCGCGCGTCGAACGAAAAAAATAACGCGAGTGCAAGTGTTTCGAGTGAATGCCATAACCATAAAAGAACGATGCAGAGAGAGAGAGAGAGAGAGAGAGAGAGAGAGAGAGGGAGAGAGAGTGAGAGGGGTCGGTGGCCCGGGGGGCATCGGACAACGGCGGAGCAACGATAGGGTAAATAGAATTTATAATTTATGTAACTTTTCATTTGTGAGATTATCTATTTATCTTCGCGATAATGATTCAAATTTTACATTGTTGTATAATAGTGAATATAAAATATCCTGGATTTTATATTTTGAAATACTTCGAATGTTTAATAGTTTTTTAATAATTTAATAATAATAAATATTTGTATATGTATAAAATACAATTTCTACATTGTATTATATTTAAGAGATATGTAGATATAATTATTTATATCTACATATCTCTTAAATATGTAATGCGTACCTAGATTCTTTTACTATTAAATATTTTATATCTACATATCTCTTATATATAATACAATGTAGAAATTGTATTTTATACATGTACAAATATTTATTATTATTAAATTATTAAAAAATTATTAATTTATTATTAAATATTCTAAGTATATCAAAATATAAAATCCAGGATATTTTATATTCATTATTATACAACAATGTAAAATTTGAATCATTATCGCGAAGATAAATAGATAATATCTAAATATTTTAATTAAAATATTTAATAGTAAAATTAAATAGTAAAATGATGCATATTGTGTATAATGCCTTTAATATTACATTAACATATTGCAAATATTAATAAAATTGTAAAAGCTTATTGATTTAATTTTTAATTTATCAACTTGCAAAAATAAAACGTTAATATATAATTGAACTGAATTATATAATTTATGCAATCGTCTATTGCAAAACATTACATGAAGTTAATACTGATCTTATCATATTATAAATCTTAATAACTATTTTTATAAATATTCTAAACTTATAACTTTTATTAAAGATTTTTGAATTTATTTTTTTTCTTTATATACATATTACTATATATGTATATAATAGTGTAATGTATAATATTGCGTGTTTATGTGTGTGTATATATTTGTACATGTGTATATGTCAAATTGTGTTAATGTGCAGGTACATATGAATATATGTATAATTATTTTTAGTATTCATACATTTAATATATTTAACATTTTGATTAACATCATGTAATGTTAATGCAACAATTTATTTTATCGTGGTTTGAAATATGAATCCAATTGCAAATACATATGTATTACATATTTTTATTCATGTATTTAACATATTATAATAATTGCGTGTCATTGTGTAAAACTTGTTTATGTAAGTGTATAAATGTGAATTCGAGAGTAAAATAGGATTTTATTTCAAAGCACTTTTTTTACATGTCATCAATGTGTGACAGGAAGAACTCGTACTTATATTTATGCAAATTAAAAGTGTTATAAATATTCATATAAAAAATATATTCTTGCGTGACTAAATAGAAAATTAATAATTACTGCTATTATTGAGATTTGTTATAAGAAGAAAGATAAAATAATTTATTAGCTGTTAAATATATATATCAATGTCTAAAGTGTTAATTAAAAAATAATGATTGCAGTTATTAAATATACTACAGAGATGCATATGTATGTGATAACGCAAAAAGCGACTTATAGAGAAGTACCAACACAAATTATTTGATCTCATTTATGCCAATAATAATCATGATAATAAAAAATAAATAATTATTTACTTACGACAAAAATTTGAATTTGATGAAAGCAATAAAAACAAATTTGAAAAATATTTCAAGAGCTTAATATTATCTTCGCATTTTACGCGTAGTTAAAAAATGCGATTTATTTTGATGTTCTTATATTGTATCATACTCCGCATTTAATAGTCTAACCAGTCATAGTAGCATTTAATGCACGATATGCATTTTTATTTAGACATATGTATATTAATTTACTTCTATAAAAAATTTACATATGCCGAGTATTTCCAAAGCCACCGTGGCCAGCTTGGCTGGCACCCTTATTGTAACCCATTTGAAGATTTAATTGACCTTCGCTGGCACGAAGCTGATCTTCGGTAAAGCTTCTTTTGTTCTCGTCTGCCATCTTCGGTCCTAAACTTGGTCCATTCCAATCATGTTTCTGAGTCTGTTATATTGATGAAAATTAATTAATTTAATTTGATGTCATTGTTATATTTGTGTATAATTTCTATGAAATGAAAGATTATATCTTGTAAATCTTATCTTTTGTATTTTGATTTAAAATACGAAAAAATTCCAAAACTAGTATTTTCTAAAATATAAAAAACTAGTCTTTTTTAAAATACAAAAAAATGCAAAACAAGTAAAAATATAAATGTAAAAATTGTTTCACTACGCATAGATGTTTTTACACATTTTTATCATAAAAATATATTGAAAATAATATATTAATTTCTAATCTTGTATTATTTGTAAATTAATTTATTGTTCATAAAATAGAACACTCACGATTCTGCCCAGCGCGTACAGACAGAGGGTAACTTGAGGGATGTTACGTCTTTCAAAGAGATCCGCGGTTTGAAAAATCTCTTCTTGCGGTACACCATAATTTTTAATCGCCGCTTGGAATCTATTGAGACAACGCGTACGCATTATAAACCAATTGTTATATAGAGATGAAAAATTATATTATAATATAGAAATTAGAAAATGATAAAATAATTTGATGTCGCTCACCTTTGAATGTTTTCCATAAGTTGAAAATTGGTGCCCTTAGATTGAATCTTTTTAACCGATCCGGGTGCAAGTTTGTTAATTAAATGGCAAAGAATTGCACCATCCCTCAAAATATCTTCGTAGTTTCCAGGAGGGAGTTTCTCACCTAACACAGCCTCGATCCAGGCAAGAATTTCAGCCTCTTGTTCTTTGTTGCGACCCTGAAATAGATAATATATAATATAATTAGATATATACATAAATAAATATAAATTTATTTTTTAAATAGGTGCTAACACACGGAACAATTAGTTTTTATTTTATTTTATTGCGAGAATTTAGTCTAGAACTCATTTCTATACAATGAACGCCGATTGTAAGTATTTTTTGGATGACTTAAAAATGGCTGTATCAAAAATAGATCGTACGTGGTGGTGTAGAATTACTCGCGCGTTAAACTCAACATCGAAAATAAAATACAGCATCTAAAATCTTGGCTTTTACAAAAACTGTCAAAACGATATTAAGCTGCATGCGGACATGTGCTTGAATGTACATTATATATTGTATCTTAATTCGTATATTAAATGAATTGTCTTTCGGAGAGTAAAAAAAAAAAGTCTTTAGAAAAATATTGTTATTTATTCATAAATTATAAAAATAAAAATTATGAGTTATAATATCGAATATAATTTTGTAAATCTAATTATAGTCCAATTATAGTCTACTTTAATTATAGTCTTAACTATATTTAAGTGGATATTAAGCAGATACATAAATCTCATAAATGAGAAATGTTTCACGGTTTTACAAATAATGAGCATCTTAATGGCTTTCACATTTAGAATTTCTTAACATTTAAAATGATTCGATTTATGACTCGAACAGCTGACCGGGGCAAGTAAATCTGGCACCATTCAGTCAAAGCAATAAATCAGTATTTAGCAAAATTAAATTACCATCTTTTAAAGCAGCCTTTCAAAATCGCGCGATAAATATCGTCGTCGAATAGCGATTGTTTTACGAGCTTTCCGATTCGCTCAACCGTGTGATATTTTAGGAAGAGTGATGTTATTCAAATGTTAGATAAATAATGGACTCGTGTGCAATTTGTAATAACATCGTGATCGGGGTTTCGAAAACAACTCAACTGCATGAATATAACAATTTCGGCACGTGGATTTAGCCAAGATGCAACACCGGTTTGAATGATGAAAGCAACTCTAATTGACTCTAATTGAATGCAGTATTTCTATGATATATGATTCGCTTGTGAATAAATGCGCATTTATTGACATGATTATTTTTAGTATTGCAATTTTAGCGCGACAATGTATATTATATTTATTAAAAATAATGGCAAAGTATTATTACAGATAATATAAAGCTAAATTAGAATATATATGAAATCGAGAGACGGAATAAACATTAAATAGATGTCGAGTGAAAGAAATCTATTTTTTTTTAACCAAATTGCATCAACAAAATAAATATAATGCGAATAAATATCTACATATCTTAGAGCTGATAAAAAGTAAATTCTCGTTAAGTGATACTGGCTAGATAATTAATAAATATCTTCAAATTTACTACGTTGCGAAACTATATGAATTTTTTTTACTTCTTATCTACAACATGTCAGACGTGGTTGCGGCAACGTGTTTCTCATCGCATCCACTCGGGATGATATTTTAAGCTCCATTTTCAAAGGGAGCAGCTTCCGTTCGGACGAAAGCGGCTTCCGAGGACGTTTTGCGAACGTGACGCGCAACGTCGTAGTAAATCACTAAATTTAAAGTTAAATTGGGTGGGTCCGTACGATTTGCAACACACTCCAATGAATTGGCTGGCGACAGATCAAGCCACACACCTGTGCTGAAGACATATTTCGACGTATCGTCTGCATGAATTGCACATTATAATCGAGCATAACATCCCGCGTACATTGAACAAAATTTTACATTAAATTAGTAATGTAATATAAGAAAAGAAAAAGATCAATTTTTAAAAAAATTTCTACAATTCTGATTAATTTTGTTTCCTTGTTTGCTTCAAATCAAATATGTAATACGATAAATTAACATGATCGATGAATATTAATTTAGATAATAGGCAGCTTTAACTATTGCAATAAATTGAATATTAATGCAATAATTTTATTATTTTAAAACAATAATTGACAATTTCAATTAAATAAACTGCAAATATTATAATTTCTTCCCTTAGTTAGATAATTACTAAATTTCTTTGTATCAAACTATGCCCGAAACCACATCTATAAATTTATTGAAACTGAAACTCATCGTTAAGCGTTATCCATTGATATTGTCTAAATCTGTTTTACTTCTCGGAATAACGTTTAAAAGTCTGCGTTGCATAATGTTATTTATGTTAGAATATAAATAGATCAGATGTGTGAAGGAGAGAGAGAGAGAGAAAGACATACATACATCAAAAGAGAGTACTGACGTAAAACGATGTATCATGCAGAATGATGAATTGAATCATAACTATAAATATTATAAGGACGTACCCATATGTTAAAAATTTCTGAATTATTAATAGTATATATTAATTATAATATATAAAACTAAGCAGTAAGAAACAATTGTAGTTACAATCTACATTGATTATAATATATTTGACATACTTTTAGATTATTTATCTTTTTCTATGAATAATATTAATTGTTACGTTAATGATTTTTTTTTATAAATGAAAAATATAAAAGTCGTGTTCACATTTTATCGATGTTAAATCATACGATCTTAATATACGCGTATATGTATATGTTTGTATAAAAAATATATATTGAAATGTACATAAGTATATATATTTTTTATTAAAACCGTTCTATCAGAATCATACCACGATTAATCATTCAGATCAGAACAAAAACAGAATAAAAAATGACACTTTTTTAAGAACAACGTACCGGCATTTTGTTGCTATGTCGTTTCTTCGATGATAGCTTCCCCGGATAGTGTGACTTTGAAACTTTGAGTAGAAACTAAATTGGATGCTGAGCGTCGCGACGCTATATGGCGTCATCCCCTCCGCTGTATCCTTGCCGATATTTAAGCAACGAGTGCTTTTGGCTCGCTGCCTAGTTTTTGGATGGGTATTCCCACACCCCCGCTCGTAACCAGATCTTGACACTGCGTCCCTATTTACAAGATGCGTTGTGATCCTAAATTAAATTACAATTTGCATTCAGACAGACGATGGCGAGGAAACTGACAATGCAATATTTGACACTATTTTATATAGGGACCTATAAAAGCGAAATAATAATATAAACGATAATTTTTTTTATGAGAATAAATGTAAGAAGAAATAATTGATTGATGGAAAATTGCTTGAATAATTTTATTTATATGTTCTATATAACATTGCACGAAAATCTCCCATACATGAAATTTATTGCAAACATTAATGAGTATTAATAAGAAGTATTTGAAAAAATCTTTTTAAAATAAAACTGTTTTGGTAAGAAAGTGTTTTCTTACTGATATATACAGCTGCATGGCATCTGATGTCGCAATCTATTTTTAGCGTATGTGTGTTTTGTGAAAATCTTATTTTAAACTTTCGATGTATTAAGCATTCGCGATTTAATTCATAAACAATCTAAACTATAAACGTATTTTAGTTCAACGACTCACTTCTTTATGGTTTGCAACCGGCACTTAATTTAGATCATACATTAGCTGTGAGATTCATTTTCGTGCTAAACAATTCACATTTTCAAGAATATTTATTGTTATCATTATATTCCGTATAATTCTCTTCCAGCAGTTAACTAATATATTAAACTTTCAACGTCTCTATATTAACATATTTAATATATAATATATATACTTTTTATTATGTGTGTATATCACACTAATTTTTATTTCTTTAAATTTTATTTATTGACAAGTTTTGACAAGAATTATTATAATTGAATATGATTCTCTTCCAGCAGTTACCTAATATATTAAACTTTCAACGTCTCTATATTAACATATTTTTATATATTAATATATACTAAATATATTAATATATGTAGAGACGTTGAAGATTTAATATATTAGTTAACTGCTGGAAGAGAATCATATTCAATTATAATAATTCTTGTCAAAACTTGTCAATAAGAAATAAAAATTAGTGTGATATACACACATAATAAAAAGTAATTTAAAGTTATATTACGAAATGTCATTTGTAACTTTTGATATCATATATTATAATTGTGCATTGTAACTGCTGTGAAGCGAAAAACTTGAAACAAGTGGGTGTATTTTACGCAAAAGTATATATGATTCAACATGCGTGGACGTTCGCCAGATGAAAACGTCGATACGTAAACGTCGTAACTTCTGGATTCTGGCCACTTCGAAGGGTGAAGCCACCGCCGAGTTTAGATTTTATCAATCGCTATTTCCAAATAACACAACGGATCTGTGTGTGTAGACGATTCTGGAACGATTTTGTGATGCGTTCGTTCGAATTACGTAACAAACAAAATACGGTTTCGGTAATAAATGACACATCATCAGTAATCTCTTTAGAAAATATCACGATTCGTTGGATTTATAATAGGATTTTAAAAAATCTTTCAACATTGACGTAAACAAATATCCACTAGTAGACAGACAAAAAATTGATTATGAAAAATAAAAAATTAGATATTTCTCTTTGATATTCATAAAATAAAGATGTGAATTGTGTTATATACATATATGAATTATTATTATTCACAGTATAATAATTATATATAAATTTAATAATAATAAATTATTATTAGTCTGTGATCATTAAAATAATTGAGCATATATAATAATTGTATTGGGTTTATTTTTCACTTACTCGGTATATTAAAGTATATCTAGTGCTATTTCTTAAAGTTTATACTAACTTCGGTGCACAAGTGATAATTTGCACTAAAATTGTCATTGATTGTATATAATCATTAATGTAGTTATAAATGCATTTAGTTAAGTAATATACAAGTTATTGATTTATTTTGTTGAAAATGTAACAATAAAATTTTATTAGCATTATGATATGTTACTATTAAAAATTGCTCTTTATATTATTAAATTCAACATAATTAAAATATTAAATAATGTATTTAAAAAAATTATATTAATATAAGAATTTGTGGTAGAATCCAAGAGAGAGAACTGGAGAGTCAACGATATCGAACGCTGACATTGTCGGGCATGTGCTTCCTCAAGGTGCACCTCCTGCCGTCATATTCTCCTATTCAGATATATTTTCTTGCAAATATCCAGCTAGTCTATCATTTAAATCCGTTAATAATGGCAAATTTTATTCATCATTTTGTGACAGTGCATCGGAGTCACGTGTTTCCATTGTGTCAAACTTCTATCTCTCTCTCTCTCCCCCCCTCCCTCTCCCTTCCTCCTTCCCTCCCTTTCTCTCGTCTGCTGTTTAGTTCGTGAAACAGACGCTACGTGGTGTGAGTATAGAAAGCTTTCTCGGGATTAAAATTCTTCCTCACTGCTATGAATACTGGTACGCCAGGCTCTCTCGTCATCTTTGCGCAGTGGCGATATCGTAACCAATGAGGTTCTACCGAGGTGCGATTATTGCTAGTTGAAAACTTTTACCAATACCCCGCCATGACGATGTGAAATACCATCGGCTACGGCAATTTTTGAAAGTTTCTGCGGAAACTGATAAATTTATTTCAAATATAAATTGTACTCTAGATTCTAGAAGAATGAAGAAGAAGCTATTTTTTTTCTTTATTCTTTTCTCTCCTGCATTTTATATTATATATAAATATATATGTACATATAAAACATTTCTTATTACCTTGATTCTTTTCGTAATAGTTATACACGTTGCGAATATTTCATAATTATTTAGTGTTAGAAAAATTTATTTTATAACAATTACAATTAAGTTAAATTGTTGTAAGTGAAAGAAGAGAATTGGCACTTTATATTTTCTCAGAAATTATTCCTTTTCTTAAAATATCCTGGTTTACGAAAGATTTAAAATTAGATTTCTTGGCCAAAATTAAATGTCTAGATGAAAAATGTAAAAACTAATAACATTTATCATTCTGTCTCTTTATAGTTGCCAAGCGTCACTGAGATTTTTTAAAAGTTGTTTAGAAGATTTTAGTTGGATAGCAAATATTACTTTTATGACTAGAGAATAAGAACTTTTAACCTGACACACTTTTTTACTAAAGATATTTATAGTTCTCTCTTCTTTTAATTGCAGGTTGCTGGCAAGCGTGAAGCAAGCCAAGAAGCAGAAGCTCAACAATGGATCGAGATTGTAATCGGCGAGAGATTTCCACCAGGTAAGTTTCTAAAATAAATTAATTCATATTTCATATACATGTCATTTCAATTTTACTTGCGATCAATATGCCGTGCATGAACTATTTTAAGATGTCACAAACTTTTTCTGACATATCGTTCCTAAGTGCACGTCATTTGAATGTCAAATGGCATTATTTTAACGTCAAATTAGGTACACATTACTTTTGACAATAAAACATTGAACATAAATAATTTAATTATATTAAATTTATGTTCAATTATATTAAATAATTAAAAATTATTTAACATAGAATTAATATATAAAAAAATAAGTCAGACTTATTTCCTATAGGATAGAAAACATTAAAATGAAAGCATACGAATCGTGTATTACGAACTTTATAAAATATAATTACATGTCTTATTGACTGGTATTCATAGTCCTTTCTTATTTCAAGACCGTCTTAAGTAATGTCTTAAGATGCAAATACGGCTCTGTGATTGGTTAATCACATCTTAAGATTGTACTTAAGACATTCTTAAATATAAGAACCGACTATGAATACCGGCCATTGTTAGCTGAAAATATGTCTTAGTTCTTTATAAATTCAATGCATATATAAGTAAGGATATTAGAAAAACATTTATTTTTGTGTAGAGACACAATTATTATTATACTATATTCTATCAATTGGAAAAATCTTGATCGAAATAAAACTAATGTGAGGGTAGCTGAAAACTTGCAAGCTTAATATAATCCTTGCATCTTAATTCACATGAGAAATTATTGTCTGGTGTATAGTGTCGTTTTATTTTACGTATTTTTATATAAACACATAATTTACAAATTTCTTATAAAACGAATAGATATATAACTTTGACGCACGATAGTACATTTAACTAATTAATTATAATTTTAAATTTATTTCTATACTATATATTTAATTTATAATAATATATTATAATTATTTATATATAAGAACGAGTGATCGACGAATCAACCGAGTATTCTTTAGAGTTTCTTTAGAGTGTTATAGAAACAAATCTCTTTTTAAATGCTCTTTTTATAAATATTTTTCAAGATATTTTACACTTAAAAATAATCAATATAAACATTTTATCTCTTTTAATAGCTATAATAGCTATGCATTTAATGATACTACGAACATATATGAGCTCCTGTTCCGTGGAGGTGATACGAGTCCGAAAGCGTTCCGACGTTTTCATCCCCATTGGGGACGTTAAACCAAAGGGGTGGAAGCGCGCGCTGTTATCTAACTAGAATCGCATAATTGCCGGATACAAATGTCAGGCCATGTGACGTCGCAAAGGTTAAGCTTCGTCGAGGTCAGTTCCCCTATATAAAACACATATCGTATGATATATCGTAATAGCCTGCAGTTATAGCAAATAATATTTATTTTCAACATTTATAATATGCTGGAGTCATATATTAACTTTTAAATTTACTCACTGTTATAAATTAAATCGTCGAAGCTATTTGAAAAAATACACACCTTTCGTATAAATAAACAAATATATAGGAGATGTAAAAATGTAATGTACATACAATGCACAAAAAATATATAATGTTTTAAATGTATTTTAAATAATTACTTAAAGATATACATACATATACATATGTGTATATATTTTTAAATAAGTATTTATATATCTGCATATGTAAATTAAATACATTTACATCTCCCTATTTTTGTATTTACATAAAAGATATTTTAATTTTTCGTGCAAAACTTATTAGATATACAATTGTTCACGAGAGCTTCTGGCCAGAAAATTATATTCCGAGTAACAAATTGATATAAATAAGATTAGAGTTTACGAAATGGTGTCATGAGATTTTTAAGGGATCACTGAACTCTGCCCCTGAACTACTAGGGGTAGTTCTGCCTCCTGTCGTATTATACTCCCCTGGCAAAACGCGCGCTTTGTTACGTCATTGCAAGCCACCCTATCGAGCCTGCCTCGACGAACAACCCTCGATTCGACATACACCCCTGATGTGACAAACACGCCAGGCGTCGACGCAATCGGCGTTGCTTCACTTACGTTTGCGCGGCGCGTTGTTGATTTTTCTACTTGTTTCATCCCTTATGAATACTTTGAAGAAAATTGACATGGAGATCCAAGAAGTCATATATTGCAAAATCTCAATTAATACTCTTAATATTATTCTTGAACGTCATATTATGTGTAATAAATTAAATTACCAATTTTTAAATGGTGAAATGCTATTCTTAAAACGTAACGCAATAAAGTAGAAATATATCAAATTTTTCATTTTTTAAAGAAAATTTTTATTTCCGAAATTAATAATTGTTTAATACATTCATATTATATTGTACATATAAATTACTAAATAGCTTATCTATTTATTGGAAGAAGCACAAAT
The DNA here is from genome assembly GCF_030444845.1 of Prenolepis imparis. Classification (NCBI taxonomy): domain Eukaryota; kingdom Metazoa; phylum Arthropoda; class Insecta; order Hymenoptera; family Formicidae; genus Prenolepis; species Prenolepis imparis. The sequence goes on from NW_028141166.1 coordinate 13,348,530, forward strand.
AATCAACGTAAGATAAGATAATTGATAAAGTTAAAGATACGTAATAAAAATATACGATTTAACTTTATTACTTTGATATATCAATTGTCGATGGTCAGCATTTCAATTAATTAAGATTGAATATTGCTTCTAAAATAATAATAAATGATAAAATAATAAAAAATATAACTATGCTTCCAAATTCTTGCTGCAGATAAATTGAAAAAGGATTTTACTGACGAGTTTAAATTTAAAGTATAAATTTGTAATATTTGACGTTCGACGATTTCTTGCCCTCTCGATTCGGTCATTCGCAAGAGCCCGTCACGTGTGTCTGGTCACCTCGAAAATATGAACTTTGTTTTTGTCGCATTCGCTTAAGATCTATGGCTATGGGAAGGAACTCATTGACATTTGATAACACTGATTATGGCAAGTGTTTAGATTTAACGAGCCTCCACCCATGACTGTCATCCTGGTTCTGTCGAGGACGCGATGGAGGTGGCCAAACGACGAAACCACCCCCACTCGAGCACATAATTAATCCCCACTAGAAACCTTCGATTCCTACGACCATCTAAAGTGGGGGTCTCTTCGGCACGCAAGAAAGCTCTCTTGAGCAAGTGCCAGCCTGGTGCCAGCAAACCTTGAGCGTACCTGTCGGAAACAGGCAGAACCGAATGTGTTTATAAAGAAAGTTACATACACAATTGAAATCTAGATAGTATGTCGGACAAACGGCAGAGAAAATTCCGTGATACAATAAATCCGGTGAAAGCTTAAATAAGTTTCTTATGAAGAGTAGTGTAATTTTTTTGTACGCATTTATTTTTACATAATCTTAAAAAAATACTTTACTATTTTACTTTCTTTTTGCTGATAATTTGAGAACGAATTCGGTATTCATCTTCGTCGCTACTTATGCAGCGAATTTAAGGGGGTAATCTAGATTACAATATACGTTACGTAGAGTATGTTCAAGCTCTATGCGAGGATGCGAGCCGGATAGTCGAAGCTTTTGATGTTATTGACTCGTTTAAAATTGAACTTAAACGGTCGAGGTTCAATTACGCTTTTCTCGTCGCGTCCTGCGCATTCCTGACCTGACCTACCCTAGACACTGGGATCCTGATGCTCACGTAACGCGAATTTGATGGGAATTTCGAGGTATCCCGTGGGACTTCCAAATACAGATGGTAGCCTGCTCCCGGAAGCTCGCGAGGCATGCTTGGCACGACCCTTGTTTGACAGGTCTCAATTGTGAAACATTGCATTAATGTTTTCATATCGCCGATAATTTCGAGAATACTGATTGGAGAACACGTAATATGTTTCAGGAAAAATTAAATTTATATTTTTGAGGTGAAAAATCTTGAATGGATTTTACGTATTCCATTTTTAAATATTTAATAATTTAAATTTTTAGTTATCAAGTGTAAAGTAATTTATGAAATTTTTATCATTTTGATTGTTATAATCAGTATGAGATATAATTATGATATTATATTTTTATTATATTGTGTAAAGATGCATTTTTCTTTCGTGTATATTATATATATAATTATTATAGACAAATTGTTAAGTTGTATTGAAATTATTTATGAAAAAAATAATGGCGTTAATTAAATTTATATCACATAAATGTGATCACACAAAGTAACGCGCACGTTTTCCTGTTGTCAAAATTTGTAATGTGTATACAATAATTTTATACATTGATTTCGAGCAAAATTAAATACATTTTATATAATACAATCAATTTGCTAATTATTGAATATGGATTAATATTTTTTTTTATGGACGAATAAGTATTTCTAAAAAAGGGTTGTGCCAGTCGAAGTAAAGTTTGCGTTATTGATACAAATATTTTAATTTTAAGACGCGCGCAAGGACGTGTTACTCTCTTACTAAACATTAGAATTAATCGAGTCGACGACGCGTATTGATTTACCGTCATCTGTTCATCATGTTACGTCGTAAGGACGCTGGTATACCAGGGCCACATACAACACTCTGGATGGTCGTGCTTCTAATGCTGCTAGTTACATGTCATCTCCACTTTTCTTTCATCTCTTACCCCCTGCTTTCACTTTCCTTCGCGTATAATTATAATTGCTCATTGCTTGGATCAAGCAGCATTCATAATAAGCGACTGCAACTTTGATGCAATTTTGTTCTTCTTTTCGTTTATAAAATTTCCCCTTTTATATTAAAATTTTTCATAATTTTATTAATTTAAATGTTTTTCAGCCGGGCATGGCTTTATTTTCCATACAAAGGAAATATATATACAAACGAATATTATACAATAGTTTTGTGTGATATAATTTAGAATTTCTCTTTGTGATTGTATTATAAATAAGTTATACACATAATTAGATAAAATAAAACACGTACACATTCTTTGAATTTAATTTATAGATTATTATTTAGGCTTTTTAAATATGTTATTTATTAAATTAATTCAGCGTTGCATAATGCTCCAGCTCAATACTGTCATCCCTATTTGAATAATCACAGAGCTATTCATATCAATGTGAATGCTGCTTAATGCCTCGAAAATGTGCTTCTGAAACAGAAGAAACACGTCAGTCATCTGTCCGTCACGGTGGCGCAAGTCGCTTGGGTGCACCAGGGCATCAGCAGACGTTTGAGGGATTTATAGGGTGTCCCGCCGACACGTCGACGGATCGATTCGTTAAATTACGACCCCACGGTCCCCTCATCCATCCGGTCTGTTCATTACCCCCCGGTCTCTTGAATCGGATACGCTCATTGAGCATTAACCTCGAGCACGCGTTCTGTCGATACGTCGATGGTCTCGTCATATGACGCAGCGTGACGTCACGAAAGTTCGCACCTACTAGGAAAGCAACGCCAGGCAGTAGATGAATTTATGGAGACGGCTACATTGTGTTCCATCCCGCGCGGAGGATCCTGGTAAGCTCCTCTCACACGCGTCGTGAGGACCCACTCGCGATACGATCCGCCGAACTGTAAGAAGAATTTCTTCGATACGAAAGAAATCATTCGACGCGCGACAACGGACGACTGATCACTCGAGGATGGGACGCGAGTGTCAGTTGTCCGTCAAAAGATCGTCAATGACGTCATTCCGAGACGAGCCTACCAGGATTACAGCCTCGAGCTAGATTTACGAGCGTCGCGCGATCAACAGGTGTTTGTCGCGATCAACAGGTAGTTGTCGCGATCAACAGGTGGTCGCTGTCAATAATGCAAGTGCACTTGCGCGCGCATTCGCTCTGGAGAACGTATTACTATTTAAATGTGTGTCCAAAGAAAGCATCTATTACCATATTATATTGTTTAATTCAGCTTGGTTTGTATTGCCGTAAATTTAACGATGATTAAACATTAAGGATTAATAATGACAGATAAATGGACGCAGTTATGCAATATGGAACCAATCACCAATTTTTTCGATTTCGAGGTTTTTATTGCAAATTGTGTCTGAATGTATCAGATACAACTTGCAATAAAAATCTTGAAATAAAAAAAATTGGTAGTTGGTTGTTGGTTCCATATTGCATAACTGCATCCAAATACAATTCGATAAATGCAAATAATCGGAACATCTTGACTTCGCTGACTTACTTCCAGTCGCTTCGATTTATTTTTCTAATCGTTAAAAAGTAATTATCTTTCATGTAATTTTTCATGCTAATTATTACATCTTTTAAGATAGCAATCTTTAATTTAATTTATGTATATATGTATATTCTTCTTTAACTTTTCTTTAGAGAGAGATCGCTTTGCTGTTATTATATTTCAATCTTTTGCAAGAATCACATACGTATAATGTATAGATATATTTAAAGACAGATTATAACAATATTTTACACATCGTTTTTAAGATTTTATTGTGAAAAAATGAAACTGTTAAATGTGTTTTATGCATTTAAATAAATTAAGTAGAGATGAATAAAGCATGGAAAAGTAAAAATGAAAATCTCGTGATAACGATTGGTTTACTTGGGGATTCATTAGGGCCATCACAAACAAATTGACATAGCTGCATATGCATAACATAAGACTGTCTGGACCAATGAGTATCGAACATAAAGTCGCATAAAATCGTCATATTGATTTACATTTTTACATAATATGCTCATTGGTCCAGACAGTCTTATAATGTTATGCATATGCAGCTATGTCAATTTGTGTATAATGGCCCATAGTATTAGAAATGAGAGCAACGCGGCAGGAATTTTGGATTCTGCGTACAACGGCGTTACATTCCCGCGAGACCTGTTGCCATGTCGACGATCGTAAATTCAAGCGCAGGATGTTGTCCTGATGAAAACCGTGCTTGTGACGTCTTTATGACATGAGTCTGACATTTAATCGATATGACGACGACGCAGGCGCATTCGTTGTGTCCTTTGCTGCCTGGCTTATCCCTGGATAAGTCACTAATTTTATTAGCAACATAATATCGCTAAAGATGAAATAAATATTCCGAAATACGCGATTCAATTATAATATTATATAATATATCATTGTGAGACAAATAGAGAATTATTATGTATTATATATGTATATTTACAACTCCAAAAATATTAATCTTCTTTTCGTATCACTATGACAATTAAGCACGATAAAAGAGTAAGTTGTAATTAGATCAGTTTGACGAACGTGCGCGATTTTAAAATTAGACAGTTTTATTAATTGCTGTATTAATATTAATTTCAATACCCACACAAATCATTATGACTATAAATTATTTTACGCATTTCGTAAAACTCGTAATTTTCGTAAAATAGATATACGTTTCATCGATAATGAGCAAAGGGATGGAATTGGAATAACACACAATAAGTTTTCGTCTACTAGATGATACTTGAAATATCATTACTGTGCATTATACATCCTTCATATATACATAGTACGTCGAGGAACATTCATTACCATTCGCATTTGCATAATGCTCTTAATCTCTTTCGGTCTCATTGACGCGGCTCTAAGATCACAATTCATCATCGGTAGCATAAAAACGTTGAATCGCGACAACCGCGAACGATAACGGGACGTATAGGAGACGAGCCATCGATTTCACGTCAAATCCTCCAAACATGACGACCATGACGTGTCAACGTAACAGGATAGTATCACCCGCGGGAATAGTTTCGATCCGTCGATACATATTGTTGCGTTCGGGGATTTTTTCCCGAAGACGGCAGGAAGACGCACGGCGTCTGAAAAAGACCAGGCCAGCATCACGCGCGGTCGTTTGTCGGCGGACGAAAGAAACGGCGGAAGACAAGCACGTAGCCTCGGCGAGGACCGCGCGAAGGCGCGCTATTGATTTTCTGTCATCTTCTCGGGTTTACGACATCTCACCGCGTTTCGACACTACCAGGAACCTATCAGCATGTCACGCTTGTTTATCCCGGACAAGCCGGGTCCGCCGCGCGCACGCGGCGCGTATTTGTTTGTCGAAGAGAATCGAAGAGGACGCCGCGCCGGCTGGATTCCGGTGGATGCTGCCTGGATATCGCGCAAAAGCGATGGCGTCGTACAGCGTGACATTTCCATCTGTATATGTATACAAGTTTAATCTGTGCTAATGTAGAAATTATACGTGCCCTTCCTTCGTGCGTGTGTATTTAAATTTAATTAATTTATTTGACATTTATTCAATTCTTAAAAACTATCTCGAAGAAATATATGTATATTTACATAAAATTTTTTTAAGAACAAGAAAAGATTATCGTATCTCTATATCTCCTACAAGACAATACAATACAAGATGTTTGATATTTCAAGTATCATCTAGTAGACGAAAACTTATTGTGTGTTATTTCAATTTCATGCCCTTGCTCATTATTGACGAAACATATCTATTTTACGAAAATTACGAGTTTTACGAAATGCGTAAAATAATTTATAGTAATAATGATTTGTGTAGATATTGAAATTAATATTAATACAACAGAGTACAAAAGGAAGAGAAGATTTAATCCAAATTTAGATACTTTGTCAGATGTATATAATTTGTATTAGTTTTTTTTATAAGAATGTTGAATTTCAATTTGCTTACGATTCTATCTTAAAATTATTACTCCTATTTCTGTTCAGAAAAGATGAGATGTTATGTGCTCTTCCTACGTAATAATATAAAATTATTTATAGACAATATAAAATATATAAACAATTCCATAGAAAAATATAGTTTTATCATAGAATGTATTCTGGAAAAACATCTACAAAAATTGCATCAATGTTCATTTGATAATCAAATCAAACATTCTCTTTCAAATTGTACATCGAATTATTCCTTCGAATATTACGTTCGACTATTGTTATTCATTTTATTCGCACTTGGCATCTGATGAAACTGACAGTCCTTAAGGAAAAGGTTCTTGAAGAATGCGAGAGATTCGACTACAAGACTAGGGAAACGAAATGAAAATGAGGGGGAGAAGCAGAAATGCATCGAGCGAGAGAGAACGTAGCGAAAGCGCGTAATACATTCCTGATACCAACCGAACTATTCGCGTTACAAAACGAGCAACAAGTCTCTCGTTTCTAATCAATTTTCTCTTAATTATTCCAGAAAGAAACGAGCTTTAATTAAATCGGAGAAATTATAATTAAAGACTATTTCGAGATAAAAAACATACAATATATACATATATATATATTTCTCTTAAATTAGACTTTTTTCCCCCCTGGAACAAGTTGAAATTTGATAGCGCGATAATGCGATCCGTAATTATTTAATGTAATAATTAAGCGGTCGATCGGGATTGCAGTGGACCATCCAGAACCAATCGCCTGTCGATGGCTCGTCAATCGAGAATTCAAGCGTACGACCAGCCGCGTACTAGGCGAACAGATTTCGGGGTAGGCGTTTAACGCGATCCCCACCAATTCAAAACCACGTGACCGTCGTCCTTGCAGGATCAGGCTAGTAGTCTTTTAGACAGTTGGCACGTGTGTCCTCTTGCCCGAAAATCTTCCGTTCTGACATCGCCGCGGGCTTGCGGATTCTGACAAAGCCTTCCTGTAGAAGAGAGGAAGGACCTTTAAACCTTTCTACTCCGTTAATCAAAATTATATACTATCATGTTAATATAATAAAATTGACGTATCAATCAAAGAGTTCTTGCAAAACTATACTTCGTATATTATAAATGCTGAGATTTAAAATTGAAACACGTAAAAAATATGTATCAAAGTGAAAATGAGTAAAAAAAGATGTTCGTATTCTCGCAAATTTATACATCACAGGCTTCATTATATTTGATGCATCTTTGGGATTAAAATAATCGTATAAAATTTTTTAATCACTTTCGCAATTTTGTACACATTGAGTTAATGAGATTTTTATTCCACTGCTTGTACTCATCAGATATTTTCTGCTTCGCAGAACACATATTCAATGTGCATGCGTGTATCTGTTGAATATGACATTTTTAAAACGTTATGTATAGTTTTGAAAAATTGTCTGAGAATCACACAAGTTATTCATTAAATCGTAGGTAGATTATTATCTAAATTATTGCACTAAGGATGCAATGACATTTCAATAGTAATTATATTATAATAGTTTGACACATATAAGATAAAGCAAATTAAGTCAAAATAAAGTCTCTCAATTCGACATCAGCAATTCTGGAATTCACACAAGTTTTTGCCTATCCAGATAGCTTATAAATTCGGCAATTCGGAATCTAACTTTTACAACTTGCGCCTCACTATCAGCGAAGAACAATGGGGAAATGCATTAGCTGATTAAAATACTATCCATATACGGCGGGTATCGGAAAACTCCCGGGGGTGGGAGTTATGCCAACTGTTGCTTCGATAGAGCGAGAAAGAGCGGCGTCGGGACGCCGTGCGTCGATACAATTTGCGATGGCGGCGGCGCGAGCAGCGTCGCGCGCCGATAGATTGGATACATCGATACATACTGGTTGTATCGCTGACGTGGGGGGGCGGGAGGGAGAGACAGCGACAAAAAAACGTAACGACAGTGCCGAGTGCGGCCGAACGCACAGCTCTTGCAACGGGCTGCAACCCTAGGATCCCGAGACGTATCGTGTCTTTCGAATGGCGACGACGGCACATGGCGATGAAAGGCCGAAGCCGTCGCCACCGACGGGGAAGACGCCGATGGCGGCGGCGGCGGCGGCGATAATCGCGGCGGCGGCGTCGCGTCCGCCGATCAAGGCGAGCAAAAAGAGCGCCGGCGCTCGCAAGACGCGCGGCCGGCCTTTCCTGATTCTTCGTTCGACGTGACAAAAAATGCCATGCCCCCTTGGCTCGCCTCTTGGCATAATGGGGCGCCATGAGCGAGCGCTGGTTGCTGGTTGCACGCGCGTTTAGCCTCGCGGTTATTATTTCGCGGCGCGCGGATCTCTCTTCTCTCTGTCCCCGCGAGAGCGATGGAGCGATGGAGCGATGCGAGAGGTTGTGGGGCGGAGTAAACCGATAGGGTGGGAGGTGGGAGAGATGGGTGGGACGGGCAGAGCACGCGGAGTATCGAGCGAAAAAATGGCCGGTAGGTAGGGGAAGCGCGGTTCGACATTGATAATCGCCGTTTTCCCAGATCCCGCCGTCCGCGAAAACCAAAGGTTCGGGCTATCGCGCAAGCCCCGCGCGACCTCTCCACGAAACCGCGCGGATTTCGGCATCGAAAGGCGCGGAAAGGGAGGATGTCGTTTCTGCTATCCTGGTGCCGCGGTAATCGTCAACATTCTTTTCACTATCGGGTCGCTCTCCCTTTCTTTCGGAGCTTTCTCTGGGCAAATGTGACCGAAAATCGCGATAATCTCTTTGATAAGATGAATTAATTAGAGCCTTCCTCGATGCCTCTTTACCGATGTTCTTCGAAGTCTTAATGAAATAAGAAATGTACCGCATGCTTAATCTGTAATTGAGATTTTTTAATCGGCACAAGATTACTATGGCGTATGCCGTGTATGATGTTATTTATTAATTATGTAAAAAAATCATGTGCGTATAAATAATATCAAATTAAAATAGTGTCATATCATTTAAATCAATCACATATCAAGTAATCTAAAATTTTATGTATCCAATTTGATATGAGAGACGATATTTTGAAAAGAAAATAATTTTCATTTCATCTAAATATCATAGAGCTTTAACGTGTGCTTTTTATAAATTATCTTTTTATTAAAATTACACATTTTAAATAATAAAAATCTATTTACGCACTATTTATAGGATTGAGTTACGAGGATGCCTTGAGGGATGGTGTCATCTTTTGCAAGCTCATGAACAAATTGCAGCCTGGCCTGATTTCCAAGATCAATACATCCGGTGGCGATTATAAGATGATGGACAATCTTAATCAGTGAGTATCTCACATGGTTCTGAAAATATATTGAAATATATTATTTGTGACGTTCACATAAAAATACGAGAAATTATTTAAACAATGTATAAATTATGAAACATTATAATATAATAACGAAACAAAATCGTACTTTTGCGGTTCAATGTTTCGCGAATTAATTGTAAGAAAAACACGCAGGTATTTTTTGTGCATTCGCGCCTAACAATAAATAAGGCATCTCCCGCCTCATCTCGCCTCATCTCGCCTCATCTCGCCGGTCTCTCGGCTCTTCAGCATCGGCGACTCAGCCAGCGACTTCCTGCGATCTCATGCTGCTCTAATCCGACGTCGACTTTACGCAATCGACAGTGTTTTGCGTCAATTTCTCGATTGCAGAGTATCGACAACACCGATCAACGACCGTCGTCGCAGTCGAGAGATTGTTGACCCTCTCGACTCTTCCGAGTTCGAGAGTCACGCGATACTCGTGGCCGATCGAAACGGCGCGAAACGCACCGCGTTAGCGGATCTTCCTCCTAGTTGGTCGTGTTTGCCTGGTAATCGAGAACCGACAAAGTCTGAGGTCGGAACCATCGACTATACATTGGAGCGCGATGAAAGTGAAAACGGAATAGATATATGTAGACACGCAACACACAGCTACTACGAAACCGCGGAAAAGAAGCGGAAATTCGCGCGCGTACGCATGTTTTTACGAATTAATATATAACTACATTTTTCTCCGAATAATCTCTTTCCGATTGTATACATGAGATTAATAAAAATACGCAGATTTGATCGAATAATGTTTAATTTCGATGAAAAATTTAATATTTAAAGGAGTTCCTCGAGGCGATCTTTTTCTAACATTGTTTAATTCGCATAATTTGTTCTGTATACGTAGCATATAATATAAAAATTTCTAATTATATTTTTCTTCTCAAGATTTAAGTATTCGTTGGTTCTCTCAGATTTTCTCGCGTTAATTCTTTATACTTTCGCATATAGATAATCATCCGGCAAGATGTCAGTTGCAATCCGAAAATAGAATATATATATATATACATATATATACGAGTCGAACGCCTGTAGCACACTGCTACAATCCTGATGAAATATTTGCCTGCGAAGAGGTGATTTTAGGACAAGCGCAAAGAAATGCACCCCTTCGGAAGCTGCACTTTCTCCCTCTTCATCTCGTTCGGACGAAGCTATTATCTTTCTCGAGCTATCAGAAAACTCGTGTATACGTTTTACGTAAACCTTGTAAGCCGTTCCTCTCTTCATTTTCGGGAGCCGCACTTACTTACGTCCGTCGACCGTATCTGCCTCCACACGCGAGATGACAGTCGCGGATCCGCGTTTCTCATCCTCGCGCGTCTTCTCCATGTCATCTCTTTCTCGGTTCCCGACCATTGCGCATCGTCCCGCATCGTCGTCGGCATCGATACACGTGCGCATGTCGCGCTTCTTCAGCATTTGGCGCGTTTTGAATGTTTAAGAGCGCTTCCCCGAGGTAGTGGGGCGAACGATGCGCAGCGCGGCCACTCCGCGTTACTCCCTTTCTACGCGAGCAGCATAATTCCGGCGAAGGTGATACCCCGCCACATGTCGCGCGTCTTCGCGGCCGCGTAAGATCACGTTTGTTATGTACGTATGTATGTGCATATCCGCGCGAGGAGTTTGCGCGCCGAGACCTAGACTCTTTTCATGCGGCTCTGATAGACGGACCGCTCGTAAGCACTGACCTGCCTCACGTTTTCCGCTCGGCGAGCGTAACGCGTGTGTCCGGAGTCCGGACGCACACACTTGGATCTGATCGATAAGCATGGATGCGTTTGATATTCATCTCCATATTTTCCGCTCTGTTCAAGTTTCTTCAAGATTCGCATCAGGAAGATGCGCGGTCTAAATATTGCATTTTTTTTGTTTTAATTGTAACATAAAATTTAAAGAGCTCCTATTAAAGGTGAAACTTTTCGTTTGAGTCGATTGATTGATTGCAAGGCGTTACGTATCACGCGAGAGGGGTGATTGACAATGATAATTGTCTTCAATGTGGATGAGAGCGGAGGATGATTCTGCTATCCTGTTAAGCGGACACACGCGACACGTCATTTCCACGTTCTACGGAGAACAAAGCAATCGCGACTCGTATTCCCAGACTACAACATGCTGCACAAGCTGTTAATTACCTACCAGTCGGATTAGCGGCCGAACAATAGAAGCGCGTCACTAGCTGAAAGCGATGCCCAGGCGAGCAGCCGTATAAAGGAGTTAAATGTGCCGCTCTTTTGTGTCTCCCTCGCCTTTGTTTTCCCTCAGACATGCCGCCGTTCTCGATGATGCGTCTCGCAATCTTCCTCGTTGCATAGGAAATCTGATGTTCATATTTTTCTGGAATACATTCCGCATTAAATCAAATGTGTGATATTATAAACGAGAGTTTTTTCTACTTATTTTTTATTTATTGAGAATATTAATGAATATCTGGCTGTATTAATAATAAAGACATTTAATTTTTAGATTCCAAAAGGCATGTGTAAAATATGGCGTACCTGATGTTGATCTCTTCCAAGCTGTCGATCTGATGGAACGTAAAAATATCGCTCAAGTAACGAACACCATCTTCGCCATTGGACGGACGGTAATTAATTAATCATGTCATTTTATTTTTTTTCAGCTCTCTAATACGATGGTTAATTTAATATGTTCATTGAACTTTTAAAGTTTGCAAATTTCTTCAAAAATCTTTGGTTTGCAAGTTTATATGATAAATAGCCAAGATTTGCAATTAATCTGAAAGCAAACAGCATAATTAACGACATAAATTAAGTACATTGTTTTACATGACAGTTATATTGCTCTTTTTCATATTAAGTAAGCTATTAAAAATGAAAATATATACATACATCTATTATATCTGTAAATTATTGCAGACGTACAAACATCCTGAATGGCGCGGTCCTTGGTTGGGTCCGAAACCAGCGGAGGAAAACAAAAGATCCTTCACAGAAGAGCAATTAAGAGCCGGCGAGGGACTTATTGGCTTGCAAGCTGGAACTAATAAGGGAGCTACTCAAGCCGGACAAAATTTCGGAGCTACGAGAAAGATACTTCTTGGAAAGTAATTGATAGAAGTTGCATTTTTGTAATTGCTGCTAGAAATTTTCTGTTTGAAAAAAGGTAATCTTTTAAATAAATATACATATAAAGGAATCGCGCAATGTTATATTATATCATTGGAAACGATTTGTTTAATCGGGCACTCAATACTTTTGCAAACTATGTTTTATAATTTTTTCTGTGTTACGATATATGTAAAAGAAAACTGAAATAGTTTTTTCCGCTGAAAAAAAACAAATGATAGTGATATATGTATAAGTATCTGACACATTATTTATTCCGTGTTTAGTATATCTACTTGGCGTGAATGTATTTAACAAAGTATAAGTAATATAACAACACTTACATTTTGACAATGTAAATTACATTTATTATTTTTACTTTATTGCTTATTAAAACATGGCAACTTATACACACCATGTTATCTATAAATCTTCTTCGAAACTTTAATGCCGTAAAAAAAACTGAAATACTTTTTTTCAAATCAATATAATTTGAATATAAATTTATATATCTTCAAAACATTCAATATTTTACTAATCAAAATTCTGTTAAAGCTCATCAAAATTAACTGAAAAAAATGATTATCTCATTTATTAGCATCTCTGAAGTGTAATTTATTTTCTTTACTCACTGATAATTTAAAATTTATTTTCTGTTTTATCTCGTTAAGAAAAAATTATTTGACAGACATCGACGTATACATAAAAAAAAATACTCTTGTAATCAAACATCCTACATATCTAAATCCATGTTATGCAGTGTCTTAAGCAGACTTTAAGATATATGCTAGTCTTACATTAGTGTGTAAAATTCCTAGAGCGAGAATCTTGTTGCTCTTGCTAGTTTCCTGGCAACTTGCTCGGCGTCCGACAATCGTCTCCTATCGCGAGTTCTGTGTCGGTGCATGGAGCGTGACAGGCTGTGCTAGACACGTATACACATCTCTCTGCACGCGTGTCGCGACATCGCAAACGCTCGAAGATCACTCGTCGTATGTGCAACATACGCATACGACGTACGTATGTACGCAGGTGGCGGAGCGCGTATGTGACGGCACAAGCCTCGTACGTGACAGGGACAACGAGTGGGCGTGACGTGTACGTACACGCGTTACACGCATTCCTTGGCCGGTTTCTACACCGCGAGGCTCCCCGAGGATCAGGCGAACATCCTAAGATGAAACATGTTCCGCCGATTCGAAATCATGCTACGTTTTTCTCAGCTCGTGCATCATGTTGTCGCCGCCGCTTTATTCTGTAAATATAATACAATAGATGAATAGATGATTATGACGAATTATGAAACTGATTGTGAATTTATTGTTATTCTGGAGCAAGTCTCGTCTCGCGAAACAAAAGTTTATATGGAAAATAATGTAATACGTACAGAAATATTTAGATGCAAGTATGTTCTCTTAGGCCCTGCGCACAATAGAAAAAATATTAGGAATAGGAATAAATATTAAGCATTAAGCTTCCTGCACAATACAAAAGTACAAGCAATAGGAACAGAAAATGGAAAATATTCATCAATAGAAGCAAAGAATATCTATTGTTATCTCCTAATATCTATCTGCTTCTGTTGATGCATGGATATTTTTATTCTCTGTTCTTATTGTCTATATTTTTGTATCGTGCAGTAGGCCTAATGCTTAATATTTATTCCTATTCCTAATATTTTTTCTATTGGGCGCAGGGCCTTAGGAGTGACAATATAATAATTAATATTTACATTACTAACAAATAATTGATAATTTGATTAAATAATGTCAGAAAATTTCGACTTTCATTGAACTTTCTTATATGTTACGTTATAATAATTCATTATCTTCGAATTACTTATAGATTATTATTTTTTAAACGATGAAGTAATCAATTACAATCACCAGAATTAAATTAAATGTAACATTCATCGCGTGGTTGTCTATGTAGGATAAGCGATAGATCTTTAAGGTGCAATGACAGATATAAAAACGAAACAAATTAAAAATATGAGTGTAGTAAAATCTATAATTACACCAATTCTCTCGAATAGAATATAATGTTAGAATATAAAAGAAAATTTTTAAAGAATATAAAAGACTAAATAAACATATCTTATATGTATACATACATATATATACAATTATGTATATACATATATGTATATGTAAGTGATCTTCTATCTGTGTGCTAGAGCATGCAGAGAAACATCTCTATAGCACATCGATATGATCAATTAAAAATAAAGTATAAAGAAAACAAAGGAAAAAACTATATATTTTAAGTATCAATGTACCTGATGTATATCTTTCGACATGTTTTTAATTTTGACGTTTGTATTTCTAGTGTGTATAATTATATTTTCGCGCGTGTCGGCCCATGCACGATGTTCCTCCACGTGTGCGCAAATATGACTTGGACTTGGTTGGCGTCGAGCAGCAGGCCAGTTCTCGGGGACCCCCTGGCACAGGCTAGCAGCATCTCAAGGAGTCTGCTCCCATGCGGACGAGTGGTCCAGACCTAGACGCACTCGCGACTCACCTCCCGGTGTCTTATGCGATCCTCTTGAAAGGGGAGCGCTGCGGAGTGGCCGCTCCGCGCATCACTGCGCCCCACTATTCTTCCACGCACTCGCAAATCGCGTACATACGAACGAAACGCGGCGCGCGCCGGAGCCGGAGGCTGACTCGATCGTGGTCAGCTTGTTTCTTTCCCACATTACATAATTTGCAGATCCGAATGACTTGTACATTCAATTTCTCAACTGTCTTCTATAAATACGAGCGTTACCTAACTTATACAGAGTCAATTATTACGTAATGTTGCGTCTGATTTTTTTTCATTTCTCTTGTTTACATACAATTGCAATATGCGAATGTCACATCATGTATATATATCTTATTTCATTTTAATTTTGATGAATTATTTTGTATTTGTATTTCTTTACATTCGAGAGAAAGAGATTTATGTCTGGATAATGAATTATAATTAAACAAAAATAATGACTCGTTATATTAATGAGATATGTAAAGAACGAGAAAATCGTTAAATAGCTTTCGCTTCTTAAAATTGTGAAAGAAGAATCTTCTACAAGTATAGAACCACAAATTTCAGAAAACTTTAATCTGTCATCTGTGTCGGAAAAAAAAAACAAAAAACGATATCCATTTCGCGAGTGGAAGAAACATCTCTCGAGACAAACTATTTTAGTTACTAAAGAAAGTTACACACAGACTCATTACAGAAATAATCCGCACGTATGTATGCAAGAGAGACACGCGACTCTTTCATGTTCCTGACAACCTATTCGCATGGAGTTCATTGGTACGTTTCCACGGTGCTCCGTGCTGTAGCACCCGATTCGACCGAATGCGAATGACCCACAAACTTGTTATCCTCCTTTCTCTAGCCACTAGGTGTGTGACTGTCTGAGTGTTCATGATCTCCCAGTAGAGGGTCGACTCTAGTCGATCGACAAAAGTATCTCGCTATCTACCGGTCGGACAATCCTCGAAGAAGATTCTTTCGCAGAACGCAGCGAAACGCGAGAGGTTTCTTCTCGTTGATTAGAATTTTCGCAGGAATATCGTTGCGTTGCGATACATTTTTCTGTTAAATCTGAAATACAAAATCCAATCTATTAATTACAAGATAATTAATTACGAGTCGCGTTCGCAGCTTTTATGTAATCTTTTCGATCATCGGACCTTTCGTTTTCTCTTTTTATCTTTGACAATAGAAAAAGAAGTGATGAGAGATGATCAGAAGAATTATGCATCTCTAATTCAAGAATTTAAGATGCACATTTGTCGAAAGGTCAATAAAAGTTAATATGTAATATACGACGCGTGTTAAAAGATTTGATATAATTGAGCCGAAGACATAAATTAGTAATGATATGCTGCTTGATATGAAACGCGTATTAAATATTTCACGTATCTCTTTCCATTGTGGCTGTAGATACTTACATATATATATGTCACGAAGTTTTGATTGACCCATACGATTGCGTTAATAAGACGATTGATGGAAGTAGAATGCGATGAATTTAACACGTGCGATATCCTATCGAAAATATGAGCCATGAATATTTATTTAAATTATGTTCAAATATGATAATAATAACATGATAATCGTCACAAAATATGCAAGTTTAAAGTTGATCAATTCAAATTTTTATTTAATATATGTATATATATATTTAAGAATGGAAAAATTCCTTTCAATCGCCAGATATTTTAAACTATGATCTTTCTTTTGTACTTTGACGTTGTATCGAAATATTCAAATTATTAATTCAATCAATTAAAATGTATTTAATACGTGTTAAGAATTTATCTTATTTATGGTCAAATATCTAGGATAATATAAAGATGTAAAACAATTTTTATTGCGACTACATAAAAATAAAAGCGATTAATAACATCAAAAGTGTAATATCTGGTTATGGTTTCTGTAGGGCATATTATTTCTGATAAAAAACGACGTGGATAATCAATCAATTTTCATTTTTCATAAAGATAAAAAGTTGCAAAAATTCCTGTGTGCAAGATCCATTATTTTTTTTATAAAACTCCAACAGGAAATTGTTACTGTATTATAGCTATAGTAATATACTCAAGATATTTTATATTAAATATATACTTACAATAATGTACTAGTTACTAGAAGATTTTTGATATGTACTAACAATAATGCGAAATGTCGAAAAACTCGGACATATATGTATAGTATAGTATTCTTAATCTATATATACTTATTGTTAATGCATCTCGCAATACGTATATGTTTCTAGAATATACGCAATATACTTTTACGGATATTCTTAGAACGCGTTCTGAGAATTTACATATGTGCTGTGTGGGCGATATACACGATAAAATTTTTGCTCAAGAGCAGAACGCGTTTGCAAATTAATCGAAGAGTATATATCCGTAGACGTAATTCCAGCTTCAAGTTTTCGCTCTAGGCGCATGCATGTTGCATAACGTATGATTTATAGTAATATTCTTGTCAAGGTGAAGTGACTTACGCATCAATCTGCGCCGTATGCTCCCTCATCCATACGCTTATTCAAATGATTTAACGCTCGATTCAAAAGAGCGCCTAGCTGACTTGACTTGCGGTCGAGGTTCCGACATGTGCGAGAGAGAGAGAGAGAGAGAGAGAGAGAGAGAGAGAGAGGAAGAGAGACAGAGAGATTCGCTCTATCTTGAGAACGTCTATTTTTATACCGGCGGAGCGAGACTGATCTCGCTGCCATCTGTGAAGCGGCAGCTTCACACGCGGATCTGGGTGCACTTGTGCTTGTGCACGACCTCGACTCCGGATTTGTGTCTTCTAGAAGGAATGGACGGTGGTTATTTCTATGATGTTGCACGACAACAGGTATTTTTTCTTCGCATACTATGTCGCATTAATTAATTTCGTTTTCGGTTATGGATTCCATGTTCATCGTCTCATTTCGCGACAGTACTTATAAATTTTTGTGATGTGTGACTCTCAGTGAATGTTAATCTTTCTTGTATATCTTCACTGTGTAGTTTTATCCTTGTGCAATCTTGCGAAGAATGTGAACAATGATCTCTTGGAGGAGTGCAGGAGGTTGTACGTTTAATCACGAGTCGAGCTTCAACGAGGGAAACCAGTAGCGCGCAAAGAAGAAATGATATACATTTGCTCTTATATTTTAGCAGGTGAAAATCTACTGTAAGCATTTAGGTGGTATGTCAGTTAGGATATCCATTTGACAATTTGTTTATTAATAGATATACACATCAAGTTTTGCCACTCAATTTTTTTGGAATATATACCATAAAGTAAGAACTCAAGAATATAATAGCACAGTATACACATACCTGACGGAGAGTCTCAAGCAATATGCCTTCTACTTGTGGGGATATGATCGATATAACTGGTAATAATAGACTTTTATCTGTATTGTTATATTATGTATCTCGCTGCTTCAATATAACAGCTGTACAAATGCTCTTAACATATAAGAGGACAATTCTATATAGTCTCGCAATCAGGCATCATGGAAGGCATTTCCAGTACAGACAGTGTTGGAACGCAGAGCGACATATCAGGACACACGACTGTACCAGGAAGGCCCAGGATGGATGTGGCCTGTGTCTTAGATTTGCAACAATCGGAACATCTTGCTCAGCGAAAGAAAGCATTGGATGAAGTTAGACAAGCCTGTAATTTGGTCAACGCTAATATACATCATATTCAGGTATATTTTTGATATAATTTAACTATTTAAACAAGCCACATATTTTTGAATTGAATTTGAGCAAAATGTGATAAAAGCGAAAAAGAAACTTGCGACGTGTCAGTTTTTAAATTTAGGCTATTTAGGTTTCAAAACAAGATTCTTATGTGTCAAAGTCAATTAAATACAAGCTCAAGTCAAGATTCTTAGGTGTCAAAGTCAATTAAATACAATCTCAAGTCAAGATACTACACTGATTTTAGGAATATTTTTTATATGCTTAAAAATGAATAAATAAATATAAATATATTACATGCAAAAAGAATTTCTTTTGCAATGTATCTTTTTATCTCTTTTAATTTTGTGTATATTCTTTTCAGTTTGAAAAGCTTGATTTTGGTGAAACTAATGTGCTGGACACATTTTATAATGCTGATGTGGCAGTTGTTGATTTAAGTATTCAATTGCAACAATCTGCATTATTTTACCATCTTGGTGTGAGAGAAAGTTTTGGAATGAAGGAAAACATATTGCTATATAATGATGTAGATACAGAGACTACAATTAGACTTAAGGTATGTATATATGTTCTTGCTTCTAAAATATAGATAAACATCTTGCATTTATTACTAAATGCTAAAATATAGTAACACACAAATGACCTTGGCTATTTATTAGACTTAGAGTGCACTTTGTAGCAATGATCTCAATTAAAGATTCCATAAATAGATTGGTCAGAAGAGGGGATGCAAGTGACATTATTGTAGTATATCAAGCAATCTTAATTATTTCCTAAACATTTGATTGTTGAGAAATTATCTATTAACTAAATTTCTCTCTTTTTTTTATATAAAAATTATTTTTTATATTTCTATATGTAATGTAGAAAAATTATATAAAATTTTTATATTTTTTAAAAAATATACTCAATTTAATCAATAATTGCAACGATATTAACGATATTGACTGCACTGATAATTTACGAAAATTGGGAGAACAAGTACTGACCATCATCTTGCATATTTCGCTTACTTATTATACAATTATTTTGAGCAAATTAATTTCATATTAATTTGTATATTTTTAAAGTTATCTCTTAAATATTGATTATTAATTAACAATTTATATAATTACTTCTTTATTGATTCAACTATTTACGGAATCGTCATTTAAATTTAAAGCTCTGAAGTGATTATGTATCTTTATCGTCGGCAATAAATATTAAAACATACCGGATGATCGACGTCGAACTGCCACGGGGTAAACGTAATCGGTAGCATCAGATGAAACGATATCCGTGCCTGTCAGGCAAGCATCAAATATGTAATTCCGCTCGATATGGAGTAGAAAAACATGAGCTCACGATCTTAATATAGCAGTTACTGTCGGTGCTCGCTGATCGCGCGCAATTGTCCACAATCGCTCTATACAACTTGTCACTGATACGTGCGCGTTCGATTTCTGTATTGTATCCGTGTTAATTCCGTTTATAATTATTATGTCGAACGATTTATTCCAATTTAATAAATCAGAATAAAAAGAAGAGAATGACGTTTGAATGTGTATTAAAAGTTAGTGTAAAATATACAGCAAATAATTATGAAACAAAGGATTACAAACAGCAATATTGTGGAAATTAAATTCAATTGTTAATCAAGATTACTCGTCTTGTTGATAACATAATAGTTAAGATATGTCATATAAGAAAAATACAAGTGATCAATTATGTCATTTTTAATCAGTGTGTTTTATTTAATAAGAAGAAAGATAAAAAAGTTTTTTAAAGAAAATGCATATAATATATATAATGTTATAAAATATCTTCTAGTTATCCTGTGGCAGCTACACATTTGTTTCGTATCGTGTTGTGGAATCGTGTGGCTCATGTGTAGCTACTAACCCAGCAACCATCAGAATTACAGGCGAAGAAGCGATAGATCCCAAACAGCATCTCACTTTGAAACTCAAGAAATTGTTACAAGATGTGGAAATACAATCCAAGTAAGTAAATGTGAAAAATCTTTTATAATACTTTTCAGTATATAAATAAAAATTGGATTAAATTTTTAATTAATACTTTAAAAAGACTAGAATAGACATTTTTAACAGATCAATATGAGAAATATTTCTATTAAATAATTAAAATTAAATATTATACAATTAAAATTTAAATATTGAAATAATTAAAATTAAATATTAAAAATATTCCAGAGCACATATGAAGGAGAAATTTCTAGCAGATCTGCGCAAGGCGCGCGAGACATATTCTGGAGAGGAACTTTCCAGAGCTCTGAATAACATGCGTAAACGTTTAGATGATCCAAATGTTTTATCGGGAGAAGTTGTTTTAAATGTGCTTATTTCATTTCGGGAAATACAGGTAAAATATCAATAGATTAATATTAATAATTTTTAATGAGAACTGATGATTTAAATGAGTATATATATTATTAAAAATTTGCATTTTCATCTATATTAGGATTACGATGCAATGGTACAATTGGTTGATGATTTAAGAACCATACCAACTCACAAAAATTATATTAATACTCCAGCTATAAGATATCTGTATGCGTTTGCTCTAAATCGACGAAACAAAGAAGGCGATCGAGAAAAAGCATTAAAAGTCATCGAAAAAGCGTTAGAAAAAAAAGAAAATCATGTTCCAGATATGTTGTGTTTATGTGGAAGAATCTACAAAGACAAATTTGTGGAGAGCAGACATACAGATCAGGAAAGTTTAAAGAATGCGATCCACTGGTATAGAAAAGGTTTTGAGGTATATATGTATATATATATATATATATATATGTGTATAAAAAATATTTTTTAGTCGTGAATTTCTATTAATGCATGTAATTGTTGTATATTCAGGTCCAACCTAATGAATATGCTGGTATAAATCTTGCTACTTTATTGGTCATAGCTGGAAATGAATTCTCCAAGAGTGAAGAGTTACAACACATAGGAATGGTACTAAATAATTTAATTGGCAAGAAAGGCAGTTTACCGAGCTTAAAGGATTATTGGGATGTAGCAACCTTTTTTGAAATTAGTGTATTGGCGGAAGATTATTCAAAGGCAATACAAGCAGCTGAATGTATGTTTAAATTGAAGCCACCAAATTGGTAGGTATATGAGCAATAAAATGATGTATTCAGTAAAGAAACATAGTATACATTTAAAATTTATTTTAATATTTAAATTAATTTTTTAATTTATTTATATAAATTTTATTTATCTATATTTATTTATATTTATTTATTTTAAACTGTAGTAGAAAGGCTCTAGATGTGCAGAACTTGTAGTAAAATTGAGTCATTTTATTTATTTTAAATTTATTTTAATATTATTTGAATTATTTCGATTAAAGTTTTTTTTTTTAATCCCTAGGTATCTGAAGTCGACAATAGGCAATATATCACTGATAGATAGATTTCGTAAAAAAAATGAGGAAGCTGAAATTGCACCGGAGGAACAAATATTTAGTTTCTGGATGGACTACTTTGTCGAAGCTACAAAGCCGGAGGTTGGCGATAGTATACGGTTTCCAGTAAGTTTATAAATGGAATCGTTCTACTGAGGATCCAGTTCCCAATTCGGGAGACTATGGCTTATAATTATGTATTACCAATCCAGCTTACTTCCGTACATTTTGGGTCAAAGTAAGAATAATACAAAACTGCTTTTAGAGCAGATTTATGGATTCACTCTTAAAAAGAACATCAACTTCCCATTTTAATCATTTGTCTAGTAAAAACGCTTAAACACAACGTTCTTATTAGATTTTAGTGCTGGAACCAACAAAAATCTTAATGCCAAGTTATGTGAACGTAAATCTTGGCGCAGAAGAGAAGTCTATACAAATATGGAATTTGTGTTTGGATAATATGAGAAATAACTGTAAGCAAGTTCACGATTGGTTGTTTACTGCAAATATGATACGCAGTGTAAGTTTGTACAAAAGGGACGAGAGATGCCTTTTCCTATATGTACATCAAAACTCAGATGATTTTCAAATGTACTTGCCATCGGTACAATGTAGACAAAGATTTTACGATCTGATCTTAGAAATGACTAGGGATCAGGAAGGCATGGTTACAGATTTGGATGCCTATATGACTGATGATTGCATGAAGGTTTTTATTAATTTTTAATTATTTAACTATTTAATTATTTAACTATTTAACTATTATTTTTATTAGATATGTTTTATATATAATTGTTAAATTTAATGAGATATTTGTATATTTACAGTTCGAGTATGAATTGGATGATCAAAATAAACGTATAATACTCGGCAAAGGTACATATGGCATGGTGTATGCAGCACGCGATTTGAATACGCAAGTCAGGATTGCAGTAAAAGAAATTCGTGAACGAAATTTGGGTGATGTACAGCCTCTTCATGAAGAGATTAAATTACACAGTCAATTGAGACACAGAAATATCGTCCAGTATTTGGGATCAGTAAGCGAGGATGGATATTTCAAAATTTTCATGGAACAAGTTCCTGGCGGTAAGAAAAAATAATTAATAAGTATAATACTTGTATAAATAACATCTGCAAATATCGATTAATAATTTGATCGATTTTATAATTTTAGGAAGTTTATCGGCTTTATTAAGGTTGAAATGGGGTCCTTTGAAAGAAAATGAATCAACCATCTCATACTACACTAAACAAATGTTGGAAGGTCTCAAATATCTCCATGATCAAAAAATAGTTCATAGAGATATTAAAGGTAATTTATAATATAAGTTTTATGCTTATTCATATTAATGTAATATTATCCTTTTTTTATTTATCTATACATATATAAAATTTTACATAAATAAAATTGTATGATTTAGGCGATAATGTATTGGTAAATACATATAGTGGAGTGGTAAAAATATCTGATTTCGGTATGTCGAAACGTTTGGCTGGCTTATGCCCAAGTACAGAAACATTTACCGGAACATTACAGTACATGGCACCAGAAGTTATTGACAAGGGTCAACGTGGATATGGTGCGCCTGTAAGTTTATGTTTTGTTAAAATACTTTGTTTTGAGAATTTACAAGGTAAAACATGTATTTTCTTGTGTCACCAAAATAATAAATAATAATCACTCAAATTTTACCTCTAGGCGGACATTTGGTCTTTAGGTTGCACAATAGTTGAGATGGCAACTGGAAAGCCTCCATTCATCGAACTAGGTTCTCCACAAGCAGCTGTTTTTAAGGTATATTTTAAATATTGAATATAAATATTGAATTTTTTTTATATTATTAAATCTAACAAACATATGTTCTTCTTATAGGTGGGGTATTACAAAATACATCCTGAGATACCATCAGAATTGTCTGAAAGAGCGAAAAGTTTTATATTGCGCTGTTTCGAGCCAAATCCTGATACCAGAGCAACTGCTGCAGAACTATTGGAGGATCAATTTCTTAATGAGTATGTAAATTTAAAGCACTATACAGATATAATTATATATATAATGAATATATATATAATAATACTTATATTTTTAATAGGAAAAAGAAAAGCAGCAGATTAGCCGCGCCACCAGATTTCAGTAGAAGTATATCAGTTCCTGCAGACAGATTGGAACGCTTAGGGAAATGTGATAAAACGAACAACAACCATATTGTTGCTGCTGCTATGCCTATGCAGACATCTCAATCAGACGATAGGTATAGTAACATTTTTATTTTTATCACAATGTGTCGTTTTGTGTTAGTATTCTTGTAATAATTCGTGGCATTTCCGTCTTCGTTTTGCTATGTTATATACTCTTATTCAATTTATTCCATCTGTATCAAGTTTTGACGCCAATCTCATTTTTTTGTCACTGTATAATTGTTAGATCAGCATCGAGACAATGAATAGGAAATGTCTCGATTGTTTTCACATTACAATATCAGTAAAGCACAACAAATTCGATGTTTTTACTGTGAGGTTATTAATTATATAGTGTAAATTACATGTTTTTTCTCTTAAATTATTTTTTTGAGTTTTTAACTATTGATATCATATTTTCCAAACTATTGCAATATTCTACAAAAAGCACAATGTGAGAGTATAATATTCTCTTGTGCGAAAATACACATTGTGCGAATTGTAATTGTAAAATATTAAATTTAGTGGAGGGTTAACGAAGTCAAGTCCATTGAGGGAACGCAGTCCAGCCCACCTATTATCTCCCATCAGCATGCCTACTTCAACCCTCTCTTTTAACAGGTATGGTTCTAACTTTGTAAATCGTTGCAAGAAAAGTAGAATTAAAAATATAATTAATTTATTGGTAACATATTATCTGTAGAAGTAAAGTGTATAGAACAAGATTTATATACATAATCATTTATCATTATTATTAATATTACATGAGTGAAATGCTTAATTGCATTGTCTCTTTAAATTGCTTATTTTTTGTCTAAAATTATTAGCTATCAAAATATTACGCTACTTAATGTTTAGATGCTGCAATGTAATCCAATGATGGTTTGTGTAAATCATATTCATTACAAGATTCCTTTATGTTTTGTGCAAACAATGGTACATTGTTAATTATATATTTATTGCAGTTGTTAATTAGATATATCTATAAAAAGCAGTCTCATTTAAAAACAATAGAAATCCTACTCATATTGATCATTAATTACATGTTACATATTCTAACATGTATAATGTTGTCATTAATTTGTCTGATCATATATAATAGATATGCTCTATAACATCTAAATACAATATTAAAACATAATTTATATTAAGAATAATTTATATTATTAAAGTAGTTCTCTAACATCTAATTCATCCTATAATCATAGCTTTTTATATATAATCTTCTTTAAGTAACAATTTATACTTAAAAATGGGTGGACCATTTAAATTAAATTTTTTGATGTGTATACAATTATATACATACATAAAAAGTATTGTGTATTTATATAATAAAATTACACACACACAACTATTTAGTCATATATTGTTTGATATAACTACGTTAGTTTTTATTAATTAAAAAAAATTATTAAATTAGATAAAAAATATCGATATTATTTAAAACTATTTAGATTACAAAATTATTACCTTTGCAAATGTACTCAACATGTAGAATGCTAATACAATATTCTGACACAGTATCACTTAAATTACATAACATTTTGTAATAATTTGTTATATATAAATGTTGTAAAAAAGTGTTTAATATATAACACAATATTAATTTGTTGCTCTTTATATCTTTGCAGTGCAATAGGGAATACTCCATCGATAGAAACTAGTGAAAGTGATGCAGCAGGTGCTTCAATAACACGAAGAAGTTCATCTGGTGGGCTGTTATCACCAGAAGTTGAATTAGGAGGTAAATATATGCAGCAATAGAGAAAGATATTTTACAAGAAAATATAGCGACTGAAAATTATTTATAGAAAATAGAAACTTATAAAAATCGTAAAAATACAATCACTAAAATCATAAAAATACATAATATCGCATCATAGCAATCGTATATATCGAAAAGATCAATAAATTACGAGTCATTCATTTACGCTTCTAACATTATTTTATGCTATGATATTATTTATTTATATATATTTTATTGATAATTGGATTACACGCACACAGGACAACCAGGACAAAAATCGGGAGAAGAACAAGAAGAGGGCTTTTATTTATTAAAAAAGGATAGCCAAAGACGCATGACATTAACAAGGGTTCTCAATCAAGATGAGGCAAAAATTTCCGAAGTTTGGATGAGAGGTATACATCAAGCAGAGGGACAAGCAGTGTTGCAGATGGTACTTACTTAACTATAATATTATATCGCGTTGCAAATAATGTATGTAAATATATTGGCATATTTAATTATTTATTATAATTTTAGAGTCATCTGGTGTTGCTCATGCGTGGTTTGAGGGATTATATCGCAGAGCAAAATCAGGAAGTGATAGTGACTGCTATTCGAACATTGAAAGAGGAATTGGATTTTGATTCAACCGCTATTAATCACTTACATTTGGCCATTTATTTATTTCAAACGGCAGTAAACGAAGTTCTCAGAATGCACAGTATAAAGCCACATTGGATGTTTGCTTTAGATAACTTGGTGAGAAACGCTGTTCAAGCTGCTATCACCGTGTTATCTCCCGGTGAGTATAATTTTTCTCATTAAAACAGAAGTAGATGCATATATATGTATTTGATAAGTTTTTATGTATTCGTATTTTATATATTCAAGAGAACGAAATCAACGAAAACTAAATTTTGAATATTAGACAAGAGAGACATTTTATTTGTTTAATTGATCAAATTCTCATATTTGTATATTATGTGATACATAAACCAGATGTGTGATGTTCGTATGTATCTCAAGTGTAATACACGTGTGTAGATTGAGTATGTTATCATGTCAACTCTAAAAATATCTCGAGGGAAAGTCATCACTAATAATAAGGGATCTCTTGTAAACGTCGCGTTCAGTAAGAGAATTACTGCATTTCAATGGAGTTCACACGTCTGGTTTAGGCAAATATTTCATTGAAAATAGATAGATTAAATAGATTAGACAGATATATCCAAATCGAAAAATATTTTAAAAATTCATACTATAGAACGTGTTTTGTGTTACAAACTGTGTATCTAGAATTGGGAGCTAACTTACTTGGACAAGAGCGAGTGCAACCTGGTAGTCAAGGACCTGAAGAAGGATCAACATCTGGAGTGTCGACAGTAAATTCTGTAAAATCGCAAAAAACCGCCGATTCCATTGATAATAAATATTGGAAAGAATATAGAGATCAAATGGGAGCGCTAAAAATGGAAAACATGAAGCTACTTCAGGAATTGATAGAAAGCCAAAAAGCGTATCAGACATTATTGCAGCAGGCCCTCGAAGAGCAGAGAGCTCAAATTAATACGTTGACGCATCTGTGTGAAAATATTAATAGAAGAACAGCGAGGCAGGAATCGGGGTACGAAATACATTGTTATTTTATTTACTGCTGCAACACCCATAAACTATATGTTATATGCAGTTTATTACAAGTATAAAAATATATTTTTAATATTAATATATATATAATCTGTGTTGCAGTTATAATTCTTGCATCTTGCCAAATATATCTCAACAATCAACGTCCTCGACCGATACACATAACAGTACTGCTTTGCATCCAGATATGGCTCTTGTCGATTGGTTAAGAAATCTTCAGGTAGATGATACATCGATCGATAGGGTAAGCAGTTTTTGCGGATATCTGAAACAGAAGCAATAGAAAATTAGTTAAATATTATTTATCTTATATATGATATTTACGAAGTATTTTTTAAATGTTTTTAGTTCCTATATGAGGAATATACACTGGAAGATATTTTATGTCATGTTACACGAGATGATCTTCGCAGGTTAAACTTAAGGTAAACAATGTACCTTTCTATATAAAATTCTATATATTTAATAGTAGCTTACATAGAAATAAATATTTTACAATTATTAGCATTAATTATTTTATACAATTTTAGGGGAGGAATCGAACTCAGGATATGGCAAGAAATAATGAAATATAAAACATGAAAAATAATGGAAATTGTGAAGATTAATGTAATTATATCTATTTTTCCGTCACTATTAGTGAGAGAGTATCATTAGTAGCTGAAGTTTCAAGCAGGGTAAAAAATATTTGTTTTTCACGCGCGTAACAAAATTATTTAGTTTATCACGAGATAAAAACATAATGTTATAAATCGATTATATATATGCTACACTATTATGCTGGACATAAATCAAACTTGAAAGAATTTTTTTATGACATGATGATATTATCTGTCGTAATTTTTCTTACAAAAAATATATTAATATTACTCTTTACAAAACAATTATATAAGAAATTTGTGCATACGATTTATGTTAACAAAATGTATTATTTTTGAGTATATTTTATTACAGATTTTAAATACTTTTGCCAAAGTTTCATAATATCAGAATATGAGAAATCAATATTTATATATATGGAATATATTTCATACATTATTAAGAAATTTTGTAGGTTTAATTTTTCAATTTAAAAGTCAGATAAACTTTAGAAAAAATCGTCTTTACTCTAGATATTTCAAAAGAAATAACAATAACAAAAAGTTACAAAAAAAATTATAAATATTAACGTCTCTTCCTTATTGATAATATATCTGATATATTTTTTCTATTTCAAAGTAAAATAATGTCTTCTACACAACAAAAATTAATACAGATGCTTTCAATAATACAAGTGATGCAACTAATAAATCGTGAGATATAAATATATATTTACTGAATAAAAGTAGTTTACTGCCGATGAAAAATTTTGATTAGAAACGATTTGTATTTTCACAAAAAAGGATTAATTTTATATAATATTTTTTTATTAATATTAAGACAATAGTTATGTGCAATGTTCCTCATTTAAACATGTTCATTAATGGGGACGCAATTATTAGTGCCTTATGAAACTCGTTCTAGTACAAGGAAAGATATTTGATACATATAGTATATATATGTAATATATTCACATACAATAATGTGATACATTCACATTTTATGTTCTCAAAGAGCAAAATTTTATTTGCACAAAATATATATTAAATCTTCCCAGCATCGAAACATTAATTGAATGTTTTCGTGTCAATTTGTCATGTAAATAGGATGCTTTTTCATAGTTTGTAAGAGCTTTACGCTGATTCATGCTTTGTTGAATTCAGTTAGATAGTCACTTAGTGTAGTCTTTCTTCTAGATTTTTCCTTTTGTAGATACAAATACTTTTATATGACAAAAAATTTCAATCTTTCTTGTATGCAATATTGTAAAGAAGGAAGTATGCGTCTGTGCTTTTTGCGATACATATTATATGTATTTTGTACAGTTAATTTTTTTAATGTGTAATAGTCGAGTTGAATTCATGCAAGTATCTGATATTTTAACAAACTCTCGAGAGATTGTTTTCTCGAAAAAACCCGGTGCCTAATTGTTTTAAAGATATATTGCTTAAGATGAAAAAGCTAAATTCAACTTGATTATACATATACTAATGCAAATACATGAGTTAACGACTGACGAAATTAATAACTACTTTCACACGTAATACTAATACATTAAAAATTACGATAATTACATAATTACATATGTTGGTGCTTGTTTTTAAGTGTTTTGCTTAAAATAGTTTTGCGATCTATTATACCAACCTGTCACAACAATTGAGAAAATAAATTTTAAAACAAGTAGCAGAAGAGAGCCATTGTTAACTATTACTGTTTTTACTTACAAGTAGGATTAATTATTATTGTTGCTCGCGTGTGCGACCTTTTGTAACAAAGTAATGAATAAATATTTATATTATTTAATATAGCTATAATATAATTCTTTTATAAAATAAGTTCCCCTTTAGAATTAAAAATGTATAGATTTTATATAAAGTATATGAAAGTTTTTTCTTAGTATAAATTTTTTAAAAACAGTCATATTTGATGGAAATATTTATTCGCTAAAAATATTCTTTTATTCGACAATATTATTAACGATCTTCTTTTCAGACAACGAATTTTGCGAATTCGTCATCCCTAAATTGAAATTGGAGGGCAACGGGGCGAAAAGACGTTTTTCGAGGGGAAAAGCAATAGGGAAGGATGAGTACGTGATCGGCTTCGAGCGTGATATTCTTTTTCGTAGTAACTACCTCATAGAAACTGTGTCATTGATATGGATGAGGCGTTCTCTTCGTCTCTCGTGATGCTCCGTTTAAAAGATAACTCAAATAGATTCGCAGCTCGTCGGAGGGTACCGCTTTTCATTCAGCTCGTTTCTTTCAGCTAAGGTTTCTTTATTACATCGATCGATATCTCAGAAAGTCAATCTAGCAAAAGATAGTTTTATCGTCACAGATTAAAAGTGAAATAGTATAACATATATTATTCAAACCATTATTATTTTAATTTTTATAGCATATTATTTTAAAACTTAATTAGCAAATTAACGCTTTAATCAGCTGATTTCTGTCAAAAAATATAAATAAAGCGTTAATTTGCTAATTAAATTTTAAAGTAATAATATGTTATAAAAATTAAAATAGTAATATATTGTAAATAATATGTTATAATACTTTATCCTCGATTAATATTTTTTGACAAAATTCAGCTGATAACTGTTAAAAATTTTAACCGAGTTAATAAATAAAAATATTAATAAATCTTTTCGTCAAAAAATTATAATTACTCACGATGGTGTGATTATCTCGATTATCAAAAGATTCTTATAAAAAGTTCTATTTTTTTGTTCGCATTTTTTGTTTTAGATTTAAATACTGAATTTTTATGCATGGCATAATTAATTAATATATATTTTTATGCGTTGATTGCAATACATGCATAAAAATATGTGAATTATGCAATGCATAAAAATTCATTATTTAAATCTTTAACAGAGAATAAAACATATAAAATTTTCTACAAGAATCTTTCGATCAAAATATCTTCGCTTCCATTAGATTCGTGTATTTGTACACATCCACCACGATGCACGTCTCGCGCGAGACTGACTGCAAGACTGAGCAGCGGTATCACCAAGCGCAACCTATACGTCCACCACGCTGCGCGTCTCGCGCGAGACTGATTCTCGATTCTCGATTCTCGAGACATTGCGATTGCGAGACTGACCGTCAGTCAGTCTCGCGCTAGACGCGCAGCGTGGTGGACGTGTAGGTTGCATTTGGCGATACCGCTGCTCAGAGTCTTGCGGTCAGTCTCGCGCGAGACGTGCAGCGTGGAAGATGTGTACAGATGCACGAATATAATGAAAGCGCAGATATTTTGATCCAAAGATTCTTGTAGAAAATTCTACTTTTTTTGTTCTCTGTTAAAGATTTAAATAATGAATTTTTATGCATTGCTTAATTAATTCACATATTATTATGCATGCATTGCAATCAGTGCATAAAAAAATATATATGTTAATTAATTATGCATAAAAATTCAGTATTTAAATCTAAAGCAGAAGGTGCAAACAAAAAAATAGAATTTTCATCGCAAAAAAAAGACAATACTTCGAGACTTTCGAGAGTAGACTTAACATGTCTTTTTTTAGAAAGGGATCAACGCTTTAATAATGAGCTGATTTCTGTCAAAAAATATAAATAAAGTATTAATCTGCTAATTAAATTTTGAAATAAATCATAATTAAATAATAATAAATTATAATGTAAAACGTAAAATGTGAGCTTCATAAACGTTATTTTATAGCGAGCGAATCAGCTGTTATTTAAATCATTTTGAAAGACGAATATGACCGGAATGACTCGTTTTATGTTTTAAGAAGAGGAAAGAGCGTCGAGCAGCTGCAATGGATATTGCGAAAGTTTTCAATCTGTTAGCATTCTACGAGCATTAAAGCGCCGGGGCAAAGCCCCGGTTGTTCGATACAAAAAGTTTGTATCAACATTTATACAGAGGCGAATATACACATACACACACATATACATCGGCGTTTCGTAAAAATGTTTCACCTTTGTTGCGTTGCATTTGCGTGCAAGCAATCTACGCACACGGTCACGGCCGCATATGAAATATTCAGAGTGGCTCAAACCAGAGTGGCGACCGTTCTCTCTCTCTCTCTCTCTCTCTCTCTCTCTATGGTTTGCCTCCTTTGTGCTGTTCATGAGGGGTGCATCTGCATGCAGATCGATCCTGCATCTAGAAACCGGCTTATCCGCTTACGGATAGAGATAATATACGCACACGCCCCCGTTCGTTTGGTATTCTAAAAAGCGGACGATCCTTTGCGTCTCCTTGTCATGCAATATTCAAAATTTTTCAAGAGCGACGACGAACGAGTCCGTATTTACGCTCTCTCGACGCTAAACGTCGATCGATCTATTAAAAAGCGACCTTTGACTTATCGAAAGAATTGCTATAAAATTCTATTAATTTCTTAGTTACTATATTGTGTAAATATATATGTATATTAAAATTTAGATTATATTTAATATTATTCCATTTTATTTTATTTAGCGATCTGTCATCGGATAAACTTGGTAGTTTGCCAGAAAATCTTTTCCTGAGGAATAGACTTTTGGCTTTACTGGATCTCTCATCCAATCGCATATCGTCGTTATCTCCTAACATGTTTCGTGGTCTCGGGAATCTCGAGGAACTGTTGCTCGGTAAAAACCGACTAATCGAATTACCTGTTCCAATTTTTCGAGATACGATTAATTTCATTTCAGCTGCATTATCTAATTTTTTCATTTTTACGAGATGGGTCACATCTAAATATTTTTATAATTAAAATAAATGATGTGGAATTATTTTAATAATTTTAATTATTTTTTTAGACGACATGGAGTGCATTTTTATTAAAAATTTAACTCGAGCTTCATTATTTCATTTTTTTATTTTTATGACATGGGTCATATCTGAATATTTTTATTATTAATTTAAATTATGTAGGATTATTTTAATAATTTTAATGATTCTTTTAGACGACATTAAGTGCATTTTTATTAAAAATTTGACTCCAGCTTCATTATTTAATTTTTTAATTTTTATAACATGGATCACATGTAAATATTTTTATTATTAAAATAAATGATGTAGGATTATTTTAATTATTTTAATTACATTTCTGGGTAATGTTGAGTGCATTTTTATTAAAAATTTAACACTTGCTTGATTTTTTGATTATTCAATTTTTATTATATGGGTCACATCTGAATATTTTTATAATTAAAATACATCAAGTGTGAAATTCTTGCACTGCCTTGAATAAATCCAAGGATAAATTTCTTTGTCCATCTTTTACACGTTCTCCTTATTGATCGTTTATTCAAATTAAGAATAGAAGTGGATAAAATTTTGATGAAAGAGAGAGAGACAGGAGATATCTTATATATATATTCAAAATAATATTTTCTAATTATATTTGTATTTTAAATTGTCGATACATATGTATAATTAATGTGAACTGTGAAACATTCGAATGTGATGTCATATGGCTGTGGCATATTATGCCGGCACTTTATAGAGTGATTCTTGATTATCTATGCAAATATGCAAATAAACAAATATGTCTCATAAATTGTAATCGTGTCTGGAAGAATCGATATCGTTCCGCTCCTTGCGCTCATTCAGCATATTTCATCCGGAGGCCAATCTCGACGGTCTAATTAAATGATCTTGCGAAAGAGTAAAAAAAAATATGATTATGTAAATGTTATCGAAACACAGTATAGTGTTGGGGGAATTGTTGCTTGTAATCGATTCCGAGACTAATGTTCATTTTCTCTTTGCATTTAAAATTAATGAAGGTCTTTCATGATCTATTCAATTGCGCAAATGTTTATCAACTGTATTAGCATAAATGACTTTATTAATCCGATGTTTATATAGTTATAGGAAAGATCAGAAATACGAAAGACTCTTTTATTTTTTTTATATCAGGCTGTGGGCAGAGACGAGCGTTTCATCGCTGAATATTTTTCCACGTTATCTATCAAGCTCCAGCAGCTGGTAG
The DNA here is from genome assembly GCF_030444845.1 of Prenolepis imparis. Classification (NCBI taxonomy): domain Eukaryota; kingdom Metazoa; phylum Arthropoda; class Insecta; order Hymenoptera; family Formicidae; genus Prenolepis; species Prenolepis imparis. Next base: position 13,382,689 of record NW_028141166.1, read on the forward strand.
CTGTTATTACAGCCGCTTCTAACATTCCCCCATCATCATTAGGAATTCCATAACAGAAAGCTGCAAAGAAAAAGACATTGATTGGTTCTATCTTCTTTTATCGAAGAAAATATGCTGCACAGACTATACGAATATATTACTTGATTAGAAAGATAAGGCAAAGAGTGAGAATGTTTTAATAGAAACAAATGCATATATTAATTTATCACAATATTTCTTTTCCATTGAAGAAAAGAAATTTATTTCAAGAAGAAAAGCGTCACATTTTTTGCTAAATTGTTAAATTTTCTGTATCTTGGTAGCGCTTGGAACAGCTTAAGGAAAAGTTTTTCATTGTAACAAGATAATCGGATGGTTGAGTATCCATGGGGATGGCGCATACCAATGCACACTCGTTTTCGGGGGTGGCGCAAAACGTACAATGTTTCACGGTTAAATGGTTCGATTGTGCTTTCGGAAAAGGGGCGCAATGTTCGCCTCGGTGAATTATTAAATCCTCCCCGCTGATTTATATTTTCTTACTTTCCTGTCTTCCTGTACGGCCTTATGGAGCAGAGATTTGCAGGAGAGATTTGATTGCAAGACCGTCTGATTTGATTACCCGCTTCGCGGAGTATAACTCGAATCTCTCGCGCTCTCCATCGAAGAATTATGTAACTTTACCTCTAAAATTGAATATTTAAAGTTTAATTTAATATTACGATCCTCAGACGCGTGCACTTTTAAAAGCATACAAATAATACGTAGATATGTAAATATTATTTTATATAAGTAATATATAACACATTAAAAACTCTATATTTTATAAAATACATATACTGCTGTATAATGAACTCTCGATTAAATTCGTTGAATAAGTATTATATAAAGATACAAAGGAGAGAAAAGTAAACGATTTTATGTCTATATCGCTGATAAAACGGCCTAAATGTTTGCCCGCGCGATCGGAAGCTACCCTAAAAATACCTACCCTAAAATATTCCCGGCGAAGCACGAAAGGGTTCTCTCCGATAGAGCTGCAAATCTCAGTGCCTCTTATCATCTCCTTTCTCCTTCGATCATTTATTTCTTGCTTTCAATCTTTTGTCTCTATCGCTCTTTAATCTCTCTTGCTCTTCTTCTCTGTCTCATTTTTTCTTTACCTTTTTAATTAACTAACTGTGCCTGTGTAGTAACTAAAGAGAAACTCTTCGCAGGTTTCCACGAATGGTAGAATAATCCATTTCCTAGTGAAAAGCTAAATAAGATTATCGAGTCACATCGCTCCAGCAATGTTGCTAAAAGATTGCGTCTGCTAAATTCTTCTTATTGTAAGTTCGATGAGCAATTGGACGACTTGTAAATGAATTTTGGAGATAAAATATATCTCAGATATTTAGACATTTATATGTCAATTATGTCAATATTATACTCTCTCATTCATATTTATAAATTATAAAGATCGGAATATTTTTTTAGTCTGCGAAAGAGAAAAATAATTATTTATATGATAATACTTAATGACTTTAAAAATATAATTTTAGCCTCAATTTGTAAAAAATAAGATTTAATAAAATATATCTACCTTTTTTTATCTGAATTTTTGAAGAACTTATTCTTCTACGTATAGTATGTATATATACTCACATCTTTGTTACGTATTTTAAGACTCGAAGAACGAAAAAGTTACGACTGCCTCCGCTATCTTACATAAACTCCAAACTTTAAATCCCGTTTCTTCGAAACGATAATTTTTCGTGAAACTACCTTCTTCATGACCAAAGTAAATCATCAACGGAGAAGGCTATAATTTAGAATACCCTATTGTGCAAATCACAACATTTATATAAGAATAAAATCGCAGAAACAAATATACATATACAATAAATAACATAAAATACATTTTGCAGATAATTTTTGAAATTTTTCAATATCTGTATAAAAGTAAATAAATTTTTCATAATATCTGATAATTAATTACAGCCGCCAATAATTAAAATTCTTTAAAAAATGAAAGAGTGTGACTAAAAGTATCAGAAAATACTAATAAAATAGTCCTCCATTTGATAATAAAAAATACTGAAAAAAACACGTAATCAAATGCAGAATCGTGTACCTAATTAAAATAAGAATAAACTCCGTAATAAATCAAACGTTTAATAAATAATTAACCTACAACTTAAAATGCTTATATAATTTAATATTCCGTGTAAATATATGTATATATGTGTAATAGTACACGTAAATTATTTGGACAATATTTAGAGTCGAATATATTTCGTCCAATTCTTTATTAAGAGTGTGTAGGCTCGTATGTTTTTAGTACAAAAATAATATACAGACAATAAACTATCGAAATATATAAGTGAAAAGTTTTTGGTTTGTTTCAAAATTTAATTAGCAGATTAAATATGATAATTGATTTGGGATAAATCCAATCAAATTAATTTCACATTTGGACATGACTGAGTGCATCTTCATTAAATATTAAGTTCCAGGTTGATTATTTCTTTATATTAATTATATGATATGTCTATCGATTTGTCTTATAATTTTATATAGTAATAAAAACATTTTTTATACGTTGGATCAATTTTAAGATCTAATGCGATAAAACAGCAAAAAATTACGCCCTAAAATAATATCAAGTCAATCCATTTCGATTAATTAAAAAATTATTTATGAATTAAGAATTAATATACACTCAATTAGCTAATTAATTATAATAATTGTTTGGGATAAATCCCATCAAATTAACTTCATCCTTAAACATGACTAAGAGCATATTTATTAAAAATTAAAATCCTGCTAATTATTTTGCTATTTAAATTATATGGAATGCCAATCGATCTATCGTATTATTATTTTATATAATAACAAAAACTTTTTATTACTATGGATCAATTTTAAGACCTAATGCTATTTAACAGCAGCTAATTACTCAAAAATAATTTCAAATTAATCCCATCTTGCATAATTAATATTTTATAATACTTTTAACTCGAAAAATATTATTTGACAGATATCAGCTGATAACTGTCAAAAATAATAATCGAGTTAAAAAAACTATGACATATTATTTAAAACATATTAATATTTTAAGTTTTAAGACATATCAGTACTTTAAATTTAATTAATAAATTAATGCTTTATTTATAAATTTTGCTAGAAATCAGTTAATGAAAGCGTTAATTTGTTAATTAAATTGAAATAAATAATATTAAAAACTAAAAATCGATACTTTGTCGCCGCGGACCCAATACGGCGCAAATTCATTTTACGTATAATAGATCAAAAAGTTTGTACGCTGGTATGCTGATGGTACCATCAAAATGTGCATATAATGTACTGTTGAAATATATGCAAGATTAATTTTTGGCTCGTTTTAAGATATTGAAAATTAAAATTTTTAAGCCGCTGACCCATACGGCGCACAATTATATTAAGTGTATTATATCAAAAAGTTTGTAGGCTGGTATGCTGATGGTACCATCATAATGTGCATATAATGTACTGTTGAAATATATAAAAGATTAATTTTTGGCGCGTTTTAAAATATTGAAAATTAAAATAATTATACCGCGCACCCCATACGGTGCCGATTCATTTTACGTATAATAGATCAAAAGTTTGTAGGCTGATATGCTGATGGTACCATTATAATGTGCATATAATGTACTGTTGAAATATATAAAAGATTAATTTTTGGCTCGGTTTGAAATATTGAAAATTAAAATTTTTAAGCCACTGACTCCATACGGCGCACAATTATATTACGTGTATTATATCAGAAAGTTTGTACGCTGGTATGCTGATGGTACCATCATAAGGTGCATATAATGTACTGTTGAAATATATAAAAGATTAATTTTTGGCTCGCTTTAAAATACGGAAAATTAAAATATTTAAATGGCGGACCCCATACGGCGCTGATTCATATTACGTATAATAGATCAAAAAGTTTGTACGCTGGTATGTTGATGGTACCATCAAAATGTGCATATAATGTACTGTTGAAATATATACAAGATTAATTTTTGGCTCATTTTAAAATATTGAAAATTAAAATTTTTAAGCCGCTGACCCCATACGACGCACAATTATATTACGTGTATTATACCAAAAAGTTTGCAGGCTGGTATGCTGATGGTACCATCATAATGTGCAGACAATGTACTGTTAAAATGTATGAAAGATTAATTTTTGGCTCGTTTTAAAATATTGAAAATTAAATGTTTAAACCGCGGACTCCATACGGCGCCGATTCATATTACGTATAATAGATCAAAAAGTTTGTACGCTGGTATGCTGATGGTACCATCATAATGTGCATATAATGTTGAAATATATAAAAGATTAATTTTTGGCTCGTCTTAAAATATTGGAAATCGATACATTTTACCGCTGACCCTATGCGACGCAAACTTATTTTATGTATATCAAGTTAAAAAATTTGTACGCTGGTGTCTGCATGGTACCAAAAAATTCTGTAATGAATGTACTATTAAAATGTATAATCGATGAATTTTTGGCTCGTCTTGAAATATTAGAAATTCATACTTTTTTGACGCGGACCCTGTGCGAAGCATCCTTATTTTATGTTTATCGTATTAAAAAATTTGTACGCTGGTGTCTGCATGGTACCAAAAGATTCTGTAATTAATGTACTATCAAAATGTATAATAGATGAATTTTTGGCTCGTCTTAAAATATTGGAAATCGATACTATTTAACGCTGACCTTATGCGACGCAACCTTATTTTATGTATATCAAGTTAAAAAATTTGTACGCTGGTGTCTGTTTGGTACCAAATGATTCTATAATCAATGTACTATTAAAATGTATAATCGATGAATTTTTGGCTCATCTTAAAATATTAGAAATTGATACTTTTTTGACGCGGACCCTGTGCGACGCATTCTTATTATATGTTTATCGTATTAAAAAAATTGTACGCTGGTGTCTGCATGGTACCAAAAGATTCTGTAACGAATATAATATTAAAATGTATAATCGATGAATTTTTGGCTCGTCTTAAAATATTAGAAATCGATACTCTTTTACCGCGGACCCAGTGCGACGCATCCTTATTTTATGTTTATCGTATTAAAAAATTTGTACGCTGGTGTCTGCATTGTACCAAAAGATTCTGTAATGAATGTACTATTAAAATGTATAATCGATGAATTTTTGGCTCGTCTCAAAATATTGGAAATCGATACTTTTTACCGCTGACCCTATGCGACGCAAACTTATTTTAAGTATATCAAGTTAAAAAATTTGTACGCTGGTGTCTGTTTGGTACCAAAAGATTCTGTAATGAATGTACTATTAAAATGTATAATCGATGAATTTTTGGCTCGTCTTAAAATATTGGAAATCGATACTTTTTACCGCTGACCCCATGCGACGCAAGCTTATTTTATGTATATCAAGTTAAGAAATTTGTACGCTGGTGTCTGTTTGGTACCAAATGATTCTATAATCAATGTACTATTAAAATGTATAATCGATGAATTTTTGGCTCGTCTTAAAATATTAGAAATTCATACTTTTTTGACGCGGACCCTGTGCGACGCATCCTTATTTTATGTCTATCGTATTAAAAAATTTGTACGCTGGTGTCTGCATGGTACCAAAAGATTCTGTAATGAATGTACTATTAAAATGTATAATCGATGAATTTTTGGCTCGTCTTAAGATATTGAAAATCGATACTTTTTACCGCTGACCACATGCGACGCAAGCTTATTTTATGTATATCAAGTTAAAAAATTTGTACGCTGGTGTCTGGTTGGTACCAAAAGATTCTGTAATGAATGTACTATTAAAATGTATAATCGATGAATTTTTGGTTCGTCTTAAAATATTAGAAATCGATACTTTTTTGACGCGGACCCTGTGCGACGCATACTTATTTTATGTTTAGTGTATTAAAAAATTTGTACGCTGGTGTCTGCATTGTACCAAAAGATTCTGTAATGAATGTACTATTAAAATGTATAATCGATGAATTTTTGGCTCGTCTTAAAATATTGGAAATCGATACTTTTTACCGCTGACCCTCTGCGACGCAAGCTTATTTTATGTATATCAAGTTAAAAAATTTGTACGTTGGTGTCTGGTTGGTACCAAATAATTCTGTAATCAATGTACTATTAAAATGTGTAATCATTGAATTTTTGGCTGTTCTTAAAATATTAGAAATTCATACTTTTTTGACGCGTACCCTGTGCGAAGCACCCTTATTTTATGATTATCGTATTAAAAAATTTGTACGCTGGTGTCTGCATGGTACCGAAAGATTCTGTAATGAATGTACTATTAAAATGTATAATCGATGAATTTCTGGCTCGTCTTAAAATATTGGAAATCGATACTTTTTACCGCTGACCCTCTGCGACGCAAGCTTATTTTATGTATATCAAGTTAAAAAATTTGTACGCTGGTGTCTGGTTGGTACCAAATAATTCTGTAATCAATGTACTATTAAAATGTATAATCATTGAATTTTTGGCTCTTCTTAAAATATTAGAAATTCATACTTTTTTGACGCGTACCCTGTGCGAAGCACCCTTGTTTTATGTTTATCGTATTAAAAAATTTGTACGCTGGTGTCTGCATGGTACCAAAAGATTCTGTAATGAATGTACTATTAAAATGTATAATCGATGAATTTTTGGCTCGTCTCAAAATATTGGAAATCGATACTTTTTACCGCTGACCCTATGCGACGCAAACTTATTTTAAGTATATCAAGTTAAAAAATTTGTACGCTGGTGTCTGTTTGGTACCAAAAGATTCTGTAATGAATGTACTATTAAAATGTTTAATCGATGAATTTTTGGCTCGTCTTAAAATATTGGAAATCGATACTTTTTACCGCTGACCCTCTGCGACGCAAGCTTATATTATGTATATCAAGTTAAAAAATTTGTACGCTGGTGTCTGGTTGGTACCAAATAATTCTGTAATCAATGTACTAATAAAATGTATAATCATTGAATTTTTGGCTCTTCTTAAAATATTAGAAATTCATACTATTTTGACGCGTACCCTGTGCGAAGCACCCTTGTTTTATGTTTATCGTATTAAAAAATTTGTACGCTGGTGTCTGCATGGTACCAAAAGATTCTGTAATGAATGTACTATTAAAATGTATAATCGATGAATTTTTGGCTCGTCTTAAAATATTAGAAATCGATACTTTTTTGACGCGGACCCTGTGCGACGCATACTTATTTTATGTTTAGTGTATTAAAAAATTTGTACGCTGGTGTCTGCATTGTACCAAAAGATTCTGTAATGAATGTACTATTAAAATGTATAATCGATGAATTTTTGGCTCGTCTTAAAATATTGGAAATCTATACTTTTTACCGCTGATCCTCTGCGACGCAAGCTTATTTTATGTATATCAAGTTAAAAAATTTGTACGCTGGTGTCTGGTTGGTACCAAATAATTCTGTAATCAATGTACTATTAAAATGTATAATCATTGAATTTTTGGCTCTTCTTAAAATATTAGAAATTCATACTTTTTTGACGCGTACCCTGTGCGAAGCACCCTTATTTTATGTTTATCGTATTAAAAAATTTGTACGCTGGTGTCTGCATGGTACCAAAAGATTCTGTAATGAATGTACTATTAAAATGTATAATCGATGAATTTTTGGCTCGTCTCAAAATATTGGAAATCGATACTTTTTACCGCTGACCCTATGCGACGCAAACTTATTTTAAGTATATCAAGTTAAAAAATTTGTACGCTGGTGTCTGTTTGGTACCAAAAGATTCTGTAATGAATGTACTATTAAAATGTATAATCGATGAATTTTTGGCTCGTCTTAAAATATTGGAAATCGATACTTTTTACCGCTGACCCCATGCGACGCAAGCTTATTTTATGTATATCAAGTTAAGAAATTTGTACGCTGGTGTCTGTTTGGTACCAAATGATTCTATAATCAATGTACTATTAAAATGTATAATCGATGAATTTTTGGCTCGTCTTAAAATATTAGAAATTCATACTTTTTTGACGCGGACCCTGTGCGACGCATCCTTATTTTATGTCTATCGTATTAAAAAATTTGTACGCTGGTGTCTGCATGGTACCAAAAGATTCTGTAATGAATGTACTATTAAAATGTATAATCGATGAATATTTGGCTCGTCTTAAAATATTGAAAATCGATACTTTTTACCGCTGACCACATGCGACGCAAGCTTATTTTATGTATATCAAGTTAAAAAATTTGTACGCTGGTGTCTGGTTGGTACCAAAAGATTCTGTAATGAATGTACTATTAAAATGTATAATCGATGAATTTTTGGCTCGTCTTAATATATTAGAAATCGATACTTTTTTGACGCGGACCCTGTGCGACGCATACTTATTTTATGTTTAGTGTATTAAAAAATTTGTACGCTGGTGTCTGCATTGTACCAAAAGATTCTGTAATGAATGTACTATTAAAATGTATAATCGATGAATTTTTGGCTCGTCTTAAAATATTGGAAATCGATACTTTTTACCGCTGATCCTCTGCGACGCAAGCTTATTTTATGTATACCAAGTTAAAAAATTTGTACGCTGGTGTCTGGTTGGTACCAAATAATTCTGTAATCAATGTACTATTAAAATGTATAATCATTGAATTTTTGGCTCTTCTTAAAATATTAGAAATTCATACTTTTTTGACGCGTACCCTGTGCGAAGCACCCTTATTTTATGTTTATCGTATTAAAAAATTTGTACGCTGGTGTCTGCATGGTACCAAAAGATTCTGTAATGAATGTACTATTAAAATGTATAATCGATGAATTTTTGGCTCGTCTCAAAATATTGGAAATCGATACTTTTTACCGCTGACCTTTTGCGACGCAAACTTATTTTAAGTATATCAAGTTAAAAAATTTGTACGCTGGTGTCTGTTTGGTACCAAAAGATTCTGTAATGAATGTACTATTAAAATGTATAATCGATGAATTTTTGGCTCGTCTTAAAATATTGGAAATCGATACTTTTTACCGCTGACCCTCTGCGACGCAAGCTTATTTTATGTATATCAAGTTAAAAAATTTGTACGCTGGTGTCTGGTTGGTACCAAATAATTCTGTAATCAATGTACTATTAAAATGTATAATCATTGAATTTTTGGCTCTTCTTAAAATATTAGAATTTCATACTTTTTTGACGCGTACCCTGTGCGAAGCACCCTTGTTTTATGTTTATCGTATTAAAAAATTTGTACGCTGGTGTCTGCATGGTACCAAAAGATTCTGTAATGAATGTACTATTAAAATGTATAATCGATGAATTTTTGGCTCGTCTCAAAATATTGGAAATCGATACTTTTTACCGCTGACCCTCTGCGACGCAAGCTTATATTATGTATATCAAGTTAAAAAATTTGTACGCTGGTGTCTGGTTGGTACCAAATAATTCTGTAATCAATGTACTAATAAAATGTATAATCATTGAATTTTTGGCTCTTCTTAAAATATTAGAAATTCATACTATTTTGACGCGTACCCTGTGCGAAGCACCCTTGTTTTATGTTTAGTGTATTAAAAAATTTGTACGCTGGTGTCTGCATTGTACCAAAAGATTCTGTAATGAATGTACTATTAAAATGTATAATCGATGAATTTTTGGCTCGTCTTAAAATATTAGAAATCGATACTTTTTTGACGCGGACCCTGTGCGACGCATACTTATTTTATGTTTAGTGTATTAAAAAATTTGTACGCTGGTGTCTGGTTGGTACCAAATAATTCTGTAATCAATGTACTATTAAAATGTATAATCATTGAATTTTTGGCTCTTCTTAAAATATTAGAAATTCATACTTTTTTGACGCGTACCCTGTGCGAAGCACCCTTATTTTATGTTTATCGTATTAAAAAATTTGTACGCTGGTGTCTGCATGGTACCAAAAGATTCTGTAATGAATGTACTATTAAAATGTATAATCGATGAATTTTTGGCTCGTCTTAAAATATTAGAAATCGATACTTTTTTGACGCGGACCCTGTGCGACGCATACTTATTTTATGTTTAGTGTATTAAAAAATTTGTACGCTGGTGTCTGCATTGTACCAAAAGATTCTGTAATGAATGTACTATTAAAATGTATAATCGATGAATTTTTGGCTCGTCTTAAAATATTGGAAATCGATACTTTTTACCGCTGATCCTCTGCGACGCAAGCTTATTTTATGTATATCAAGTTAAAAAATTTGTACGCTGGTGTCTGGTTGGTACCAAATAATTCTGTAATCAATGTACTATTAAAATGTATAATCATTGAATTTTTGGCTCTTCTTAAAATATTAGAAATTCATACTTTTTTGACGCGTACCCTGTGCGACGCATCCTTATTTTATGTTTATCGTATTAAAAAATTTGTACGCTGGTGTCTGCATTGTACCAAAAGATTCTGTAATGAATGTACTATTAAAATGTATAATCGATGAATTTTTGGCTCGTCTTAAAATATTGGAAATCGATACTTATTACCGCTGACCCTATGCGACGCAACATTATTTTATGTATATCAAGTTAAAAAGTTTGTACGCTGGTGTCTGTTTGGTACCAAATGATTCTAAAATCAATGTACTATTAAAATGTATAATCGATGAATTTTTGGCTCGTCTTAAAATATTAGAAATGGATACTTTTTTGACGCGGACACTGTGCGACGCATGTTTATTTTATGTTTATCGTATTAAAAAATTTGTACACTGGTGTCTGCATGGTACCAAAAGATTCTGTAATGAATGTACTATTAAAATGTATAATCGATGAATTTTTGGCTCGTCTTAAAATATTGGAAATCGATACTTTTTACCGCTGACCCCATGCGACGCAAGCTTATTTTATGTATATCAAGTTAAAAAATTTGTACGCTGGTGTCTGGTTGGTACCAAATAATTCTGTAATCAATGTACTATTAAAAAGTATAATCATTGAATTTTTGGCTCGTCTTAAAATATTAGAAATTCATACTTTTTTGACGCGGACCCTGTGCGACGCATCCTTATTTTATGTTTATCGTATTAAAAAATTTGTACGCTGGTGTCTGCATGGTACCAAAAGATTCTGTAATGAATGTACTATTAAAATGTATAATCGATGAATTTTTGGCTCGTCTTAAAATATTGGAAATCGATACTTTTTACCGCTGACCCCATGCGACGCAAGCTTATTTTATGTATATCAAGTTAAGAAATTTGTACGCTGGTGTCTGTTTGGTACCAAATGATTCTATAATCAAAGTACTATTAAAATGTATAATCGATGAATTTTTGGCTCGTCTTAAAATATTAGAAATTCATACTTTTTTGACGCGGACCCTGTGCGACGCATCCTTATTTTATGTCTATCGTATTAAAAAATTTGTACGCTGGTGTCTGCATGGTACCAAAAGATTCTGTAATGAATGTACTATTAAAATGTATAATCGATGAATTTTTGGCTCGTCTTAAAATATTAGAAATCGATACTTTTTTGACGCGGACCCTGTGCGACGCATCCTTATTTTATGTTTAGTGTATTAAAAAATTTGTACGCTGGTGTCTGCATTGTACCAAAAGATTCTGTAATGAATGTACTATTAAAATGTATAATCGATGAATTTTTGGCTCGTCTCAAAATATTGGAAATCGATACTTTTTACCGCTGACCCTATGCGACGCAAACTTATTTTAAGTATATCAAGTTAAAAAATTTGTACGCTGGTGTCTGTTTGGTACCAAAAGATTCTGTAATGAATGTACTATTAAAATGTATAATCGATGAATTTTTGGCTCGTCTTAAAATATTGGAAATCGATACTTTTTACCGCTGACCCCATGCGACGCAAGCTTATTTTATGTATATCAAGTTAAGAAATTTGTACGCTGGTGTCTGTTTGGTACCAAATGATTCTATAATCAATGTACTATTAAAATGTATAATCGATGAATTTTTGGCTCGTCTTAAAATATTAGAAATTCATACTTTTTTGACGCGGACCCTGTGCGACGCATCCTTATTTTATGTCTATCGTATTAAAAAATTTGTACGCTGGTGTCTGCATGGTACCAAAAGATTCTGTAATGAATGTACTATTAAAATGTATAATCGATGAATTTTTGGCTCGTCTTAAGATATTGAAAATCGATACTTTTTACCGCTGACCACATGCGACGCAAGCTTATTTTATGTATATCAAGTTAAAAAATTTGTACGCTGGTGTCTGGTTGGTACCAAAAGATTCTGTAATGAATGTACTATTAAAATGTATAATCGATGAATTTTTGGTTCGTCTTAAAATATTAGAAATCGATACTTTTTTGACGCGGACCCTGTGCGACGCATACTTATTTTATGTTTAGTGTATTAAAAAATTTGTACGCTGGTGTCTGCATTGTACCAAAAGATTCTGTAATGAATGTACTATTAAAATGTATAATCGATGAATTTTTGGCTCGTCTTAAAATATTGGAAATCGATACTTTTTACCGCTGACCCTCTGCGACGCAAGCTTATTTTATGTATATCAAGTTAAAAAATTTGTACGTTGGTGTCTGGTTGGTACCAAATAATTCTGTAATCAATGTACTATTAAAATGTGTAATCATTGAATTTTTGGCTGTTCTTAAAATATTAGAAATTCATACTTTTTTGACGCGTACCCTGTGCGAAGCACCCTTATTTTATGATTATCGTATTAAAAAATTTGTACGCTGGTGTCTGCATGGTACCGAAAGATTCTGTAATGAATGTACTATTAAAATGTATAATCGATGAATTTCTGGCTCGTCTTAAAATATTGGAAATCGATACTTTTTACCGCTGACCCTCTGCGACGCAAGCTTATTTTATGTATATCAAGTTAAAAAATTTGTACGCTGGTGTCTGGTTGGTACCAAATAATTCTGTAATCAATGTACTATTAAAATGTATAATCATTGAATTTTTGGCTCTTCTTAAAATATTAGAAATTCATACTTTTTTGACGCGTACCCTGTGCGAAGCACCCTTGTTTTATGTTTATCGTATTAAAAAATTTGTACGCTGGTGTCTGCATGGTACCAAAAGATTCTGTAATGAATGTACTATTAAAATGTATAATCGATGAATTTTTGGCTCGTCTCAAAATATTGGAAATCGATACTTTTTACCGCTGACCCTATGCGACGCAAACTTATTTTAAGTATATCAAGTTAAAAAATTTGTACGCTGGTGTCTGTTTGGTACCAAAAGATTCTGTAATGAATGTACTATTAAAATGTTTAATCGATGAATTTTTGGCTCGTCTTAAAATATTGGAAATCGATACTTTTTACCGCTGACCCTCTGCGACGCAAGCTTATATTATGTATATCAAGTTAAAAAATTTGTACGCTGGTGTCTGGTTGGTACCAAATAATTCTGTAATCAATGTACTAATAAAATGTATAATCATTGAATTTTTGGCTCTTCTTAAAATATTAGAAATTCATACTATTTTGACGCGTACCCTGTGCGAAGCACCCTTGTTTTATGTTTATCGTATTAAAAAATTTGTACGCTGGTGTCTGCATGGTACCAAAAGATTCTGTAATGAATGTACTATTAAAATGTATAATCGATGAATTTTTGGCTCGTCTTAAAATATTAGAAATCGATACTTTTTTGACGCGGACCCTGTGCGACGCATACTTATTTTATGTTTAGTGTATTAAAAAATTTGTACGCTGGTGTCTGCATTGTACCAAAAGATTCTGTAATGAATGTACTATTAAAATGTATAATCGATGAATTTTTGGCTCGTCTTAAAATATTGGAAATCTATACTTTTTACCGCTGATCCTCTGCGACGCAAGCTTATTTTATGTATATCAAGTTAAAAAATTTGTACGCTGGTGTCTGGTTGGTACCAAATAATTCTGTAATCAATGTACTATTAAAATGTATAATCATTGAATTTTTGGCTCTTCTTAAAATATTAGAAATTCATACTTTTTTGACGCGTACCCTGTGCGAAGCACCCTTATTTTATGTTTATCGTATTAAAAAATTTGTACGCTGGTGTCTGCATGGTACCAAAAGATTCTGTAATGAATGTACTATTAAAATGTATAATCGATGAATTTTTGGCTCGTCTCAAAATATTGGAAATCGATACTTTTTACCGCTGACCCTATGCGACGCAAACTTATTTTAAGTATATCAAGTTAAAAAATTTGTACGCTGGTGTCTGTTTGGTACCAAAAGATTCTGTAATGAATGTACTATTAAAATGTATAATCGATGAATTTTTGGCTCGTCTTAAAATATTGGAAATCGATACTTTTTACCGCTGACCCCATGCGACGCAAGCTTATTTTATGTATATCAAGTTAAGAAATTTGTACGCTGGTGTCTGTTTGGTACCAAATGATTCTATAATCAATGTACTATTAAAATGTATAATCGATGAATTTTTGGCTCGTCTTAAAATATTAGAAATTCATACTTTTTTGACGCGGACCCTGTGCGACGCATCCTTATTTTATGTCTATCGTATTAAAAAATTTGTACGCTGGTGTCTGCATTGTACCAAAAGATTCTGTAATGAATGTACTATTAAAATGTATAATCGATGAATTTTTGGCTCGTCTTAAAATATTGGAAATCGATACTTTTTACCGCTGATCCTCTGCGACGCAAGCTTATTTTATGTATACCAAGTTAAAAAATTTGTACGCTGGTGTCTGGTTGGTACCAAATAATTCTGTAATCAATGTACTATTAAAATGTATAATCATTGAATTTTTGGCTCTTCTTAAAATATTAGAAATTCATACTTTTTTGACGCGTACCCTGTGCGAAGCACCCTTATTTTATGTTTATCGTATTAAAAAATTTGTACGCTGGTGTCTGCATGGTACCAAAAGATTCTGTAATGAATGTACTATTAAAATGTATAATCGATGAATTTTTGGCTCGTCTCAAAATATTGGAAATCGATACTTTTTACCGCTGACCTTTTGCGACGCAAACTTATTTTAAGTATATCAAGTTAAAAAATTTGTACGCTGGTGTCTGTTTGGTACCAAAAGATTCTGTAATGAATGTACTATTAAAATGTATAATCGATGAATTTTTGGCTCGTCTTAAAATATTGGAAATCGATACTTTTTACCGCTCACCCTCTGCGACGCAAGCTTATTTTATGTATATCAAGTTAAAAAATTTGTACGCTGGTGTCTGGTTGGTACCAAATAATTCTGTAATCAATGTACTATTAAAATGTATAATCATTGAATTTTTGGCTCTTCTTAAAATATTAGAATTTCATACTTTTTTGACGCGTACCCTGTGCGAAGCACCCTTGTTTTATGTTTATCGTATTAAAAAATTTGTACGCTGGTGTCTGCATGGTACCAAAAGATTCTGTAATGAATGTACTATTAAAATGTATAATCGATGAATTTTTGGCTCGTCTCAAAATATTGGAAATCGATACTTTTTACCGCTGACCCTATGCGACGCAAAGTTATTTTAAGTATATCAAGTTAAAAAATTTGTACGCTGGTGTCTGTTTGGTACCAAAAGATTCTGTAATGAATGTACTATTAAAATGTATAATCGATGAATTTTTGGCTCGTCTTAAAATATTGGAAATCGATACTTTTTACCGCTGACCCTCTGCGACGCAAGCTTATATTATGTATATCAAGTTAAAAAATTTGTACGCTGGTGTCTGGTTGGTACCAAATAATTCTGTAATCAATGTACTAATAAAATGTATAATCATTGAATTTTTGGCTCTTCTTAAAATATTAGAAATTCATACTATTTTGACGCGTACCCTGTGCGAAGCACCCTTGTTTTATGTTTAGTGTATTAAAAAATTTGTACGCTGGTGTCTGCATTGTACCAAAAGATTCTGTAATGAATGTACTATTAAAATGTATAATCGATGAATTTTTGGCTCGTCTTAAAATATTAGAAATCGATACTTTTTTGACGCGGACCCTGTGCGACGCATACTTATTTTATGTTTAGTGTATTAAAAAATTTGTACGCTGGTGTCTGCATTGTACCAAAAGATTCTGTAATGAATGTACTATTAAAATGTATAATCGATGAATTTTTGGCTCGTCTTAAAATATTGGAAATCGATACTTTTTACCGCTGATCCTCTGCGACGCAAGCTTATTTTATGTATATCAAGTTAAAAAATTTGTACGCTGGTGTCTGGTTGGTACCAAATAATTCTGTAATCAATGTACTATTAAAATGTATAATCATTGAATTTTTGGCTCTTCTTAAAATATTAGAAATTCATACTTTTTTGACGCGTACCCTGTGCGAAGCACCCTTATTTTATGTTTATCGTATTAAAAAATTTGTACGCTGGTGTCTGCATGGTACCAAAAGATTCTGTAATGAATGTACTATTAAAATGTATAATCGATGAATTTTTGGCTCGTCTTAAAATATTAGAAATCGATACTTTTTTGACGCGGACCCTGTGCGACGCATACTTATTTTATGTTTAGTGTATTAAAAAATTTGTACGCTGGTGTCTGCATTGTACCAAAAGATTCTGTAATGAATGTACTATTAAAATGTATAATCGATGAATTTTTGGCTCGTCTTAAAATATTGGAAATCGATACTTTTTACCGCTGATCCTCTGCGACGCAAGCTTATTTTATGTATATCAAGTTAAAAAATTTGTACGCTGGTGTCTGGTTGGTACCAAATAATTCTGTAATCAATGTACTATTAAAATGTATAATCATTGAATTTTTGGCTCTTCTTAAAATATTAGAAATTCATACTTTTTTGACGCGTACCCTGTGCGAAACACACTTATTTTATGTTTATCGTATTAAAAAATTTGTACGCTGGTGTCTGCATGGTACCAAAAGATTCTGTAATGAATGTACTATTAAAATGTATAATCGATGAATTTTTGGCTCGTCTCAAAATATTGGAAATCGATACTTTTTACCGCTGACCCTATGCGACGCAAACTTATTTAAAGTATATCAAGTTAAAAAATTTGTACGCTGGTGTCTGGTTGGTACCAAATAATTCTGTAATCAATGTACTATTAAAATGTATAATCGATGAATTTTTGGCTCGTCTTAAAATATTAGAAATTCATACTTTTTTGACGCGGACCCTGTGCGACGCATCCTTATTTTATGTCTATCGTATTAAAAAATTTGTACGCTGGTGTCTGCATGGTACCAAAAGATTCTGTAATGAATGTACTATTAAAATGTATAATCGATGAATTTTTGGCTCGTCTTAAAATATTGAAAATCGATACTTTTTACCGCTGACCACATGCGACGCAAGCTTATTTTATGTATATCAAGTTAAAAAATTTGTACGCTGGTGTCTGGTTGGTACCAAAAGATTCTGTAATGAATGTACTATTAAAATGTATAATCGATGAATTTTTGGCTCGTCTTAAAATATTAGAAATCGATACTTTTTTGACGCGGACCCTGTGCGACGCATACTTATTTTATGTTTAGTGTATTAAAAAATTTGTACGCTGGTGTCTGCATTGTACCAAAAGATTCTGTAATGAATGTACTATTAAAATGTATAATCGATGAATTTTTGGCTCGTCTTAAAATATTGGAAATCGATACTTTTTACCGCTGACCCTCTGCGACGCAAGCTTATTTTATGTATATCAAGTTAAAAAATTTGTACGTTGGTGTCTGGTTGGTACCAAATAATTCTGTAATCAATGTACTATTAAAATGTGTAATCATTGAATTTTTGGCTGTTCTTAAAATATTAGAAATTCATACTTTTTTGACGCGTACCCTATGCGAAGCACCCTTATTTTATGTTTATCGTATTAAAAAATTTGTACGCTGGTGTCTGCATGGTACCGAAAGATTCTGTAATGAATGTACTATTAAAATGTATAATCGATGAATTTTTGGCTCGTCTTAAAATATTGAAAATCGATACTTTTTACCGCTGACCACATGCGACGCAAGCTTATTTTATGTATATCAAGTTAAAAAATTTGTACGCTGGTGTCTGGTTGGTACCAAAAGATTCTGTAATGAATGTACTATTAAAATGTATAATCGATGAATTTTTGGCTCGTCTTAAAATATTAGAAATCGATACTTTTTTGACGCGGACCCTGTGCGACGCATACTTATTTTATGTTTAGTGTATTAAAAAATTTGTACGCTGGTGTCTGCATTGTACCAAAAGATTCTGTAATGAATGTACTATTAAAATGTATAATCGATGAATTTTTGGCTCGTCTTAAAATATTGGAAATCGATACTTTTTACCGCTGATCCTCTGCGACGCAAGCTTATTTTATGTATATCAAGTTAAAAAATTTGTACGCTGGTGTCTGGTTGGTACCAAATAATTCTGTAATCAATGTACTATTAAAATGTATAATCATTGAATTTTTGGCTCTTCTTAAAATATTAGAAATTCATACTTTTTTGACGCGTACCCTGTGCGAAGCACCCTTATTTTATGTTTATCGTATTAAAAAATTTGTACGATGGTGTCTGCATGGTACCAAAAGATTCTGTAATGAATGTACTATTAAAATGTATAATCGATGAATTTTTGGCTCGTCTCAAAATATTGGAAATCGATACTTTTTACCGCTGACCTTTTGCGACGCAAACTTATTTTAAGTATATCAAGTTAAAAAATTTGTACGCTGGTGTCTGTTTGGTACCAAAAGATTCTGTAATGAATGTACTATTAAAATGTATAATCGATGAATTTTTGGCTCGTCTTAAAATATTGGAAATCGATACTTTTTACCGCTGACCCCATGCGACGCAAGCTTATTTTATGTATATCAAGTTAAGAAATTTGTACGCTGGTGTCTGTTTGGTACCAAATGATTCTATAATCAATGTACTATTAAAATGTATAATCGATGAATTTTTGGCTCGTCTTAAAATATTAGAAATTCATACTTTTTTGACGCGGACCCTGTGCGACGCATCCTTATTTTATGTCTATCGTATTAAAAAATTTGTACGCTGGTGTCTGCATGGTACCAAAGGATTCTGTAATGAATGTACTATTAAAATGTATAATCGATGAATTTTTGGCTCGTCTTAAAATATTAGAAATGCATACTTTTTTGACGCGGACACTGTGCGACGCATTTTTATTTTATGTTTATCGTATTAAAAAATTTGTACACTGGTGTCTGCATTGTACCAAAAGATTCTGTAATGAATGTACTATTAAAATGTATAATCGATGAATTTTTGGCTCGTCTTAAAATATTAGAAATCGATACTTTTTTGACGCGGACCCTGTGCGACGCATCCTTATTTTATGTTTAGTGTATTAAAAAATTTGTACGCTGGTGTCTGCATGGTACCAAAAGATTCTGTAATGAATGTACTATTAAAATGTATAATCGATGAATTTTTGGCTCGTCTTAAAATATTAGAAATCGATACTTTTTTGACGCGGACCCTGTGCGACGCATACTTATTTTATGTTTAGTGTATTAAAAAATTTGTACGCTGGTGTCTGCATTGTACCAAAAGATTCTGTAATGAATGTACTATTAAAATGTATAATCGATGAATTTTTGGCTCGTCTTAAAATATTGGAAATCGATACTTTTTACCGCTGACCCTCTGCGACGCAAGCTTATTTTATGTATATCAAGTTAAGAAATTTGTACGCTGGTGTCTGGTTGGTACCAAATAATTCTGTAATCAATGTACTATTAAAATGTATAATCATTGAATTTTTGGCTCTTCTTAAAATATTAGAAATTCATACTTTTTTGACGCGTACCCTGTGCGAAGCACCCTTGTTTTATGTTTATCGTATTAAAAAATTTGTACGCTGGTGTCTGCATGGTACCAAAAGATTCTGTAATGAATGTACTATTAAAATGTATAATCGATGAATTTTTGGCTCGTCTCAAAATATTGGAAATCGATAATTTTTACCGCTGACCCTATGCGACGCAAACTTATTTTAAGTATATCAAGTTAAAAAATTTGTACGCTGGTGTCTGTTTGGTACCAAAAGATTCTGTAATGAATGTACTATTAAAATGTATAATCGATGAATTTTTGGCTCGTCTTAAAATATTGGAATTCGATACTTTTTACCGCTGACCCTCTGCGACGCAAGCTTATATTATGTATATCAAGTTAAAAAATTTGTACGCTGGTGTCTGGTTGGTACCAAATAATTCTGTAATCAATGTACTAATAAAATGTATAATCATTGAATTTTTGGCTCTTCATAAAATATTAGAAATTCATACTATTTTGACGCGTACCCTGTGCGAAGCACCCTTGTTTTATGTTTATCGTATTAAAAAATTTGTACGCTGGTGTCTGCATGGTACCAAAAGATTCTGTAATGAATGTACTATTAAAATGTATAATCGATGAATTTTTGGCTCGTCTTAAAATATTAGAAATCGATACTTTTTTGACGCGGACCCTGTGCGACGCATACTTATTTTATGTTTAGTGTATTAAAAAATTTGTACGCTGGTGTCTGCATTGTACCAAAAGATTCTGTAATGAATGTACTATTAAAATGTATAATCGATGAATTTTTGGCTCGTCTTAAAATATTGGAAATCTATACTTTTTACCGCTGATCCTCTGCGACGCAAGCTTATTTTATGTATATCAAGTTAAAAAATTTGTACGCTGGTGTCTGGTTGGTACCAAATAATTCTGTAATCAATGTACTATTAAAATGTATAATCATTGAATTTTTGGCTCTTCTTAAAATATTAGAAATTCATACTTTTTTGACGCGTACCCTGTGCGAAGCACCCTTATTTTATGTTTATCGTATTAAAAAATTTGTACGCTGGTGTCTGCATGGTACCAAAAGATTCTGTAATGAATGTACTATTAAAATGTATAATCGATGAATTTTTGGCTCGTCTCAAAATATTGGAAATCGATACTTTTTACCGCTGACCCTATGCGACGCAAACTTATTTTAAGTATATCAAGTTAAAAAATTTGTACGCTGGTGTCTGTTTGGTACCAAAAGATTCTGTAATGAATGTACTATTAAAATGTATAATCGATGAATTTTTGGCTCGTCTTAAAATATTGGAAATCGATACTTTTTACCGCTGACCCCATGCGACGCAAGCTTATTTTATGTATATCAAGTTAAGAAATTTGTACGCTGGTGTCTGTTTGGTACCAAATGATTCTATAATCAATGTACTATTAAAATGTATAATCGATGAATTTTTGGCTCGTCTTAAAATATTAGAAATTCATACTTTTTTGACGCGGACCCTGTGCGACGCATCCTTATTTTATGTCTATCGTATTAAAAAATTTGTACGCTGGTGTCTGCATGGTACCAAAAGATTCTGTAATGAATGTACTATTAAAATGTATAATCGATGAATTTTTGGCTCGTCTTAAAATATTGAAAATCGATACTTTTTACCGCTGACCACATGCGACGCAAGCTTATTTTATGTATATCAAGTTAAAAAATTTGTACGCTGGTGTCTGGTTGGTACCAAAAGATTCTGTAATGAATGTACTATTAAAATGTATAATCGATGAATTTTTGGCTCGTCTTAATATATTAGAAATCGATACTTTTTTGACGCGGACCCTGTGCGACGCATACTTATTTTATGTTTAGTGTATTAAAAAATTTGTACGCTGGTGTCTGCATTGTACCAAAAGATTCTGTAATGAATGTACTATTAAAATGTATAATCGATGAATTTTTTGCTCGTCTTAAAATATTGGAAATCGATACTTTTTACCGCTGATCCTCTGCGACGCAAGCTTATTTTATGTATACCAAGTTAAAAAATTTGTACGCTGGTGTCTGGTTGGTACCAAATAATTCTGTAATCAATGTACTATTAAAATGTATAATCATTGAATTTTTGGCTCTTCTTAAAATATTAGAAATTCATACTTTTTTGACGCGTACCCTGTGCGAAGCACCCTTATTTTATGTTTATCGTATTAAAAAATTTGTACGCTGGTGTCTGCATGGTACCAAAAGATTCTGTAATGAATGTACTATTAAAATGTATAATCGATGAATTTTTGGCTCGTCTCAAAATATTGGAAATCGATACTTTTTACCGCTGACCTTTTGCGACGCAAACTTATTTTAAGTATATCAAGTTAAAAAATTTGTACGCTGGTGTCTGTTTGGTACCAAAAGATTCTGTAATGAATGTACTATTAAAATGTATAATCGATGAATTTTTGGCTCGTCTTAAAATATTGGAAATCGATACTTTTTACCGCTGACCCTCTGCGACGCAAGCTTATTTTATGTATATCAAGTTAAAAAATTTGTACGCTGGTGTCTGGTTGGTACCAAATAATTCTGTAATCAATGTACTATTAAAATGTATAATCATTGAATTTTTGGCTCTTCTTAAAATATTAGAATTTCATACTTTTTTGACGCGTACCCTGTGCGAAGCACCCTTGTTTTATGTTTATCGTATTAAAAAATTTGTACGCTGGTGTCTGCATGGTACCAAAAGATTCTGTAATGAATGTACTATTAAAATGTATAATCGATGAATTTTTGGCTCGTCTCAAAATATTGGAAATCGATACTTTTTACCGCTGACCCTATGCGACGCAAACTTATTTTAAGTATATCAAGTTAAAAAATTTGTACGCTGGTGTCTGTTTGGTACCAAAAGATTCTGTAATGAATGTACTATTAAAATGTATAATCGATGAATTTTTGGCTCGTCTTAAAATATTGGAAATCGATACTATTTACCGCTGACCCTCTGCGACGCAAGCTTATATTATGTATATCAAGTTAAAAAATTTGTACGCTGGTGTCTGGTTGGTACCAAATAATTCTGTAATCAATGTACTAATAAAATGTATAATCATTGAATTTTTGGCTCTTCTTAAAATATTAGAAATTCATACTATTTTGACGCGTACCCTGTGCGAAGCACCCTTGTTTTATGTTTAGTGTATTAAAAAATTTGTACGCTGGTGTCTGCATTGTACCAAAAGATTCTGTAATGAATGTACTATTAAAATGTATAATCGATGAATTTTTGGCTCGTCTTAAAATATTGGAAATCGATACTTTTTACCGCTGATCCTCTGCGACGCAAGCTTATTTTATGTATATCAAGTTAAAAAATTTGTACGCTGGTGTCTGGTTGGTACCAAATAATTCTGTAATCAATGTACTATTAAAATGTATAATCATTGAATTTTTGGCTCTTCTTAAAATATTAGAAATTCATACTTTTTTGACGCGTACCCTGTGCGAAGCACCCTTATTTTATGTTTATCGTATTAAAAAATTTGTACGCTGGTGTCTGCATTGTACCAAAAGATTCTGTAATGAATGTACTATTAAAATGTATAATCGATGAATTTTTGGCTCGTCTTAAAATATTAGAAATCGATACTTTTTTGACGCGGACCCTGTGCGACGCATACTTATTTTATGTTTAGTGTATTAAAAAATTTGTACGCTGGTGTCTGCATTGTACCAAAAGATTCTGTAATGAATGTACTATTAAAATGTATAATCGATGAATTTTTGGCTCGTCTTAAAATATTGGAAATCGATACTTTTTACCGCTGATCCTCTGCGACGCAAGCTTATTTTATGTATATCAAGTTAAAAAATTTGTACGCTGGTGTCTGGTTGGTACCAAATAATTCTGTAATCAATGTACTATTAAAATGTATAATCATTGAATTTTTGGCTCTTCTTAAAATATTAGAAATTCATACTTTTTTGACGCGTACCCGGTGCGAAACACACTTATTTTATGTTTATCGTATTAAAAAATTTGTACGCTGGTGTCTGCATGGTACCAAAAGATTCTGTAATGAATGTACTATTAAAATGTATAATCGATGAATTTTTGGCTCGTCTCAAAATATTGGAAATCGATACTTTTTACCGCTGACCCTATGCGACGCAAACTTATTTTAAGTATATCAAGTTAAAAAATTTGTACGCTGGTGTCTGTTTGGTACCAAAAGATTCTGTAATGAATGTACTATTAAAATGTTTAATCGATGAATTTTTGGCTCGTCTTAAAATATTGGAAATCGATACTTTTTACCGCTGACCCCATGCGACGCAAGCTTATTTTATGTATATCAAGTTAAGAATTTTGTACGCTGGTGTCTGTTTGGTACCAAATGATTCTATAATCAATGTACTATTAAAATGTATAATCGATGAATTTTTGGCTCGTCTTAAAATATTAGAAATCGATACTTTTTTGACGCGGACCCTGTGCGACGCATACTTATTTTATGTTTAGTGTATTAAAAAATTTGTACGCTGGTGTCTGCATTGTACCAAAAGATTCTGTAATGAATGTACTATTAAAATGTATAATCGATGAATTTTTGGCTCGTCTTAAAATATTGGAAATCGATACTTTTTACCGCTGACCCTCTGCGACGCAAGCTTATTTTATGTATATCAAGTTAAGAAATTTGTACGCTGGTGTCTGGTTGGTACCAAATAATTCTGTAATCAATGTACTATTAAAATGTATAATCATTGAATTTTTGGCTCTTCTTAAAATATTAGAAATTCATACTTTTTTGACGCGTACCCTGTGCGAAGCACCCTTGTTTTATGTTTATCGTATTAAAAAATTTGTACGCTGGTGTCTGCATGGTACCAAAAGATTCTGTAATGAATGTACTATTAAAATGTATAATCGATGAATTTTTGGCTCGTCTCAAAATATTGGAAATCGATAATTTTTACCGCTGACCCTATGCGACGCAAACTTATTTTAAGTATATCAAGTTAAAAAATTTGTACGCTGGTGTCTGTTTGGTACCAAAAGATTCTGTAATGAATGTACTATTAAAATGTATAATCGATGAATTTTTGGCTCGTCTTAAAATATTGGAATTCGATACTTTTTACCGCTGACCCTCTGCGACGCAAGCTTATATTATGTATATCAAGTTAAAAAATTTGTACGCTGGTGTCTGGTTGGTACCAAATAATTCTGTAATCAATGTACTAATAAAATGTATAATCATTGAATTTTTGGCTCTTCATAAAATATTAGAAATTCATACTATTTTGACGCGTACCCTGTGCGAAGCACCCTTGTTTTATGTTTATCGTATTAAAAAATTTGTACGCTGGTGTCTGCATGGTACCAAAAGATTCTGTAATGAATGTACTTTTAAAATGTATAATCGATGAATTTTTGGCTCGTCTTAAAATATTAGAAATCGATACTTTTTTGACGCGGACCCTGTGCGACGCATACTTATTTTATTAGTGTATTAAAAAATTTGTACGCTGGTGTCTGCATTGTACCAAAAGATTCTGTAATGAATGTACTATTAAAATGTATAATCGATGAATTTTTGGCTCGTCTTAAAATATTGGAAATCTATACTTTTTACCGCTGATCCTCTGCGACGCAAGCTTATTTTATGTATATCAAGTTAAAAAATTTGTACGCTGGTGTCTGGTTGGTACCAAATAATTCTGTAATCAATGTACTATTAAAATGTATAATCATTGAATTTTTGGCTCTTCTTAAAATATTAGAAATTCATACTTTTTTGACGCGTACCCAGTCCGAAGCACCCTTATTTTATGTTTATCGTATTAAAAAATTTGTACGCTGGTGTCTGCATGGTACCAAAAGATTCTGTAATGAATGTACTATTAAAATGTATAATCGATGAATTTTTGGCTCGTCTCAAAATATTGGAAATCGATACTTTTTACCGCTGACCCTATGCGACGCAAACTTATTTTAAGTATATCAAGTTAAAAAATTTGTACGCTGGTGTCTGTTTGGTACCAAAAGATTCTGTAATGAATGTACTATTAAAATGTATAATCGATGAATTTTTGGCTCGTCTTAAAATATTGGAAATCGATACTTTTTACCGCTGACCCCATGCGACGCAAGCTTATTTTATGTATATCAAGTTAAGAAATTTGTACGCTGGTGTCTGTTTGGTACCAAATGATTCTATAATCAATGTACTATTAAAATGTATAATCGATGAATTTTTGGCTCGTCTTAAAATATTAGAAATTCATACTTTTTTGACGCGGACCCTGTGCGACGCATCCTTATTTTATGTCTATCGTATTAAAAAATTTGTACGCTGGTGTCTGCATGGTACCAAAAGATTCTGTAATGAATGTACTATTAAAATGTATAATCGATGAATTTTTGGCTCGTCTTAAAATATTGAAAATCGATACTTTTTACCGCTGACCACATGCGACGCAAGCTTATTTTATGTATATCAAGTTAAAAAATTTGTACGCTGGTGTCTGGTTGGTACCAAAAGATTCTGTAATGAATGTACTATTAAAATGTATAATCGATGAATTTTTGGCTCGTCTTAATATATTAGAAATCGATACTTTTTTGACGCGGACCCTGTGCGACGCATACTTATTTTATGTTTAGTGTATTAAAAAATTTGTACGCTGGTGTCTGCATTGTACCAAAAGATTCTGTAATGAATGTACTATTAAAATGTATAATCGATGAATTTTTGGCTCGTCTTAAAATATTGGAAATCGATACTTTTTACCGCTGATCCTCTGCGACGCAAGCTTATTTTATGTATACCAAGTTAAAAAATTTGTACGCTGGTGTCTGGTTGGTACCAAATAATTCTGTAATCAATGTACTATTAAAATGTATAATCATTGAATTTTTGGCTCTTCTTAAAATATTAGAAATTCATACTTTTTTGACGCGTACCCTGTGCGAAGCACCCTTATTTTATGTTTATCGTATTAAAAAATTTGTACGCTGGTGTCTGCATGGTACCAAAAGATTCTGTAATGAATGTACTATTAAAATGTTTAATCGATGAATTTTTGGCTCGTCTTAAAATATTGGAAATCGATACTTTTTACCGCTGACCCTCTGCGACGCAAGCTTATATTATGTATATCAAGTTAAAAAATTTGTACGCTGGTGTCTGGTTAGTACCAAATAATTCTGTAATCAATGTACTAATAAAATGTATAATCATTGAATTTTTGGCTCTTCTTAAAATATTAGAAATTCATACTTTTTTGACGCGTACCCTGTGCGAAGCACCCTTATTTTATGTTTATCGTATTAAAAAATTTGTACGCTGGTGTCTGCATGGTACCAAAAGATTCTGTAATGAATGTACTATTAAAATGTATAATCGATGAATTTTTGGCTCGTCTCAAAATATTGGAAATCGATACTTTTTACCGCTGACCCTATGCGACGCAAACTTATTTTAAGTATATCAAGTTAAAAAATTTGTACGCTGGTGTCTGTTTGGTACCAAAAGATTCTGTAATGAATGTACTATTAAAATGTATAATCGATGAATTTTTGGCTCGTCTTAAAATATTGGAAATCGATACTTTTTACCGCTGACCCCATGCGACGCAAGCTTATTTTATGTATATCAAGTTAAGAAATTTGTACGCTGGTGTCTGTTTGGTACCAAATGATTCTATAATCAATGTACTATTAAAATGTATAATCGATGAATTTTTGGCTCGTCTTAAAATATTAGAAATTCATACTTTTTTGACGCGGACCCTGTGCGACGCATCCTTATTTTATGTCTATCGTATTAAAAAATTTGTACGCTGGTGTCTGCATTGTACCAAAAGATTCTGTAATGAATGTACTATTAAAATGTATAATCGATGAATTTTTGGCTCGTCTTAAAATATTGGAAATCGATACTTTTTACCGCTGACCCTCTGCGACGCAAGCTTATATTATGTATATCAAGTTAAAAAATTTGTACGCTGGTGTCTGGTTGGTACCAAATAATTCTGTAATCAATGTACTAATAAAATGTATAATCATTGAATTTTTGGCTCTTCTTAAAATATTAGAAATTCATACTATTTTGACGCGTACCCTGTGCGAAGCACCCTTGTTTTATGTTTATCGTATTAAAAAATTTGTACGCTGGTGTCTGCATGGTACCAAAAGATTCTGTAATGAATGTACTATTAAAATGTATAATCGATGAATTTTTGGCTCGTCTTAAAATATTAGAAATCGATACTTTTTTGACGCGGACCCTGTGCGACGCATACTTATTTTATGTTTAGTGTATTAAAAAATTTGTACGCTGGTGTCTGCATTGTACCAAAAGATTCTGTAATGAATGTACTATTAAAATGTATAATCGATGAATTTTTGGCTCGTCTTAAAATATTGGAAATCTATACTTTTTACCGCTGATCCTCTGCGACGCAAGCTTATTTTATGTATATCAAGTTAAAAAATTTGTACGCTGGTGTCTGGTTGGTACCAAATAATTCTGTAATCAATGTACTATTAAAATGTATAATCATTGAATTTTTGGCTCTTCTTAAAATATTAGAAATTCATACTTTTTTGACGCGTACCCTGTGCGAAGCACCCTTATTTTATGTTTATCGTATTAAAAAATTTGTACGCTGGTGTCTGCATGGTACCAAAAGATTCTGTAATGAATGTACTATTAAAATGTATAATCGATGAATTTTTGGCTCGTCTCAAAATATTGGAAATCGATACTTTTTACCGCTGACCCTATGCGACGCAAACTTATTTTAAGTATATCAAGTTAAAAAATTTGTACGCTGGTGTCTGTTTGGTACCAAAAGATTCTGTAATGAATGTACTATTAAAATGTATAATCGATGAATTTTTGGCTCGTCTTAAAATATTGGAAATCGATACTTTTTACCGCTGACCCCATGCGACGCAAGCTTATTTTATGTATATCAAGTTAAGAAATTTGTACGCTGGTGTCTGTTTGGTACCAAATGATTCTATAATCAATGTACTATTAAAATGTATAATCGATGAATTTTTGGCTCGTCTTAAAATATTAGAAATTCATTCTTTTTTGACGCGGACCCTGTGCGACGCATCCTTATTTTATGTCTATCGTATTAAAAAATTTGTACGCTGGTGTCTGCATTGTACCAAAAGATTCTGTAATGAATGTACTATTAAAATGTATAATCGATGAATTTTTGGCTCGTCTTAAAATATTGGAAATCGATACTTTTTACCGCTGATCCTCTGCGACGCAAGCTTATTTTATGTATACCAAGTTAAAAAATTTGTACGCTGGTGTCTGGTTGGTACCAAATAATTCTGTAATCAATGTACTATTAAAATGTATAATCATTGAATTTTTGGCTCTTCTTAAAATATTAGAAATTCATACTTTTTTGACGCGTACCCTGTGCGAAGCACCCTTATTTTATGTTTATCGTATTAAAAAATTTGTACGCTGGTGTCTGCATGGTACCAAAAGATTCTGTAATGAATGTACTATTAAAATGTATAATCGATGAATTTTTGGCTCGTCTCAAAATATTGGAAATCGATACTTTTTACCGCTGACCTTTTGCGACGCAAACTTATTTTAAGTATATCAAGTTAAAAAATTTGTACGCTGGTGTCTGTTTGGTACCAAAAGATTCTGTAATGAATGTACTATTAAAATGTATAATCGATGAATTTTTGGCTCGTCTTAAAATATTGGAAATCGATACTTTTTACCGCTCACCCTCTGCGACGCAAGCTTATTTTATGTATATCAAGTTAAAAAATTTGTACGCTGGTGTCTGGTTGGTACCAAATAATTCTGTAATCAATGTACTATTAAAATGTATAATCATTGAATTTTTGGCTCTTCTTAAAATATTAGAATTTCATACTTTTTTGACGCGTACCCTGTGCGAAGCACCCTTGTTTTATGTTTATCGTATTAAAAAATTTGTACGCTGGTGTCTGCATGGTACCAAAAGATTCTGTAATGAATGTACTATTAAAATGTATAATCGATGAATTTTTGGCTCGTCTCAAAATATTGGAAATCGATACTTTTTACCGCTGACCCTATGCGACGCAAAGTTATTTTAAGTATATCAAGTTAAAAAATTTGTACGCTGGTGTCTGTTTGGTACCAAAAGATTCTGTAATGAATGTACTATTAAAATGTATAATCGATGAATTTTTGGCTCGTCTTAAAATATTGGAAATCGATACTTTTTACCGCTGACCCTCTGCGACGCAAGCTTATATTATGTATATCAAGTTAAAAAATTTGTACGCTGGTGTCTGGTTGGTACCAAATAATTCTGTAATCAATGTACTAATAAAATGTATAATCATTGAATTTTTGGCTCTTCTTAAAATATTAGAAATTCATACTATTTTGACGCGTACCCTGTGCGAAGCACCCTTGTTTTATGTTTAGTGTATTAAAAAATTTGTACGCTGGTGTCTGCATTGTACCAAAAGATTCTGTAATGAATGTACTATTAAAATGTATAATCGATGAATTTTTGGCTCGTCTTAAAATATTAGAAATCGATACTTTTTTGACGCGGACCCTGTGCGACGCATACTTATTTTATGTTTAGTGTATTAAAAAATTTGTACGCTGGTGTCTGCATTGTACCAAAAGATTCTGTAATGAATGTACTATTAAAATGTATAATCGATGAATTTTTGGCTCGTCTTAAAATATTGGAAATCGATACTTTTTACCGCTGATCCTCTGCGACGCAAGCTTATTTTATGTATATCAAGTTAAAAAATTTGTACGCTGGTGTCTGGTTGGTACCAAATAATTCTGTAATCAATGTACTATTAAAATGTATAATCATTGAATTTTTGGCTCTTCTTAAAATATTAGAAATTCATACTTTTTTGACGCGTACCCTGTGCGAAGCACCCTTATTTTATGTTTATCGTATTAAAAAATTTGTACGCTGGTGTCTGCATGGTACCAAAAGATTCTGTAATGAATGTACTATTAAAATGTATAATCGATGAATTTTTGGCTCGTCTTAAAATATTAGAAATCGATACTTTTTTGACGCGGACCCTGTGCGACGCATACTTATTTTATGTTTAGTGTATTAAAAAATTTGTACGCTGGTGTCTGCATTGTACCAAAAGATTCTGTAATGAATGTACTATTAAAATGTATAATCGATGAATTTTTGGCTCGTCTTAAAATATTGGAAATCGATACTTTTTACCGCTGATCCTCTGCGACGCAAGCTTATTTTATGTATATCAAGTTAAAAAATTTGTACGCTGGTGTCTGGTTGGTACCAAATAATTCTGTAATCAATGTACTATTAAAATGTATAATCATTGAATTTTTGGCTCTTCTTAAAATATTAGAAATTCATACTTTTTTGACGCGTACCCTGTGCGAAACACACTTATTTTATGTTTATCGTATTAAAAAATTTGTACGCTGGTGTCTGCATGGTACCAAAAGATTCTGTAATGAATGTACTATTAAAATGTATAATCGATGAATTTTTGGCTCGTCTCAAAATATTGGAAATCGATACTTTTTACCGCTGACCCTATGCGACGCAAACTTATTTAAAGTATATCAAGTTAAAAAATTTGTACGCTGGTGTCTGGTTGGTACCAAATAATTCTGTAATCAATGTACTATTAAAATGTATAATCGATGAATTTTTGGCTCGTCTTAAAATATTAGAAATTCATACTTTTTTGACGCGGACCCTGTGCGACGCATCCTTATTTTATGTCTATCGTATTAAAAAATTTGTACGCTGGTGTCTGCATGGTACCAAAAGATTCTGTAATGAATGTACTATTAAAATGTATAATCGATGAATTTTTGGCTCGTCTTAAAATATTGAAAATCGATACTTTTTACCGCTGACCACATGCGACGCAAGCTTATTTTATGTATATCAAGTTAAAAAATTTGTACGCTGGTGTCTGGTTGGTACCAAAAGATTCTGTAATGAATGTACTATTAAAATGTATAATCGATGAATTTTTGGCTCGTCTTAAAATATTAGAAATCGATACTTTTTTGACGCGGACCCTGTGCGACGCATACTTATTTTATGTTTAGTGTATTAAAAAATTTGTACGCTGGTGTCTGCATTGTACCAAAAGATTCTGTAATGAATGTACTATTAAAATGTATAATCGATGAATTTTTGGCTCGTCTTAAAATATTGGAAATCGATACTTTTTACCGCTGACCCTCTGCGACGCAAGCTTATTTTATGTATATCAAGTTAAAAAATTTGTACGTTGGTGTCTGGTTGGTACCAAATAATTCTGTAATCAATGTACTATTAAAATGTGTAATCATTGAATTTTTGGCTGTTCTTAAAATATTAGAAATTCATACTTTTTTGACGCGTACCCTATGCGAAGCACCCTTATTTTATGTTTATCGTATTAAAAAATTTGTACGCTGGTGTCTGCATGGTACCGAAAGATTCTGTAATGAATGTACTATTAAAATGTATAATCGATGAATTTTTGGCTCGTCTTAAAATATTGAAAATCGATACTTTTTACCGCTGACCACATGCGACGCAAGCTTATTTTATGTATATCAAGTTAAAAAATTTGTACGCTGGTGTCTGGTTGGTACCAAAAGATTCTGTAATGAATGTACTATTAAAATGTATAATCGATGAATTTTTGGCTCGTCTTAAAATATTAGAAATCGATACTTTTTTGACGCGGACCCTGTGCGACGCATACTTATTTTATGTTTAGTGTATTAAAAAATTTGTACGCTGGTGTCTGCATTGTACCAAAAGATTCTGTAATGAATGTACTATTAAAATGTATAATCGATGAATTTTTGGCTCGTCTTAAAATATTGGAAATCGATACTTTTTACCGCTGATCCTCTGCGACGCAAGCTTATTTTATGTATATCAAGTTAAAAAATTTGTACGCTGGTGTCTGGTTGGTACCAAATAATTCTGTAATCAATGTACTATTAAAATGTATAATCATTGAATTTTTGGCTCTTCTTAAAATATTAGAAATTCATACTTTTTTGACGCGTACCCTGTGCGAAGCACCCTTATTTTATGTTTATCGTATTAAAAAATTTGTACGATGGTGTCTGCATGGTACCAAAAGATTCTGTAATGAATGTACTATTAAAATGTATAATCGATGAATTTTTGGCTCGTCTCAAAATATTGGAAATCGATACTTTTTACCGCTGACCTTTTGCGACGCAAACTTATTTTAAGTATATCAAGTTAAAAAATTTGTACGCTGGTGTCTGTTTGGTACCAAAAGATTCTGTAATGAATGTACTATTAAAATGTATAATCGATGAATTTTTGGCTCGTCTTAAAATATTGGAAATCGATACTTTTTACCGCTGATCCTCTGCGACGCAAGCTTATTTTATGTATATCAAGTTAAAAAATTTGTACGCTGGTGTCTGGTTGGTACCAAATAATTCTGTAATCAATGTACTATTAAAGTGTATAATCATTGAATTTTTGGCTCTTCTTAAAATATTAGAAATTCATACTTTTTTGACGCGTACCCTGTGCGAAGCACCCTTATTTTATGTTTATCGTATTAAAAAATTTGTACGATGGTGTCTGCATGGTACCAAAAGATTCTGTAATGAATGTACTATTAAAATGTATAATCGATGAATTTTTGGCTCGTCTCAAAATATTGGAAATCGATACTTTTTACCGCTGACCTTTTGCGACGCAAACTTATTTTAAGTATATCAAGTTAAAAAATTTGTACGCTGGTGTCTGTTTGGTACCAAAAGATTCTGTAATGAATGTACTATTAAAATGTATAATCGATGAATTTTTGGCTCGTCTTAAAATATTGGAAATCGATACTTTTTACCGCTGACCCCATGCGACGCAAGCTTATTTTATGTATATCAAGTTAAGAAATTTGTACGCTGGTGTCTGTTTGGTACCAAATGATTCTATAATCAATGTACTATTAAAATGTATAATCGATGAATTTTTGGCTCGTCTTAAAATATTAGAAATTCATACTTTTTTGACGCGGACCCTGTGCGACGCATCCTTATTTTATGTCTATCGTATTAAAAAATTTGTACGCTGGTGTCTGCATGGTACCAAAGGATTCTGTAATGAATGTACTATTAAAATGTATAATCGATGAATTTTTGGCTCGTCTTAAAATATTAGAAATGGATACTTTTTTGACGCGGACACTGTGCGACGCATTTTTATTTTATGTTTATCGTATTAAAAAATTTGTACACTGGTGTCTGCATTGTACCAAAAGATTCTGTAATGAATGTACTATTAAAATGTATAATCGATGAATTTTTGGCTCGTCTTAAAATATTAGAAATCGATACTTTTTTGACGCGGACCCTGTGCGACGCATCCTTATTTTATGTTTAGTGTATTAAAAAATTTGTACGCTGGTGTCTGCATGGTACCAAAAGATTCTGTAATGAATGTACTATTAAAATGTATAATCGATGAATTTTTGGCTCGTCTTAAAATATTAGAAATCGATACTTTTTTGACGCGGACCCTGTGCGACGCATACTTATTTTATGTTTAGTGTATTAAAAAATTTGTACGCTGGTGTCTGCATTGTACCAAAAGATTCTGTAATGAATGTACTATTAAAATGTATAATCGATGAATTTTTGGCTCGTCTTAAAATATTGGAAATCGATACTTTTTACCGCTGACCCTCTGCGACGCAAGCTTATTTTATGTATATCAAGTTAAGAAATTTGTACGCTGGTGTCTGGTTGGTACCAAATAATTCTGTAATCAATGTACTATTAAAATGTATAATCATTGAATTTTTGGCTCTTCTTAAAATATTAGAAATTCATACTTTTTTGACGCGTACCCTGTGCGAAGCACCCTTGTTTTATGTTTATCGTATTAAAAAATTTGTACGCTGGTGTCTGCATGGTACCAAAAGATTCTGTAATGAATGTACTATTAAAATGTATAATCGATGAATTTTTGGCTCGTCTCAAAATATTGGAAATCGATAATTTTTACCGCTGACCCTATGCGACGCAAACTTATTTTAAGTATATCAAGTTAAAAAATTTGTACGCTGGTGTCTGTTTGGTACCAAAAGATTCTGTAATGAATGTACTATTAAAATGTATAATCGATGAATTTTTGGCTCGTCTTAAAATATTGGAATTCGATACTTTTTACCGCTGACCCTCTGCGACGCAAGCTTATATTATGTATATCAAGTTAAAAAATTTGTACGCTGGTGTCTGGTTGGTACCAAATAATTCTGTAATCAATGTACTAATAAAATGTATAATCATTGAATTTTTGGCTCTTCATAAAATATTAGAAATTCATACTATTTTGACGCGTACCCTGTGCGAAGCACCCTTGTTTTATGTTTATCGTATTAAAAAATTTGTACGCTGGTGTCTGCATGGTACCAAAAGATTCTGTAATGAATGTACTATTAAAATGTATAATCGATGAATTTTTGGCTCGTCTTAAAATATTAGAAATCGATACTTTTTTGACGCGGACCCTGTGCGACGCATACTTATTTTATGTTTAGTGTATTAAAAAATTTGTACGCTGGTGTCTGCATTGTACCAAAAGATTCTGTAATGAATGTACTATTAAAATGTATAATCGATGAATTTTTGGCTCGTCTTAAAATATTGGAAATCTATACTTTTTACCGCTGATCCTCTGCGACGCAAGCTTATTTTATGTATATCAAGTTAAAAAATTTGTACGCTGGTGTCTGGTTGGTACCAAATAATTCTGTAATCAATGTACTATTAAAATGTATAATCATTGAATTTTTGGCTCTTCTTAAAATATTAGAAATTCATACTTTTTTGACGCGTACCCTGTGCGAAGCACCCTTATTTTATGTTTATCGTATTAAAAAATTTGTACGCTGGTGTCTGCATGGTACCAAAAGATTCTGTAATGAATGTACTATTAAAATGTATAATCGATGAATTTTTGGCTCGTCTCAAAATATTGGAAATCGATACTTTTTACCGCTGACCCTATGCGACGCAAACTTATTTTAAGTATATCAAGTTAAAAAATTTGTACGCTGGTGTCTGTTTGGTACCAAAAGATTCTGTAATGAATGTACTATTAAAATGTATAATCGATGAATTTTTGGCTCGTCTTAAAATATTGGAAATCGATACTTTTTACCGCTGACCCCATGCGACGCAAGCTTATTTTATGTATATCAAGTTAAGAAATTTGTACGCTGGTGTCTGTTTGGTACCAAATGATTCTATAATCAATGTACTATTAAAATGTATAATCGATGAATTTTTGGCTCGTCTTAAAATATTAGAAATTCATACTTTTTTGACGCGGACCCTGTGCGACGCATCCTTATTTTATGTCTATCGTATTAAAAAATTTGTACGCTGGTGTCTGCATTGTACCAAAAGATTCTGTAATGAATGTACTATTAAAATGTATAATCGATGAATTTTTGGCTCGTCTTAAAATATTGAAAATCGATACTTTTTACCGCTGACCACATGCGACGCAAGCTTATTTTATGTATATCAAGTTAAAAAATTTGTACGCTGGTGTCTGGTTGGTACCAAAAGATTCTGTAATGAATGTACTATTAAAATGTATAATCGATGAATTTTTGGCTCGTCTTAATATATTAGAAATCGATACTTTTTTGACGCGGACCCTGTGCGACGCATACTTATTTTATGTTTAGTGTATTAAAAAATTTGTACGCTGGTGTCTGCATTGTACCAAAAGATTCTGTAATGAATGTACTATTAAAATGTATAATCGATGAATTTTTTGCTCGTCTTAAAATATTGGAAATCGATACTTTTTACCGCTGATCCTCTGCGACGCAAGCTTATTTTATGTATACCAAGTTAAAAAATTTGTACGCTGGTGTCTGGTTGGTACCAAATAATTCTGTAATCAATGTACTATTAAAATGTATAATCATTGAATTTTTGGCTCTTCTTAAAATATTAGAAATTCATACTTTTTTGACGCGTACCCTGTGCGAAGCACCCTTATTTTATGTTTATCGTATTAAAAAATTTGTACGCTGGTGTCTGCATGGTACCAAAAGATTCTGTAATGAATGTACTATTAAAATGTATAATCGATGAATTTTTGGCTCGTCTCAAAATATTGGAAATCGATACTTTTTACCGCTGACCTTTTGCGACGCAAACTTATTTTAAGTATATCAAGTTAAAAAATTTGTACGCTGGTGTCTGTTTGGTACCAAAAGATTCTGTAATGAATGTACTATTAAAATGTATAATCGATGAATTTTTGGCTCGTCTTAAAATATTGGAAATCGATACTTTTTACCGCTGACCCTCTGCGACGCAAGCTTATTTTATGTATATCAAGTTAAAAAATTTGTACGCTGGTGTCTGGTTGGTACCAAATAATTCTGTAATCAATGTACTATTAAAATGTATAATCATTGAATTTTTGGCTCTTCTTAAAATATTAGAATTTCATACTTTTTTGACGCGTACCCTGTGCGAAGCACCCTTGTTTTATGTTTATCGTATTAAAAAATTTGTACGCTGGTGTCTGCATGGTACCAAAAGATTCTGTAATGAATGTACTATTAAAATGTATAATCGATGAATTTTTGGCTCGTCTCAAAATATTGGAAATCGATACTTTTTACCGCTGACCCTATGCGACGCAAACTTATTTTAAGTATATCAAGTTAAAAAATTTGTACGCTGGTGTCTGTTTGGTACCAAAAGATTCTGTAATGAATGTACTATTAAAATGTATAATCGATGAATTTTTGGCTCGTCTTAAAATATTGGAAATCGATACTATTTACCGCTGACCCTCTGCGACGCAAGCTTATATTATGTATATCAAGTTAAAAAATTTGTACGCTGGTGTCTGGTTGGTACCAAATAATTCTGTAATCAATGTACTAATAAAATGTATAATCATTGAATTTTTGGCTCTTCTTAAAATATTAGAAATTCATACTATTTTGACGCGTACCCTGTGCGAAGCACCCTTGTTTTATGTTTAGTGTATTAAAAAATTTGTACGCTGGTGTCTGCATTGTACCAAAAGATTCTGTAATGAATGTACTATTAAAATGTATAATCGATGAATTTTTGGCTCGTCTTAAAATATTAGAAATCGATACTTTTTTGACGCGGACCCTGTGCGACGCATACTTATTTTATGTTTAGTGTATTAAAAAATTTGTACGCTGGTGTCTGCATTGTACCAAAAGATTCTGTAATGAATGTACTATTAAAATGTATAATCGATGAATTTTTGGCTCGTCTTAAAATATTGGAAATCGATACTTTTTACCGCTGATCCTCTGCGACGCAAGCTTATTTTATGTATATCAAGTTAAAAAATTTGTACGCTGGTGTCTGGTTGGTACCAAATAATTCTGTAATCAATGTACTATTAAAATGTATAATCATTGAATTTTTGGCTCTTCTTAAAATATTAGAAATTCATACTTTTTTGACGCGTACCCTGTGCGAAGCACCCTTATTTTATGTTTATCGTATTAAAAAATTTGTACGCTGGTGTCTGCATTGTACCAAAAGATTCTGTAATGAATGTACTATTAAAATGTATAATCGATGAATTTTTGGCTCGTCTTAAAATATTAGAAATCGATACTTTTTTGACGCGGACCCTGTGCGACGCATACTTATTTTATGTTTAGTGTATTAAAAAATTTGTACGCTGGTGTCTGCATTGTACCAAAAGATTCTGTAATGAATGTACTATTAAAATGTATAATCGATGAATTTTTGGCTCGTCTTAAAATATTGGAAATCGATACTTTTTACCGCTGATCCTCTGCGACGCAAGTTTATTTTATGTATATCAAGTTAAAAAATTTGTACGCTGGTGTCTGGTTGGTACCAAATAATTCTGTAATCAATGTACTATTAAAATGTATAATCATTGAATTTTTGGCTCTTCTTAAAATATTAGAAATTCATACTTTTTTGACGCGTACCCTGTGCGAAGCACCCTTGTTTTATGTTTATCGTATTAAAAAATTTGTACGCTGGTGTCTGCATGGTACCAAAAGATTCTGTAATGAATGTACTATTAAAATGTATAATCGATGAATTTTTGGCTCGTCTCAAAATATTGGAAATCGATAATTTTTACCGCTGACCCTATGCGACGCAAACTTATTTTAAGTATATCAAGTTAAAAAATTTGTACGCTGGTGTCTGTTTGGTACCAAAAGATTCTGTAATGAATGTACTATTAAAATGTATAATCGATGAATTTTTGGCTCGTCTTAAAATATTGGAATTCGATACTTTTTACCGCTGACCCTCTGCGACGCAAGCTTATATTATGTATATCAAGTTAAAAAATTTGTACGCTGGTGTCTGGTTGGTACCAAATAATTCTGTAATCAATGTACTAATAAAATGTATAATCATTGAATTTTTGGCTCTTCATAAAATATTAGAAATTCATACTATTTTGACGCGTACCCTGTGCGAAGCACCCTTGTTTTATGTTTATCGTATTAAAAAATTTGTACGCTGGTGTCTGCATGGTACCAAAAGATTCTGTAATGAATGTACTTTTAAAATGTATAATCGATGAATTTTTGGCTCGTCTTAAAATATTAGAAATCGATACTTTTTTGACGCGGACCCTGTGCGACGCATACTTATTTTATTAGTGTATTAAAAAATTTGTACGCTGGTGTCTGCATTGTACCAAAAGATTCTGTAATGAATGTACTATTAAAATGTATAATCGATGAATTTTTGGCTCGTCTTAAAATATTGGAAATCTATACTTTTTACCGCTGATCCTCTGCGACGCAAGCTTATTTTATGTATATCAAGTTAAAAAATTTGTACGCTGGTGTCTGGTTGGTACCAAATAATTCTGTAATCAATGTACTATTAAAATGTATAATCATTGAATTTTTGGCTCTTCTTAAAATATTAGAAATTCATACTTTTTTGACGCGTACCCAGTCCGAAGCACCCTTATTTTATGTTTATCGTATTAAAAAATTTGTACGCTGGTGTCTGCATGGTACCAAAAGATTCTGTAATGAATGTACTATTAAAATGTATAATCGATGAATTTTTGGCTCGTCTCAAAATATTGGAAATCGATACTTTTTACCGCTGACCCTATGCGACGCAAACTTATTTTAAGTATATCAAGTTAAAAAATTTGTACGCTGGTGTCTGTTTGGTACCAAAAGATTCTGTAATGAATGTACTATTAAAATGTATAATCGATGAATTTTTGGCTCGTCTTAAAATATTGGAAATCGATACTTTTTACCGCTGACCCCATGCGACGCAAGCTTATTTTATGTATATCAAGTTAAGAAATTTGTACGCTGGTGTCTGTTTGGTACCAAATGATTCTATAATCAATGTACTATTAAAATGTATAATCGATGAATTTTTGGCTCGTCTTAAAATATT
Organism: Prenolepis imparis; assembly: GCF_030444845.1. Taxonomy (NCBI): domain Eukaryota; kingdom Metazoa; phylum Arthropoda; class Insecta; order Hymenoptera; family Formicidae; genus Prenolepis; species Prenolepis imparis. Next base: position 13,422,956 of record NW_028141166.1, read on the forward strand.
AGAAATTCATACTTTTTTGACGCGGACCCTGTGCGACGCATCCTTATTTTATGTCTATCGTATTAAAAAATTTGTACGCTGGTGTCTGCATGGTACCAAAAGATTCTGTAATGAATGTACTATTAAAATGTATAATCGATGAATTTTTGGCTCGTCTTAAAATATTGAAAATCGATACTTTTTACCGCTGACCACATGCGACGCAAGCTTATTTTATGTATATCAAGTTAAAAAATTTGTACGCTGGTGTCTGGTTGGTACCAAAAGATTCTGTAATGAATGTACTATTAAAATGTATAATCGATGAATTTTTGGCTCGTCTTAATATATTAGAAATCGATACTTTTTTGACGCGGACCCTGTGCGACGCATACTTATTTTATGTTTAGTGTATTAAAAAATTTGTACGCTGGTGTCTGCATTGTACCAAAAGATTCTGTAATGAATGTACTATTAAAATGTATAATCGATGAATTTTTGGCTCGTCTTAAAATATTGGAAATCGATACTTTTTACCGCTGATCCTCTGCGACGCAAGCTTATTTTATGTATACCAAGTTAAAAAATTTGTACGCTGGTGTCTGGTTGGTACCAAATAATTCTGTAATCAATGTACTATTAAAATGTATAATCATTGAATTTTTGGCTCTTCTTAAAATATTAGAAATTCATACTTTTTTGACGCGTACCCTGTGCGAAGCACCCTTATTTTATGTTTATCGTATTAAAAAATTTGTACGCTGGTGTCTGCATGGTACCAAAAGATTCTGTAATGAATGTACTATTAAAATGTATAATCGATGAATTTTTGGCTCGTCTCAAAATATTGGAAATCGATACTTTTTACCGCTGACCTTTTGCGACGCAAACTTATTTTAAGTATATCAAGTTAAAAAATTTGTACGCTGGTGTCTGTTTGGTACCAAAAGATTCTGTAATGAATGTACTATTAAAATGTATAATCGATGAATTTTTGGCTCGTCTTAAAATATTGGAAATCGATACTTTTTACCGCTGACCCTCTGCGACGCAAGCTTATTTTATGTATATCAAGTTAAAAAATTTGTACGCTGGTGTCTGGTTGGTACCAAATAATTCTGTAATCAATGTACTATTAAAATGTATAATCATTGAATTTTTGGCTATTCTTAAAATATTAGAATTTCATACTTTTTTGACGCGTACCCTGTGCGAAGCACCCTTGTTTTATGTTTATCGTATTAAAAAATTTGTACGCTGGTGTCTGCATGGTACCAAAAGATTCTGTAATGAATGTACTATTAAAATGTATAATCGATGAATTTTTGGCTCGTCTCAAAATATTGGAAATCGATACTTTTTACCGCTGACCCTATGCGACGCAAACTTATTTTAAGTATATCAAGTTAAAAAATTTGTACGCTGGTGTCTGTTTGGTACCAAAAGATTCTGTAATGAATGTACTATTAAAATGTATAATCGATGAATTTTTGGCTCGTCTTAAAATATTGGAAATCGATACTTTTTACCGCTGACCCTCTGCGACGCAAGCTTATATTATGTATATCAAGTTAAAAAATTTGTACGCTGGTGTCTGGTTGGTACCAAATAATTCTGTAATCAATGTACTAATAAAATGTATAATCATTGAATTTTTGGCTCTTCTTAAAATATTAGAAATTCATACTATTTTGACGCGTACCCTGTGCGAAGCACCCTTGTTTTATGTTTAGTGTATTAAAAAATTTGTACGCTGGTGTCTGCATTGTACCAAAAGATTCTGTAATGAATGTACTATTAAAATGTATAATCGATGAATTTTTGGCACGTCTTAAAATATTAGAAATCGATACTTTTTTGACGCGGACCCTGTGCGACGCATACTTATTTTATGTTTAGTGTATTAAAAAATTTGTACGCTGGTGTCTGCATTGTACCAAAAGATTCTGTAATGAATGTACTATTAAAATGTATAATCGATGAATTTTTGGCTCGTCTTAAAATATTGGAAATCGATACTTTTTACCGCTGATCCTCTGCGACGCAAGCTTATTTTATGTATATCAAGTTAAAAAATTTGTACGCTGGTGTCTGGTTGGTACCAAATAATTCTGTAATCAATGTACTATTAAAATGTATAATCATTGAATTTTTGGCTCTTCTTAAAATATTAGAAATTCATACTTTTTTGACGCGTACCCTGTGCGAAGCACCCTTATTTTATGTTTATCGTATTAAAAAATTTGTACGCTGGTGTCTGCATGGTACCAAAAGATTCTGTAATGAATGTACTATTAAAATGTATAATCGATGAATTTTTGGCTCGTCTTAAAATATTGGAAATCGATACTTTTTACCGCTGATCCTCTGCGACGCAAGCTTATTTTATGTATATCAAGTTAAAAAATTTGTACGCTGGTGTCTGGTTGGTACCAAATAATTCTGTAATCAATGTACTATTAAAATGTATAATCATTGAATTTTTGGCTCTTCTTAAAATATTAGAAATTCATACTTTTTTGACGCGTACCCTGTGCGAAGCACCCTTATTTTATGTTTATCGTATTAAAAAATTTGTACGCTGGTGTCTGCATGGTACCAAAAGATTCTGTAATGAATGTACTATTAAAATGTATAATCGATGAATTTTTGGCTCGTCTCAAAATATTGGAAATCGATACTTTTTACCGCTGACCCTATGCGACGCAAACTTATTTTAAGTATATCAAGTTAAAAAATTTGTACGCTGGTGTCTGTTTGGTACCAAAAGATTCTGTAATGAATGTACTATTAAAATGTATAATCGATGAATTTTTGGCTCGTCTTAAAATATTGGAAATCGATACTTTTTACCGCTGACCCCATGCGACGCAAGCTTATTTTATGTATATCAAGTTAAGAAATTTGTACGCTGGTGTCTGTTTGGTACCAAATGATTCTATAATCAATGTACTATTAAAATGTATAATCGATGAATTTTTGGCTCGTCTTAAAATATTAGAAATTCATACTTTTTTGACGCGGACCCTGTGCGACGCATCCTTATTTTATGTCTATCGTATTAAAAAATTTGTACGCTGGTGTCTGCATGGTACCAAAAGATTCTGTAATGAATGTACTATTAAAATGTATAATCGATGAATTTTTGGCTCGTCTTAAAATATTGAAAATCGATACTTTTTACCGCTGACCACATGCGACGCAAGCTTATTTTATGTATATCAAGTTAAAAAATTTGTACGCTGGTGTCTGGTTGGTACCAAAAGATTCTGTAATGAATGTACTATTAAAATGTATAATCGATGAATTTTTGGCTCGTCTTAATATATTAGAAATCCATACTTTTTTGACGCGGACCCTGTGCGACGCATACTTATTTTATGTTTAGTGTATTAAAAAATTTGTACGCTGGTGTCTGCATTGTACCAAAAGATTCTGTAATGAATGTACTATTAAAATGTATAATCGATGAATTTTTGGCTCGTCTTAAAATATTGGAAATCGATACTTTTTACCGCTGATCCTCTGCGACGCAAGCTTATTTTATGTATACCAAGTTAAAAAATTTGTACGCTGGTGTCTGGTTGGTACCAAATAATTCTGTAATCAATGTACTATTAAAATGTATAATCATTGAATTTTTGGCTCTTCTTAAAATATTAGAAATTCATACTTTTTTGACGCGTACCCTGTGCGAAGCACCCTTATTTTATGTTTATCGTATTAAAAAATTTGTACGCTGGTGTCTGCATGGTACCAAAAGATTCTGTAATGAATGTACTATTAAAATGTATAATCGATGAATTTTTGGCTCGTCTCAAAATATTGGAAATCGATACTTTTTACCGCTGACCTTTTGCGACGCAAACTTATATTAAGTATATCAAGTTAAAAAATTTGTACGCTGGTGTCTGTTTGGTACCAAAAGATTCTGTAATGAATGTACTATTAAAATGTATAATCGATGAATTTTTGGCTCGTCTTAAAATATTGGAAATCGATACTTTTTACCGCTGACCCTCTGCGACGCAAGCTTATTTTATGTATACCAAGTTAAAAAATTTGTACGCTGGTGTCTGGTTGGTACCAAATAATTCTGTAATCAATGTACTATTAAAATGTATAATCATTGAATTTTTGGCTCTTCTTAAAATATTAGAAATTCATACTTTTTTGACGCGTACCCTGTGCGAAGCACCCTTATTTTATGTTTATCGTATTAAAAAATTTGTACGCTGGTGTCTGCATGGTACCAAAAGATTCTGTAATGAATGTACTATTAAAATGTATAATCGATGAATTTTTGGCTCGTCTCAAAATATTGGAAATCGATACTTTTTACCGCTGACCTTTTGCGACGCAAACTTATATTAAGTATATCAAGTTAAAAAATTTGTACGCTGGTGTCTGTTTGGTACCAAAAGATTCTGTAATGAATGTACTATTAAAATGTATAATCGATGAATTTTTGGCTCGTCTTAAAATATTAGAAATTCATACTTTTTTGACGCGGACCCTGTGCGACGCATCCTTATTTTATGTCTATCGTATTAAAAAATTTGTACGCTGGTGTCTGCATGGTACCAAAAGATTCTGTAATGAATGTACTATTAAAATGTATAATCGATGAATTTTTGGCTCGTCTTAAAATATTGAAAATCGATACTTTTTACCGCTGACCACATGGGACGCAAGCTTATTTTATGTATATCAAGTTAAAAAATTTGTACGCTGGTGTCTGGTTGGTACCAAAAGATTCTGTAATGAATGTACTATTAAAATGTATAATCGATGAATTTTTGGCTCGTCTTAAAATATTAGAAATCGATACTTTTTTGACGCGGACCCTGTGCGGCGCATACTTATTTTATGTTTAGTGTATTAAAAAATTTGTACGCTGGTGTCTGCATTGTACCAAAAGATTCTGTAATGAATGTACTATTAAAATGTATAATCGATGAATTTTTGGCTCGTCTTAAAATATTGGAAATCGATACTTTTTACCGCTGACCCTCTGCGACGCAAGCTTATTTTATGTATATCAAGTTAAAAAATTTGTACGTTGGTGTCTGGTACCAAATAATTCTGTAATCAATGTACTATTAAAATGTGTAATCATTGAATTTTTGGCTGTTCTTAAAATATTAGAAATTCATACTTTTTTGACGCGTACCCTGTGCGAAGCACCCTTGTTTTATGTTTATCGTATTAAAAAATTTGTACGCTGGTGTCTGCATGGTACCAAAAGATTCTGTAATGAATGTACTATTAAAATGTATAATCGATGAATTTTTGGCTCGTCTTAAAATATTAGAAGTCGATACTTTTTTGACGCGGACCCTGTGCGACGCATCCTTATTTTATGTTTAGTGTATTAAAAAATTTGTACGCTGGTGTCTGCATTGTACCAAAAGATTCTGTAATGAATGTACTATTAAAATGTATAATCGATGAATTTTTGGCTCGTCTTAAAATATTAGAAATCGATACTTTTTTGACGCGGACCCTGTGCGACGCATACTTATTTTATGTTTAGTGTATTAAAAAATTTGTACGCTGGTGTCTGCATTGTACCAAAAGATTCTGTAATGAATGTACTATTAAAATGTATAATCGATGAATTTTTGGCTCGTCTTAAAATATTGGAAATCGATACTTTTTACCGCTGACCCTCTGCGACGCAAGCTTATTTTATGTATATCAAGTTAAAAAATTTGTACGTTGGTGTCTGGTACCAAATAATTCTGTAATCAATGTACTATTAAAATGTGTAATCATTGAATTTTTGGCTGTTCTTAAAATATTAGAAATTCATACTTTTTTGACGCGTACCCTGTGCGAAGCACCCTTATTTTATGTTTATCGTATTAAAAAATTTGTACGCTGGTGTCTGCATGGTACCGAAAGATTCTGTAATGAATGTACTATTAAAATGTATAATCGATGAATTTTTGGCTCGTCTTAAAATATTGGAAATCGATACTTTTTACCGCTGACCCTCTGCGACGCAAGCATATTTTATGTATATCAAGTTAAAAAATTTGTACGCTGGTGTCTGGTTGGTACCAAATAATTCTGTAATCAATGTACTAATAAAATGTATAATCATTGAATTTTTGGCTCTTCTTAAAATATTAGAAATTCATACTTTTTTGACGCGTACCCTGTGCGAAGCACCCTTGTTTTATGTTTATCGTATTAAAAAATTTGTACGCTGGTGTCTGCATGGTACCAAAAGATTCTGTAATGAATGTACTATTAAAATGTATAATCGATGAATTTTTGGCTCGTCTTAAAATATTAGAAATCGATACTTTTTTGACGCGGACCCTGTGCGACGCATCTTTATTTTATGTTTAGTGTATTAAAAAATTTGTACGCTGGTGTCTGCATTGTACCAAAAGATTCTGTTATGAATGTACTATTAAAATGTATAATCGATGAATTTTTGGCTCGTCTTAAAATATTAGAAATCGATACTTTTTTGACGCGGACCCTGTGCGACGCATACTTATTTTATGTTTAGTGTATTAAAAAATTTGTACGCTGGTGTCTGCATTGTACCAAAAGATTCTGTAATGAATGTACTATTAAAATGTATAATCGATGAATTTTTGGCTCGTCTTAAAATATTGGAAATCGATACTTTTTACCGCTGATCCTCTGCGACGCAAGCTTATTTTATGTATATCAAGTTAAAAAATTTGTACGCTGGTGTCTGGTTGGTACCAAATAATTCTGTAATCAATGTACTATTAAAATGTATAATCATTGAATTTTTGGCTCTTCTTAAAATATTAGAAATTCATACTTTTTTGACGCGTACCCTGTGCGAAGCACCCTTATTTTATGTTTATCGTATTAAAAAATTTGTACGCTGGTGTCTGCATGGTACCAAAAGATTCTGTAATGAATGTACTATTAAAATGTATAATCGATGAATTTTTGGCTCGTCTCAAAATATTGGAAATCGATACTTTTTACCGCTGACCCTATGCGACGCAAACTTATTTTAAGTATATCAAGTTAAAAAATTTGTACGCTGGTGTCTGTTTGGTACCAAAAGATTCTGTAATGAATGTACTATTAAAATGTATAATCGATGAATTTTTGGCTCGTCTTAAAATATTGGAAATCGATACTTTTTACCGCTGACCCCATGCGACGCAAGCTTATTTTATGTATATCAAGTTAAGAAATTTGTACGCTGGTGTCTGTTTGGTACCAAATGATTCTATAATCAATGTACTATTAAAATGTATAATCGATGAATTTTTGGCTCGTCTTAAAATATTGAAAATCGATACTTTTTACCGCTGACCACATGCGACGCAAGCTTATTTTATGTATATCAAGTTAAAAAATTTGTACGCTGGTGTCTGGTTGGTACCAAAAGATTCTGTAATGAATGTACTATTAAAATGTATAATCGATGAATTTTTGGCTCGTCTTAAAATATTGGAAATCGATACTTTTTACCGCTGACCCTCTGCGACGCAAGCTTATTTTATGTATATCAAGTTAAAAAATTTGTACGTTGGTGTCTGGTTGGTACCAAATAATTCTGTAATCAATGTACTATTAAAATGTGTAATCATTGAATTTTTGGCTGTTCTTAAAATATTAGAAATTCATACTTTTTTGACGCGTACCCTGTGCGAAGCACACTTATTTTATGTTTATCGTATTAAAAAATTTGTACGCTGGTGTCTGCATGGTACCGAAAGATTCTGTAATGAATGTACTATTAAAATGTATAATCGATTAATTTTTGGCTCGTCTTAAAATATTGGAAATCGATACTTTTTACCGCTGACCCTCTGCGACGCAAGCTTATTTTATGTATATCAAGTTAAAAAATTTGTACGCTGGTGTCTGGTTGGTACCAAATAATTCTGTAATCAATGTACTATTAAAATGTATAATCATTGAATTTTTGGCTCTTCTTAAAATATTAGAAATTCATACTTTTTTGACGCGTACCCTGTGCGAAGCACCCTTGTTTTATGTTTATCGTATTAAAAAATTTGTACGCTGGTGTCTGCATGGTACCAAAAGATTCGGTAATGAATGTACTATTAAAATGTATAATCGATGAATTTTTGGCTCGTCTTAAAATATTAGAAATCGATACTTTTTTGACGCGGACCCTGTGCGACGCAAGCTTATTTTATGTTTAGTGTATTAAAAAATTTGTATGCTGGTGTCTGCATTGTATCAAAAGATTCTGTAATGAATGTACTATTAAAATGTATAATCGATGAATTTTTGGCTCGTCTTAAAATATTGAAAATCGATACTTTTTACCGCTGACCACATGCGACGCAAGCTTATTTTATGTATATCAAGTTAAAAAATTTGTACGCTGGTGTCTGGTTGGTACCAAAAGATTCTGTAATGAATGTACTATTAAAATGTATAATCGATGAATTTTTGGCTCGTCTTAAAATATTAGAAATCGATACTTTTTTGACGCGGACCCTGTGCGACGCATACTTATTTTATGTTTAGTGTATTAAAAAATTTGTACGCTGGTGTCTGCATTGTACCAAAAGATTCTGTAATGAATGTACTATTAAAATGTATAATCGATGAATTTTTGGCTCGTCTTAAAATATTGGAAATCGATACTTTTTACCGCTGACCCTCTGCGACGCAAGCTTATTTTATGTATATCAAGTTAAAAAATTTGTACGTTGGTGTCTGGTTGGTACCAAATAATTCTGTAATCAATGTACTATTAAAATGTGTAATCATTGAATTTTTGGCTGTTCTTAAAATATTAGAAATTCATACTTTTTTGACGCGTACCCTGTGCGAAGCAACCTTATTTTATGTTTATCGTATTAAAAAATTTGTACGCTGGTGTCTGCATGGTACCGAAAGATTCTGTAATGAATGTACTATTAAAATGTATAATCGATGAATTTTTGGCTCGTCTTAAAATATTGGAAATCGATACTTTTTACCGCTGACCCTCTGCGACGCAAGCTTATTTTATGTATATCAAGTTAAAAAATTTGTACGCTGGTGTCTGGTTGGTACCAAATAATTCTGTAATCAATGTACTATTAAAATGTATAATCATTGAATTTTTGGCTCTTCTTAAAATATTAGAAATTCATACTTTTTTGACGCGTACCCTGTGCGAAGCACCCTTGTTTTATGTTTATCGTATTAAAAAATTTGTACGCTGGTGTCTGCATGGTACCAAAAGATTCTGTAATGAATGTACTATTAAAATGTATAATCGATGAATTTTTGGCTCGTCTCAAAATATTGGAAATGGATACTTTTTACCGCTGACCCTATGCGACGCAAACTTATTTTAAGTATATCAAGTTAAAAAATTTGTACGCTGGTGTCTGTTTGGTACCAAAAGATTCTGTAATGAATGTACTATTAAAATGTATAATCGATGAATTTTTGGCTCGTCTTAAAATATTGGAAATCGATACTTTTTACCGCTGACCCTCTGCGACGCAAGCTTATATTATGTATATCAAGTTAAAAAATTTGTACGCTGGTGTCTGGTTGGTACCAAATAATTCTGTAATCAATGTACTAATAAAATGTATAATCATTGAATTTTTGGCTCTTCTTAAAATATTAGAAATTCATACTATTTTGACGCGTACCCTGTGCGAAGCACCCTTGTTTTATGTTTATCGTATTAAAAAATTTGTACGCTGGTGTCTGCATGGTACCAAAAGATTCTGTAATGAATGTACTATTAAAATGTATAATCGATGAATTTTTGGCTCGTCTTAAAATATTAGAAATCGATACTTTTTTAACGCGGACCCTGTGCGACGCATCCTTATTTTATGTTTAGTGTATTAAAAAATTTGTACGCTGGTGTCTGCATTGTACCAAAAGATTCTGTAATGAATGTACTATTAAAATGTATAATCGATGAATTTTTGGCTCGTCTTAAAATATTAGAAATCGATACTTTTTTGACGCGGACCCTGTGCGACGCAAGCTTATTTTATGTTTAGTGTATTAAAAAATTTGTATGCTGGTGTCTGCATTGTATCAAAAGATTCTGTAATGAATGTACTATTAAAATGTATAATCGATGAATTTTTGGCTCGTCTTAAAATATTGGAAATCGATACTTTTTACCGCTGACCCTCTGCGACGCAAGCTTATTTTATGTATATCAAGTTAAAAAATTTGTACGCTGGTGTCTGGTTGGTACCAAATAATTCTGTAATCAATGTACTATTAAAATGTATAATCACTGAATTTTTGGCTCTTCTTAAAATATTAGAAATTCATACTTTTTTGAAGCGTACCCTGTGCGAAGCACCCTTATTTTATGTTTATCGTATTAAAAAATTTGTGCGCTGGTATCTGCATGGTACCGAAAGATTCTGTAATGAATGTACTATTAAAATGTATAATCGATGAATTTTTGGCTCGTCTTAAAATATTGGAAATCGATACTTTTTACCGCTGACCCTCTGCGACGCAAGCTTATTTTATGTATATCAAGTTAAAAAATTTGTACGCTGCTGTCTGGTTGGTACCAAATAATTCTGTAATCAATGTACTATTAAAATGTATAATCATTGAATTTTTGGCTCGTCTTAAAATATTAGAAATTCATACTTTTTTGACGCGGTCCCTATGCGACGCATCCTTATTTTATGTTTATCGTATTAAAAAATTTGTACGCTGGTGTCTGCATGGTACCAAAAGATTCTGTAATCAATGTACTATTAAAATGTATAATCGATGAATTTTTGGCTCGTCTTAAAATATTAGAAATCGATACTTTTTTGACGCGGACCCTGTGCGACGCATCCTTATTTTATGTTTAGTGTATTAAAAAATTTGTACGCTGGTGTCTGCATGGTACCAAAAGATTCTGTAATGAATGTACTATTAAAATGTATAATCGATGAATTTTTGGCTCGTCTCAAAATATTGGAAATCGATACTTTTTACCGCTGACCCTATGCGACGCAAACTTATTTTAAGTATATCAAGTTAAAAAATTTGTACGCTGGTGTCTGTTTGGTACCAAAAGATTCTGTAATGAATGTACTATTAAAATGTATAATCGATGAATTTTTGGCTCGTCTTAAAATATTGGAAATCGATACTTTTTACCGCTGACCCCATGCGACGCAAGCTTATTTTATGTATATCAAGTTAAGAAATTTGTACGCTGGTGTCTGTTTGGTACCAAATGATTCTATAATCAATGTACTATTAAAATGTATAATCGATGAATTTTTGGCTCGTCTTAAAATATTGAAAATCGATACTTTTTACCGCTGACCACATGCGACGCAAGCTTATTTTATGTATATCAAGTTAAAAAATTTGTACGCTGGTGTCTGGTTGGTACCAAATAATTCTGTAATCAATGTACTAATAAAATGTATAATCATTGAATTTTTGGCTCTTCTTAAAATATTAGAAATTCATACTATTTTGACGCGGACCCTGTGCGACGCAAGCTTATTTTATGTTTAGTGTATTAAAAAATTTGTACGCTGGTGTCTGCATTGTACCAAAAGATTCTGTAATGAATGTACTATTAAAATGTATAATCGATGAATTTTTGGCTCGTCTTAAAATATTGGAAATCGATACTTTTTACCGCTGACCCTCTGCGACGCAAGCTTATTTTATGTATATCAAGTTAAAAAATTTGTACGTTGGTGTCTGGTTGGTACCAAATAATTCTGTAATCAATGTACTATTAAAATGTGTAATCATTGAATTTTTGGCTCGTCTCAAAATATTGGAAATCGATACTTTTTACCGCTGACCCTATGCGACGCAAACTTATTTTAAGTATATCAAGTTAAAAAATTTGTACGCTGGTGTCTGTTTGGTACCAAAAGATTCTGTAATGAATGTACTATTAAAATGTATAATCGATGAATTTTTGGCTCGTCTTAAAATATTGGAAATCGATACTTTTTACCGCTGACCCTCTGCGACGCAAGCTTATATTATGTATATCAAGTTAAAAAATTTGTACGCTGGTGTCTGGTTGGTACCAAATAATTCTGTAATCAATGTACTAATAAAATGTATAATCATTGAATTTTTGGCTCTTCTTAAAATATTAGAAATTCATACTATTTTGACGCGTACCCTGTGCGAAGCACCCTTGTTTTATGTTTATCGTATTAAAAAATTTGTACGCTGGTGTCTGCATGGTACCAAAAGATTCTGTAATGAATGTACTATTAAAATGTATAATCGATGAATTTTTGGCTCGTCTTAAAATATTAGAAATCGATACTTTTTTGACGCGGACCCTGTGCGACGCATCCTTATTTTATGTTTAGTGTATTAAAAAATTTGTACGCTGGTGTCTGCATTGTACCAAAAGATTCTGTAATGAATGTACTATTAAAATGTATAATCGATGAATTTTTGGCTCGTCTTAAAATATTAGAAATCGATACTTTTTTGACGCGGACCCTGTGCGACGCATACTTATTTTATGTTTAGTGTATTAAAAAATTTGTACGCTGGTGTCTGCATTGTAAAAAAAGATTCTGTAATGAATGTACTATTAAAATGTATAATCGATGAATTTTTGGCTCGTCTTAAAATATTGGAAATCGATACTTTTTACCGCTGACCCCATGCGACGCAAGCTTATTTAATGTATATCAAGTTAAGAAATTTGTACGCTGGTGTCTGTTTGGTACCAAATGATTCTATAATCAATGTACTATTAAAATGTATAATCGATGAATTTTTGGCTCGTCTTAAAATATTAGAAATTCATACTTTTTTGACGCGGACCCTGTGCGACGCATCCTTATTTTATGTCTATCGTATTAAAAAATTTGTACGCTGGTGTCTGCATGGTACCAAAAGATTCTGTAATGAATGTACTATTAAAATGTATAATCGATGAATTTTTGGCTCGTCTTAAAATATTGAAAATCGATACTTTTTACCGCTGACCACATGCGACGCAAGCTTATTTTATGTATATCAAGTTAAAAAATTTGTACGCTGGTGTCTGGTTGGTACCAACAGATTCTGTAATGAATGTACTATTAAAATGTATAATCGATGAATTTTTGGCTCGTCTTAAAATATTAGAAATCGATACTTTTTTGACGCGGACCCTGTGCGGCGCATACTTATTTTATGTTTAGTGTATTAAAAAATTTGTACGCTGGTGTCTGCATTGTACCAAAAGATTCTGTAATGAATGTACTATTAAAATGTATAATCGATGAATTTTTGGCTCGTCTTAAAATATTGGAAATCGATACTTTTTACCGCTGACCCTCTGCGACGCAAGCTTATTTTATGTATATCAAGTTAAAAAATTTGTACGTTGGTGTCTGGTACCAAATAATTCTGTAATCAATGTACTATTAAAATGTGTAATCATTGAATTTTTGGCTGTTCTTAAAATATTAGAAATTCATACTTTTTTGACGCGTACCCTGTGCGAAGCACCCTTATTTTATGTTTATCGTATTAAAAAATTTGTACGCTGGTGTCTGCATGGTACCGAAAGATTCTGTAATGAATGTACTATTAAAATGTATAATCGATGAATTTTTGGCTCGTCTTAAAATATTGGAAATCGATACTTTTTACCGCTGACCCTCTGCGACGCAAGCTTATTTTATGTATATCAAGTTAAAAAATTTGTACGCTGGTGTCTGGTTGGTACCAAATAATTCTGTAATCAATGTACTAATAAAATGTATAATCATTGAATTTTTGGCTCTTCTTAAAATATTAGAAATTCATACTTTTTTGACGCGTACCCTGTGCGAAGCACCCTTGTTTTATGTTTATCGTATTAAAAAATTTGTACGCTGGTGTCTGCATGGTACCAAAAGATTCTGTAATGAATGTACTATTAAAATGTATAATCGATGAATTTTTGGCTCGTCTTAAAATATTAGAAGTCGATACTTTTTTGACGCGGACCCTGTGCGACGCATCCTTATTTTATGTTTAGTGTATTAAAAAATTTGTACGCTGGTGTCTGCATTGTACCAAAAGATTCTGTAATGAATGTACTATTAAAATGTATAATCGATGAATTTTTGGCTCGTCTTAAAATATTAGAAATCGATACTTTTTTGACGCGGACCCTGTGCGACGCATACTTATTTTATGTTTAGTGTATTAAAAAATTTGTACGCTGGTGTCTGCATTGTACCAAAAGATTCTGTAATGAATGTACTATTAAAATGTATAATCGATGAATTTTTGGCTCGTCTTAAAATATTGGAAATCGATACTTTTTACCGCTGACCCTCTGCGACGCAAGCTTATTTTATGTATATCAAGTTAAAAAATTTGTACGTTGGTGTCTGGTACCAAATAATTCTGTAATCAATGTACTATTAAAATGTGTAATCATTGAATTTTTGGCTGTTCTTAAAATATTAGAAATTCATACTTTTTTGACGCGTACCCTGTGCGAAGCACCCTTATTTTATGTTTATCGTATTAAAAAATTTGTACGCTGGTGTCTGCATGGTACCGAAAGATTCTGTAATGAATGTACTATTAAAATGTATAATCGATGAATTTTTGGCTCGTCTTAAAATATTGGAAATCGATATTTTTTACCGCTGACCCTCTGCGACGCAAGCTTATTTTATGTATATCAAGTTAAAAAATTTGTACGCTGGTGTCTGGTTGGTACCAAATAATTCTGTAATCAATGTACTAATAAAATGTATAATCATTGAATTTTTGGCTCTTCTTAAAATATTAGAAATTCATACTTTTTTGACGCGTACCCTGTGCGACGCCTCTTTATTTTATGTTTAGTGTATTAAAAAATTTGTACGCTGGTGTCTGCATTGTACCAAAAGATTCTGTTATGAATGTACTATTAAAATGTATAATCGATGAATTTTTGGCTCGTCTTAAAATATTAGAAATCGATACTTTTTTGACGCGGACCCTGTGCGACGCATCTTTATTTTATGTTTAGTGTATTAAAAAATTTGTACGCTGGTGTCTGCATTGTACCAAAAGATTCTGTTATGAATGTACTATTAAAATGTATAATCGATGAATTTTTGGCTCGTCTTAAAATATTAGAAATCGATACTTTTTTGACGCGGACCCTGTGCGACGCATACTTATTTTATGTTTAGTGTATTAAAAAATTTGTACGCTGGTGTCTGCATTGTACCAAAAGATTCTGTAATGAATGTACTATTAAAATGTATAATCGATGAATTTTTGGCTCGTCTTAAAATATTGGAAATCGATACTTTTTACCGCTGATCCTCTGCGACGCAAGCTTATTTTATGTATATCAAGTTAAAAAATTTGTACGCTGGTGTCTGGTTGGTACCAAATAATTCTGTAATCAATGTACTATTAAAATGTATAATCATTGAATTTTTGGCTCTTCTTAAAATATTAGAAATTCATACTTTTTTGACTCGGACCCTGTGCGACGCATACTTATTTTATGTTTATCGTATTAAAAAATTTGTACGCTGGTGTCTGCATGGTACCAAAAGATTCTGTAATGAATGTACTATTAAAATGTATAATCGATGAATTTTTGGCTCGTCTCAAAATATTGGAAATCGATACTTTTTACCGCTGACCCTATGCGACGCAAACTTATTTTAAGTATATCAAGTTAAAAAATTTGTACGCTGGTGTCTGTTTGGTACCAAAAGATTCTGTAATGAATGTACTATTAAAATGTATAATCGATGAATTTTTGGCTCGTCTTAAAATATTGGAAATCGATACTTTTTACCGCTGACCCCATGCGACGCAAGCTTATTTTATGTATATCAAGTTAAGAAATTTGTACGCTGGTGTCTGTTTGGTACCAAATGATTCTATAATCAATGTACTATTAAAATGTATAATCGATGAATTTTTGGCTCGTCTTAAAATATTAGAAATCGATACTTTTTTGACGCGGACCCTGTGCGACGCATACTTATTTTATGTTTAGTGTATTAAAAAATTTGTACGCTGGTGTCTGCATTGTACCAAAAGATTCTGTAATGAATGTACTATTAAAATGTATAATCGATGAATTTTTGGCTCGTCTTAAAATATTGGAAATCGATACTTTTTACCGCTGACCCTCTGCGACGCAAGCTTATTTTATGTATATCAAGTTAAAAAATTTGTACGTTGGTGTCTGGTTGGTACCAAATAATTCTGTAATCAATGTACTATTAAAATGTGTAATCATTGAATTTTTGGCTGTTCTTAAAATATAAGAAATTCATACTTTTTTGACGCGTACCCTGTGCGAAGCACCCTTATTTTATGTTTATCGTATTAAAAAATTTGTACGCTGGTGTCTGCATGGTACCGAAAGATTCTGTAATGAATGTACTATTAAAATGTATAATCGATGAATTTTTGGCTCGTCTTAAAATATTGGAAATCGATACTTTTTACCGCTGACCCTCTGCGACGCAAGCTTATTTTATGTATATCAAGTTAAAAAATTTGTACGCTGGTGTCTGGTTGGTACCAAATAATTCTGTAATCAATGTACTATTAAAATGTATAATCACTGAATTTTTGGCTCTTCTTAAAATATTAGAAATTCATACTTTTTTGAAGCGTACCCTGTGCGAAGCACCCTTATTTTATGTTTATCGTATTAAAAAATTTGTGCGCTGGTATCTGCATGGTACCGAAAGATTCTGTAATGAATGTACTATTAAAATGTATAATCGATGAATTTTTGGCTCGTCTTAAAATATTGGAAATCGATACTTTTTACCGCTGACCCTCTGCGACGCAAGCTTATTTTATGTATATCAAGTTAAAAAATTTGTACGCTGCTGTCTGGTTGGTACCAAATAATTCTGTAATCAATGTACTATTAAAATGTATAATCATTGAATTTTTGGCTCGTCTTAAAATATTAGAAATTCATACTTTTTTGACGCGGTCCCTATGCGACGCATCCTTATTTTATGTTTATCGTATTAAAAAATTTGTACGCTGGTGTCTGCATGGTACCAAAAGATTCTGTAATCAATGTACTATTAAAATGTATAATCGATGAATTTTTGGCTCGTCTTAAAATATTAGAAATCGATACTTTTTTGACGCGGACCCTGTGCGACGCATCCTTATTTTATGTTTAGTGTATTAAAAAATTTGTACGCTGGTGTCTGCATTGTACCAAAAGATTCTGTAATGAATGTACTATTAAAATGTATAATCGATGAATTTTTAGCTCGTCTTAAAATATTGGAAATCGATACTTTTTACCGCTGACCCTCTGCGACGCAAGCTTATTTTATGTATATCAAGTTAAGAAATTTGTACGCTGGTGTCTGGTTGGTACCAAATAATTCTGTAATCAATGTACTATTAAAATGTATAATCATTGAATTTTTGGCTCTTCTTAAAATATTAGAAATTCATACTTTTTTGACGCGTACCCTGTGCGAAGCACCCTTATTTTATGTTTATCGTATTAAAAAATTTGTACGCTGGTGTCTGCATGGTACCAAAAGATTCTGTAATGAATGTACTATTAAAATGTATAATCGATGAATTTTTGGCTCTTCTTAAAATATTGGAAATCGATACTTTTTACCGCTGACCACATGCGACGCAAGCTTATTTTATGTGTATCAAGTTAAAAAATTTGTATGCTGGTGTCTGGTTGGTACCAAAAGATTCTGTAATGAATGTACTATTAAAATGTATAATCGATGAATTTTTGGCTCGTCTTAAAATATTGGAAATCGATACTTTTTACCGCTGACCCTCTGCGACGCAAGCTTATTTTATGTATATCAAGTTAAAAAATTTGTACGCTGCTGTCTGGTTGGTACCAAATAATTCTGTAATCAATGTACTATTAAAATGTATAATCATTGAATTTTTGGCTCGTCTTAAAATATTACAAATTCATACTTTTTTGACGCGGACCCTGTGCGACGTATCCTTATTTAATGTTTATCGTATTAAAAAATTTGTACGCTGGTGTCTGGTTGGTACCAAAAGATTCTGTAATGAATGTACTATTAAAATGTATAATCATTGAATTTTTGGCTCTTCTTAAAATATTAGAAATTCATACTTTTTTGACGCGTACCCTGTGCGAAGCATCCTTATTTTATGTTTATCGTATTAAAAAATTTGTACGCTGGTGTCTGCATGGTACCAAAAGATTCTGTAATGAATGTACTATTAAAATGTATAATCGATGAATTTTTGGCTCGTCTTAAAATATTGGAAATCGATACTTTTTACCGCTGACCACATGCGACGCAAGCTTATTTTATGTATATCAAGTTAAAAAATTTGTACGCTGGTGTCTGGTTGGTACCAAAAGATTCTGTAATGAATGTACTATTAAAATGTATAATCGATGAACTTTTGGCTCGTCTTAAAATATTGGAAATCGATACTTTTTACCGCTGAACACATGCGACGCAAGCTTATTTTATGTATATCAAGTTAAAAAATTTGTACGCTGGTGTCTGGTTGGTACCAAAAGATTCTGTAATGAATGTACTATTAAAATGTATAATCGATGAATTTTTGGCTCGTCTTAAAATATTGAAAATCGATACTTTTTACCGCTGACCACATGCGACGCAAGCTTATTTTATGTATATCAAGTTAAAAAATTTGTACGCTGGTGTCTGGTTGGTACCAAAAGATTCTGTAATGAATGTACTATTAAAATGTATAATCGATGAATTTTTGGCTCGTCTTAAAATATTAGAAATCGATACTTTTTTGACGCGGACCCTGTGCGACGCATACTTATTTTATGTTTAGTGTATTAAAAAATTTGTACGCTGGTGTCTGCATTGTACCAAAAGATTCTGTAATGAATGTACTATTAAAATGTATAATCGATGAATTTTTGGCTCGTCTTAAAATATTGGAAATCGATACTTTTTACCGCTGACCCTCTGCGACGCAAGCTTATTTTATGTATATCAAGTTAAAAAATTTGTACGTTGGTGTCTGGTTGGTACCAAATAATTCTGTAATCAATGTACTATTAAAATGTGTAATCATTGAATTTTTGGCTGTTCTTAAAATATTAGAAATTCATACTTTTTTGACGCGTACCCTGTGCGAAGCACCCTTATTTTATGTTTATCGTATTAAAAAATTTGTACGCTGGTGTCTGCATGGTACCGAAAGATTCTGTAATGAATGTACTATTAAAATGTATAATCGATGAATTTTTGGCTCGTCTTAAAATATTGGAAATCGATACTTTTTACCGCTGACCCTCTGCGACGCAAGCTTATTTTATGTATATCAAGTTAAAAAATTTGTACGCTGGTGTCTGGTTGGTACCAAATAATTCTGTAATCAATGTACTATTAAAATGTATAATCATTGAATTTTTGGCTATTCTTAAAATATTAGAAATTCATACTTTTTTGACGCGTACCCTGTGCGAAGCACCCTTGTTTTATGTTTATCGTATTAAAAAATTTGTACGCTGGTGTCTGCATGGTACCAAAAGATTCTGTAATGAATGTACTATTAAAATGTATAATCGATGAATTTTTGGCTCGTCTCAAAATATTGGAAATCGATACTTTTTACCGCTGACCCTATGCGACGCAAACTTATTTTAAGTATATCAAGTTAAAAAATTTGTACGCTGGTGTCTGTTTGGTACCAAAAGATTCTGTAATGAATGTACTATTAAAATGTATAATCGATGAATTTTTGGCTCGTCTTAAAATATTGGAAATCGATACTTTTTACCGCTGACCCTCTGCGACGCAAGCTTATATTATGTATATCAAGTTAAAAAATTTGTACGCTGGTGTCTGGTTGGTACCAAATAATTCTGTAATCAATGTACTAATAAAATGTATAATCATTGAATTTTTGGCTCTTCTTAAAATATTAGAAATTCATACTATTTTGACGCGTACCCTGTGCGAAGCACCCTTGTTTTATGTTTATCGTATTAAAAAATTTGTACGCTGGTGTCTGCATGGTACCAAAAGATTCTGTAATGAATGTACTATTAAAATGTATAATCGATGAATTTTTGGCTCGTCTTAAAATATTAGAAATCGATACTTTTTTGACGCGGACCCTGTGCGACGCATCCTTATTTTATGTTTAGTGTATTAAAAAATTTGTACGCTGGTGTCTGCATTGTACCAAAAGATTCTGTAATGAATGTACTATTAAAATGTATAATCGATGAATTTTTGGCTCGTCTTAAAATATTAGAAATCGATACTTTTTTGACGCGGACCCTGTGCGACGCAAGCTTATTTTATGTTTAGTGTATTAAAAAATTTGTATGCTGGTGTCTGCATTGTATCAAAAGATTCTGTAATGAATGTACTATTAAAATGTATAATCGATGAATTTTTGGCTCGTCTTAAAATATTGGAAATCGATACTTTTTACCGCTGACCCTCTGCGACGCAAGCTTATTTTATGTATATCAAGTTAAAAAATTTGTACGTTGGTGTCTGGTACCAAATAATTCTGTAATCAATGTACTATTAAAATGTGTAATCATTGAATTTTTGGCTGTTCTTAAAATATTAGAAATTCATACTTTTTTGACGCGTACCCTGTGCGAAGCACCCTTATTTTATGTTTATCGTATTAAAAAATTTGTACGCTGGTGTCTGCATGGTACCGAAAGATTCTGTAATGAATGTACTATTAAAATGTATAATCGATGAATTTTTGGCTCGTCTTAAAATATTGGAAATCGATATTTTTTACCGCTGACCCTCTGCGACGCAAGCTTATTTTATGTATATCAAGTTAAAAAATTTGTACGCTGGTGTCTGGTTGGTACCAAATAATTCTGTAATCAATGTACTAATAAAATGTATAATCATTGAATTTTTGGCTCTTCTTAAAATATTAGAAATTCATACTATTTTGACGCGGACCCTGTGCGACGCAAGCTTATTTTATGTTTAGTGTATTAAAAAATTTGTACGCTGGTGTCTGCATTGTACCAAAAGATTCTGTAATGAATGTACTATTAAAATGTATAATCGATGAATTTTTGGCTCGTCTTAAAATATTGGAAATCGATACTTTTTACCGCTGACCCTCTGCGACGCAAGCTTATTTTATGTATATCAAGTTAAAAAATTTGTACGTTGGTGTCTGGTTGGTACCAAATAATTCTGTAATCAATGTACTATTAAAATGTGTAATCATTGAATTTTTGGCTCGTCTCAAAATATTGGAAATCGATACTTTTTACCGCTGACCCTATGCGACGCAAACTTATTTTAAGTATATCAAGTTAAAAAATTTGTACGCTGGTGTCTGTTTGGTACCAAAAGATTCTGTAATGAATGTACTATTAAAATGTATAATCGATGAATTTTTGGCTCGTCTTAAAATATTGGAAATCGATACTTTTTACCGCTGACCCTCTGCGACGCAAGCTTATATTATGTATATCAAGTTAAAAAATTTGTACGCTGGTGTCTGGTTGGTACCAAATAATTCTGTAATCAATGTACTAATAAAATGTATAATCATTGAATTTTTGCTCTTCTTAAAATATTAGAAATTCATACTATTTTGACGCGTACCCTGTGCGAAGCACCCTTGTTTTATGTTTATCGTATTAAAAAATTTGTACGCTGGTGTCTGCATGGTACCAAAAGATTCTGTAATGAATGTACTATTAAAATGTATAATCGATGAATTTTTGGCTCGTCTTAAAATATTAGAAATCGATACTTTTTTGACGCGGACCCTGTGCGACGCATCCTTATTTTATGTTTAGTGTATTAAAAAATTTGTACGCTGGTGTCTGCATTGTACCAAAAGATTCTGTAATGAATGTACTATTAAAATGTATAATCGATGAATTTTTGGCTCGTCTTAAAATATTAGAAATCGATACTTTTTTGACGCGGACCCTGTGCGACGCATACTTATTTTATGTTTAGTGTATTAAAAAATTTGTACGCTGGTGTCTGCATTGTAAAAAAAGATTCTGTAATGAATGTACTATTAAAATGTATAATCGATGAATTTTTGGCTCGTCTTAAAATATTGGAAATCGATACTTTTTACCGCTGACCCCATGCGACGCAAGCTTATTTAATGTATATCAAGTTAAGAAATTTGTACGCTGGTGTCTGTTTGGTACCAAATGATTCTATAATCAATGTACTATTAAAATGTATAATCGATGAATTTTTGGCTCGTCTTAAAATATTAGAAATTCATACTTTTTTGACGCGGACCCTGTGCGACGCATCCTTATTTTATGTCTATCGTATTAAAAAATTTGTACGCTGGTGTCTGCATGGTACCAAAAGATTCTGTAATGAATGTACTATTAAAATGTATAATCGATGAATTTTTGGCTCGTCTTAAAATATTGAAAATCGATACTTTTTACCGCTGACCACATGCGACGCAAGCTTATTTTATGTATATCAAGTTAAAAAATTTGTACGCTGGTGTCTGGTTGGTACCAACAGATTCTGTAATGAATGTACTATTAAAATGTATAATCGATGAATTTTTGGCTCGTCTTAAAATATTAGAAATCGATACTTTTTTGACGCGGACCCTGTGCGGCGCATACTTATTTTATGTTTAGTGTATTAAAAAATTTGTACGCTGGTGTCTGCATTGTACCAAAAGATTCTGTAATGAATGTACTATTAAAATGTATAATCGATGAATTTTTGGCTCGTCTTAAAATATTGGAAATCGATACTTTTTACCGCTGACCCTCTGCGACGCAAGCTTATTTTATGTATATCAAGTTAAAAAATTTGTACGTTGGTGTCTGGTACCAAATAATTCTGTAATCAATGTACTATTAAAATGTGTAATCATTGAATTTTTGGCTGTTCTTAAAATATTAGAAATTCATACTTTTTTGACGCGTACCCTGTGCGAAGCACCCTTATTTTATGTTTATCGTATTAAAAAATTTGTACGCTGGTGTCTGCATGGTACCGAAAGATTCTGTAATGAATGTACTATTAAAATGTATAATCGATGAATTTTTGGCTCGTCTTAAAATATTGGAAATCGATACTTTTTACCGCTGACCCTCTGCGACGCAAGCTTATTTTATGTATATCAAGTTAAAAAATTTGTACGCTGGTGTCTGGTTGGTACCAAATAATTCTGTAATCAATGTACTAATAAAATGTATAATCATTGAATTTTTGGCTCTTCTTAAAATATTAGAAATTCATACTTTTTTGACGCGTACCCTGTGCGAAGCACCCTTGTTTTATGTTTATCGTATTAAAAAATTTGTACGCTGGTGTCTGCATGGTACCAAAAGATTCTGTAATGAATGTACTATTAAAATGTATAATCGATGAATTTTTGGCTCGTCTTAAAATATTAGAAGTCGATACTTTTTTGACGCGGACCCTGTGCGACGCATCCTTATTTTATGTTTAGTGTATTAAAAAATTTGTACGCTGGTGTCTGCATTGTACCAAAAGATTCTGTAATGAATGTACTATTAAAATGTATAATCGATGAATTTTTGGCTCGTCTTAAAATATTAGAAATCGATACTTTTTTGACGCGGACCCTGTGCGACGCATACTTATTTTATGTTTAGTGTATTAAAAAATTTGTACGCTGGTGTCTGCATTGTACCAAAAGATTCTGTAATGAATGTACTATTAAAATGTATAATCGATGAATTTTTGGCTCGTCTTAAAATATTGGAAATCGATACTTTTTACCGCTGACCCTCTGCGACGCAAGCTTATTTTATGTATATCAAGTTAAAAAATTTGTACGTTGGTGTCTGGTACCAAATAATTCTGTAATCAATGTACTATTAAAATGTGTAATCATTGAATTTTTGGCTGTTCTTAAAATATTAGAAATTCATACTTTTTTGACGCGTACCCTGTGCGAAGCACCCTTATTTTATGTTTATCGTATTAAAAAATTTGTACGCTGGTGTCTGCATGGTACCGAAAGATTCTGTAATGAATGTACTATTAAAATGTATAATCGATGAATTTTTGGCTCGTCTTAAAATATTGGAAATCGATATTTTTTACCGCTGACCCTCTGCGACGCAAGCTTATTTTATGTATATCAAGTTAAAAAATTTGTACGCTGGTGTCTGGTTGGTACCAAATAATTCTGTAATCAATGTACTAATAAAATGTATAATCATTGAATTTTTGGCTCTTCTTAAAATATTAGAAATTCATACTTTTTTGACGCGTACCCTGTGCGACGCCTCTTTATTTTATGTTTAGTGTATTAAAAAATTTGTACGCTGGTGTCTGCATTGTACCAAAAGATTCTGTTATGAATGTACTATTAAAATGTATAATCGATGAATTTTTGGCTCGTCTTAAAATATTAGAAATCGATACTTTTTTGACGCGGACCCTGTGCGACGCATCTTTATTTTATGTTTAGTGTATTAAAAAATTTGTACGCTGGTGTCTGCATTGTACCAAAAGATTCTGTTATGAATGTACTATTAAAATGTATAATCGATGAATTTTTGGCTCGTCTTAAAATATTAGAAATCGATACTTTTTTGACGCGGACCCTGTGCGACGCATACTTATTTTATGTTTAGTGTATTAAAAAATTTGTACGCTGGTGTCTGCATTGTACCAAAAGATTCTGTAATGAATGTACTATTAAAATGTATAATCGATGAATTTTTGGCTCGTCTTAAAATATTGGAAATCGATACTTTTTACCGCTGATCCTCTGCGACGCAAGCTTATTTTATGTATATCAAGTTAAAAAATTTGTACGCTGGTGTCTGGTTGGTACCAAATAATTCTGTAATCAATGTACTATTAAAATGTATAATCATTGAATTTTTGGCTCTTCTTAAAATATTAGAAATTCATACTTTTTTGACTCGGACCCTGTGCGACGCATACTTATTTTATGTTTATCGTATTAAAAAATTTGTACGCTGGTGTCTGCATGGTACCAAAAGATTCTGTAATGAATGTACTATTAAAATGTATAATCGATGAATTTTTGGCTCGTCTCAAAATATTGGAAATCAATACTTTTTACCGCTGACCCTATGCGACGCAAACTTATTTTAAGTATATCAAGTTAAAAAATTTGTACGCTGGTGTCTGTTTGGTACCAAAAGATTCTGTAATGAATGTACTATTAAAATGTATAATCGATGAATTTTTGGCTCGTCTTAAAATATTGGAAATCGATACTTTTTACCGCTGACCCCATGCGACGCAAGCTTATTTTATGTATATCAAGTTAAGAAATTTGTACGCTGGTGTCTGTTTGGTACCAAATGATTCTATAATCAATGTACTATTAAAATGTATAATCGATGAATTTTTGGCTCGTCTTAAAATATTAGAAATCGATACTTTTTTGACGCGGACCCTGTGCGACGCATACTTATTTTATGTTTAGTGTATTAAAAAATTTGTACGCTGGTGTCTGCATTGTACCAAAAGATTCTGTAATGAATGTACTATTAAAATGTATAATCGATGAATTTTTGGCTCGTCTTAAAATATTGGAAATCGATACTTTTTACCGCTGACCCTCTGCGACGCAAGCTTATTTTATGTATATCAAGTTAAAAAATTTGTACGTTGGTGTCTGGTTGGTACCAAATAATTCTGTAATCAATGTACTATTAAAATGTGTAATCATTGAATTTTTGGCTGTTCTTAAAATATAAGAAATTCATACTTTTTTGACGCGTACCCTGTGCGAAGCACCCTTATTTTATGTTTATCGTATTAAAAAATTTGTACGCTGGTGTCTGCATGGTACCGAAAGATTCTGTAATGAATGTACTATTAAAATGTATAATCGATGAATTTTTGGCTCGTCTTAAAATATTGGAAATCGATACTTTTTACCGCTGACCCTCTGCGACGCAAGCTTATTTTATGTATATCAAGTTAAAAAATTTGTACGCTGGTGTCTGGTTGGTACCAAATAATTCTGTAATCAATGTACTATTAAAATGTATAATCACTGAATTTTTGGCTCTTCTTAAAATATTAGAAATTCATACTTTTTTGAAGCGTACCCTGTGCGAAGCACCCTTATTTTATGTTTATCGTATTAAAAAATTTGTGCGCTGGTATCTGCATGGTACCGAAAGATTCTGTAATGAATGTACTATTAAAATGTATAATCGATGAATTTTTGGCTCGTCTTAAAATATTGGAAATCGATACTTTTTACCGCTGACCCTCTGCGACGCAAGCTTATTTTATGTATATCAAGTTAAAAAATTTGTACGCTGCTGTCTGGTTGGTACCAAATAATTCTGTAATCAATGTACTATTAAAATGTATAATCATTGAATTTTTGGCTCGTCTTAAAATATTAGAAATTCATACTTTTTTGACGCGGTCCCTATGCGACGCATCCTTATTTTATGTTTATCGTATTAAAAAATTTGTACGCTGGTGTCTGCATGGTACCAAAAGATTCTGTAATCAATGTACTATTAAAATGTATAATCGATGAATTTTTGGCTCGTCTTAAAATATTAGAAATCGATACTTTTTTGACGCGGACCCTGTGCGACGCATCCTTATTTTATGTTTAGTGTATTAAAAAATTTGTACGCTGGTGTCTGCATTGTACCAAAAGATTCTGTAATGAATGTACTATTAAAATGTATAATCGATGAATTTTTAGCTCGTCTTAAAATATTGGAAATCGATACTTTTTACCGCTGACCCTCTGCGACGCAAGCTTATTTTATGTATATCAAGTTAAGAAATTTGTACGCTGGTGTCTGGTTGGTACCAAATAATTCTGTAATCAATGTACTATTAAAATGTATAATCATTGAATTTTTGGCTCTTCTTAAAATATTAGAAATTCATACTTTTTTGACGCGTACCCTGTGCGAAGCACCCTTATTTTATGTTTATCGTATTAAAAAATTTGTACGCTGGTGTCTGCATGGTACCAAAAGATTCTGTAATGAATGTACTATTAAAATGTATAATCGATGAATTTTTGGCTCTTCTTAAAATATTGGAAATCGATACTTTTTACCGCTGACCACATGCGACGCAAGCTTATTTTATGTGTATCAAGTTAAAAAATTTGTATGCTGGTGTCTGGTTGGTACCAAAAGATTCTGTAATGAATGTACTATTAAAATGTATAATCGATGAATTTTTGGCTCGTCTTAAAATATTGGAAATCGATACTTTTTACCGCTGACCCTCTGCGACGCAAGCTTATTTTATGTATATCAAGTTAAAAAATTTGTACGCTGCTGTCTGGTTGGTACCAAATAATTCTGTAATCAATGTACTATTAAAATGTATAATCATTGAATTTTTGGCTCGTCTTAAAATATTACAAATTCATACTTTTTTGACGCGGACCCTGTGCGACGTATCCTTATTTAATGTTTATCGTATTAAAAAATTTGTACGCTGGTGTCTGGTTGGTACCAAAAGATTCTGTAATGAATGTACTATTAAAATGTATAATCATTGAATTTTTGGCTCTTCTTAAAATATTAGAAATTCATACTTTTTTGACGCGTACCCTGTGCGAAGCATCCTTATTTTATGTTTATCGTATTAAAAAATTTGTACGCTGGTGTCTGCATGGTACCAAAAGATTCTGTAATGAATGTACTATTAAAATGTATAATCGATGAATTTTTGGCTCGTCTTAAAATATTGGAAATCGATACTTTTTACCGCTGACCACATGCGACGCAAGCTTATTTTATGTATATCAAGTTAAAAAATTTGTACGCTGGTGTCTGGTTGGTACCAAAAGATTCTGTAATGAATGTACTATTAAAATGTATAATCGATGAACTTTTGGCTCGTCTTAAAATATTGGAAATCGATACTTTTTACCGCTGAACACATGCGACGCAAGCTTATTTTATGTATATCAAGTTAAAAAATTTGTACGCTGGTGTCTGGTTGGTACCAAAAGATTCTGTAATGAATGTACTATTAAAATGTATAATCGATGAATTTTTGGCTCGTCTTAAAATATTGAAAATCGATACTTTTTACCGCTGACCACATGCGACGCAAGCTTATTTTATGTATATCAAGTTAAAAAATTTGTACGCTGGTGTCTGGTTGGTACCAAAAGATTCTGTAATGAATGTACTATTAAAATGTATAATCGATGAATTTTTGGCTCGTCTTAAAATATTAGAAATCGATACTTTTTTGACGCGGACCCTGTGCGACGCATACTTATTTTATGTTTAGTGTATTAAAAAATTTGTACGCTGGTGTCTGCATTGTACCAAAAGATTCTGTAATGAATGTACTATTAAAATGTATAATCGATGAATTTTTGGCTCGTCTTAAAATATTGGAAATCGATACTTTTTACCGCTGACCCTCTGCGACGCAAGCTTATTTTATGTATATCAAGTTAAAAAATTTGTACGTTGGTGTCTGGTTGGTACCAAATAATTCTGTAATCAATGTACTATTAAAATGTGTAATCATTGAATTTTTGGCTGTTCTTAAAATATTAGAAATTCATACTTTTTTGACGCGTACCCTGTGCGAAGCACCCTTATTTTATGTTTATCGTATTAAAAAATTTGTACGCTGGTGTCTGCATGGTACCGAAAGATTCTGTAATGAATGTACTATTAAAATGTATAATCGATGAATTTTTGGCTCGTCTTAAAATATTGGAAATCGATACTTTTTACCGCTGACCCTCTGCGACGCAAGCTTATTTTATGTATATCAAGTTAAAAAATTTGTACGCTGGTGTCTGGTTGGTACCAAATAATTCTGTAATCAATGTACTATTAAAATGTATAATCATTGAATTTTTGGCTATTCTTAAAATATTAGAAATTCATACTTTTTTGACGCGTACCCTGTGCGAAGCACCCTTGTTTTATGTTTATCGTATTAAAAAATTTGTACGCTGGTGTCTGCATGGTACCAAAAGATTCTGTAATGAATGTACTATTAAAATGTATAATCGATGAATTTTTGGCTCGTCTCAAAATATTGGAAATCGATACTTTTTACCGCTGACCCTATGCGACGCAAACTTATTTTAAGTATATCAAGTTAAAAAATTTGTACGCTGGTGTCTGTTTGGTACCAAAAGATTCTGTAATGAATGTACTATTAAAATGTATAATCGATGAATTTTTGGCTCGTCTTAAAATATTGGAAATCGATACTTTTTACCGCTGACCCTCTGCGACGCAAGCTTATATTATGTATATCAAGTTAAAAAATTTGTACGCTGGTGTCTGGTTGGTACCAAATAATTCTGTAATCAATGTACTAATAAAATGTATAATCATTGAATTTTTGGCTCTTCTTAAAATATTAGAAATTCATACTATTTTGACGCGTACCCTGTGCGAAGCACCCTTGTTTTATGTTTATCGTATTAAAAAATTTGTACGCTGGTGTCTGCATGGTACCAAAAGATTCTGTAATGAATGTACTATTAAAATGTATAATCGATGAATTTTTGGCTCGTCTTAAAATATTAGAAATCGATACTTTTTTGACGCGGACCCTGTGCGACGCATCCTTATTTTATGTTTAGTGTATTAAAAAATTTGTACGCTGGTGTCTGCATTGTACCAAAAGATTCTGTAATGAATGTACTATTAAAATGTATAATCGATGAATTTTTGGCTCGTCTTAAAATATTAGAAATCGATACTTTTTTGACGCGGACCCTGTGCGACGCAAGCTTATTTTATGTTTAGTGTATTAAAAAATTTGTATGCTGGTGTCTGCATTGTATCAAAAGATTCTGTAATGAATGTACTATTAAAATGTATAATCGATGAATTTTTGGCTCGTCTTAAAATATTGGAAATCGATACTTTTTACCGCTGACCCTCTGCGACGCAAGCTTATTTTATGTATATCAAGTTAAAAAATTTGTACGTTGGTGTCTGGTACCAAATAATTCTGTAATCAATGTACTATTAAAATGTGTAATCATTGAATTTTTGGCTGTTCTTAAAATATTAGAAATTCATACTTTTTTGACGCGTACCCTGTGCGAAGCACCCTTATTTTATGTTTATCGTATTAAAAAATTTGTACGCTGGTGTCTGCATGGTACCGAAAGATTCTGTAATGAATGTACTATTAAAATGTATAATCGATGAATTTTTGGCTCGTCTTAAAATATTGGAAATCGATATTTTTTACCGCTGACCCTCTGCGACGCAAGCTTATTTTATGTATATCAAGTTAAAAAATTTGTACGCTGGTGTCTGGTTGGTACCAAATAATTCTGTAATCAATGTACTAATAAAATGTATAATCATTGAATTTTTGGCTCTTCTTAAAATATTAGAAATTCATACTTTTTTGACGCGTACCCTGTGCGACGCCTCTTTATTTTATGTTTAGTGTATTAAAAAATTTGTACGCTGGTGTCTGCATTGTACCAAAAGATTCTGTTATGAATGTACTATTAAAATGTATAATCGATGAATTTTTGGCTCGTCTTAAAATATTAGAAATCGATACTTTTTTGACGCGGACCCTGTGCGACGCATCTTTATTTTATGTTTAGTGTATTAAAAAATTTGTACGCTGGTGTCTGCATTGTACCAAAAGATTCTGTTATGAATGTACTATTAAAATGTATAATCGATGAATTTTTGGCTCGTCTTAAAATATTAGAAATCGATACTTTTTTGACGCGGACCCTGTGCGACGCATACTTATTTTATGTTTAGTGTATTAAAAAATTTGTACGCTGGTGTCTGCATTGTACCAAAAGATTCTGTAATGAATGTACTATTAAAATGTATAATCGATGAATTTTTGGCTCGTCTTAAAATATTGGAAATCGATACTTTTTACCGCTGATCCTCTGCGACGCAAGCTTATTTTATGTATATCAAGTTAAAAAATTTGTACGCTGGTGTCTGGTTGGTACCAAATAATTCTGTAATCAATGTACTATTAAAATGTATAATCATTGAATTTTTGGCTCT
This sequence comes from Prenolepis imparis, assembly GCF_030444845.1. NCBI lineage: Eukaryota > Metazoa > Arthropoda > Insecta > Hymenoptera > Formicidae > Prenolepis > Prenolepis imparis. The sequence continues at coordinate 13,453,863 of NW_028141166.1, forward strand.
TCTTAAAATATTAGAAATTCATACTTTTTTGACGCGGACCCTGTGCGACGCATACTTATTTTATGTTTATCGTATTAAAAAATTTGTACGCTGGTGTCTGCATGGTACCAAAAGATTCTGTAATGAATGTACTATTAAAATGTATAATCGATGAATTTTTGGCTCGTCTCAAAATATTGGAAATCGATACTTTTTACCGCTGACCCTATGCGACGCAAACTTATTTTAAGTATATCAAGTTAAAAAATTTGTACGCTGGTGTCTGTTTGGTACCAAAAGATTCTGTAATGAATGTACTATTAAAATGTATAATCGATGAATTTTTGGCTCGTCTTAAAATATTGGAAATCGATACTTTTTACCGCTGACCCCATGCGACGCAAGCTTATTTTATGTATATCAAGTTAAGAAATTTGTACGCTGGTGTCTGTTTGGTACCAAATGATTCTATAATCAATGTACTATTAAAATGTATAATCGATGAATTTTTGGCTCGTCTTAAAATATTGAAAATCGATACTTTTTACCGCTGACCACATGCGACGCAAGCTTATTTTATGTATATCAAGTTAAAAAATTTGTACGCTGGTGTCTGGTTGGTACCAAAAGATTCTGTAATGAATGTACTATTAAAATGTATAATCGATGAATTTTTGGCTCGTCTTAAAATATTAGAAATCGATACTTTTTTGACGCGGACCCTGTGCGACGCATACTTATTTTATGTTTAGTGTATTAAAAAATTTGTACGCTGGTGTCTGCATTGTACCAAAAGATTCTGTAATGAATGTACTATTAAAATGTATAATCGATGAATTTTTGGCTCGTCTTAAAATATTGGAAATCGATACTTTTTACCGCTGACCCTCTGCGACGCAAGCTTATTTTATGTATATCAAGTTAAAAAATTTGTACGTTGGTGTCTGGTTGGTACCAAATAATTCTGTAATCAATGTACTATTAAAATGTGTAATCATTGAATTTTTGGCTGTTCTTAAAATATTAGAAATTCATACTTTTTTGACGCGTACCCTGTGCGAAGCACCCTTATTTTATGTTTATCGTATTAAAAAATTTGTACGCTGGTGTCTGCATGGTACCGAAAGATTCTGTAATGAATGTACTATTAAAATGTATAATCGATGAATTTTTGGCTCGTCTTAAAATATTGGAAATCGATACTTTTTACCGCTGACCCTCTGCGACGCAAGCTTATTTTATGTATATCAAGTTAAAAAATTTGTACGCTGGTGTCTGGTTGGTACCAAATAATTCTGTAATCAATGTACTATTAAAATGTATAATCACTGAATTTTTGGCTCTTCTTAAAATATTAGAAATTCATACTTTTTTGAAGCGTACCCTGTGCGAAGCACCCTTATTTTATGTTTATCGTATTAAAAAATTTGTGCGCTGGTATCTGCATGGTACCGAAAGATTCTGTAATGAATGTACTATTAAAATGTATAATCGATGAATTTTTGGCTCGTCTTAAAATATTGGAAATCGATACTTTTTACCGCTGACCCTCTGCGACGCAAGCTTATTTTATGTATATCAAGTTAAAAAATTTGTACGCTGCTGTCTGGTTGGTACCAAATAATTCTGTAATCAATGTACTATTAAAATGTATAATCATTGAATTTTTGGCTCGTCTTAAAATATTAGAAATTCATACTTTTTTGACGCGGTCCCTATGCGACGCATCCTTATTTTATGTTTATCGTATTAAAAAATTTGTACGCTGGTGTCTGCATGGTACCAAAAGATTCTGTAATCAATGTACTATTAAAATGTATAATCGATGAATTTTTGGCTCGTCTTAAAATATTAGAAATCGATACTTTTTTGACGCGGACCCTGTGCGACGCATCCTTATTTTATGTTTAGTGTATTAAAAAATTTGTACGCTGGTGTCTGCATTGTACCAAAAGATTCTGTAATGAATGTACTATTAAAATGTATAATCGATGAATTTTTGGCTCGTCTTAAAATATTGGAAATCGATACTTTTTACCGCTGACCCTCTGCGACGCAAGCTTATTTTATGTATATCAAGTTAAGAAATTTGTACGCTGGTGTCTGGTTGGTACCAAATAATTCTGTAATCAATGTACTATTAAAATGTATAATCATTGAATTTTTGGCTCTTCTTAAAATATTAGAAATTCATACTTTTTTGACGCGTACCCTGTGCGAAGCACCCTTATTTTATGTTTATCGTATTAAAAAATTTGTACGCTGGTGTCTGCATGGTACCAAAAGATTCTGTAATGAATGTACTATTAAAATGTATAATCGATGAATTTTTGGCTCTTCTTAAAATATTGGAAATCGATACTTTTTACCGCTGACCACATGCGACGCAAGCTTATTTTATGTGTATCAAGTTAAAAAATTTGTACGCTGGTGTCTGGTTGGTACCAAAAGATTCTGTAATGAATGTACTATTAAAATGTATAATCGATGAATTTTTGGCTCGTCTTAAAATATTGGAAATCGATACTTTTTACCGCTGACCCTCTGCGACGCAAGCTTATTTTATGTATATCAAGTTAAAAAATTTGTACGCTGGTGTCTGGTTGGTACCAAAAGATTCTGTAATGAATGTACTATTAAAATGTATAATCGATGAATTTTTGGCTCGTCTTAAAATATTGAAAATCGATACTTTTTACCGCTGACCACATGCGACGCAAGCTTATTTTATGTATATCAAGTTAAAAAATTTGTACGCTGGTGTCTGGTTGGTACCAAAAGATTCTGTAATGAATGTACTATTAAAATGTATAATCGATGAATTTTTGGCTCGTCTTAAAATATTAGAAATCGATACTTTTTTGACGCGGACCCTGTGCGACGCATACTTATTTTATGTTTAGTGTATTAAAAAATTTGTACGCTGGTGTCTGCATTGTACCAAAAGATTCTGTAATGAATGTACTATTAAAATGTATAATCGATGAATTTTTGGCTCGTCTTAAAATATTGGAAATCGATACTTTTTACCGCTGACCCTCTGCGACGCAAGCTTATTTTATGTATATCAAGTTAAAAAATTTGTACGTTGGTGTCTGGTTGGTACCAAATAATTCTGTAATCAATGTACTATTAAAATGTGTAATCATTGAATTTTTGGCTGTTCTTAAAATATTAGAAATTCATACTTTTTTGACGCGTACCCTGTGCGAAGCACCCTTATTTTATGTTTATCGTATTAAAAAATTTGTACGCTGGTGTCTGCATGGTACCGAAAGATTCTGTAATGAATGTACTATTAAAATGTATAATCGATGAATTTTTGGCTCGTCTTAAAATATTGGAAATCGATACTTTTTACCGCTGACCCTCTGCGACGCAAGCTTATTTTATGTATATCAAGTTAAAAAATTTGTACGCTGGTGTCTGGTTGGTACCAAATAATTCTGTAATCAATGTACTATTAAAATGTATAATCATTGAATTTTTGGCTATTCTTAAAATATTAGAAATTCATACTTTTTTGACGCGTACCCTGTGCGAAGCACCCTTGTTTTATGTTTATCGTATTAAAAAATTTGTACGCTGGTGTCTGCATGGTACCAAAAGATTCTGTAATGAATGTACTATTAAAATGTATAATCGATGAATTTTTGGCTCGTCTCAAAATATTGGAAATCGATACTTTTTACCGCTGACCCTATGCGACGCAAACTTATTTTAAGTATATCAAGTTAAAAAATTTGTACGCTGGTGTCTGTTTGGTACCAAAAGATTCTGTAATGAATGTACTATTAAAATGTATAATCGATGAATTTTTGGCTCGTCTTAAAATATTGGAAATCGATACTTTTTACCGCTGACCCTCTGCGACGCAAGCTTATATTATGTATATCAAGTTAAAAAATTTGTACGCTGGTGTCTGGTTGGTACCAAATAATTCTGTAATCAATGTACTAATAAAATGTATAATCATTGAATTTTTGGCTCTTCTTAAAATATTAGAAATTCATACTATTTTGACGCGTACCCTGTGCGAAGCACCCTTGTTTTATGTTTATCGTATTAAAAAATTTGTACGCTGGTGTCTGCATGGTACCAAAAGATTCTGTAATGAATGTACTATTAAAATGTATAATCGATGAATTTTTGGCTCGTCTTAAAATATTAGAAATCGATACTTTTTTGACGCGGACCCTGTGCGACGCATCCTTATTTTATGTTTAGTGTATTAAAAAATTTGTACGCTGGTGTCTGCATTGTACCAAAAGATTCTGTAATGAATGTACTATTAAAATGTATAATCGATGAATTTTTGGCTCGTCTTAAAATATTAGAAATCGATACTTTTTTGACGCGGACCCTGTGCGACGCAAGCTTATTTTATGTTTAGTGTATTAAAAAATTTGTATGCTGGTGTCTGCATTGTATCAAAAGATTCTGTAATGAATGTACTATTAAAATGTATAATCGATGAATTTTTGGCTCGTCTTAAAATATTGGAAATCGATACTTTTTACCGCTGACCCTCTGCGACGCAAGCTTATTTTATGTATATCAAGTTAAAAAATTTGTACGCTGGTGTCTGGTTGGTACCAAATAATTCTGTAATCAATGTACTATTAAAATGTATAATCACTGAATTTTTGGCTCTTCTTAAAATATTAGAAATTCATACTTTTTTGAAGCGTACCCTGTGCGAAGTACCCTTATTTTATGTTTATCGTATTAAAAAATTTGTGCGCTGGTATCTGCATGGTACCGAAAGATTCTGTAATGAATGTACTATTAAAATGTATAATCGATGAATTTTTGGCTCGTCTTAAAATATTGGAAATCGATACTTTTTACCGCTGACCCTCTGCGACGCAAGCTTATTTTATGTATATCAAGTTAAAAAATTTGTACGCTGCTGTCTGGTTGGTACCAAATAATTCTGTAATCAATGTACTATTAAAATGTATAATCATTGAATTTTTGGCTCGTCTTAAAATATTAGAAATTCATACTTTTTTGACGCGGTCCCTATGCGACGCATCCTTATTTTATGTTTATCGTATTAAAAAATTTGTACGCTGGTGTCTGCATGGTACCAAAAGATTCTGTAATCAATGTACTATTAAAATGTATAATCGATGAATTTTTGGCTCGTCTTAAAATATTAGAAATCGATACTTTTTTGACGCGGACCCTGTGCGACGCATCCTTATTTTATGTTTAGTGTATTAAAAAATTTGTACGCTGGTGTCTGCATTGTACCAAAAGATTCTGTAATGAATGTACTATTAAAATGTATAATCGATGAATTTTTGGCTCGTCTTAAAATATTGGAAATCGATACTTTTTACCGCTGACCCTCTGCGACGCAAGCTTATTTTATGTATATCAAGTTAAGAAATTTGTACGCTGGTGTCTGGTTGGTACCAAATAATTCTGTAATCAATGTACTATTAAAATGTATAATCATTGAATTTTTGGCTCTTCTTAAAATATTAGAAATTCATACTTTTTTGACGCGTACCCTGTGCGAAGCACCCTTATTTTATGTTTATCGTATTAAAAAATTTGTACGCTGGTGTCTGCATGGTACCAAAAGATTCTGTAATGAATGTACTATTAAAATGTATAATCGATGAATTTTTGGCTCTTCTTAAAATATTGGAAATCGATACTTTTTACCGCTGACCACATGCGACGCAAGCTTATTTTATGTGTATCAAGTTAAAAAATTTGTACGCTGGTGTCTGGTTGGTACCAAAAGATTCTGTAATGAATGTACTATTAAAATGTATAATCGATGAATTTTTGGCTCGTCTTAAAATATTGGAAATCGATACTTTTTACCGCTGACCCTCTGCGACGCAAGCTTATTTTATGTATATCAAGTTAAAAAATTTGTACGCTGCTGTCTGGTTGGTACCAAATAATTCTGTAATCAATGTACTATTAAAATGTATAATCATTGAATTTTTGGCTCGTCTTAAAATATTACAAATTCATACTTTTTTGACGCGGACCCTGTGCGACGTATCCTTATTTAATGTTTATCGTATTAAAAAATTTGTACGCTGGTGTCTGGTTGGTACCAAAAGATTCTGTAATGAATGTACTATTAAAATGTATAATCATTGAATTTTTGGCTCTTCTTAAAATATTAGAAATTCATACTTTTTTGACGCGTACCCTGTGCGAAGCATCCTTATTTTATGTTTATCGTATTAAAAAATTTGTACGCTGGTGTCTGCATGGTACCAAAAGATTCTGTAATGAATGTACTATTAAAATGTATAATCGATGAATTTTTGGCTCGTCTTAAAATATTGGAAATCGATACTTTTTACCGCTGACCACATGCGACGCAAGCTTATTTTATGTATATCAAGTTAAAAAATTTGTACGCTGGTGTCTGGTTGGTACCAAAAGATTCTGTAATGAATGTACTATTAAAATGTATAATCGATGAACTTTTGGCTCGTCTTAAAATATTGGAAATCGATACTTTTTACCGCTGACCACATGCGACGCAAGCTTATTTTATGTATATCAAGTTAAAAAATTTGTACGCTGGTGTCTGGTTGGTACCAAAAGATTCTGTAATGAATGTACTATTAAAATGTATAATCGATGAATTTTTGGCTCGTCTTAAAATATTAGAAATCAATACTTTTTTGACGCGGACCCTGTGCGACGCATCCTTATTTTATGTTTAGTGTATTAAAAAATTTGTACGCTGGTGTCTGCATTGTATCAAAAGATTCTGTAATGAATGTACTATTAAAATGTATAATCGATGAATTTTTGGCTCGTCTTAAAATATTGGAAATCGATACTTTTTACCGCTGACCCTCTGCGACGCAAGCTTATTTTATGTATATCAAGTTAAAAAATTTGTACGCTGGTGTCTGGTTGGTACCAAATAATTCTGTAATCAATGTACTATTAAAATGTATAATCATTGAATTTTTGGCTCTTCTTAAAATATTAGAAATTCATACTTTTTTGAAGCGTACCCTGTGCGAAGCACCCTTATTTTATGTTTATCGTATTAAAAAATGTGTACGCTGGTGTCTGCATGGTACCAAAAGATTCTGTAATCAATGTACTATTAAAATGTATAATCGATGAATTTTTGGCTCGTCTTAAAATATTGGAAATCGATACTTTTTACCGCTGACCCCATGCGACGCAAGCTTATTTTATGTATATCAAGTTAAAAAATTTGTACGCTGGTGTCTGTTTGGTACCAAATGATTCTATAATCAATGTACTATTAAAATGTATAATCGATGAATTTTTGGCTCGTCTTAAAATATTAGAAATTCATACTTTTTTGACGCGGACCCTGTTCGAAGCATCCTTATTTTATGTTTATCGTATTAAAAAATTTGTACGCTGGTGTCTGCATGGTACCAAAAGATTCTGTAATCAATGTACTATTAAAATGTATAATCGATGAATTTTTGGCTCGTCTTAAAATATTAGAAATCGATACTTTTTTGACGCGGACCCTGTGCGACGCATCCTTATTTTATGTTTAGTGTATTAAAAAATTTGTACGCTGGTGTCTGCATTGTACCAAAAGATTCTGTAATGAATGTACTATTAAAATGTATAATCGATGAATTTTTGGCTCGTCTTAAAATATTGGAAATCGATACTTTTTACCGCTGACCCTCTGCGACGCAAGCTTATTTTATGTATATCAAGTTAAGAAATTTGTACGCTGGTGTCTGGTTGGTACCAAATAATTCTGTAATCAATGTACTATTAAAATGTATAATCATTGAATTTTTGGCTCTTCTTAAAATATTAGAAATTGATACTTTTTTGACGCGTACCCTGTGCGAAGCACCCTTATTTTATGTTTATCGTATTAAAAAATTTGTACGCTGGTGTCTGCATGGTACCAAAAGATTCTGTAATGAATGTACTATTAAAATGTATAATCGATGAATTTTTGGCTCTTCTTAAAATATTGGAAATCGATACTTTTTACCGCTGACCACATGCGACGCAAGCTTATTTTATGTATATCAAGTTAAAAAATTTGTACGCTGGTGTCTGGTTGGTACCAAAAGATTCTGTAATGAATGTACTATTAAAATGTATAATCGATGAATTTTTGGCTCGTCTTAAAATATTAGAAATCGATACTTTTTTGAAGCGGACCTTGTGCGACGCATACTTATTTTATGTTTAGTGTATTAAAAAATTTGTACGCTGGTGTCTGCATTGTACCAAAAGATTCTGTAATGAATGTACTATTAAAATGTATAATCGATGAATTTTTGGCTCGTCTTAAAATATTGGAAATAGATACTTTTTACCGCTGACCCTCTGCGATGCAAGCTTATTTTATGTATATCAAGTTAAAAAATTTGTACGCTGGTGTCTAGTTGGTACCAAATAATTCTGTAATCAATGTACTATTAAAATGTATAATCATTGAATTTTTGGCTCTTCTTAAAATATTAGAAATTCATACTTTTTTGACGCGTACCCTGTGCGAAGCACCCTTATTTTATGTTTATCGTATTAAAAAATTTGTACGCTGGTGTCTGCATGGTACCAAAAGATTCTGTAATGAATGTACTATTAAAATGTATAATCGATGAATTTTTGGCTCGTCTTAAAATATTGGAAATCGATACTTTTTACCGCTGACCCTCTGCGACGCAAGCTTATTTTATGTATATCAAGTTAAAAAATTTGTACGCTGGTGTCTGGTTGGTACCAAATAATTCTGTAATCAATGTACTATTAAAATGTATAATCATTGAATTTTTGGCTCGTCTTAAAATATTAGAAATTCATACTTTTTTGACGCGTACCCTGTGCGAAGCACCCTTATTTTATGTTTATCGTATTAAAAAATTTGTACGCTGGTGTCTGCATGGTACCAAAAGATTCTGTAATGAATGTACTATTAAAATGTATAATCGATGAATTTTTGGCTCGTCTTAAAATATTGGAAATCGATACTTTTTACCGCTGACCCTCTGCGACGCAAGCTTATTTTATGTATATCAAGTTAAAAAATTTGTACGCTGGTGTCTGGTTGGTACCAAATAATTCTGTAATCAATGTACTATTAAAATGTATAATCATTGAATTTTTGGCTCGTCTTAAAATATTAGAAATTCATACTTTTTTGACGCGGACCATGTGCGACGCATCCTTATTTTATGTTTATCGTATTAAAAAATTTGTACGCTGGTGTCTGCATGGTACCAAAAGGTTCTGTAATCAATGTACTATTAAAATGTATAATCGATGAATTTTTGGCTCGTCTTAAAATATTAGAAATCGATACTTTTTTGACGCGGACCCTGTGCGACGCATCCTTATTTTATGTTTAGTGTATTAAAAAATTTGTACGCTGGTGTCTGCATTGTACCAAAAGATTCTGTAATGAATGTACTATTAAAATGTATAATCGATGAATTTTTGGCTCGTCTTAAAATATTGGAAATCGATACTTTTTACCGCTGACCCTCTGCGACGCAAGCTTATTTTATGTATATCAAGTTAAAAAATTTGTACGCTGGTGTCTGGTTGGTACCAAATAATTCTGTAATCAATGTACTATTAAAATGTATAATCATTGAATTTTTGGCTCTTCTTAAAATATTAGAAATTCATACTTTTTTGACGCGTACCCTGTGCGAAGCACCCTTATTTTATGTTTATCGTATTAAAAAATTTGTACGCTGGTGTCTGCATGGAACCAAAAGATTCTCTAATGAATGTACTATTAAAATGTATAATCGATGAATTTTTGGCTCGTCTTAAAATATTGGAAATCGATACTTTTTACCGCTGACCACATGCGACGCAAGCTTATTTTATGTATATCAAGTTAAAAAATTTGTACGCTGGTGTCTGGTTGGTACCAAATAATTCTGTAATCAATGTACTATTAAAATGTATAATCATTGAATTTTTGGCTCTTCTTAAAATATTAGAAATTCATACTTTTTTGACGCGTACCCTGTGCGAAGCACCCTTATTTTATGTTTATCGTATTAAAAAATTTGTACGCTGGTGTCTGCATGGTACCGAAAGATTCTGTAATGAATGTACTATTAAAATGTATAATCGATGAATTTTTGGCTCGTCTTAAAATATTGGAAATCGATACTTTTTACCGCTGACCCTCTGCGACGCAAGCTTATTTTATGTATATCAAGTTAAAAAATGTGTACGCTGCTGTCTGGTTGGTACCAAATAATTCTGTAATCAATGTACTATTAAAATGTATAACCATTGAATTTTTGGCTCGTCTTAAAATATTAGAAATTCATACTTTTTTGACGCGGACCCTGTGCGACGCATCCTTATTTTATGTTTATCGTATTAAAGAATTTGTACGCTGGTGTCTTTTTTAGAAAAAGACTATAATAACACAAGCGCGCGCGTTGTGCCATTCCTCGATTTTATTAAAAAAAGTATGATGTATTTAATTAGAGTCACAAATATATTTCGTCTGACACTTTTCGCTAATCTTGATATAATTCGAATTCCGAATGCGCAGTAGAAATGAGTTTCGACATATATTACCGCGATATATGCATATAGTCACGCATAATTCGTAATAATGTGGAGACAATGTACTGTTAAAATACATATAAGATTAATTTTTTGCACGTTTTAAAATATTCAAAATTAAAATTTTTAAGCCGCAAATCCCATACTGCGCGGATTCATTTTACGTATATTAGATCAAAAAGTTTTTAGGCTGGTATGCTTATGGTACCATCATATTGTGCAGATAATGTAGTGTTGAAATATATAAAAGACTAATTTTTGGCTCATTTTAAAATATTGGAAATTAAAATTTTTAAACCGCGGGCCACATACGGCGCGGATTCATTTTACGTATAATATATCAAAAAGTTTGTACGCTGGTATGCTGGTGGTACCATCATATTGTGCAGATAATGTACTGTTGAAATATATAAAAGATTAATTTTTGGCTCGTTTTAAAATATTGAAAATTAAAATTTTTAAGCTGCTGAGCCCATACGGCGCCGATTCATTTTACGTATAATGGATCAAAAAGTGTGTACGCTGGTATGCTGATGGTACCATCAAAATGTGCATATAATGTACTGTTGAAATATATAAAAGATTAATTTTTGGCTCGGTTTGAAATATTGAAAATTAAAATTTTTAAGCCACTGACCCCATACGGCGCACAATTATATTACGTGTATTATATCAGAAAGTTTGTACGCTGGTATGCTGATGGTACCATCATAATGTGCAGACAATGTACTGTTCAAATATATAAAAGATTAATTTTTGGCTCGTTTTAATATATTAAAAATTAAAATATTTAAACCGCGGACCCCATACGGCGCCGATTCATTTTATGTATAATAGATCAAAAAGTTTGTACGCTGGTATTCTGATGGTACCAAAATGTGCATATAATGTACTGTTGAAATATATACAAGATTAATTTTTGGCTCATTTTAAGATATTGAAAATTAAAATTTTTAAGCCGCTGAGCCCATACGACGCACAATTATATTACGTGTATTATACGAAAAAGTTTGTAGGCTGGTATGCTGATGGTACCATCATAATGTGCAGACAATGTACTGTTAAAATATATGAAAGATTAATTTTTGGCGCGTTTTAAAATATTGAAAATTAAAATTTTTAAGCCGTTGACCCCATACGGCGGACAATTATATTACGTGTATTATACCAAAAAGTTTGTAGGCTGGTATGCTGATGGTTGCCACTGTACGAGAACTGTTTTAGAAATAACAGAACTCATGAAATTTAGCCTGATCTCATCTTTTTATTCGAAAATACAATTTTTTCGTAAAAAATAATTGTTAAAAAAATTTTCAATTATTTTTATCAAATAAACTTTATGGAAGGGCAATGTATATGTATGCAACTGATTAAATAGATTAAGCAGTACGAGTCAACAATTTTTTACTATATATTCATCTTTTTCGTCGCGCAATCACTCAGCAATTAGTATAAAATCATTAATACAAATCAAAAAGAATAAAAAATTATACGCACTATATATATTGTAATTTTATTATGGGCGATGTAAGAATTTAGATAGATTAAGTAGTACGAGTCAACAATTTCTTACTATATTCATGTTTTTCGTCGCGCAATCACTCAGCAATTAGTATAAAATCATTAATACAAATCAAAAAGAATAAAAAATTATACGCACTATATATATTGTAATTATATTATGCGGAAAGTAAAAATTTAGATAGATTAAGTAGTAAGAGTAAACAATTTCTTAATACGTTTAGCCTTTTCGTCGCGCAATCACTCAGCTATTAGTATAAAATCATTAATGCAAATCAAAAACAATAAAAAATTATATGCACTTTATATATCATAATTTTATTATACGCAAAGTAAGAATGTAGATAGATTATGTAGTTCGAGTCAACAATTTCTCACTACGTTTAGCCTTTTCGTCGCGCAATCATTTCATCACTAACATAAAATCATAAATGCAAGTATCGATATAACACGCCTTTTTTAGAAAAGGACTATTTTACTATTTTAATATTTTTAACACATTATAATTTTAAATTTTAATTAGCAAATTAACGCTTTATTAATATTTTTGATAGTTATCAGCTGATATGTGTCACAAAATATTATTAGTGTTTAAATAACTATAATATATTATTTAAAACATATTATTTTAATTTTTAAAACGTTTTATTATTTTATAGTTTAATTTACTAATTAACGATTTAATCAGCTGATTTCTGTCAAAAGATTAATGGAGTTTAAATAAATGTTATGTTATTTTTTTTAATATCAATTTTTTAAATTTAACATCGAGAAATGGCGCGCGTTTGTGATGTTTTAGTATAATAAACTCTGAATTTTATTATTTAAGATTGCTTTAAAATGCGTAAATTACTCCTTTCAGAATTTGTGCCAGAAGCTTTTAACGTGACGAGACGGCAAGTCAAAAACTTATGAACGTCCCCGAAGGATTAATGCCGGGAACAATGAAGACTGACTCTCTGTCTCCCCGTTTTCATAAAATGACACCTCGTCCGTCCGAACTAATTACTTTCGGCTTAAAATCCTTAATTTGTTGCTGAAAGCCGTTGTCGAGAAAGGCTGTTCCTTCTCGATGAAGTCTTTCTTTGTCTGGTGCGCAGTGTAAACGCTGCTCGAGACGATAATTGGTTCTGTGCGGATCCATTAAGAACCTCAAGAAAAAAAGCATACGTAAGATCTCTGAAATATCTCGACAATCAAAGTGGATAGAGGCATATTATCCGGTGTCTAACCATCACGAACGTGCTCAGAATAGACTGAAGGTCAAGTTCACTGGCAGCAAAAGAAATAGTTATGCAATATGATATCATCTACCAGTTTTACTAATGTAGTAGCCAGAATGTTAATAATAATATTTCCTGTAGCTAAAAATTAGTTTCTGATGTTGATTCTGTATTGCATAACTTCCATTATTCGTCAGTTATAATCGTAAATCAGTTGATTCATCCTCGAATATTCTTTTAATAACGTAAAAGTTGTTTTCACAGTAGTTTCATTGAGCTACAGGATTTGACTGACAGTTAAATATAATGCACAATATATATATATATATATATTTATATATATATATATATATATATATATATATATATATATACACACACACACATAGAAGCAGCATTCAACTGACATAAATCTTGATAAAATCCTCCGGTATTTCCCCGACAGTCTGGAAATTAGCCTCGCACCCGACACGTTGGCTTCTGGCGCGTTTCGTGAAGAAGAAACTCTGGCCTTATATTGAATTGTTCCTGCACCCTTTCCCGGCTCTCGCAACACTCATTTCCGAGGGCTACGAGGCAACAGATGTACCTGATACATATTCATATCCGTTTTCCGTGACTGCGTGTTATCATTATTGTTATTATTGTACGGACGTGCACAGTTTGCCCGTAAGCGTTTTGATGAAAAAGAAGTGCGTCAACCTTTTGGTTGGCCATCTTCAACTTCGGAAAAGTCAGCCTTAGCGCCAGTTTTATCTTGTTCGTCGTATTACGATTTTTAATACGATCGTTCGTCGTATATAGTCATAAAAGTTCGTGTCGTAGAAGTGTACGACGAATCATGTGTGACGGAAGCTTTTTCTTTCTCTCTCTATATCATCTCCTTGTCTTTTTTTCTCTTTCTCTCTCTTGCTCGACATTATGCCGGCGATAAATTTTTATTTTTATAGCTATTGCAATTTTCGACGTGGCTTCTGTCATCACATTGTGAATGTAACTGCACGAGAGAAGAGGACGTACGCGTTCCTTTTCGATAGAAGAAGAATAGTTGAGATATATAGCGAGCAAAAATTAATGTAGTGTCTGTGCTAAAATTTTGTAAGTTGTTTATTTAAATAACAATATAAAATATAAGATTCATTTTTTTACATTCTCTCAATATAACAAAAATTTTAAATTTTAAATTCTATGTTAAATATTAATTTTTCTGGACTTTAATATTCAATAAAATTCAATTTTTGCAAAGAGTTTTTGCCCTTTCGGTTTTGTTCGAAAGGCAAAATTCAATGTACATTTTATGTACATTTTCATGTAAAATTCAATGTAAAATTGAATGAAATATTCAATGAAAAAGCGTTTGCAATTGGTAATGGACAAAATCATAAATAAAATTCATAATGGAATAAAATACAAAATCGCAAACACTGTTGAGGAAATAATAGCAATGTGGAGATGTGAGATTAAAATTAAAAAAAAATATTTGAAGAAGCCAATGGAAAATATCTTGCTTATATAATATCTACTCACCCTCTTATCCCCCTACCCTTAAATCACAATTTCCCTAACAAGAAATGTCAGATTACGCAGATCACATTTCTATAAAAGACAATATATTACTGATTATGCACTTTACTTCCAGGATCCATATCGTTAAGTCATTTAACGCTAAACTTCCGACAATTCCTCGGGATCGACGTTTGCATGGGATTATTCTACTGGAAACAACAGAACGCGCGTTGGGTCAGTGTATTATAGGATATCTATTACTTCGACGAGCACTTGGGCTTTCGGCGAGCGCGCTACTTAAGATGAGTTATTGCCGTGGCTCTTTATTAAAGACTAATACGAGAGCAGCGGCTGGGTCCGGGTGACTCCGTATCCCGAGAATCCCTTAATCTGCGCGATCTATTATCCCATGCTGGGGGTGCACCAGGGTGAGAATTAGCCCTCTCCCTTCCCTCGTACGAACGCGGTCGTAGTTGAATTATTGCCCAGCATATCTGGAATCGTAGTGGGCCAACGCCGTAAAGCCGGGCCACCCAAATGTTTCGCTGATAATGCGATTCCACGGCGAAATTACTCGGCGTAACGTAAGCGACATCGGCGCCGCCTGCCATCGGAGATTCGCGGGCGACTCCCTGATTTCGCGAGGAGAGGATGTCAAGGAAAAAAAAAGAAAGAAAAAATGAGGAGATGGCAAAGGAAACGACGGGCGGGAAAGGAAGGAAGGAAACGGAGGAAATCTTTGCGTTATCTCGAGCGTGTCACGCGGTGCCGCGTAAAAAAATTTTCCTTCGCTCTTTCTCCCTTTTTGTCTTTCTCACTCTATCTTCCTCGTAGAGTTACTCCTAGCTATGAATTATGCATGAGAGAAGATGTAAAATTTTATGACGTATATATAATATATATATAGTATATGACCCGCGCCCGGTGGTTTAAAGCGTCACGCAGAAATCCACGAATCTATTATACGCTTTTTAATTAGACGCTGCCGAATCTGACGGATGAGATCCGAAATATTCTTAGAGACCCTCTTCATCATTTGCACGACGAGGAAAGCCTCTTATCGTTGAGAAAGAAGTTGTGAAAAAGTAGAAGATCATAATAAGAAATGTGCGTGCATTTATACATCTTAATAATTATACATATAATATTATAATGATATATATATATATATCTTTTAAAAATATTTAAAGAATATAAGTCCTAATAAAAAGAAATTTTGTAAAGAAAAAAAATGACAAGAATATATTATTGTACTATATATAAAATACATCACAATCTCACTATTTTTTTAAAATAGTACAGATTGTATAAAAAATAATTATCTTTAATATGTAAGTAATTTATATATCCAAAGAGAGAGAGAAAAAGACAATTGAATAGTTCTCGATCTCGCTATAGCTTCATGCAAGCGTGTTAAAAATATTAGCAAGTGGCGCCGCGATATCCGCGACGCCTCCGCACCCTGATTAGTCCGTACAACCTTGGCAGGTGCAAAACAACGCGTTAAGGTGAACGAGAAAGGAAAAGTGAGACGGGGTGAGAAAACTGGGAAATGACCAAGACTATGGGATATTTACGAGCGTGGTAAATGGTCAATGAGTACCTTTTCGCACGTTGATGAATGGCTCCAGCCGCCACCGCCACCGCTGTGTTTTATGGAAGGTAAGCACCGACGATGGTAGAGAAACTGTTATTGAGATTAAAAGAAGTAGGACTGTCGATCGATCTTTTCCCCGAACATTTTTGTATAATCTATCTATTATTTCATGATATGATTTATTCAGTTTGCTATTTTATATACTTTGAGATTGTAATTATGTGGAGATAAAAATAAATGCAGATATAAATACTTATATACATTTACATTATGTTTTCTTTGAAAATATATTAAAGTAAAATATATTAAATGCAAAAAAAATTCACGTGTGCAATAATTTTAACTGTTACATTTATTCTGACTTGTAAAATACTTTGTATTGAAATTAATTTATAATCTCTGTAATGATGCACTTGCACATAATAGCAGAGTATATTATATTTTATAAAAGCCACCAGGGAAAACTTAAATCTATATTAAATAAACGCTTCTTTGGTGAACAAGAAAATCCGAGAGCACAATAGAAGGTATTAATACATAATATGCAGCCGAATAGGGAGAATTCGAACAAGCAGCCCTTACGTCGTCATGGTGCAATAGCCGTTGCTAGGAAGCGTTTGTAATAGTGTAGGTCATGCCTATTGTATGTGTAGGCGTTTGTGCTGTGAGTTCATGACATACAATTTTTATTTATGAAAAAGTGACTTCTTTTTTTAAAAACAAACTTCCTAAAGATTTGTTATCAATTAAACATTTTTAAAAATATCTAACCAAATATTTGAACAAATAATTAAAATTAACAAGATAAAAATATATAACCAAATTTAATACAGATATATTTACAGATATATTTGTTATAAAAATCCATATTTATACCTAATACATTACATTTAAATAAGTTTTTATAAATGACAAAGAATCTAGAAGTAATACTAAAACTTAATTATGTATATTAAAATATCACATATCTTTTCATATATAATATATAATATAAAATTTATTTTTTATTTTATTATTTTATTGTATAAATGATTTTATAATCTCTTATCGCTTATTCTCAATCTTGTCGTATCATTTTTTATTGCTTTTATTATTTATTTGCATTTCTTCCATGTATCATCAACATTTACATTCGAAAGATTTCCGATTAGCATACATATTATACTAACAATAAGATCTATATATATATAAAATACAACAAATCTTAATAAATAATTCATATCGCCAATAGAAACCAACAGACGTACTTAAGATCAATAAATATCTCGTAAAGTACGATGTTATTTTTATACATTGAAACTTCTTCAGATATAAATAGTTTCATAGTTCTTTCTCATGCAATATAATATCTATATTTATAAAAAAAATTTTTTTAAATACAATTCTTATAATCTTTCACTCGATCAAAGTTAGAAATTTCTTGTCTTCCTTTTTGCTGTCTTATCGCGAGACATGATGAGAATTCACAATGACAGGAAAACGGGAAGATAAAATGCCGCTTGATGGAGTAGATATCGAGAATAAAGATACAACAAGTGTAGAAAAAAGTAGAAGAACAGACACGCCAGACATCATGATGTGTTGAAACTCCAATGTGGAAATCATAAGATGGTAGAAGCATTTAGTGAAGAAAATCTAGTTTAGAAAATCTATTCTATAAAAAAAAAAAAGGAAGAGACATTACGATTTAAATACATAATTATCACTAATTTTTTTTTCTTTTTGATAAAAAATTTTCGGGTTTTTATCGCGTTAATCGACAATCTATAAATCTGCAAATAATCGGCGTGAAAAGTGATGACGTGAAAATCATTCTGCTATCAAAAGTAGAAGATTATGCCCATGGGAAAAGCCAAGTATAAGCGGCAAGAAAAAGAAAACGTAAGAGAAGGTACGATAATGCGGAGAGACACAAGCTATGTCAGCATAATCGGAGATATATTTCCGTGGCTCTGCGATTTTTGCCACAAACGGCGATATTGGTGCGTTTTAAGAATAGCGGCGAAAAAGCCCGCCTTCGAATAATATCCGAATATTGAGGCACTATGCGAGGACTGTCACGGTCGTAAAGCAGGACTGATATGAATGCGGATAGCTCAATTTTACACGCTTACGCACATTCGAAGCAAAACTGCTCCTCTTTTCTCCCCGTCTTCCTCTCTTGTGCCCTCCCTCTTTCCATCGCCTGTCATGCATCATTTTCATCGATCGCATCTATCAACTCCCATTGAGGGTGAGAAACTATTCTCGAGAAATAGACGCAAGTATCGCACCTATTTCTAGCTTAACAATTGAATTCCGTGCAAATACACTCTTACAAGAAAAAATTTAAAAATTATTATAATAATATTTGATAATTATATATTTTTTAATGGTTGTTTGACATTATCTTAATGTGTTTAATATGCAACAATAACTTCATACATATAACTAAATGTTGTAATAATTATTATATCAAATAAATGTATTTATCGTATAAGATTAAAAGTCTATTATTTTTGTCTTGCTGCTTTAATATCAGCTATATTTTAAACAAGCATAGCAATGTATTTCATATGTTTTTCAGGGATGTATCATTGAGACTCACGCTGTTACAAAAAGAGTGCAGAAAAATGTCTGATTCCGAGGGTAGCATAGTGAGTCTGCACGGTTCGGAAAAATCAGCAACGCGTGATGAAATCGTCGAAGCGATGCCGAATCACAATGGAGACAAGCCTGAAGAATTTCAGGAACTGCTTCAATCAATGATAGCCTCCCATACTGCTTCTGAAGAGGAGGAACAGCTGGAGGAGGAAGATAATGCGAACGAGAAGAAGATCGTAGGTAGGCCATTGTATTCATTGATTCTAACATTATCGAAAGTTATTCGCTCTTTATAAATCAAAATAAATTTCCAAATAAAAAATAAAATTCTCAAAACGAGAAATATCATAAGAGAACGTTAGCATAGTCAAAACCTCTCGTTCGTTTTCAAACGTTCGCTCGCTTTAGCATTCGATTCGAACGACGATGCAGAAAAGTGTGAGGATAAAGTTGCATCGTAAAACTCAGGTGAGCCCGTTGAGAGATTCTAGAGAGTGGGCGAAAATGGAAAGCTTGCTGCAGCTTAACTTGGAGAATTTCCCAGACGCTCGCCAAGGGCATTACCAGGGAAAGTGGCTGAACAGTGGTAAACGGGGCGAGGAAAATTTCTCTGGCCTCGGGGATTAAGTTGCGCCGCTCGAATCGTCTCACTCTTTTTCATCCCTCTCTCAACCCCGTTTCACTTCCCCGCCATTTCCCGGGCTTTATTTTTATTCCATTCTCGACTGACGAGCGTTCGCGAGAACACAGATGCTGACTGGAAGTTTGGCGATCCCGCTGTCCCGTAGTTTCGCGAGCAAATTAGCCATTCTTCTCCGTAATTTCGTGTGCTCCGTTTCATCCCCGACATGCTGCGATTTGACAGCCTTTGTCTGACAAAACTTCATTCGCGCGCGGGAAAAAAGTCCATTTACGCGAGCAAGCGAGATTCGGAAGACAAAGGAAAGCGGTCTCATCGTTCCTTTTACTCGAGCACACGTTGCCCATGTAAAGTCGGCAATTATTTTAATTGCTACCGGCTGAAGAGAGATTTACGCGAGTGCGTAATCCAATATCCGAATCCGCGGAATCGGCAAGCTGTTACCACTGCTGATTCCACGATTGCACCGCAACGCTATCTCGGTCTTATATACAAAGCATCCTAAATGTCTCGGTAAATTTCGCCAGAACCGAAACCCATACACGACGGAGAGAGAGAAACCGTCTGCGTCCCAAATTAAACTCATAAAACGCCCGCAACCCGCGCATGCTTAAAGGTAGATCCACAAGGGTAGATTAAGATCGAGCCATCTGCGTACAAAAAGAAAGGATAATGCTGGGCAGTCGGCGCATTAAAACTGACTCGCCCGAGAGATATTGTAATCTCTTATCGCCTTAGAAATAATTACAGCGATGTCTCTGAAAAAAGAGAAGAAAGGTTTATATTCAGTCCTATAAAAAATAAAATGATTTTGATCGTACTTTTGCGGCTACAGAGATTCGAGGAAAAATTCTTTGCGAGAAAATCTCCGATAGGAAATTATTCGAAACAAATTACCATTTATGTGGTATGTTGACAACTTATTCTGACATATCACACATTCGAATAATTGCGTACAAGTAACATATTTAAGTTTGCTATGAACGTACCCTGTCATTTCCTTGGTGGCTGCACCGACAAGCGTTTTGCAATGCCACATCCTTCCGGTACGCAGAGAGACACGCGTCGTCTCGGAGAAGGGAGGATGGAGGGTGGAAATTACAGCACGGAGCCATGATTAAAATAATAAATTTCGGAGATACGTAGAACCACTTTAGACCGAATTAGTATTGCATCGAGCACGAGACCGCACGACCCCACATGTTCTCGGACTGCAAAGGACGATATCTTGAATTATATATAAATATCAGGCTGAGCACACTGAGAATGTATTCCGGCGTATGTCGTTCGAGTAAGAAGACTATTCGAAAGAAGGGGATGAGCTTTTATTAGGGTAACGTTCGTTAGGTACTCTGGGCAACGTTCCAATTCGATCTCACGGTCCGTTTCATTCTCGTGAACTCTCTCTTTCTGTAGACATATATTAGACAGACAAGGGATAGTTGGATAAGAGATTTTTCGATGGTCCGGAAAAAATTTTTTGACACAGTAGAATATTTATTCGATGACCCAATCGTTTTCTTGTTATCTTGATTATCTTGATTTTCTTGCGCAAAGCAATAAATTAATTAGCAAACATAAACGGATAATATAAGTTCGATAGAATCTATAATATTCCAATTTAATTAATTACTAGAAGTAAAAATAATAATAATCAATTAACATAGGAATTAAACAAAAGATTTTTATCTAGTTTTTACATAACAGATTGAAGGTTTAAGAGAATAAATAAATCTTTGAAATATTCATGTTATTTTCTTAAGAGAATTAAATTTTAATAATAATAAATAAAAACAATATGCGAACATTATTCAGCAAGATTAAATCATTTAATAAAGTATTGTAATAAATATTATTATTAATTAAGCAAGATTCAAATAATTGCTGATTAATTAAAATTAATTAAAATTTCAATTTTATATGCATAGATTTACATAGCCATGCTCTGGAGTATTGTTATTTCATTATTTCTGCTTTCGGTACATTTTTAATTTCCTGCATACAGCAGGACATAATTACATGTAATAAAACGTATCTTATTACTATTGCGCATTATTTATTACGCTCTAAAGTGCAAATGTACGATAAAATGAGAAGCAGAAAAAAAGTCTCGCGTGTATATGTGACATCATATAATCCAGCGCAAATAACATTCAATTCTGCTGCGTTCTTTATGCATCTTATGTACTGCCATGTATTCCGTTTCCACTTCCAGTGGATCAAATCTGGATGTAGCCTCTCGTCGGAGAATAAATGTATTTTCCAAGGCTTTCACGCGTTTTCCGGCTCTCCCGTCTGAGAGAATTGGCACGTAGAGCGCAATATGCGATTTCGGATTATCATAATGTCGGCTGTCAAGCTCTTGTATATGCTTTCTCGCGAGCTTGACATCTTTCTTTCCCCTCCCATCATCAGAACGTGCTTTAAGCTCTACTGCAAAGTTTCAGGCAACGGATTTGCCAGATGTCCCGCATTGCACCTTCTCGTTGAGAGGGTCCCCTTCCCGCTTATAGTTGGCACTCGATTAGGGTCGAGTCCATAGACGCTCAAACTTTTATTCACCTTTGATTTATATACGGTCATTTCTCAGATTACAACGAGAAAACGACGCGGAATTCACTGTATTTTATTTTAAATTTATAAGTCATGTGATATTATAACGACATGTAAAGTGTATTTATGAACTATAATATTTGGACAGAGATACTTGCAGTCAAAACAAGCGGTGGTTAAACGAGAGTAAAACACTAGAATTTACGTGATATTTATCTGATTGTGATATGCCTCCGGATATTTTTATTTTCACGAAATAATAGATATTGATAGTTTGCAAGAGATATAAAATTTTGATATTTAAACGATTTCTCAAGAGATGATTCTGTCAACATAGAACTGTCAAGTTTATGTTTCCTCGATATTTCTCGCTGGTGCTTTTCGTCGTTTCGGGTGCGTATTATCAAGATTCCATTTTTTCGTGAACGCATTTCGCGCGCAAAGAAAATTGGAAAACGGTTGCCCGCAGGAGTCGAGAAATATTTCTTTCTTCCGCGCGACGTTCGGGGGTGAGAAAGCCGAAAGTGGAAGTTTCAAAAGCGATGCTCATCGCGTATCGCTGCATCCGGGCGTTGTGAAAAATGACATCAAGTTCAAAAGCTCCCTAAATAAGAAATCATTCCCGGAGGCGCGCGATCGCTATTATTCACTCGTCCGAAAACTCTAAAGTGAAATACCCTCGCGTCAGAGAGGCCTGCGGGATTCTTGATCATCAATTTCAACGTCATGTCAGACAAAAACGCGAAACACCCCGACGCTGGCGACGAAAAGAAGGAGAACGAAAAGGAGGAGGAACAGAAGGGGATGCGATCTTGTCTGTCGGATGATCTGTTTCGCGAGATAATCCGCGGCGGTCGCCGGTTTGTTAGAACGACGGAAATCGCGGGGGAATGACGAATGGCTCGGAAGACAAATTTCCTCATAGGGTAGATAACGTCGAGACTCATTTTTTTCTTCACCGTCTGCAAATTGTTTTATGTCGCGGAAAGATTTTAGACGGCTGTGTCGATTTTTGCGGAGAGGAAGAAGACGTTTAAAATAAATGTGAAAAGACAATTAGATCATTCTGAAATAGAGATATTGTGTCAACTCGGGTTTTTCAAAATTTATCACACGCATCCCTTTGTACGTGTACAAACCTCTCGGGTCGTGAATGACGGCTCTGCGGTGGCACAAAGAATATGTGAGGAAAGCTTTCGAACGCTTATTACAACGCATTTACTACTCCTCGTTCCGGATGCTGGTCCGTGCCGCTCCAATTTCCGCGACCACCTAGCGAGGACGAATTTTTTTCGCACACTCCGGTGACGGGGTGGAAAGTACGGGCGCGCGCGGAGGATAAAAAGGTGGAAAGGAGGCGGAGTAATTTGATATGGTGGGCCAGAGTACAGGGGCACTCGCCCTTTTTTTCCTAATTTGAAGAAGGGCGAGTATCCGCGAAATGAAAAGCGCCGGGGCCCTTTGTAGATACAGAGGCGCGTAGATACAGTACGCGCCCTATGCAAGGTCACGCGTGTGCGTGCACGTGCGTGTGCGAGGATTAAAGCGATGAAAGAGAAACTCTTCACCCCCATAGCGCGAGCAGCGTGCTCGATCGGACACACAACCGGAGCTATTTTAAATATGCTTATTTAAACGTTGTAGCGACATTAAATGTCCAACAGAAGTTACATATGCAACACACAATTTGTGCTCCCCTTAGTGAAAATTTATCTAATATTTATAAGATTCATAATCGTTTACGATTAATAAAAGTATCATTCATTAAAGAAAATTCATTAATGTAAGAAAAAAAGTATTTTTGAATAATTTATTTATAGTGTTATAGATTTTACTTTCATGTTAATAAATTTTTATATTAAAAATAAAATTTAATATCAAAATATAGAAAAGATTTAAAGATTTAAGTCTACGAGATTTTATGATAAATAAAAAAAAAGATAAGATCACAAATTAATTATAGAAAAATAATGAAATACATAACAGCATAAAAGAGAATTGTTTTCTCTCTTACCATATAATTTTTATGACTGATCGATGGAGATTCGGGGCTATCCCTTCTTTTCTTTGTACGCGGAAATGGTGCACGGCACAGAGTGACATTCCGAACGATAGTGCTTTGCATTAAGTAGAACTTTCCGTGACGTGACACGTTTTATTTATGATATTGATTAAAGCAAGAATTGCGTTTGCGTTTTTGCAGCAAAGAGAAAGTAAGATTAACTTTGAAAAAAAACTTTGTAAAAGATAATTTTGCTCCTTATTTTTTTATCAATCCTCTGCAATCTATTTGGAAAGTTTCTTAAAAAAAAAAAAGAACACGCGAATTATATGTGTATATATATCTTTTTACAACATAGTATGTGCAATCAATCTCTAGCATCTCTTGCATTATCATAGTTTAAATATGATTACATCTTATAAAGATATGCAAATCTCGAGCAATATCCGCGCGAAGAATAAAAAACTTAAGGAACTCCTCGATGAACCTAGAAATTGCATTATAAAACAAAGGGCTCTCTTATATATCATTTACATAAATCTTCATTAAACAGCGCGGCAAACAGCGTGTGTTATGTGTGTTTTACGACAAACATCAGTCTACAATGTGCCAATATTTGCGAATGCATTGCGAAACTCACGCGCGACGAAGATCCTAGTTGTCTGTAAGGTCGTAAGTAGAAAAAGCCGAGATAGAACGTCACGCTAGCGACCGGAAGACTCGGTTGCGCGAGCCTGAAGAAACTTCGGAAGAATGAGATCGTACCTGCCGCTGTGCGCCGAGGGTAGATATCGCGTGCAATGTCAGTTTTCAGCATATTCCGTGCGTCCTCGTGACAATAGGGAGCCAACAAGCGAGCGAGCTTCAACTCGAGAGACACGATCGTCCAATACCAAGCTGGTTGTCGCTGGTTCAGTCCGTACCTGGTTTCCTGACCCGCTTGCACGGCAACCATTTAACGAATATAATACTGCGGCGTCAGCGGAATTTCGTGTTTATATTCGTCCCTCCTCGTAATAAAAATTACGAAAAGCATCGCTTCCTCGAGGTGGAGTTGGTCGATCATTCAGTCTTTCAAGTTCTGATATCGCGGGACTGTAAAATTATCCTTAAATCGTTGTGTCGAAATTTAAATAATAATAATTAGTTGCCTTTACTGTAATTATAATTGATAAATGTAATCGGCAGAATATGAAAATATATAAAACAAAAAATACATATTCTTTTTATGCATAACGCACTTTTTTCTAAGCAAGTATTTTGTTGCTAAAAAGAAATAGCAAAACTTAAATTTTGATTTATTAAAAGAGAAGGTACATTTTTTTATATTGTGCAGAAATGACTACTCCGGATGCACCGCTCGACTTTCGACTCGAATACATTGGAAGTTTTGTGCAGAAAAGTCTGAAATTAAAGCCAGAAAAATGGGGAAGATTATTACTGACAGAAGAGTACCGAAATGTGGTGTTAGATTTTTTGGACAAATCGTTACCAGTCGCCCTTTTCGTCGTTCTAACACCGAATGCACAATTAATAGCGTCGTCCAGTTTTCCCATACCGTACCAGAGAACGAAAGGTGAGTTCACCGTTATTATAATTTGTTGTAATAAATCTGAAAAACTTCGACATATTTCAATGATAAAGAAAAATTTAATTTTATATAGGAGTTATTTTTTTTAATAATATTTTTATTATAATATTGCTATAACCGGATCAATGCTTTCTTGTCGTGTAATTGTGTAATTATTCAATATTGAGTTACTGTAAATGTCATAAGAATATTTACTATTAAATAGAAAAATTTGTATCATCAATGCAGGAGTTTACGCCGTTAAGATAAAGCAAGCGCCGCTACCAAAAGACAAGGAAGGATGTTCGGCCATGTTAATCATGGGAGATTTGTCGCATCGAATTGTCGATCAATTGGCCACGTTAGTCGATAATATATTTGCTCCTCTTCTCACCAAGCCTGAAAACCATAAGGACTTGCCGGAAGTAGCAATTCAAGACATATGTAAGCACGTACACGCTCTTCGTGGTACGTTGTATCAGGTAATAATCAAGTAATCAAGACTTAAATCTTTTATTTTGATAAACATTAATGAGACATACATATAATAATATTAATTACGCTCGAACGCATATAGGTGAAAGGTCAAGTGAACGGAAGAACGGTGTTACCGATGCCAGCAGGTCTCGAAAAGGTGACGGAGGTCGAGAGATTGGTTTCCACAGAGGGTCCACAGGCAGTCGATCTATATCTGAAAAGTGCTATAGAGGGTGTCGTGATAAAATGGGCTTATTTAGTAAATGATGTGGTCACTCATGAATCTAGCGTCGCGTTCGAAAACGACCAAAATCCGACACCTAATATCGAGCTGGAATATTGGTCTACTAGATTGGCAAATTTGAGGTATTTTTAAATTATATAATTAAAATAATAGAGAGAAAATATATATATATTTATAAGATGTATGATATATATTTATAATTATCAAATGGTTTTTTCTTTTACACAATTTATTTATTTTGTAAAAAATATCTATCTACAATTATATATATATATATTTTTATAGATACATCTATGATCAACTGCAAGAGGACCGTGTGAAAAAGATGGCAACGGTTCTCGAAAAAACCGATAGCGCATATTTTCCCTGTTTCCGTACATTGTTCGATAACGTTGTATCTTCATTAGCCGAGGCGAAAGAGATATCGTTGTACTTGACGCCTTTAGCGAAGTTTTTCAAGTCTGTAGAGGAGATTGATTTCGCCGAGGCTAAACCGCTGATGGCGACATTGATACACTCGCTTGGATTAGCATGGGCGAAATGCAAGAGTTATCAGAGTTCTAGCAAGCTCATCATCATGCTTCGGCAGATTTGCAATCTGTTGATACAAGAAGCACGTCGATTTCTCGATCCAACATCGATATTTCAGAGCGACGTCGATGAAGCTCTCCAACGTGTTAAAATATCAAGAGGCAAAATATTAATGTTCATTTCGATCTATTAAAAAATAATTATTAGCAATATAATTGCAGATATTGTGCCATTAATAATTTATGACTATAATGAATAATTAATTCTTTCGCTACGTTAGACTTGCAAAACACAAACTGTTGCAATTAATCAATTTAGTTTGTTAATAATAGATATGAGTTTAACACAAATAACTTCTGTTATATTGTTCATTAAATATTTTTTGGATCAATATATTATTATTATAATATATTATAGATTGCAATATCGCACAGATGAAATGATAAAGAATATACATATATTCTAATTTACTTACTTTTCATTTACAATTAGGAGTCCTGGAAGAATTCAAAAAACAATTCGAATTGAGAAAGAATATGCCTGGCTTGAAACCGGAAGCCCCACCTTGGACTTTTAATTCGACCGCGGTCTTCACTCGTCTCGACGCTTTCCTGAAACGGCTGGCGGATATCGAGTGGCTCTTCGATACCGTTCTCGAATTTTCCAAGTTAGAGAAGATTGAAATAGGCGGCATTCTCGGACGGTCCTTGAGCGCGAGAATCATAAGCGTGTTCAAAGAATTCCAGCAGCTTTTCGTTTCCTTCACCGTGAGAGCCAGCGACGTTCTCGAGCCAGACGACGAGTCTTTCGTCGTCGATTGCACTAAATTCACAGAGTCCATCACCGATCTTGACAGCAAATTGGCATCGATTCTATGCCAAGCTTTCGACGATTGTGGCAATCTCGAAAGCGTTTTCAAGGTGCAATTTATCCCTTCTCTTATATATTTTGTAAATCAAGATGCAACAAATGCTTACTTTGATCTTTCAGTTGATAAATATCGCCGGGTCGGTTCTGGAGCGTCCTGTCATACGAAAGCAATTCAGTAATCGATATGCTAGGATCCTCGAGCTTTTGAACATGGAACTTTCGGTGGTGGAAGTGTTGTTTAATCGTGGTACCAGAGGTGCTCTGATTGATCTGCCGCCTTTGGCTGCTGCCTTAACGTTCACCAGCATGTTGAAACAACGCATCGACTTGCCTATACAATCGTTTAAAGCCATGCCGCATTCGTACGTATAAAAACGCATCAAATTTTTCTTGACATTTCACTTTCGTTTGCTCTATTTGAAAGATTATTTTGTTGACGATTTTATATGAAGAAGATTATCTAAAAATTATCTGAGTTTATGGAAGATAAAAATAAAATATATTTCTGATAATTTCTTAATAAATATATGATAAACATATTTATAATTTATCCTATTTATAGCATCATGCATGGCGACGAAGGCAAGAATATAATGACACGTTACGAAAGGCTGATAAAAATATTTGCTGATAAGGAAAACGATCTTTTCATTGAATGGGCGCGAACGGTACCGCAAACTGTTGATGTTGGTCTTAATCGTCATTTGGTTTGTAGAGAGACCTACGGTATTTTATTGCTAAATTTCGATCCCGATCTTCTCGCCGTATTAAAAGAAGTAAATTACTTGAAGCAGATGTCACATTCTGATATTCCTCAAGAAGCAATTAAGGCATATAATCTAAAACACATGTTTTATCTAAAAGAAGAAATACATTTTTATATTCAATTAAATTATTTATTTTATATTATATCGCCAGGTATCTGAAAGTGTAGAGACATTCAGAAAATATCGCACGATGCTAAGTAGCACAGTCGACTCGTATAATAACATACGTAAAACAACCAAGCGAGTAGAATTTGACCTAATCGAGTTGGAAGTGGCGCGTATCGATTCCTTGATATCCCGTGGAGAGAACGAGTTATGCTGGAGATCAGACGGGCTTCTGGAATACATAACAGAATTGGGCGATCTCGTGGAAGGACTGTGGAAACGCATGAAGACCGCCCAATCGAACGTGGAGAAGATCAGAAACATTTTGGAACCTTGGACGAAGACGCCCCTCATAGAACGAAAGGATCGTCGTAAAGACACGCTGCTTGCCTTGGAAGATCGTTCGGAGAAAGTATCAAAACGTTACGCGGAGATCACAAAAGCCGCTGAGCAGATACACTCGATATTGAAGGAAAATGAATCGCTTTTTCAAATTAGCGAGACCGAACAGGAAGCTTGGCAGGAATACGTGAAATATATTGACGACATCGTGATCGAGTCTCTTAGAAAAGCAGTTGGATGCTCTCTAGGTTCATGTCCATCCTAGAATTAAGAAAAAATTATAGTGGCATGGAAAATTTAATTAAAGCTTTCTGCTTAATTATTAAGCAATTTTTAATTTATCCAATAATATATGCAATTATAAAAAATTAATTAAATTTGTATTAAACATCTTTTTATCGTGCTTAGGCTACTTGGCAGAAAGTATGGATCCGATCGGTCAATGTGAACCATTACTTGAAGCAAAATTAGAGCTCAGGGAACCAGACCTGTATTATATGCCTTCATTGGAACCTGAAGATCCAGATGGACTCGATCAGCTGATTCTTGGCGTGTTAAATGACATTACCGGTATGGCCGGCTTAATACCGCGATTAAAAAGTGATTCTGTAGGATATGCTGAAGAACTAGAATGCGATGCTGATATCAAGGGAATGAAAGATGAAACACTAACAAGTGTAGCTACTGCTGTAGAGGAAGCTACTGATTTCTGTAGTAATTTCGAAGGTATGATTCTCATAAATATCAATATTATATTAGGCTAAATAAATTTTACATTCACGCGATAATTTTTGGTCAATTAATAATACCGTATTAAATTAATTAAATTAATTAAATTAATAATTTTAATAATAATTAAATAAATTAATAATGAAATATTATCATTATATAATAACATAGCAAATGAATCAAAGAATAAAAAGTGTAGATTCTTAGATATTCTATTACATTATTTTTCTCGTCTCAATGTTATGATTCAACAATTCGATTAGGCTACGCTTATCTATGGCTGGATGATAGGGATGTTGTGATGCAACAATTCCTCGAGTACAGCCGGCAATTGTCAGCGGAGGAAATGGACATGGTAGCGGCCCAGGACCCTAAAGGTCCGACGAAGTCATCGCCGAAAATGGAGCAATTCCGCGAACAAATCGACCTTTACGAGGGGCTCTATCTCGAGATCGAGGAAATGGATCTGTCCAAAGTATTTTGCGGCTGGTTCAGAGTAGATCTAAGACCCTTCAGACAGTCGGTACTGAACACCGTGTGCAAGTGGTCGAGCATGTTCAAAAAACATTTGGTCGATCGTGTAACAAGTAGCCTCTCAGATTTGGGAACATTTATAAGGTATATCTGCAAAAAATATTTCATCAAGATTTTTTTATGTATAATTTGTTATGTAATTGTAATTATGTAATAGTAATTTAAATATCATAAAATTCGAAATAAAATATACTTTTTAATATATATAACATATAGTTTCTAAATTATATACATATATATATATATATATATATATATATATATATATATTATTTTATAATTTATATAACGTCTGTGTGTATAATAATTTATTTTAAATATTTTATCTTTATAAATATATTTTATCTAATTTCCAGACTAGCGGACGAGGGATTGTTACAACAAGTACAACCGGGTGATTACGTTGCTTTGGTCAGTGTAATGGGCTATCTGTTACAAGTAAAAGAACGTCAGCCAACTACGGACGAGATGTTCCATCCGTTAGAGGAGACCATTGAATTGCTCAAGTTCTACGATCAAGATATACCCGAAGAGGTAAACGTACTGCTGCAAGAGTTACCGGAGCAATGGGCAAACACAAAAAAACTCGCTCTTATGGTGAAGCAGCAAGTTGCGCCATTACAGGCAGGTTTGTAGAATAACATGAATACGACAACATTATTAAGTTGACAACTGTCAATTTATCATCTTATTTAATTATAAATGTACATAATAGTCAATATATAACCAATATATAAGGATAAATATTAAATATATATTTGAATATTTTATAAAATTATATATGTAGTATATTAATATACATATGTATAATTATATATATATATATATATATATATATATATATATATATGTATGTATTAATATAACTTATATATTATATATTATTTATGTTATGTATTATTTATATTATATGTATAATAATATATGTAGTAGTGTTCTATATGTTTAATATTTTTAATTAATAACATATCAAATCAGGTGAAGTATCAAGAATTCGTGGTCGAATTTCTGCTTTTGACATTACAATATGTCAGTATCGAGAAGCATTTCGGCGATACACGTTCTTTAAGTACGACTGCAAGAATTCGTACGAACTATTAGATGAGGCGCACAAGGAGATTCTCATGTTGGAACGCCAAATGAAGGATATACAAGAATCCGCCTCATTGTTCGAAGTGATGGTACCCGAATTTAAACAGCTGAGACAGTGTAGGAGAGAACTGAAAATGCTTAAGCAGCTCTGGGATTATGTAAATATAGTGCAGAGTAGTATCGAGGGTTGGAAGACGACACCCTGGAGGAAAATTGACGTGGAGAATATGGACATCGAGTGCAAGAAGTTTGCGAAGGAGATACGCGGTTAGTAGCGAAGAAATGGTCTACGGTCTCGAAGGATTTTATCAAATTACATGGTTTTATATCTTGAATATATTTTTTGTCAAATATTGTTCTTTCCTCTTCTTGCATTTTTTTCTTTATTCTCACGTAACTTCATTTACGCACGAAGTATAAATATATTTTATATATTTTATCTCTATAAAATCTCTCTTTCGTGTAATTTTTTTCTGGAGAAGATGATATCGAAACAATTTTTAATTCTTTACTCACCGATTATATTACGTCTAACAGCATTGGACAAAGAAATGAGGCCATGGGATACATATGTATCGCTGGAAGCAACGGTAAAAAACATGCTTACATCATTGCGCGCCGTGGGAGAATTACAAAATCCAGCTATTCGAGAGAGACATTGGCTACAGCTGATGAATAGTACTAAGGTATCGCTGGAAATCGCAGAGCGGATGTATCATCCATTTTCTTACGATACAAACTCATGCAAACTAGGGGATATATTTGATATCGTTAGCTGAAAAATACGAATTTATTTGAACTCCTCAGTTAATTTTTTATATTTCGATATTTTTATTATATTTAATTGTTGTTATCTGTGATGTTTGCCTCAAAGAGAGATCCCCTTTCTGCGAAATTGTATATAAGAATTTCCATAATGCGAATCACATGTGTGTAATCACGTCAGTAATAGATTTAGTTGCACCTCGCTGTATATACGCTATCGATGTTACAGAAATTGGGCAACATGACTCCAGAAATGACCGTAAGTCTGCTGTATATACGCGCACATTTCATAAACTCTCTATATATTTATTATATCTTTAATAAGCAAAATTCTCATAAAATCAGTTTTAACACAAAATTGATTTCATGCATTTTTTTCTTTTATAAATGCATATTATTATGTGTTATTTTTTTAATTTTTTATAACTTTTTTAGTTTTTCATAAATGTGCACTATTATGTATCGTATTTTTTCTATCCGATATTTATATATTATAAAATATACATATATTATGTAAGCATGGCTAAAAATAATAGTATATGCGATAAAGGCTCTGGCTGAAAAGTTTTAATTATTCACAACTCATATTTTAATTATTCACGACTCATATTCATAAGCTTATTTAGCGCTAAATGTGTCTGTTTAATGCTAGTTTTGACCTAAATATTGTGTTTTAAATTTCGCATTTAATAATAGAATGAGATTAAGAATAGTCACACTCAGCACTAAATTACACATTCAATAATTCACCTATTTATAGTTTATCATTATTGTTTCATTACATAAGTTCTTCATTATTCATTCATTGTATGAATCACTGTAAAGTTTTTTTTTAATAAATATGCTATAATTACAAGAGATCACACATGAATTTCATATTATTTAGCAACTTCCTACACCATTCTAGATTATTGTATGAGCTAAAGGAAATGACACGATCAACACAGTTTTGCTTTTTATCCTGAAACTATATCTATATCGTCAGATGATTTTCTTACATATAGGTACGTTTCGTAATGGACGAATCGACGACTCTAGCCGATTTGCTCGAGCTGAATCTCCATGAATGCGAAGATGAAGTTAAAAATATCGTTGACAAAGCTGTTAAGGAAATGTCTATGGAGAAATATATGAAAGAGTTAAATGTTACATGGTCGAAAATGGAATTTGAGCGGGAAGTTCATGCTCGGACAGGCGCTACTTTAATAAGAGCTAGCGAAGAATTGATCGAAACTCTAGAAGAAAATCAGGTAGATTTGTGTTCTCGCTTAAAATATCATTAATTAAAATATTATCGAAAAATGAAAAATCAATTATTAATTATGTAATACTTAACTTTAAAATTAATATTTTTTTAAACGCATCTCATTAAAATAGTTTGCTAAAACATATAATGAAAATATTATTTTTCTGATATTTAAGGATAACTTTTTTTTAATCGCAGGTACAATTACAAAATCTGATTACCTCGAAATTTATCGCACATTTTCTGGAAGAAGTGTCATCATGGCAGAAGAAATTGAGCATTGCCGATCAGGTGACGACGGTATGGTTCGAAGTTCAGCGCACCTGGATGCATCTTGAGAGCATTTTCATGTCGTCCGAAGATATCCGACGGCAATTGCCGGTGGATGCTGAGCGATTCAATCGCATCGACAAGGAATTTAAGGAGATGACAGAGGAGATGGCGAAAACGCCGAATGTCGTCGAGGCGACGAATAAGGACGGTCTTGTATCCGCCTTAGACGTTTTGCAAAAAGAACTCGTATTATGTGAGAAAGCCTTGGCGGAATATCTAGAAACGAAACGTCTCGCTTTCCCGCGATTCTACTTCGTCTCTTCTAGCGATTTGCTGGATGTCCTCTCGAATGGAAACCAACCGGATGTAGTGGCGAAACACTTGACAAAGTTATTCGATTCTATGGCGCGTTTGAATTTTGATGATAAGAACGCTTCATTAAAACGCGTCTTAGGTAAACAATTAAGTTATATACAATATAATTTAACTGTTAATTATTAATTCATATATAAAATTAAAATTAAATTATTAATTACACTCTAAATAATATTTAATTTTTTTTTATTTGAGGAATGTTTGCTAAAGACGGCGAATACGTGGAATTCGCAAACTGCGAGATGATTTGCGAAGGACCCGTGGAGGCCTGGTTGAATCGTCTTCAGAATGCTATGCGCATATCAATCCGACATTATTTCAGCGAAGCTGTAGTGACGTACGAAGAGAAACCACGTGAGCAATGGCTGTTTGATTATCCTGCTCAGGTATCTCTCTGCGGAACGCAAATCTGGTGGACCACCGAGGTCAATTTGGCTTTCGCGCGTTTCGAGGAAGGCTACGATAATTCTATCAAGGATTATTTAAAGAAACAAATCTCGCAGCTGAGCACTTTGATCACGCTGCTCATAGGTGAATTGACCAAGCAGGAGAGACAGAAGGTCATGACAATCTGTACGATCGATGTACACTCGAGAGACGTCGTGACGAAACTGGTGCAATCGAAGGTCGAAAGTTCGCAAGCTTTTCAATGGCAGAGTCAGCTGCGGCACAGGTGGGACGAGAAGGAAAAGGATTGCTTTGCAAATATTTGCGACGCCCAGTTCAAATACTCTCACGAATACCTGGGTAATACTCCCAGGTTAGAGCTCATCGTGTTTATTACTTATTTATTCGATCGATGCTTATGTCAAATAATAAATAATAATGCTTATTTGTGTGTAGGTTGGTCATAACGCCGTTAACAGACAGATGCTACATAACTCTGACGCAATCTTTGCATCTCATTATGGGCGGTGGTCCGGCAGGACCAGCCGGTACTGGAAAAACCGAGACCACAAAAGATTTAGGTCGAGCTCTCGGCATAATGGTCTACGTATTTAATTGTTCCGAGCAGATGGATTATAAGTCTTGCGGTAATATATACAAAGGATTGGCGCAAACTGGCGCGTGGGGTTGTTTCGACGAATTTAACAGAATCACCGTCGAAGTGCTCTCGGTGGTCGCCGTGCAAGTAAAGTCGATACAGGATGCCATCCGAGACAAGAAGAAAACATTTAATTTCATGGGCGAGATGATAGCTCTTGAGCCAACTGTCGGCATATTTATCACTATGAATCCCGGTTACGCTGGCCGTACGGAATTACCGGAGAACTTGAAGGCACTTTTTCGTCCCTGCGCCATGGTGGTGCCTGATTTTGAACTGATATGCGAAATTATGCTAGTAGCAGAGGGATTTCAGGATGCCAGAGTACTTGCAAGAAAGTTTATTACTTTATACACGTTGTGCAAGGAATTGTTATCTAAGCAAGATCATTATGACTGGGGATTGAGAGCGATAAAATCGGTCTTGGTAGTCGCCGGTAGCTTGAAGAGAGGCGATTCCGGTAGACCGGAAGAAGAAGTATTAATGAGAGCTCTGAGAGACTTCAACATTCCTAAAGTGGTATCGGATGATCTACCAGTCTTCATGGGATTGATAGCAGATTTATTTCCAGCATTGGACGTTCCCAGAAAGAGAGACGTTGAGTTCGAGAAGATGGTTAAACAAGCGGCTGCAGATCTGAGTCTGCAACCGGAAGACGGTTTCATTCTCAAAGTCGTGCAACTCGAGGAGCTGTTAGAAGTAAGACACTCCGTCTTTATCGTAGGTATAGCTGGTTCCGGAAAGACTCAAGTTTGGAAGACTCTATTCAAGACTTATCATAATATGAAGAGAAAGCCGATATATAACGATCTCAATCCTAAGGCGGTGACAAATGACGAGCTCTTCGGCATTATCAATCCAGCAACGCGAGAGTGGAAAGACGGCCTCTTCTCGGTTATCATGCGAGAACAGGCTAATCTGGGCGGCGAGAATCCGAAATGGATCGTCCTGGACGGCGACATCGATCCGATGTGGATCGAATCTCTGAATACCGTCATGGATGACAATAAAGTTCTGACGTTGGCCAGCAACGAGCGAATCGCGCTCACGCCGGCCATGAGATTACTCTTCGAGATCTCGAACTTGAGAACCGCCACACCCGCCACGGTCTCGCGAGCCGGTATTTTGTACATAAATCCGCAGGATTTAGGATGGAATCCGTACGTGACGAGCTGGATCGAAAAACGCCCCTTGCCAAACGAAAAATCGAATCTGGTTATGCTCTTCGACAAATACATTCCCATTTGTCTCGAGACTTTGAGAACTAGATTTAAAAAAGTAACGCCCATAGCCGACATGGCGCACGTCGAGATGTTGTGTCAACTGCTTCATTGTCTTCTGAAACCGGAGCTGACGGCAAATGATTTCTACAAAGATCATTATGAACTTTATTTCGTGTTCGCCGCTGTTTGGGCCTTCGGCTCCTCCATGTTTCAAGATCAAACTGTGGATTATCGAGTGGAGTTTACTAAGTGGTGGGTCAACGAATTCAAACAGGTGAGATTTCCGTCACAAGGCACGGTATTCGATTATTACATCGACAATGAAACCAAGAGTTTCTTTCCTTGGACGGAACGTTTACCAAAGTTCGAACTAAATCCGGAAATACCTTTACAAGCTGTTTTGGTTTACACGTCAGAATCTATTAGAATAAGATATTTTCTGGATCTGTTAATGCCGGAGAAGCATCCTATAATGTTGGTCGGTACAGCTGGCTGTGGCAAGACCGTCCTGATCGCCGAGAAACTTTTACAGCTTTCTGAAAATTACGCGGTCTCCAACGTGCCGTTTAATTTTTATACCTCGTCCGAGATGCTGCAGAAGATCCTGGAGAAATCATTGGAGAAGAAAGCGGGCAGAAATTATGGTCCGCCCGGAAATAAAACTCTAATATATTTTATCGATGACATGAATATGCCGGAAGTGGATTCGTACGGCACTGTACAGCCTCACACGTTAATTAGACAGCACTTAGATTACGGTCATTGGTACGATCGTACGAAATTAACTTTGAAGGACATCCACAATTGTCAGTATGTCAGCTGTATGAATCCGACCGCTGGATCGTTTACGATTAATCCAAGATTGCAGAGGCACTTTGCTGTCTTTGCCGTTAGTTTTCCGAATATAGATTCTTTGACAACTATATATTCGTCCATTCTATCGCAACATTTTGCAAATATTGAGCACAGGTAATAAATAATAAATAATAAATAATTGAAAATAAATAATAAAAAATTCTTTATATATTAAATATATAACACCTGCAAAATATAATGGAAGTTTTACGAATGTTACAACTCTAAATAATGATTA
This sequence comes from Prenolepis imparis, assembly GCF_030444845.1. Lineage (NCBI taxonomy): Eukaryota > Metazoa > Arthropoda > Insecta > Hymenoptera > Formicidae > Prenolepis > Prenolepis imparis. The sequence continues at coordinate 13,491,296 of NW_028141166.1, forward strand.
ATTACTACGTGATATTAATTATATTATGATATTAATTATTATATTAACTAATAATAATATTACTTAGGTTTCCTCAAAATGTCACCGAACTATGTCCAAATATTGTACAAGCCAGCATCCAACTGCATCATCGTTGCAGTCAGATGTTTCTACCAACAGCTGTAAAGTTCCATTATATTTTTAATCTTCGCGAACTTTCCAACTGTTTTCAAGGTCTATTGTTCAGCGGCAATGAATGTTTGCAATCTTCGGTGGATTTAATTAGACTTTGGATGCATGAAACTCAACGCGTTTATGGAGACAAATTAACGGATGAAAAAGATATCGAAAGTTTTTTGAAATTACAACTAGATATTCTGAAAAAGAATGTGGAAGAGATAGACGAAGGCGCAATTCTGGAAAAACCCAACATTTTTTGCCATTTTGCAGGTAAAAAAAAATTGTCATACTTGCTAATTTTATTTGTTAAAATATTTTTAAAATTTTAATAATGTCTGATTTTTTAAAAAAATTGATGTCTGATTTACAATAAGTTATATGATAAAAATAAATATCTAAATTTTGTTATTAAAAAAAAATTCTATGAAAATATATGATTTTTAATAAAATAAAAATATATAAAATTATATAAAAATATATAATTTTTCGAATATTAATAAAAAGATATTAATAAAAATTACGATATTTAGGAGGCGTTGGAGAACCAAAATATATGGCTGTTAAAGATTGGACAACTTTACATCGGTTATTATCTGAAGCAATGGTCAGTTACAACGATTTAGTGGCGGCTATGAATCTGGTGCTTTTCGAGGATGCCATGATGCACGTATGTCGTGTAAATAGAATTCTAGAATCACCCAGAGGCAGTGCGCTCTTAGTAGGTGTAGGTGGTTCCGGCAAACAGAGTCTTTCACGATTAGCAGCTTTTATAAGCTCATTGGAAGTTTTCCAAGTTCAACTGAAGAAAGGCTATGGCGTAACCGATCTGAAACTGGAACTCGCTGCCCTGTACTCGAAAGCAGGTTTAAAGAATATCGGCATTATGTTCTTGATGACGGATGCACAAGTACCGAACGAACAATTTTTAGTACTTATCAACGACATGCTCGCGTCGGGAGAGGTTCCCGATTTATTTGCCGAGGACGAGGTGGAGAATATAATAGCAGGTTTGTTGTTAAAATAATCTCAATTAAAAAGTTTGATATTAAAATATAAAATAATTATCTAATAATATATTTCTATAAAAATATTTTTAGTATCTATCAAATATATTAGCAAGTAAAAATATATTAAAATATTTAAATTTTTTTTATATTAACACAGGAGTCCGTAACGAAGTGAAAGGGGCAGGTATGTTGGACACGCGTGAAAATTGCTGGAAATTCTTTATCGATCGCGTTCGCCGACAGCTCAGGATAGTATTATGCTTTTCTCCGGTCGGTTCTACATTGCGAGTCAGATCCAGAAAATTTCCGGCAATTATAAACTGTACGATGATTAACTGGTTTCATGAATGGCCTCAGGAGGCATTAATGTCTGTATCGAAAACATTTCTACAGGAACTGAAAGAGCTGCCAGAAACTTATAGGTATAAATCGTAATAATTAAATGTTTAATTATGGAGGAAAACAGTATATATAATACAATATATATCTAGAAAATTAATACATATATTAAAAAACACATCTTTGACAGAGAATCAGCTGCCAAGTTTATGGCTCATGCACACACCAGCGTAAATATAGCCAGTCGTCATTATTTGAGTAGTGAACGTCGTTATAATTACACGACTCCGAAATCTTTCCTGGAACAAATAAGTTTGTACACTAGATTGTTAAAAACGAAAACCTCCGAGCTACGTGCTGGAGTGGCTAGACTGGAGAATGGCTTGGATAAATTGAGATCAACGGCTGTAGAAGTGGATAAGTTGAAAAAGAAGTTGGCCGTACAAGAGATAGAATTGCAGCAGAAGAACGAGGCTGCGGATACTCTAATTGCTATAGTTGGTGTTGAGACGGAGAAAGTACAAAAAGAAAAAGCGATAGGTGTGATATTATTAGCATTACAATAAAATATGTCTATGTACATTTGTATTATATATTTAAAATATATAAATTATATTTAAACTAAAAAATATATTTTATTATTTAGCGGATGAGGAAGAATCCAAAGTGGCCATAATAGCCGAAGAAGTTTCGAAAAAGCAAAAAGACTGCGAAGCAGATTTATTAAAGGCCGAACCTGCCTTGCTGGCTGCGCAAGAAGCTCTGAATACCTTAAACAAGGCAAATTTAACGGAATTAAAATCATTCGGCTCGCCTCCTGGCGCTGTAACGAACGTCACTGCTGCAGTCATGGTCGTTTTGGCACCAGCTGGCAAAGTACCTAAGGATCGAAGTTGGAAAGCTGCCAAGGTATTATTAAATCGACTGAAACGATTCGAGAGAATTTCTCTCTTGTTGTGTTTCGTCATCAGAATTATAAATATCAAAGTTACATTTTTTAATTTTTTCTTTCTATTTTTTTTTCTAAGATCGTGATGGCGAAAGTAGATACTTTTCTGGATGCCTTGATTAATTATGACAAAGAGAATATACATCCTGAAGTGATAAAAGCAATACAACCGTATCTCAAGGATTCTGAATTCGAACCTGAGTTTGTAAGGTCCAAATCAGCCGCTGCAGCAGGCTTATGCGCCTGGGTGATTAATATCATCAAATTTTATGAAGTTTTTTGTGACGTAGAACCGAAACGAAAGGCACTCGCACATGCGAATGCAGAATTAGCCGCAGCTCAGGAAAAACTGAGTGGTATCAAGCGAAAAGTGGCTGTAAGTGAATAAAAGACGTTTCAAATTTTCTATATTTACTTCAAAGAAATAAAAAAATTTTATATCTGTGTTTCATGCGTAAAATTTTTCGCCATTGAAATAATCCGGACACATTTTACACGACATAATCCGATTTTTTAGTCCTTGGAAGAACAGTTGGCGAAATTAACGGCGGACTTCGAGCAAGCAACGTCAGAAAAATTAAAATGTCAACAGGAAGCCGATGCCACTAATTCAACAATCGCATTAGCGAATAGATTAGTCGGTGGTCTGGCGTCTGAAAACGTTCGTTGGGCCGATTCGGTAGCCAAGTGAGATTTCAGTGTATATTGCGTCTCTCATTGTGTCATGTTAACAATTAATTAAAAACTGTAAATATTTTCAGCTTTATGCAGCAAGCGTCGACCCTACCCGGCGATGTATTGCTGGTGACGGCTTTCATATCCTACGTCGGTTGTTTTACAAAACAATTCCGGCAGGATTTACTAAACAAGCAATGGTTACCTTTCATACGTAGCGTCGAACCGACGGTCCCAATTACCGAAGGTCTGGATCCTCTCTCGCTGCTAACGGACGACACACAGATCGCCAAATGGAATAACGAGGGTTTACCGAACGATCGAATGTCGACAGAGAATGCTACAATATTGACAAACTCCGATCGTTGGCCGCTAATGATAGATCCGCAGGTATGCGTGTAAAAAAAATTATCCAAAGATAAATGTAATTTAATAAAAAAAAATTTTCACAGCTTCAAGGAATAAAATGGATTAAAGAAAAATACGGAGACGAGCTGAAAGTAATTAGATTAGGTACACGTGGTTACTTGGATGTGATCGAATTATCTTTGGCGAACGGATCTACAGTCCTGTTGGAGAACATCGGAGAGACTGTAGATCCTGTTCTGGATCCTTTACTTGGCCGAAATTTAATCAAGAAGGGTCGAGCCATTAAGATCGGCGATAAAGAGGTGGAATACAATACCATGTTTAGATTGCTGCTGCACACTAAGTTGGCTAATCCCCATTACAAGCCGGAAATGCAAGCGCAAACCACGCTGATTAATTTTACGGTAACGAGGGATGGCTTGGAGGATCAATTGCTTGCGGAAGTAGTTAAGGCAGAGAGACCAGATTTGGAGGAGTTGAAGGCAGAACTTACCAGGCAACAGAATGATTTTAAGATTACTCTCAATAGTCTCGAGGATTCACTTCTTTCAAGGTATGAATTAGTGCTTTGTTGTTAACCAATTAACAAATTTATTTACACATTATTTAAAATGTACGATTCATATATAAGACATGATAAATTACTTTAAAACATTTTTTAAATATAGATTCTATTTGCCACATGAAAAAATACGTTTTAAAAATAATTATATTTCTCATATTATGTAAATGTGTGTGGGTTACACAGTAATTTTTAAATATTATTAAATCTGATGACAACATATTCTACTTTATTTATTTTTTAATTATTTATAGATGATAATATTTGTTTGTCTATAATGGACAAGAAAAAAACAGTATTTGTCAATATTTAAAAATATACGACATATATGTATAACGCCATTTTAATTATTTATATTACCATTGTCGTAGATTATCGTCAGCTGGCAGCAATGTCCTCGAAGATACATCTCTCGTGGAGAATTTGGAGACCACAAAGCGTACTGCCGCAGAGATCGAGTCCAAGGTTACAGAAGCTCGTGGTACCAGTCGACAGATCGACGCAGCTCGAGAATTATATCGACCAGCAGCAGCAAGGGCCTCATTGTTATATTTTATTCTGAATGATCTGAATACTATTAATCCTATATATCAATTTTCGTTGAAGGCGTTCAGCGTCGTCTTCCAGAAAGCGATCTTGAAGGCCGATCCCGCGCCCGATGTCGCGAGAAGAGTGCAGAATTTAATTGAATGCATCACATATTCAGTCTTCATGTACACTAGCAGGGGACTTTTCGAGTGCGACAAGCTAATCTTTGCCTCGCAAATGGCATTCCAAATTTTACTGGCGAGAAACGAAGTTACAGCTAGCGAACTGGACTTTCTTCTAAGATTTCCTATAACGCCACACGTCACTTCGCCCGTCGATTTTCTCACCAATATTAGCTGGGGTGGCATAAGAAGCCTCGCTACGAGAGAAGAGTTTCGGTACGCAGGATGAGAAACTGTTATCCCATTGTGTGTGTCGCGCTTTACTTTCTACTGTCTTGCTTGTTTGAAGGAATCTGGATCGAGACATCGAGAGTTCCGCCAAACGTTGGAAAAAGTTCGTAGAGTGCGAATGTCCGGAGCGCGAGAAGTTTCCTCAAGAGTGGAAAAATAAAACGGCTATACAACGTCTATGCATGTTGAGAGCTTTGAGACCAGACAGGATGACATATGCCATTGCTGCATTTATCGAGGAAAAGCTCGGTCCGAAATACATTGAGGCTAGAACAGTAGAATTTGCAAAATCCTATGAAGAAACTAGCCCGAGTACTCCTATTTTCTTTATTCTATCGCCCGGAGTCAATCCATTAAAAGTGATTATGTAATATTTTTTCTTATTGCTATTTTATGAATAATATTTTTTAAAGCAGAATTTTCAATAATTTTTTGTATGTGTGTATATATATGTGTGATATATATTTAAAAGTTTTCTTGTAATACAATTTAAGTACACTATAAAGTAAGATTAATACAATAAATAGTATAAATATATACAGTAAGATCAATATAATAAATATTATATTAAGAAATGTATTTTATAAAATATTAAGAACAAAGATATAAGAAGACATAAAAAATATATGTCGAAATATTAGGATGTTGAAGACTTGGGTCGACGCCTTGGGTTTACATCGGATAATCAAAACTTCCATAACGTGTCCCTTGGTCAAGGACAAGAAACGGTGGCCGAACAAGCTATGGACATAGCAGCCAAAAATGGTCACTGGGTGGTGCTGCAAAATATACATTTAGTAAAAAAGTGGCTTCCGCTGTTGGAGAAGAAATTGGAAGTAGCTGCGGAAGGATCTCATCCCGATTACAGAATGTTTATGAGCGCGGAACCGGCTAGTACGCCAGCTGGCCATATAATACCTCAAGTAAAAATGTTTCGCAAAATGTTAAATTATATATAATTTATAAACAGACATATATAATTCTTACCTAATAATCTATTCGTACTATATATTTTACTCTAATATATATAAATACATGTACTTTTTTATAATGATTTTTAGGGTATTCTGGAATCGTCTATTAAGATTACAAACGAACCACCTACTGGCATGCAAGCTAATTTACATAAAGCTTTAGACAATTTTACTCAAGAAACTTTAGAAATGTGCTCTAAAGAAGCTGAGTTCAAAGCGATTTTATTCTCTTTGTGTTACTTCCACGCTGTCGTCGCGGAGCGTCGTAAATTCGGACCCCAGGGTTGGAATAAAATATATCCCTTCAATGTAGGAGATCTGAACATCAGTGTCAGTGTACTGTACAATTATTTGGAAGCAAGCCCGAAAGTGCCTTGGGAAGATTTAAGGTCAATATAATAATATTATTAAAATAAAAATCAAGAATTTTAAAAAATGCAAAAAAATCATACAAAATCAATTACGTATATATTTATAAAATAAAAATATTTGTAAAAAATATTTCTAAGATTAAAATATATAAAAATATTCGTTATTAAAAATTTATATATACATATTTATATATAAGCATAATTTAATTGAAAATAAAGTTATTCTCAAAATATGGAAAAAAAATTTAATAATATGCATCTTTTCAAAAAGGTATCTCTTCGGAGAAATTATGTACGGTGGCCATATAACAGATGACTGGGACAGAAGACTTTGCGTGTCTTATCTTGAAGAATTAATGCAGCCTGACTTGATCGACGGAGAACTGCAACTGGCACCGGGTAAACTAATGCGCGAATTCAGCCGTTTCGATATATTAAATAAAAATTTAATGTGTAAATATTTCATATGTGAATTTTTTGTGAATGTTATTTTTATATTTTCAAGGTTTCTCCGCACCTCCCAATACAGATTTAGTCGGTTATCATACGTATATCGACGAAGCTATACCACCGGAATCTCCGTATTTATACGGATTACATCCGAATGCGGAAATTGGTTTTCTGACGATGACGGCTGAGAATTTATTCAGAACAGTATTCGAAATGCAACCCCGAGATACTGGTAGCTCGGGAGGACAAACAATTACCAGAGAAGAGAAGGTTGTTATTATTATATTCATTTAGAAATATAATAAAATAAATGGCTTTTTCGTGTTGTTTTATTTCGCAGGTGAAACAAGTACTGGACGAGATAATAGAGAAACTACCCGAGGAATTTAACATGACGGAAATAATGGGAAAGGTAGAGGAACGAACACCTTACGTAATCGTCGCTTTTCAAGAATGCGAGAGGATGAATTACCTGACGACCGAGATTAAACGATCATTGCGCGAGCTGGATCTGGGTCTCAAGGGCGAACTTACCATAACATCAGACATGGAAGACTTGGAGAACGCGCTGTTCTTCGATCAAGTTCCGCCAGTGTGGGCCAGCAGGGCTTATCCGTCTTTGTCAGGCCTAACTGCTTGGTTCGTCGATCTGCTGCTGAGAATCAGAGAACTGGAGACATGGTCTACAGATTTCGTTGTATGTACTATAGATGCGGAGAAAGATAATTCGCGTTTCAAAAATAATTGCAAAAAATTAATCTCTTTTTAGTTGCCGGCATCCGTGTGGCTTGCCGGCTTTTTTAATCCTCAATCGTTACTCACCGCCATCATGCAATCGACGGCGAGGAGACACGAGTTACCACTCGATAAAATGTGCCTACAGTGCGACGTGACCAAGAAGAACAAGGAGGAGTTCACGTGAGTAGAAAAGATAATTAGACGGAAGTTGAAGTTTCACGATACGCGCGCTCGCGAGGGCAGAATAGTTATCAGTCGTTAACTTAATTCGTCGTACACATCGAGCTGAGGAGTGACTTCCTTCCCGATTCGTTCGTGTTAGGTCGGCTCCGAGGGACGGAGCCTACGTCCACGGAATATTTATGGAAGGCGCGCGATGGGACGTCCAAACAGGAATCATCGTCGACTCCAGGCCTAAGGAATTATATCCAGCGATTCCCGTGATTAATGTACGCGCGATCACGCAGGACAAACAGGATTTGAGGAACATGTACGAGTGTCCGGTATACAAGACACGCATGCGAGGCCCGACATATGTATGGACGTTCAATTTGAAAACCAAAGACAAACCGGCCAAATGGACATTAGCCGGTGTTGCTCTCCTGCTGCAAACTTAAGAAAAAAATAATCGTTGTTAGTTTAGCAATTAGTTAATAGAATAATTGCTTGAATAATATTGTACAGACAAGTTGACAACATAATCGTACCTGAAATAAAATACATCGTTAACTCTTTCTCTGTCTATCAATAATGTAACAAAAAATATAATACAGACTATATAAAGTTTTTGATTATTAAGTCAATGTAAATTTTATTAGAGTTGTGCATGGTACTTATTGTTAAATAATTTAGGATTAAATGAAACCAGGCTCCATCGGAAGAATAATCGATGTATTCTCGTTTCAATATTAAAATTAAAAAAAAATATCTGTCTTAAAACTACTATTACGTATTTTACATACAAAGTAACCGTTTAGATATTATCACTTTTACACATATAAGGTTGATATAAATTTGTCTCTTACAATGCTAAAATGATACAGTTTGCGTGAAACAGATCCGTAATTACGGCGTATAAAGAAGAGAACGATTCGACAGCAAATCCCAAAACGGTCGATCGAAGGTGGGGTACTTCGAGGTCGACTAATCGACCGAGAGTTAATAAAACGTAGGAGGAGAAAGGTCTCCGCGAGGTCTCCAAGGAGTATATCCGACCCGTTTCACGAACCGGCGCAGTTTTCCGCGACAGGAAAAAAGAAGAAATTATCCGTCATTCGTCGAAATGGGAGGCCTCCCGGAAGACGTCGGAGAGATCAATACCCGCATTCCGGAGTAAACAAAAGCCGATGCCTATCTAGCTACAAAGTGTCGGTCAATTTAATTTAGTGTCGATTCCCGAGATACGGAGAGAAAAAAAAGATACGAGATACATCCATACAGAACACAAAGGTTTTAGTATATATCACCGTGCAATATCAAAATTACATTGCGTCAGGGGAATAAATTAAATTTTCGCTCGCTTCAATTTATGTCTTTGAAGTAGTTCTCAGAGTGAAAAGTTTATTAAGTATACGAAGAGAATACCCGAAAATAGCGGAAGATATTTGGTTTTTTATTGTCTTCAATTTTTTTTTCAAACTTGTAAAATAAAGCAATCAAAATTTACGTGATAAGGTAAATTGAAAAAAAAAATTCTATTTAGGTAATTAAATCGTAAAGAAGTTAAAAATACTCACACGATTATCGAATTCTTTATCTGTTTATTATGTCTCTCAGTGAGAAAAAATTGCACGATGTCCAGATTTATATTTCACATACATATCTTAAATTTAACAAATTCAAACAAACGAAGAAAGAAAAGTTCTAAGATTGATTTATACGTGCGCCCCGACTCGATCAAACAATTTTTTTTCCATAGATTTCGGCAGCATTATTAATATTGTGTTTTGATTATCCTAATGGTTCAAACACACACACAGCGGCAAAAACTAATAGTATGATCTGCACAAAGTCAACTCATGAATCCTATCGGAAAGGGAGAAAAAATTATCGTCCCTTTGACGGTTCCCGGTGATTGGCTCTTGGACACCCTCCCCGTGATATGTGGCGGATCGATCGGCATCCGTGCACCGGCTTCAATCACGGTTTTCATTAAGCCGCGCTGGACGGTTGCGGAGGGTAAGAGCGGCTCGAATAGCTGATGTTACGCGTGTGTCAGGCGGAATGGGACGAAGCTTCTGGTTTCAGGACTTGCGTTTCTGATATGAACTTCGAAAGAAACTTCGATGTCTAATTGGGCGTCAGCCACTCATTAGGCGATATCTTGTAAATTGCTTTGTTGTCAAAGAGAGAAAATAAAAGTAGAAAAAAAGAAATAAAATCTTTTGAAATCTTGTCGACTTATTTCAAAATATATAACAAACAATTTAATTATATATCATCAACTTTTAATATTAATTAAATCGTTATAGTAAATTTGATAAACAAATTGTTAGACACAACATCGTAGAATAAAAGACAAAACAAATTAATAATTCATTAATAAATACTATTATTTACAAATTAATAATTGATTAATAAACACTACAGATCACTCATCTGAATATTCAAATAAATTTTCCACGTACTGAAATTATTAGTAAATATCCAAAAGAGCGAAATTTATCATAATGAATCCGATAAGAAGCAGGTAACGAAGGTTCTTGAAATAAGAAGCTTCGAAAGGAATCAAAGTCCACATTGGCAAAGATTCCATATACCAACAGGTAGTCTTTCCTTTCAAGGACTCCGATCTTCCATCCGTTCGCAACAACCAGTTTCATTCAACGAAATCTCACCGTTAATGAGCCTGTTTGATGTTAGGATTATGTATAATGTCACATTGGATGGCGCGTCTGCAGTTATGACAGACGAGAATGTTAATGAATGTTCGTTAGCATGACAAATCGGTTGTCAGTATACAGTGTCCCTTTTATTTTTACGAAACGATCGAACGTATTGACAGTCAAGTTAATTGGAAATCGATAAATTTCCCGGATGATGGACTTCGTGACAAGAACCACGATGAGTGAATTTTTTGTATCATTCTATGATTTCACAATTTCAATATTTCAACTTAATTTAAAATAGTTTAATTTAAAATATTTGTGCAATCAAATCTAAATCTATATAGATTATAAAAGTTCACTTGAAATATATAAAATATTTGAACACATTTTTGCATACAATCAATATAAACTGATTTCTCATTTTTCGTTACTCTTATTCTATTTATAATTATTACAATAAATAACAAAACATCTCGAACTAATAATAAAAAATAAATAAAAATAAGAAAGTTTCCTTTTTCCTTCTCGTTAATGTAATGAAAAACACATATACAGAGAACATGTATAATACTTTTTATATTACATTATATACGAGCATAATATTGTTGGAAAGTTTGTCTACTTTGTTTATTCGACAAAAAATTCGCATAATAGTATTGTTTAGGATAAGGTCCATGGTCACACACCGTCCTGTGCACGAGGGGAGTTAATGGTTCCTTTGTTTCGTCCGGGCGACTTCCATTTTTCATCGGCGGCTGGGACCGCCGTTCTTCTTTAATCGGGTTAATCATTTTTGAAGGACCGACCACAGGTGACGGTGCGTCATACTCCTTGTGACCGTGATATTAAAGGACGTCAGGCATTCGTAGGCCGGGTTTCCCGGCTAGAATTAAATTTCTCAGGCGAGGGAAAGCCAGGTTAGACAATCGCCCTGCTCGCAGAGGAATAATGAAACGCCACGAAAGCTGTCGCGCAATTTGTTTTGCATACGGATGACATTTTTCACTTCGTAGAAGAATGACCTGACATTTATCTCCTAAGTTCTACGTATCAAATACAGTTTTTTGATATAATTTGTGCACGTTTCTCTTTCAAAAATTATCTTCTTCGAGTAAGAATAGGCTATGGAAAAATGCACAAAAGTGGATTGTATATAAAAAGTAACTTAAAAAAAATGGTATTATCTTGTGTCAAAACCGGAGAGACTCGCTGCACATACAAACGTGATAAATAAAATGCATTTTATTGTGACACACAAAGTCTAAAAATATTTTCAGTTATCCCTTTTTATCTACGACTTTATCCGAGCAGACTTCACCGAGAATAAGTCCCGATAAAAATTTTTCACGTACAATACAGAGATACTCGAGACGCGTTGATACCGCCGCACGTGTCAGATATAATTCTTCGTTTCAGCTTCTGTAAATCTTCTCGTTAATATTTTGCCAACGGGACACATACACGGAATGTATCTTATTCAAAGACGCGCGATATCGCGCACATTCCTCTTTCAAGCATCGTCTTCCTCGAGTAAGAATAGATAGCGGAAAAATGTATGTGCGTGCACAGAAGTTGATTGTATATAAAAAAAATTGTAAAAAGATATTGCATAATCTTGTTTACGTCGGAAATATTGATCGAGCTAGGAGGTATGGCAACGCGCCGGTATATCGAGGATATTAATTAAACATTTGCGAAGGGCGAGTTTGAACAGTAGGTAGGTAGGTAGGTGGATCGTCGGATGGCCGACATAGCTAACTAGAGAGACCTTTGAGCACCGACTTCGGCTCGGAAGATCTGTAAACCAATTAGTAACGCCTCGTCGATACGGAGGGCTAAGTCGTCCTAACCGGATCGTTCGGTTAAACTGCTTACTTGATTACGACGTTAGTTAGTGTCACTGTAGTCGCCTGTTGACATCGCAGATAACCCTAAATTCCGATCACGTAGAGAACCGCCAATTTTTGGCGCTTGGGAACGCTTCGACTGTCACGCAAACTGTCGCAATTTTATTGAGCAAAATTCATTTTCCTAGCTACAGCAAATTTATACATTGCTGCGATATTTTCGCTCGAATCGGTATAATTTGCTAATTCGCGCTATAATCAAATTCTAATATTAAAGAATTGTTAGCCGCTTCTGTAAGTTATGTAGTGTGTATACTATATATGTGTATACTCTTTTCACAAAAAATAATATTATAGATTATATAAAGTTAAATAAATTATTTCAAATGAGAAAATTAGATAAAGATTTTTTATCGCGCGCGAGTCGTGATATATCTATATCTCTGCAAAAATATTTTAAAGCGAGGAAAAGTAAAGAGCACGAGAAAAATTTGCTTATATACACACATTCTCGGCTGTAAATATCCTTTTATTAAGTCGTATAGAATGCATCATAGAATGTGGCATAATAGTAAGAATATAGGGGAGGACTTATAAACTCCGGAATTGTAAACTCCTGGCTATATTGCGAACGTATCCCAGCGAGGGTCACTCGATATACGCGGAGAGTTCCGAGCGTACGTGCGTTCACGCATCCCTCGGGAGATTACAACAAAAACGCGGGGGAAGATGGTACACAGAGGGACGGCTACCAAATTCGAACTACGTGTATCTGAACCAGATATTTTTTTCACCCTATGCACGAATGCCCACGGGGCGTTATCATTGCCTTATTAAATTCGAAAATTACTTTTTTTAAAAATAATATTGCATATTCACGTAACATTATTTTAATCTTATATGCTACCATCATATATCTGACTATAATTATATTAATGTGTATAATTATTTTTAATTATTTTATTAATGTGTAAATTATATGAATGCGAAAATTTCTATATGTTAATACAGAATTTCTAAAAATAAGAATTTAATAGTTAACTAGGATATTTATTTAATTTTTTTCGAATCTTACGACAAAAAACATGATGACCAGTTATTGTGTTATGTGTTACGTAAACCTACACGAGATACTTTTCCCCCTATTGAAATACACTCGGGACGCAGCAAGTTATTCGAGCCTTGCCAAACAGTGGTCGGTTCGATTGTATACTTTGCTTTTCTTCGTCATTCTCTCTTTCTCTTCTGTATTTAGGAGGGTTTTAGTATTGTCTTAATTAAAGGCGGCAGTTTAATTATGCTGGTAATGTTATTTGATCTACTATGACGCGACACGTATTGTTTGCGCTTTAATCATGTTTTTCTGACAATAAAAAACGATCGGTTATATATTGGTATCTATAATTATTTTATCTTCGTGCTATATGCCGAAACAAATTTTTTTAACAGCGCTTTTTTTCTCTTTTTAATGAACGACGTTTTAATTTTAGGACGTTTCTGTAGTCGCTATTTTCGTTTCGCATTGTCACCGATGTTTTCCACTTTCAGCTGTGTCCACACAAGTAGAAATTCAAATACTCGACGTATTTGCCGATGCTCTCTGTGTGTCTTTCTCTTTCGAAGCTCCATTAATGCTGACAACGGAAATTTTAAATCGCTTGCTTTTTACACACGCAAATATCGCTTGGCTAAGAGTTTTAATTTGGTACACGTTTCTATACGAGTTCTCTATTATCTTTCTCCGTATTTTTTTTTAGTCGTGATTAATGATGCGATTATCTTCTTTTCTTGCAGGGATTTAAGAGTATTTGAGAATATTCTGCTTTTTAAATAAATTGTATTGAACTTCTTTTTTTTTTAAATAGAAAGAATAACAGTTTCAATATGTGTCCAAGACATTATACATGGCAGTGAATTTATGCTAAATTTATGCTGAACACATATGCAAAAAAAGACGGTTATCTTTTGTAAAAGAATCGGCTACCGGTTCATCGAATAATTTGCAATTTAAAACTATCACGTATTTGGAATGTATTGTATCTTATTTTCAATGCAGTAGCGCAAAATATTCGCGATATTATGTAAAGAATCTCATGTTACCTCAAGGTAGATGAGTCACCGCGCAGACAGGTGTTAAATATTTTTTGCGCATCGATTTCTTTGTGCAAGACTCTTTGTGTAGTGTGTTCCTGTGATAATCAATTCAATAACTGCAGTCTCGTTATCGCGAAAACTCGCGGAGTCTCGGAGTCTCTTTTGCGCGTTTTACTCGGCGATATATAGCAATATCGCGGAGGAAATATCGCGCGCGCTAATATTTGCGCTTCGACGGCTCTGAATCCACAGCCCGAGGGGTCCTTGGAGGCAGAACGCTTATCGTTAATGCGATTAAGTCGATGCGTGAATCATTCCGCGCCAAACTCTAATAATACCGTGAGGAAAGGCACGTGTTATCGGTTCTGATACAGAACTAACCGGCCCCGATCCATCTTCCGAACGACGTTTGAATTTCTTTCACGACCGTTTCTCTTCGAATTCTTTACGAAGAATCGCCAGCATGTTACACACGGGCATATGTCTAGATCTAGATAATTAGCTTTCCCAATGGATCATTTCATCGTGCAACATACAAAACTCGAACTTGAACTTTGCTTAACTTGTTCTCGACACTATTGATGGCAATGTATATTCTAATGAAAAATTCAAATCTCTTCTATTGTATAGTCTTCCAACAACTTGAAATAAATTTCTTTCATGTCAGTTGTACATTCTAGAAGTTTCTAGTTAGATATATATAATAATCATTCAATTTATCAATCATATAATAAAAAGTTTAAGTGACATTTCATCAAAGCTATATCTCGTATGTATATAAAATGACCCAAAGGAGTTTCGCTGCATGTGTTTTCATGTGCGCAAGAGGGTGCAACAATGCCCAGGCAATAAGCTGCATCCGACGCGTGCGGGAAGAGATATTTTTCGGTCGCCCGCTTTTTAATCCCCGATGTTTCGCGATCCGACCTGTCCCCGAAATACGCGGATTTATGCGAGCGGCCGTATATAAACATACGAGTATATATGCGACGGGCGCTTTTAAATTCCGTCGATCGCCCATTGAAAACCGGATCGGACCCCGTTAACCCTACGGCCCGCACGCTATTCTCGGGTGTTATCGCGTCCCACCGGGAAACAAGGACGCGCGATCCCGGGATTATTCGACAGTCTAAACCGACATCGAGACAATAATGTCGGGATTACATCAAGCTTGACGAGAGCTTCTCTCTTAGCGTCACTCGTGCTCAAATACGCGACTTTAAGCACGTCCAGTCTAGACCAGATTTCGATGATTCTCGTTTCATTTGTATATATGATATATGTGTGTGTGTGTGCTATTGGAAATAATATCTCGTTTTTTTATCTTCTACTTTCCACAAAGTTTTGATCCACGCTATTTATCATTTTATTTTCTTTATTACTCACTTAAATGTGTCACTACGCAACTCTCTACGTATTTTATAAGCTATATAGATACAATAGTCCGTCCGTTGCTGGCTAAAACAATGCGACATTTGAAACGTGTTTCACCCTTTTTTCCAGATAAAGTCCCGAAGATGTACGAGACCAGAGTGAATTATTCGTCGCCCGTGTAGCACTACACATCGCGTGTCTCATGGTGATAATGTAGGCGCAGTGTAAATGTCGTGTACAGCCGTTTCCAAGATCGTGATATCGCCGAGAGAGAAACGGAGGATTTATTAAATAATATCATAAAAAAAGATCGCGCTGTCATCTACGTCCTAAACTTGCATCAAATAGCACAGCTGTCCAAAATTAAAAGCCAAAAAACATCCTTATATAATTCGCACAAATACTCGCGGCACATTTTCGATAATATATGATAATAATATTTAGCACTTTATATACACAAATATATGAACAGCCATTTTGTAACGCAAAAATAAATATCAATCAAATAATGATCATTTATCACTATTTAATGTTGTTATTCACTTTTAATTTATTCCTGCAGTTAAAATTGTTAAAACGAGTTTTTTTGTTAACAAGAATGGAATATATGAAAACTATATTGCAAGGCTTCCGTGATAAAATATACATCTTCTTCTGTGAATTTAAAAATAATCGTATGTCTATTCAGAATACCTTGAAGAATTTAATCATTTTTATAATCGATTTATCGATACAAAGAATGAACGCTCACTTCAGAAAAAAATTTAAAGTGGAGCAGAGAATCTCTTAAAAAAGAGAAGAACGTGATAACGAACCACTTGTAGGAATGAAAATTTTTCTTCTTTTTTGATCAATTTTTACGTCTGGCTAATCTTGTGTCACATAAATTGTAAATAGTCATCTTAATCTAATCTAATCTTTATATTGCTTTAATTATCATAACGTAATACCTGAAATTCGTACGTAAATAAAAAACGTAATAATTTTAACGTTTCGTGATTCACATATAGCTGACTAATCCTTATCAAATGATAAATAATACCTGGATGTATAGGTTATAGATTAATAATATGATTAATAATATCTGCAGTTTCATAAATTGTTAAAATGAACATAATCCTCATTAACCAATTACAATTACTACCAAAAGAACGACATGAATAGCTTGCTAATAGAATATTGTTATATCGAAAAAATGCTCTTGCATAAAGAAATGGAAGCTGCTAGAATATTTTCATAATTGCAGATAGTCTTCAATAGCTTGTATAGAGTACGTATAGAGATATTTCCGAACGGCAGATACTATTCATTAATTAAATATTTATGCAGACAATATTTACATTTCGTCAGAATTATTATGCCGGTCAAATTTACAGAATTATATCAAATTTGCAGAATTTATTGAATCTTAGGAAAATTATAAAGGAAATAAAGTTTTTTATTATTAGAGAAAACTCCGGAAAAATTCTAACATTATTTTTATAACATGTTCCATTTATGTTTTTTGTTATCAAGATTATACTTTTGACATTTATAAATTCCATGTTTTATTAAAAAATTTATCGAGACATTCATCTTTTTATCTTCATGATATATTGTTACTTTTACACCAAAATTCAGTGATATGATCAAATAGGAATAATGGTACATGCATGTAATATGTAATACATAACTGTACTAAGCACCATTTTGAATTCAACCCTCGTTTCCTTGCAGCAGCAACCTCCGGCAGGGCAGCGGGAGTTTCGCATGCTTTATGGAGGGTTGATTCGGCGGCCATGTTTGGTTACAGAAAATTTCACAATCCTTCCCCTCCCTTTCGCGGTCGACCTTCGAGCAGCTTGCACGACACGTAAACTAACAAAGGGCTATAAGCTCATGATGTTGCATGAAGGTACATCTCTTTAGAATTTATAAAACCATGTGTGTACGATCTCAGAGAAGCCCAACAAACTTATATTAATTATATTAATGTAAATTATATTATTTTTAATATGTCTAAAAGGAGATAAACAAAATAGTATTTTGCAAAAATTTATCAATTCCTATGTTTGCTCAATCTTTCAAAATTAAAGATATGACGGAAACACGAATAAATGTTTACGTTCTTACTGCGAACAGCTTTTATATGCGCGGGTCGTGAATTTCGAGGAGATCTCGTGGATGGATGGACGGTCGATCGAGAGGGGTGCCATGGCGACCATGTCGGTTCCCAATTAAACAAATGCTAGCAGGAGCTCGAGCAACCCCTCAGGCCTCAGGCATCGACGTCCATCTCTTCTTGCTCTCTTAGTATACGTCAACGAATTTGCCTCTCTCTCTCTTTCTCTCTGTACGAGAGGGTTTCAATCGTCGCACGTGTCGTATGGCATGCGAAATTCGAACTGGATTCACCACGTGAATTCATACGTACACTTACGTACAAAAGTTATAATGGATTACATTCGATTACATTATAACTTTTCAGTGACATATAAAAGAATGCATACCCATTTTTAAAAGTTATACATTATCTTTAATTTTTTTTAATGTCTGTAGAATTTATAATTGAAGAATTGACGTATCAGTCTTGATTATCATGTTGTAATAGAAAATATACACTTTTCTGTGACTGCAATAATTCTGAATATATCTCAATATCTCAATATATGAACATATCAACATATAAGGATTTTTAAGAAGGTAATGGAAAACTCACAGTAACATCTCAGAATAGGTATCGTTATATAATTTTGAAAGTTTCATTCTAAAAAATAATAAAAATAAAAAAAAAATATTCGAGTAAAATATTTCAAATATTATTTCTTATTTTTATAACACTAGATGCACATATGTTTTTGTGATTCAATGTACCTTGATCTTTCCTGTTTGCATCGTTCGTTGATCGCCTGCGGTATTAAATAACAAAACTGCGCGTGAGTGCCGGTTTCATAACCGTACGTCGTCCAACGCATTTTAATTGCGATTGTATAGTTATAAATACAGCAGTGAATCTATGTAAAGAATCGAGTCAGAAATTATCTCACGATATTCACTGAGCGCGTGCATTAGCGTGAGGAAAGAAATTACCAACCATTGGAACCAAATATTGGAGCACCTCTTCGAAACTAGTACCTAAACTATTTGACTTACACGATTGTGCGTTTGAATGTCGAGCCGGTTACTTCGTTCGGCGCAGTACTGGATCGTCAGTAACCGGACAACGACCATGGAAGCTTTGCTAATCCGAAAAGCGGCTTAGAGCAAACGCGAAGCCGTTCCCGAAAGACAGGGTTTCCGACTTCCGTCGTGTGTATTCTGGGAGTCGAGCTCTCTTTATTATCTTGTTAGCGAACCATTCCGAAAGAATGGTCTTATTAATAAGTACAATGTCTCATTAGAATCTGCGCTTGACGTACCGAGAGAAATGCACGAAAAATGTATCATTATCGTGATTATACAAGGTCATTATCTTATAAAATCTTTATCACTGCAATACATACTGAAAAGATAATCATATCTTTACAGTTTGTCTGATAAAAATCTGATAAAAAAGCAAGTGTATAATATAATAAAAAATATCTAAAACACAATAAAATAAGATAAAATAAAAAAAATATCTTGTTTCTTAATTCCTATTCTAATTATTTCTGTACCAAAAGTAAAAAAAAATAGTAACAATATACAACTTTATGATTCATTTATATGCATATATAATAATATAATATCCATGATCGCGATACAAGATGTATAAGGTGGAACATCTACGAAATATAGATATAAAATTAAATTAATATAAAAAAAAGAAAAAAAAATTATGTATTTATGTAAAAGCTACAGCACAATCCGAATCTTTTAGGCAATAGTGACAGGAATGTAAACGTTTTTATCATTAATTTACGTATCCTTGTAGACAGTGACAAGTGTTTTTGTAATTTTGAAAGTTCTATTAGCATTTTATTAGCATTTCTATGAGAAAACGTATTGTACCGTGTCTAAAAATGTACTAATCATTTTTACAACACAGCGAGAATTAATTTATCTTCCTATACAATATGCAAAATCCATTTAAAATTTGATTTATTTAAAAAATAG
Source organism: Prenolepis imparis (assembly GCF_030444845.1). NCBI lineage: Eukaryota > Metazoa > Arthropoda > Insecta > Hymenoptera > Formicidae > Prenolepis > Prenolepis imparis. The sequence goes on from NW_028141166.1 coordinate 13,511,047, forward strand.
TATTGTATAATATATATTTAAAAATACATAATACATATAAGATTAATAAATGTTTCGTATAATGAGTATATTTAATTTGTAAGATAGATTAAAATATAATAATTTATTTTATTGCAAATCGCAATAAAAAATAAAAGTCGAATAATAAAAGTCGTTCCAATTAATAACGCAATTATTTTTTCACTGTCCTAAGGTATTGAATATATTCAATTTTTTCTTTCACGGCATGCGCTTATAGGAATACATCGACTTGCTTCGTCATCGATTCGCGCGTATCCTTCTTTGCAGTAACAAGCATTGTTACATGCCTAAAAGAAGATTAATATAAATAAGATTTGTGAATAAAAATAGAAATATTTAAGATGAAATATTAACAAACTGTAATCTTTAAAAATTAATCCTTTGATGTGAATAAGTATTAGTTTTGTATAAAATAAATTTTAATATAAAATGCATACTCTCTCTTTTTCCTCTCTACATCAGTTAATTAATTTTTAAATATAAAGATTATATGAATTTCTCGAAAGATTGCGATATTTATGCACTTACGAAGTTCTGTATAAGACAAGGTTCGCCCAAGTTGCTACAAGTTGTTTGACATGGCGATCCGCATTTGATAAATTTTTCATTTTCAGGACAATGTGCAAACGCATCTAAAATAATAATGTGTGATACATTTGTCACGTTGATACTAATAAAACATTATCTGTTTAATAAGAATTTAGATATATTATAATATTAGACAAACATTAATTAATTTAATTCTTTTTAAATTGCTATTAAATTGATGTTTAATAAGTTGCTGAATGAAAAACAGCGCTGAATAAATATTTAATATCAATGTAAATATAAATTTTGTCAATGTTCTTTTTATGAAATATTTAAAAATCTCAATAGTATAATATTAAATATATATTTACGTGTAGAAAATATGGTCAATACAACCAGCAGTACAATTATTGTGCGAGACATTATGATAAATTTTCAATTTTCGTGCACAATTCGCAACTCAGTCTAACTTACTACTGATAATTTCGTTCGTTTCAGACGTCTCTTATATAAATCCATGTGGATTTTGTATAGTGGGAAAGTACATAATATGATTCATCTTTATAGATATCATCTTCATAAATATCGGAGAACGTGCAATTAGAATCGTAATTTTCCACATGTAAATTTACTTTAATTTATTACTAAATGTGTATTTTCTCACCTGAAATAGCAAAAACATTGCTTAAACATTGTTTAATTTCGCATCTGTTACCGTACGAGTAATAACAATGCACTGGGAATTTTTTTCCTCTTTGAAGTCGATTCGTTCAATTGCTGTACGTGACATATACACGATCGGGGAAATCCAAAATAAATATGTACATTGCATGCTTTGACGACTCGTGATTCCCCGTTCTTAATATAGACATTCCTGACTCTCATTATTTTGCATTGAATTATAGTCGCAGTCATTATTTTTTTCACATATCTATATTTATGAGATGAAGAAACACAGTACGAGCTATCAATTATCTCGACCGGAAAATCATGATATCGAATTGCCTTAACGTTTTTTTTAACGTAATGTTATTATATAAACAAATAAATAAATGTATATATATAATTTATATTTAAATTTAAAATAATTACATAAATTATTAATTAATAATTAATTATTAAAAATAATAAAAATTAATATTATTAATAATTCACCTAAAAAACGCGAATTTCTATGGTAAAAATGAACTATGCCACATTCGATGTCATTAAATAAATTTATTATCGCACATCCTGTTTGCATAAGATTCTCTATATTGAATAACATCAAAAGAGAGAAAAGTAAGTATCCAATTCAATAAATAGATAAGTCCAAAAGATATTTTTAATTTTTTATAGTTCCGTGTTTGATCGTAAATAAATATAAATCAGTAGTTTGCAGAAAATTGAGTAGAAAATATCTTAGATATTTTGTAATGTATACAAGGTGATTCACGTAACGGTCGCCACGATTTTTGGGGTACTTACAATAATCTGACAAAAAAATGTCATTAATCAGAAATTTACCAATTTGTAACCGTCAACAAATATTAACCGTTTAACAATAATTTAATGATTGCATACAATTTTATTTTATGTAACATTTTAATTCAAAATTAACGATTTTAAAGCTTCTACAGCGTAATTCTTTGCTATCGAGGAAGTTCACTAAAAACGTAAATAGTAAACAGACTTGACTTTGACCTTATGTTACCATGTAGCTTAGCTATTAATCTGATCAGGAAATTTTAGTTTGTTATTATTTTTATTTACTATATATATTTACTATTTATTTTTATTTTATTTACTATTTATTTTTTATTTACTATTTATAGTGAACTTCCTTGATAGCGAAGAATTACGCTATAGCTTCAAAATTGTTAATTTTGAATTAAAATGTAACATAAAATAACATTGTATGCAATCATTAAATTATTGTTAAATTTGTTGACGGTTACAAATTGGTAAATTCCTGATTAATGACATTTTTTGTCAGATTATTGTAAGTACCCCAAAAATCGTGGCGATCGTTACGAGAACCACCTTTATAAGAATAAAATATAAAATATCTCGTAAACTATTCACTTTTTGACCATCCTACCTTTATAATTTTTTATTGAACGGAAAAAACAGCATAGCAAGAACGAAGATAGAGCGTAAGGTAAAAGAGAAATACGAAGATTGACCGGAAAGCTAAAGAAAGGTCGTAGCGAACGAACAGGGAATCTCGAGAACTCCCAATCGAGTTTTCCGTTGTCGGAATCGGGTGGCGATGCATCGTGAAATGCTGAATAGGACAGCCGAGACAATGGGAATAGAGAGTGAATATCACACAATTATACGCCGAGTTTTCCAAGTAATTAAGGCATTGCCATTGTAGGGAGACAGCTCGCTCGTGCGTCTTTGAACTTTCGTCTCAGGCGAATCAGCTGCATATTTCTGTCTCTCTGGCTACAAATAAAATGCATGCAATTTTTTTCCAAGCAATTTGCCGAAGCATTACACAACGGTTTTACACAATTATAAAACCCGTTAGTTTTACACAAATAATAATGCTTGCATAAATAGAAGATATTTTGCGAATAAAATTTTTCGACGAATGCGTCTGTCACTTGAATAAATTATTTTAGAGTCGCTTCAATTCAAGAAAATATTCCAATTATAAAAGCAAGTTATACGCGCAGACAATAATTCAATTCCCGATCGTAATAAATTCAATTCGAATCGCTAGATATTCGATTCTCGGCGCTCTTTACGCGAAATAAAAAAAAGACCTATGTACCAAGAGGGAGAGCAGAAGGGTCAATCTGATTCACTTGGGCTATTTCGCCGATGGCGAAATGGCGTTTAGGGTAAAAGCGGGCTGGATTGACCGTCGAGCTTACGTTGACAAAGTGGACACAACGTATACATTTTGCAGGCCCAAAATTTCACAATTAATCGAACAAGAGTTGTCCTTCTTGCTTCATTCTTACCCAAAGTACACTAATTACTGGACACAAACAATAGTCAACGATTTAATTATTACATTATCATCTCGAAAATTGCAACCATAATAGAATTTGCGTGAGACCTTGTAAGCATCTCTGATCGATCTTTAATGGTCTATAAATAAAATTGGCCAGTAGAAAAGTATGAGATGATTATGTAATGACGATAGATGCAGACGAAAGATAACAAATCCAGGAAATAATGAATTACAAAGACATGTATGGAGTCGGTGCTAAAAATATTTGTAATGAAAGCTTATATAAAGATTTTTTTGGATAATAATTTTTTTGACATTTACATGTGTAACGAAATTCCATTTACAATGCGTTTACAACACATGCGAAAAGAACACGGCAATGTTTGTTATCATCGATAAGTTCCATTATTATAATGTTTTAGTGATATTCACGTGTTAAAATGTATTCTTTGATTAATCATCGTTCAATAAACTCTTTTATCGTGTGCATGCATGAATGCACGAACGTATTTTGATGACGTAATAGATAATAGATAATTTCAGATAAACAATCCACGGATCAAGGTTTTTCGCAGTAAATGGTATATATAAAAGCGTGCTCGAAGCTCGCAGACAGTATCAGTCACAAGTCGATAGAGTAAAATATCGAAACGTTAACAATGTCTCGCATTAGTTTTGTATTGCTCGTAGTGATCGCAGTGATTCTCAGTAAGTTTTCGCGTCATGTAAACAATTATAATGTTTATTCAATTCTGTAATTAATTTAATCTAAGAACTTTCACGAATAATGAATTATAATATATTCTGTAAACAATTATAATGTTTATTCATCTATGATTAATTTAATCTAAGAACTTTCACGAATAATGAATTATAATATATTCTGTAAACAATTATAATGTTTATTCATCTATGATTAATTTAATCTAAGAACTTTCACGAATAATAAATTATAATATATTCTCCAGTTTTCTAATTATGTAGTTTTAATATTAATTTTCTAATATTATGTAGACATGTGTGATGGCGTATGTAATATTACGTATGTATAGGCACAACTATTGCTCAGGACCATCAAATGGAATGCGGAGAAAATCAGGAATACACGGTGTGCGGATCAGCATGTCCACCTTCATGCAATGGGGTCCATAATCGACCCTGCACACTGGTATTTATCAATTTATGTTAAATATGATTTTAGTAAAATCTTATTCTCATTTTTTTAAACAGATGTAAAATATTACGTAATTAAATATAAAACTTTATAATTAAAAAATATCATATTAGATTTAAAAAATCTATTTTACATGATTTTTTTTGCAGCAATGCGTTCCAGGCTGCCAATGCAAACCAGGATTGATGCTCAATACTGAAGGAAATTGCGTGTCTCAGTGCTAAAAATTAATTAATATATACTTAAAATGTTTATAATATATTTAGGATGTTTAATATTTGATCAATATTATAGATCAAATTTTTTGTTTTAATGTTTCGAGAAAATGTACATTAAAGATAATAAAAATAAAAAAATATAAAAATTACACAAATTATCTTGATTATTTTCTTTATTCTTGATAAGAACATTCTTTATAATTGATTTTTTCGTATTAATTAAAACATGTTCTTTCCTGATTATCTGATAATGGCAGAAACATAATTTCTTTCGTTAACAAATGAGAAGAAAGATCACAAGAAAAAAAATATACACTTCTACAATCCTCGTTACATTTCTAAGAACTGAGCGTAGATTCATACGTCAATGCTGTTTAAATAAGTCGATTTTACGAAACGAGCAATATATTAGCCAATATTGATTGTTAAGAGAGATATCGCATATGGATACACTGCGTGTTAGTGATATTGATATATACATATTTAAGAAAAAGAGGAAAACGTATAAGATATTTTTTTTATATTTACATTTAGAGTAATTCTATTAAAATATATGAAAGCTAGTTTGACGTGATATGATAACAGAATCAAAAAAGAAATAGACTGATTATATTACATATATTAATATCTACATATATTTAATATCTTTTACAAAAAATAGAAAAATAGTCATACAAATGCAAAATGTAACTTTACTTGTATAAGCATATTTATCTACATGTAAAAAAAAAACTATGATTACATATTCAATTTGCAAAAATCAAGTTAGTAGATTTTTTTAAATTAACATTACAAAAGAGAACACACACCCAATAAATATTGAAATATAAAAATAACTTATATCATTATAACATTATATATCATTTTAATGTAATATATTTTATACATACATTATGTGTCTTTTACGATCAATAACAAAATAAATTTTTTCTTATCTTTTTTAAAGACAGAAAAAGATCAATCGTTATAATCTCATCCCACGTTGTGGCTGAGTCAATGTTAATCGTGCGTAAGACATTATCTTATTTTATTAACTGCTATTACAATATATATATTAAAATAAAGATACATATTGATACATACTAAATTGTAGAAATATGTATTAAAAATCTGTTAGAGAGAGAGCAGAAATGTGTAATAATTCTTATTGTTACTACGTGCGTACTATTGTTTACGCACAACCACTCGTGATTAATTTAATGATACTTTAATACCAATACGTACTGTTACTAACTACATTATAGATTAACCGACTTTTGTAAGTACTCAATTATTGATTAAATCTAGATTGGAAACGATAAATAGAATTTACTCAACCGTTTTCTTTTTGCCGTTAATTTCGAAGATTTCATATAAAATAATTTTAAAGATTTCACACATAATAATCTAAGAAAAATTTTTCTCAACATATTTTTATTTTAAATCTAAAAAATATAGAAAAATATTAATGATACGTAAAATGACACCTGAAATATTAAGAGCAACTTTATATATTTCACTTTATATATTTCAATTAGTCCTACTAATAATGTAGTAATGTATTATACTATTTATATCTATGGAAAAAATCAAGAGCATAATTAGTTGTAAATCTCTGCAAGTAAAACTACGTATTTATTGGAAATATATCATAAAAGCAAGTACCAAATTTAAATAGAAAGGGTCACTCCGATGAGATATAACTAACCTCATTAGCAGAAATGCTATTCACTTTAGTCTTACTCAAACTCCCTCTTCAAACGAGATAAACAATCAGATGGTTTACATATATTATTCTCTCCCTCTCTCTTACCTCTCAATTGAAGTAACACTATAATAAGATCTAAATATTTTAATAAAAGAATATATAATTAGTTTTAGATTTTTTCTATAATTAGAGAAAGAAAAAAATGTATACTCAATAATAAATATAATCAGTAATTAATAATATAAAAAATAATAATCATTATATAACATATAAATGTTTTTTATAAACAATAAATGATATTTCTATTTACACACATGTTTATGTTAATATATTACATGCGTGAATTCTTCTAGAATTTAGTCGATGTTATTTAAGATGTATTTTATCTAATATTTATCTGTGTGTTTATCACATGTTTTCTAATATAGAAGATATGTATTATTCAATATAAGTAACTAATAGATGTTAAATGCAATGTCTAATCTAAGATTAGCACAATGGCAAATAAATCCTACATTATTCAAGGATAAGTCAATTTGCTCGGACAAAAAAGATATAATAATCTTCTAGAATTTCAAGATGTAAAGATTACTTCTGTTACATCAGATTTATGTGATTATGTCATGTGTCATTATATGTATACATATAAAATGTAAAAATATACAAATATATTTTAACACTTAAATTTAATGAAAATTAACTACTACTTGTAATTCTCTTTAAAATCTAATCTAATTAGATTTCAAATATTATAAGTAGAGTAAAATAATGTTTTAACAAAAATTGCAGCTACTCTAATAAATTATGTAGGTTTAAAACATCGAGATTAAAACAAGCCGATTTCATTAATTCAATTTCTGCTTGAAAATTGGAATTAGATAAGTCTCCAGACTTCTATTTACTGATAGGAAATATCAAATAACATTCATGACACACGTTTCGATAGCGATTCCAAAACAAATCGTTATGTGAGATGACTTCAGCGTAAGCATCGAGAAACAAAAAGGAAGTAGTTAGCCGAAAAAAATTTTATCTGGAGAAAGGTATGTGGCGGGCGAAGGTCATTCGACGTTGTATATAAGCTCAGTAAATGGCACACTGATCATCAGTCCAGCCCGAGTTGTTCAAGCGCATCGAATATCGAATAACACCGAAAATCACAAACATGGCCCGTGCTGTAATTTTCATCTTCCTCATCGTAGTTGCTGCCATTAGTAAGTTCAAAGCAATAATAATCTATTAAATTGTCAAACGTGAAATGTCATATATTTCATTTACTGATATTGTCATAAGATTTTATAAATAGTTAGTAGAATTATGTACACATCGTACATAAAAACGTAAATTAATTTCTGAATTGTGCTAAAAATATAATTTGACAGAGTTATAAAGCTTGATCACACATAGGATACGTTTGTAGAATAACAAAATAAAAAAAGAATTAAATTGTAAGCATATATACCACGTAAAATGCCAATATCTTACACACAAAAACTTTATTAAATGAAAGATAAATAATTAATTTTTAATTATGTTTTTATAGGTGCCGTGCCTCACTGTGGTCAAAATGAGGTATTCAATAGCTGTGGTTCAGATTGCCCAAGCACTTGTGAAAATCCAATTCCCCCTGTTTGCACATTGGTCAGTATTGAATTTTTTAATAAAATACATTAAAAATTTTTTTTAAATTGCCTTAAATATCTCAAAGATATTTTCTTAAATTTCTTCAAAATCAAATTGAATTTCTTTTTTTTATAAATTTGGCACCGTATTAGAAATGTGGATAGATAATTCTTATATTATTATTAATATTTTTGCAGTTTTAAAATTATGGACGTGCATGTTTTTTTAATAAATAGAATTTATAAAAGTATATTTGTGTGAATAGAATACGGAATTCTAAAATAATATTCTGTATAAATAAAATTTCTACTTATTTTTTAATGTTTCTTATTTTGTTTTCAGAGATGTAATCCTGGATGTGACTGCATAGAAGGATATGTGAGAAATGCTAACAGCAAATGCATATCTACGCAGGATTGTTAATTCAACAATCAAACAAATGTAGTTTTTAAAACTATTTCATCAACTATGTTGATATAATATACGAATGAGATGATATAATATATGTATAATACGAAATGAGCCTGAATGATTAAAGCTTTTTTACTGATTACAATATATTTGTTGTACAATATTTTTAATTGCCTTCCAAAATTTTTTAACTTTAAATAATTATGTAGTTGAAAGTTGCTTATTTTTGTTAAATTTTAAAAATGTTATGTGTTTTTAATAAAAAACATTTAAATACATATCAAAATATTTTATTAGTATTTTCCAGTTAATATATATATCAATAATTTTTTATTTTTAATTTCTTAAATATTTTCCAAGTTATTATAAGCGTATTTTTTCTGAAATAAATTTGGAAATAAATAAATAAAATAATTAGAAAGTACAAAAAAACATAGTTAACTTTTGAGCATGAAAAAAGAGGAATTATATAAATATATAACGTAATAAAATTTTAACATAATATATGTGCATATTCAAAAGCCTATTTTATGCAGTATTAATATCTTTTAGCAACAAAATATTTAAAAATACATATATTTTTATTGTATCTAAAAAAAATTCATCCTACATTCAAAAAAATACCTAAATCTTATATTATCAAGATAAAAACCGGGAAAAAACCTAGGACACTAAGTATATGAAATAACGCTTAAATTACACTAACAACAACTAAATGACGATTAAATTTAATCTTCCGGTAATCGCTGCTTTTTATGTTTCACGATTATATGTATATAGCATGAGCATTGTGCATATGATAGAACATCATTTAAGAACTATAATCTATTCTCTTATATAAGTAAAATATCTTTAGTCTATGCGAAGTACATGATTCATTATATGGTAATATGTAAGAAAAGTTTACATATGCATCTATTATCACATTAAAAAGAAAATAAAATTATTAAATTAATCATTCTCCATCAAATTTAATAATTTTGTTCAATTTAAGTAAATAAACTTTATATAAAAATGATCTTTAAACGTTAATTTTTATCTCTTAGAAGTGTCTCATGAAATCGATTATCTATTTTTTCCGATCAGTGATTTCAATGATCACAGCTGATAATTTGCACATTTGCACTTCGCGAACTAACGCAATTTGGTGTTAATAATATTTACAAATTATAATCTCTCGAAGCACAGTTTATGTCATTATATAACAGATAATGTAAATTTACGTATTTCGTATTTATTATTTTCAAATGTCACATAACAATTTTTCTCATATAAGAACAATTTTTTTGTATATAGATTAAATTTATAACAAAAATGATTTAAATTTGTAATAATAATGATAATAATAGTTATACAGAGAAAGATATGAAAAAAAGCAAATAAACTTACAGAAATAATTTTTTAGTGAATTGCATTTTCTTCTTAATATAATTATATAAAAAAAATAAAATATATGAAAGAAAATAAAAATGTTCTCAAATTAAATAATCTAAGCATTTATTAAAACAAGACTATCACAAAACATTTATCTTTCAGTGAAAACAGAGTATAATTGAATAACAAGAGTCTACATATAATACAGTTTAAACATTTAACAATTAAATTAATAATAATGAAAAATAATCGCTCCTCAAAAAATTTCATTATGCTGTTTTCGAGAAAAATTTACAATCTTGAGGGATACAAAGATCGGTATTTAAATTTCTCTTGTATCCTTTTATGCACTGGCAACGAGCAACGCAAATCTAAAATTAAAACGAGAAAAAAAAATTCATAATTTAACCGAAATCAATTTTCGACTCATAATAGAATATATATAGAATAAACTATTCAAAATATATATATCATCACAATAAACTAATTATTATGGTATTATAATATCATAGCTATTGTATTTGTGTACCGCAGGACAGATCTTGGGAGAATCTAGACCGCATCTAGGTTCGCAAGATTTTACTACTGCACAGTCATTCCATTCCTCATTAAGACCACATGGCTGAGGAGATTTTGGTGCACCGTCTAAGTGTATATTATAAAATAAAATCATACAAGAAATATGATTGCTATAACATTAAATTATTTTATGTAGAACGCGTCTTAAAACTGTATTTTTATACACTATTATACATAATTAAATGTTTCAAAAATATTTTGCAGGAAAAGGACAAAATATGAATACTTCAATATTGTATCGTAATAGATTTAGACTTTACATATTAGATTCAAAAGAAAATATATAAAATTCTTAATAAAAAAAAAAAACAAAATTCTTATCAATCAATATCACGATCAAAATAAAATAACAATTAAGAATTTCGTAAGGCACTCAATGTTTTCTCAAACACAAATTTAAATTTCAACTTAAGATTTTAAGGAAAATTAATTTTTCATTGAAACTGATTAATTGTGCACAACTTATTTATTTTCCTTGGTGCAATACTTATTAGTAATTAAAATAAATTGCAATTTGAGATTTTTATTTTATTAAATCCTCCTTGACCACCCTCTAAAAAAACATAGGCGAGAAAAATATCGGAGCGAAGTTACTGAATCGCGAATTCTTCTTTAGAGAAGAATAAAAGGATATTTATTAAAATAAAAATCTGGAATTGAGATTTATTTTATTTAACTTTACTTTATATAATTTAATTTATTTTTACTTATTATTAAGATCGCACCAAGAAAAATTTGTGCCTTACGCATTAATCGGCGAAACTAATCGGTTTTAATAAAAAATTAATTTTTCTTAAAACTGACTATTCACATTTGACTTTTTCTCTCTGTAGCTCGTTAATGAAATCAAAATGAAATAATTAGAAAACTTACAGACGCAAACGGCAACGAGAAGAAGAAATAGAGCAATCATCCTTGCCATTGTAGATTTTTTTTTATATTACTTGTGTTACTAATATGCGACTTGTGATACTAAACGCTTCAGTGCAAGCTTTTAAAGCTGCGATGTATATATATATGGTGGAGCAATTTAAATCGATTTAGCGCAGGCGTCACAAGTGCATAAAAAATATTAAAAACGCAATTAAGATTCTAATCTACAAACAATATACATGTAATCAATGCAGATTATCAAGCGCAGATTATATAGTCCAAACTCTTCTACTCCATCTCATATATGTATATTCCGAGTTATTTTTCATGTTTCAATTAGTGATATCATTAACATGTTTTTCTTTGGTAATCATATCTGACGCGATAATCGTAAGTTAATCATGTGTTAATCTACATACATATACTTTGTGTGATACGCTAATACATTTTTATTATTAATCTCATATTTATGTGTAGCTATTATAACATTTGCAAAATATGATGCAAGTTTATGTAAAATTATATCATTTTATTTTTATCATATATAAATTAATTTTATTTAATGTTTCAAAAAATATCTACATATAGAAGTTTTATATAATAATATAGAGTATTTCCATTATAGGATATTTCAAATATTTGAATTGAAAAAGGTCGGTGTATGTTCCTGTGTATGTGTACCATCATAATTTCAGCATGTGTGTATATACTATAAATTGATAGTAACGAAATTATTTAAAAAATGCGATCATAAAAGCGTAATGTCATTCCTTGAAATCCCTTAATTTAATGTAAGTTCTAGTCCTAAAATCGAGTTTGTCGCGCATGACCAGATATCTGATTATAAGATTATAAGATTAATAAAGAATGATTAATATCTTAGATGATGTCTTAAATTTTTATCTTATAACTTTTCCATTTTCAATTGTCAAAACACGAGATTCCATCTTAAATCAATTTGTTTAATAGTATTCAACGTTACTGCGCGAGTCGGCAAAACATGTAACTACGTCATTGTTTTCATTAGTCAGTGTTAATATTAAATAATAAATAATAAATAAATAATCTAATTTAAATCATTGATAGAGCTTAATAATTACCTATACGATAGTTATCTTCAATAATATAATCTCACGTAGAACTGACTTATTTTTACAACAGCGCACATATTATTATAAGCGTAAATAGGCATGAGTGAAAATAACATCTCAACTATATGTCTTTTTTAAAGCTATAATTAACATTGGTCAGCAGAGAAGTATTAATGACTTTCCGATAATGTGTGTGTCATTAACATCAATAAACGTCTCTGAAAGCATATATCATACCGTATCAATTATGTTCTAATAAACGCATACGCGCTATTTCGAGTAGAACAAATATTCGACGTATAACGAACAATGGTGTGATAACCAATTTTATTCCTTTAGGACAGATATTTGACGTTCGGCAAATACCATGGATGATACGCATGACTGTCCCCATCGCCAATGTCTCAAACCATAGTCGAGAACCCTCGGACAGAAAGAGAGATCTGAATCGTCAGTTTTAGAGAAAGGCGGGAGAGCAATCGAGTAGGATGTAGGAAGAGAAAAGGAAATTTGAGACATATTCAGCTACCGCGTTTCCAGTTGGCTGCTTCAATATGCTGGACCGATAAAGCAGAATGTCATACGGATAGAGACAATACGATATTCGAAGCGAATGACGAAGGGAATATGTTTGGCGTAGCAAGCTGTTGATGAAGCCCAGCCATTCGCAAACGAGGTTTAAATCTAGAAGGCTTTGTTATGAGGGAGAAAATTTCTACATTACTCGCATGTAAATTATACGATTGACATTTATTACCGTCACTGTGCATAATTATGACTCACAAAATATATATAATTAGTATCAATAATAATTTACGCGGTTAAAAGGCATTATAGTAAATTATGAATATTATATTAATATATCTATGTAGAAGAAATTGTCAAAGAGAAATATATGTCTTTTTTTAATTTAGCTTCTTTAAATTCTTGGTCCATGCAATTTTTCTATAAATTCTCTTAATTGTTGTAATAAAACATATGTATATGTATAAAAAATTAAATAAATTAAATAATTTGGCTTATACTTTTACTACATGTGTTGAGGAAACACAATAAAAATAATCACAAATAAAACACAAATGAGTAAAGACAAATAAAATTGCAAGCTTAAATAAAATTTTAATCTCTGCTGATATGTAGCATGAAAGAATGATTTAAAGAAAAGAAGACGCGTCTTTTCTGAAATGAGAAGCCTAGGGGACTTGATTTATCGCACTCGATCGCCCCATTTCTCCATGAAGATTTAATCTACTCCGAACCCAATCGAAATCTTTCTCTTTCTTTCTCTACTGTGGATCAGAATTTACGTAAATCGAAAAGTTTCATAATGGAACTCACAAATCTCCATGATTCGATCGTGTGTCTTATGTCTAGACAATCGTCTGAAAAGATGACTATTCCGGCACACTAAATCCGAGAATCAATGATTTCTAAGAATATTCTGAGCAGATAAGCACAATCTATATTCCCTTAATATGTTAAAAAATAAGATAATGATTGAACAACAGGATATCTGATCAGATAGATGGAAAATTTTGTTTGGCAAAGATTGTAACACACAAGTTATAATGACTTATATCTATAAATAATCAACGAGATATTAAAAACAAATAATAAATTAAATAAAATATTTGATTAAAAATAATTGATTCTTAATTGAGAGAAAAGAAAGTAAATAATTGTAATTAAAAATAAAAAAATTTCAATATTTAATATTTAATATTAAATATAAAATATGTCTATAGGAAGGTGTGAAATATATAAATATCAAATATATAAATAGTTATCTTTATGTCGACATTTTTTCGACCTCTATATCTATCAAATTTAATGTTAAATCCTTATTAATTCCTGGAGAACTGTAAGCTGAAAAGATAGCAATTATCCTTTTAAAAAGTGCAAAGTGTCACGTGAGATAAAGTATAAATCTCATTTATGTTTCTCTTTAATTTAATTATTATGCTCCACCGTCGTAATTGTGTACTTGCATTTGATTGAAGAACATCACTAAGTAATTACGCCTTAACAGAGGCGACCTAGCAAGCGTCAACGTAAAGTGGCAAACCGGTAGGTAGGATACTAATTGTACCTTGCCATTAGCGTATTCTTGAACTTTGAAATTGACATCGATAGAAAAACATTAATAAGTTCGAACAGTCATGACCTAGACACTGTGTAGAGATAGGAGGCCCTAGACAACTAAATATCTTTCTATACACTTTATACCATTCGAAATAACCCACACACGGTGGACGTTGTCATTTCGAACTTGCTCCTTTTCGCTTCCCAACGATGAAGTGTCTAACAAACCGAGTGATAAACGTCATACAGTGTTACCCATTTCAACAACGATACTCTATAGATAACGATTTAATGGGCCTCTAATAATCATTTTTGTAATAATGCGCACGACTAGCGTCATCGGACACGAATGTACTTCACATATTTTTTGTTTTTTACAAAGACTATTTTACAATCGACTATTTTACAATCGACTATTTTTATACTGAAGAAGGCTTAGTAAAGCCGAAACGTATATATTTAATAAAGTATTGTAAATCTCATGATTAACATAATATCTATAATTATTAGTTAATTTTTATTTCCATCTCCATCCAAATAATTGCTCGTTTAGTTGGCCTATGATTTTGAATTTTGCGTTTACAATATACGAGCCTATTTATAAAATTTCATTAATAAGTTATTTACTAGTAAAAGCTGATAAAATTCGATTAAATTGTGTCACGTAAGATACAAATTAATACTAACAAAAAATGTATCTGTTACAAACAAATTTCAATCTACTTATATTAGGCACTTAAAGTCAAATTATCTATTTAGATAAATAAAGTAATAAATAATAAATCTTCGTAGAAAATATTCATCCTGCAATTTAAATTGCAAATAAATAGAAAATAAAAAATTGAAAGACTTGTGAATCAATATAAAATTTAATATTTAAAGTTAACTCTCACACACACATTCTCTCTCTTTCTCTCTTTTAGTATTTTACTTTTGCTTCTATTATACTGTCATATTATCTGTGTTGTAATAATTTGATGTATCTCATAAAACAAGTTTTGCAATATTTGCGTTATTATTCCGAAATGGTAGGTCTAAAAATAAGCGCAAAATCCAGCGTAAAGTGATGGATTGTTGAGTGGATATCGTTGACATTTTATTGACACCGCATGGCATTAAATTCCATAATGAAATTGGATCGTGGCTTCAATCATGGGTATATTCACGCCTAGAAATTTATATCTCAATTAAAATGCGACCCGGTCGCGTCATATATAAATCAACTATGACTTTCGCGCTATTCACATGCTCTTTTCTCATATCTCCCGTTGTGGGTCTCGTTTTGATTACATCATGATCTTGTATGAACGCCGATTTATGGAAAAAAGGCACGGTTATGTGGTAGATAATGCATTTTGTGATCCAAGATAGCTTATCGTTTAAAATGCTTTATTGATGCACTTGATTATTGACAAGAAATATCGGTTAAGTGCTTCGAAATAACTATCGATATGATCGCTATCGATTAATTATCAAGATCTGTATGTAAAATTTATAAAAATATTAATATTATAATAAAAATATTATAAGCAAGAATACTTCTATTTCGATTAAATAGTTAATTAATATTATAGTATAACGGAAAATGGAAACGCTAATATTACGTAATGATCTACAAATATCAATGCGTCATACATTGAATCATCAGGCGTTTCTCTATTGCGAGAAAATGCGACTATTTATTTCCTGCGGAAACGTTGAAATGGTCAATGCATTCGGCGATAATGCATGTTTCTATTCTGCCCATAAATCAGTGAATATTTATAGATTCTTTTGAATAAATAATCATGAGTTTAATCAGGAGTTGATATGAAGTTTCGAAAGTATTGAAAGAGAGCGCAAAAAGCGGAAAAATTTCTCCGGTCGAAATGATCGCCGGAATGATCACTCGGAAACGCGCGGAATCGGACACAACAAATTCAGTCTTTCGTAGCGAGACAATTTACTAACGGTCCTGAAAACGCCTCCGACGCCGACGGATTTCTCTCCATTACGGAGATTGCGGTCGTTCTTCCTCCGAAGCGAGGAAGTTTCTCCCGATAGACCCGAACGAGGTCTACGACCGTATCGGCGCGGCGAACGAACGTGCCTTTTCGCAAGCATATCGGCACGTATAACAGCCAGTAAAGCGCTCTTTACGAGCATCCATTGGAAATTAATCGAGTCCGATAGTCGAATGCGCGATGCGGTGACGAAAGAGGAACGAGAGGGTGAAAAAGGGAGGGGAGAAAAGGATAGACCCGAGATACCCCCCGCTGGATATATTCCACGTGCGGATCGTAAAAGGGGTGACCCACCTGCTTTGTACGATACGATAGCCCGCCAGTAAAATTTCGGGGGCCCCTGTTTACGGTTGCCACGGAAACACGCGAGCACAACTGTGCGTCGTGTGAAGGATCCCTCTCATCGAGTCGCGTCCACGACAATAATCCCCGCAGCGGGCGATCGGATATGATGGATGTCAAGAGCGAAGCGCGCGAGGAGCATGTACGTAAAAATACGATAGCCGTTTACAACGGCGTAAAATATCAAATTCGCTTTTTTTCTCTCTCCGACGCGGCTTAGAATGACGGAGCTTTGAATCGGTCGAGAGATCGAAGAATATAAATGGGGGATTAATTTTTATTCGGGGGGCCGCCCGTTCTCGATTACGCTTACGCGACATTGACGTTTCGTCAAAACTCGATCGTACGCAGGTTACCAGCTCAATTTTGCATGCACGTATCTCCGAGAACGTCTGCGTGGCTCTCCAGTTGCCACGGAAACACGGTCGCATTACCTCCTCCGCGGTTACCTGCGACGATACGGAGGGGTTGGCAGTCTAACCGATATGTATTCGCGTATTCGTCGGCGTCTCTGCCACAGAATTTGCCGCTGAATAATTGACAATTAATCAATAACGGATGCATGTACATCTCGGTTGCACGATTCCATGGACGATATGCACGATTGTGCAACCGAGATTCTTAATTAATTTCCTTTCGTCAATCAACTCTCTCTTTACCCCTTGTGTCAAGAACATAATAAAATAAATGTAAAATGTATTTTGGATTCCTTATATTTTTTATATTTTATGTTTTATCTCATAGATTTTTAAAAATCTGACACCAATTTGGAATCAGCCTCTTCTTAATAACAACGTAAAATCGCGAATATTATAGCTCTATGAAATAAACAGGCGATTTTAGCAAGGTGTAAAATAGCAACACACAGCGGGAGAGAAAAACAAGAAAAAATGAGAGGTTTATCGTGGTAAATCAGCGTACGAACGGTGGCTATAAACGGCTACGGAGCGTGAAAAATCTTGGCTTCGAAGCCAATGTTCTTTCTCCTTGAGCTAGTTGTAGCTTAGATGGCCGCTTTCGGACGTTGCACCGAACCAACAACGTTAAACGTACCGTCAGCGATATAATGTCTCGCAGGTAAATGTTATCCTACGCCTCGCACGTGCTCAGCGTCTCTCGTAAGTTTTCGATACGTCTCTATGTTTTGCTATAAGTTATAATATCCCGCGTAAACTCTACGTAATTTCTACCGCGTAAATTTCAGTTTAATAGCATACATAGATACATAGATCATGAAATAAAAATAAAATTATAAATATTTTATTTCATGTAATATATGTGTGTATTATATTTAATATTTAATATTTTCAACATATTATATATTATATATATCCCCATTACCGCTATATAAATATTATAAAATAAACAATTTCTCACTCACCGATACCTGCAATAACGGAGTTGTAGTAGACAGCATATTGATCTGAAAACAAAATATTCAAATTATGTATATATGTCGTGTAATTATGTATATATGACATGTGTGTATGTCGAATATCCCATAAATGATGCTATTTAGCAAAAATGTTTTTGCATACCTCACAGTTGCCCCGTTGTCGCCCGATGCCTCCCCGGGCCTCCTCCTCCTCTCTTGGTCCTTCGTAGCACTTACGACACTCGCGAAAACACGAATAATTACGATTGTCCGGTACTTTACATGGCACTCCCGACACGCGAAACTTTACACGGCACTCCCGACGCGCGATACTTTACACGGCACTCCCGACACGAGGCGTAAATCGCAGGCTGTGTATCGCAATGCTACCTGTAACAAATAAAATACATACATATATTAGAATAATCTTATTATTTCGCATTATAACAATATAAATATAAATATGTAAGCTAGAATATTTAATTAGCAAATTTTCGCTTTATTAATATTTTTGACAGAAATCAGCTGATTAAAATGTTAATTTGCTAATTAATTTTTAAAATAATAATGTTTTAAATAATATGGTACATCTTTGTAGCACAATACTCGCGAAAATATTATTTATAATCGCGCACTCACTAATATGCAAAATATGATAATAACGCGAGATCTTGTACGGCATTCCCGAATTAATAGCACATGACGCGCATCTAATTATGTTGAAGAGAAAGAACAACACGAAAATCATGATCATGCGAGAGTAAAATTACACTCGAAAATTATTTTTCGAGCCAAATTAGCGTCATTTATAGCGGTAATGATTAATGATACTTTTATTGTTAACGAATATTAAGAACAAATATCATTTTGTTTTAGAACGATTACTATCTCGTATTATGATATAAATATAAAGAAATATATTAAAGTTAAAATTACAGAATCTGAAAAATCCGAAAAATATGTTATTACTTTGCCGAATACTTGCACGATAGATTTTAATTTAATAAATTATATAAAATACGCGTACTTATACAAATCGCAGATAAACTCTGAATTGTTGTTACGTAAAAGGCTGACGATTATTAAACAATGCAAGAGTCCAATACAATTGTAATTACTAATTAAATGTATCGCGGTGCCGCTCGATTCAGACTCGATCCATTCTATATTCATGAATTTTTATTAATGATTGAGATAAATTGATATCGCGCGAATCGAGTAAACAGCTAGTTAATACGCGATAATCGTAGGAATTAACTGACCGCACGGGTTGATGATAAGTGTATTAATTTTGCTAATTGTATTAATTATAGGGAATAATTGTGCGTTTGGCATCTCATAATACTTATCGCGATCGCATTCCGAAGGATAATACAACGATACGCGGAGCAATTCGCGACACGATTTTCTCGCTCGAGTATATCATTGCGAGAATGACAAGTCAACCGTGTATAAATATGATATTATAGTACAATAACATATGCCGCGCAAGCTTATGCTCTGTATTTACAACTCGCCTCGCTCGTTTCTTTCGATGTATAGAGCTCTATTATTTACATCGCGCTTTGTTGTCATTCGCGCGGCAGGTTGAGCAGGCCTATTCTATGTATGTATATATTATTATTCGTCCGACCGTCGTCGTGACAAGTACTAGATATCCTAAAGACGATCATTTTCTGCGATTATTATAATTGACAATTGTCAATCCGTATGATCAATTAATTATCCCGATTATTGCTCTTGTTTAACTTGTTAATAATTCGAGTCGCATAATACCACATATATATATATATAGTATTAGGATAAAATTGTAGATATTATTTTCTCATTTATTAGCATTAAGTCACGAATATAAAAGGGATCGATTTCAGCATTCGACAAGTTTACTCAATAACCACAAAATATTTAATCACACGTTTTAGTAATTGTCAATCGCATAATAAATAATAAAATGTTGACGATAAAAATAGTATTGCCGCAATAAATAACACACGATTTTGCCGAATGCATCTTCATTCATGATTTTAATTTTCATGTTGCTTTACTAATATAAAATAAAATGCGCATAAAATATATGATTAATGTCAAGAGTGTCATGTAATCGTCATACTTTGTTGATTAATACATGTGTGATCGTAATTAATCACATTTCGCGAGTAAAATGTTGTGTAAGTGCCACAAAAAATAGTAAATAAGAAAAAAAGGAGTCCCGAGAAGGCATCAGATGATGGCGCAGTGAATTATTTACAACTTCGTTCATTTAATTTTTATTATTTGTGAATATAATTGCAAGAATATTATTGATAAATGTAATATAGATTTATGCGTATTTTCTTATAATGGATAAGACAGATTAATGAAGGTTTAACTTTGAAATAACCGGTCGTCGATTTATTATGTATATATTACATAAATCGCGCATATACTTATCATATTAATATATGTAAATGAAATTCTCAAAACTTAACTTTGTGTTTGCCTTTTGAGTTTCGTTTGTGGTGTCATATCAAGTTTGAAAATTGAAGACTGTTAGCTACTCTGTGTTTGTGTAGTTTGTCAAGCATCATCTGAATGTAGGTAATCGATACTGTCAGCAAAATCATATGGACCTATATGTGATTGTACAATCATGGATATAATTACGTCATATCTGACAACGCGATCCAACACTGTTTTGATCAAGGTCAATCGCAACATATTTATTTTGTAACTCCTCAGAATTTCTGCGTAGTTCTCTCTTGATTTTTCACGCAATAATAATTACGCAATCAAGATTGGTAGAAGTATCATTATGTCATCGCTTAACGATTCTATATATTTTTCTTGGTCGATTGAAGACATTTTTTTGTGTAAACATTTTCATTATTTATTGGGATTACATAATTTTTAACATTTAAATAAAAGTATGTCTAAAAATATTTAGAAACATATGACCTATAACAGAATTCTCCATTCTTTTTCTCTGTTCTTTGAAATAGCGGGAAAGAATATAAAAATAATTATAATTAAAAATATATTAGCTAATTTATAATTTATAAAAAATAAATAAACATATATATTTATTATATAAATCGTAAATTTCAGAACTTAATGTTTCACAATTTAAATTATTCACTATTGTCCGTTTATGATCATTAGATAATCATTTTCGCGATTTGACTTGACACATTGATTGACGCATATAGCATTTTATTTAAAGACATTTGATTTTGTGATCAATTTAGCGTTAAATAAGAAAGTTATTGCGCGTTTGCTAAAAGGCTGCGATCTGACATTTTCGTACCCTTTCACTGGGTTATTGCAGATATTCCAGTCATCGCGTATAGCTACCGTCAAAGGAGCAGAAATGTTTGAATCAGAATAGATTCCAAGGATTTCAGTTTCACATCTGCTTACACAATATTCACGCGTATCTGGCGTCGCTTTACTGCATCGGTCAATAATCTATCGCCTTCGCAGTAGCATTGCTAACCGTGCTTCTTTCATTATGTTTCTAAATAATATAAAAAAGAAGAAAATTCTGAAAGGAGAACAAGCCAAATATATCAAACGCAAATAACCTTCTTATGACTGCATAATGCTAAATATGTATAGATTACCACGCGACAAAGGATTTTAATTTTACAATTAATTTCACCTGCGAAGCAAGAATATTTTTTAACGAATCAGGATAACATAGATAACAAAGTATAAAAAATTAATTAACGTAATCTATCAAAATGTCTCATTATGTAGAATATTACGAAAATAACAAATCGATGTTAAAATAAAAGAATATGTAATTGGCTTTATTATTAATGTTGAATAAGTGTAAGAAAAATAAATCGAAAAGTCTATGATTAAATACAACCTTGTATAAATGTATTTGAAGAGTAGACGTAGAATTTTACATGCAAATTATTCGCGTTACCACGTGCGCTGACAGTGGAAGGAAGAACGCAATTTGGCAATAATTCGGCCAACTGGCCATCAGGTCCGGAAACCGCAGCAGCTGCGGCAATCCGGTGCGCAATATGCGCAGCTAAATCTTCCCAAGCTATGCCGATCGTTCCATAGTTCTCATGAAACAATACGTGATCAAAAATGAAGAGCGCTTATCAAACGAGATTAAAGGCGGAACTTTAACCACACGTTTTGTTAACCAGACATTTGGAGAAAATTGTCTATTTCATTGCTTAATGCAAACAAATGTCCTTCAAACGTCAATTTTTAAAGATAATAAATCTAGAGTTCTCGGAAAAGCAAAAATTGGAAACAATATAAAATAATAACCTCAATTTTTGCAAAAATGTAATTCAATAGTTTTGTAATTTATACATATTTCTTTAATTAAAAAAAATATTCTTTTAAAAAAATTTTTTCTTGAGAACTTTAAAATTGTCGTTAGGTATTAGCGAATTCTCTATGGACTGGGAAAAAAAAAAAAAAAAAAAACGATTACCGAGATAATAAGGTATGCAAAAAGCAAAATATCGGGAACAGTATGGAAGAAGCGCGCTCGTAAATCCGCCGATTTAACTTTGCACGACATTCATGCCCCGGAGAGGAGCCGCCTTCCCCTGCTGCGTGTCCGCCTCTCGTGGGCTCTCTCGAGTACTCGATGAACCGGTGAATCCGCGAAAGAGGGAAGGAGAGAATCATCCCCCGTTAATGCCGAAGTAATGACTGGGGTGGCAACGTTGAAGGACCCTCGACGATCCGCCATTGCAGGCGCTGCCTCCCGCTTGTGTCCTCCCGCTCTCTATATCTCTATTCTTCTCTTTTTCTCTATCTATGTATATCCATCTCTCTCTTTTTGTTTCCTCGCCCTTTACCAACTTGCCTCTCCTCGCCCCCCTTTTCTTTGACAGCGGGGTTGGACGACACGCGTGTTCCATACAGCGCTGTCAATCACGATCAGCGGGAGACGAAGCGCGCGATTTGCCCGGCAGCGCCAGAAACTAAAATCACCGACCCTAAAAAGACGACCTTCATTTGCATAGAGATTTTTGGTAGTGAGTTTTTTTTTCTCCCAAGCCTGCGACACCGGTTGACGACGGGGTCTTCGCGGGGCGATTACGCCGATTTCTCTTCCGGGACCCTCCGGCCGACGAAGATTACCGGCATCAACGGTCATCGGGTCTTTAACCATCGGAACCGGTCGGAAATCGCGTGAAAATCGCATTAATACCGTCAAAACGGGCTGTCATATACGTAGGATTAACCGTCACTAACACATGTGTGCGTAGCAAACTGTTTCGTGTCGCGACAATTCGCGAGATACATTACGCTAATGGTGTAAGTACACGTAACGCTGTAATATTACTTCTCATTTGTGCTCATTATGCAATTGTCGATACTTGTACCCGATACTTTCTCTCCGTATTACATTGTTTAAGCTGTCGATCGAACGTGGCACGCAAATAAAACATTCCGTAATATACGCAACGCGTATAATTTCTCTCCTCCTCAAATTTTGCGTACAACCTGCGGAAGCGTGGTGAAACACGAAAAGGAGCAATTGAAGGAATCCATGCGGTTCGCGTTTGGAGAAACGATTAAAGGCGAAATTCTGGTTAAACATCGATATAACGGGAAGTATTTCGCGCAGTAATGGGGTAGCGCGCTCGGACGAGGAGATTAATCGCGAAAGAAATTGAGCGGGACAGAGGGTTAAAATACCCGCGATAGGCGAGGATACGACGGCTTCGTAAAATGTACGGCATCTCGTCACGAGAATGCGCGGCGTTTCTCGACGGGTACGAAAATTCGTGTCTAACAAATGTATCCAACGACGCCATGGCGGAACCAACGAAAAATTCGTCGGCACGCGAATGGCTTGTAATTACGAGTTACCTACAAATATATATCATAATAGCGTTCCACCCTCTTCCGTTCGCCACTAAGGCAATCGAGTTCCCACCCCGATGATAGGACAAAAATTGAAGGGATACCAATTGCGAGATATAGATTACTCGAAAACTTGAGTAATTTTACCTTTAGGGATCTGAAAGAAAGCAGATCGACGAAAAATTCAGCCGGTCGGCAATTTCGTGCGTAGAACTATAGGCCTTCCGGTATATTTCATTCGTGTAATTGTAGGTTTTGAGCATCTAATCCTAGTGAGCATTTCTTATATCGAAAAGAGAAATTGCCTTAATGAACAAAATCGACGGTTATCGTCGTTCAAATAACACGTTAAATGAATTACGCGTTGATGCAACGCATTACGTAGTTGATTCAACGATTAAGATTGCACACGCGCAAAATGCAGAATTACATCAGCATATAATTCGTTCGATTAATTTGATATTTATTTAAACTGGGGCGATCATCGGTTTCATTCAACCAGTTTCTGCATTTGGTGCGCGTGTACTTATTTATTTACTTCACGCGTGCGATTTATATAATGTAACGAAAATGTAATATAATGTAACGAAAAATACGAGAGTTGTCGAAACTTTTGTTAGCGGAATAATTCCTTGCCATATCTCGCATAAGAAATATGAATAGCAAATTTGCGTCACTATTATCCGATCGTGCGGAAAAAAAAGTGAATAAAAACTTTTCTTTTTCGAGATAATTTCAATTTTAAACACACCATCACGTACATTTATCTGGCTACCTTCTGAGATTTTCACCGTAATGCGGATCACCCTATATATAATGTTACCTCGATGTTTCGAAAGTATCCTCGATCCTTCACCCTGTCACTTTTAAATTCGCCTACGGGCATCAATCTCGAGGGACGTCGACGGCTTCCGCGGCATCGCCTTTGACGGTGATCCCAGCTCGAATCTTTCTCGCAAGGAAACGAGCGGCTTATGGCTCTCCATCTTGGGACCCGTTCCGAGGAACGTCCCGTAAGTCATGTACCTTCATATCTACTACTATCGCGCTCGTCTCCTTGCTGCATTACCTTTCCTTCCTTATGCATATAGGCCGAGATAACGCGTAAGAAGCAAAGTAGCACGATGACAGTAATGCGATATCAAGTCGTAAATCTTCGAAAAATTTGCGTCTTTTTTTATTCGAATAGATGATAGCTATATGAACGCCTAAGAGAGGATTAAGACATAATTCGTAACCGTCGCGTTTGTAATATTAATGTTACATGTATGTTTTACTTTACGAAAACCAGAAAATGAATCACGGAAAAAAATATCAGCTATATATCATACCTAAATTTTAAATGTCAATATAATATATTATACCTGCAATTTAGTTGTCACGCCTAAATTTTAGCTAGGTAATAAATATTTTTAAGCTATAGTTTAACGGAGAATTCTCCGTTAAATTATAATTAAAAATATTAATTACTATATGATAACTAAATTTCAGGTCTAATATAGAGACACATCTAAAATTTAGCTATGGCAGTTAATATTTTTTTTCCGTGAATCAAATTGAAATTATATGCATTCGAAGTAACAAAGTTAGATGTTCGATGATCTCTCTCGAATTTATCGATAAACGATGACGAACCTCTGACAAACTGAGTGCCGTCATTCGGGTGGGAAGGAGGACTTCAATTTTCTACAAAGCCTGTATCGAGTCACGTGTTTGATCGTCAGATTGGAGGGTAGTTCGAACGAAAGATCATTTGGTGGTACCGGTGGTCGCGGGGGTGACGAACGGCTCTCGTGGTAGCATAAAGCGGCACGTTCGAATCGACGTAGCCAGCACGCAAAACATATAATTTCGGGCAATAATTCCTGGCCACGGACGATTTGAGGCGAATCGGCGCGTGCTTCCGGATGGTCGGAGTCTCCCTCGCGAGCTGCCCGTGTACCAATACCGGGTACCATCGTGGCCGATGTACCATTGCTCCGCGGGCGGGGACATCAGGAAAAAAAAAAGACCGGCCGTAAAATTGAATCGATCAACTAAATCACCGACGAGGATTGCCTCGCGGAACCGCGGATAAAGATCGATGTTCGCCGTAACGTCGTAGATTCCGCTCCAGGTGTATTATTTTACTCCGAAGAATCGACCACGCGTCGCTTTCTGCTTGCCCTTACTTTTTCATATGTCGCATATAAAAATCTAAAGAAAATCTAAGTACGATAAAAAAATTTCAATAAAATGACGTAACTGCGATGATAATTCGAGACGAAAAAATAACGTGACTATGATGATAAAATCTTGGTGTTTTACTCTTTTTGAGAACTATCGTTAAGCTAAGTATTCGTTACTGAGTTTTAATATTCCCGAGCGTCTGTCGGAAAATTAAACTTACTAAATAAGCATCCACTGGGAATTATTCTTAATTAACGCGAGCCTCGGATAGTTTCATTCTCAAGAGAATCATCGATAGCATAAAACTTTGTATATCTATATTTTTGTAATAAATGAGATGGTTTGAATTTCTCGTTACATGGAATATTATTAATGTGTTTCGAAATATCGACTGTGCACGAATTACATCCCTCGATTGTTCAAATTATCTTCGTCAAAACGAGTTCTGAACAACAATGGCCGTTGACGCACCGAGTAAAAAGCCTCGTTTTGCATTCCCAGACGGCGGAATGGCTTTTCAATCTCGATGGGCTTTTTTTGGTAAAGGGACCCCGATGAAAAATCGTGGGCGCAACGATGATCGATATGTTCGCCTATAGAAGGAGAAAGAGAAAAAGAGGAAAGAAGAAAAGAGCCTGTACATTCCCGATGCGTTATCGGACCAGAATGGACGGACGGATCTACATCAGAGTAATCACGGCTATACGTCATACGGAAAGAGCTTATATATGCGTATATAGTATAGATTCATCGACGAGAAATAGATTCTCTCTTTCTCTCTCTTTCTCCTCCCTCATCGCCCCTCTCTCTCTCTCTCTTTCTGTACAAGTTTCCGCTTCACCCTCCGACGATACATTTCTCCTGGGGGGCGCGAGCAAAAATCACGGATGGTAAATTAGACGTCCGTCCCGTATGTAGGCGTATCCTCGCATTTGTCAAGAGGAGCAAAAAGAACTAGCGGTTCTCTCGGCACAAACTCGTTTTCTGAGCTAAAATTAAGATTAAAAAGAAGATTGTAAAAAAAATTAAATCGCGAATCTAAAAAAACGAAAAAAATTATCAAATAGAAGGTGCTCGAGTGCGATAAGTATGTTAATTAACGCGCGCGAGTTAATACGCGAATAAGCAACAATCCAATAAATATCTTTAAACAGCGAAGTTTCTAACTAAGTTGTCACTTAATGACAAAAACAAAAGGTCGAACACATGGTTGTTCGTATTACATCAATCTTTCGCTGAATTCCTTTCAAAATAAAGAAACGAAATAGAAGCTATAATGACCCACAGGCAGCGGCACTCTTTTATTTAAACCCGGGAAGAGCGGGAACTAGTTCTGCTGCGTAGTTTGACCTATATATACGTGCACGTGTGCGAATTCGCCGGAAGGTCGCGCAGGGCATCATCTCGCTCTTTGTTCAACAACAGGATCGTATGTAAATGCTCGTGTGTATGCGTGTGTGTGTATGCGTGTCGTAATAGGGGCCCTCAGGAGGAGAGACCTTGGGCCCCGCATGCCTGACTGCCTGCTTCCCAGCTGTCGTTCGTGCACAAGAGGAGCCTGTGTTTCTGTCCTTCCCCCTTGCGAATTATCGCGACCTTGGGGCTGCCAGAAACGGCACGTGCGGGGACTTCCGAAGGACGCAAAACATCCGTCCGCGATTAACGCTTAATCTACAAACGCGAAATGTGAAAAAATAAAAGATTCGGGATAAAAAGGATCAAATGCAAAAA
Organism: Prenolepis imparis; assembly: GCF_030444845.1. Taxonomy (NCBI): domain Eukaryota; kingdom Metazoa; phylum Arthropoda; class Insecta; order Hymenoptera; family Formicidae; genus Prenolepis; species Prenolepis imparis. The sequence goes on from NW_028141166.1 coordinate 13,539,104, forward strand.
AAATCTGTAGAGCCAAGAATCCGCGAAATCGGAAATTGGATATACAACTCGAAACTCCATGGTACCAGGGATGTTCGAAGCTGAGGATACGCGCATTTATAATCCATGTAATTAGAATTCCATTCGGGTAACATATACATATTTACTTCTCTCTCTTTCTCTCTTTTTTGAAATAAAGAAACCTGTTTAAAAAAACCTATAGCGAAATGTTTATACGCGGCCGTTCTATTGTACATACAAGACACAAGAAAGAATTTGTCCCGCAGTCGGCCAGATAATCCGTTTTAGAAAGAAGTCGATTGAACCAAATAGTTCGCATTGTTCTGTACAACTTCTTTTAAGTATATCCTTGGCAGTCAGTCTTATGTGTTTACCGCGTGCAAATTTTAAACGCGCAATACGTGCTGTGCCGTCATTATTTTCTTGCGTAAGATTAACATTGTTCGATGAGAAAAGGTTAATGAAGATTTTAATACATAAATAAAATTCTAGTCGCTTGAAATTCGTGAAACTCCATTTCGCTCGCTTTGGACATTGGCCCGAACGTTATCGTAATCTTATGCATTGCTATATATTAAACAAATGAATCTTACGGAATGATAGAGTGGCTTCTCGATCAAATTTTTATGCATTATCCGGATTTTCAATCGCGTCGACTCGTGTATGTGATATGTTATCTTGGCTTTTTAACGATAAAGATAGTAGAAGATGGATGTCTACATATGATTAAAGAAAACAGATCGATGAAAATATGAAATATTAAATAAAGAACTTTCGATGAACTTAAGTAAGATGAATTCTTCGAGTAGATAATTAGAAAAAACAAAAATAAGCGACTGAAGACAAAGATGCAAGCAAAAAGAAAAGGTTCGATAACGCAAAAATAAACATTTTAACAAAGTCGTTCCTCAATAGCGGACATAATTCAGAGAATTGTATCGGATGCGTCTCGCGCCCTCAGACTACGCTCATCTAAGATACCCGAAAATATCGAGGGTACTGAAATTATGGCAGTACGAACAGTTCTCGAAAGGACCCTGGGGGCATTGGATCATTATTTTCACGGGAGGCGGCTGCTCAATGGCCCGCAATCCCTCACGTGGCGATCGACGATATTACGAATCTGCCCTTAATCGGAACAGCTCGTCGAAACATACCAATTCGTCCTACAAATCGTTACACGTCAAAGGAAGACGCGAATAAAGATATTGGAGACAAAATACACAATTCACATGCATGAGACAAAAAAAACTGAGTACAATATCTTCGGCCATTTTTCATCAATATCTTACAAGAAATGATATATAAAGATAAGTATTAAAAATCGAGAATATTGTTCCTAAGAAATAGAAAAATATAAAGAAAAATAATTTTTTTTACACAAGTGTTTTTAAATTAATTTATTGAAAAGAAAGATCGTTATTTATGATGGTTTTTTATCAATGATTGTAATTTCAAATCCTTTCTATATAAATTTTATTATTGCCAAATTTACAAATTAATCTCGACATTAAAAATAATCTTATTGTCCTTTCTAAAAAAGGCATGTTAAGTCGATCGCGGAAAAGACGCAACAATACTTGCGAGAATCGACTAAACATGCCTCTTTTAGAAAGGGATGTCATAATATTTTAAATTCGATTAATATTTTTGACAATTATCAGCTGATTTTTGTCAAAAAATATTAATCGCGAATAAGATATTATAACATATTATTTAAAACATGTTACTATTTTAATATTATCAACATATTATATACCCCCATTACCGCTCTAGAAATGTTATAAAATAAACAATTTCTCACTCACCGATACGTGCAATAGCGGAGTTGTAGTACACAGCACATATTGATCTGAAAACAAAATATTCAAATTATGTATATATACATATGTGTGTCGAATCTCATAAACAATGCAGTTTAGCAAAAATGTTTTTGCATACCTCACAGTTGCCCCGATGTCGCCCGATGCCTCCCCGGGCCTCCTCCTCCTCTCTTGGTCCATGGTAGCACTCACGACACTCGCGAAAATACGAATAATTACGATTGCCCGATACTTTACACGGCACTCCCGACGCGCGAAACTTTACACGACACTCCCGACACGACACGTGAATCGCACTGTGTATCGCAATGCTACCTGTAACAAATAAAATACATACATATTAGAATAATCTTATTATTTTGCATTATAACATATACAATATATGTAAACTAGAATTAACGATAAATATATCCACGGATCGCAACACATTCGCGCGCGCGACAACAGATTAAGTTGGGATATGTTGGGTTATGTTGGCAAGAGATTTTTTGCATCGAATTTTTCGCGAAGAATGCGTTTCGAACAATTACGCCTACATATTAACGTTGAAATTATGATATGCGATTGATAAATATTACAATACAAAGATTAGAAATCGTTTCTAATGATTATGCTTACTAATTAATCACAGCGGGACGCAGCTCGAACTGCCTGATACTCGCGGCGTTTCGGTAATGGCCGACACTACAAACATCGGCAACTTCATTCTAATAGCGCGCGCGATACTATATACATGACTTAATATTAATAATTAATTAAAACTCAAAGGAGATTCGTTCGAAAAGATATAGCTTTAGAAAGAAAAAATATTAATCGAGAATAAGGTATTATAACATATTATTTACAACATATTACTATTTTCTAACTTTTACCATATTATTATTTTAAAATTTAATTAGCAAATTATAACATACACAATATAAATATAAATATATAAGCTAGAATATTTAATTAGCAAATTTTCGCTTTATTATTTTTTTATAGAAATCAGCTGATTAAAGCGTTAATTTGCTAATTAATTTTTACAATAATAATATGTTTTAAATAAAATATGTTATAATACTTTAAACTCGATTAATATTTTTGACAGTTATCAGCTGATTTCTGTCAAAAAATATTAATCGAGAATAAGATATAACATATTATTTACAATATATTACTATTTTAATTTTTTAACATATTATTATTTTAAAATTTAATTAGCAAATTAACGCTTTAATCAGCTAATTTCTGTGAAAAAATATTAATCGAGTTTAAACAAACTTATATTATTATTTTTTAAATATTCTTTTTAACATAAAATCGAAGAATGGCGCGCGCGTAGCGCGCGCTTGTGTTGTTTTAGTTAATATCAAAAACGTTCTGACAGATCTATCGTGTCCCTCGGTACAAATACTACGCGTAATCTTTTCCCCGAAAAAAAAAAAGAGAGAAGGGATTGTGTCGGAGGGTGCGGAAAAAGATCTTCCGTTAACTAATTCGCGAGAGATTCTCTCGCAGGTCATCTGAAACGTGATACGGGCGTGAGACTCCTGCGCGGCTGTTACAACGAGAGACGCAGACGTTATATTTGAAATTCAGATGCTCGGATTGTTTCGCTAAATCAAGAGAAATGTGGCCCCGGTGAGTTTCAACGGCGAAATATCGTGCGCAACCCCCGTCGGCGCACCATGTAAGCCACCTTCATTCCACCGTCTTTCTCGGGCGGGCCGGAAGCGGGGGTGACTCGCGTGTGTGTTTATGGCTAAATCACTTTTGTTCTCGTCGGATGTCGCTTCTCCAGCAGCACATATTTTCAACTCTCTCCACCTGCCGTGATATCATCCCTAAAGATACGGTCGATTTGAAGGGAAAGGAACGGAGAGAGAAATGCAGAGACGTCTCGTAATAAAAGTACAAAAAAAATAGATTGTATGAAGTATAAAATATGCTGTTATTTGATGATTTTGCAATCTTATGCCAAGAGAATTTCCTCCGTCTTATACTAATTAGCATTTTTAGATTTAAATCGTGCGGTTCCAGAAAATATAAAACGTATGAAAATAATCAATAACTTTAAATCCATAAATATTGTTTGTATTTGCATACAAGTTTTAAATCTGATCGTCACGACAATTTACATATATGTTGCACGTGCATATATACGGAAGAAAAACGTGCAACATCCTGGGAGAGTAGCAAAGTTTTTCTATTACCAGATAACAATAGGCCTAGACGGTAGGGGAAGATTTGTGATCGTGATACGGAGAGAAAAAGAGGAAAGGAAGGAAAAAGGACGTTTCCGAGAGTGAAGAATCGCCGATTTTAATGGTCCTTTGTTAGAGCCGCGGCTGTTCGCGGCGAAGAAAAGAAAATCAATACCGTGCCTCGTCTCGAAAAGAGACCCATTTAATCCCTCGTTAAGTTCATCTTGTCGTCGAATTTGATTCATCGACAAGAGTTATCGGAAGAGTGCTTTGTTTTGTCGGCGATGTTTTTGGAACAATTTAACGAATGTATAAGGGTTGTGATTATTTCGCGCCTAAAAAAAAATGCGACTGTTACGAACGCGATTAGGACGAAAATTACAAGTGTAAATCGCGCGCATTTCGCAAACATACGTCGTGCTTGCAGCTTCCCTTCCTTATCCTCCCTATTTCTCACTCGGCAGGAATTCTCATAGCTCTTTGAAAATGAAACGGGATGCATTAATACGCAGACGCGTATCCCTCCACCGTAGCAATAATTCAGGGCCCTTTTTAGGAGATCGAGGATGATTTAAAGTGTATTGTAACACTGTTCGCACGTTGAATTTATGACGATTGCGCCCTGCACCGCAACTGGTAACAACCACTATTCTCGTTACACCTATTATGCCGTACTATTTTTATGGGCGCATCTTTTTATGGGTCCAAAAACGCGTGAGCGAGAGAAAAAAGGCAGACGCGATGGGAACGCGAAAGAGATAAAACGTTTCGGCTACCTGCTTTCATTGTCTGTGAAAGTGGAGCAGTTCTCAAGTTCCATCACTTTATTCCGCGTTCTCTGAATGGAGTACCGCAAAGTCTCGCTTTATGGGACTTTATGTGGGACCACGGAACGACGATTCAGTTTATAAAGTCTTTCTCTCTCCAGTTTTTCCTTCCGATTTAGCCGTCGCATCCAATTGCAGCATTCTTGTTCATTTTTCTTACGCCAAAAAAAAAAGAAGTAAAAAAAAATGGTAACAAAATTACTATGCCGTGCTAACTTGAAAAATTTATTAAATTTAACACACAACTTATATTTTAATCCTCTAAAAATTAAAATTGTTTTTAAATTGCAAAACATTTGTAACTGTAACTAATAGATACTAACAAGTATATAAAATATTCTTTTGTCTGCATTTACGATTTCTGTCTAATTAATTTTCTCGGGAGACATTTTTCTCGTATAGATTATAAATATCATAAATTTATATAGTCATAACTGATTACAGCGACTCTCTCTCTAATGAATGCGAGGTGTGATCATAAACTGGTCGGCATTCTGGTTTAAAACAGATACGCCAGACGAGAGTCAATAATCTCGTCTTTGTGTACAGCCACAAATCTGACGGTCACGCAATTCTTTTTCAAACTGGAGAGCGGTCAATCTCTCGTTGAGAGTCTCGGTCATCCGTCGTGTTTTTGCTCTCGCTTTCGACCCTCTACTCCACAGCATTTTTGCCGGTAAGTGTACGACAGTTTTCGGCGCCATAAATATGCTGAGCGCATTTGCAAGGGTGGGAGCCTCTCTTTGTTTGCTCCCGCTGGCGAAGTTTGCAGTGCGGGACCAGTGTGGGTGCCAAGAGAAAGGGAGAAAGGGAGGTAGAGAGGAGTGAAGAGGAAAGAGAGGAGCAATGGGAGACGAAAGTGGGTCGTGAGGACGCTATAAGGGGGAAAGGGACAAGAAAAGGGGGAACTGAAGTGAATCCGAGGAGGAAGGGGCCCGCACAGAGTTGAGTGGGGCCGTAGATTCTTCTAACGTAACTTTCGGCCAAAATAGGCGGTCCTTGGAATCTAATTATCGGTACGCCCGCTGGAAACTCTCCGGATTATTTATGCCTCTTCTTTGTTCGGCCACAGCACGGTCCCGTTCGCGTAGGGGAACAGAGCGGCAAGGGAGGAAAGATAAAAAGACACCGCCCGCGGAATACGACGGGGTACATCGCTATCGTAAAAAATACTCATCACGACGCATCTCTCTGCGATCGAAAGACGATGCGATATAACGATGAATCAAAGGTGGAGAGCGGTGTGAAAATGGAATTTGCAATCTCGCGCAGAATAATACAGTTTTTTTTCGACAATTACGAAAATCGAAATCTATTATATGCGGTCTTTGATGCAAAATAATTAACGGCTCTTGGAAAGAGAGCGCACACACGTCTACATACGGTTGCACGCGTGTGCGCAATTACACCCGCGGCGACGAGACAAAGGCTCGTTCGGTTCGCCGAGCACCGTGCGCAGAAGGTGCGGCGAAAATGCGACGCGTGTTAATAAAATAGCGGGCTTTAAACGAATTTAAATTAGGCCGGTTGCGTGCAAGCGAGCGCATCTGCGGCGAATTTATATATATGTGGGTCACCCCGCTTTGCGATTCCCAGCCTGTCGCACGTATCGCACTTACGCGCGATATTTATTATACGGTCGAAAGTCAATTGCGTCGACGCGCAATGGGAGATCGCTGTGGCTCGATTTTAAGTAACATCGTCGCTTGTTATCCCATATCTGCATAATATCCACCCAAATTGCATAAATATCCCCGCATATTTTGCGCGAGTCAATGACGAGGGCGCGAACAGGATGCATTAACGTCAAATGTGTCAAATTTTCGTTTCAGAGTGATATGTATAACATCGAGCACGTTATATCAATTAAATCAATTGCCGTCCTATCAAATTTTAAAATTTAAAATCGTAAAATGATATATAGATATATTACTTAAATATGTTATACCCCCCCCCCCCCATCTTCTCTCTTTCCCTTGTAAGAATAAATATAGCTAGGCACGATTCGCGCTAAGTATCCTCAATTTCGGCGCGCATCTTTCAAAAGCGACATGAAATATCCCTTTTGCATTCATGAGAGCGGAAGAGAGTCGTAAATAATAGATTATTTCCGGCACCCTCGACACAATCGGATTGAGAACATCCGTGTGCGTCAATATGGCAACCTATCTAATACATTTCCCGAATCAACGTACCGCAAGATGCACTATCTGCGAGAACGCAAGTCTTCCTCATCTTTGAAGGAAGGGAGAGTCGGAAGTGCACAGCTTTGCGCGCTTTACATTACATTACCGCGACGTGTAACGCTCGATTCACGCGCGCAGATGAGTAAAACCGGATACGTGGAAGCGCGGATGTAAACGTATTATAGGACGAAGCACGCGAAGGACATACGACCCTTTATAATCCGCTCGACGAGCACTCTCTCTGCGGGCGCAGATGTACGCTCATATCGAGATCCGGGGCTCATGGGATTCGCGAAATTGCCCCGCCCCTTTTATTGCCCGGAGCGAGATAATCGTGGTGCGAGATAAACGCGAGAAGCGCGCGTCTCTCTGCGCATCTCGCTGAAAGGATCTTAACCATTCATGGCCATGAAATATAGTGACCTAGTGACACGCGTCGCACTACTACGGTTTGCCGTTCGGTTTGTAACACCAGCCAGTGCACGGTGCACATGCTGATTTCGCTCGATTTCTCCCTCATCGCCTACGCTATCCAACTTGATTGGATACGATCGGTAGTATAAACTGCATCTGTGCAGCTTTTGATTGTTATATTTGCAATATGTAGGAGAACATCCCCTCTTGAATAAAAAATAAGATAAATGGAATTCGAAATAATTATTATATATAATTATTATACATATAAAATATTTTAATGTGCGATTCTTTCATGATATATATTGAGCTGTGTAAAATATTTTTAACATCTCCATGATTTTAGTAAAAAGCTTACAAAACATGATTCAAATAAAATCTCTTGAGTTAATCTGCGAAAAGAGCAAATAAATTAGAATAGCTTTTTAAATAAATTCTTTTTAAAATAAAATAAAGATTATATTATTTTTTAAAGTAAAGATAGATTAATCTGTATAACAATACTTTACTTAACGTTACTTAACTTAACTTGACGTCCAAGAAATTGATCGTTGAAAAAGGGGTAAATATGTAATACAACATTCTCTTTTCTACAGACTTAATCATGCGAGACTCTCGTAAGTTTTTCAGCATCTAAAAAATTTAGTCCTTCTAAATTGTATAATTTAAATTGCGAGCTATCCATCATTCAAAAACAGGCTTTGGCAACTGGCAACCGGGCTCATTTCCTGGGAACGCATCTCTCGCGCTTTTCACAGTTCGGTTCTATGCAACGGAGCCCTGCACTTTGCCAGTGGCGTCCTTGCACCGGTGCACGTGCATCTCGCTTATGGTTGCGTACCGGTTTCTGTTGTTCTACAACGTTACGGTGATGCGCAATGAGCGTGTTGGTTCCATAAAAGGCATACCTATGCCAGCGAGAGAGAGAAAGAGAAAGAGAGTGAAAGAGAGAGAGACGATACAATCGAGCAACCAACCAGTCAGTCGGTCGACCACTGACGTGCACGCATAAAAGAGCGCCGAATTTCAATGCCCTGTACCTTTATACTTTGGCCATTCTTTTCGACCATAAAAAGCGCACATTCCACGCTCCCGTATGCAACCGGCTTAAAACACACACACAGGTCTCATCATAAATCAGCTCCCTTGCCCCGCGATTCGCGCTCTCTTTCCTGCCCTTTCTCTTTCAGCTTATATTATTGCGCTCATGGCGTTCGCCAGTTTCATTAAGAGCGACGCGTTGCATGCACGTACGTACCAATCGTTTGCCTTCACCCTCTTTCTTCTACGCACGCATGCACTCGCTGACGGTGCCCCGTATAAAAGCGCGAACGCGAATCGTTCACGAGCGTGACTTACGGGCACGCACGAACGTGCTCCCTCGACGATTCACGGTCAACTTTGGAAATCGGAGAATCGAAAAAGAGAGAGAGAGAAAAAAAGGAGAGAGAGATTCTGCGACGTCGAATGTGTGAGAATAGACGGAGTGCGTTTAATGGCCACTTCGATGCACGACATCATCATTGATCGTGGCATGAGTTACTGTGGGAAGGATGTCGGAAATCGCAAGTGCTCATCCGAAGAAACATGAATTATTGCTGGCAACAAAGAAGAGAGTTTTTCAGAATATATTTTTTGCAAGATATATGAAGGATTTCCCTGTTTTCTTTCACGAGTTCTGATAGGGAAGCTAAAAAATATTTCGAGTGTTGTTTTCACTGTTGTAAAACACGCACGTTTAATTATTACTGATAAGAGAACTTATTTGATTTTTTTATCAACACTGATAACGATCTGATAATAATCGTGTTTAGAAATGTAAAATCAAAAACTGAATTCATTCCTGCATTGTGGCGCCTCCGCGCGATGAAGATAGCAGGCTATGAAAAGCAAACTTTTATCAGTACACTTATATTTTTACTTCAGAGATAGCATTATATAAATCTTTGATACGCGCTAATTCTTCATTTACACAGCCGTGCCCAACTGGCGTGTCATACCTTACATGATCGAGGAAATATGCAAGCCGAGATATCGTATCTGCACTTGTCAATAACACTTGTGATGAACGCAATTTTGAAATAAACTCCAACGCACATTAACGAGTTTCTATATCCAAAGCTAAATAAAAGTCGAAGGACATCAACTATAATATGTTAAATTATTTCTATAAATTGCGATAAAATAAATATATATTTATAATTATGACAGTAATCTAAAACTTTTTTTATTATGGAAAGTACTTTAATAAATATTGATATGACACTTTGTTTCGTATGCGAGAATAGTTTGACATATGTATGCTTTTTCCGAATTACCCCCCCAAAAAAGTATATCACGATATGGCAGATTGCACATCGGAAATAAGCATAATCCTTTTTATACATCGGCAATAAAAAGCGGCAGTAAAATGCAATTCCCTTACTGAGTATAAACTAGGGGTGATTTTTCGAAATGGACGAATGCTTCTTTCTAACAATAAGTGGGATAGGGGGACAAGTTGAAGGGGCAGACATGTCTCGAAAAGTTCGCATTTTAAATAATCGGTCTGAACGGCGTCTTTTTAAGCTGTCGCACGATTTTACGAGTGAGATCACAAAAATAGAGAATAAAGTAGAGAGCACACGAAAGAAAATATATCCGAAGAAAATAGAGGGCATCTAGAGAGGAACTGCAGTCTTTCCTCCTACCTCTTTTCCTCCCCGAGAGAGGGGCAGAATCTCGGCGAGAGTGGGAGCATTGCCGGTGCAGAAGGGGTGGTCTCTGCAAGCGTGGGTGGTCGAGGGTGGCCGGTGACGTCACGCAAGATGCAGCAGAGTGCAGCGATGCAGGGGGATGAAGCGAAACTGGGTGGAACTGGGCCAGTGGGTCTTCGGCAGTCATCTGCGATTTGCTGGATAGCTCCGCTGCATCGTTGCATAGCTGCTGCATTTTCGCGACGTGATTTTTACGGAAATTGTGGTTCTATTTAAATGCCCGTGCTTAATTTTTCGTTAGTGCGAGCGATATTCAAACGCACTGTACGTGATGTGTACGAAAAATCGGCGAATTAAATCGAAGATCTTGTGCACTCAGCAATGTCGAACGAAATGTTTAAAAAAACATATTTTGATTAAACGTGTGTGTTGAAATAAATTCTTTATGTATTTTTCTTTATATATAATATGTGCAATATTAGTTATGTCATTGTTATTGTTTTCTAAGTCGTACAAACTTTGAACAATATTCATCTACATACTGTTTAATAATCGCTTTTGCTTTGACTATAGTGAAGCTAACTTCGATGCAAATATTTTATATTTTATATTTCGATATTTTATAGATATTTTACAAAAAGTACAAAGGAACAATATTTCTTTGGCGAGTTATCCCGCATCATCTTTACACTTATATAAGTCAATATATAAAGTCAATATGATTTTTTTATTCATAATATAGATAATCAAGAAGTAACATCGCAGTTGCTTCTATGGCAATTAATTTATTAAAATGTAATCATAATTTTTGATGATTGATGAATTCTTTCCGAATTACATAATATTTGTGTAATTCGTATGACATTTTTTATTTATTCTGAGAGTATTTTTTGTATTATAATTAACTTTTAAGAGATTCTTTGTTTCAGTTCGTTAGGTTCCTTATCTTCGTTCTGTTTTTATAGTTGTTTTCACATCAGCACTTTTAATAGCATTTCATAAAAACAGATATGAGCGAGTCACACATTTATTCGTAATTATTCTTACACGTCATTATAAACTTTACAAAAAACATCGCACTTTAATTGTAAATAAAAATACTTTATATATATTTTAGCAATTCGTTCTAATTATTTTTCTTCTCAACCAAGCTTTATTTCCCTCTACTTAAAATAAATAATATATCTCTAAAATAAAATAAAAATATTTCAAGAGTGATATAAATGTAATAATGGTGATACTCATTGTCAGTTATGATTAATCAGTGCATTTTACTATGATTCAAGAAGTATTCATGTTCACCGCTGTTGTGAAAACAGGAGAGGCAGTGAATCATTTCTAGACGGTTTCTGAGTGGAAATGATCGATAACCCAAGATTCCAACTATATAAACATTTCTCAGATAAGTTTTACAATATCTGACTTTTTTATAAATAACATATTCAGTAAAATATAATAAATCACCATGCTTTCAATCTCGTCTGCAATATTATATAATATATAGAGTTTCTATTATTATATATCAATTATAATATAAGCTATATTAAAAAAATTTAATTTTAAAAAATTTAATTTAAAATCTGTAAATTTCATAATAGATTTTAAATTACGAGTAATCGCCTCTAATAAACACTCGCATATAAATCTTTTCAGTCATAACTCTTCACGGGTTTGTGTATTTTACTTTTTCGAAATATCACACAACACTATCGGCGTTAGTTTTTATCTCTCGTTTGCTTGACACACGATGTGATACGGTTCTTTTGTCTTGACGCGATTTCAATGCAAATTCTGTAAATTCCACCGCGCAAAATAACTCGTTCACCAACGCGGTTGGTTTGCATATTCGTCGTGTTCGTCGATTTAACAGACAAACACGATTCAACGATAGGCAGTTTGACGCTTGTTTCTCCCCCCGCAAAAAGAATCGTCGAAAGTGGCTTTCATTGTATCAACGCGTTTGATTTACATTTCATACGGTTTGCATATACGTGTATGTATAAGCGTGTGCACACATTGCTATAGTTTTCGACGATACCACTAAGTATCGCGTATACATATATGTCAAAGTAATTAGCATGGACGAGCTAAATGTTAATGAAGAATCATAAACATCGTTGTTGCTCTCGATTTTCATATGATTTTTGTAAATGGGGAAAAAATGTCATACTTCTTTTTTACCATCTCGCAAAAACTAAAGATAAAAAACATGTACGCAATTTTCCAATATCGCGAATTTCCATCGACTAATCTTCGACTTTTGTTATTCATTCAGTTAATATAACAAGATCTTATCCGATCGTATAATTTTCTTCTCTGATCAACTAATGCAGTAAACATAAAACTTGACTAGAAAAAAAAAAAAAAAAAAAACAATGCAGCAAAACGTGGCATTTTTTTTATCTTCCTTCTTTTTCACTGAATCTCGTGCACTTTTTGTGTTGCGGTCACAAAGATGACTTTATCCGTGATATATACACTCTTATCAGATCGGCAGAGATGCGTACAAATCACATTTCCATTCGCACAATCTTTGTCTTCGTGACCTCTGCCCTCTCGTCACGCGCCACTGCTAACGCAGAATCCGCAGAGATGTTGCACAAGATCTACGCGACGTATCTGTTGTGTAATGGGCGCGACCGCGATGTTTGTTACATTCCGCGAGCCGCATTTCGGGAAGATAAGAGTTACGAGTGAACCGGCGCAATCGAGAGATATTACGTAAAGGCGTTACTTTATTAGTATTCTGTTATAAATAAGCACACAACGTGTGTTCTTGAAAAATATATCAACGTAATAAATAGCTAAACAATTAAATAGAAAGTTACTTTGATTTATATATTCTAGAAGCAGTCCTACGCGTAAGAACAGTCAATATTGAAAGTGAAATTTTACGTATATAAAATTATACGTAATTTATGTGCCACGTTACAACAAGCTTGCATTCTTTTGCGCAGTACGCAACTGTGTGTTACTCGTTATCGATGTTGCGATTTCTCTGTATAAATTGCACGTTCGACGACGAGCGATAAATCATTAATGAACATTGTCGCGATAGCGAAGCTTTATCTAATCTTCGTCTATTCTTTCGTCGCATAACACGCTCCGCGCCTAATCCATTGAAAAATACCTATAACGTGCAAGTATCACGCGCAGGCATGTGTTAAATCAGTATTCGTTACATGATTATGAATGTTCTAAATAATACCGTTATACCCGGTGTCATTTCGCTATCGTCGTTTATAAATCGTATGGATCGACATTAATTTTTTTTGCTCTTCTCGCTACATCGTTCGAGAGGTGTCTATTTAACGCCCATATTTATATATCTGCGAAGTTAATAGAATGTAGAAAACGCGTCTTCACGGTCGATCGAGTCGCATCTACGACGCGACGTGATACTTTTGTAACGTTCGATGCAACACCATCAACCAGGGCTCTCTTACTTATCTCGATCGCTAATGATTTACGCATTACAAATCGTATTCATGATCACATTGCGCGTATGTGTTTGTTATTAGACCGGCTAATTGATGACCAGGCTTTCGATATCTCAGTGATTAGTCGTGCGCAAATAAGCGATTGCGCTCTTGTCCCTAGTATACTAAACTCATATGAATAAACCCGTTATTCTCGATCACTCGTCTTCAGACACGTCATCGAGATCGTGTATCTCTTGTTGCGAGCATATCGAAGAGAATAATTGAAGAGCGAGTACTGACATTTCTATGGTGTGACAGTGATTCATGATAATCGCAATCATATCTAAAATTTCTTCAACAATATATTTTTTTTTAGTAAAAATTAAATATCAAATACAATAATTAATTTTACGTTACAATTTATTTTTTGTCGATTTCTTTTATCACGGTTTAACAGTAAAAATCATTTGTTATGATAACGTTTTTATTTGACTAAATTAATATTTAATATTTAATGCGTTAAAGAACACAAATAGAATGTATCAAATTTCATTTTTCATTTTATCCTGAGGTGTGATGAAATGTACATTATAAAAAGATCGAAATTTTCTCGCTCATAGAATGAAACTCTTTAATATCCTCTCGTGGAGCTCGAAGGGCGTGTTTGCACATCGAATCATAATAATCATTTTGCTCGTGGGTGGGAGCGGTGGAGCCTATGGCAGGGAATAATATACATGATGAAGGTCAGACTTGAATTGCGTCTCAACGATGCAACCGGTACATATGCCAGGAGTTGGCGAGAGGACGAAAAGGAAGAAAGAAAAATGGAAAAAAAAAAACGACCGTCTGAAGCACAAGACGAGAGATCAACTGCAACGTACGGGAAGGGGAATTGCATCGCACGGAAGGGTCAGATAAAAGAGAGGGAAGATATCAGTACGTTCGAGCGTTGAAATGGATTATTGCGAACCAGTAACATAGCTCAAAATTCAGCCACTCTCTCAAGACGTACTGAATTATAAATGTTTTATCATCGTAATTAAAAATAGTATACGTTAGCAATTCGTTCCAATAGTAAAAAAAGGAAATTCTTTCTAAAAAAAACGCAATTCAATCCTCTCCTATACGCGAGCGCGTATTATCTTCGCAGAATATATAAAATCATGATTTATTAATAAAATTTTACGTAACACAAAAATATGAGTGAAAAACATGTCTGGGAAAACCGCGTTTCTTTGATTTTAGATAAAAACTTGCGAGTATTTATATGATTTCTCTATCTTATACGAGTCAAGTTAAAGTGAAAAGTCAAGCAACAAAGATGTAAAAATATTTGAAAGTAAAAGAGAGAGAGAAAGAGATAAGAATTACAAAAACAATATTGATAAATTCTTCTAAAAAATACGAGAAACACATTGATGGTATAAGTGATACGGATAAATCCGGCCGTTCTTCTTCCAGCCCTCGATCGGAAAGCTTTAATAGTGGGTGTCCTAATCGCGAGTGACAGAATCTCGAACACGTTCCTGCCCTGGCGAGCGTGTGACACCCGCGTCCCAGCGCACAAATGTCAAAAGATAAGAACACGGTCGGAAGAAATTATAGTGTTTGCGCTAGGTATCGACTGTCGCAGTCCCTTTTACCGCGAAGAAGAAAACCATTTAGACGTCGCTCGCAGCAGCCTTCAAATTTCGTCTATATGCGACGAGGCGATTCCCTTCCGAACGATCGATAAGTCGGAGGACCCGAGAACAAAGAACGTCCATCGTGAGCGCTACAGATTTCGGAGCAATTTATACGTGTGTGTCACTTTAGAACAATCTAAAAGCTCACATCTACACATGTTCTATTTATGTATTCATTAATTTTACGTGTCCTTTCAATTCCAACATTATTTTACATAATTATTATAGAATATTATATTATATTATAGAATTATTATAGAATAGCAATATGATTACATTTGCAATATAATAACTTATTATTAATAATAATAAGTTATTATATAATAAATTGTTATTAATAATTATTATTAAAAATTATTATTAATAATTAATAATAAGTTATTATATAATAAATTGAATTGAAAAAGTAGAGGGTAAGAGATAAAATGAATAAAATATTTATCATCTTAAAATCAAAATTGTTTATCGTAAATGAATTTAATAAAAACTCGGAGATATTTTTTAACGGCATTATTTACATACCGCTGCGCGTAGCATGATTTCATTAACACTTGAGACAGTGATTAGAGAGGATGTTGGATACACATTATTGGTAATAATCTGTTTACAGTTATACTAATTGTAAGCTAGAGTCGAGTGCTCGGATAATAAGAGCTGTTGCCTGCATCTTCTCACGTAATGTCGCATTCTCTATCATAAATATGTCAGACGCAAGGCATCCGTGACAAGAACTGGACGACAGACAGACGCAGGCCTTACACAAGATTGTGCTCGACTTCTGCGAGAACAGATGGCACAAAGGAGACATGTTTCTCACGGAAACGGATCGCTTTTTTAGTTTCTCAGTCATGATCATTCTTTTACATACGAGAAACATCGATATATGTTTTTACATTTTATTCTCACACGATTAGTCAACGATTAAAAAACCACGTACGTTTCGGAAGAAAACGATCTCTGAAAAATATTTAAATAATTGTTATTTAATTATCATATATAAAATAATTGAAAAAATTGAATAAATTTCTTTATGTTACAAAAACTATTCGTTTTTATTACATTCATTTACGTTGATAAAAAATTTTGATGTTAGGGTGATAAATATAATAATTCTTATAAAAGAGAGGAGAGATATATATTCTGCTATTTTTTTTTATTAACGAAATCATAAGAAAGCTTCGCATAAAATCTCCATAACGAATCGCATAAATCGTTGTAATCTTCGACTGGACGACATTTTAGAAACGATAGACTCTCTTATTTTGTGAAATAAAGATGAGCGTATTCTTTCGGGCAAGAAGGAGTCCTTGAAATTAATTGAAATGTGCCCGGTCGAAATGGTTGAAGACAATTTATTTTTTCTCGTATAAAATAATAATACTGTCTGATTTTATTCGGTTCAACCGGTGTGGCGTATTTCGGATTATATAATGGGCCGAAAAAAGCGATCGGCGAATATATATAACCGTAATGTGTATTTTCGATTCTTCCTTCTCTCTCACGTTAAATTCCCGCAACGCATACGATACCTGTTTTCGTATCGTGATTATGTAAAAGCGATCCATAGAAGGAAACTCGCGGCGACGTCGTCGACGATTGCACAAGATTACCACGACGCACCGAATTTGGGACTTGTGAATGGATTTATTCCTACCTCTTCGGCAAAGGTACACGACACAATCATTTCATCGGTACGAATTCATTTATCGGTAAATCGTACATTTAAGTAGCCACACGAAACCTAACTTTTTTTCCGAGCGTACCCTTATTCAACAGAAGTACCAAGACAGAAGATGCCGCGAAAGGGGCAAGGAAAAATGATGGCGTTTGTTAGCTCGAAAAGTTCACTCGAACAGTTAATGATGTCGCGAAAGATTTTTCGTTAAATTAGCTATCGTTTGGAGCTGTTTTATGACGAATATACGATACCTGAAAAAATCGATTCGCGTTATAGAAATAAAAAAAGAAGAAAATACAAATATACTTTATTACACGATCATCAGCGAGCGATTTAACATCGCCTAACGGTAAGCGCAGATCAAACGGCCTGAATTTTTTTTTCACGAGTGAGTGACGCGAATCGTCAGCCCGCTGCACGTCTCGCGGATCCAGTTTGAGTAATGAGGCTAGACCTTGGCTTCGATTCAACGCCAATGACTGGTTTTCATGGTGCTTCGACTGGATCCTATCATCTGCCGGCTACTCCGAGTGCCATCATCCATCATAACGATGCCGTTGAATCAATTAGAAAAATGGATCAATCCGATGCGTCTCGCACGAAGGACAGAGACGGAAACTCGAAGAGGTAAATGGATTTTTCTCCTGCAGCGCTATACGTTTGCAAAACGTGGTACACGCGCGCCGTGTGCAACCTTTGACACATTAAGATGCAGAACGATTTAAGAGGGGAACCTGGTAGGTGGTCCAACCGTTATTTGCATTCCGACCTCGATGACGTCACTACTGCGAAAAAGAGGGACCGCGACGACGGGACCTACATAAGGCGGGCCCCCGATGGTCCCGAGCAGCGTTAACATCGGTTTCGCGCGCGTGGAGATGTGTGCCTTCTTCCATCGAGGGAAAAACTTATTCAAAGACTGCGTTTCAAGCGCGGCGTTCGCTGCACTTCGTAGTCGCTAATGCGATTAGCGCGCTTTTATCGTCATACGATATAATTAAGTGCGAAAGACGTTCGCTGTGACGAAGAAAAATATTTGAAGAATCGTAGGAAAACTACGACGTTTTTCCTTTCCTCGTTGCGAAAATATTTTCTTTTCGACGAAAGAAAGAGAACTGCTAATTTCCGTTAATCATGAGATTATCATCCTTCGACTTGCTGCAAAAAATACCCGCAAGACTGCGCTTAGCTTGAGAAATATATTTTTAAAAAAATGTTTTTAATTCGCAGAAGGAAGAAACTTTTCTACGTCATTAAACGTCATCAAAATAAATGTGCGACACGCGCGTTGCACTGGCACCGAGTTGTTGAGTCAACACTACTTTGACCACAACTTCCGCGGAGAATTTGCGTGCAATGAATTTAGCTGCGCATTATAAATGTCAACAAGATAAAAATAGTCCCGAGATATAAAAAGTGGTTACATAAATATTGGCGCTGTGTTGCGGACAGTTGGAAACGAAAAAAGGTGCACGTACAGCAATAAGATCGACGCAACGTGATGTAGTTTATTGCCAATGTCTTTCTCTCCGTGAAAGAGAGAGAACGCGCCTATATGTTAATTAATTCTCGGTCTCAAACGTAATTATAGTTTATCGAGGATAATTTACAGTTAGATCGATATCTAGCGGTATTTTAACGTCGATATCGATATACTTTTGCACAGCCGGAGACGAAGAACGATATAAAAGCGTACGCCCACGCAATTTCTTAGCCTGATTTTCTTCGAGTCGTAATTTGTCTCGCGCGGAAAGAGCTCGATTATGTCGACCATGAAAAAGGCTGTAAACAACGACGTATCGGTACGCCTCGATGAGCGAGCAGACCCACGTAATCGGTAAAATTATACCCGCATGCGCATCTAAATTCAGCAGAGAATAGATTTCCGCCGGGCATTACTACTCCGGCAAGAATGTCGGTCGAGATCTCTATCGTGTTTTATAGAACCGGATACTTTCGCTCGCGCCTTTTGACGATTGGCTGTCCATACTCGTTATTTCGAAAAAAATCCATTCTGAGAATATTCAACGCCTAGTCAACTTTAAGACCACCTTATTTGAATTAAGAGTCACCACTCGGAGAGAAATTACCTTTTTTATTACTTTGCCTACATTTTAAAAGAAAGAACGTGCGACTACATATCTTATGTATACAATATAAAGCCTTGTAGATGATTCTGAATTTATTCACTCTCTTCGTTAAAGAAGCGATTCTATTCATATGGTCTGTTCGTATAATTAGTGTGTTTCTTTTTTCTTAGAGCCCTAAAAATTTCCGTCCAGCTGTCGCGCTCGCACTTCTTTCTCCTGAGAAACCCGTGCGCGTCCGAGAGAGATTTCGCAATCCCCTTTTCTCCCCGATAACTCGCACAACTCGTGTAATCAAGCTCCGGTTGAATGAAAGCCTCTGTGTACCTCGGCTACAACACAGTGTTTATAAATGTCAGCTCCAAGCGATGGTGTGCCAATGCGTCATGTGTATTGGTGCGTGTGTATATATGTATATGTGACGCGATAGCGCAACGCATGCCAAAGCTGTTCCACGTTAGGGGCTCGGGAGAAACAGAGTTCTGTTGATACAACAAAGACGTGGCACACACGGGGTTGTCGAAGCGACTCAAATTGTTTCGTTCAATCGGCAATACGCGTTACGCCAACAAAAGATGGGTGGAGCCGAGGGATCAGAGTTTTTTCGTCCCCGAAATTTTGGTTCTTAATGAATAATACGCCGTTAAATCGGTACGCGTTACAAATTTGTTTCTCGTCTCTTATTTATGCTGTTACAAAAAGCGTGTTCAAAAAGCGGATTATAAACTACACATTTTATAAATAACAGATTATAAATCAAAGTATTAATACTTAGATTTTATTATTATATTTTTGTTATGCATTTGCTTATGCATTTTTTACATATATATTATGGGTCTGTTTCAATTTTTAAATGACAGCCACATTTCTTTCATCTATCTAAAATATAATTTTTTAATGAAATATATGTAGGTACTCCATAGATATCATTTTAGCATAAAATATAATTGATGATCATTTTTATTATTCATATCTCTTACTTAAAGAAAAAGAACGAGAGAAAGAGAAAAAAAAAGAGATTTAATGTGGGCAAGTATAATATCTATTAATAATATATATAAAAATGTGTATTCCCTCTTTCATAAACCAATTCCCCGTAAAGGAAGTAGTTCATCCATCGCCCGTGGCGAAACACAAGCCGCAACTCTGAGAGAAACATCAAACGTACCGAAATACCGACCACCGCCTTTGTCCTCGAAACTACCGACGTCCCTGCGTGCCACAAAAGCGTGCGTTCTCTCACGTGCGATTGTGTGGGTCACGCAACGCGAGCGAGATCAGCTCGCGTAGCGTAAGTTAACCGATATGGGTTCGCGTAACCGAAGAGCTACACGGGCAAGAGGCAGGAGGGAAAGGAGTCGCGACGCGGAGGGGGGACGTGGCAGAAAAGACAGTCGAAGAGCTCCGGGGAGGAAAGGAGGAGAGGTCGTCGACCCGTCGGCCTAGTTTTAAATCCAAAACAAACCTCTCCGGGGGCCCCGCCTGATTGAGACTGGCCGATGTTAAGCGCGGGTCCATCGAACCGGCCAAGAAAGACGCGCAAGAAATTCGCGAGCGAGAATAATCGCGAGAGCTTTCTCTCCCGAGAGAACAGCCGATTGCAGCTCGCACCCCCGAAAACGACTTCTGGGACCAACCCTCTCGCGGCTCTCACTGATGCGGCGGGTGTTTTACGAGCTCGTAAAACGACGCATTTTCTTTATCTGCGCGAGATCGAAGTGATGACACGCGCGCGCGATTGAAAAATCGGCCGGTGCGTGATTTAACGAGCCCGGGGATGAATTCTGAGGAGAAAGGGAGGAAAGGGGGAGGGAACGGGGACACGAGAGCAGCTTGACGATTTTCGCACGAGATACATATCACTTCGCTATTCTTTGCCCTGGAATTTTATAACCGCTCTACGCGAGAGAGAGAGAGAGAGAGAGAAAGAGAGAACATTTCACATCCTCAAAGAGGTCTCAAAGAAATGTTTGTTCAGCGAAATATGCGCAAAAGATATTGCGGTCTGAAGCGCCGCATGTAAATTATATACGACGATTAAAAGTCACAATACCTCATTGTAAGAAAAATTATTTATTGGAATTATTTTGGCCAACTGTCATTAATTAAAATTTAAAAAAGAATATAGGATTTATGGGTTATTAAAAAATTAACGGTCGACCCGCGAGTGTTCTAATGTTTAAATGATGTCGATCTTAGAAACTCATTTAGCCAGCTGTGTAAATTTTGTGTTACACTTCGATTGAGTGCGCTATTTTGCAGTCTCGATGCGGCAAAATCGACGTATTCTTCCGCCAGCTGTTTGCCATAAAGCGAAAATGATGCTATAACGCTATAATTTACGTCGTCGTCGTCGTCCAACAAAAAACGAGCTGTGCGCGGCAACACTCGCATTATCATTCGTATTCGTACATGCGTCCGTTTTATACAGTTATATCGATCCATCGAGAATTATGCACATCGATCTACCGAAAGGAAACGTGACACCACGCGTGAGTCATAATAAATTCACCGTTCGCGCGCAAAAAAAGACCGCCTACGGAAAGAATCGATCAGCTGTTCCCTCCTCTGTAGAAATGGCCGATTTCATCGATATTTCCTCCTCTTCCCCCCATATTCCCAGGAACATTTTCACGAATCACGGCACGAAATCAGTCAGACATACCACGCCGCGAGATTGTAGATAGATACGTAGTTCATGCGCGTTCCCAGGAATCTCCTTTTCACTAATTCAATGTTCGAGAATACGACGTGGTGTGACGTCCACTTACCATTTCATGACGGCACGGGACGTTCCCGAGCAGCAACTCGGATTTCCGCCACGACGAGGGTTGTAGATATAAGGGTTGACCGCGGATCGATCGCGAGTACATCCGTGACGTGGAATTATGTGCCATCGCGAGGAACGCGAGTAACGTCGCTCCATGGTCGACCGTCTGGAGAGATGCTATTTCGATATAATAGATTCTCGACGATCGTACTCGTGCCGACAAATTATTCTTTTGTTAGCCTTTATCCGCACATGTGCTGGATTATTTGATTAAATTGAATCGCTTCTTTAAAAATCTCTTCATTCGATTGTATCCAGAAATAAACAGTACTACAACCTTCACGGTTATGGATAAATGAACAATTTATACTAATTCGTGAAATAAGACATCTCAATAAATTAATTGAATTTATCGAACCGATAGAACGTATACGTTAATTAGAAATTAAATCATTTTACATATTAAATGGATTAATGAAAATTAATTGATTATTTTTTAAATAAATATATTCGTTACATCTACATTCTATAATAATAATTATAATAATTCAATGAATTAAGATTATAAAAGATACATGTATTTGAGATACTCTATAAGAATGCAAAAAAGAATTCGATTTATAGTTGATATATTTCCTATATTATTATTAAAAAATTAATTATTTTATATGATTATATAGCAGATGTATTAGTTGAAGTGAACTGTTGATATATATATTATTTTTTTCTGTTTTTGTGTGTGTGCACTTTTATCGATTAAAAGCATTAAACAAACAAGTATATAGATATACGCTGAATTTTGGCAATTCTAAAAAGTAATTTAATTCCTATTTTTATTCTCATATATTTGCAATTTATTATACAGATTGCACGAAAGTTTGGATTTAGGCAATTTCAATTTAATATCCGTAATGGATTCCGAGTTTTGGTTGGAAGTAAGCAATGCGAAAAATACATTGTTCCGTTTAATGGAATCTATTCGATTATCCATCCGTCGTGTAATACTGATTATTGCTCGCAAGCTCGATTATTTTGTCTCTCTCTTTCTCTCTTTTTCTCTCTTTTTCACTCTTTCTCTCCAGTCGGTCATTAATGCAACGACTGTTACGCGCCATCCAACCGTAACTGTCTGCTTCACTTTTCAATCTATTACCAGCCACCGCCAACGCTGGTCGATATTGGATATTATGTTTGTGTGTGTATGTGTATATAATGTACGCCGGTACACGCACTGGAAGCGAGTACCTACATATCCGTTTACGAGCAAAACTCATTCGCTTATAAAACGCTAACAGCGTGGCAGGCGCGTTTGCGTACCTCTGTGCAATAGAAAACATTTTACGAGGCTTTTGTGCGTCGCAATGTATATCATTCATCATCCATCATTAGAGCGCGACGGCTTTCAAATTCCTTAATCCGATATGCAGATTAGATGCTTTTCATTAAAAAAAAGGGGTCAATTCTGAATCAAGGAATAAAAGTAAGAAGGCAGACCGTTTCTCCTTTCACAAAGAAATCTCTACTATATTTTTGGTCCCTCGGATTAACGTTTCTCGAAAAAAAATCTTCCTTATAACAAAAATGTTTAAAAAATTATATTTATATATAATTCTTTATATACATATATATATTTTCAAATAACATTGCGAGCTAGTCGCGAATTCGCGATTGCTTCGAGGCGAATTGAAATGCGGTTCAATAAGAGAAAAACATACACGTGACTGTATCCAATATGGGGGAATATGGAAGTATGTATTTTATTATCGTGGAATTATCAACGTGTGGGGAACGCGGCGTATCGATTCGCGGAGACAATTTGCAACGATCTCTCGGTGGCAATGCAACGAAATGCAACGGTGCTAACGACCGACCGGCGGTCATTGTTCCGCAATTACTGTCCTATCTAATCGCCACTGGTGGTTAGGAGCAAGTCGTTGAGCGTTCCTCGATATCTAATCATAAAAGTCAATGTGTGGGAGAAAAGCGATTCCCTTTCGATGCGGTCCACGCCTATTAAAGGGTTTCTACTTCATTTTTTCTCTCGTCGCGATAAAACTGTAAGATTACGAGAGAAGAAACGATCTACTAATAATGTATACGAGGAATGGAAGGGATAAAAGCGCGCCACGATATAATGAAGAATGAGTAAAAGAATTGTAAGCATATATTATGATTAACGTTATCAATGTAAAACAAAAGAATACGTTATAAAAGGCAAATGGAAAATTAAACAAGAGGCGTGATATTAATTTCCTTAATAAAAGAATGGGGATATGGAAGAACGTATATAGCTTTGCCATAATTAATTAAAATCACTGATATTTACGAATCACCGCAATTATATTTCTATGTTCCAGAGGATAATAATCTCGCACATATAACTAATATATTCCCGTGACTCACGCTCTCGTCGATATTTGTGTTCGCCAGGCATACACGAACGTGCTTAAATCCGTAAAAGCGAATAAGCTACGCGTGCATGAGGAACAAATATTTTTAAGTCTCGTTAACTACGCCGTATTCGAATGTCCGAGGAAATAAATACGCGATGCGCGCGACGAAGGACGCAACCAACCGGCCGAAGAGTAGTTTAACTTCGTCGGGAGAGGCGAGGCTAAAATCCATTCGTGGAATCGAATTCCCTAATTACGAGTCATTGAGACGATTTTCTGGGCGTACGAGGCGCGCGTCCGTTCGTGGAATTCCCCGGCTAATACGATAAATAAGATCTCGGCAAATCCAATCTCGCGAAATAGGGGCCCGGATGTCTTTTCTCTCGTTTCCGCCGCCGATGCTATGGATACGGCATAATCGAGCGAAGATTTAATCCCCCTCCCTTAATCATCCTCCGAATCGTTCTATCCATAATATGCTGTAAAACGTCGTTGTACCTCGCCCTCTGACCCTGCCGAGAGATCTTAGGAGAGCTCTTTCATGACCGCCGTTATCGGCGATCGGCCGACACTTGCGGCTCTCTCTCGCGGCATGAAGTTCCGCGGCCGAAGCTCCGGCTGTTTATCGCCAGAGATGTATATCCGGACGTATCGTAAATCATTGCTGTCCGCAGATAAGATCCCAGATCACGTTTTCGCGAATTTTGCACGGCTCGATACGGCTGCGCCGACGATAATTGTAAGCTTCGACCTAAGAGAGGTCTTTATCGAGACGATGGATGTTGGACGCGGATCAAGAAATGCAGTAGCGTCTTACGCGCGCCAACCTGTATACGTATATAATTAAAAAAGATTTTTAAATGATACACAATTCAAACATAAGATTGAGAGCTGTCACTTATACATCTTGCATGAAGATTAATATTATAAGATACGCCACACAGAGAGAACGAACGGATTCAGAATAAAAAGACCGCGTTTGTTTCATTCGGATCATCTTAGGTCCATTTTTTATCTTTCATTCTTTATGCATCCGGTTGTGCAGAGGCAAAAACAAAACTAATATATATCTTTTTTCTTGCGCGGTCACGCGCCGCGTCTTGGTATTTTTCTTTGAAAAATTCTGGATACGCGACTGCTTTATACCGCGGCTAAGATGAATGTGAGCAATGAAATACGAATACGGACCGTGAATCAGAGGGTACATGAAATACGCGATACGAGTAGAGCATGGAAACCGTTTCAACTTTGACTGCGTATACGCTGATATATATGTCCGGAAGAGAGCAGATGGAGGAGCAATATATCGCCATCCAGATTTTGATAGTGCTGATCGGAACAAGTTCTTTACGACTTAGCCGACGAGATGAGGGAAACTCTAAGGGTCATTCCACAATAGGTTGCAAATGTCCTCGTTGCCAGTTGACAATTGCGAATTGACCAATCAGAGCAAAGCAACTTGTCAGCTAATTGGTCAATCCGCAACTGTCAACTGGCAACGGGGGTATTTGCAACCTATTGTGGAATGACCCTTACAGCGTATGAAAACTTTATTTTCTTATTTGGCTTATATGCCCTATTTTATACGATTTTCCTGGAGTAATTCTATTGGTCAGGAGCAAGATATGCGGTAGAATTTTTGACAAAATTTTTGTGATTAATTGCGACGTCGAGGAAAATTTTCAGCCGATTAATTATCGAGCATCGCATTCGCGAATAAACATTTTGACGTAACGTTATCGGCGTAACGTATCATTACGCGACTGCGGGTAGTTTCGCATCGTTACAACGACGACACGTAACGAGCGTCAGAATTCTGGAACATTTTAGCGAAACGAGCTCAGTTGCGATTAAATCGGCTGGTAACCGAATTTCTTAATTAATGGTGTGCGCGCACCGCGGGAGCCGCGGCTGTAATTAAATCCGCGTCACGGCGGGATACGCGGACGTTAGCGTACATAAATCCGTTCGCTTTGTAATTAAAGCACACACCATCACTTTTCTTCATGCTAGTCGCGAGCGTGAATCATATTGCGCATTTAACGCGCGTAAAACGCGATTGTGGCGTGTATTGCACACTGTATGGAGATTCATTATAAATATATTTTAAAAAATTGAAACCGGAACAAAGACTGATAGTTAGGTCCATCGATCAATGAATAATTAAAGCGTTAGAAAACTAACCATATCATTTAGAACATTTATATGGGATAACGAAAACTTTACACTCGCAATGCTGCTTTGTAAATTAAACTTATTGATAGATAAAAATATATCGCTTTAGAAATGTATAGGGAATCATTGGATGATAAAAAATGTATAATTATTCTTTTATTCAGAACGCGGTGAAATCGATTTTCAATGGACAAGAAATATTTCATCGCGTTATCTAATATCATTATTTAATATATTTAGAATACAGTGAATAAACTGCATCTCTCCCTGTCGTATTGTATTCTCCTGACAGCGTGAATTATTTGAAGATGTGGCGACCGGTGCATGTTTTCGCACTTGCTACCGTTTCACGAGACAAACGTCAGACGGTCCCCGACGTGACACGGAAAGCATTGTACTCGGCGAAATTGTCACAGCTGATAATCCTAACGTCAGATCAGTTTGAGGATTTAGCTTTAGCCTATTGAAGTACCTATTGATTCGCGTTTACCCTCCGCAGTTTTTTGAATTGAAAGAACGCGACAACAGAGACACACCGCGCGATCTCGCAGATGCGCGACACAAAAGGCTCCCAGATTGGACACGTATCTCTTATTCTGTGCAGCTCTTCCGAATGTTGCGCCACGACAATGAATCCCTTCGTCGGCGTGGCATCTTTGTCGCGCGCGCAAGCGGATCTCTCGGTTTATTTCGTATATAAAGCTAGGAACCGCTGCCGCGGTAACCTAGTTTCGCTTCTCGTCGACGAGAAATGCCGGAGGCGACGAATCGACGGCGAGGGCTTTGTTAGAAACTCCGCTCGCGTCGACGCGCGCCCGCACGCCAAGCATCATCCATCCAACTTCACGCAACACGCTATCAAGCGCAAACCAGATTATCCTACAACTTGAACCCGCGATAGCGTTTGCTCGTTACCGTACGGCACGCCAAGTATCTTGGGACGATGACGGCACGAACGAGAAATTATCACGAATATCCTCGCTCTCGCGATACATTGGTATAAACTTTGGATCCGTCGTGAAACTAGCATTTTCTGCTAAATCAATATTGACGTAAACAGGAATAATTTAAATAACATAAGTTATCCTTTTGCAACATATATATATATACATATATTGCAAAAGTGTGTGTGTAGAGACTATCGTTTCTCTTGTACGATCAATATAAGAATAAAAAGAAAGAAAATTAGATATATAATTTTTTAACAGAGAGATTATACTTTTATCTATATCGAATCATTTCGAGAGTAATGCAGGAGAGGGTAAATGTTAAAGGATAATGTAATTTCAAAATTGTTTTCTATCCGCGAAAATAATCTTATGCTCTACATCGCAATAATATTGACGTTACTTATATTTGAAAAATTAATTGATATCACTACAGATTGTAAAAGTTTTACGATAGAGATATCAAAGATAATAAACCTATATGCTAAACTTGATTCAACAAACGATTCCTTATCAGACCGTCATTTATCATCTCCTGTTTATAATTCTTTATCTTAAATTTGTAGCATTCGGGAGAAGAGAGGGAGAGACGATTGGAACAATTCTTGTGTTGTTGCGAAAATCATTATCATTGATATCGTTAGTTTCCCGCAAACTGCACCATTTTCCCACGTATAACGCGCGATGTATCGAGTCTGCGGGACATGAGAGGTCTATTCGCGGTATTAACTTCCACGTAAGCCAAATGTCTATTTCGAAAGTCGGTGAACGTAGTTGGGAGATAAGACACAGGAGGGGGATGTGTGATTGCGAATAATATGACGATCTGTGCGCAAACGTTCTCATAGATATACAGCGGTAGACCGACTATCGAAGCCGCGGCGTTATCGTTTCGCTGATAGCTGGCACTAGACGCGAGTTACGTAACACTTAGGGTCAACGTATCCACTGGCTTTATGCAATTGCATGTCGGTATGCTATGAATAGCTCTGCCAGCGAGCGACGGCCGTAAACCAACTTTACCGCGAACAAGTCGACGCACTCGGCTTCCTATAGACGCGTAAGAAAATTCTATTTTTGCGTCGCGACGTGTTACTTGTAAACCACTCAATCGACGGATTATCGAGTTTACAAAGCGCGATGATATATCTACGATAAACATTATGATCTCTATCTCTTGTATGTACGTCTATATCTTTTCGATTAAGAGACCACACACTTTAATTAATCTTGACTTAGAGATAAGAGAATTATATTGTTTCGCTTTTATTTATATCTCAATGTATTTTCATACTCTTTGCGATATTTTTAATTCATTTATAAAGATTGTGCGTATAATATTGTACACAAGAATCGATTTAGATATATTAAATTTTTAGACCGTGATGAAGGACTTATCTCTGTAAACAAATAATTTTTCTTAAGAGATGATAATATTTTAATCCAAATAAATTTTTTCACAATTTTATCGCTGTTATACAATTTTAACGCGACGATGTCCATTAAAGGATCATAATTAAAGCTTTTTGTAATAAGATATATACGTAAATTCTTGCATATTTTGCTTAATTCCACGATTGCTTTACGAAAGCAAATTTTTTCACAATTTGTTCGATGATTTTTGTTTATATGACACACATGGAATACAACTTCGAGCGCGCTTTGTAAGGAACGATTGAAGTATAAAAATACATTGGCTAAGTCGTTTTTCTTGTTCGAAGGAAATAGCAACATTGTACTTTGCGTAGTCCATTATCGTCGTCTATTCGCTTATTTCGTGTCGCAATCAATGCAAGTATTAAAAATCAACATTGAAACGAGTAAATCCAAATGGACAAAATATCACGTTTTATTATAACAGAATTACTATTATTATTATTATTTTCTTTTTATCAAAACACGTAGACTATTTTATAAGTTAAAGATCTAGCAGATATAAGTGAGATATAAGCAGATATAAATCATCTTTCCTTTTTGGAGAGTGTGGCTACCAGCCGGCATGTTTAAAGACCATTCATTGTCAGTGGGCCATTCGATACGTGACGCATCGCAGTTAGAGCGCGATGATGATTATGACGCCTTATTTAGGTAGATAGCGGTATCGATCGTAGAGGAGAGAATGAATCCGACCGTGGAGGGCGGGACAGCTCGGCGAGCGGCTTTCAAGGGGCCCGTTCATGTCGAACGCGGAAAGTAGAACGTTCGCGTGGAAACGCGTGGATGGTTTTAGGGTTGAAATCCGGGAAGGAGAGCAGAGCGTCGCGTTCTCTTCGGCGAGTGACGACGCGCCCTGTAATTTCCAATCCCGACGTAGCCGGGACACGGCGAGCATGGGGTAGAACACGATGGTGGCCCGGTAACGGTGGTAATGGTGATGGTCGACGGGGGGTGGTGATGGTGGTGGTGAAGCCGCTGCTGCTGGCAGTGGAAACGGGGGTAGTGGTGGTGGACTTTACACGGGGTAAAAGCTTCGCGAGAGGGAAGAAGTGGGGGCACATACGACCCCTGCTACCGATGCCAAAGCAGCCGAGGGGGTAGAAACCCTGGTGGCCTGCGAGTGCAACGAGCATGCGCAGCCGAAAGTGAAACCGAAAGTGCACGCCCACCCGGGGCAATGCCGCCCCTGAACCTAGACCTACACCCCCGCTCTCTTCTTCTCTCATTCTCTCTCTCTCTTCTCTGGCACCCCAACCCGATCAACCCGGTGCCCCTAACCTTCAAACTCCAACCTCTAACTGGGCGCCACTCTCCCCTCGTTGCTTTTCCTACCCACCCCGAGCCAGCTAACTCCCCTGCCCAACGCCGTTCGTTCCATCGTGTAGCTGCAAGCGAGGCTCCCAGGAAAATCATCCGCGTCCTCCAGGACACGCGTGTACGAGGGGGGAGGAAGGGAAGAATAAAAAATGAATGCACAGCTAGTGTAACAATGACGACTTGGATTACGCGCTTTATTGCATTTCCGACGAGAATAGATGTTAATGCAATGCCGTGGATTCGATAATAGGAGAGCCTTGTGTTCGTCGTGTTTTTTTAATCTATTTTTCTCTTTATGCATCCAATTTTATATTGCTGATGAGAATTTGTAAAAATTGAGATCGCGAGATGTAGATGCATCGTCTGCATGCGACTCTCGCGACTTTCGCTACCGCGAGTAATTAACGTGCTTCCCTAATTTATGTGTACTTACGACCGGCGTGACATTTAACATGCATTATCGTATATCTGCGTGTCTTTTTCTACCTATACGTCGTCTATGACTAGCAACTTTCGTCGACGGTGACTTGAGAGCGAGGTTCAAGCATTACAATTTTATCGCTCGAATTTGCAACCGCGACACGGTCGATAGGGAGGAGTATTCAAATTAAAATGCAAAGTTTTTTTACCGTATCATGCGCAAACGTCATCGCGCGAATATTTTTATCGTCGCAGCAAATAGGAGAAAGGAGAAAGCCGGTGAAATTTTCTTCCCGACGCGAAATTGTCACGATTTTCCTATCGGCCTACTTCTTCCGACTCACCCTCGAAGAAGGGCGGATTTTTAATAGCGCGCCCCGGGTACTTCTTAATGCGCGAATGGGGGGACAGGGGTATACGCGTGTTCTTTTCAGTGTGACATCTGGTTCCTTATATATATCCGAACTCGTCTTTATATATACGTAAACTCGTCTGCCTGCACCTCCCTCTCCGGTTCCGCTCTTCCCTATGATGTATAGCGTCGTATGTACCGGCTTAAAGCCTCATTCACGGTCACCATCCTAGAAACCTGAACCGATCAAAACAGCTTTTTCACGGGGAGCCCTCTCGAGAGAACGCTGGATTATCCTTTCTCGGGTACCCCGTAGGCAGCGGCAAACGGTCGGTTCCCTCGCGTCTAACCATCGACCGGGCGAAATTCGGGAACCAACTGACCTGGATTTCCGCCGCGCCGGGACTCACTCAGCTCTTGTACAATATTTACACGAGCCGATACAAATGGCGAGTCTTCACCATGCCGGCGAATCAAATTCGTCTCTCTGACGTCACGTATACAATGTGCTCGAGTGTGATATATAGTTCACTCTCGGCTTTTGTTATTTATCGTTATACCTGGATATTTATTGCAGGAAAATTCACGCGTGAACGGAATATTCTCGTCGTGATTCGACATATTCATCTGCCGTTCACAAACCCCATTGTTTGTCTGCGCCCTTGAAAAAAATCTTCGCAATGTGTCGAATAGATTTGTCAAACGTAAATTTGATAGGGTTCCGTTTAGATGAATCATGATAAAATTTAACGCATTATTTATACTAATCTCTCTATTGGAAAATAATTTATTCAAATAAATAATTTAACTATAATTTTAGATGATAATAATTTTAGAATAAATAATTTGATTATTATTAATCGCTGAAAAAGTGACATCACAAAGACGAATCTGATAGATCGATTCAATTTATAATCACACGAATATTTGGGAAAAGGATCGCGATGCTATGTGTAGAGCAGCATAAAAATTTCATGTTATTTATGATTTTAGTATCGAAAATTTTTATGCGCTATTTTTATCAACATCCGCAATTTATGGATTCATGTCGCATGTGAATTGGGCGGTATCAAGTTTCCTAACAGCTTTACGATCGCCGATAAAATTATGCAACGTAATCTAATACGTATCTCGTTTCGCTTTGCCGTTGTGAAGCCGGCTCGATGCGTAGTTTCGGTCCAAAACACGCGAAGTTATATTCGGGTAAATAGAATCGACTCTTTTTTTACGATTGATTCCACATGACTGAACCATGTAGGAATGTTATGAAGAATACTATTTAGCATCATATTTGAACAAACTTTATATGATTTATATATAATTGAAACATATATACATATGTATATATATAATTGAGAAGTCACAAGAGTAAATAAAGCAGATGTGTAAAAAATATTTTTCAAGTTTCATAGTTTTATAAAGTTTCAAATGGCTACATATAATAATGTGATAAAATATTATGTGTAAATTACTTTTGTTCACGAATTTTATTAAATATTATCTTGCTATTAAATAAGATATGCTGATATCAAATATAATAAAAGAAATAATTTATCTGTAAAAGTAATTAATTTTTTATCAGAATTTTTAAAAAATATATCTTTTATAAATATCACAAATATCTCTTTCTTCAGTTGCATTCCTGTTATTAATATATTGTACAATTCATATATTATAGTTTCACACATTTAAAAAGTAACTTATTGTTAGAAAGAGAATTGAGCAATTTGTGAAAGATTGCTGTTATCCAGCATATAATTTTTTCGATTAAAGTAAAAATATCGTCAAGTTGGACAAAATATCAGCAATTGGAAAGAAAATTCGCTGATGCATGCACTTTGTATGCAATTACAAATATGTTATTCAGCACAAAATAATCATTAAAAAAATCTTTACTGTTAATGATGCTCTCTTTTATAGATAAGTTAAATGCTCGATAATTCGTAACATTTACATGTCAAATCAGAACGTTGTTTGTGCAACTCTTTCCGCTGACACTTGCGATAACACAAGTTCGCAAAAGTGAATCGAGAAGTGACGAATAAAACGCTCCTTCGATTTATCATCGATAAATTGCTTTAATAGCAATATTTGTAGATATAAAAATTTGTAGATATAAAAATTTCTCGACAAATATTAGATATAACTTTGGTATCTCGAAAACAAGTGTATTTTATCAATATGCGATACACATTTTATTTATTTAGTTCTATATTTGTGCCTAGTTGTTGTCATAACTGTATAACTCTATCGAATAAAAATAAAATATAAGATATTGGCGTTTCTAATCATATATTATTTTTAATGTCTTCGGCTTTAAATTTCAAGAATCAACGAAAGATTCTCGTTAATAAATAATATTCAAAAGATAAATTTTTACGATAGTTTTAACTAAAATTTGCATCGATAAAATTTGCTTGGTTTATTTGTCTAATCATGTCAATGTCTTGTGCGAGTTTTTATAATGCGCAATTAGCATAAATCAAAATTCCTGTGGAAAAGATTTTGCCTAGATAAATAGGCGGGAAACAATTTTGTCGAGACTTACTTGGATATGAGCTGCAATTTCCCGTGCATAAATATCTCTGCCACAGTCGTGAATGCACCATAATTGTCGAAAACTGCATCAAGCCTCGTCGAAGTTGTCAGCATGAAATCTGTAATAAAATGTTTGGGTTATTTTATATAATTTTAAATAATTACGAAAATAGAAGAAAAAGTAGTGTACACTATAAATCATTTGATAATTTTATAGTGAAATTTATTGAGAGAGAGAAAGAGATAATATTTTTAATATAAAAAACGTGTTATATAAAAAGAGTGTTTTTATGGCTTTATTTAAATCTCGTCGGCTGATTTTTCTCGGTTTTAAACATGACCGTTTCATTTTTTGCGTAGTATAATTGCGTAGTACGATCTCATAGATATCCATGGTCATGGCATTTCGCGAATTTACGATGTACATTTCGCGAGATTTAATGGCACACAGACGTGTAGCAGAAAAAAACGACTTCTATAGACGTTTTAGTGGAAACTATTACTTGTAATTTCTGTTAACGCGTCCATCGTGAATCATTCGTCGGAGCGGAGAACGTGAAATTGTTCACGTACACCCGACTCGAGAGTCGCGTAGACATAAATAAGCTGCGGTTACATTACATCATATATTGATAATGAAAATGATATAGTGAAAAATCGAAGAAACACGAAATAATGTCAACAACTATCGTAATCGTAAATCATGATTATAATTAGATTAAAAGATATTGCGCATAACATATCTATATTAATTTGTGTATTTAAAATATATAATAATTAACAACTTAATTATAATAAATAAATTGTTTAATAAATAGGTAATCATAATTTTAAAGAGATGCAACATTAGATATGCATTTTTGTATTCAGTTTTTATTACATTTAAAAGAGATAAATCAAACAATTTTTTCTTTATAAAAATTGAAAATATTGAAAATATTAAAGTCTAATACTGAATATTGTGGTTATGTTGTTGGCAATAAGAGACACAGAAATAAGTCAATATTAAAAGAATGTGAATAAAGTTGAGGAAGTTTTTTACCAAACATGTTCAAAGAGTCTAACTTTAACGTAATAATAATCAAATTATAAGCTATTTGGGCAAATACATAAATATAGGTTAAACTTGACATTACTGACTAATTGAATATTCAGCTTATTTTGAACTGGAATGTGTATCGAGTAATAAAATGGTATATTATTATTTATATAGACTTTATGCAACACAAATATTTCCATACTTACTCAACAGTAATATTCTTATAATCGTCAATATTTATGCTCAATCCTTTTGATACTCGCTATGCAACGTTATTTGCAGTTTCTTTTGAATCGAAAACTGTTACTATTAATATCGACGCGACGCCTTGAAACTATCGGCTATCGACTATAGTCATTGATCATGTAGATGCGAGGTTATGATACAATTTTTTACTCCAAGAAAATTGCAATGTAAAGATAGTAGCACATCTCTTAAATTTAGAAAAGAAACTAGTTCTACTAACTCGATAATTCGTGGCGAAAGAATCACATTGAGCTCCTCGCGATATATTACTTTGTATCTATTTAAAATGCAATAGCTGGCGCGTGAGAAAGAGAGAGAGAGGAGAGAGCGGAGAGAGACGGAGAGAAAGATTCCGGGTACGAAACAAATACGAGACACAAATTCTGGCGTATCTTACCTTCGTACGATTTCTCGCTAAATTCGCCGGGCGCACACGCACACGCACACGATATATACACATACGCGATATATACAAGCAACAATCTCGAATTATATTTCGCCGCTCGGCCGGCCGACCGGCCGGGTTCGTTCGAAAAGTAAAACGTGCATGTACGACGTGCAAATGTGTGAAAGACAGAGAGGCACGGAACGTGGAAAACAGAAGAGGATAGACTCAACGAGGTACTGTCGCGTCGCGCGAAAGAGAGAGAGAGAGAGAGAGAGAGAGAGAGAGAGAGAGAGAGAGAAGGCACGCCAACTTCATCAGGGAGCGGCGTCGTGCGCGAGACAGAGACGGAGCGACGTCGCGACCGCGGAGCAGCAGGGACTCGAGAACGGCGCGCATCGATTGGCGCGCTAGCCGTGACCCCCACCATGGCTTTCGCTTTCACCCAATGGGGCCTCACTTTCGCGCTCGCCCGCGTTCGGCGCTACGGCAGCTAGCACGCTGTCGTCGCCGGCTTCTCTCAGTGACTGGTATACCATAGGTGCGAGCGAGTGTTTTGAGCGTCGTCCGTCTCGTCTCGGGAGAGCAGCAAGAGAAAAAAAAGGAAGAGACAGAGGGACAAACCAGTGTCGGTGTGTTGTGTGTCGTAACGTATGTTGTGCGCCCTTTTCTCATAGACCGTTTAAGATATATCTACGTCGCTCGTTAAGTGTACTTAGATTTTGAATCGCGACGGTTTGTCGGCGAAACGCGACGTGCGCGCGCGCGCGCCCAACATCGTCGGAAATTGCGTCGCACGCCGGCGACGCGTACCGGCGCCGGTGACCCTGACATTCGAGAAGCCGGCAGCCGAGACACATTCGTCGTCTTGTGCGCGCAGGAGCAACATCGTCGCGTTCTGTGTTATGCCAAGTCGACGGCGGTGAACGAACCAACAAACGAACGAACGCGTATGTATGTACGTCACGTACATATGTACCAACGTACGAACGAGAAAACGCGGAAGAACAGTGTGACGTAGTAGTGGACGCGCAGTGATATCTCGCATCGCCCGTGTAAACGAAGTAGTGCGACGTAATTCGGGCCGGAACTCGCGACTTTTTCGTGTCTACTGTGTCTAGTACGCAGTGACCTTGACTTGGATGCGGCAGGAGGCGTCACGCCATATTCCGAGCGGTGTTTTTTTCGAGTTTTATACGGCGTGTGTCTGTCGCGCGGCCGGCGAGTGTGTGACGCGCAACAACGAATGACCTTGACTCTAACGGATAGGCGGCGCCTTTTGATCTCGTCGAGTCGCTCGGACGCCGGATCGATTTTCGCTGTTTCTTTTCTTTCCTCTCTCGTCGTATTTCGGTGTATCGCGTGAGATGTGGCGATCGAAAATGAAGGAGTAGACACCGATCGCGCGTCGTAATCGCAGAGCGTTCGTCCGCGCCGGTCATCATCCGTGACATCCGCCAACTTCAGACGCCTAATATCGCCGCGCTTGTTGATCGAGAAACGACGCAGTTGGAGGAGTAGGGTACAGGAAGCACGCGCAACCTTGACTAAATCCTGGCATCCATGGCACCGCGGCGTCACGCCAACGGCGGCCACGGGGGCGGCGGCCTCCTGGAAAACGGGGCCTGTGCCGGTGGCGGCATCAACGATCCCATGGACAATCTTCTGGGTAACCCGACACAGACGACGCGATGCTGCACGCCGACCGGCGAGTGCCTGCGCGGCGATGCTCTCATCCGCTACAACGCTCTACACGACACGGTCAAGGTCAGCTGTAACAACGACAACTGCCCGGTCGGCCAGTTCATGCATCGCGAGTGCTTCGACGCCTGGGAGCAAACGGTACTCACGTACCTCAAGAGCTGCGGTCGCGCACGCAGCTGGTCCGAGCGTCAGCGTCATCAGAATCTCTGGACCAAGAAGGGCTACGATCTCGCGTTCAAGGCGTGCGGCTGCCGCTGCGGCCGCGGCCACCTGAAGAAGGATCTCGACTGGCTGCCGCCCGGCTTCGGCAACGTTCCCGGCAATCGCCCCGACGAGAACGAAGCCAAGAAGAAGAAACGCCGCAACCGGCAGAACACCCGACCGAGCCTGTCCGTGTCGGCCGGGCCGCCCAATCACGGCAATCACGTCGTCACCGCCAACGGGCGCGGCACCAGCGAGGCTCAGATGATCGAGTCGGGCCGCGGCAGGGCCGGTTCCCTGTCATCCAGCACCGGTTCCAGCTCACCGCCGGCCACCAGCGAGCCCAGCGTCAGCCCGCTCCATCAGCCCCAGGCCATCATGAAGAAGAAGAGCAAGGTCGACTTTTTCAGCGATCGCGCGAGGTGAGTCCTCTTATCGTTCTCTTTATACGTTCACTGATAAGGAATCGCGAGGAATTATTAATTGTCGAGAAACGACGCTTCTTTTTTATACGACACTTGCAATGTTTTGAGATCGCCTTATCGTGTTTGTAATGAATCAGAATAGCTCGCGATTGCCCGATATTTTTGTTTTGTTTTGTTTTTTTTTTGGTTTAGAAACGCAATATTTACAGATAAAATTTAATTTTATGAGTCTCGATGCTCGAATTTTATTTTAATCGATAAAAATACTTTGAAATTCTGTCGAACGAGATGGTCTTTAATTATTTACTTCAATCGATATAATAGAAGCTATTGGTAAGAGTTTAAACAAAGACACTGTGGATATATTCCTCGACGAAAATTCTGCGTTGCGAGATAGCGAGAGAGAGGATGCATCGAAACTCGTTTCATGCAAATCCTCGGAAGGAATCTCGCTATAAAAAGAGAAACTGAATCTTCGGATAAGAATGATAAATGACAAGGACCGTGTCGGGAGTCGTTTTCCCATCGCGAGAACCTTCGTCGCGTGTCGTTGTGGGTATATCTTCCGGGGAAGACGGCACCTTAAAGCAGACGCGCGAGAATGAAAATCGTAAAGACGCTATCGGGACTTTCGACGCGATGTATAAAAAAAAGAAAAACACGGCAAAAGCGAAACTATGTAGAGAGAGAGAGAAGAGAGATTGGAATTTAAAATACGTACGCGAGATATTCATTGCAATATATCGGTGCTTGTGACGTAAAAACTGGGCGTGGCTATTTAAAGAAGAACCGAAGGTAAAATTATTTTTTCTTCCGAAGATTAAACGTTTCTTTTTTTTTTTTTTTTTAGCTACGAGCAAAGTTCTCTCATGCAACTTCTATATAAATCTCTAATCAATAATCTCAAATTCAAGAACTTGGGAATATTTTCTATCTATATGAATAAATATGCATATATATCGTATTAAGCGCGGAACATAAGAATAAATCACATCCCACTCTTAAATACATATATAAGCAGCAAAACTGGATTTTACTTCACATGTTCTCTCTTACATAACCGCATCCCAACGAAACAGTTAATCCAACCGTTTCCTTTATGTGTTTGTCGCTTACCGCGTTTTATGATCTCCAAATATTTAGATTAAAAAAAACATACTGCGCGCGATTTTTGTCGTGGTAGATGGTGTCCAAATGACGGCGAAGATTCTCGAAAGATACGCTCGATTCTCGAAACTAGGGACAAGGCGGAAGCTTTAAAGAGACAAAAAAGGGAAGTTAAAGAGTCCCGACCGAAATTCTGTATCGCCGTTGACATTCGCTCGATTATATTCGCCAAAGATATTTCGTGAGATCACGAGACGGAAGAAACGATAATACTCGACTGAAAAATAAATCGAGTCCGAGTTCGAGTCGCTTCGTGGAATTCGACTCCGAGGATTTTCCGAGAAACGATGAATGTGGTTTGCTAACAAGATATCTCGCGAGAATACGAAATACGGCAATGTTCGGGTTTTTTTTTTCTCTTCGAAGCGAATCCATTCCGATTCGTTGCCCCGTGAAATTCGACACCGAGGATTTTTCAAGGAGGCCGCAAAAACGCGACGCCAAATTTTGTGCAAGTTTCGATAGCGCTCCCGATCGCCTGGTTAATTCGCTCTACTGACTTTTAATATTAATCGTTGCTCGCTGGTTTCGTAAAAAGGGGCGTGGAACCGGTTCGTGCGCTCATCCAAGTTCTGAAATATGCGCCCTGATCGCGGCATTTTTCGAGAGCATATACATCTCAAAGGAAAAAGGAAGTCTTATTGCGGATAGAAAGTTTGCGAGAAACCAAAGTTTAAAAGTGTTCAAAATTTATCGGAACTTTGTTTCTTTGAAAGAGTTTGTATACCTATAGTTACAATCTATATAACGTATATAGAGATACGAATCAAGAAAAAAATCTACGTTTAAAATCTTTATAAATATTTTTTATTTATTTAATTTATATATATTTTTATTTAATTAGTTTTGTTAACAGATATTTCGAATTGTTGCATGTTTTTCTTTTATTATAAAATTTTGACAGAACACGCTAATTAACTAAAAAGTATTCATAAAATTTGTCAAACTTAAGATTTTTAGCTAAAATGCACAAGTTGTATCCATTAATATAAGAATTGCACTGATATGCATGCTTGTGCATTTTGGTACTAAAATCTTAAATTTGACAATTCTTTGCAAAATCAAATTTTATGAATACTGTTTAGATAATTACTTGTTCTATCAAAATTTTATAATACAAGAAAAACGTGCAATAATTCGGAATATCTATCTACAAAAATAATTAAATAAAAATATATATAAATTAAATAAAAAATAAAAAATATTTATATAAGATTTCAAACATAGATTTTTAAAATATATTTTGTCATTGCTTTTGACACGTCGTGAATTGTCAAATTATAATTTTTTTAACGCAACGATTTACGTCGACGTGTATGCTGTACGAAAGAAATAATGAGAGCGGTATCTCGTCAGAGAAAACAAAGTCGATCGTTCTGTCAAAATTTTATAATAAAAGAAAATCGTGCAAAAATTCGGAATATCTATCTACAAAAATAATTAAATAAAAAAATATATAAATTAAATAAAAAAGAAGATATTTATAAAAGATTTTAAGCATGGATTTTTAAATATATTTTCTCATTGTTTTTGACACGTCGCAAATTGTCAAATTATAATTTTTTTAACGCAACGAGATTTACGTCGACGTGTATACTGTACGAAAGAAATAATGAGGGCGGTATCTCGTCAGAGAAAACGAACTCGATCGTTCGCGTCCGCTGTGTCTCGTAAAGCGACTTTAGAGACGAGCTTTCAAGAGGAGGACATGAATGAACGCCGCTGGTCCGTTTTCTTCACGGCGGCGCGCGTCGCTGTAGAAGTGTGTATAGATATACATATATACGTATGTATTGTCGGGTCGTGTATACATATGCTCTAGACCTCCGGTAGAGAGCGAGAAGACGAAGGGCAACGAGAGAGCACCACGACGATTACGACAGCGCGCTCCACCCATAGTACGCTTGCACTGCCCGTGTGGTGTGTATCCTATATATAGATGGCAGCCTTGGAAACCTGTCCTATTTCTGTTTATATTCCTCCAGTTCGATGGGTCGGGAACCCTCATGGACCTTCTTCGGTCGTCGTTGAACGCGTTGAATTTTTCCAGACTTCTGACCTCAGCTGTCTGTTTGTTCGATTAAGAGTTCGCTCGCGACGAATGCGAGATATCTTGCTAAGGCCTGTACGGTCTACGAGCAAATGCAAACGTGACAAATGCAAAATAGAGCTTCAAAAGTGTGTTTTCTTCTTTCTAATTCTTCAAAACATTTTCAGACAATCTTGACTTTGTAAAACAGTAATTTCTCATTTGCTTGCTTTTTTAAAAGTACAAATTTATTATAGTGAGCTGTCACATTAAGCTTGACAAAAAGAATATTAAATCTATTATAATTTAATTATAATATTAATTAAATTTTTATAATATTATAATATTATATTTAATTTAAATTTAAAGGCTCTCTCCAAAGTCTCTCGAATCATTTTTACAATTCGTGGATTCAATTCTTTTGCTCTAAATTCTTCATATATAATACTAATAATATTACTATTATATTAATATGAATATTAATATCAATATCACTTTTCATTAATATTAAAATCACTTTTGATATGACAGTCTATTGTCAGAAGTCTTTTGAATACAGAATACTAATAAATCATTATTATGGGAAGCATGTACAATGTCGCTTGTGTTATTCAAATCGTACATTTAAGATTGTTCGATTACAACGGTTAGTAGGTTCAGGATTTTGTGGCTCGGTTTCATTTTCGTTCTGACCGCAACCGGATGATAGCTCAGGGCGAGTGCACATGCACCAAGATACGACGGCGAGTTTAGGCTCCTCGCGCTCGAGTAACACGACGGGATCCGTTCTCGAGTTTGTTGCGTGTGTGTGTATATGTGTGGTACCCGCGTGATTGCTAACATTGGTCGACGAGAAGAAGCAGCAGTGAGCGAGGGAGAGAAGGGACGGGGAGGATGCTTGTTGTAACCTTGACCGTGGCCACCTTCTCAGGGCCACCGAGCGAGGAGGAGCCTGAACGCTCTAGCAGCTTCCAAGGCCAACTGCATGGAATCACGCTACCATGCATTTAAAGAGGTAGAGAAACGTCGAGAGGATGCCACTAAAAACCGGCGCTCGGTTACATTTGTGTTCCCTCGGCGTCATCGAAAAAAATCTCTGTTAGCCCCTGCATTCGGCTGCATAAGAAAGACGGCTTGTAGATTCCTTCGAATATTTTTCTCGGGTATCTAGCTTGTATTTTCTTTTTTTTTATGAAGGATTTAATTGATCTGTCTTTTTTTTTATACTTGTATCTTTCGAGATTGAGTCATTTGGCACACAAGATTAAAAAAAAAATCATTTATATTTTACTGAAATTTTTGGATTAAGTTGTGTTTCTGAGGAGAAGATATTTTTACGAATAATCGCATTATTAAGTAAACAATGTTTGTTAGGCAACGATTTTTCACACTTTATATTTCGATAGAGCATTTATTTACATTTTAAAAGTTGGAAGAAGATAATACGAGACGGTGTACCGATACAATCTCGACATACATTTAACGCTCTTATTTCCAATATAATTATGCCATTAGCGCAAAGGCGTAAAATTTAGCGAACGCATAACGCAATTTTCTTTATTCCGGAAACCACTTATCCCCGGATCCTCCTGACACATTCACCGCGTTTCATGTTTCTACAATTAAAAGGAGGAGTTTACGAACGATGCATAAAGCTTAATATGCATTTGCACGGTGCGTAAACACATTTGAAATTGTTATCAATGCTGCTGCAGCTTTGCAAGCGCAAGTTCATCTTTGTTCTAAAAAAATCTTACATCCGGTTCTCGCTTCTCGCAGTATGGGGGCCTCGTTCGAGCAGAGATATGATATCGCGGCCGCACGGACGTTGATTGCGAATTCTGAGGATCGTTATGAGTATAACGCAATGCAGAAGCGAGAAGGAACGTGTTTTTCTTCTCCGCCCCTTCCGTTCATTGCGCAATATCAAGACGCTATTCTCGGGAATGCGTTCCGCCAATTTATACATACATACATACACGATAACGGTTCCTCCCTCTATTTTCGAACTTTCGTTTCTCATCTCCTGCTTCCACTATTACGGACATCTTTGTGAAAGACCGGCGCGCGAT
This sequence comes from Prenolepis imparis, assembly GCF_030444845.1. Taxonomy (NCBI): domain Eukaryota; kingdom Metazoa; phylum Arthropoda; class Insecta; order Hymenoptera; family Formicidae; genus Prenolepis; species Prenolepis imparis. The sequence goes on from NW_028141166.1 coordinate 13,581,728, forward strand.
CTCTCTATAAATTGCCGCCGTAGCTGATGCGCGACGACGAGAGGGACTCGGATTTTAACCGAGAATAAATCGCGAACGAAAAAGGTTCCACGCGGCCATTCGTAGACGTTTACTCTCCCCTCGAAATGTTTCTTTCGTACGACATCTTTTATGCGTAAATATTTATTGGGGGGCGTATATCGGGCAGTTTTTGCGGCCTTATAAATTTCATCTGTATTTTGCTTCTCTTTGTCGCCACGATCCAGTCTAGACAGAGATGCATGAACACTCGTAAACTATTAATAAGGTCGTAAGGGATCTAATATTTCGAGTCTCCCCTCGTAATAATCTAATAGCTTCTATATTTAATATACAAGTATACGAAGTTTCATATATAAACTGCAGAGAGAGAAAGAAAGAGAGAGACATATTTGTTGCGAGAGAAAAATTTCAAAATGTTCGTAAATAAATTAAAAATTTAGAATGATTCTTTTCCAAGTTGGACCAGAGTTTCCACTCGAAGAAAATATGAACAATGCAAAAAGAATTAAAATCGTTTTAATTAAAATTAAATTTTTTTCAAGCACATTTTCCAAATTGATTTCAATTTAATTTGTGTGCACAGTTTCTAGTTCTTGCGTTTAATCTTGTTAGATATATATATTGCAAAGTTTCTCCGACAAAGCTTGCATTGAATTTGCGAGTGTTATTTGCGTGAAACGCATTGCGAAAAAAATAATACCGCGAATTTATACGTCGCATTCATCTCGCGGACGTATCTCCTAGGTTTATATGTATGTGTGCTCTTTCTCAAGTACGTTCACGAGTCTAGGTTTACCAGATAACGATAAGGTATCTCTTAAATTGCGTCCGTGGCAGTTAAATCGGGATAGCGGCAAGTACAGGATTGCACTTCTCGGAAAAATGTGTAACCGATAATTTTTTAGATAATTCTTCTTTCGCTACATTGAATAATGTGGGTTTTGCGATCGCGCCCCTTTATAAATATATCTTCCTCGATATTCAGTTTTGCGCAAAGAGGCGCAGATCTATTCAAGCACGCAGATGTACATATACGTAGGTATATCGCGCTAATTGCGATTACGCAGAAATTTAGTTAAAATTGAAGTATATTCGGAATTATTATCGCGTGTGGTATGCAAGAAAATTTGCATTTGAAATTGTCGAGCAATTAGTTCCGTTATATTATTTGTATCATTCGAAAGTGAGTGGGAACAGGGCGAAGAGGAGGAGTAGTCAAATTGCAGAGCTGTTGATCGCACGTACGTGATCGTGATTAATCTATCTATAATTGCAAGCTTGCAGCGGACGCGTATATGGATTAACGCTCGCAAACGAATTGCCTGTTCGCGTCGCGCTTATATACATTACGAACGCTGATAATCGTTCATACGATCACGTCCGTGCAATTTATAGCGATATATCACACGTATCGATATCAATAAGCATCGTTATACGTTGACTGGCGTAAAATTAGGGAAAACGTATGTCCGCAGAAAAATTTGACGCATAACATCACAAGTATTATTCATATTCAGGTTGTGTTTAATGATTCTTATTATATAGCTTTATTGATATAATACGAAGTATATATGCATTTCTCTCCCGATCAAATGATCCAATTTTTCACACGATAAGTAATGAGTATTTAAAAGCGATTAAAGTTAATCTCTTTAATGTACATAATGTCGCTGTTGATTTATATGTCAATTAACGCGGAATGCTTCTATAAGGAAATTGCGTCATTCGCGCTCGTAATCGCATCCGCCTGCAACAGGAGACGATATCTCCTGTAAAGAATCGCGAAGTAATGGTAGAAGTAAGCCGGCAGGACGCGACAGCAGGGGGAATCGAGAGAGAGAGAGAGAGAAGCAACGAGTTTGGGGATTGACCCTGAACCCCGACCCTGAGGCCGAGAACGCCCCAAGGATGCCTTAAAGATGATGGGGCGAGATGTTCTTCCCTCTCTCGCGCGCGCGTTTCTTTTTGAAAAGGTGGAAGTTGCTCTTAATTAAATTCTCTCCGAGGGGGATACACTCTCTCGTCCCCGCCTCGTCGACAAATCCAACAGAATTCTCGCGTTATTATCGGTCGCGCTTTTTTTTTTTCTCATTTTTCCCCCGAATAAGACATTCCGCGCACAACGACGGGGCCCCGTGGATATTCCAATTAAAGAAAAGCAGCGCGGCTAACGAGAGGCGTCAAGATAATATCGATATTCCGGAAATATCGATGTGTAATTGGTTAGAAACATGTCGATATTCCTTTAGCAGCATCGTCAATTCATTTCTCAATATCTCTTTATGTTCTTTTTTATTTTAGGGATTTTATTATTACCTGCCTTCGCATTTATCTCGAACTTGCATACTGTAATTAATATCGAATAAGATTCAAAAAACAAATGTTTCTCAGAGATGCATATCTTTTCATAAATGTTTGATAATAGAAGAAAATCGTGGAAGAATTCTCGAATATTACTCGATATTCGGAAAGTTTTGTCATTCGTAATTGCAAGCGGCAATTGTACGCAAAGCCACGCGAGATGAAAAGGACGTGCTTTCTATTTTATCTTTTTTTTTTTACAGATAACGCGATAAGTAATTTCCGCGCGGCTCGCGTTGAAATAACTTTTTGTTAAACTAAGACGTGTTCTTTACCGTTCTGGCGTAGATAGGAGAAGGACGCAAGTTTATAAAGGGATTAGACTTCATTACGTTCAATATCCGCGGTGGACCACCGAAGTTTGAAACTTTTATCCCTCCCTCGGTGTAGCGCGTTAATAATAATACGAAATTATTAAAAGCACATGTTTCGCTAAACAAGCTTCTGCCTCAACAAGGCAAAGTTCATGTAAAAGAAAAAAAAACTGAGATAAAATTTAAGAGATGAATTTAATTTTATTCACCGCGCTTGGTCGTCGACATTGTACTTTAGTATTCGCATTGATATTTATCGTTACAGGATGTTAAGCAGAGCGTTTGGCTCGAATGATGTAATGTACGGAATATTTTTTTTCTTTTTTCCGGCATGTGAGATAATCGGTGCGAAGTTGCGAAGGTCGAGATATAATATAATGAATCTAGTCAACGATTTTCAAGCGAGGCTCCGTGACAAGGCGTGGTAATTACGAGTCAAAAAATAAATTCCGTTTCGCGCCGAACGACCTTCACACGTTGACCTAAACACACGCGTTTTACGCGCGCGCTCACGTTTATATATGCACGCGTATATGGCATTCGTCGCATTCGTAACGAGCTGTTTGCCAAATTCATGCAAATATGCGTATGGATTGTACGACGAGGTGGTTGGGAGGGAGAGAAGAACGCGCCTACTCGTACGTCATTAACATTCATGAACTGCAATCGAGCTATTCTGGGTTCTTCTTCTCTTTGTACTTCTTTCGTTGGTCTCTTTTTCGCGCGGTTTTCTATTATACTCCGCATTTTCGACGCAGTTTTTCGTGAAGGCGAAATTTTATCGCGTCGACGAGCTCGCTTGCATGTTGAAAGCCCGCAATAAGATTGCCATGAATACAAATTGCGTTAGAAAAATCGAGGTTTTATTTTTAAATACAATAGATACAATACTTTTTAAGTATTACGATTCGTCGATTGTGCGAATGACGACAGTATCTGATTTTTTTCGACAGTTCTGTTTATTCATATATACATATAATCTGACTCAGTCGACTTTTATTAAAGTCGGAGAGTGTTTCAAGAATAAATAAAAGAAGAAAAGAAACAATTTGCAATGTGGATTTAAATTCGTGTTTATTCGTTTTAAATAAGTTAATTCAATTAATAATTGCACATATTAATGTTTCAGAAATTATTGTAGAGAATTATTTAAAAAATGTAATAACTGTGCTGTGGACAAATAATAAATCTTAATTTAATTTATTTGAGGAAATGCATTTGAACATGTAACGCAATTATTATATTTAAATTTATATAATCTCGCATATTTGACAGTTTTTTTAAATGTGGAAATTTAACACATTTCACACGAATTCGTTATGTTCTGACAGAATTAGCGCTTAGCCGTGAAAACTAGTGTAAAATTTCTACTGGAATTTAATAAGGTGATAAGCCGAATAATCGTGGTCCCTTGGGGGGGAAAGTTTCACACGCTCGCGACTTTCGGAGAAAGACTGTGATGACTTAAAAATTACATTCTCCGAGCGAGTTTAATTACGTTAAATTTGCGCGATGTGTGACGGGCGGCGTCACATTTTCGGTCTGCTCGCTAAATTGCAATAATTAAGGGAATTGCATTTCGCTTTGCGTGAGACGCGCTTCTTAAAACTTAATAATAATTAGCGCACGAAGAGAATCAGTCGGGCTCGCGATCGCATCTTTGATTGCACGCTGCAGCGTTAATGAAAACGTGAATTTCAAACAAAAATTTATTACTTATATATTTTTTATAATTTTGGCTTTTTTACAATTTTTTATAATTGTTGCACGATTTTAATATTTTAATTTAGCGTTAATTTTAATACTACAGCTAATGCTTTACATTTAGCGTTAAATATTTGTCATTAAAACTTTCTTTTTTTATTATAACATTCGATATAATTTCTTTCACGAAAATAGCAGATTTTCTTTAAAACTATGTTACCGAATATATTAATATCTGCTTCATTTAAAAATCGCTTTTGATGTAGAAATACACGGTCGATATTAAAATTGTGCAATTATTAAATAATTCGGATATAATTTTAGATAATTATGTTTGATACATAAACGCGTGATAGAGGAGAATAAAACAGTTGTTTTTCGTGCTAAAAGCAGAATACATCATCATAATATATTGAATGTGATAAGTAGAAAAGATGGATATGTACGGATTAAAAGCGAATGGATATTTTATCCATTATGACCGACAGAAATCGTTTTCGCATCGGCAAAACTTTCCAACGGTCGTTTTTTCGACGATCATAATTCGTGCCGATCGTCGTGACTCGATCCGGGCTCGAATTTCTCATGGAAGATTGCTTCAGACCCTCTCATTGTCTCGGCAGGAGAACAGAGGGGAGACTTTGCGATATTATAACGTTACATGAGCGCGCGTTACGGAATACGTAATTCGATATCGGAATATACTGTTTTTTCTAAGTCAGTAAGGAATATGTGTCAAGTGTCAAAAGGTAGCCACCTCTCGCGATATAATTATCTTAACTTTCGCGAACATAGATTGCGTTAAGAATGTGTCACGCTAACTTCTCGTCCAACTGTCAGGGATATATCACAATCTTTTTTTACTCATGGATATACTATATGTTGCACGATATTTTTATGGAATTTGAAAAATTAAAAAAACAACCTTTAATTTTTTCAAGTTAGAATCTGATTCAATATGTACTGTTCACTTACGATTATACATAATAATATAATTTATATGTCTCAATTTGCTTTATCGAATATAATATAATTTGAAAAAAAAATCGAGAGAAATGAGATTAGAATTTTACGATATATTAAACTATATTTATTAAAGCTCTCCTAAAGATTTTAATTGAAATTATTAAATCGGAAATGTCGAATGCTATAAAATGAACCGTAAAATAATATTACAATCGCGCACATATTTCGAACGTGCTAATCGAAATCTCCCCGAGATCATATTCCCTGGTGAATATAGACATGCGCGTCATCGAAATTGACAATCACAGTGAAACGTATTGCATTGCATCCGTTTCCCGAGAGAAAAAGAAAGCAGTCTTGTATATTCTAAAGCTTTCTCGATGGCGCGAAGAAGCTCCTTTCGCAGAAACTATTCCCGACTTCGGTTAAATCTCAATGTTGTGCCTCTCTATTCTCTTCCTCATCCGTTTTTTTTTTTTTTTTTTTTTTCGCGAGTCTTTTATATCTTCCTTTTCACGAGACGTCCGCCTTAGCCAGCGGCGAATGCGACAAAAGGGAGGGAGATGTTGTCGCAAACACGCTCGCTAGACATTGTATTGCGTCCGTGCAACGATTCGTCGGCTAAATCACCGGTCTAAAAAACGCCAGAGCCTTGTCGGACTCTACAGGGTCGGCGGGATCCTTATTTACGCGATCCCGTTATCCTCGGTCGCCCTCTTCCGCTTCTCTCATCCCGTCGTCTCGCCACGTCTTGTCGGAGGCGAGAGAGTTAAGGAGGAGAACGAGCAGAAGAGGAGAAACGAGACGAGAAAGATTCGCCGCCGCGTATCCTCTCGCATATACGTATGTATTAACTCTGCGCACGAGTGTGTAAATTATTGCGGGCCTGGGGGTGGTTTACTGCTAATTGGTTTGTTAACGTCGTGTTCGTCTCGTTCAAGAATGAAAGAGAGACACGCATCTCGGTTTTCCTCGCGTGCATGATAACACTATATTATTCGTACCTATACGACGTTCGCGTATGCAGTTTGCGAGTACGCGCGTCGGAAAATAGGGGAAACTTTTACCAGCCACATTTAATTATAGCGGCGAAAACGTTTTCCTTTTCTGTATATATATGTATGTGTATCTCTCTCATTCTCTTTCTCTCTCTCTCTTCTGGTGTGTACAATAATTCGCGATAAAAAGCGACTCGGGTGTGTGTTCCACGCGGTGTTTATATTTAGAGATGCTTGATAATACATAACACGTAATAATTCGTTGAACAATGATCAACAACCGCGCTCGTATGTATTTTTGCGAGTACGCGCGCTGGGAAAGTTTGCCAGAAAAATTTGCAAGTCACTATTAATTATGGTAACGGAATCTCTCTTGTGTGTTTTTCTTCTTCTGTTTTTCTATTACTCACCTATTATTGGAACTTAAATATCCTACACTTTTGTCACATATACATAAATTAGCTATACAATATTTATCACATGTGTATATAATAGATTGTGCAATTGAGTGCAATGTATTTGAGATATTTAATGTGTTTTTGATATATTCGATAAGATATATCTCGGAATAATTTTTTTCATTGCTGTATTTTGCACATTATTATAATCAATTTGAGAACAATGCGTTAGACATATAAAACTTGAAAATTTTTGGTATTAAATAATTGATTTAAGTATTTTTTTAATACTATTAAAATTTGCGACCATCTCCACATTATTTTCAACGATGTATACGCGTTAAGTCCGACAAGGGGTACAAACTAATGAGAATTTCAAATATTCGCGATGAAATGTGACTACGGGAAGCTTGGGAAGTACTTGTGTTTCTGTCTCTTGAAAATCTGGCAGGAATTTGTGCTTTCTGGAGCACGTGAGCATATAATCCCGGGATGGTAGTTCCCTGCGTTATATAACTACGTACAAGAAGAAGGGAAGGGATCCAAGGAGGGGAGGGGATTAACCTTTAGACGAGTTCTCAGGTAATCCTCTCTCTTTGGCGAGATTCATTCGAGGTCCGTTATCGCGTCGGGGATAAGTCCGCTTACAAGGACCTCCTTACACGACCGTTCGACTTCCTTTTTCTCACGCGCGTACGTGCCATGGCGAGAAAAAAAGCTTCTTATCCGTCGACTCTATTTCGGTTTATTGGATGGCTCTCGTCCTCGACAGTTTTTTTGCCTCGATTCTCCCGGTGCAGCTTCCATCGATACTCGCCACTGGGTAATACGATTTTCTCAGTCTGGTTAAATCCAAGTGCAGTTTGAGGAACCGATATATTTCGCGATTACACACGTGCCATAAAATCAAATCCGTATCGAACTTTTTTTTAGCCGTCGATTTATATATATAAAATACTGAAAATGCACACTTTTCGTAAATTTTATTATAAAATACGTCAGATATGAAAAAAATTTATCGTACATAAAATAATTTATTTCGTAAAATATCAGTTCTATTAATTGATACACTGAGCGAATTTTCTCTTATTTACCCTAAAAATATCATGGTAATCGTGGGACAATATGGTATGGAAAGAATTTAATTTTTTTATGAGAATTTGTCTGATTAATATTTATCACAATGAAAATAATAATATCTATCACAATAGAATATAAAACATGTTTGATTAATTTTACTAAACTGCATAGTAAAATGTGATAAATATTAATCAGAGAAATTCTCATATTTTTTCCATACCATATTGTCCCACGATTATCATGATTTTCAGGGTAAATTCTAAAAGAAACTTCTCTCTGTGTAGCTTTGTATGCGAATAATGGCAATTTACCGCATAACTAGTTATATTTTTCATAGACGCAGTCTCCCACGATTGTCGCGTTCGCTTTTCTCCCCTGATTCGCCGTTGACGGCTTTGGTGACGAGTCAGTCGAGTGCATGTCGCACAAAGCATGGCAACAATTCAGCGATATCCCCCCCGGCCCCCTCTCTCGAAATAATTTAGAGAGAGAGAGAGAGGGAGACGCGTTCCTGAACATGACACCCGAAATCGTACCCTTCCAAACATCGTCCACTAGGCTCTCGCCATCGACAGTGTGTCGCTGACATTGACTCTCAAAGACGGCTCGTGTCGGCAACAAAAGCTTCGTTTTGGTCCCGGACAGGATTTAACGAAACATAGAGAGCGAGAAAGGGATAGAGAGACTGGAGAGTAGTCGGTTCTCTCGTGTTTGCGGATGGGCGTATTTGACGGATCCTTTCCTCGATATATAAACAGTCCGGTACTTTGCGCGACGTTTTCTTGTCCTGGTACCGCTCGAGAACCTGAGATATTCTCGTTTTGATAATTTGATAGCTGCGAGGGATGACAGGCTTTGTGCACACACAGGGTCACGTAACGATACATCGTGTGGGATGAGGGAAATTAGTAGTTCTCGACGAGAGAGAAAGAAAATAATATATTACGACTGATATCGCGAACTTGTTTGCAACTTGTTGTTGCCGCGTGTCGCTACTGTATGACATAGATTGATAACGGCGAAAGTAACATCTCGCGCGACGATAGTGAAAGTTTCAATATCTTACAGCTGCTCGAGAGAACAAAAATTCACACGTCCAAAAAAAAAAAAAAAAACCAGCTAATGTCGTCTGTCGCTTTCGAGGGTCAACAGAGTGATTTATACTCATATTTTTTTTGCCGCGCCGAATAACTTGTAATATGGATTAATGAATATTTGGCGAGATTAGATCTCCGCGATAACGAATCGCAGATTGAGTCTCCACCTCTCTCGATCATCCTCGTTTAATTAACAAACGGTGGGGGGAGGAGAGGGGGAGGCTCCACGGCGGAGCAGTTACGGCTTTCACGCTTGGATCGAGCTCGCGGCATTAGCATACAATTAAATCGGGAACATGCAGGCGCTCTCGCGAACGAATGCACCGGGGGGGATTCTGCATCGTGATTCGACGCACGTAACCGACAACCGGCGGCCATCAATGTCTCGTGGCTGTCATCCGTGAAGCTTGTTTTTCTTCGTCGCGCAAGCCTCTGCGTATCGCCATTCTGTCGTGTTTATGCCGTCTATTAATAGATAGAAATCGCGGCGCGAAACCGGTCCCCGATTTTTTCTTTTTTTTTGCTTCTGACTTTATGTTCCAATGTCACTTTTGGCAGGGAAATGACATTTTTTATCAAGAATTTATCTTTAATGAAGAAAAGACTATATTTAGAATGCTGTATATTGTAATAATATTGTAATGCGGACTTGATATGCAAAAAGCGGAATTAATATTCTGAAATTAATTTTGACTGCAAAATTTAAATAAAAGAAGTTTACGAATACATATATAAAATTGTAAAATGAAATTCGGGAATACGTGCGATATTTCTTTTATCGTGTATTTTTTTCTCTCATTTTCGGAGGGATTATTGCGGCAGCATTCGAGAATGTGGGAAAGAAACGCACGTGATTGAAATGAGTTTACTTTGTCCGCGCGAAGTAAGTTTCCCAGGATGGGTTAAGTGTTAAAGAATAAGAAGCAGCTTGTACAAATTTTCACGCGACATCGACTGGCTAGAAACTGGCCGGTCGGGCTTGGGTTGGTCGATCCATTGTGTCTAACGCTTAGTTAGCCGTACCGTCGTTTCCATTATCGTTTCTCGACTCATTAACGCACACCTGCGACCCGCTTTAGGGGGATTTTAAGTTCCCGAGCCGCAGAAGATTCCTTTTCGTTGTACCACTATATAGATAGGCTCACGTATACGTATGTAAGAGACGCGTCGTGTCATCATCGTCGTTGTCGTCCGTGGAAATTGCACGTGACAGCTGGCTGGCTCCGTCTTTAGTAAGATCCTCACGTGCTTCGTAAGTAATTGGTGAAGCGAATTCGAGTCTCATCCGCCACGCTCAAGGACATCGCAGGGATGCAAGACACCGAACCTATTTATTCATACGTCGATCCTCTCCCTCTCTCTCTTTTCTGACGCTATCTCGTTACCCGGCAATCCCTTATGAACGCTTTCGGCTTACAGATAACCATCCGCGTGCCCATTCTATCCTCTCTCGCATGTTAACAATGAACTTTGTGCGTGCTTTGATCTCTCTGTAATTCAAACACTTCGTCAATCTGCGTGTTCGGGATTCGACAAACACAAACGCGAAAATAGTATATTTTGTCAACGCGCGACAAATAATTCGCATTAACTGTAAATCAACTTTACATTACAAATAATAAGATTATACACTCAAGAGATGATTTAGAAAACAAAAATTTTAATTATGAAATATTTTATTGAAATAAGTCTGTGGAAAGAATTTATAAAATTTTATTGTTTGAGTGAGAATAAATAACCATCGATATCAATTTAAAATAACGTGCAACATTAGCAATGTTGTATATGCGAGTTTTTTTTTATATCTCGTGTTGCTTAATTCCTAGAATTATACTACTGACCTTATCTTGTTACTCACACAACATCGAAAACATTTCTAATTTATACTTCGACAGCTTACAAGACAAGTTTTATAAGCGGAGAAAATTAATGATGCCGCTACTTTGTGGTAGAGTGGATAATAGCCGATATAAGGCTATTTTATATTGTAGTATTTATCTTTAATATTTTTACGCTTTGACTTTGCGAGCCACTTGTCAATTAATAAGTGGCTTGTTTTTAATTTGCCTTTATTACTTGTTACAATCGAGTTTCATTGATCAAACAATCATCGAACGATGCATTAACCTTATCTGCCTTAATGCATCGTAAATCAATAATACGCTCGACTTACTTGCTAGGAAAATATACATAATTTTATCCTGCTTGGCTCTTGAATATTAAAGAATTCGCGGAATTTATCAGCATCCTTGGAGATCTTCGGCGAAGTCTTATCGGATCGGCTTCTTCGCGGTCGTACGAGGTCTTTATTTTACCGTGGCTCTGCATTCCGGCACGAATAACATGGCCCGATTTATAAAAGGACACATGTACATATATACACACGTATAAAAGAGATACGCATACAGACATAAGATACGCGTATGTGAGAGTGTGTCATTCGCGATCACTCAGTGGCGCTTGCTTAGTTTCGTTCGCGTAATTCGTTTGCTGATGTATTATGTAGGTGTGTGCACCGGATGTCATAGTTGTGTGCGAAGCTGGTGACGGAAGAGGGCATCTCACGAGCGTGTTATCGCTTAACTGCGCAAAAATGTGCTGAAACTTCTAGCGAGAAAAATATCGTTGAGAGCTAACGCGCCAAGGTTTCACTTTTAGTTTTCGGCTTTTTTTTTTAGACCTTTGGGCTCGTAAATTACAAACTGGTAAGCGTAAACAAGACGTCTCCCACTTGGAGAAATGCCTATACACAAAAACTGTTCCCAAATTTTGTCGCTTCTTCGTTAAATTGGAACTGTTAGATAAGAGACTAAAAATAATTAGATACGGACAATAAAAAAATATATATAGAGTCACATACTTTTATTATATAGGGTGTCCGGTGGTTCGCGTTTCACCTGTCGTGGGCAGGTAGAGTGGGTGAAACCGGATAGAAAAGTCCTTTACCATTTTGCAAAATTCGCAATAATTAATGAGAAATTAATTTAAAAAGATTGGCCAATTCGCGCGCCCTACAAGCACGCAGCGAGAAGAGACAGCCCAGTCCTGGTTACTAAGTACGCGGCGAAAAGAAACAGTGGCTGTCTCTTCTCGCCGCGTGCTTGTAGGCGCGCGAATTGGCCGATCTTTTTTAATTAATTTCTTATTAACTATTGCGAATTTCGCAAAATGGTACAGGACTTTTCTATTCGGTTTAACCCACTCTATCTATCTGCCCACGACAGGTGAAACGCGAACCACCGGACACCCTGTATATGTATATAAAATATATATTGATATATTTGCGCATAAATACAAAGAGATTACAAGAAAATATTTCGTGTTTATACAAATTTGTATACATGTATTTCATTGTCTTGTTGCCAAACCGGCCAATTAACGTAAACTCAACCGAGTCGATCTATCAATAGACACTTGGAATGATAGCATTTCAATCTCTAACTTGTTTATAGACAAAGTCACGTACTCATACTTCACATTTATCCTTGAATGTGACACTCGGTTCACGATAACATCGAGTGACTTTACTTTTATTTTTACTAGATAAATAAAACGTAATATCAAGCAGTCATAGTTGGTAATAAATTATGAATGCAGAAACATTAGAGAATATTTTAATTTGCGATATACAACACGCGAATCAATGAATCATACAGATTTTACATAAATATACAGATTGATCTTGAATATGAATAAAAGATTGCAGCGAAGTTGAAGTTAAAGCGATGAAAAATTAGCCTTTCTCTAACGTTGCTCTTTCGATGTCTTTTTATAAAAGTTTGCAGAAAATTCGATTTTTTGTTTTTCAAATTTCTCACGCGATAGAAACAGATTTGTCAGCGTCGCGACAGAATATGATGAAGGCGTAAATAACATGTTCGTGTTTAGATGATGATTTAATAGAAGTTTCCTGTTTAAAAATCTGCTATCGGGTTTCTCAATGTGTGTTGCTAAATTTTTCGATGACTCAAACAACGTTTCGTGAAAGTAGTTTTACATGTTCTTGAACTTGCCACATATGTTCTTCGTAAGACGGAGAAAAGTATTAACAATACTTGCACGAATTTATTTTGTCTATATATAGAAAATAATATTTCACAAAATATATATCTAAAAACTACAAATTTTTATTACAATTTTACATAAATTAATATAACATTAAATTTTTTTATATAGAATTTATCAATAATATCACACAGATATGATTTTTTATTATATAATATATCTGTGTGTACGTATTTTAAAATATAAATAAAATAATTACAACCTCAGAAAAACATTTTAAGGATAGTCCTTAGATTTTATTTTATATTTAGATTCCCCGAAATAGGGATTTTATCTTGCCATGCGGCTCCCCCAAGTTAACTTTTCCTCTTCGTAGAATAGGTATCACGACCTAGGTCAGGCATTCGATAAAGAGCGCTGACGTAAGTCGCTTGAAATAATCTCGCATGATATTCCCTTGCAATATAACTGTCGTGGCTTTTCCGTGCATCTACTGCTATATACATTTCCGATGATATCATCATCGATCTCGCGTTCTCGCGGCAACGTCTCTATATGTTCGCGTTTCGCTGAAAAAAAATAATAATAAAAAAATAAAAATTCGAATAAAGAATCGTTCTTGTTAAAGGGATGCCCCTTCGAGCGCTTGATGCGCAACTTATACATATATCGAATCCGCGATATTCTGCGATAACGAATTGGCGAGGCGCAATCGACGTGTTACGATAGGTCAGGATGGATGTCGAGCGGTCGACGATAAAACGTGACGAGTTGCATAACCGCAGCGGCGGCATGCACGAGCAGCACGTACAACAATCTGCGTCGCGGACGCGCACAAAAAAAAAACACGCGTTGTCGCGCCTCATAGATTATATTTTCTCGACAATAACAAAGTTCCATACATTCGCGAAGTTTCATACATAATATCATTCGTCAATAATCGTTATCGCGGCCGCACGCGCACTGCCGTGCTTTTGCCGGAGATAAAGAGTCAGATAGAGATACCCAAGCGCGACCGGTATTAGCTCTCGCGGTTCGCTCGCTTCGCGCTATTTTCAGCGAAGCGGGAACACGCCTCTGCGATATTACCGCGAACGGACGGCGCGATTCTCGGAATCGCTGACTAACTCTCGGCTCTCGGTCGGCGGCCGACATAATAAATCGCGAATGATTCGCCGCCGGCCGGCTTGGAAACGTTGGATAAGAGAGGAGAGAGACCGGAGGAGAGCGCAAAGTGATGCCCGCCGGTGGACCTCTTTTATAAGCGCGCCTTGATAGCGTAATCATTCATGACGAGAGGAGGAAAGAGAGAGAGAGGTGCAAAACACTTCCTAGGAACGTAATCCGTCACTGTATAATCTACCGACCGCACTCGATATATACACACCGGTGTTCGATTACGAAAACTTATCCGTTCGTCCGCATATGACGCCCCTGTTTGTTGCTTGCGCAACAATGTTAGATCCAAGTCCCGCGGCGTTGAACGCGCGACATGCAAATCATACATTTTACGATGTCCCATTACTGCGACGATATTATATGACGTTCTCCGCTTTAACTAAGCCAGATGTTTGCAACTATAACTTATGTTGGATGTTTATTTCTCGCTCTATGAAGCATTTCAAGTATACGAGGCAGGTGCAAATCGATCTTGGATATTGATCTCGGTTCTTTCGAATGTTTATTAATATATGTCTAATAACAGACACATAAAATAGATACAATATTTGTTATAGTCTTGCAAAATGACCGCGCTAACTATGTAAGCATTATCGGAATTTTACGCCGTGTTATCTGGGGAATCATTATCTATTATATCTTGTATATGTATTTTTATTTTATTGTATACGTATTTAATATTAATATATATATTTTCTTAGAAATTATCTCGCGATTAATCCTGACGACCGCAAAACATTGATATCGTGCAATAACATTTGATATACGCCTCTCTTCGTCAAGCACTATCGTTACAAAAACTGATTCGTGCGCATAAACAGTTCGGCGCTGCGATTAATCGAGCGAGATTAAGACGTATTTTACGGTTCGCCAATGGCGTTAGTCAAGTAGGCGATTAATCGTTTCGCTTTACGTATCTATAAACGTGCTTGAAACTATTTCGCGCGGTTATGTTAGCGTTAATAATAATGCGTCAGTTCTGCTGCGGTTTTTTTCTTTTGCGTCATCGCGGCCGATGATGATAACAACTAGGATTTCACGATAGTTTTGCAATTTAGCGCTCGCGAAGAAGAATTCGGAGGCCCGTATATGAGTCAGTCGTCCGAGTTGTATTGGAGTCCGCGTCAAGGTTAGATAATAACTTTCTTGCATCAGCGCACGCGGCAAGATACCATTCTCAGATAGCGCGGCGAATGTGTGTGCATATGCTAACTATGGAAACCGGTTAGTGCGCACTAAATTGGACTGCGGGCTACTATTTTTTTTCCCGCCGTTACGTCCAACTTAATGGCTTTCACGTGTACCGCCGGGTTCTTATTTTTATTCCGGAGTTCCAGCGCGGTTTTTTTTTACGGCCGTCCTCCCAATCGAATACGAAGAATGTTTCACCAAAAACGAAAGTTTGCCGTTGGCCATTAACTTCCTACATATTTTTAAGGCCTATTTAGTTCAACGTACTACTCTCGATATTAATAATTCATGGGAAAGGTTGAAAAAAATGTATAAATCTAAGATATAAATAAAAATAAAAAAATGTAAATTGTAGATGAGAAACATTTCTAGATTATTATGTTTGAAAATTTCATGCAATCGAGCCAGAGAAACACTCATTTTCTTATCAAGTTTTTATAATTATATATATAACCATTTTTTTTTTACCATCAATTTTCTGGATATTTTTATCCAGTTCAACTTTAGCTGGTACTCTATATGTATATGACGTGATACGTGTTGACAACTTCCTCGGACGATTCGCACGACTATTCACGTGTATTTTCAACGTGTTGTGAGTCGCGAGCTGCCAAGTGGCAACGCAAAAAAAAAGAAGCGGCACCGCGGCGCCTTCTTTGCGTTTATCGGTTCTTGTCTACATTGTTGACTAATCGCAGTAATACGAAGTAAACAACGCTATTTACTTCGTGTGAACGTTTCGCATATATGTACGTGCGTGCGTGTGCGTGCGATGTTACCACTACACGTCTCTGCCGCAACCAGGTTTTCGTAACAACATGTTACATAACGTGTTTTTCATCGTTAGTCATCGACGTTAATCTAATACACACAGCCAACCAATGTAAATTCTATCATTGGATCTAATGAAGAGCTTAAATTCCATCATGATGCGCACAGTAGAAAATATTGAGCTCGATGCGATAAACCGAATGCGGAAAAAAATACTCAACAATTCTCATAATGTGCGGGTATATTATACTTATCGAACTTATACATATATCGATACATTCTAAAATAGACTGTTAAATTTAAACGCGTTGTGTTAGCTACACTTTGTTGTGACGGTTAAAAGAATTATAATATCTGCCACCGATAATTATTTATATAACGGCGAAACGGAAAATAAACTTCATTTTTCTGTAATATGGAGTTTTTAAATAATATGCTTGGAGTAAACTTTAATCTAAGAATATTTTTATTATAATTGATAATTTAATATTTTATTATTTTATTATTTAATTTAATTAAATCAATTTTAACTTTTAATAATTAATATATACATATTTTTGTATATAGAGACACTCATTTTGTGCTTTCGTACTTATTAAAAGATTAATATTCAACAACTTCTGGTCACAATTACGGCGTCTCTCTCAATAAAAAAGAATAACTTTATTGACATTAAAATCAGCTCTGAATTTATTTTCGCAAAAGTACTTTCATTGAGGAAAAGTAAAAAAAAAGAAAACGAATGCAACAAAGGAAAATGCAATTCCCTCCGATAGCAGGCCTAGAAATCCAATAAATGGTACGTTGCATAATGCAAGCGAATGTTTTCTCCGTGAAAAACGATCGCCTGCCTTCGACAGTGCGCAATATTTTCGTGACCCTGGACTGACATTGCCAAACATAACCAATACAAGCGGCGATAGAGGGACGCTAGAGTGGAGGCCAAGGTCGTGGTCTCCCCACCCTGGTTTTTGCTACTATGTTGACGCCTATCGCTCGTCTTCCTGGTGACACAACTATGTTGCACAGCTCGAACCGACTATTATGGTCTTCATTGTTGTAATTCCCGTTCCGCTGGGTATCCTGGAGCCACCTCGCTGGCGCCTGTTCTCGTTCTATTTTATCGTTTTAATTTGCCGTGTCTATAGCGGGAATCTCTTCTACATCTATCGAGGCAAAAACGTCTCGTTGACTCGCGTTACGTCGAGCGTTGCGCAACTAGAAACAAACCAGTGTTTATTCGTGACAGCACATCAGAAATATACACAACTATAAATAATTATTGATTTATACTGTCGAGCGCTAATCTTAATCTATGAACTGTTACGAAATCTGTAATATGAAACATTGAATATTATCTTTGTAACTACATACAATTTAAATGATACAAGAAAGAAAAAGATTTATTTCGTGCTCGGATTAATTTTGATTTTATTGCAAAAATATAACTTTTTTATTTATCTAAAAATAAACCTGGCAAAAGGAATTGAAAGCTCTTGGATTCTTTGAAATAAATCAATATTTTATTCAATGAATCTTATATATATATACATATATTATGTAATCGATCTATAATGTTTTTGTCGAGATAGAGTTTTTCTGTTCGGGAAACTTTACTTTCGATTTTTTTTCTATGACGATTCATAATAAACTTGAATAAAAAGCAGCACACATACGTGCGAATACGCGCTTACAATTAGAGATGTTTCGCTTTTATCATCGCATATGTATAAAGGAAGCTTGCCTTGCACGACGAAGTCATACACTGGCATCCTTGGGGGAGAAAGTTGTCAAGCGAGAGGCCGAGGGTCCGGGAGTTATTATGAATCGCGAAAAATTCACTGGAACGTCAACTTTTCCGTTGGAAGCCCTTTAAAGGGTTTGTTTAGCGACCCATGTCGTTTGATATCAATGTCAATGTTCGTATAAATTCAACATGACAAGTGTCAATTTTCGAAAATAGATGCGAATATAGAAATAGAATGCGCGCGAGAAATATAAATAATAATGTACATAACATATAATTGTTTTTTTATCTTTTTTCTTTGTGTCTTTTTAATATCGTCTAAATAATTTTGTTGTTTTGCCTGCTTGCAGACAAAGCTGCGGCGCCAATGGCATCTTCTCCCGTCGTCTAGACTTCAGCGCTTTCAACAGTCTGCCCCGCACCAAACTTAACTCCTACCACATCAAGGTGAGTAATTAATTATCTCTCTACTTTTTGACATAACGGAAGTTTCGCTTACGAGGTGTATGAATTTACGATGCATTGCTTTGTTAACGGAATGAACTGACGTGAAATGAATCGTTGGCGATTACAATGATATATCGCCCAAAAGTAGCAATCAAAACAAAATACTAGGAAAGAAGTATTGCCGAAAATAAATTATCTCTTTTAATTCAAAATTATGAAAGAAATTAATTATTTTGTGGTCTTAGGCCCTGCGCACAATAGGAAAAATATTAGGAATAAATATTAAATATTAGGAATAAGAATTATTTTAATCGGAAAAACTCTTAATATAAAAATACAAATTCGAGTATAAAGGACTAGTAAGGGCTAATAAACTACTAAAGAGTCCTTTATACCCGAATTTGTATTTTTATATTAGAGTTTTTCCGATTAAAATAATTCTTATTCGTAATATTTAATATTTATTCCTAATATTTTTCCTATTGTGCGCAGGGCCTTAGGAATAGAGAAAATATTAGGAATAAAAATATTTTATATTTATTCCTAATATTTTCTCCATTGTGCGCAGGGCCTTATACTTTTTATAAAAAAAATGTTTTTATTGTATACTGGCTATATGATGGGTCCGTAATAACTGGCATATAATTAAACGCGAATTTCCATATGTACAAAAGGTACAAAAAATAGCTTGATAGATGGAGGATTAAGCTGATATTGGTGACCAGCTTTAATCGCGTCGTAGCTCGTGAAATTAATCTCGGCCGAGAGACCGTCCTTTCCACATGCGTAAATCAGGCATAAGCTACGCCCCCGGGCGAATCCTTTCGCATCTCGTCCTGTAACACTGTCGTCCTACCCTAAATACGAGGGGAAATCAATACCCGACCGAGTAGCATGCATGTGTTCTCTCTTTGCGCACGCACGTACGTTTACATACGCGCGTCGGTATTAAAGAATACTTTTACTCGCCTACGACTTTTGCCTTGACCTGTGCAACTCGCGCTGTCCAAAGTTTGCACTGATGTCGGTTAACGATTAAATTGACTTATTTATCTATTAACTGACCGATTAATTGGCTTATTATCGCAAATAGCGCTATAATCCAGAAAGAAATGGAGAATATCGTTAATCGGGGATTATAATTAATGGACACTTCTTTAGTCGTCTCTCATATTGCAGTATAGTAGAAGAGGCAACGTAATATCGATTTCGATATTCCGTGATTATAAATATGATCTGATAATATATCTATAAATATATCTATATTATATTTATTTAATTAAAATGCGTATCAAATTATGACAAAATATTGCAAATGCAGATGTAAGCGAAACTTCTGTAAAACATGCATTATTGACGAGTTTAATAAATTATGTAAGACTTCGCGTAGAAAATTTTATAGTAAATGAATTGTGAAAGATAATATCAATATATGCTATATTTTGAAATTATGATTCGATGATGCGATGAATCGAGCTTTTAATGTTTCGCGCATATAAAATGCTGCGTTTATCTTTGATCTATCATATGGAGTAGAAACAAAGTAGCTTTCTTGTGGAAGAAGGGAGATCTATATATATGTGATGCACGCCCCAACTCCCGTTCCATAATACTTAACAAACTTTGACCTACGATCCGACCTCGACCTTCAAATTGCCTGCCATTTCGGCGCTTGTTTGCGGGAACGGAGAAAGAAAGGATGACTAGTACAGCAGCCGCAGCTGGCTGCTGTTCCCCTCTGAATTAGGGTACATACTCTCGCGCGGGGTTCCAACTTGTCTCGATAGAAATACCCGAGCTGTATTTTTGTTAGGACCTGCCGGCGAGCAATTGTCAAAGTTTAAGAAGTTAACGACGCGATTAATTAGCGCTGTCGAAGCTTGGAAGCGATGCATTCTTTACGCGGTACGCTGCAACCCAACAACCCGACATCGCTACATCTGTTACGTTATTATTTGTTGTCGTTACTATTATTATCGACATATGGCGGAAATAAGAGCAATAATTTTTCCCGCGACTTTACGCGCGGCACCGCGCTCATTGCGACGCGTTCATAAAATCCATCCTGGTAATTTTATTAGAAATCACGTGTGTGTACATACTCTTCCCTCGATTATTTTTTTTCGGATTTACCGACGACGCGCTTTATTACAGTTCGACATGGCGTTTATATCCCGCAGCGAGAATTGCCTCGCAGAAACGGCATTAACACGTGGCACTGCTTGTGAAAAATCTGCCTAAATATATCCCCGTTATTATTAAAAAATTACGATATTTAATACTTTGCCATCATTAATAATATCGAAATATCTCGCGCAATAAATTAGCGACTGGTCGAAAATTTTTCTGATACATTCGCGCTTTATACCGTGACATTAGAAAAATAAACGCAGGGTGCGTTTGCATTCTTTCGTCGACGAGTATTGCGCAATGAGACTTTCCGTAGCCGTTCTCGAGCGCCTGTTCTGCCGACGAACCGGTCGCTGCTACGCTGCTGATTCCAGTTTTTCAATAATACCGGTTCTCTCTCGGCCTCGCCGGCCTAACGAGAGCCGTTAGGTAACTCGAGGGAGATCGATCTCGCGTGTGCGACGAATGTGTGTGCACGCATCGCGTTGTGCAGTAGCAGAGAAGGTTTCGTAGAGAAGGACGGGGAGGAGGGACTATGAAGAGAACCAGGGCATCGTCATAAACCCTCCGTTGAAAACCCTCGAAACACACCCAGCAGCGAAATCCTCCCATGGCAACCGCGTCCCCGCAGCAATCGTTTCGTTCTCTTCCTCGTGTAACCCTCTCTCGTATCGAGGGTGGATTACCCCTTTCTGCGTCGTTGCGCGATGCGAATTGCAAAATGCAAGGTTTGCCTTTTGCGCGCTGAATACCGATGTGCACCACCGCCGAACAATCCCCGGAGTCACTTAAGACCGGGGGGATTGTCGCCCTGAATTGGAAGTCATGGCGATAACACCTCCGTTAAGACCCTCCGTCGCCATCGAGGCGAGGGAAAAACCGACCTATCGTCGTTTCGAATCCTTTCGCGATTTTTATCCTTCTGCTTTAGTCGCAGATTCCGCAGGAATAATATTTATAAAGAGTTGTAAGATTCAAAAATATATAAAATAATTTTTTTTAAACCTCATGCATGTGCAAATCGTGACAAACTCGCGAATTTCGTGTCAACGACCTCGCGGGTTACGTCTGACGATAAATCGGACAGGAGGAGCAATGGGAAAATGGGAAAGTGGCGTGTCGCGATGCAGTAACAGTAACTCGACACGCGTGGCTTATATAGACACTGAAACTAGGAGTGGCTTGCATGCGTTTTATACATAGTCTCGTCGCGCTGGATTTTATCTATCTCCGCTCGGAACGAAAGCGACGAACATTTATAAATTAATAGCGCCGCCACATTGTTAGTTACATTATATTTAACGTTATCACTAAGATTATATTAGAGTTACGAATATCAAGATATATAATATGTAAACTAATATTAATAATGTTCGTAACTCTAATATAATCTAAATTGTAACTCTAAATATATAATAATGTAACTAACAATGCGGCGCACATTACGGTAACTGACGCTTACGAAAATAACATCATAAATTCTATTGTTCCTTATTTTAGCGTTGTAACTATGTAATTGAAACATCACTGTTTTAATGTAAATATCGCGCGGTAATTTATTTTTACGTAGCTTCGTGAACTCCCTCTTCTCTTCCCAAGTGTGGAAGCGGTTGAACGACCCGAATATTATCATTTCGTCGAATACTCGATACGTTAAGCGTTACATTGGCACGATAGTTTATTATTGCAGTCCGCAGAACGCGAACTGCGGTTCTTTATCTCGCGACTCGATAAATATTGTTTCTTGAGCGCTGTGTGACGAAGATAAATGCATCGAATGTCAGCGACGTCAGCTTGTAAAAAATACTGAGCGAGCAAAATGTCAAGTACACAATACTCTGTTTCTTCTACCTTTTTTTGCAGAAATAAAATAGAGAGATTAAAATATAAATAATAATTTATGCAATAATAATAATACAATTAAATAATAATAAAATTTAAATAATTAGAAAGAGACTACACTCGCGCACTTGCTATATATTTACCTTTTAGACAACGTAATATACAATTATTATTTTAGACAAAATAGTAAGATTCTCTCTTGACATAAATTTTGAACGCGAATCAAGTGCCTCACCAGAGTCAACACTTATGCCGAGCGTTATATTTCGCCGCGGAACACATTATGTTGGTCTTATTATCTCGGTTTTGATAAGAGAGTGTTCTGTTATCAAACATTCGCGGACTACGCTTTTTTTGACAAGGACATACATGTGAAATGTAAATTGCCGTCGAGCATTGTTTCGGATTGTTGCTTAATTTTTTCTTTCGCTAAAATTATGTAAAGGTGCTTTAATTAATTAATTAGACGAATTAATTAATTGATGGTGACAGAGCTTCTAAAGAATTTTCTAATATATTGAATAACGTCTATAAAACTTCTCCCAGTATGTTTTTTCTTTCATTCATATTTATGTCATTCACACGAATCCGTGAAACAAAGAAAGCAAAAGAGGACTATAAAAACTGTACAGACCCATGTCATAGAGACGAGAGCGATCTCGCAAGGGATGGACCGCGTAATTTTCTCGAGGATTGCGCGGGGAACCCTTGGTTGGTCTACGCTGAGTGGCGCTAGAGCTTTGAATGATACTCGTGTTCGAGGGGGCAGAGATTAATTAAAAGGACCGCTCGTAAGAACGACGTCGAAAAGCTTTTCTCGTAATTCAGTCGTCCTAGAAAAGATGAAAAGCAGCGAGGTCTTCCTTTCTTCAGCATTCTCTCGTGTTTCGCGAGTCTCCCCGCATCGCGTCGTCTCGCTCGTCGATTCGATAGACATTGATTCCCAATGAGCTTGACGCTGATGTACGACGACCGCTTCCGATCACCTCGAGTTAATGGAAAACGTTCGTGTGGATTTATTATGTACCGTGTGTCGTCGTGGTCGGTACTTTCCGCTACTTTCGAGATAAAAACTTTAGTACACACCGAGACTTTTGATTTCAAGATAGATACTTGATAACGAAAAGCAAAATATATTTATCCTCTCTTTGTCGTATAGAAAATTTTTATAAAATATATATATGAATATCAGTGAGTGAGAGAGAGAGAGAGAGAGAGAGAAAAATAGATTGGAGTATTTTTTTCGCACGAGAATTTTTTTTATTTCCATTATCATCGTGCAATATTAATTGTTAGTGTAAAAAACTCATATCTTGTAGATTTCATATCACGTGTTGTCAACTATTGATTATCGGATCGTATCTTTGTCGCGTTGGCAGTAATGTGAAACCCATTGACCCTCCGTGGTCAAGACGGTGCGAGAACAATCACGTCATTCTAAAGTAGTTCTCTAAGTAACGTAATCTTCCTGCTCCTCGTTGCTTGCGTTGATTAAATTCAGAGGCAGTACGAAATGGTGGAACGGAAGTTTGGTGGCTTGAGTTTCGAACGGTGTTTCTCAAGTCGGGCCGTACTAATTTCATTACAACGTAAACGAGAAAGTGGTAGCCGCGACTACGAGAAGTATTCGCACATCTCATTAGCTTTTACTAAACTTTGATTAGTTTTTTAAAAGAACGAGAGAAGAAGGAGAAGCTTCTCATTTTTGCGTTCTCAAGTTTTAAAATTTAAAATTTTTTAACGTTTAGAAAGTTGAAAGTCACTTCTTTCTCTTTGTACTTATTTATTTTTCCTAAAGTATAACAATGTTACATAAGTCGATAATACAATTAAAATTTATCGATAAGAAATTATTAAGAGTATAAAAGAGGATTATTCCGTACATTTATTTTAAATGGGAAAAAGTTATTTATAAAGAATTATGTATATGTTCACGTATTTCTCATTTCTCTATAGGTACTCTTTAAAAATCTTTCTCCACAATTTCTCTCTCTCTCTCTTTTTTATTTGTTGAACGCATTTTGTACGTTACCTCATTGCAGTCTTGACACTCTTCGCATACAATGGAGGTTTGCATTAAAGGTCATTAGCTTAAACGTTCGTCTTCCTGTTGCGCAACTCGTGTGCAATTCAACGTGCTGATATTCGCGAGACTGACATGAGAAAGAGAGAGAGGGAATGAAAAAGAGAGTACTTGAACGCAAAATAATTACGCGAATTATTAATTTGACATTGATTTAATGTTTGCTATTGTTTTTTTCTCCCAGTTCTCTTTATTACAATATTTATATTTGAGATTAACAAATATTTTCTAAATTTTTTATTTTAATTATTTTTTACGAACATCAATTTTCAAGATATAGATATTATTTATTTTTGTTTTATCAAAATATGAATATACTAGATTTGATAGATTAGAGATTTTGATTATCCTTACATTGATCAAAATTCTTGTTAATTACGATTAATAAAAGTCAAAGTGATTAACAAGATTAACAATGCGAAATAATATTATAAACTTTTTTTTTTTTCAATTTTTTAGATAATTTCTTTCCAGAAGTTTAGAATATTAATGAAACATCTCCATTTCTTTTGCTCAGCGAATGAAAGATCCGAGTTCTATTTCTGGTTCAGTTATTCACGCGATATTTATTTGGCTTATCATTGTCGTTTTATTGAAACATTTATCATATTTATAAATATATATAAAATTCTTATTTTCGACCAATAACTTTTTTTAATTAATAAAGGAACATCAGCAACTTAAGCCAGTTATTGGTCGAAAATAAGAATTTTATATATATTTATTTTTATTCTCACTGGCGATTAAACATTAATTCTCATCATTTATCATTCCATCGTAATTATTAATAGTTTGGAAAGGCGCTTTTATCTTTCGTCACGATAATGCGAGTTCATGGCTCTCGTCAATGCGGACTTTTGATCGTATTATAGACAGCTGGACTTGTCCTTGAATTTATCCCTGAACTGGGATAAGAGTCGTGGTTCCCTTGAGAACCCGACCTACCTCAATCGGATCGATGCAAGATAGCTCTGCTTCTCTCGCCCCACGTCACGCGCACACTAGTATTTTTGTCCGTGAACTTGATATATACACGGACAATTTTTTCGACGACGAAAAAAAGAGAGCGCGGTCGGCTAGACAGTTGGTGCATGTTTTATTCACATGGTTTAGCAATTGAATAATAGACGTATAAAATGATCAATTTTTTTTCTCTCTGTATCGAACTAAAAAATAGAAAAAAAAATTACGAAAATAAGAAGTTTTTATCTTTTTCATGCTCTCTCATTTTCGTATAAATTTATTATAAGATAAGATTGTAAATAAGTAATTACAATAATATAATCTATCAAAACGTAAAAGCCATTTAAAGAGATAGTGAGTTTTTTTAAATGTCTTTAAAAGTCACTTTCTCGTGAGTAATCCTTTTTTAATAATGACGAAGAGGAAATAAGAGATTTGAAATGGCCGATGCGTGCTTTCTCCTCATCTTCATCATCATTACAGAGACGAATAACCGATGACCTCTCTTTGACGAACAGGATTATGAATGATAATGTGAGGAACGATTCCTCCTTCCTTCTCATGCTCATTAAGCTGAAGAGTCACGGAAATTAAAGCAATTGTCAGGCGTGTTATTCCACGCTCAAATAATTGCAGGCTGTTCAAAGAAGCGGTATTATTTTTTCCTGTTAAACGTATACGTTGCACACTTTTATTTTTATAATCATACAATCTCGAGAGAGAGAGATTATGAATAAATTACGAAATACATAGTTGATGGAAAATAATTAATATTATATAATAAAAAAATATATTATTAAGCGTAGGATATATTGAATACATTTTCTTCGAAATCATTATCTTTTTCATTGTCGCGGTCAGCCATATATTTTGGGAACGGGAACTCACTTCCTGTCGTGCATCGCGTTCTGACAAATCGTGGTTTCGCGAAACAAAGCGCCCTCGTCGTGACTGAAACAATGAGCGGTCAAGCATTCTCGTGGAGGAAAGGGGATGAGGTGAGAAAGTCCGACGTCGAGGGGGAAGAAAGAAGGAAAGAAACGAGCACGTCATAATCGGCGAGACAAATGTCGTTTCTCCTCCTTCTGCGGTCGCGTCGTTGGCCTGACATGTCGCCTAAGAGTAAAAAGGTGAAGCCGCATATAAGCTTCTCGGCGAAAGGGATAAGGGGAGACCACGACGACGTCGTTCCGGACACGTCTGTTCGTGGGCGAAAAATAATGGCGGTGGACGGCGATGCTCGCTTCCGTTCTCTCGTTGCGAAACGCGCTTTAGCCGCGGCGAAACGCTTCTCGGGGTGCCTTTAACGGGTTTCCCTGTGTCCGACGACCGGTTTTTCTCCTCTCCTTAAACGAGAAATGCTTCTCGCGCACGTTTTTCTTTCCCGGGAATTTCTTAGAACCGGTATTTTCTCTATGCCGATTAATACGCGTGGCCTATGTTTGGATTTCGGAGCGGAGACTCCGTAATCTCGTTTGAGATGGAATACGGGGACTAAATTTTGCCCGAATCGGCGCATCGACCGTATGCGATGTCGAGACTTAGGAGGACTGCCGCCGGGTGAGATATTAAAATGCGCGAAGCGCATTGCGGCTACAATATCGCGAGAAAATCTCTTTACCCTCTCGAGCTGCTGGATGCTTCTTTATTCGCAGTCAAAGAAAAATGCTGGAATTATGCGGCCGACGTTCCAAAGAGATAAAGTGATGATGCAAAGATAAGAACACTGCGCGAAAAGAATAATTAAGTCAAAATATAAATAAAACCTGTAATTGCGTATTTATTGGAAACAATTTTTAAAACTTGAACGAATAACGAAATATCAGTAGACATCAATGATAATTAAGGAAAATGTAATAAATAAAATAATACCTATAGGATATATAAAATATTGACATTTTTATATAAAATTAATTATATGTTTATGCTCGTCTAGCTTTAAACAATTAAAAATCAAGATATCATACATTTTTAACATCCCCATTGATTTCTTATAATTAGAATACAATATTAATTTTTTATAGAATTTTTTAATCGTGTACTTCGATCATTTCTGTACAATTTCTCGATATTTGCAGAATTTGTCGGTATTATTCTCGAGTAATTAATACAGAATAGAATGAAGTGAGCAGAAACGTATTACGATGGACATTCTTTTCGTATATATGTGTGCGTGTGTGTAGCTGATAGCACATTTTTCCTTCTCTCCAATTTCTTCTCTCCATTTACTTCGGGTTCGTCTTTGTTCAAGCGGAGATCTGTGCGCGTCGGCTTTTTCCCCGCTGTCTCCCACAGGGAGACCGAGCAAGGGGAGACCCTGATAGAGAAATAGTTGGAATACGAGGCGTTACGCGCGGTGATTTGGTTCTTGTGCACAATGGATCGATCTGTCTGCGTTCTTCGTGTAAACCTCCAGTGACGCGCCGGAGTTTTTAAAACTTGTTCTTGTATATTATATATTCGCATCGAGAAAATTTTCCTTGTGATTTATCCTCGTTGCAAATATTGCATTACTAATACGCAAATAATAATATTTTAAATCTATTTATCGCATTTATTCGCCATATCCGTCGTTAGCGGATTAATATAATCGGGGGAGGTATTTAACAGCTGATAACCGAGCAATAGCAGCGGGATGATTGATGCAGAAAGTTCACATTTCCGTTGGGCGGAACTGATTAAAGGCCGAAGTATCTACTGGCAGCGGGAGTGTACCGGTAATTAAGATATAAATTTTCCTAGTGAAATAGTGTCCCCGAAAATGCCCTAACGTGTTCGCCGGGGTTGGCGTTGCTCGGCGCGAGGTCGCTCGCGTGAAACGACCTCGAAGCATCGGCTGCGGTTGTAAGGGGAATACCGCGAAAAGTTGGTAGATTTATTATGCTATTACCGAGGTTGATAGGGGGGCCGGGTCGGGAAAGGAACGCTTATGGGTGAGAGAACGCCGAAATTTGCCTGCGGGAGGTCAATATAACGTTCGGTCAGGAACGAGACGCGGCTTTCCCTTTCAGGCGCACGCACTGTCCGCGAGAAGAAAATCATTTCGACGAACGCGTTCCCACGAGATGAAGGCGCGTCGACCTTTCGATTTCTCTGCGTGAGCGGTTAACTTCGACTTCGTTGAATGGACTAAATGCTCATGGTGTATCTAAGTAAGTGCATCTGTTCACAATCGGTAAACTGTGAAGTGTATGTACCTTACAATCGTCGATGAACATTGCTCGCGACAAGTGAACGGAGAGCTGCGAATCTATTATTGCGCAAGGGAAGAAAAAACTCTCGGCACTATCCCTGATGAAATATCGTTGAACAATTATATACTTGGTATGCGAGATATCGAGTACCTCACACCGCGATTATTCGCATAGCAATTTACGTGACTTGGAAAGATTTCAGCTTCAACTTCGTCGTAAAAGTCGCTGTAGATCATCGGACTTAGCATTTAACTGCGCAACTCGCTGTAACTGCGACTGTAACTCGCGCGATTCGGAGCGTAAGATGCGTTCCCGGGAAATCTAACTAAAGGAAAAGGCCAAAGTCGTTAATTGTTAGCGAATGATCGTGAGAAAGTTTAGCCGTACGTACACGCGGTATATTGTCAGACATTTTTCTAATAGCATTAATATCATCATTTATCACATTATAGTCTATCGTAATATATCGAATACAATAAAATTAAGAAAGTATTTACATCAATCATTTCTTCATTCTGTTACTGCTTCAAATAACAGCTTTGTATACATGACTATATTAGATTTCTTAAAAAAAAAAGTATTAATTCGCCGAAAAATTGTAAGATTTCGCGTAAAGTTTTTGAAATCGGATTTCGGAATCGTAATTTTGGGACTTGTATGTAATTATGCATTAAGCGCAGCGGGGCTAAATTACCGTCGAATTTTCATTACTTTCGTACGGTGAGACGATTGCGATGACGATAGCAAACTTGAAAGTTCGCCGGATGGTATTGCGCATTGTCCGAGCCAGAGAATGGCATCCTATTAAAGTCACCAAGATAGAGGCCGATCCTCTCCCGGTTGAAGTGCCAGAGATAGTTGGAGGGCAGGAAGCACGGTGTTTCAGGTATGCGCATCGTATACTCGCGCGACTCGTACATCTGGACATAGATATTTCTCGTTGGTGAAATACCGTGGGTATTCTACCGAAACGCAGAGAAATTTTAGATTTGCCTCGATAAACTGTCTGAATGCTAGAGCTGTTTTATTCCGCCTTTTAATTATTAATTTATCGGGGATTCATGAATTATGGAATTTATTGAACTTTTGATTGAGAATTTTTAAATATCGTTCATTTTTTCTCCAAATAGAGATATTTGTTATTGCTTAATATAATTTCTGTTTTTATTTATAAAATAGCAAAATTGAAAGGATTTTATTTTAATAGGATTTTTTTTAGATATTTATACATAAAAGAAATAATTCGGACTGAGTTTTTAAATTATTTTGGATATACAGTTTTTTAATTTAATTTATTTGGTTATATAATATTAAATATAATATGTATATATCGTGCGACGAGACGGAAAATATTTGTTATACTCGCGATACGATGATACGCTTTAGCAAGGGTGTAATTTAAACTTTAAACGATGTCGTTACAAGGGATGAAAGTTCGGTCTCGTAATCGTTCGTAGCGCTGAATGTCAAGGGCAAGGGGTGGTGGCTGGCGGTTTGTGGGTGCGAGCGAGCGGGCCAGGGGATGACGCGATGGCGATGTTCGATATTGGAATCAGCCAGGATCAGCCAAATTTACGATTGCCCACGACGATTTTAGTATTGAACGAATTCTTCTCGCACAATGATACTCGGCCGTTATCTGTGTTGCGCTCGGTTTTCTACTCGAAGATTAGGAAACTAGTTTTAAAATTCAAATTGGTGAGAAAACACTTCTCTCCTCGTAGCTGTGTGTTGTGTGCAGAGAATTTTTTAGATTTAAATTAACGATTTTTTTTATATTGCGAGCACGCATAGAACAACTTTTAATTGAGTTACGAAAGTTATTAGTGAAATATAATTAACGATATATTTTCTTTTTCTCTCTTTCTTTTGGAAATGATAATCGGAAGCACAGTCCTAAGAGCCCATAACCGTTTCGTCCAATTTCTTCCATAATCCTGAAAAGATCGTGCAGTAAAAAGAACGTTTCATCCACAACCAAGACGCTCTCATTTTCTTTTCACATATATTTTCTCACGTAGTTTCCACACATTCCCCGATAGATTACATCGGCTGCTTGAGAATCGCAAAAAAAGGGGCAGGCACTCGTGCGAACTTTAGTACGGCCAAATCTCTCGCCGTGCCTCCTCTCGCTCCGTTTAACAGCGAGATATCAGTCTCGTTCCATCTTGAGGGTGGGCTCGAAAGCGGGGTGAATTTGCGGCGGCAGACGAGACTTTTCTTTTTTTTTTTTCTTTTTGTTATACCTAAGTGCGAATGTCTGGGACGACGGCTCGATCTGTCGTGGAACAACGTCCAGCAAACGTCCGTATGGTAACCCTTTCGGTTATCCGTTGCGGTTCGCACGGGCTCGAACCAGGGCGGTCCCGGGCAATCCCCGGCGCTTTCCCTCGTCCCTCGGTAGACCGAGACGTCCGGATGGATACCGCACAGTCCTCTTGGACACCGAACCCTCTCCCGTGACATTAACGCGACCCTCGCACTTTGAGTCCTGAATATCAACGACATTAGCCGCAACCCTTGGCAGGTTGATGGCAGCGGAATGTCAAAACCGTGGCTTTCGTCCCCGGACTAGTGTTCCGTTGCCATTGATACAGTCGTGGAAATGCAAACTGTCACATCGCGACGTGATCGGCGACAATTTGTATTAGTAGCGGTAATCGTGACAAAGTTAAAACAAAATTAAAATTTATTATCGTTTCGTTAGATAAATGCAGTTTTGAATATCGCGAAAATAAATAATTCGAAGATAAGTAATTTCGAAAATAATTCGAAATAATTTTGACATAACGTTGACGCCAACAGCTGTTTTCATTCTCCGAGAGATGCTCTTAGCGTTTACGACTAGTAAATTCTTGCCACGTCAGCATCAGAAGTTCCGTGAGAAGTTTGAGCGAGCGTATCTACTCGTGAGGAAAACTTTTGGATTTTAAGGTGAAATAGATGGTCGTTTATTCGCTGCTATACGCAACGCTGCTTCCGAGAGAAGCCTGACAACAAGTGTGAAGTGACTGCCGCGAGGATAAATGCCGGAGAAAGGTACCGCTCGAAGTGAGTGACTCGCTCGTTAGCTTAAGTTCACCGAGTTTGTTTCGCGTCGCTCCTCTCCCGGACGCATCTTTCGCACGTCCGTCATTCATTCCAAACAACATCAGACATTCTGAGCACAACTTTGAGAAAACTTTCGTATTCATCGCTCTAAAGAACACGTAGACTCGTTAAACATTGAGCGACGTAGTTACCAGAAATATAGCAATAGAAAAGCGACTTGATTTATTTTTCGTAAAATAATATAACGAATATTATTTAATTTTTCTCAAATTATTGGCGTGAAAAAATATTGGCGTAATTTTTTTTTCTCAACAAACTTTTCCCAGAACCAGAGTTGTATTCGTGTTCGTTGGATTCGCCATGAATTCCAAATAAAATCTTATTTTTCTTCTCCTATATGGTCAGCAACCGTAAGCATTCAAAAGCGAGAAATAGAAAAAGACGGCGCTACGCAATAGAAATTCGGAAGGTTCAGGTTCCGCAGCTACACGAAAGAGGAGGAACTGCGGCGCGCGACGGAGGCGAGGAATGTTTGCAACCGCGGATCAATACCGCGTCGTTCCCAACAATGGTCATGAAATCATTGACCGTATCCGGTATCACTCGTCTCTCCCTTAGTGTCCGGCGGTCCTTCATTCGATCTTAAACCGACGCGTGCCGTATAAAGATTCTTTTTTTCTCACTTTTGTCTTGCCTCTGCTGGATCTGCCCGATTTCTTTTCTCGGATCTTAATTTCAATTTCCTGATCGTCGGTCCGTTGACTATTTTTTCTTATTTTTGACGTGCGCTCCGTTCGACATTATGTCGTTTCCGGGCGTGGCGGTCTATATTAAAGCCAACGCTCTTTTCTCGCTGAACTAACTAAAAGGCCGGAAGTGACCTTTTTTCATTCGTCCTTGGAAGAGATCATTTAATAGATAATTAATTAGCACATTTAATTCTTGTTCTTTTTCTTCATTATCTTTTTTCTCTCTTTCTCAAGATATTCCGTTCGATCCAATTTTATGGCACTTGCGTCTTTACAATCATAAAATTTTTCTAGAGACTCTCGAAGCTTTAAAATTTATGAATGTTGATCCTGCTCAAAATTCACATGCAACATAAATTCGAATTAAACTTGCTTCCTTATTCTATATTAATATTCAAATAGCGTCATAAATTCGAATAATATACGAGTCTCGGACGGATAATATCTTTATCAAAATCATTGTCTCTCTCTCCCCCTCTTTGTTCTCGATGCTCTCTTGATTTTGGAAGAAATCTCCCCGAACCTATAAAAGTACTCTTTTATGGGAGACGACGAACTTGGTCATTCTCTCACCCATCTTCGAAAGTCTGGAAAATCCAAATGTCGACCCTCAATCGAAGCCGTGGGTTCCTTCTTGTCGCCCTCTTCTTGCGTTCCCCCTGCCTTGCCTTTCGTCCACGGGATGTTCTTTGGCCAAGGCGCTCCGTCACACAAATTAGCGATCTTTATACGGTCCTCTTCTCTTTAAGTCTGTCGGATGGGGTGCGGGTGGTTGGGGGTGAAAAGGGGTGGGTGGGAATCAATGGCGCAGCTGACGAGCGTTCGGTTGCGCGTGCGCGCAGACAATTCTATCGACCGTCGCTGCAGCACAGACACGGCCTACCCCTTCCAACTTTACCAGGGCCAGGCTGATCTCTATACCGGGACGCGGGGGTGGGTGGTTCTCCTCGGGGATGGTGACGGTCGAGAGGAGACGCGGGGGATGGAAACGAAGCGGTGGCTGCGGCACCGGCGACGGTGGCGCTTGCAGCGCTGCGGCCTTGACTCTGCGCTCGCCAACTTTCCCCGATGATCCACCATCGGGGTAGACACCCCGGCGACATCGCCAGACGACCCGGCGACCTCTCTCTCTCTCTCTCCCTCTCTCCCTCTTCTCGCTTCCTCGCTCTCTCCTTTTTCCTCCGGATTCTCTTTCGCCGGGTACTTAACACCCTAGTGCCATGGGATTGCCTGTGATACTCATAACCCATTTTACACTCGAAGAAGAAACGGCATCTTACCGAAAGATCGTGCCTACATCGCGTTTCATAGTTTTAGCGTTTTAGAGACCGGAAATGCGCGAATGAAATGCCGATTAAAGCAACAGTTTCTGCACGACATTTGTATATAACAACTTAACTTTTCTTTTAATGATAATTTTTGCACGCGAGAAAATCTTCATATATAATATATAGTAAATTATATATATGTATATATTATGTATATATATATGTATCATATATAATATATAATACATTACATTATAAATTATATATGCAATAACGATTGCGTATGCGTTTTGTAAAATTTATCAAATTAAATAAATTTCAAGGCGAAGGATCTACAGCATTACTCATGGTAATCAATCCGAGTCATTTCGTATTTCTTTTTAATCACGACTGTGATACAGAAAAAAGATACAGTGCAAACGAAAACAAATGAACAAATTCAGCGAAATCGACCCTGACGGAGGAAAGTGAACGAACCGGACCGTACACATAATTAATTCTCACACGAAATTGATTTCGTGTCCGTCGCGATAAAAGATTAATAGTTACTTCGTCTACGCTGTTATATTAACTTTACACTGATAGCTATATATAGTACTTTCTCTCTTTCAACCTGGCGCAGTTTCTTACGCGTCTGTAGCATGATAAATCGCTTTATCTATCTCGCGGCGTTTCGTCTCGTTGCGGCAGGTGAAGAAAATGAAAGTTGGAAAAATGGTACGCGCGGCGAGAAGGAGAGAAAGGGGAGAAGTCGTCGTAACCTTTGAAACGGCGAAATATACTGGATTATGATGAGGTATCTCGCAGAAAGAGACGGAGACGCTGAAACAGTCTTTGAACTTGGGTCGAGCCAAGACGGGAGGGTGAGGATTTTGCCCGAGGGTACAGGCGAAACCTAAAGCTCTTCGACGCGGTGGCCCCCGACTTAAGATCTCTCGTCTCCCTCTCGTTTCAACACGCTTACGACACCACCCACGCGCTTTGTGCGTTTTTGACGCACGCGACGACCGTAATCGAAGGGTGTGGCAAGGGACAGGAAACCGGGGGGAGGAAGGGGGAGAGGAGAATGCTAGGGAAAAGGTGTATTTTACGACAGATCTTCTTTCTCGACACGCGCGCATTTTAAGTAAACTCGAGGGAGACGCGAGGGAGACGCAGGCGGTCCTATCGCGTTTTACACGAGGCTGCCTCGCACAGACCTTCTCTCCCTGTATCGTTACGCAATCTTGCGGAAGGAGAAATAACGATTCCTTTCCGCGCGCGCTCGTCTTCTCTTTATTCGGGTCTCTTCGAGCGTTATGATCTATCGTTTTAACACTGAGTTTTATACGCGACGAACCTCCGATGTCTATAGGGACAATCAGTATCGGCCTTGGAAAAGAAATATATATTTTATTTCTAATATTTTTCTACCATTTCTTTATTTTTATTTTGCAAACTTGAAGTAAAGAAAGAGATGAGTAATCGATACGTACTTTTATTATTTATTTTTTTTTAATCAGAATTTTCACATTCGAATTTATATCCATACATACATATATAACTATCTTTCTCATTGAGTCGTCGTCGACAACGATTTCACGGCGTGACGCATGCTGTAATCAAGGGCAGCCCTCCCAGCAATTTTACCTCTTTGTAGGTAAACGCTCCATCCACGCGAAAATCAGACAGCCAACGTTAATCGCCGTCGCCGTCGCCGTCGACGTCGACGACGACGATGTTCCTGTCTCGTCTTTCGCGCCGACTAACGACGACTCTCGTCATCCTCGTCGCTCTCGACGCCAAGGACTGTCGCTATCATCGGGCAGACAATAGCGTGATTAGAGCACAATGTTCCTCTCCCGTTTCCCCTATACCTCTCGATTACCGCGCGTTGCTCCTCCGGGGACATACCTCGGTGCATCCACCAACACATCTAAGCACAGGCGCGCACCTATACTCCTATTCGCGGTGAAGCAACACGACGGGTTCCTCTCTTGCACTCCAACAATGTCGTTCTCCTCTGCGGAGTACCGGAAGCCATTGTGCGGCTGGTCTCTCTGTCTCGGTTTGTTACCGGCTTGTATCGGGGGAATGTTGTGGCGCGCGACTGCGAGACGTCAACCACGCATTAAGTTGATGTATGAGCTCCCAGACCCGAGACACTGTCTGGCTGATGGCCTCCGTTTACGGCGTTCGACCGAGGGAAAAGCCCCGAGAAAGTTCACATCTACCCTTCTCCCATCACGGATAATGCTCTCGAGAACTGTCGATGAATCGTCAATAGCTGATAAGCATTTGGGGTGGGAAAGAGATATTTAGAATTTTTTCGATACTCTTAATTAATAAGAGCGATTAAATAAAATCTCACTATCCGAGAAACTTTACGTTTTTTTATTTTTAAACACTTTCAGCTATTTTTTTCATGTTTCAAAAAATTGTGTAGCTAATTTATCGTATTACATTCATATACATTTTATATACTTATATTTTATATACAGCTACTTAGTTTCTTTTATAGTTAGCTTCTTATAAAGATATGATCAATTAAAAAGATTGATTTTTTTACATAGATATTTACATTCTCTGACATTCACAAATAAAATCTTTAGGAATAATACGATTATCTTCCTCAAAGAACAAATATAACGGGAATAGGAAACGATCGCGTAATTGACTGTGAAATAATTCTTATTATTTCTTCCTGAACATTGCCTTTCGAAGATTCTTTAATGAGATATAGAAAGTTAATTCCATCTAATGTAGGTCTTATTAAAATTTATATGCACGGAAGTTGCGAAAAGAGAGAGAGAGAGGGGCTTTCAGTCGCTTACACTCTAATCTTACGCCCGTAAAGAGTTTCCGCTGTGCCACGTGCGCGTCTTATAAAAACAGCGAGAATCGTCGGTGAGAATCGCCATTTGCAAGAGTTACGACCGGGCTTCGCATCAAAGAGCCGCCGGCTAATCAGCTCCCCAAACAGAGACCGAAGCTAATCTTCCCCAGCTCATCAGCGACGGTCTCCGTCGTGCGAGAGCGCGCGCGCATATGAGAGATGGAAAACGACAAACGGGGAGGGTCGTGTCCCTTGATGTACGACGGTGTTTGATGGAAGATAGACTACCACGTAGACACGCGCGAATACACACGTGTCGGCATAAATCGTGCAAAAGGAATATCTCGTCGCTTATCAGAGATGTCATTAAATATTGGCGCAAGAAATTTCTCGATTTATATATTACGGATATTAAAATTTATAATAAATAAAATATAAGAAAAGAAAAAATAACAAAACGTAACGTCATTGAGTATAAATCGTAATTAAACGAATAATGATGCTTTGTTCGATAAATTCTCTTTAGTGTGGAATTTCGTGTCTAAAGTTGTTAAACCTTGTTCTCTCGGATGAAAAATCGTAAAGGTTTTTTTCTTAAAATTAGTATCCAGGGAAATGTGCGCGACGGTGATCAGTGAAGGTCGTTCGAGGGTTGTCATGTAGCATATATATGAGAAATCGGATTTTCGTTTTTCGTAAAAGAGCCGGGAGAGAGGAGGTAATCGTTCTCTTCTCTCCGTCCTCGTTTTGGATTCTGAGCATGTTGTACCTTGCATGAACGAGCCGGCCGTTTCGAATTGAGTGGAAAGAAGCGTCACGTCCGAGAGACTAGACGAGTAGAAGGATTGTCTTGGGATTTCGGCGGCTCTCCGGGATCGCCGATCACACACGCGACGTTACCGAATTCTCTCCCGGACGGCTGCAGCATCTCCTAAATAAAGTCCGAACAGATAGCATAGGGTGACTTAGGGTGTTTTCTGGATAGATATTCCATTTTCGCCTCGCATGTTCGCTAGCAATCCAGCGGAATTAAATATAATTGAATTGAAAAATTGCTGTTTTCCTTTCTTTCATGATTTTTTTATGACCACTAACCATCATGAAAAATGGGACAAATTACGTAAAATTAGATTTAAAAAATACATTTATTATAAATTAATATTTTTATTATTGATTTATATTACACATATATATAACATGATATGTACAATATTATTAATTGGGGAAAGTAAATATATATGCATATATATATATTTCTAATTTTTAAAATTAATAATGATAATTTTGGCGATTTTAATGCACATTATATTTAAGAGTAAATCTTGCAAAATATAAATCTTTTTCGTTCGCGCGTTGCTGCCGACAGATTTCAAATTGATACGAGACGAAAGGTGGTGGCGCGAAGGAAAGACATATCATGCGTGGAGAACGGGTGCGTTTTTTTTCGCCACTTTACCGAGAGGAGCAGAGCTTCTAGTTCGGAAATCTCGTTCGGCTCGACGGCTTTGTACCGAAGTAGCGAGACGTTGCCCTGCTTTTCGTCTCGACGTTTCGATCCGCCGCCAAATTCCACCATCTCTACCACGCGACGTAGAACGGTCTTCTTCTCCTTCCTCAAATTCGTCGATCTATCATCGGGCGAGCTCCGTTGACTTTATCCGATCCGCCTCTATCGCGTTTTCTTGGCATACCGTAATGAAGATTTATAGGGAGCTTACAGAGAGGAGAGAGAGATAGAGGGAGGATGGCGGATCATCGACATGGCTTATTGCCGTTCTCCAAAAGTTTCCGAGGTTTTAAGCACTGTATCTCCTCTTCACCGCCTCTCTCTCTCGACGTCCTATGGGAAACGGGGTCGCGGAGAGGAACGAGACCGCAGGACAGCACCGAGTATATTAAACTTTTTATAGAACGTAGTAAGAGGATTGTGTCATATTAAAATACTTCGTCTGCGTCGTTTCTCCTCGCCTTTCTTCCCCTAGAAGAACCGTCTGGTCCATCTCTTCGTGTATATATCTCTTTATTCTTAACCTCCGGCGTTTCGGGATAAACGTCCGCATCCGCCGAGATGGTGCATTATTGTACTGCAAGATACGATCTCTCGCACACGTAGTAAATAACCTGAGATATTACGTGAGCGAAGACATTTTTCTCGTTTAAAATTAGTAGACACGTTTCTTGCTTCTATGAGATGTTATTCTGAATTATTATCCGATAGCATCAGTTTCTCGCAATTAACAGTAGCAATGGGATTCAAGAAACAAAAGACATAATGTGATTATATATCCTTTGAATCATTTAAACACTATGTTTGACGCGAGATCATCAGATTATTCTATTATGTAATCTTTTTGTTTTTTTATATTACGTGCTTACATTATTCTATGAATGATAATTATAGGATAATAATACATTACAAGATAAATCTATGGAAAATGAAATCTAAATTTGTCTTTATACAATATTATTTTGCACATGCATACTTAAATTATTTATTTTCAGACATACATTTAATAATTATTCAGACAAGAAGATTATGTAATTTATGATCAGAACTGTAAGATCCCACATTTAGAGAAAAGAAATTAAGTATAAAATAAAAATAAATAAATAGGATTTTCGTTGGAAGAACTGACAGTTTCGTAATAAAAAGAAACTTCGACGCGTTTATAGTAAAATTAAAGTAGCTTTCTCTCTCGAGAGCTTGTTTTAAAAAAAGGGAGAGATTTATGGCCGTAGCTTGTGTAATAAGCGATGTGGAACAATCGATACCTCGGCATGGATTTTTATTACCGTTATCGTCAGGGCCGGGATATTTCACGAATCGCGAATCGAGTGACAATGACAACACGGCGTGTTTTCGTCTACGACGATTAGATCTCGCTCGCTATTGAATTTCACGATCGCGTCGTGGATCCTCCAAGAGGTCTCACCGTGTTCTTCCAACAACGCGGACGACATAAATTTCCATTATCGGATGGGCTCGTATCCGGCCTAGACGCGGTTATTGTCCGCTAAGTCCTTCTACGGTACTTCATCCGCACCACTGTCCCGAATGAAACTTCTCGAGAATGGATCGCGCGGCCACATCTTTCCTGCACATTTATCTCGTTCGCAAGACGGAAAACATTTACTGTCGATCGTAATTGAGTTTCGTACTGAGTTTACGTCGGTAACGTTAAACGAATCTTTACGGTGATAAATTTAGACGTATTGATTTATTATCAATTTACTACAATGTATTACATATTTTTATTAGAATTTATACATTAATACATTTTATTACAATTTATACATTTTTTTACGTATACAAGTTTTCGAATTTTATAATTCTATCATATTCGTGTGTTTCGTACCTTGAGATATCGGTCGATCTTTACTTCGTGACTCTGAATGGAATGAATAAAATCACGGAACAGCGATGTAACGAATATAAAGCCGACGAAAACGTATGTAGGTGTATCCGCGAGCCAGATCTCTCGGATGAGAATCCATCGAGGATCGCTGCAGCTTATCTGCTTACGGGGAGCTCCGTTTTCTTACACGCGCGTCTTAGATAATCGCGATAATAATCACCCCCTTTGTCCGGTGACTCGCGCGAGAGATGCGCGGATATCTCCGGCGCGAGAGATAATCTCGGGGATCGGCTCCCGCTTTCACGGCATAAGTCGTGCTTTAAGTCGCTTTTAATCGAGTTCTCAGGCCGTGTAAGTCGAAGGGGGAATGCCGTGGCACGTAGCACGTAGGTCGCCGGGCAATCCCGCTGACGGAGAAGGAAGAAGAAGCGGTGCGTATCGCCTGCTTTATATGCAAACGGCGAGGACGACGACGTCGCCTTTCCGGGTCTTAAGGCGTTAAGTAATTGCGCGGAGTAATCTCGGATATGGATTATCATTATCGGCGAGAAATCGCACCGGTGTTAGGTCTCGGGGTCCTCCAACATAATCGGACATGTTCAAGAGAAGCATTTTTGATCGTAGTTGGTGGAGAATACGTGATATATTTATATTAAAAGTTACAATTGTCTAAATAAACCCCCGACGATAAATCACGTAATTTTTCATAAATGTTAAAACAAATGTTTATAGAACGTATAACGCATGCTTGGTTAAAAGTTTGCATCGTTGTGCAAATATTTATTATATAGATTATATGAATTAACTATTTTTTCATAAAGAGTTAAATTAACATCTCTCTTCAATATTTTATGTCTTTGTACAACCAGGACGAAAACTCTGAAATTCTATTACAGCGAAATTCACTTCGTGATAAATGACAAATAAAGTTTCGTTATCTATCCGAATTTAGCTTACGGGTTTAAAGGGTGCTCCTCTTCTACGATGTAAACGTTCCTCACAGATGGAATTCTTCGCGTCTCCACGTGGAGGGGAAAAAAGGCGGATATTAAAGCGTAGCGAGCTCTCTCCTACGGTCAGGTTGAAAAACGGCTCTCACTATGGTACTTAATTCCAAAGAGGTCCCGGTCGTGTCATCAGCTATCCAGCGATGCGCTCCCGCGAGATAGCCGCTCGGTAATCGTGGCGTTTTGTCACTTTTACGTCGTTGAAACGAGGAGAGCGAGAGGCTCAAAGGAACTTGGGGTACAGAGATGAAATACCGCGGTTGCTGCTTGATGGGTATAGAGAAGTTACCATACGTGAGTGTGCGTAGCGGGACACACGCATATAAACGAGCGCGCGGCAGGGCGCTTTTTGCGCTAAAGTAGGGCTTCACTGGTGATCTCATTTGTTTTCGTGACAGAAAGGTGGTAATTCCGCGCAAAAGTATATATGAAAAATGGATAAAGGAGGGAAAAAAGGGAAAATATATATAATCCATGATATAGTTTTTAATTCATGATTGTAATCTATAATCTACTAAAGGATATATATATTTCTTATCCCTATATAACAATCATGGATTATATTATGGATTTTTATATATATATTTATATATACATATAATATAATTATATAAATATATCTAAATTATATTATATAAATTACAGCCTTTATTTAGATTATAGATGATTACAATCATGAATTCTATTTATAACATCTATAATATTAGTTTTTATGTGATATATTTAAAAAAACAGTCATTTATCGGACTTATGATCAAAGTTATATATATGCATTAGAGAGATAAAAAGCAGATATATATATTAATCAATAATAAGTGTTAATCGAAGAAACTTGCAATGATCCATTTTGATACATTAAAAATTTCTCATATTTTAAGAGAAGAGTGGATTCGTGTCGCGACTCTGTCGTCGAGATATTCGACACGACATGCTCTCTTACGCACCTACCGTACCATATATTGGCGAAGTGTATGTATTTTAGAGTCGCGTGGCCGGAAACATTGTCGCAGGTCAGTCAGACGCGACATGAATCACGGCCGGGCACGTTCACTGCCAAGGAATTGTTCGGTGTCTGCCAGGCACGTACGAATACTTCGCCTTAGGTTTCTTGCTGAGATATTGCTATCTCACATGGAATATTGCCGAGTATAATTAGCATATGGAAACTTTATCCTTCGTTTAATATCGCGTTTCGCGTAAGTATACGCATAGTTTCGAATCCGGAAGCAATTTTAGTTTCAATGACATAAAGACGCAAGAAAGGATTAAAATATATCGTTGACTCCTGTATTAGATATCAATATTTATTCTCGTTATTTTATTTTTTTTATTTTTTATGTTATAAATAACAGTAATAATATAAAAAATAAAAAGAATACAAAAAAATATATATATACAAACATATACGTCAATGTTTTATGTCGATTTGCGATTTTAAAATTCAACTCATTAATATAGCGTAGCGTATATCAAGAGCATTCTATAGAATAAAGAAAAGAAAAGAAGCTACATACATGGAATATCTCTCAATTCCACACCTTCAGGCAATAATTTTACTAGTATGAAGTAGTCATATATTTAAGGTTGACGATGACGTATATTACGTCGTAATATCTTCCAAGAGAATATTGATGCCATTCATTTTTTAAAATTCTTAACCACTCACCATTAACGTCTATCGCGAACAGGAAGCAGTTGCGCGCACGCGTGCGAGACGGTCTATATAATTATACAATAAAAGTATAGAAATACATATTGGGTTCTTCTGATCCCAGGTGCAGTTGGTTATCGAGAGATATTTATCTAGATTTTCGTACCCTATATTTCTTACTTACGCGATAAGCTATAAGCCTCTCGTGGGCTGTACGAGCATATTGCCTGGGACAATCGCGATACGACAGACGGAAGGAACGTGCCACCTAAGGCTCGGGGGGGCTATTCAATTACGTTTAACTGACGGCTTTGGTTCCTTCATGGACGAGAGTTACGCGTTTTATCGGACCTCCTTTTCTTTCTCTCTCTCGACCGAGATCCATGTTCGAAATACCGTGTTTCGCGGACGATACTAAAGCAAACGTGTCTCGGAAATATTTTCCAAACGCGCCAAGTTTCCCGTTATCTTTTATCTTCCGATATCGCGCCGGGGTACTTAAAAATGTTTAGCGCGCGCTTGTGTTTCACGTCTCGAGATCTTGATATTTATTTTTAAAAAGCTCTCGTATACAGGGAGGGTCCAGTTTTATGGAAATTACGTAAAAGTGCGCGTCTGCCGCGTCTGGAGAGAGAGAGGCAGAGAAAAATATTTTGCATAATGCGTTCCGCTTCTTCTCGTCGTGATTAGAAAATTCACTTTACCGAGAAAATGTACAATATTTTCCAGAGAGAGAAGAATATATATTCCTCGCTCTTTGCATATCTCCGAGACGACCGACAATACAATAATTATACAAAACACTATGAATATAAGTGCGATATTACGAAACTTCCGCTTTCCAGACGCGCGCAAGATTTCGTGCAACAAGAGACACAACGCGGGGACTCATAAATCCCCC
Source organism: Prenolepis imparis (assembly GCF_030444845.1). NCBI lineage: Eukaryota > Metazoa > Arthropoda > Insecta > Hymenoptera > Formicidae > Prenolepis > Prenolepis imparis. The sequence continues at coordinate 13,625,017 of NW_028141166.1, forward strand.
CTGATTAAAGGAAGAGAGGACTCTCTCGCGCCTTTACGTAAATACCGCGGGGCCATTAAAACTTTTCGCCGTACTTAGTCGGAATTTGTTTCGACTTTAGCTGCACGCGCGCGTGTTGTCCGACCTCTCGCAAAGAGCAGCGGATGTTATACGACGTTCATTGCAGTAAACCGCTCTTGCGGCTCGGTTAAAGCCGAGCTATACATCCGCCTTGGTAATTTCAAACTTTCGACGTATCTGCTGGATTTGCGGATCCTCGCACAATGGTCGATGAAAATTCTCCCTCCTCCCACGCTCGCATTCTATCGCACGAATTTACGCGGCCTACACTGTTTTCCCATTGAAAAGTTATACCTCCACCGGCGAAAGTTTCAATGGTTTCGTTAATTACCGGGCTATATACGCGTCCGTGCGAGCTATATAAATCGTCGGTCGAGTCGACGGCGGCGCTTTACCGCCCGGCTTAAAGGACTTACTATGCAAAAGCGTGCCAAACGCAAAGGTAATTCGCGAAACGCGGTTAACGCGATCCGCGAAGATGCCTAAACTTTTTAGCCGAGATGTTTAAATCTTATCGCTTAATTTTCTTCAAACAATAGGTTTATTTCATTCGACGTACAGCATCGAGGTTTTATCATTATTATTTAATCCATCGTTATTTAATTTATTGATATTTAATTTTTTTCCATTTTATAAAACGTGTCTGATATAGATGGATTCAGAGAAAGAGAGATATGCAATTCTCTTACATATCTCTATTTGGCACATTTGTAAATTGTAATGTGAATTCACCCGTAAGTGTCAGGGACACATTAATTATTCTATTAAATCCTATTTAATTATTAATATCGCAATAGCGCCGGGCTTTGATGTCGCGTCGTGTGTAGCGATTACTGTCTCGAATACAAGTTCGCGCATAGAGAAATGACCGAGTTCGCTCTCTATTAATTACCCGACGATGCCCCGACTCGGGGCCCCCCCCGAGTACGGATGGACTTGCGGTTACGAGAGGAAAACGACGGAGAGACGTCGTCCCACTGAGTGCCAGTCCCACATATAAATTACCACGAGGGTGGTGAACTTCCTCGAGAAGAGGAGACCGCAACGTTCCCGAATTAGAATTCCGTTTTCGCTTCGTGCCTCGGAAAAGTCGTCGTCGCAATTTTAGACGGAACTTGGAAATCGCGCATTTTCACTTGGACAAGTCTTGGGGAGGAAGAGTAATTTCCACCAGTCGCTGATAAATCGGTTTTCCTACATCTTCTTACACATCCGTTACAATAAGGCGGAGTTGCGATCTGTTGAAATAATATAGAGACGAGAGCGCGATAAAAGCGTGATGAAGTCGAGGTCGGCAAGCAATTAGGTTCGTCGTGGTGTAATTACGATTATACACAAGGTAGAGCCTCCAGTCCGATTAATTTAATTACACGCTTAACGCGTAACCTCGAGACAAGTAGTACACATGTATGTATGTACGTACACACGATGTGTGTATTTTATTTGTATAAGCAACAGGTAACTTCAATAAGAAGTGTGAAGGCTCGTCGGGAAAATAGCTCTTCATCGCACGCCGATCTTCATACCTCGTCGTGTAACAATCTCGGTGCTCTCGTGATATCGCGTCGATAACGGCGGCGATCGCGATAAGAACAGTATCATGAACGAAGCTGCAACGCATAGTTGCAACCTTGCGCACGTTTGCACGTATCGGAGCATGAGAGTGCATTATACAACGCGCGAAAGAAATCCTCGGGAATCTCGCGTGTTTCTTGGAAGAAAAGGATTACTTATCAACGGTTATTCTATTCTCTCGACCTCTCTCGTCGGAGGTTTTCCTGAAGGAACATGCGCGCAAATCACGATTAAATGTTAATGGTGGCGTTTGCTGATTTAAAACTGCACATGTGGCGAGAAATCTGATAAAATATCAGCCTTCCCTTTAACTTATAAAGCTATTAAGTAAAGCTATTTAAAAAATATATAAATAAAAATATAAAATATATAAATATTATAAATATAAAAATAAATATATATGTATATATAAATATTAAAATATAAAATGTATTGCACTGAGAGAATTTTCTCTTGGAATTTACCCTAAAAATCATGGTAATTATAGGACAATATTATATGGAAAAAATTTTATGAGAATTTCTCTGATTAATATTTATTACAATAAAAATAATATCATAATAAATTATAAAATATATTTTATTAATTTTACTATGCAGTAAAATTTAGTAAAATTAATCAAACATTTTATATTTTATTGTGATAGATATTATTATTTTTATTGTGATAAATATTAATCAGAGAAATTCTCATAAAATTTTTTCCATACCATATTGTCCCACAATTACCATGATTTTAAGGGGGTAAATTCTAAGAGAAAATTCTCTCTGTATAAATTAAATCAATTCGTACGATCGAATTTAACGTAACGGAGAGTAATTATATTGCGATGCATAAATCATATCGTTGAAGCTGAAGAGTTGGGTGCGTCACGTGCAATAATAGGCGCTTACATTGAAATAGGTTTAATCTTCATAGCATGACGTAAGGTTTCTTTATGCGCGGATATCTCGTTACGGAATGTATTATGTCGCGGTAGTAGACAAGTATATTGCGTCTACAGTTAAGTATATTGCGTTTAATTTTTCAATATGCGCAGGAGAAACATATACGAATATTTTTATCAAGCATTTTACAGAATTATTTTAATTCCGTGAGATTTTTTTTCACGCTGCTTTTAACATTGGCGAGTACAAACTGCGTATTTCTCTCGTTTCTATGTAAGATTTCTACACGCACGTAGCTTGAGAAGAGAGAGAAAATAACATTCCTTACATCTCGAAATCGATAAGATTTATGGCGAAATGCTTTTCTCGTTTTCTACGACACATTTTTCGAGGCACGTCGAACGAGGTACCGTTCTTAATGCACGCGTCTCGTTGGTAAAGAGCGACCGATAAATGTGCCGGCTCCGCGTGCACTTGCATCGAACACGCATAATCAGTCAACGACCGCGCTAGGCTAAACGCGCTGCTACTTTAGCGTCAGGGTCGACTCGGCAACGTGCCGTCGAGGTAGGTATGAGTAATATCGCCTCTCTCTCTGTGCTAGAGCTATTTACCAGCTCTATTCTTATACACGTCAGCATACCCGACGAGAAATAGGCATCCGATCAGTGTGTGCGTGCGTCTAAGCATCGTAATATTGTTTAATTTTAATATCAAGTTCGCTTTTTCTTCTTTGCTAATATGATCAGTAGTGGTATTGAAAGAGAAATTTATTATTGAAAAAAAATTATCGATGCGTTATTCAAGTGTGTCATATGTACCTTTAATCCAATCATCGATGATTCAAATTTTCCAAACAAAAAATGTTTTCCAATTATTACGTAATATATTTTACATAGTAATTTTAATAATACAAATAGGGATAGATAAAATCATATATATTTCTTGATCTGATTCTGAACGTGGATCTTAACGCAAGTTTAACGTACAGCTTTACTATTATATTCAGATTAGCCGTATTCGCCGATCGATTTAATCGTGAAAATGCCACGTAAGGACTTTATTGCGTAGTTAGCGCGACTTGCTTAGCGATGATGACTATAATTATCCTGTCGTATGTATACATATGTCTGATTAATTGGTTCGATCGACCGATATCGACTCGTAACAACGTGTGATTAAACTTCGCGTCGGTTGTCGCTACCTTGATCCTACCGTGCGAAAAATCTACCGCCTGCGTATCTCGCGTATGTATCGTAATCACACTGTGTAGCCAAGTGTTATCTGTCGTTTGAAAGGCCATCCGGTTCTGTTGCCAGGCGTTGTTGCACAGGCAACACGGGCAACGTTTTCGTGGTAGGTTAGTAATTCCATCTCTTATGCGGCGTGTGTTATATGTATTCGCTTCACGCTCTACGAAGCCCACGCAACCTCCGATGGCTGGACCAGCGGGGAAGCTGCGCTCTCATACCACGTCGCCCCGTATATATCGCTACAATGTTGCGAGAGGAAACGCGATCCTGAAACTGGATTGTGACGCAAGTCAATGTTCAACGCGTTGCGAGATTTAGGCGCGGTTAACCGACAGGTTGGTCGATTCATTTCATTAACCATAATCATTTCTGACTTATACGTTCTGACTGATCCGATCTAAAGTGGCATAATCGGTGTAAATAATTTGCTATAACGACACTCTACTAAAAATCAATTTAATATGTATGTTTACACGTGTTTGTGCAATTAATTCTACTAGTCTAAACGATATATATATTTTAAGCTCGAGCGATAATTTCTATAATAGAATTATGCAGTGTTATTCCTCTGGCGAAGACGTGTATTTGTAATGTGTTAATTTTTTTATGAATTTTCGAAAATACTGCCGCCGAGAAAGACAGTTTGCTGTTTTAGCAGAGCTAAAATTAAACTTCATCTTTAATAATAATTTAATAATTGAACTCTTTTTTCGGCTTCGTGGATCAGTAGAGTGATTTTATTTTTTTCTCCGTACGAGAATATCAATTTTCGAATATATGAAGCAAAATATTTTCACCGCGCTTTTATCGCGAATTATAGAGGAACAAATTATAAAGACGAGACGGAAGCTGCAAATGAGAAAATTGAATTTATCCCAGACTAGTAGGTTATATCATAAATTCTGATATGTTCAAATTGGATAACGAGTTTCTCGCGTGAACTAATTGATATGTCCTCGGAATGCTGACACTTCTTCGTAAGACAAATCGATCGCGCGGCTTACGGAGGTCGGTCAATCGCCGGGGATCTTTCGAGTAGTTAGTGCGTGGCTCTGCTCTGTAACATGCACGAGATGACTATGCTCGGGCCTTTGTTGACCTAGGTTAGTAGTTCCGTTCGTTGGCGCCGCTGATTCTATTCTTACACACACGCATTCTTGTTGCACTTAATACATTGTCATCGTGATGCGCATTATATGCAGCGTACAGCAAATAGAAACAATCGCGTGGCACACGCGGTTGAGATTTTATTTAAAATTCTCGTGAGAAGAAAAAAAAAGAGAAATAGTCTCTTATTATAATCTTTTATATCTGTTCATTAAATTTGAATACGTAAAATTATATCATAAACAACACGCGATGTATTAATATTTAAATTGCAAAAGCGGAGAAAAACATTAGCAATTCACGTGACATCTAGATAATTTTATATAATTCGTCAGCAATGTTTTCAAATGTAATTTACATACATGCTATATGTACTCGCGAACTTTTTTCTTCTCAATACATATATCTTGTAACAGGCAATAACAGATAGAAAAAAAATGCAGATTATAATTATTATAAATGATAATTGGCATGACACGATACAATTTTTTTTGTTACGGAATAAATTAATTTGCAAAGTTTTTTTTTAAAGAATCACTTTCAAGTAAGTTAAAAAATATGTTTTATATACATATATTATAAATATATTAACATAATAATTCTGCTTACAATATTTATAACAAATGACATCTCTGAGAATATTCTCGTGAGAATAAATAACTCTCAAGTATATATTGCGAATTGACCTTTTAACGAGTTAAAAGCCGCGCTTCTCAGCGTCGTGTTCTGTGTGAAAACGTGATATTATCGACGAGAATAATTAAAAGAATCGTGTATTTACGGACGAGATACATCGATAAGTAAACCATTTGCCGTATGACCTAGTCTTAATAATAGTTTTATTACGTTATGCTCTCAGCGAGGTGTTAAGGCTCGTATCAATTAGTTAGATGTTTCTTAATGAGATTCCGACACTAAGTGCGCATAATGAGTACGTTCTCCATCGGCGCAGCGAGCGAACACGAACGCGCATCGCATCAGTGAATAAGGAGCCGCGATATTCTCGGTAGTATAGTACAGTAAACTCGCATCTCTCTCGCCGGATAAATATACGGTATTATGTAAGTTGTTTGCAAGCCAAGAGACGAAGAGAACCGGTCCACCAGCAAATGCGACCAGCTTATATACGTGTGTTATATTGCGCAATAATTGGGCGAATTCTACTCGAGCAGCATTTAATCGCGATGACTCTTTATTAAAGACAACAACAAAGTGTGAAATAGCATGGAAAAATATTTTGTGAAGAAAAAATATTTTTTATTATAAAAATACATGTGCATATTCACAGTTGGAAATTATCGCTCGATAAACGAGATCGCTGGCTTGTGAAAATATAAAGGAAATAAAAATCGATCTTCAATTCGATTTGGCTAGATATGAGATAAATGATGTTTTATCCACCAAATTAAAACTTGCTCGCGAAATCTTAATCCGTCCGACGAATCGACGTCGCTTTCAGGCAATCGAATCGTTGCGATACCGAATATACAGGCTCATGCTTCTAACTAATGGAATAGCTCGCAAACCTTCAACGTCGACGAAGATCCCGTCGTTTAATAGCTCCCCCTTTTACCATCGGATCGTTTTACAATGGTGATTAATTTTCAATTGAGGCTGTCGCTTTTTTCTCAGCCTGCGGGGTCTGTCAGCGGCCGAAGCGCGTTTGACGGCCGGCAAATCAGCCGACCATTATCCGCCATCACCTAACCGTTTTTCTATCTCGTCATTCTTTGGATAAATCGAATACCCCACCGCCTCTGCCATTTCGTCGTATTGTTGACGGATAAAGGGACGGTCGACGTTGCTCTCGTAGGTACACGTCGTGTTTCTCTCTTATGCTCACCGTGTCCCGGGTGACACCCGCTCTTCTGCCGAGCTGTTCAGATTTCGGGATTGCCAGCGAGAAACGGTAACGATTCACGATCAGCCGCGACAGCTGTTAATGCGCCACGATGAATTCGATTTGACGACCGGAGGGTAACGGAGCGAGACGAAAGAGAGACAGAGAAAATAGCGTAGGCCCGGTCTCGCAGGAGTTAGACCCCTGGGTGGAAACTACTGCTTGATTGCGTACGAATGTGACGCGATTTCATGGGTTTTGAAAGAAGAAGGAGACAGACAGAGGGAGGGGAAAAAAAAGGAAAGGAAGAGACGTAGAGAGCGCCCTGGCAATCGTCGACGTGTCGGGAGGTACAACGAGGGTGCGAGCGGGGCATTTGCCCCTCTTTTTCTCCCTTTCCTTAGCAGAATCGACAGGTTCAAAGGGATTCTAGGAGGACCGGGGATTTTCTCGTTTGAGGAGCGTGCGACGTGAGCTTTCAGACCATTTCTCAAGCGTGTGCGGGTCACGTCGGTAATGCGAGCGAATACGTCAGCACACGACTGCGCTGATTTACCCTTCGATGCCCGTAGTAGGGTGGTGACGGTCGTGATGTCATATAAATACAGCGAGGGGTTGATTTTGCCGGACTGGCCATCCGAGTGACCGGTTTCGAAAACTTTCTAGATTCATTGAATTTTGGTGAACGCGAATTTTCTCGGAAATCAGCTTGAGACGGATTTTTTATTCCTCAAAATTGCATGATTTATTATTTTCGTAGTCGAGATATTAATAGCATACACATAAATAAAAATATCAGTAAATTGTAATATAAGTCAATGCTCAATGTAACATCACGATTAATAGTCGCAAGGCTTAACGCATTTACCTCACTTGTTTCTTAATGGCTCCGCAGAAACAGCCTCTGATGCATTGCTGAAAAAGGTGAAAATGAAAATATAAAAAGTTTGTTAAAAACTCTGATTTAAGTTTTAATTTTGAATAAGCTTCTTCGCACAGACACATAAGGAATAGGTTCTCTCAGAACTTATTAAATATTTAAAGTATTTAAAGTAATTGATGAAGCAAGAGATTATTCACCTTCGTGCATATTGGATCAGGGTTCCTGCAAGATGGTTGGCAGGGGGTTTCACACATCTTGTACATCTCATTGGGGGGCATCTTGATGGGGGTGGGATGTTCCGTTTTTTGATGGACAAGGAGGAAGTGGTGGCGACTCGCAATGCTCTGGTGGAAAAGTCTTGACAGCTATAAAAGAAATAAAACAAATTATTTTTGTACTTGATTACTCAAAAATATATCGATTTTTATGTAAGATAACATAGAGAATATATTACAAAAACAATGATTGGACGTAAAGATATTAAAATACTGAATATATATATAAATTATGAAATAAGAATAAAATTTAAAGTAGGAAACAAAAAAGTAGTATTGTATTGCAATGTTATAACAGAAATTTATGCAAAATATTTTATACATTTTAAATTGCATTTAAAAATGGTACAAATAAAATTAAACTTTTTCGAATATTGTTATGACAAAATATATTATTTATTTTATTAAAGCACATTCATAATTTATAATTTTAAATATGTGCGTGTTGTGTACAAGAATTTTCCATTCATACAGCTGAAATATAGTCATGATGTGACTTTTATCTTGCATATTTATTTGTGATTTAAATGAGGTCATTATTTGTCATTCATTGCTATTGATTCGGTTTTATTTACAGCTATGACAATATTTTTTAATTACATTTTTACTTGTGATTTAAATAATATCTCATTAGTATTTATATTTGATTTCCTATATATATTATTTTGGGAGTAAGAAAATATTTGTACTTTCTTTTCTTGAAAGTCAATACAGCGCACGTGTCACGCAGATGTGTGTCGATTGCTGTATTTGTACAATGATGAGTATGAAATAAGCTTGTTTTGATCATTCTTATATTTAGTTAATCTGTTCTTATACACGCACATATAGAATATACATTTGTGCTGTTTCACGTCTTTGGAAGTCTGTTTACAACATTCGTTGATTCAAATAAAATTAATATTTCAAATACTAATAAATAATATATTTTTTGTTGAAATATGCTTATAATAAAAGAAAAAAAAACATAAGTATGTTATCTGCATTCATATATTTTTTATTCACAGTCAATTAGATGAAATATGATCACGATGATCTCTTACATTGCATGTCTATTTGTGATTTAAAGAAAATAATTTATTATTATGTTATTGTTATCTCATTAGCAAGAATAAGAATTTAGACAAGTTAAGCAATAAATTTTCTTTCTTGAAAATTAATTTTTTTCTTTCTTTTGCGCTATATCTGTATTTATAATGATATTAAATTTTTTTAGTGTATTTATATTGTTTGATATTATAATTGCTTCTTTTTTCTTTTCAAGAATTAATTGCTAAAAAAAATAGCTTTATTGCGATTGTTTCTATCATCGGGAATTTGCATTAACCTATAGTAAACATATATTGTCAATTACAATCTACGAAAATAATTTTGTAGAATCCATCTCATTCGATTCTTTGTCTCGTTAACGTATTGCAACTATTTCTGCGTGTAGTATTTTATTCGTCATAGTATTTTCTGGCAGCTGGCTCGTTGGTCTTTCGGATATTTTATTTTGACTACAATGGGACATGTGGCGCAGGGGATAAAGGCGATCGCGTTCTATAACGTAACATAATCGGTGTATAAACTTCTATAACTGGATTTTTAAAAATCCGTCAAATAACGATGGATTTCTAGCGATTAAACACACTGTAGGGCGCTAAATGCGAAACAAGAACAGACGGTAATTATTTTGACGAACACAATAGTACAAGAATTAAGATTAACAGTATCTTTTTCAAACATAGAACTAGCATAAAAGGAAATAAAGGAAGCGATCAAGATAATTTTTTTATGTGGAATAGATATCCAATTACGTTGTTATTAAAGGAATAATTAAATGAAGAATTTCTCGTGTTAAAAAAACGTCCCCGCTTTAGAGCAACTCAATTGCTTTGATCTCGTATCGCTGAATTATTTCGATCGAGACTTACGCTCTCTCTCTCTCTCGCATTCGATATTACTTAATTAAATTGTGCATTTGATTTGATGTACATCTCTAATGCACATTAATGTCCATCGAACGATCCTATCGAAGCGGTCGTTCCACGCGCGCGCTATCTCTTCTGGTAATCTCCTTAACGAAGAATCCACCCCTCCGTCATCATACGACGGAGGGAAATACTACTTCCTTGCTAAATCCAATAAGCGACTATCGGATACGCTTGTCTACTCTCTCGAGAGATGAAATTCGTGACCAATGCTCACATCGCGGGGTGAGGAGGGGGCGAATGAAATAAGAGAACGAGAGAAACAATCCCATTCTGCCCGACATTCAGGAGGATAAAAAAGTCCCGGATTGAGGATGGACGAGTGGCAGGTGCGCCCGTCTCTAGAATTGAGAGTGTACCGGGACCCTTAATGCGGTATTTCATCGGTCATAATCTTCCCTTCGCGGGACGTCCCTTTGTCCTCGAGGAATGAAAATTGTGTGTGTATGAGTGGCTATATCTCTCTCTTTCCGGTTCGCGTCCCTTCGAGAATTTAGACGAAAGAGGGTGGATTTTCATATCGATGTGTTTTGCAAGACGAAAATCGCGAGCGTCAATTGAAATTATTCGCGCCTCTCGTTATTTAGTCGGTCGTTAAGTGTCGCGTCGAGCTGATACTTATTGTATTCGATAATTGCTCGATCGAAATTAATAAAATCGTTCGGTTGCATAAAACAATATATATTTTTAAAACATACTATCATGTGCATATTTGTTTAAAGTATATATCATATCTTTATCTTAATCTCACTTTTGTATAATTGAATGATAGAAGAAAAGATACATCTCTTCCTTTCTCTAACAAACGAACGAACGAACAAGTGTTTGATTAATAGCAAAGTTTTCTCGTGATTCGTTTGTACGGGGACAAATGGGAGAAAGGGTGAACTGGTATCGATAAGAACGACAGAGAGAAACCGAAACTGATAAAAGAGACACGATTGAAAGAGAACTCTCTCGCTTCTCTCTATTCACTTTCGTAACTGCGAAACTTCCCCGACGTCGTCGTTTCTCTAACCGCTTTATCCGTGCCACGCTCTTTGTTCTAACATTCCTGTCATTTCACCGGCTTGAAGTCTTGAGGAACAAAGCTATTCTGGTAAAACGTTATTGATTATTTCGGATATGATTATGATCAGATAATACTTTCCGGACGGAATATCGCGGAGAGTTTCGAATAATTTTATTATTAATTATTTCTTATGTATGTGTTGTAGAAGAATTGTTAAGGAAGTTAATTTATAATATATAATTTTTTACACTATGATGCGGCATATATTATACAACAGTTTGATATAAATTGAAAATATTAAATTGTATAAGAATTCTTGCAAATTTATGCAATCATACACATAAATGAAGAGAGTAAATTGGCAGAATAGACTTGATAATTTAAGAAATTAAAATAGACTACGAATGATTAATATCTTGTTTTTTTTCTGACGCGGGAGAATAATCTAGTAGCCTTCGAGAATTATACGCGTGATTTTAGCGGGGAAATCCAAGCATCGATAATTTTGCTAAATCGATGGCGAGTGATTTTCTATAGATTTTTATGGTGAAAAAAATGGGACCATATGCAAATTGCAGGAAGAAAAAGAACACCCTCGTACTTTTCTTCGGATTCCTCGAATGTGTCGCCTTTCTTCTCCCTTTTCCTGAAAAGTAATTCGAGACGAGTTTCTAGTGGGACTCGGGAAATGCTTCTCCTGTACTTTTATGTTGGCCGCGTCCCTTCGTTTCGTGAAATTGGAAAGGCACGAGGAAAGCAGTATAGTATGGTCCCTGGACGATCGAAGGATCGCTAATGTACCTCATGGCGAGGATGGAAACTCGAGAGTCAACGAGAAGTGATCGAACGGGAAAGATAAGGGGAGACAACGAAGATGGAAGCAAAAATGGGAAGCAAGGTTGGCAGGACGAGGAAACGGATTTGTCAACACATACATATATCGTATCTGCTGACATATCTTGGATGATGAGAGAGATGAAGAAAGATGAACAAAGATAATTTCTCTCTCTATCTCTTTACATAAGAATTTATCTAATTTATAAAAATATTGAATATATTATTTCGCTGAAATTGCTTAAAGGTTAAATTAAAAAAATTGTAATTTGAAGATTTTAATGTAAATTTATCCAATCGAGAGACAACAAAATATATAAATAGATGAATATATTCATTTAGATTAATTTACTGTCATATAAATTTGTCATTAAAAAAACAGCAGAAATGTCAAGAGAAAATTTCGATGCACATCCTCACTTTCTCTTATATGCTTCTTGCCTGGAAGCTAAACTCGCGAAATACGCCGACAGCTGTCTCACGAGGCGTCTTCTTTTACGTCTTTCCATTCTCGTTTCCCTTCTTTTATGTCGTCGCACGTCCCTCCGTACACCCTATTTCCGCACCTCTGGGCGCTCCTGTCAAAAATCTGCATTCCGTACTTCTGGAGTCCTCGCCGCGTTCGCTTTAAGGCATAAGAACAAAGGAAACGAGATCTCTCACTCCGCTTCCGTGCGACGGAATACGCGAGAATGATTTTTCGTGTCGCTCTAGTGTTTCCTGATTTTCATGCTGCATATCGAATGCCGAGATGTCTTTAATGGCGGTTTATTCTTAAATATTTAATATTCGCTTTTCTCGTTCATCGAAACGAGAGATTGCAACTTTTAAGAGCTTCGACTTCGCTTAAATCACAGTTACTCCGATTCTCGTTGATAAACAAAAATCGACGGGCGTTCAAATATGCGACGTAAAATAAAATTCAAGTTATTTCTCCGCTCATTATCACCGATAAAAATGACGTAATTATCGGCTTATAAATAATTGCGCGTAACTTTGTGATGTATAAAAGATCGATATAAGACACATCTCATTAGAATCAATTGTGAATCTGTGAAACTTTGAAACCTTCCAATAATCCGGGTATATTCATCAGCAGCACCAAAATCCGGGCCCAATTTATTATGTAATCGAACTTCGAGAATAATCGCTAAAACTTCTTAAACGTAATCTCGAATACGTGCTAATGAAGCCGCTAAGAAGAAGCGAATACATTTAATTCTCTCTCCCTCTGTTTTCAGCAGTCATAAACGACTTCCAAACAACTTATATAAGCGGCTTAGCTACCTTGAAGTCGGTCGTTGCCGCTGTCTCCCATCGACATACGTGTCGAAGGTTTGCCGCTCACGATTGCCAATCATGGCACGCGACATTCGCGATAAACGAGTTCTCGCGCGAGTGCATACAGTCTATAAGAGCTAAGATTATTAAATTCGGCACAAATCGATCGAGTATTTATTTTCCTTGACCACTTGCTTATATTTTTTTTTCTGTGTCTTACATTAGAAATATAATTTAATGCATTTAAACGTCGCTACATGATCGAAACACGTTTTGGCGTCAATAGAAATAGAGTTAAACTGCTCTTTCTTTCGACATACCGAAGTCTCGATATTAAAGTTTCAATCGACATTCCATGGACTAGTAGTGCGACCTGTTGCAATTCAACCAACTTAAAATTTTAAATTGTTACGACATTAAATATCGTTATATTCTGATTGGTCCTCATTTTTATATACAGATGATTTGTGATGCGTCGCTGAATACGACGCGGTAATATCCGCGGTAATTGAAAGTAATCACAGGTAATCGTTCAAAATTCGATGATTGTAGATAATCACGCTGGCTCGAACTTCTCTTTCGAGAGATTCGAACAATTATAGGCATGCGTGTCGACGTTAACCGCGATCGGCGAGAGATCTTGAAAGCGGATCCCTGTAGGTTACAGTCAGCGAGAAGAAGCGAGACATGCTAGCTAATACGGTCGCGCGAATCGAGAAGCTGTAAGACGAGAAACGTTCACCGCGACTTGCAGAGTATAAAGCATCGCGTCTCGGTACGAGAAACACGATAACGTTTCAATCGGTTGCGGAACGTCTCGGTCTACTATACCGCAAAGATGCAAAGATGCACTTATTATTCTCGAAATACTCCTATTTCTCGAAATTCTATGATATGATTGAATATCGGAAAACATTGCAGTATCGAATCATTCTTTGTTTATGATCGAAAAATCTTATTTGAATAAAATATCTAACAATTTTGTGATAATATCATTAAGCAGTATTTATTTTTATTTGGTGTTGGAATAAAAGAAAAGAAAGTATTTATAATAATTTATTATAATAATTTTATCTAATTTTGTATAATGACATTTATTAATTTTGTTTCGATTAAAATCGACAGCAAATGCTAAATTGAAACTTTATTAATTTTGAAAGAGACTAATTAGAGAGACATGGGATATATTTAATAATTATGTTAATATTGATAGACATTAAATGTCGAGCCAAAGACAGACTTCAAAAATTAAATATAATTATTTTTAAAATATTAATATAAAATCAATAAGAGAATGACTTATATATTAGCAACTATATTTATAAAACTTATTCCCCTTTCTCAATTTTATTATAGAAGAGTATATTCATTTAGATTATAACACAGATTGAAAAATGTATTAACCATAATTAACTAGTATTATGATGTGAGACCTTTTTGTAAGATAATGTAACGATTACGAGATAAAGACGGTAAATAATTCTCTAAGCTTCGAGTAAGTTTTTAAAAGAAAAAATCAACTGGGACGACTTATGTTGTGATCGAAGCATAGTAATTAAAGATTACTCTATTCGACGAACGGGCGGGGCAGTGACGTTTTCTTTTGAAAGAAGGGCAGATCCCTAACTGGGACAGGTGTAGTTATAAAAGATATCAAAAAGGGTCGTTTGTTCGTTCTTTTCGCTTGCTAGAATGGAAAAAAGGGAAATGATCGATCTATCAATCGCGCTTGGACACGCTTTGACAATTCGCGACTTACAATTAGTAGTATCCTTTCAATTCAGCATTTTTATTTTAAATTCCAAATTCTTGTTACAGTCTGTAGAGAGATTTACGATTTTCGAATATATTGACGAAATAATTTTTATAAAAGATTTCTGCGGTTATTTTTACAGGTTTTTTTTTGTTAATTTGTCATAATTATCGATCGGAGGAACATATAATATAATTAATCTTTTCCTATATCTCTTATATATATAACATTTTATACGCTCCGCAAAGTGTACATGTCTTATACACATCTCTTGTATACGAATAGATTCGATCGTGTACATTTATTATAATTAAAGATTAATATTTCTTTTCTCAATGATAGCAGTAGTAAACATAGTACAACATAACAACTGCAAAGCATGAATTCTTTGAACCGTTAGTTTTATGATGGCCGAGTTAAAACGGCTGAGCCATCAAAGTAACGCGAACCGGATGCGATTCCATGTAGAGAAAATATTTGCAATCTGAATGAACCTTGCTCAGAGTGTGTTACTTTACGGTTTTGAATATCAAAGGTATTAGCCGCGCGTTACGTTTCTTTTCGCTATGTTACTACGATATAAACAGAACTTATGAGAAATCATCTGAGATCCTTTAGCCTGGAATTTATTACGGCTTATAATTTCTTTTCTGATATTTTTCGTTTTTCGTCACTAATATTCTTTCTTTACTTTTTTGTTACAGGTAAGCAACATCTTTATACTTATCTTCTCGGTTAAAATGGGCAAGAACGAAATGTAAGTACATACATTCTTTAAGAATTGTATAATATATATATATGTCATGTGTGATTTAATTGCGGTTGCTGAATATCGACTTTTTTCTAAGAATTACGTTTTAAATTTGTTTGACTTAAAGACAGAATGAGGAAACTATATATATGAATATGGATCATTCACTTTTTTTTACTGTGATAGTTCCTTTGTGATAACAGTTTTTAATGAGAAATAATTATTTCGAAGAATTGATACAGTCATTCGTTTTCATTACGGAGATCTTTATTGAGCCTCGTGTATCATTATTCTCACGGTCTATTCGCCGTTAACTTTCGATCGAGAGAACGACGACGATGAAGAGCGGGAGTACCCAGGTTGGACATTTAAATGCAAATGCACTTTTTACTTATATTTATATGCAAATGAGCTTTTCCTGCGACGAGAGAGAGGAAGACCCGGGACGCCCCAGCGTTGCCGATGAACGCGACGTGCTCGGTTCTCTCTCTGCGTTATTCTCTGTACGTCGGGAAAAAGCAGTCGGCACGCGATACCGGAAGACAATTAATGCATCGTCCGCGATAAAGCAAGATGCGTCTTGCGCAATTAAATAAAATTGCAAATTGCGGCTTCCGGAAATTTTAGTGAGAATAATTATATGTATGACAGACCGTGTCGCATCCTTAAAGACCATTTTAATTAAATCGCGATATCGAACTCTTTTTTTTTTTAATTAAATTAAAATTTATCAACACCTAACAATTTAACGCAAGTTAGGAACGAAATAATCGAAACGCTACTTTAAATATGAATAGCGCGACGTGCGCATGTGACACTTTATGACGTAGGGAAACGCGATATTCTCCTTTTTGTAGATTTGTTCCATCGTTTAGATGCTCGAAAAGCTTGAAAGAAAAGTGACTGCATAGGCTTTTGAACGACTATCGCCCTATTATAGATGAATTCACGAGGGCGGCAAGTAGTAACGGGGTGAATTCTTCATACGTCGGGGGAACAATATGCTCTCGAGTTACGTTACGGAGAATTTTTCTCCAGGCACATATTGCGACGACCCTTATCGTTTCACGTTAGGGGAATTCCATTTGGAGACATCGTGCTTTTTTCTTCCTCGCGCCATGATATGTTCATTGTACGAGCTGGCCGATCAAAACTCATACATACAACGGCCGGTTCTTATATCTTTATTGGTTATCTTGCTTTCTCTTCGCTCTTCGCTCAATCATTGTCATCCGCCAAAAAAAGAATATGGGAATTAGATTTTTTACTATGCATTTTTTCCCCCATTTAACTGACATAAATGGAAATTGCTAAATTTGCTAAATTGATCGTTGCGATATTAAAATCTAGAAAACATGTTTTTCTAACTACAAACGTTGCATTTCTAACTACTTATTTATTAAACGAATTAGAAATGTTAATTGAGAATTAAATCGACACCATGTATTATTTCTAATGCATAATCGGACATTTTAATTAATGAGAATAGGAATAACATGATAATCTTGAATTAAATATATATTGAATTTTGCATCAAAATAGTTTTTTTTTGCGTGGAATCAATATCAGAGTTTATAATTTTTTTATTATGTTTGATAGAAGAGATTAATATCTCCTTTTACATACAATTATAAAGCAATATCGAGAAATCTATAATTGCATCCTTATACTTATCGATATCTATTTAATTTCTATCATTTTATTTCAAACTAAATGCAGATTATAATTTCGCAAAAATCTCATTACAATTTATATATTTTATGGTGTGACGTTGTAATATTTTTGTATTAATATCTTCGTTATCTCGTTTAATCTGTCTTCTACTGACAGTAATTTTCTACAATGAGTTGCATATTAATGAGATACACCTGTATTATAATGCCTGTTATCTGTTATATCGTCACGGCATCGAGCGTGTTAATTGAATATTCGGTAAATGGATGTTGCCACGGCTTTTTAATGACACGTATCGATATTGCATTTGGGATTTTACAATGGCATCACGGTTTTCCATAAATTTCATAATCTACCTGCAGGATTTTTTTTATATTTGAGGGAGAAAAAAATTCTAGATATGTAGATGAATGCAATTACCAATGCAATTGACGTGCGCTAACACGCGAACGTCTTCGTTCTTGTTTTCATCTTTATCGGCTGTTTTATCGCCGAGAGAGTCCTTGGCCGAAGAGAGATCTGCAATCCAAAAGTTGTCAAGCGCACATCGCGATGCCTTAATGGAATTTGAATGTCGTTAGCCGAAGTAACCGGGCGTAAGGAAGGGACGTTATCCCTATTACCGCGATGTCGTATAGCCTCGCCCTACAGTGTATACGAGTCGCTGAGTTTATTGGAGCACGAAAATGCGCGAGCTTCGTCGTCGATCGTGTCCCTTGGTAGTTTGGGATCGATGTACGCTTGTTTGTGAGCTTACAAGGACACGGTGCCGTAATTAGCATGTCCATTATGCTGCTTCGTTGTTAGCTCTCGTCTTGCACTCGCAAGGACGATTACTTAATTTAACGTAATTTCTGAATAATGTGCTGTATATCTAAAAATGTTGAAGAATAATTTTAGGCATATATTATTTTTTTCCAAACGCTTGTTTTTTTTTGTTCTTGATTCTGAATCCACACCTCGCGGATTGAAGAGTTTGACAGATACATAGTGTACTTTTGTACTTTCTATAATTAAAATAAAAAAGTAGTGTAGTTTATAATCGTATGGAAAGTCATTCGAACATGTAAAAGGATACGAATGCACATTTTCTCTTGTCTGTTACTTAGCAAAAATTCGACCGTGCGAATGATTTCTTCGTGCAAAGTTTTTATTCTAATTCAGAGTATCCGGTGTTACAATAATTCACAGCGATCTTACAACAAAACGACTGTATAAGTTGACTCGCAATAGCACTTGAGTAAAATTGCACTATGCACGGGGAATGCGAGGAAGAATATAAATGGAGAGAATGGAAAAGGCTTCCTGGCCGTGAGTAAGTTACACGACTAGTTTACGATTAATCAATTTTCTATTCCTCACGTGCTCTCAATTGTGCAATGCGCTTAACTGCAACGTCGGAATGATGGAGCACCATGTGCATGATTGTAAGAAATAAACATAGCGAGAGAGAGATCGAAAAAAAAAGAATATTATTTTTAATTTTAAAGACTGCCGTTATTCGTCGTCTTTTCAATATATTGATATAATATAATACAATAAGAAACATTTACTTCCGTACGTATAATTTAGCACGACGTTATCATTCTGCCACTCCAAAAGATTATGCTGTTATAAAATATTTATATACATTTTAATATTATTAATTTTATTAATTAAAACTATTAATTTTATTATTAGATTTCAATATTATTAATGAAATTTATGAAATTAATAATATTGAAACATAATAATAAAATTAATAGAACACCGTGTATTATTACGAACGAATGCAGCAGAAAAGTTAAAGAAAAAATGAACGTCGCGCGATGAAGCAAAGCAAAAAAGGGAGGGTGCAGTCATTTTCTCGACCGAATGCTTTGAGACTTGAGACAATCGTCATTCAAGATCCCGAATAAAAATGACAGAGAACGAACGGGATTCTGCCGTCTGTGTGTTTCGAAGGAGGAGTCGCCAATACGTCGGCGCTGCTACAGGTTTCCCCATTTACGTAAGATAGTCGGTTTCACGGGAGCTGCGCGATAAATTCTCTCCGGGATAAATCTTCGAAAAACTCGTCCGCGCGACATTCGCGACATTACGTACGCGCGTGATATTGCGACACATGCGCCTGCATGGGTGCATCAGGCACGACGTTGAGAGTCAAAGGGTTAATAATGATTACGACCACTCTCTCAATCGCGTCGTCGCGACGACGAGCAGCTGAGAAAAAGAAAACGCAACGGACAGATCGGTGAATATATATTGAAAATATTAAATTCGTGTGTCATAATGAACATTCAGCGAGAAAAAAAAGTGTCGAAAAGGGGGCGGATATTAAATACAGAATTATCGTCGTTACAAATTGCGAATCAACGAACTTCCTTTCCTCGCGCAGCCTGCATAGGTGGATTCTCGTTAGGATGTGGTCTCGGTTGGAGCGCGCCTTGCGTCCAAATATTGAAGAGCAGCAGCTATAACTTTGACGATTTCTCGACGGACGTGATCGCTTCGGTGTTTCTGATAGGCGCGACCCTCGGCACGCTCGTCGTGCCCCTGCTGATCGACAGGATCGGCCGGAAGTGGACGATGATGGTCTTGATTCCGGCTTTCGTCGGCGGCTGGATCCTGCTCATCTGCGCGGGCTCGTTGGTGCCGCTCTTCATTTTGGGCAGGATAGTGACTGGCGCCTGCGGCGGCATGTTTTGTGTCCTGGCGCCCATGTATTCCGCAGAGATCTCCGAGAAACAGATCAGAGGTATATTGGATCTGGCAATTAATCTCTGAACTCTTAAACGAATAACTGATATGGCTCCGTCGTTCTTTACGATTTCGGGTGTATCTGGAAAATGATTTTAAAAATATATCATTATTTTTATTGACTTCGAAATGCTGTCTGACATAAGCACATTTTTTGAAACATGTTATTCGTATAAAAAAATATATTGAAATAGTGATATATGCATTTTTTTGCGTAAGATGAAAAGATAATTCAACAGTAATAATGATGTGTACTGTAACATAATGATCGAGATATAATCGTGGATATAATCGGGGTAGAAAATAAGATAGCTTAGCGAGCGAGGTTATTAGCGGCTATCGTCGTTCATCACACGAGCTCATTCTTCTTGCATCGCTAATGCTCTAGGCGCGCGAAGAGAGGCAAGAAGTAGCAGACTTCATTATGCGATTCTTCCTTTCTCGTAACAGGGATGACCGGTGTCTTCTTCCAGTTGTTGCTCGTGCTCGGTATACTGTACGCGTATTGTACCGGTTTCACGGGAGATGTGGTCGCGATATCCAGCCTCTGTTGCATCCCGCCGATCGTGTTCGCCATAACGATGATCTTTATGCCGGAAAGCCCGTTGTTCTACTTGACCAAAAATAAGGAAGAAGAAGCGCGAAAGTCCATGCGATTCTTTCGCGGCACAGATTTCGATATCGAACCGGAGATGGATGTGTTTAAGGTTAATTATATATTTTTGCAAAACGTCCTTATAATTTTGTCTCTGTCTTATAATCTAGATTTTTTAGTTTCATCAGTAAATAAATTGACATTTTTCTTCGTGATCTTAAAACGTATAAAAAATATATAAATTCGTAATAAAATAAAACAATTTATAAATATAAATTTTTTTAAAATAAAATAACGCGTGTAATGGCGGGATATTAATCCATGTTTTCATAAACGGGACGGAAACAGGAACAAGTGGAAATCAGCAGGCTTCAAAGATTAAGTTTCTCGGCCTTCACGAACACGCCCGTGTTGAAGACACTGGCCGTGGCCTACGGCCTGATGTTCGCCCAGCAATTCAGCGGCATCAATGCCATAATATTCTATGGTGTGCCGATTCTCAAGTCGACGGGCGACCGTATGGAGTCGTTGATCGAACTAGTCATTTTTGGCGTCGTCCAGGTGGTAGCTTGCGCGATGGCGGCGCTCTTGATTGACAAGGTTAATTTTAAAGAGATTACCGTGATATCGAATCGTGTTTCACAGATCGCGCGATCTATAATTTATCTATTAGCCGGATAGCATTACGGCTGCGATCAAAACGTTCGCAGCTGGGACGCAAGTTACTCATGGTGATTTCCGAGGCGGTAATGTGTATCTGCCTATCAGCCCTGGCGGGTTTCTTCATCTTGAAGACCTATGATCCGGACCGAGCAGATTTGATCCATTGGCTGCCATTGACGTCGGTGTGCGTCTACATACTTGCCTTCTGCTTCGGAGCGGGTTAGTGATGGATACTCGAGGAGCGAATTCAGATTCCTCCTACAAATCGATCTCTCAGAAAATCGCGAAAATCCATCTATTGTATCCTCTTTTTTTTATTTAGATACCGAAAACCATTACATATATTTTTCGCGCATATTTTTTAAAATTGAATTTCTCTGTCTACGAAGAGAGAAAGAAAATCTTTACGTTTAAATTTGTTTCTCCTTTATGAAATAAGCGAAATTGCTTTCTTGATAGGTTTTTAATAGCAATCGGCTTAAAAGCGAGCGTTAACGAGAAAACTTTACCGAGCCGATTTAATTTATATTTAGGTCCAATTCCCTGGGCTTACATGGGCGAGATTTTCCCTACGCGTTTAAAGGGCGCAGCGTCAACCAGCGCGGCTTGCTTCAATTGGATACTGGCCTTTATAGTTACGATATCTTTTCCAAGCGCAGTTGATACGCTTGGCAGTTCCACGGTGCTTTTCTTCTTCGCCCTGGTATGCGCTCTGAGCGTGTTCTTCGTGATCTTTTGCATGGTCGAGACCAAGGCTAAAACTTTTACGGAAATTCAACAAGCATATGGGACACATACATTATCACTCGAGAACAATGCCTAATATGGAGTGGGATAAATAATTTTTTCGAAATGAAGTACGGAGAGCAATAATTAATCTTCTTTTCCCAGAAACAGGTAGAAAAATTTTATTACGAAAGATGAATAAAGATGAGATGACGCGAAATCGATCATGTTTTTTTCGTCACACAATTTGATTGGATATTATTCACTTTGAGACTATTATTTTATCTATACATTGCTGATAGATTTCAGAAGCTAGATAAATGCTATAAACAAGCAGCATCTTGCATCTTTGTATTATTTACTGATAATAATTTAGATTGCGAGATATTATATATAAAAATATATTTTAATAACAGCTTAAGAGCTTACCTATATATTTTTTATTTACATTTATATCTGAGAGAAATACTAAAGTTTCGTTAAGAAGGTTTATTAATAATTTTAATTATACAATCGGCATTTAACACTTTCCTCGAACGGTAATTTGACAAGATGCTTCGCTGAAATAACTGTCGTGGGCGTATATAATTTCTGCTAAAATATAATTCCCAGATAAAAGCGAATTCCTGACGGGAAGTGGGACGCGCGATAAAAGCGGCGAACGAGACCAATGGATACGCGCGGAGGATGTGTCGGGGCTAAACTTGAACCGCGATATTGTATGCAGCGCTATACGTGCAACGATACGCATCGTGAGCAGTCATTGCACGCGTATGGCCTTGGCCGAATCGTTTGGAATTTCGTAACAATGGTGTCGCGCCGCTCCCCCTCTTTCCTCCGTCACATTTTATTTAATCGAAAAAATTTAATTTAAATTTTTTTATTTACATCATTCGTGAATTATTATTTGTCCCCGATGTATTTGCGTGGGAAAATAAATATGTGACCATGAATAAAATAATTGTCGACCGATGAATAAAATCGGATATAATTATTTCAACTGAATTACCATCGATTTTACAAAAACGAGAGGGAGGGGACGCCTACTTCTCATTATAAAACGAACGTGATATTCACGAGTCATCAATCTTTTACAACGCGTTAAAAATGAAAAGCGAACATTTATCGCTCGTTATACGTTATAATTATATTTCGAAGATTGATTGTAGCCACGATTTTTTACTTTGCCATAATGGTTTTTTTTTCCTTTAAAATACGCGGTCACGGGAGAAGGGGTTCTCTCTTCTCCTTCGATGTCAACTCGATGATGATGACTTGGACGTGCCCATTTGTCATGCAGCTGCCGTCGTTCGGTAGACGACGATGGCTCGCTTTCATCGATTATGCATTCGAATTTATATTTATGAAGCGTCGTGCCGGAGCGTCGCGCGCAGAGTGTCGCCGCACTAATAATGAATGCTGCCATACAGATCTCTTGAGCACCGGGTGCAGCAACTCCGCGTTACATTCCTGTTTGGCAGAGGCATCCGGTAGTAGAGGAGAAAAGGAAAGAAGGCCACCGCCTACTCGAAATTTTTCTGTATTATGCGGTTACACGTTCCGTAGATTTTTTGTGTAAGCGACAGAAATGTAGATCCACCCTCCGATCGGAATATCTGAATTCGCGCAAAAATGTGCATTCCTTTTTATTTTTTCGACCTTAGTGTGCAGTCTCGCGTCGTCTTCATCTTTATAACGATTTCGTAGATTTAGCGAATTAATCCTTGTAACTAAGATTAATGCAAATATGTCAGTTATCTGTCTTTTACATCTCAATGGGGGATTAAAGTGATCTCCTAGTGTTTATCCCTAAACAAGATTATCCTTGCTGTGAGATTACGAACATGATCTCCCAAGATTCCCGCGACGATCCCTCGATGAAGCAACGTTCTATGTGTCTGTTATCAGTGTTCGATCAATGTGCAATATTTACGCGGTGCATATTCGCGTTTTCGCACGAGAGGAAGGTGACGTGGGCGAACATATGCGACGTCGTGTGCGGGGCGGGGCTCGGTCGTTTCCGTCACCGATTAAATTTCGTGTGTAAAATCGAAACCGTGCGTGCGAGAAGGGCAAGAAGAAAGGAAGACGGTTAGGGTAAGGGTGTGAACGGGGACGGGGCGGGAAGACACCAGACAAGTTTTTCGCGAGACCCAGGCGCGGTTCTTTATTCTCGTGAGAAGAAGCCAGACTTTTCTTGCGGCGTTGCCCGCCGATGCGAACCCACGGGAGAAATAATCCCGGAGAGAAGAGAAATCACGGATGTTCATGCGATCGAGAACCGTGACGTTCGGTTTTCGACACGCTTTTTTCCGACCAATCTTTCGGTTATCGCATTCGGTATCGTTATTATATATAACGTCGTGATACCAGACCGTTTCGAGATGACTTTCCATCCATTCCTGACGTATTAAATTTGTCGAACATAATGGCTGCGAGTTTGATTACCGTCGTTCTCGGCAAATTATTTGCGAGAGATGGACGTATGAATGGCATATAAATGCAACGTAATTTAATTTTAAAGGTTGATGTGTGTCAGTTTGTTCTCGACATGTTGGGGGACATGATGGCGATCTTAAATTGGAACTTTCACTTTTAATCGATGATGCGATATCTCTATCATCAAGTCGTGCGTTTATCTTAAAGTATTCATATTTTTAAGTGACACACATATTTGAATGGGACGTGGATAAAATCGCTTACAACATAAAACTTAAATTGCTGTCTGGAAAGCGGATAAATATCGATCAAAATAAGTAAAAAAAAAAAATTGCGAACGCGTCGATGAGTTAGGTTTTCCTTCCGCGCCAAGAAGAAGAAGAAAGCTATACAACGTTGTCAATAAACGAATAACAAGGCAATAAACGATATCGAGACATCGCGGTCCCCATCTGGTCTCCCGTGTCTGGTGTCTTGAACCCCGCGGCATTTTCCGCGGAGAAGTTGTCGCAGACGGGAAATAAATAAATAGAAAGCATTGTCGCGCGCGTAGAGTGGCCCCGGTCGACTCGTAGGAAATTGGCAGCAGCCGGAACACATATCGGCTACGTGTGTTTCTCACGTACATCTCTCTCGTTCCTCGGGAACGCGAAGGAGAGGATGACTGTCTCGTGCCCTACGGCGCCGGTTCTTTATGTCGAGACCTCGCCATCATTTTCCCGAATCAAACCAATATTCAGTCCGTCGTGTCGTTCCTCGCTTGATCGAGAACAACTGCTCTCTGTCTTTCTTCTCTCTCATTTTATCTCCTGTAAATATCGTGAATGGAATGTAGGTTTTCGTCAGGAAATTGTTACATCGAATCGATCTCTCTTTCCATGCTTGCTTATGAAAACGTGCAAATTCGATTCCAGAATGTGATGTCTGCATTATGACATTTTGTACTACGTACTACTGTAATAGTAACATGTTATTTGTCGATTCGCATTTTTATTCTTTTGATATCTGTCCAATCTGAAAGAGAAATAGTCTTTTGATTAATTTTTTGAAAAATAATAATTCGAAAAATTTTATCTTTTTTTTTTCCACAAAAATTCTTCCAAAAATTGAAAATTTTGCAAGATAAAATAACTTACTCTCTCGAATCGAATATCTCTTATCGGATTTTGTTCTCTATTTCATTATTGAAAGATTTTACGAAAGAGAAAGAGAAAGAGGGAGAGCGTTTAAAGGGGCTTCAATGTGGCGACAAGTTAAATTTCCCGATATTTCCTTAATTCTCGGATAAACATTTACGTCAATTCTGTCAATATATTCGCGAGCTTAATTTCAGTTTTATAAATATTTTACAGAGACGCGACTGATGCACCCGCACATTCTATCTTTCTCTCTTTGTTTCGCACTTTAACCCTTCTCTTTCTCTCTCGTCGCATCGCGACGAACACGCAATCCGCACTTCAAGGCTCTCGTATGCTCTCGTGCCCCCGCACGCGGATGACTTGGCGGACGATACACGCTCGCGCAGAACTCGCGTGAGCCCGCACTCTCGCATGCGTGCGCTCGCGCGTTCGCGTCCTCCCTCTCCACGTCGGAAAGATTGCACACTGCACCATCGCACCGTAAGGCCAACGGCCTCTCTCTTCGCGTGGTATCGCGGTGCCGATGCCGACTTGCCCGCTCGTTTGTTCGCAGCGACAGCTCGCACGACCCGAGCCGAGAAGCCGAAAAGAGAGCCGCGAGACTCCCTTTTTTTTGTCCGGCCTCCTCGCCCGACTCGGAGAGAGCGGCTCGTAATTGCGAGTGCCTTTGGATCAATATCGATCGTTTCGTTTTATGTAGCGATTATATCGAGGTGTCATGAGTGACATAAATCTAAAGTAAAAGTCGAGATTTTATTAACTTTATCTAAACTTGAATATGAAATATTACGACGAAAAACAGAAATATATTTGCAAAACATAAGCGTTATCTCGTTATCTAATTGATGTTACGTATAATTCTCTCCAGAACAGCTGATCGTGACTGAAACGTCAGTGATATGTCAGATATGTAGCGCACGCCGTCAATCAATTTCTCTTAACACAATTTCTTTTTCTTTCCATCTAAATTTATAGGTAACGATTCAACCATACTCGTAGAATATCTATTTATCGCGAATTCCTACAATGCCTTGTGAACGTAATGAGCGCTCGTTTACATATGTATATGCACTTCTGTGGAAACTTTGCTCTCGTTCATGTGGTCCGATATCGTCGTGTGTCCGGTATATCATCGGCTCCATAAATAAATTGACCGCAGAAATAAACGCGCGTATCTCGCAGCTCTCGATGTATTACGCATGTACTCTCTCTCGTGCGCGCACGTATGCGTTATCGCGTGCAGCTGCTATCGTGCAGCTCTCCTCTCTATAACCGCGCGAGATCGGTCGCGAGAAAGAGAAGGCGATGTCAATGGAGCTCGCTGTTCGCCTCCTCGCGCGCGATTCCTTTATCGTCGAGCCGAGATGGAATAAAAAGAAGCCACTCTCTACGTGAATTCAATGGGCGTTGCGTGCACTATCGCCTATGCTGTATTGCATGTATACCCTCGCATCTTTTTCTCTTGTATTTTTTTTTCTTTTTTTTTTCTCCCTTCTTTTCCGATCGGGACCCACCGCCTCTGCCTTCGGCTCGAGTTCGAATCTGCGAAGGTTATTTTCACCGAAGTATGTATTTTGCTTTTGCATTTGAAGAATGTGACGTGCAGTCAACGACGCTTTCTTTATCTCGAAAAACAAGAGGAGGTGCCGCGATTGATTTACGCTTGAAATTATCGGAAAAAACGAAAAAAAGAGAAACTTAGAATCAAAGTCTTTAAATAGAACGATCGATGATCGCGTTATTATGTATATCCTTCAGCCGCCTACGCGTTTTCTTTACATGTATAATATATGCGTGGATATAAATATATTCGTATCCTCTCGTAATTTGCGTGCAAACTGTGTCCCGCTTGATACTATGACGAAGCTGTATTTGCATTCACGTATGCGAGTAATAGCACTTGATGTCGCGATAAAATGCATAATACGAATTGTATTCAAGCGTCGTGAATAACTGTAAATCGAAGTAAAGTTTTCTTAAGGTGAGAGAACATGAATGAGGAGAGAAGGGAAGGAAGAGCGTCATCAAATTTGCATCTTCAAAATCTTTTTCTCTTTGAAAGCTACAAGTGTTATACGCTCGACGTGCATGTTATTGCTACATCTCGTCAATGGTAGTCTTTGTTTTCCTGGGGGGACTCTTTGGCTTTTTTCACATTCTTCTCCCACTCTTTTGATTTTGCGACTAATAACATCCTGCCTTGTCGCTTGTTTCGTTAACAAGTAAAATTTATTCAGATTGCAGCGCGACTCTTATCATATTAAATGCAAAATTCATGACACGCCTACATATATTTCTATGCTACGAGATGTGGCTTTATCGCATTTATCTCGTCTTTCTTATTATATAAAAAAATATGCGTTCGATCAATTGGTGTGTAACAGCTTGTTGGATTCGAGTAACGCAATTTATGTTAGCAGTGACAAATATATTTGGAATGATTAATATTAATCAAGTCGACGACAGTGAAATGCGTGCATACTCGCTTTATATCGCGCGCGATCATGATGATGGATTTTAATATTCCAACGAGGGTGCTTACTGCGCCATTTATCAAGGCAATCAACCTAGTGGAATCATGTACGTATATATTACGGACTATGGAACGCATATAAAGTTACATGTAGAGCGAATATTTTTCATTTGTAGAGAGCTCTTACGAAAAATTACACATTAACGCATATATATAGTATTAACAATCATTTATCAGAGAGAGAAAAGAAAATTTTGATATATATATATATATATATATACTATTTTTAATATATTACTAAAGTCAACAAGATAAAAAAAATCGTATATATTGCAAGCAAAGCTTCTGTCAATTTGCGTAATGTATTATTAATCTCTAGCTTCCACGTCATATTGGGTAAACAAACGATTGATAGATGAAATGGCGCGACAGAACACGCTCGTTTGGCACGCAAATTTGTTTTCGTTCCGAACGAACGGTGCGCAATATCTCTATACGACCCAATTGCACGTAACGCATATATGTATGTGTGCATCTGCTTCATAAGGGCAGCCTCCGGCTTGTACCGTTGCCGATACAACAGTGATTCGCGCCATCCGGTAAAACGAGCTCTCTCTTTCTCTCTGTTTCTTCTCTCTGCCTCTTTTTTTTCCGATTCCCTTTACGAGACTACGAGGACGATGGCGACGATGGGGTCCGATTCGCCTGATTTCGATCTTCGACGTAAACCGGTCTTGTCCGCGCGTTCGTCGTCGGAGTGATCTAGAACTTTCCGATCCCCGAGGCAGTAAAATGTATCAGACGACAGATTTTTGCTCTCTCGAGAAAATTGATTGCCGCGCGAAACTGGCGGATGTAGGATATATATTCGCGTGCAGTTGGCGCAATTTGCGAGAGACTCTCGTCGCGCGCTCAAATTCAATATTCCCCGACTGTTCTTTATTCGAGAAAAAAAGCTACACTACCAGAAGGAAAATACGACGTACAATTATTTTTCGTCGTAATAGTAAGAAAGAATATAGGAAGTAGTCTCGCGATGCAAGCGTGCTTTATATGCAGATTGTGCGTTATTTATATACTTAACGTTTCGAAAATCTTGTTTACTCTCGCGCGTTCTCCATCTGCCTAGAATAACATTATTTTCACGCACAACGATATTTAGCAAGAGAATAATAATGACCGCTTTATAAATATTTCGTTGTTAAATTTTCTGACGCTCTTTTCCAATGGTTGATGGCAAGGCAATCGAGCTGCAGCCAAAGGTACAGAAGGAAGTGACTCTCTCGGACAGGAAACACATTGCTATAGTACAACAGAAGGGGCAATTGCATCGCGCACCATTAAACGCACTTTACTCTCCCGGGCGCATTTCGACATATCTCAATTATTTCGCTATCACCATCGCACCATTTATTCTCTCATGTATTGTCAACGAATTGCGACAAGCTATTCCATCGCCCGACGACGATCGCAAAAGATGATCGTGATAAAAGCTGACTGCTTTGCTCTCGCGGCAATGATTAATGACGGTCTACCGATTAACCCCCGACGCGTGTATCATTAGATTAATGCGTCGGTCTTCCAGTTAGGACGCACGTTTTCCAAATTAGCGGCTAAAATTTCCGACGTGTCTCGCAATGTCCGTTTCCTGCTCGGATAAAATATTCTCGCAGATGTCGGGTCGCTTTTAATTACGCGCTACGGTGTCGGGACAAGAGGAAACGTATATAGAGGAAGAGGGAGATGGGGTTTGTGCGCGCAGGATGTTGAAGTACGGTGAAGGGCGAGGAAAAAAAATACGCGGCCGTAAAACATTCGTGCAATAAAACTGCCTGCAACAACAGGCCTGCATATTTTAAGAAATTAATTTGTCGAAGGACAAATTGCCTCGTTTCTCGAGAGACGCGGGCGAAAACGAGCGCGCAAGTTTAACCTTCTTTCTCTTCCCGATATCTTCTTTTCTTATTCTCTCCTTTGCTGATTTTTCCCCGAGAAGGGTGTCTGTTAGCTGCGAGTTGCGCGAAAAAGAAACAAAGGGGGAAGAGCGCGCGATTCTTACTCGTGTCTGAGAAGGTTACGGTGCCGTGGAGGAGGTTCTGTTGCGGCTAATTTACGCAATCATAAATCTTGCCACGAACGCGCTGTAACTCATAGTCCCGTTGAAATTTGGACTACGGGAAAATAATAACCAAGCGCAATTTGCGAAGGTTAAGTCGAGCCGAGCGAAAGAAATGTCTGGATTTGAAGTATGCGAAATGGTCCCATTAGTCTTTCGCTCGAAATTCATCAAATCTTTCTTCGTTTATATTTATTTCGATCTTTTTATATCGAGTAGCTATTTTTATCGGAAAATTTCACCGATAAAAATTATATATCGTATTATCTTATTTGGAACGAAATAATTTAAGAAAATCGCGGTCGCGCGACTAATGGTGCATCGGCATCATGAGTATCTCGCGATATTGGGATTGATTTATTGTCGTTCTTGTTGCAATCCGAATGACGGACGCCTCGGTCGCAAGAAAAGACAGGAAAAAGAGGGGAACGACGTTCTCTCATCTCGCGGCCCCCTTTTCTCTCGACGCGTGTATATAATCTCGCATCCAGTCAGCAGCTCTCGTGGAAAGAAACGGAGAACGCATTATTTATGCCCCTCTGCTTTTATGGCTGTAGGAGACATACATCTCGCGTTATATACCGAAGTGCCTCCGTCTCTCGTTCTCTCTCCGCTCTCGTCTCTTAACTTGCCAGTTTCTTCGCCTCTTATGTTCCTCTTTTTCCCTCGATAGGATCCGCGAGTCTCTCTCTCGATCGGGAGGGATGCGTTTTCGCTCAGCGGAGTTCGTTTAATCGCCGTGTATTTTCGGTTCGCTGACGTGTTTCCGAAAAATTCCAACGTTTCACGTGGAAAGTCTCGCGAAAAATACGGGATAAACACGGCTCCTTTCCTGTTTATTAATTCACACTTCAAATAAACGGCGCACGATTCGAGTTTGCAGTCGAATAAAAAATAAATTGTAATTTAAGGTGTATTACATATAAGAGAGACATCGATTTCATTCAATAAATTATTTATTAACGCGGATCTTTAATATTAAAATGAAATTATATAGAAAAAATAGTATTATATTTTTATTAAAAAACTGACGTAAATATACATCTATTATTACGCGAATAAAATTTATACATTTATCGCTTAATGCGATGAGTGTTTGAAAAAAGTATAAAAAAATTAAATATAAATTATAACTTTTCTCTTTAATTATTTACATTTTTTAATTAATTTAAATTTCTTAGCCACATTTTGAAATATATAATGAAATACAAATACATGTATATCGTGTAGAAACGATGGACAAATCGCTTAAACTTAATCTTACGAGCGCAATTCCGAGTTGAATCATGTCGCATGTCGTTTGAAATGTTATTCCGTCAAGCCAATAATAATGGTGCGGAAACGATGAGACGTGCGAAGTATTTGATGGTAGATCATTTAGAACGGAACTTCGCGCTTCACAAGACATCT
The DNA here is from genome assembly GCF_030444845.1 of Prenolepis imparis. NCBI lineage: Eukaryota > Metazoa > Arthropoda > Insecta > Hymenoptera > Formicidae > Prenolepis > Prenolepis imparis. The sequence continues at coordinate 13,656,475 of NW_028141166.1, forward strand.
TCGTCGCAACAATGTCGACGACAAAATCGACAACGCAAGAAGGGGGAGAAACCCTTCGCGTTGATGTTTTCGTCGTTCCTCTCATTCCGCGCTGAGAGAGGCAGGAGAATCAATCTCCGACGCGCGATCTCTTCGGTCGCAGAAGTACGCTCACGCGTGCATTATGCACGGGCCCGGCCGTGAGTCGTCGCCATGCACACGAATCGCTTATGTGGCACAAGGATGCAGCTCGTCTGGGTCATTACTGTTCGTCGTGTTCGTCACGTCCCCCACCGACACGCATATATATACATATATTTAATATATCGCTGTTATCAAAACCGTATATAAAGACACGATTTTGATTAAAATATATTTAACGGTTGCGTCATTTTTCCAGACAATCTATTAACAGAATAATTAACGTGGCAATTAATTTGACTTGTTTCTCTAAGTACTGACTTTGTTAAAGAAAAATTTTGAAGATCGAAAAATATTTCTAACTTTTTCAATTAACGTTTTTAAATCATACTTTATTGTACATCGAGCTATTTTGACATCTTCGTGTCTCGATACTCGCATCGAGATATCGGGGTAGCGATGAGAGCAGGGAAGAGCGTACAATGGCATTCATTGTAGCGATGGGACAAGACAAGACAGACTCGTGATTGATCGGAAGGCGCGGCGCGCGTCATTGGGACTATGTTAGGAGAAAAGAAAAGGGAGAGAGAGAGAGAGACATACGGAAGAAGAGAGGACACAGAGCCTGTCTCGCCGGTGTCAATAATCCCGAATAGATTGCCAGGATATCGTCACAAGGAGTCTTCTTTGTGCTTTGACTCCTTTGAGATCTTTATTAATCCGGCAACTTTCCAGAAATCAATAAAGGCACGGAGGAGTTGAACTCGTGTTTTATTACGTCGATTATTCTACTTTCATCGTTTTACGAGGTATTTGATTAGATGCATGGATTCGAAGCTCTTGTGTGATAAAATTCATCCGAAAAAAGTAAAAAAAGATTACCTAATTTTCAATCAATAATTCAATTATATAATAAAGTATATAGAATAATTATAAACGCGATGGCCACAATTATATGTGATTTATAATTTTGAGCAAAAATAGATAATTATCTAAAGACGATTATAGAATAAATCAAATATGAACGTATGTATCTCTAGCAAATATTATATTATTTTGTTTCTTTTTTTTCTCTTTCGATGTACACACTATTGCATTTGATTTTCACAAACGTTTTAATAACAATGGTCGATCTAGAGGACAATGGAAGTTTCTTTGCATTGGTAATTGATCTTCTGCATAATCACGCCCACTTTTGCAATAAGTTCCTCGTGTGATACGTAATTCCAAAGTATTAATGCGGAATTTTTATATTTAGAAACGCACAATGACGCGAGAAATCAATGACGTGTATTAATTCAGCAGTCTCTTTTTGCATTTATTTGCCGCGCCTTCATTATTGGTACCGTTACCGAAGCCGAGACGATTACGCAAGCTGGGTTGCAACAACTCTCTCGCTCCGCATGTTTGTTTTTCGCGGAGAATAATCGGCTGTCACCTACACAGGTCTGTCGTTGGCTTCGTTTCGGATATCGAGAGGATATAATTGCCTTCTTCTCTCTCTTCCTCTCTTTTTTTCTCTTTCTTTCTCTTTCTTTCCGCCGACTAATTAACGTCGGCTCCAATCTACCTGCCCTGGACAGTTTTCACAATTTCTCAATCGAAAAGGACTCTCCTCCCCGCTTGCAATTAACATTTGTCTTTTTCCCAGATTTCCCGAGTATTTGGGCTTCTCATAGCTACGTAGCTTTGTGTTTGCGCGATGGAAGCTTCTCGAATTAAATAATGACCACGAGCTGCTTTCGATTCACAATAAGTTTAGTGAGCCATTACTGTCCTTTTGAAGTTTTTCTTTTTTTTTTTAATTACAGGGTATTGAATTCTCTTGGTACATTTTTTTCAAGTTTACGAATCTAATGTCAAATGATCCACGAGACGAACGCTAATCAACTGTGCTTCATTGAAACTTTAATCTCAAAATGTGTGCTTTAAAAATCAATTGTTGTGTATTATATGTTTGACTACACAATTATCTTTTTTTTTTCCACTTCGCATCCCGTGGAATTAAATTGATTGTTCCATTTCCGAGGATGTAATTCGCGGACGGGCAGAGTCGGATGACGAGTCACGTCTGCGTCAATCTAAAAATATCGAAGCGGTAATGCGCAATACCGCGAAAGGGGCGGCGGATGCAAAAAGAAGACCAGAGAGTCTAGACGGACAATAACGATCTCTCCGGGGGTGGGGGAGGAAGAGAGGAAAAGAAAGTGCACTCGTTAACTCGTGGAAAACGGAGCACCTCCTTGTGTCCGTGTAAGCCTCGCGAATCGCGCGCTCTTCGTTCGACGAAGACGAAACGAAACGAAAGAGAAGCAATAAATCTTGCAATAATCATGTCGCTCGTTCCCGCTCGCGTTCTCCATCCTCCCTCATCCCCCATCCCCCATCCCCCTCTTTCTCTCTCTTTTCTCCTATCTTTATCCGAGGCGACCATCAACGGCGTCGATGAGAGTTCGGCCAACTAGGCTGAAGCTCGTTCTACCAATCAATCGAGTCAACTGCTCGCAACACCCCCGCAATTGCGCGACGTGCGCGTTAATTTATTGCGCTACTTTACTCCGACCTTGGGGCCCGACTATCATAAACGGACGGGCGTAAACCTTGCTTGCTTTACGCGTCGGCGAAGGGGGTTCACAACCGTGAAAAAAAGGGGGTCGTCTTTCTCTCTCTCTCTCTTTCTCTCACTTCAATAAAAATCCATCTCGTTGACATTATGTGCATACGACACTTTCGCGACTTGTCATTTTCCCGGCATAAATCGCGTGTGGCTGCGGAGAGAAAGATCCTCGATAAGATGTGCGATCGTCGTTGCGTTTGTTCAGTGACGGAATAAGTATATCTACATATTTGCGCAGCTAGGACAACATTTCAACGTTTGACGAAGAGACACACATTCAGCAGAGAGCAGGGAAGAGGAGAAGAGGGAGCATTGCACAAATTTCTCTCGTTTCTCGATTTACGAGATCCATACAAAATATAACGCATGAATAACGCATTTTGTTTGCATTGCAAATTCTTTGATTAGATTTGAATAGATGTTAACTAAAAGTTTCTCAAATGAAGACTATGTCTTTTAAAATATATTCGAAGTTAATGAAAGAATAAGATTCCCCTTCATCTGTTTACAATCTTTTTACATAAATTTCTTTAATTTTTAGATACGATAATTTTAACTCAAAAACTATCGATATTTCAATATTATAAGACAATTATTTCTGCTTCAATTTTTAATATTTATTTTTTATAAATTCTGCAACATCATCCGATTATTTGTGCGGAAATACTTAAACGTCGATCAAGACTTTAATCTCGAGTCTTTTTGTTGCGTTGGAGAAAATGTCGAGTTGCAAGAGAACATTATCGCAATTTTGTCGTTTCGTCTTTGGTGTCATAGTCCTCGTTATATCTTTGCATATATGTATAAGAAGTCGTTGCGGTGCATCGCTTTGACGCGGTGTTTTACGAATCCCGAGGAACTAATTGCACCTTATGTGGAAAAATTTATGGGTAATTTACACCTCGCGTTGAATTATTGCTGAAACGGCGCTATTATCGTCGGAATGAGCCGCTATCTAGGAAAAGTAGCTAGTGGTTTATCGCCTATCGCGATGAGGAAAAAATGTTTTATTTCATTACGTCTTTTCTTGCATAATCCGAAAGTTAAGAGATGAACACTAACACAATTTTAGCTATTAAAAAATTGATTGTAGGAGATTGTTTTAAACGAGATTAAAAAATACTTTAAGAATATTTCTATACTCGTAGAATTATTTCAAATTATTTTTGAAAGAGCACTATTTGATATTACTAAATATAAATAAATTGAATGTTTTAGGCAAATTAAATTAATTTTGTAAAAGCTGTTTTTAATTTTAATTTTTAAATTTTAAATTTTATAAGAGACTTTGTGGATGTGTGAAGTTGGCACCCCTATGTTATGCTATCATAGTTCTGTTAAGAGTTCTGAGTTATTTAGAACCATAGGAAGAGTTCTTGATAATTTTTAGAAATAGTTCCGGTCATTACGATAACGAAAATCAGTTTCAAAAAATAGGGCTGCCAACTTCACATTTTTTTACACATCGAGTTCCAATAGTTTTGAGCAGAGTTTTAAGGTTCTTTTAAATAGTTATATAGTTCCTGATTATTTTTTGAAAGAGTTCTGCAATTTTTAGATAAAAAAACGTACCTTCAATATCGAAGATATTTCTAAAATATCTTCGATATTAAAAGTATGTTTTTCTATCTCTATAAAAATTGCAAAACTCTTTCAAAAAATAAAATCAGCAACTATGTAACTATTTAAAAGAACCTTAAAACTCTGCTCAAAACTATTAGAACTCGATGTGTAAAAAAATGTGAAGTTGGCAGCCCTATTTTTTGAAACTGATTTTCGTTATCGCAATGACCGGAACTATTTCTAAAAATTATCAAGAACTCTTCCTATGGTTCTAAATAACTCAGAACTCTTAACAGAACTATGATAGCATAACATAGGGGTGCCAACTTCACACACCCAGACTTTGTCGGATGATCTTTTCTCTGAGAAGACATTCATTTATTGAAAGCTAGATGAAATTAGAACTCATCGTTTATATATTTGACGAAATATTTACAAGATATTTCATAGTTGCCAACAATCTGAAGGCAACAATTATTTTAAAAAATGAAACTCGAAGTTGCACATTTTAATTCAGCTAATTTTTTATTTTTAAATACTTTACCATTGATCTAGAATATTTGCAGGCGTTTAAAAGCGCTTTATAACTGTTTATCGCATATTTGCTATTTTAATTTGCCAATTTGCACATTCCGTGCATGTGCGAGGTATGCGAGGCAATTCGGAACGAAAATTTCACTACCGCACCGGTGGTGGGCCCGGTGAAAATTTAGCTCGGTATCCTCAGTGACGCGTCTATTTTCGTGCGGTTGGCGCTCGGTCAGATCTCTCTTCTCTAGTGCCTTCCTGTGCTTTTATCTCTTTTTACTCTGTTTTCTTGGCGCGGCGTGCGCTTCGCACGGCGAGAGGAAACGCCTGGCCTCCTCGGAAAAGCGGCATTTTCGTGTACGTTGTGTGTGGTCCAGGAGTGAGGCGGGAGAAGAGGAGAGAAGGAGAAAGAAAGCTAGGAAAGATATCTTCAAAGGAAGAGGAAGAGAGGAGAGATCTCTTCCCTACGAAATTCCAACGACAATCTTCACGCTTAGAGAGGAGCTTTGCCGCGTTCATTTTTCGGCAATTAGGACGGGAAGATGAAATTGCTCGCGAAAATCGTCCGGAAAATTTCCTCTGAAAGCGTCGCGGTAACAAATTAGACGAAGGCGCGTGCTATGGGAATATTTCGTTTATTTTAAATGACATTTTGTAGGAAATTATTGCAAGCAATCGGTACAATTATTATTTACAGTCGCTGTAAACGTGGTACTACATTCGTTTTATTGTTTTTCCTCGAATTTTCAAATCTACGAATTCCTTGGAATTTATTCAACAAAGTAATGTCGCCATCGTTTTAATTAGGATAATGCGCGGTAATAGAATTTGGAGAATTGGATATGCTATACCAAATTGATGTTAGGACCCTTGCGTGACGAGTTCGTAGAATTTTTCTTTCCACGAAATACTTTAATTCGAAGTATGTGATAATAGTAGACTAAAATAAGGGAATTATAAATTGTCTAGATTGATATAAATTTTTTAATTTAGTATAAATAATAATATAGAGTAATGCAAAATGCAGATTATATAAAGGTTTTTCAATGAAAAATGTGCGAATACAAATAATATAAAAATTAGATAGCCGATTAACGCGATACACACTTTCTGCCTTTAGCAATTTACATTTTTCAAAATATTGTGACGTAAATGTGCAAATTGATTTAATATATTATTTTGTAGAGAATTAATGTATTGATGAAAAGAGATAAATACTTTTTATTTCGTATTATAAATTTTTGCAAGTAATAGTTTGATCTTTTGAACACGGAGTGTGAATCTAGATATGATGAGGTCATTGTCGCCGCTTTTACGAGGGTGTTAGTTGTGGGGAATTTTATTGGTCTCTTATCGCTCAATTGGCGTAACGACAAAATGTTTATTGTTCGCTTGTTTCGCAACAGTCGGAAGATTATCGCGTCGAGTGTCAAAATAATCGCGTAATGAAAAAATGTAGCACATGCACATTCCGTTACAAATGCATTTAACAAAGAACCGCGAAGTTTTATTTAAATAATTAAAATTTATTTTTATCTTAATATATATATATATATATATATATATATATAATAATATTTGTTAACTATAATAAAAAATTGTACATATATATATTATTAAAAAATTAATGATTTCTATTTAATCTCCGTAGTTCTGTTGTTGCATCGCTTTTTCTATGTCTAAAATTGAGATGTCGATACGATTTTTAATTACAAAATTATGTGTATTTATTATCAACGATATCGTGTGATTTGCAAAATTCATGTAATAGAATAATATTTTTATTATAATCTATTACTATCGAAAGCAACCGATAGACATCACGTTTAGATAGGGGAGCGAGCGGAAAAAATAATCGGCGGCAATTTAAAAGTATTGATATATGTATATTAACGAGCACTGATCACCCACAAAGAATCACTCACTCACACATATACACTCACTTTAATGCACGTTAATCGTAATAAAGTAATTTGTGTCGGACGAGATATGAAAGCGCACAAAACATAAGTTAATCCTGTACTATACTTATTATTGTATCACCAATGTAATTTAAGAAAGTACGTCATACACACAGATACGGTTTGTATTTTATATTATTTTGATATGCTGTGTGTGTGAAATATATGGTTTATATCTGCAAGCAAAGTAGATTAAGTTAAATATAAAGAGCAATATATATGATATTTTTTAACGCATTAATTATTATTACTATATATTATCATATATTTGCGACAAAAAATTTATTCATTCTTTTTTAATTTTTGGACAAATATATATATATATATATATATATATATAAACAATTTTTTAATTTGAGTCTGAGTTATCAATTACATTTTTATATTTTTGATATGTTTTAAACAATTTTATTATTACAAATATCTCGCTAAATCAAATGGATGAAAAAATATATTGTAAGAGAGATATCTTACAAGTTATTAGGAGTTACATTTAAACCATTGCAAATCATTTATTTATGTTACATTAATTTTTTCAACTTTGCCTCTTCTAAATAGTATCATGATTAACTTTTTTTGATCCCCTTCGGGAATGTCAATCTTTGACACCGCCGCTTTCTCAGGCTCGCATTTGCAGGACGTCTCGGTTGTGACGCGTTTTTCCCCGCTCCTTTCCCTCTAATTTCTGATAAAACGCCTCCGACTCTTCACCCTCGGTGGTTGCTGCCTTCCTAGGTTCTCAGGATTTAGTGGCATTATCCGTCCAATTAACGAAGTCCATTGCCGGCCTTTTGCTATGTCCTTCTCCCTTGGCTTTCATCCCTGCTCGTCCTGTTTCCCACTTCCACTTCGTGAAATCAACGAGGAATACAACGGTAATTCAATCCGCAGAACTGAAGGGGGACCAACTGGCTCTTTTCTCCCATTCTTACGTCTTTGTGCGAGGACTTGCACTAGTCAACCCGATAATCGCGCGAAACTTTTATCGAGAACGACTCTGCTCTTTGAAGCAGCAAGTTCGTTATTATAAGGATAAGGGATTGATTAATCGAACACAAAACTATGTATTTAATAGTATAACAATCTTCGATATTAATGGCACGCGTTAATTTTTTTTTTTTATTAATGCTCAATTTATTGGAAATAATTTTCTCAAATAAGAGAGATACAAAAGACTTGAAATTTCTATAAAAATTACGAGTAAAAATAAGAGATTATGTCTGCTGCGTTTTTGATTGTAAAAGATATTATTAATCCCCTCTTATTTTATATTTATTTTGCTGCAAAAATTATGCACACAATATTATATTACATATAAGAAAAAAATTTCTGCTATATAAAAATATATTAACAAGTAAAATATAAAAAAATAATATATATTAAAGTAAAATGAAAGCTTCTTTAAATCTGAATATTTTTTTATAAAAAAATTAGTTTTGAAAAATGATTTAATCAATTTATAATTCGAATGAAATTGTAACTACGATAGTATGCACGTAGCAGTGAATAAAAGCTTTCTTTTAATAGGATTTATTCGTCTTATATGTATGCACCGGCGCGGCGGCAGAATAAACATTTCGAGCCGCAAGACAAATACGAAAAAAGAACGGATGATGGCGAGTGGTCGGGACCAGGTTCCCCCGCGGCTTACCGGATTTAATTAACAATCGCCACTTTTTACATGTCTGCATTCTTTCCCCCGTTCTTTCTTCATTGTCCATTTTTCTACTGCGCATGGTACGTTCTTGCGTGTCTTCCGTTTTTATTCCGCCGGATGATGGGCTTTATAAAATATTAAATTCAGCATGACGGGAGCATTTTTTTCTCCAGCGTTAATTCTCTTCTATAACCATAAAAATAATCGTACTAAATATCGCATAAAGTTTATAAAAAGGATACAAATTTCAATTTGCCCATTTTCCTCATGCATATCTAAAAATATTGCAACTTTTTTTTAAAACTTTATAGACTTACTTACGCAAGACAATGAATTCGTTGCACATTCGCAATATTAAATAATACATAAATAAAACACAGACGTTATATACTCTCGTTCTCTCCGCTATCTCGAATCTCTTTGTCTTTATCCTCTTTCTCGAAGAAGAAGGGTACCGGAAACTCCATATCTTTAAGTCCGTGATTAATTGGACAAGATGAGGGCATACGAAACGTAATGCATTTTCGGCGTCACGGTGTCTGCATTTCAGACCGCATTGTTTTGTTGCACGAAACGACAGTATGATGTGGTTTTCTGTTCATTCCTCATCGGTATAAACACGACAGGAAATACGAGTCTGTTCTCATTCTTTTTAAATCACCGGGCTCCCTTCCTTCCTTCACTTCGAACGTTTCATTGTTTCGTCGCGATTAAGGTCTCTCGACGGCAAATAGAGTTCGATGTGAATTTTTCTTGCCGCCAACAGTCCTTTATTTTTTCCCCCTTTTTGATCATACCGAGTGTTTCGATTATTCGTATAAAATAATTGCATAATTAAAAAAAAAATGTAAAGTACGTGTGAGAAATATTATTCGGATAGATGATTTAACAGTGCATCGAGATCATATTTAGCGTTAAATGCGTAATGGGAATAATATTCGGGATCTTTACTGCTGCGCGAACAGCTGCGAAATCGAGACGTCGTGTCGCACGCGTTATCACCAGTCAGGAAGTTCCCCGACAATGTGCTTATCGGGCGAACATGCGCCTCGTGCACGTTACCGCGTGGAATCTCGACGAGGGGACGACGACCGGCGTCGGCGTCGCGAGATAATGTCACATTCGGGCGCCGGTTCAGCTCTCGCACGTTCGATTCTCTGTCGGCGAGCCGGCACGGCGAAACGCTGTCGCGCGGTTGAAATTACCGGAGGAGATTGGCGCGAGTCGGCGATGTACAGCGGTCAGGAAATTAAATGCTGTCCGGTAATATTGTTTCAGAGGGAAAAAAAGGAAGATATATATAGATAGCGATGTTGTATCACACAATGAACGATCGAAACGTACCGATGATCTGTGAATACACGAGTTTGATAGTAAAATAAATATTTGAGCGGTTAAGTGCCTACTATGTTGAAGCCACAGTTTCTAATATTATATTTAAATAAAGAAAGAGAGATAGAGATAGAAGAAAGGAGGGAGAGATAAAAGATAGTGTGTGGAGAATAAATAATATTTGACAAATATGACAGCAGCTACTCAAATATTAAAACTTGTGAATATAGAGCTTCTAATAACAGCTGATTGCTCGTTGATCATTTTTATTTGTCAGATATCGTTTAAATTGTTTTTGATAATTATAAAATATGAAAAATTATTAATAAGGTAAAATAATTGTATAGATCATCAAGGATCTCTATTTAAGAGACTGGAGATGAAGCACGCGGTGTGTTAATTAAGATAAGCGATTATTACAGCCGATAATAGCGTTTTAATATACATTGCTATTTTTTTTCGGCATGATGACTAAGGGACAACGAAACAAAAAGGTTCCGCAATGTGGATGCGAACGCGCGCGCATCATTGCGCATTAATGCGAGAGTGCATTGTGCATTATACAGCGTGACATTGTGTCCTCGTTAACAATGGCTGGGTGTGGTACCAGTCGGGTTCTCGATTTGGCAGATCGTTTTTGTGAGGCTATCAGGTGACGTCTGTCCGCCTCCTCCGCACAGTTCCATCCATCCCGATTTGCTTTCTCATCATTTATATACATTATGTAGTTTCGTTGAATCTTACTAATTGAACGTGTTTCATTGTTGTTTACTTTATTTCTGAGGTTATTAGTGCGCGTATATAAATACATTATTATATAACCAATTTATCAATTTTATTTTTCAATACTTTTTTAATGAAATTCTCGAAATTGCATTATTATATTTTTTACTAAAACTTGCCGACATTTTGATACGCAAAAAGTTCTATATGAGAAACAACGATATGCAGTTGCAACTTTATCAGTAAAAAAAAATATTTGCGGTCTCGGATCTGCTATTATTTTTTATATTGGTTTGGCCGGAGAAAAGCACTTCGTGTCGCAGCTCTGCGCTACGTGACTCAATTTTTCGAATGGAAGAAAAGGGGCGGAGAGGGAGAGGAAGGTTCAAACTCAGAAGCACGTATAAAATATAAGAATTTTTTTATCGCGCTTCATGTATATTTAGAGCAAATGCTGAATGAAGTACCGAGACGCTTTTCTAGCACTCTACCGCTTTCTTCTTCTTTTTGTCTCTTTTCTCCACACGAGCCGTCCGTTTTATTCGCGAGTCTTGCTTTGCATTTAAACACGCGGTTTACTTAATTTATGCGGGACAGACCGGTACTTAAGGGTGCATACCTATAACAGACGTGTTCATCCAACCTGGGAGGAACGTAGGTATGAATAGCCGGTGTAACCGCGCCGCGCCGAAACTTTCTTCGTTAAAGACAAGCACTTCGTTATTGTTTCGAGGGAGAACGCGATACGGCATTTGTATAACTGCGAGAATGCGAGCGGACTGAAAAAAATTTCTTCCAAATTAATGGAGAATTTCATTATTATTCGTATAATAACACGTGGCATACATGCGGAAAAGTATTTTCTCGAAATATAATTAAAATTGTAATTACGAGTTTAAAATTAGCAAAAAAATCTCTTTAAGCTTCCGTGATTTTTGTTTTCAACATTTCTGTTTCCGTGCAAGAACTGGGAAAAGGCTCTCCCTCTTCTTCCCTATTCCGTCCGGTCATTTCATAAAATGTCGAGAATGCTCCCGCGTGTTCACGTTTTAGCAGGAAGGTAAACCGCGCGAATGCCTGAGAAAGGGTTCTGGTTTTTGAGGGTTGCGTACGAAAATTGTGAGGAGGGGGTGGAAGGGGGAAGAGGGAGGGTTCTATCGCGCTGTTCGCTATGTTCTCGCATTGTCTCGACCGGGTTTTACGAGGTGACGGAAGCCCGAGGTGCGTGGCACGAAAATGGCCGGCATTAAGAAGAAGAGGGTTGCGGAGGGAACTCTAGAGGCGACGGGATGTCTGGGGTCGGCTGGCAAGGAGGAGCTAGTTTACACCTACCCACTAATTTTATGAGGTTAGTTAACTCTCGTAAGAAGCTTACGGACAGGCTTATACATGGACTTAGTAATTTCATAATTTAAACGAGTTTCGTGCGGCCGCGTTCAAGTTCCGGCATAGCATTGCGAGTGCTTCTTTTTTCTTTGTTTCCGCGCGAATGTCGCTGTTTGCCGTTTCTCGTATTCATGAATGAATTCCTCTTCTCCCTTTATGATTTATTCTTTCGTGAATTTTGTTATTGCGAGGTGCTTCACGGTGAATAGCTCCAGGCACGATCGTTTTATCATGCGTGCGTGATTCACCTCTAGCCAGTACGAAAAGTATACGCTACCTAATCAACGAACCGTACAAATTGCTTTTAATTTTCGTTCACGAAATGACCGCGGGGCATTTAAAAATTTCGATTTTGCAATAATTGAAAACTAACCATTTGCGATTTTATCTTTAAACGTAATTGTTTCGATGGCAATTACAGTTTCTTTTGTATCTTTATTATTTACACAACGCAGAATAGGATATAGTGTGAGAGTCACAGCTATAAAATAAACTATGGAAACATATGTAGCTTATTAGGAACATGACCGAAAGGATTAAAACGTTCATCATTCATCTCAACCTGTTCAATGCATTCATGTCGAATTTGGACGCGGATACAGAATGTGTACCGCAAACTTGGGCGGATCGATCGGCGAGGGTCACCTTTTCGAAGGTACCTTCTACCAAGTTCCTCGCCATCTTCGAGACGCTCATTAGACGTAACTGAGTTAATTCTCACGAGGTGTACGTCTCGCCTCGGCGGCGAATTTCCATGCAAATTCATCGGGACGGGCGTTTCGCAGTAAAATTTCAGGGGTTACCCCGTCGCAATCCGACCCTTTACCTCCGTCCTCCTCCCTCAGCCTTCTCTCTCTCCTTTCTTATTACTACCTTCTCGGCGCAGCCGCCTTCTTCCCGAAACTTTACAAACTCTCCGTTCGTTCGACTCAGCTTCTCTGCTGGGAATTAACCGGGCAACATCCTATTAGCAATAAAGCGTGCCGCCGCGCGTAGGAGTTGTCTCGCTTCGACTCTCACCTACGCTTCCCGTGGGTGGACCCTTCACCCTCGCGAATCCCTGTCTTATCCTCCAACCAAAAACGTATTTCCAATTTTCGTCGGCACATGTTCTCCTACGTGTACTGATTCAAAGCCGGATTTTTCTCGTTACGCGGCCGATCTTTTCGATACATCATCGATTGAGAGAAATACACACGAATATATGTTTCTGTATGAATTTTATTTAAATTGATCAAATAAGATACGCAATTCGCTTTATTTATTTTCAGTATCTTAATGTATTGATTAATTTCGTTGTTTTTATTACAACGTATTGTGTACTTTTATTTCTATTCGCGCTTTCTCCATCCTTATTAGTGTGCAGTTTTCATTTTGTCAACAGATTTATTTATTATTTTTTTTTGTATGGAGATCAATTTTCTTACCGCGCCTTAATGTTATTGGATTTTGCGCTCCAAGGACAGTCGTCAATTTGCAAGGTGGTTTACAACTCTTAATCCTAGTTCTTTCACAGCCGCATTAGGCTCTAACGAGACATTGTCGCCGCCCAACCATGGTTTTCAGGACCGGGCTCCGAAACTTTTCGAGACATTAAGGATACGAAGGAACGATAAAGCGCGCGAATTATGCCGCAATTATGCAAAGCGAAATGCTGAGGCAAGGACGACCAACATTCGCCTTAGTCGTTAAAGCTTTTTCGTGAAACTTTTCGGCGAAACTTTGCTCGGGCTGTATGGTTTCAAGGCGGACGACTGACATTTACAACGCCTTTATCGAGCGTAATTATCGGGATAAAGAATGAAGTCCTTCGATCTTTGTGTTTGACTGTAAATCTTATTTTTTTTATTTTCTTAAATCACATTTGTGATGGAAGAATCAAGTAGACAAAATATAATATGAGAGAAAATATAATTAATCGCGATAATGATCGATGCGATAAAGAGGTTTCAAAGAGACTTAAAAAAAAAAAGCCGACGATTTATATTTTTACACGTAGGAGGAAATTTAATTTATAATTCTCACGGTTATCTCCCGCGGTTCCGAGATTTCCCTCGCACTTCATAATCACTTCTGCGAAGCTTTTCTACGAAAAGAGAAAAGCTTTTCTTACCCGCTCGGTGCTCCACAATTTCTCTCTCACGGTGCGGAGCTTTGGCATCCGTAAACAGTTCTTATTTACGAGAACGCAGTCATTTTTGCGACGCTTAAAGTGGGGCCATTCGCATGTAAATCGCTTCCTCCGCTGCTGTAACGCGGGACAGAGTCAGCGAGAGAGATATGCAAATGTCGCTAATTACTGGTCGCGGCAGGATTACACGACGTCTTTCTCCCTCTTGCGCCGCATCTTCGTCGTTCTCTTCGGGGCTCCCCATCTTTGTTCCCGCACTCGTTTTCGCTCGAATCTCAATTTACGAGCGATTGCTGCACGTGCAGCGTCACTCAAACTCGATCGTACGGAATGTGTTAGTTTATGTGATATTTACAGGCTATTTCGCAAAAAATATACATGCAAACAAAATTCGATATAAATATTCAGATTAAAGGAAAAAATTTGAGAAAAATATTCGAGGAATGTACAGATCGAGCAGCGAAGCGCTTTAGACTTATTGATATTGGCATATATTTTTAATAATTTGCAACATTTTTCATTTTTAAGTTTTATAATATTTAGAATTATTTCAGACTTCTCGCATGTATACTATATTTTGCGTCAAAGTATTTTAATTGTCAATACTTGAACGCAAAGAATAAAATAATTCTCGTGCAGAGAATTTTTGTTACGGGAGCAATTCGGTATATATATATATTTTTTACGGCTTACGCGAAAACAATAGCGCAGACTTCTTTTATCCGCGCGAATCTTTCATATCGCGTAGACAAAAGAAACTTCGACCTAGTGGATGAAGAAATTCCAGTTGACTGTTCGGCGAACGGTTAACGCGCAGGAGATATGCAAATGTCGCCAATTACCGGTAGCCACGAGATTACACGTCCTGCTCTCTCCTTGCTCTCTCCCCGAACTTCATCCAAGTTCTCCCCCGTCTATAACCCTCCATCACTCGAGCCTCCACTTTCAGGCGGTTCCACCTACCTTGACACCTCTTCAACCGACACATCCGCCGTCATCTCTCGATGTCTTCCGAGTCTCGCTTCTTCTCTGCCAGATAACTAACACCTTGTAACGAGCAAGCACACCGCGTGGAGCGCGAAATGTGCTCGTGCAACCCGTCTTTACCACCGTCGGAGTAGTCGGAGAGCGAGGAGGAGGATTATCCCTCTTTCCCGACTCACTGCCTTCACCGACAAAGCCTCCCTCGAGGTCGGAGGTGCCGACTGATAAGAGCTCGGAATTACGCTCTATCGTTGTAGCTGACGGCCGAAAAGCGCGGACTGCTGATAGACCGGGAATGCTCTTCTCCCGTGGGACACCTCGGGAGAGAGAGAGAGAGAGAGAGACGAGCGCCGTTCCTCTAACTCTGGGAGTAGGTGATGTTAGCTTAACGATCGTGCGAGAAAATTAGGGAGCCAGCTAGGATTAGTGATACGAAACAAAGCTTGTCGTGCTCTCCCTTCCTTAGGCTACATATCGGCGCGTATCTGCTCCCTGAATAAACCCATCGTCATTTTAACGAGCCTGCTGTATTCTAAATATTCTAAATACGATTAGCAGCATGGACATGCGAATTTGAGTGACGTAAATTCGAAAGTTTTTTGATATTGATAGAATTAATTTTGTTAAATCATATTTTTTTTATTTACATTAAATTAATTACAAAATTAATATTTACTTTTAATGATAATAATAATAAAAGATATTTGATACTATGTTTTATTTGTTGAGATATTTCGAATCGAAGCGCTATGTGGGAGGTCGTTCTCGCGCATTAGTTTTTTTTTTATCTCCACGGAGATGTTATCTATAGGGGAAAGAGATGAAGAGAAAGAGAGAAGGGGCATGTGCATGGTAGCCATTGTTTCAGTGGTCCAGATTATGGATCAAGATTTGATAAATGGCACGAGAAACGATGAAGCGTGTGCTGCCTCTTTTTCCATCCTTTCCGTTTCATTCTATCTGCGTGCGTTCGCCGGGACGTCTAATAGATAGAATTGTATCTCGCTATGCGATCTACGAAGCACCCATATACGCGTATGCTGACGAGGGTGGAGAACGGTTATTACGAGATCATAACGGCAGGGAGGTCTCGTTGAAATCGTTCTATTACGACCTGCACTCATCCAGATTGTATCATAATAGGGGGATTGTGTCTAACAATTATTATTTTCTCAAATTGCCTTTCAAAACTACCGACATAAGTTATCAATTCTCTTTATTTTTGAGATTCATATTTATAAGCACACGTTTTATGCGCGTTTTTTTCTTCGACACGTGCTTGATACAAAATTTTTCGCAAACAGCGAGATTCTTCCTACGTGTCACGACAATAAGTCCCACGTGCGACACGTGCGTTAATATATATATACATAATATATATATATATCATCGCGAAGAAACGAATGGTGTAGATCGTAGACAGCACAACCGTTATTACGAAGATCGTAATGAGAGGGGGACCAATCCGAGGGGTTATTTTTAGATGAGAAGACGAGCCACATGCGGTCAGAGATCACGTCGAATTAGGAGGGACTATTTTCATTACGTACTTTAGCCACCCCCTTCGCGATGTCTCGCAGAGGCTAAATAATCCTCGCAAGAAACGTAAGAGATATTTCGCTCTTACGCTTGACTTACGCTACTAAATATCTTACCTTGCATTTACTTCGCTATTTCGCCTCTATTATATCATAAGTTTGTACCAGCTGAGGGTGCGCGAACGGGAGATTTTCGGAACAAAGAAACTTGGTGACGAGAGGCAGCAGCGAATATGTGTTTCCTCGTTTCTTAGCGGAAAAGCGGCGAGTAGAAGCTTTTAGCCGAGCCCTTTCATGTTTAACCCTTCAAGAAGTTATACGCGAGAGAAAAATTCAAGAGATATATATTTGATTAATAAGCGTTCATATATCATTGTTCTTGTAAAAAATACGATAAAAATTATTATGTATTATTATTAGAAAAAAGGAATTATATTTCTTACAATAATTGTAAATAATTATTTGCGATATTTAATGTCGATGATATCGCGTGATTTTAACAATATCTTTTATCTTTTTCAGGTAAGTCTCAGAGAGAGATGTTCTAACTAACAATAAGTGGAAGTAGCACGCGGATTTCGACTAGATCTAGTAAGTCAATAACATTAAAGAGAGAGAAAGGGTTGTCGGAGGAAACGTAATCGTGTCTGAGAGGATATCGATTTCCTGAAGAGCGTGAGTAAATGTAGCGATGTGCATCGCATTTTATTCGCGAAATTAGACGCGTCATCCAGCTGTTGCCGCGACACACGTTTCCACATTACCTTTTCTGCTCTCTTCCTTATTTCTCGGTTCTTTCGTCGTGAGGAGAAGTTGTTTCCTCCTGGCAGCCGTTTCTTCCTCTCTCATGCCGCGTCTCTGCGTTATATCCTCTACTGGCTTTTATTAGCGCGGGATCCTCCACGGATATCGCGGAGTGTCGCGAGCTCCAGCACACCGTGGTAAATCATCCACGGGCAATCAGGCTCCCTTTGTGCTGTCAGAGGGCCGTTTGAGGATTCTGCGTTCCATATCCTTATCCGCTTAGCCGGGCAATATGTGCGAGGATAGTCGGGCAATATGTGAGGATACGCCGGTAGTCCGCTTCCTTTGTTAGATTTCGTTCGGAGAGGTCGGCTGGGGGCGGCGGCGGTCCCCTCACGGACAATCGGTGGTCCAGCAGCAGCATCTCGTATCTCGCTGCGCGCTTTCTTTTCCGCCTTATCCGTTTACGTGCGTTTGCGTTTACGTTCGCGTAATCCGCTTTCGATACGCTTTGATCAGCGTATCTTCGATATATAGCATTATTATCATATTATCGATAATATGAGATTTGAGAGATTTTATTAAATGCAAGTGTAGATAAAAAGTCGCGGTGCGCTTGTAGACTATCGAATCATACTTGAGACAAGTTTCTACTTTGCTTCTGTTTAAATGCAAAGCCCTATGAATATAGAAGAATTGCATAGGCATGCAGTGCTAACATAAAATTATACTTTATATGGTAAATGTGCAATATTTGTTTTTAATTTCAACTCGGTAAAATTGCAAATTAGAAAACAGCAATAGTGGCCTAAAAAAATTTCCGAGAATAACTGACTGTTAAAGTTGTCGAGAGAGGATATGTCACAGAGAGTAATAGGAAAGACTGCGAATATTCTGTCTTGCAACACTCTCTTGTAAGAACCGGTACTGGATGAGCAAACGCCACTGGGTCTATAATGAGGCCGCGACTCGTGCGTGAAACAAACAAAACTGCAGTCACTTTAAATTTCCGTTATTTGATAACGGATAGGTGTTTCGTCGCGTTTTCCCGACACGCTGTCGCGTATCTTATTTCTAGTTACGTGGGCGAACTCTCTTCGTGACTAATCAGTCTACGGACCTCGTCAGCCGGTCGTTAACCTCGAGCTCGCCTCTACGTGCATTTGCATTTCCAATTTTTGCGTTTATTGGTGAAACCCGATATCAAGTTCGCACTCGCTAACGCTGTTATCGCTGTGTGCGTTATTCGCATCGAACGCGAGACTCGCAACTTTGTTGATCGAGTTGTATGTGTGTGTATATATGAGATTCTAAAAAAATATATCATATTTCTTAATCATAAATATAGATTATAAAGAACGAAATACTAAAGAGATTGCATGATAATTATAGCATATTTTTTACATTCGATTTTTGCAATCTTTCTCGTTCGTATTTGATATTACTTTATCATTACGGATGCAGGCTAATGGATTTTTAAAAGTTGCGAACGATTTTTAAGATAAAAAACTTAATTTGCACTCAAAAAATTAAAAGTATAGCTTAACCAACATCTTTTAGATATACTATACTGGTTTCGATACGAGCATAATTCGAGAATGCATCGCGAATTGGTCTTTAAAGTGCAGTGGCGAAGAGAGGGCCCACTAAGAAATTTTCTCCGGTCCGCGAGGTCTCGCCCTCATTTTGCTTGGCGGCGGAGAAGAGGTAGAAAGAAAGAGAGACTGTGTAAGAGGGAAGTAGGGACAAGGAGGGCAGCCACCGAGGTCTGTGACCTTAAAAGTTGCTCCGGTGCAGGCGTCCGAGAGCAGTAAGGAGGAAAGAAAAGAGAGGGAATGACAGATTGGCGCGAGATGGAGAGGGGGGTTCGAAAGAAAAAGAGAGACAGGCTCGTTTATTTTATCATACACGTCGGTCGCACACGACGAATCGCGAGTATCAAACCGCATCTAGCCGGTTGTGCGCTCTCCCGTACAGACGCGCGAGCCCGATCTGTCAGGTAGTCCGTGATACATGGGCATGTGCACATAATAATATCGCGTGGCAGACCGCGAGATAGCCGGCGTGGGTCGACAGACAGGGAGTGCCACTCCGCGTCAGGTCTTTTCGCTCCTCTTCCTGTCGCGGTCGCGAATAATTCCTCCTCTCATCCGACCTTCTGTCCTTCTCCAGAAATGTACTTGATTATTGTCGCGTGAATGACATTTTCATATCGGAAGCTAGTATGTCGAGACGGATATTGACATTGTAATAAACGTCACGTCATTTTAATTCCGAATTTCATGACATAAGATCATACTTTTTATTTATTATCATCTATTATATATTTATCTTCTATTTATAGATTTCGATATTAGTATCTCGCTCTCGGAATCGACCTACTTTTCACGAAATAATTAAGTTTCTTCTTTTTATGCCTTTAAATTCATGAAGACATATGTTCAATTAGAAGAATCCTAAAATTAAAAAGGTGCGAATTTTTATATTTGAGAGGGAGGGTATTGTTGGTCGTCAAAAATTTGCGTTATATATGTTGACAACCGTGTTGTCCCAAATGCATCGAAATTGTATTACAAGATCGATGGTTAATAAACGTCAAGTTGCTAATTCGCCGGACTATCACTTATGTCACGTTACTTTATGGCTGTACGCAGTTGCGTTAGTTGGTCAGCTGCATAATTACATCCAGACGCTCGTAAAATCGTCAACGCGCTAGTTTTAGGATGACACAAGGAACGCATCTCGTAATTCCTATGGGCTCTATGCGTGACTTCTCCGGCTCGACGAACGTCATGCATTTGAAGCTAGTAACTAAAAAAAGATAACGTTCTGCGCAATTTATTTACCTGTCTGATTGATTTATGTCTGTTATTGTTATCTACATTATTTGAATGACAATATAAAATGTGACTTGTAAATATATAATAGTTGGTTGATGTTTATGAGTCGACAGATAAAAATCAAAAGCTTACTTGATAATTAAAGATTAAAAATTGAGAGAGCTTCATACAATAGATACGAATTTAATTGGAAATTATACTGAATTTTATTTTAAATATTTAAAAGAGGAAATCCTATTTCTGACTTTAAGTTTAACTCTAAATTTAAAGATAGTATACTCCACAAGATAAATTTTTATTGACACCAAATATTAATTTTGTCAACTAATTAATCTATAAAAAATTTTTGAGATAGACGCATACTTGTAAAAAATTGGAACGAAACAACTACTCCGATAATAATATTAATATATACATGACGCAATCGATCTCTTGTCAATAGAGACGAAGGATTGGTGGGTCGAATGAGACGCGCCATTTCTTTAGTGCAGATGCACTAATAGCCGTCGTTATTAGTGCATCTGTATACGCCCACGAAAAGCACAATCGTGGGCGAGCATCATCGCATCGGTGTCGACGTCGACTCGACGATGATATTTATTAGAGGCTTCTCCACGTCACGCGATCGCGAACCGCTAGTATTCCGGCTCCTGGGGCACCGCAGTTAAGATCGTGGTTCAATTTACGGCAATTCTATGTAGGGATAAATCTACGATCGCCCGCACGCTTCGTGCGATCGATTTTCTGTCTCGCCGATCGGTGCCATGAATCTATCAAACTAGTGGCAAATTAGTCGTTCGCCCGGATTGCATCATCATTGTGAAATTGTAAGACTGTTCTCGTGTAACTGCGTATGCAACAATTTGGATTTCCTTCTACCGTCATTTTTTTGAAGTAAGGTTCTTAATACAAGAGACAGACATATCTTGAATTGACAATCTTCAGTGAACATCTGTAGCTCTATTGTAAATTGTTATCTTGGAATATATCATTTTTAATTGCTTATAAATTAATGAGCATTCTGACAATCAGACTTCAAATTAAAAATCCGTAAAAGTTCGCTCTTAAAAGTTTTAGTGAAAAATAAAGTTTCAAAGTCATTTAATAATGGTACCGCAACATTTTCGTGCATTCTCCATTTTAATGATCATTATTAACTGCATTCGTATTTCGTATATCTTTCCGGCGAGATAAACGTGCCACGCCCGCGCAACGAGTTGAAAAATTCTCTTTCCGCTGGCGAGCATTCGATAAAGCGCACCAGTTGCTCGCCTAATTAGCGATGGGAACGCATTCATCCCGCTTCCTCGTTCCTCGCAATGTCGCTCGTGCCGGTTCGACGATCTCGATTTTTTCTCTTTCTCGTGCTCGATTTTTCTCGATTTTTCTCGATCACGAACGAGGCAACCAGATCGTTGCCATCACATCGATCAACAAAGTAATCTGGTTTGCTTCTGGATCTCGGCGAGATGGGACGAGAAAAACAGGAATACGAGCGAAAAGAGAAGGGACCAGTTTGCGCTCTTGCTTTATCTCTAGTGTCGCTTGATTCTTGTACCTCGTTTCCTCCTTCCACTTTCTTGCCTTGTCTCGAAAATGATGTGTCGCCGATTATCCTGATTTCCTTCGTCTCTGGTTCTTCTGGTATTCATCTGTCGTTTAGACTTGATTGAACAAGAATTTAACATAGAAATTTTTATCTTTTAAAACATTAATTGGCTAAGAATCTATTTTATCAAAAAGTTATCTCTGCAAACAATGCCGTTATTTTATTATATAACATTTTGCGAAGTTTTCACGTGAGTTCAAGATAGGAGCACATTCGTGAGATAAAATTTAATTTAAAAAATAAATATGTGAAAATTATATATAAGGGTCGACTATAGCGCACTTTATTAGAGTCAATCTAAAGAGAAACATCTTGACTTCTTATCGCGAATAATAAAAATTATGCGATACGACGGAAAATTTTCATTGTCGATTATTATTCGATTTTCAAAACTGACATTTATCCTTTCTCTCATTATTTTTATTTACGAATTGATCTCCTCTTTCTCCCGTATGTAACGTTAAAAATAACGCAAAACCATACGTTTTTAAAGAACATCGCGATGTAATTCTCGTACATAACGGTTCGACATCCAATACTATCATTCTATATCGAATATCGCGCTGCATTATCATAAAATAGCATATTTCCGATATCGATATTAACATAATTATCGAATATCCATGCGGCCCCGGTGGTTCTTCGTTGCGTTTAAAATGGAAAAAAAAAAATCTATTTTACCACGAAAAGAGGGTGGCAGGGAGGAGAAGACTGCAGAATGAGAGGGAGTTCGTGGATGTATGTACGCTCGGCGCGGGATATTGAATATCGAATATCGGACGTGCCGAACGCACGGGAAGATGGAATACAGCGTGTACCGTCTAGTATTTGCCGAACGTTCGCCGGAGACGCAGCACCGGAAATGGCGATCGAACGAGACGGGAATTCTTGAGCCGGTTCTCTCTCTCTCTCTCTGTTTTCGTCGCGGATTTCGCGATAGCACGTGCACACACGTCTAGTCGTTTAATTGAGCTACCTACGAGAACGCGGCAGGGAATCGGCGACGGAGTACCGGTTTGCGCGTGCAGACACCCTCTTCACCCCCAACCCTTCCCTTTCAGTCTGATTTATGATCCAGTCCCGCCAGTAATGGAACGCTCCGAACCGGCTTGCGGAAAAGCGTCCAGTAGATCCACCTTAGGGCATACCACACCGCGGTTAATAATTGTCGATCGTTTTAGCCTTTCGAGCGATCTCGATATTCGCGTCGTAGAGTATACATATATCGACAAGAAATCGGGGAGGGATGTGAGAGGAAGTGGTAAGAGAAAGCAGCGGTAGTTTATCGACGTTATGATTTTTTTCAATAGCGCACGCTTCGCGAGGGATAATTAATCCTTGGATATTATTCAATGAACATCCGGCATGCTTGATTGAACATTGTGAGAAAGTGATTTATGTATTCTGGAGCGAAACTAAAAAAATTGCTCGGATTAAAGTAAGTGGATTAAGTAACTTCCGACGAGTTAGTATATGAATTTTTTAATACAATTTTTTATATAAATGATAAATTAGAATATAACGCAATTTTAATATATTTAACTATTTAGCTATCTTAATTCTTCCAGAAATACCGACGTCTGTTGCATTTATGTCATTCTGTCTGAATTCAACTTGACATTTTTAGCTGCGGGCGAAGGTTTATCATCTGCTCAACTCGTGTCTCGTTACCCTGACGTCTTTTTCACGTGGATGTCTCGCGTTCTTCTTGCAGCTTAGAAATTTCCGGATAAGTGACGCGTCTATCGCGCAACCCCAAGGTTGTCGTCCGCGTATATCACGCCGTCATTATTGCGGGAATATGAAAATCCCGAATGAAAACGTCGCATTTTCGCGCCTATTAAATTCCTAGCCTTTATCGCCGGTTACCCAGCACAGGATATAATAAGTTAGACCGTAAAAACAGTTTATGCCGGTTTTTCTCGCCTCTTAGTGGCTGAATGTCGCGTCCGGGAATCTTCGTGTAATCGCCCATGCAAGTCGCGAAACTTTCGGAAAATCAAAACTGTGCTGTCATCTTGATAATATTTCACATAAAGCCTCTATTATATAATTCTTATTTCTCTAAAATAATATAAAAAAAATTATAATAAAAAATTGTAATCTTATCTCATAGATCTCCAATTAAATTTTTACTAAAAATTTTTTGTAAATGTATTTTTAAAAAAATATTGCGTCCGAGAGTTCTAGTCTTTATAAAAGGAGATAAGAAACAGTTCAATTCAAGAGGGACGATATACGAAATTGCACGCGAGCGAGAGATTTCATAATTTTTGTGACTCGGTTGTACATTGCATTTCGTCGTAACTCCACTCTCTTCGTGGCTCGTATAATCGTAATTTACGATAGCGCGGAAGATTCGATGAAACCGGCGGCGACATTTCGAGCGGGCGATACATAAAGGCAGACAATCGTTAAGGACGACCGCCGCAAAGTTTACGACCTTCCCGCATCATAACTCACCGGGGGCCAATTATTGCGAGAACAATGGCTTTTTCTCTCGTTTGGCTATTAGGAAGAGTTTCCCCCCGTCTTCGTCGCCATTTCGTTTTTATCGGATGTGACATCATTGTCGACACGATCCTCGCGTTTCCTAACATGTAAATATACACGGATTGTGTGATTATCGGGAGTCGTCGGCCGACATCTCTCGCATATATTTGTTACAATATTCATACAAACGAAAATTCAACTTTAATTTATTTCACAATTTATATAATCGGGTTTTATCTCTTTCTCAACGCAGTAAACATTCCGCTTACTAAATCTCGACGTAATTTATAGGTGCATCAAGTTTGATAAAATTTGACTTTGCGTAAATTTGCGTCAACGAAAATTTGCAGGAATCTCTCTGCAACATTTATATGTGCACTTATCCTCGGATGCTACGGTTATAAGCGTTTCTCGGCTTGCGCTTGAAGAAACACCGCCAATTCCGCGCTCATATCTGACGGTAATACGAGTCATAATTCAAGTCTGGCTTAGCGCATTCGCCGAACTCTTCCCCGGCGTTCATATCATCTCTACGTGATGTAGAGCGTGCAATAAAGTTAACGCCTAAACTTTTCCTAGGTTTTACGGTCGCATTTACGCGCGCGACGCTCATGCCCCGTCATCGTTCCACCGTGTATAGCGAGCGCGAACGTGTACGGTTTTTCGTATCTTTACTTTCTTGCACAACGCAAGAATCCTCCGCACAGATATTCGGGATTCTGCGTGCGTCGCGTGTCTCGGCTATCTCCGACTTCGCATACGCCGCTCGAACGGCTGGATGCTGGATGCAACACAAGACAGGCAGACGCCAAGCTAATACAACCTGATATCGGCACACGTACACATCCTCGTACACACACACACGTATAACAGGATATTGCTATGTTGTATCAAACTAGTGTAATCTTGTTTCAGAAATTCCCTTTAAATCTCTCTCTTCGTACAATATTTACTAGCTTCATACAAATTTAATTTTTTTACGCCATACGTTTTATACATATATTGGAAATAGCACATATATAAATTAGAACTCAACTATTTACCATGTTTGCTATACACATTTTTTCGATATGTTATTTATTCCAAAAAATACGCATATACAAGCAAAAATATAGATATAAATAAATACATGATATAAAAATGATAATTAATAGATGAAGAGATATTTGATAAAATATATGAAATATATTTTCTCATATATGATATAATATTAAATACATGATATAAGATATGAAAAGATATTTTGTTACAACTTTTTATTATAAGAGAATTTGCCTATTCGATGGCGGCAAATTTTCATTTTATACACATTAATTGTCCCGAGAAATCGATCGCAGGTACTTTTTTTTCCTCTCATCGATGCAACCGTGATTTTTTTTCAGTCTTTCTCGGTTTTTCTTTGCGGTCAACGTTTTTATCATTGCACGTCCCGTCGACCGCGAAAGCCGCATTGGGATACGCCGCGTTGGTTTTGCTATCTTTAGACCGATAAAGCGTAAAAGTATTCTCAAGGATTCTCTCGGAGACCCTCCCGCGGGAGAAAAGGCGACGAAGAGCTTTCTCGCTTTGCCCTAAATAGCTCCTCTCAGTGCCAGGATGATGTCTCAGTTTGCTAAAAAGTACATCTGGAGTAAGAATTACGAGAATATAAAGTCGGTCAATATGCCGACACATTTGCATTAAATTATCAAAATGTCTGAATTAATTATCGATACAAACATTGAATATGTCAATATCAATTAAATATATGATGTAATACAAAAATTAATAAACTATATAAATAGCAGGTAAAAAATTGTATTACCCGATTTAATTTGCTAGAAATTTCATTTAAACAAGAGTTTGAAATGACATATGTAGTAAATTAAATTAAAATGGTATAAAGAATAAACATAGTACATACACCCACTCTCTCTCATAAATATTGTATATGACTAACACATTAAATTAAAAATTAATAAAGAAAATATATTTTATACATGCATAGGAAATTTGAATAGGAGGAAACGTTTATTTATTATGCATGAGATAAAACTGCATGGTGTTGGATAAGGTATCTGTAGTGGATCGAAAGAGATCCTTGTTTGTCGCGGAAGAGACGCGTCGTTTAGTCGCTAGGTAAAATCGTATCGCCGCCGTATACATCCTGTCGAAATTACAGATTCTCAGATCGTTCTGGTTACCGAGCTTCGACGATCGTGACTCGTTTGCGGATCGTGGAGGACGCGGAGGATCTATTATGCTTAAAGCTAAAGGGGAAGGATACGCCCATTATGGTAATCCCGTCCGACAGTTCACGGGGAAACTCGCCCCGTGCTCTGCCAGAGATATTTATGCGCGGCGTCTTTTCACTCTTCGACACGAAGCCGGCTCTAATGCAGAACAAGGAAAGACACATGTCCTTTTTGCAGTCACCCTCCTTAATTTCCTCAAAGAAAACGAATGTGTGCTCGCCTTTGCATTTTAAAGCTATAGGAGATTCCATCTGAGAATTTGTAATTGAGAGAAGTGCTCCGAATTACGTAAATCTAAACTAAATTATGCAAGAAGAATAATAAAACGGGAGTAAAAAAATGGGAAATGTTAGAATATTAATTAAATAAATAAAAAATGGAATAATAATGAGAGAATATACAATGTGTTCTCTAATTAAAAAATGGAAGGGTACATATACTCTTTATCTCGACCACGTAACAATTTTATTCTTTTGCTTTCAAGTCACGTTAATATATAATTATTTTTTTCAAATATATCTAATGTTAGGAGATCTTGCGAAAATTTTAAGTATGCGTATCTTTGTAATTTTACGCACGTCATTTTCTTTCGCTTTAATCTCGTCCGCTTCGCGACATCTGTTACGATCGTACATGAGCAAAGTCGCGACAATATAACACGATTTACAAGATGCAGATTCAGAAATAACCAAGATCAGACGCGAGAGGCAGTAGTCGGCGAACGTTGCGCAAAATTGAGAGTAAATGCGGACCTTCTGGTCCGCCCTTAAGTTCTGTTTTTCTATAGCTTTCTGCGACAGAGAGAAAGAGAGTAGAGAAATGCAGACGAAGTCTGGCGCCTCGTGGCATACAAATTTGTACATCATGGCAAGGTTGAAATTTTACTTCTTGCGCTTTTATCCGAGGAAGGTGGCAGACAAAGAGGCGGATTTTACTACGTCTTCATGTAGGTGTAGCAAACTGCGAAAATACGGAGGATAAGGATGGACGCGGACGTCGAGTCGAGCGAAAAGGAGTTTCGCGCCGAAATGTACGACATTGGCTTTTATGTGCGCAATAATGCAAGCGCGCCGGCTGTCAGGATCATATATAGCGAAACGAGAATGCAGCCTTTCTCGTCATCGTGTCTTTTCAAGCGTTATTTCTCCCAATTCCGCGGAATTGACTCACGAGAAAGAATCTGCGTCGCGTTCTCGCGCGAGCTGTATTATGATATTTTTTTATCGTCCAGGTCTATCGTCGTTTTCCCCATTTCTTTTTTAGGGAGGAAATAGACCCTACGTAATAATACGACGAAAAAGAATTGTCGTCCGGATAATTTGCAATACTCGTGTTCACTCATGTTAGTGAATGATATAAGATTACTTATCGTTTTATAACTTTCGTGATTCAATTATGATTTGGTATGTATCTGAGAATTTTAAGTAACAATGGAGAGTTTTCAATTTTCGTTCATAAATAATTTATATAGCAGTTTGCAAAATATATTTTTTGTTACTCTAATTTTTTACAATGAATATTAATAATTCAACTTAGTAGACAGTCGTCGTTACATCCGCAAAAAAATGTTATAGTATCTTTTTTACAAAGAGAAATAATATAAACTTCATTTATAATAATATATGCAAAGCCAAATTTCGCGACGCGATCGGCAGATTTCCAATTTCTATGTAGCCTTTCACGCGATCCTCATTCAAACTTCAAGACACTTTTATGGATGGGTCGTTCAACTTTTCTCGCAGTTGCGGTCTCCGTAGATCAGCTGTGAATAATACACAGCGACATCGCCGTGACGCGTAGCGTCATGAACATGACGGGAGAACATCTTGGGTTGGACGTGGAAAAAAAAAACAGGAAGAGAGAAAGTGGAAGTTCTTCTTGTCTAGTTCAAGTCTTTAGGACGCAGAGTACTTTTGGCAGAATATTTTTCGTTTAGATTGAGTGACAAATCGGTCCATATATTTATCTCCCCTTCATTGGTCCTCCTTTCTTTCTATTTTTTCGCGTCTCTATTCCTTTTTCATTCTCTATTTCTTGACGTCTGCTTTCTTTCGTCGTCGTCTTCCTTTTTCTCGCCCGTTCGCTCTCCTTCGACGACGGGGCGTATCCCGACGAATGAATATTTAATTCCTACTTATCCGTCGCAACGGCGGACAGCATAAACGCGGATAAATAAGTCGGAGAGAAGGGAGGCAAGAGCCGGGTCTTGCCGACACGAGCAAGATGTATTTTAATGATAATCCGCAGACGACATCTGCGCTCGTGTTCTTTCCCATCTTTGCCACCTCTCGCTTTTCTTGCCTCGTGCGAGTGCGAAGCATCACGGGGTCGGCTTTTGCATGATTTGGCGCGAATTGTGTTTACTCGGCAAAAGACCTCGATTATTCAAGTATGAATAGCGGAAAATTTGTTTTCCAAAATCACTTTTCTTAGCAACGCAGAAAAGTCTCCTATAGAGATAATTTTAATCCTTTTACGAGTCCTTTAAACAGAATCTCGAGGAAGAAGATACAAAAAAGAAAAATGAAATATAAGTTAAACTTATCAAGCGCGATTTGATAATATTAAGAAAGATGCGCCGACTGTAATATTTTTTTTAGAAAAAAATAATTTTTACATTACGTTTCTTCATCGTATTTCATAACATAATTTAGAGAATAAAAATGTACTAATATGTATTCAATGTTTTAATAATTTAAACATTTTCAATTAATTTTTTCACTGAGATATAAAGACAAATTAAAAACACATGAATAAATATCACGATATATAATATACGGTAGTCAATAATATCCAACCTTGGCCTTATGCACACTTTGCATATTGATCGGTAATCAAGGATCTGGTTGACGATATCTCGACGTTGTCGTGGCTCGTTAGAGCACGATCGTTAAAGCTCGCATTACTGGAACAATTTCGCGCGATTGGATTCCCAGTGAAGTATCGGGCTGCCCTTCGATTCGAAATAATGAAAAAGACTCCGGGGAATCGAACGAAAGCTCGATAGCACGAATCAGCCCTATTCTGGCTGGATCCGGAAAGAGAATTGCGCGCGATACTTTACGTCCTTGGAGGGGAATTAGAATTATTTAAGGTCAAGTTAGAAGGTTGGCCGATCGCGTAATTGCACGATTTACGACGCGTATTTCTCTGCGCTGATGAACATCTTGCCTTGGTACTTTCTAATTAGATTATTGTTTATTTGTAACCGCGTTGTAGTATATAAAGCATATTCCGGACGAATAACCGCTAATTAATTCGTAATATTAATCTGTATACTTCCACTCAGGCGCGTGCGGTTTTATGCGTCAGCTGATACATACGATAAAGGCGACTGCACGAGACTTTTCGCTCTTAACGAAGCGCTCTTACGTGCATGCATTAAAATTAATTATTAGCTCGCGACAATTTCCTTGCACTTGACTATTTCATTATTTCTTGTAGAGGTGGTCTCTTTTTTTCAGAAAACAAATATATTCGACATCAATATATAAAATGTATATAATTTAAATCGGACACACACGTGGAGGAAAGAAGGGGGGCAGCGTTGATCGCTTCTTAGAGATAAAGGAAAACATTTTTTCTTTACATATAAGGGTGTCGCGATCGATACGGGAATCAATCGACTAAACTGGCACGGCGTAACCGCGATACCAACTTGATTTACAATACTCGTTAAGAGCAGTTCTGGAGAGAGAGAGACCCGCCGCGACGTTTTCACTCTATTAAAGTTCTCTCGGTAGCACCATTCTCGTCTCACGGAGTAAGTAATTGCATACGCAGACCGGGCTCTCTCGCGCGTTGCCGAAGGTCCGCGGTTCACGGCGGTGCATTGAACGCGGGCGCGAGCACTGCATACGTGCAGTGAATGGCATTGAGGGGTCTCTATCTATAGAGACTAGATTAGAGTGCGTTAGCCTCGCGTCTATACGCGCCTCTCTCTCCTCTCTCTTCTATACACGCTGGTACTGCTATATCTGTAACGGAGCGGGTGGATACGAGCGACGACTACGTAACAACCTATCATCACCGTGATAATTGGCGAATCTATGAGCTGTATCTAAATTTGATAATTCATACTACTTGCCGCATCTCAAAGAATCTCGCAGTTTCATAGTTGTGTCATATGTACGTCTATATATTTGTATTTTTTTATTTTTTATAAAATTATTTATAAGAGAGTTTTCTTATTCATATATAACTCTAAAAAAATTTCATTTTATTATTTTAATAATATACAAATTAAATATATTTTATATTGATAATGTGTAATATATAATTTTATTAATATTTTTCGATATTTTTTTCTGAGTCGAAATTACTTTATTATAAAAATTAATTTCTTAAGATTTTGATATATATATTTTTTTTAAATAAAAATACAATTTAAAAAACGCAACTTTTAAATAGGAGATGTTAACAACAATGATTGATAGAGAAAATAATGGTATCATTGTTAGACAATATTTTTCCATCTCATACTTCTAAAATATATATATTTTTTTTAATTTTTAATGTTAGTTTCTTTTCCGGCAATGCGATATCCAAGGCAAATATATGTATAGCAAGTATGACTCTCTAAAGTTACATTACTTAAGTGGATTAAGCCACTTCCAGACAACTTGGTTTATTCGCCAAATATTTCCCCGTTAAGGTAAGGCATACACATTGTACCATATATATAAATGTAAGGGATGTAATGCGTGACAATGCAGCAGTTGCATGTAATAACACGATAAATCCTGCCCTTGTGAAAGTGCAATGCGCAGTGCATTTGCATTTGCTAAATATTTGGCGAATGTACACACCGTGTGACTCCGACTTTGTCGGGTATGTTGTTACACAGCCGCGCTACAAGATCCTCGTAAAATACAGTTATATACCGTGTATCGTGTATATATTATAATTTACGGTGCGCGCACGCAAATCGCGCGTTGCAATCATCCCGCGGTTTCGTATCGCGCCGCGATTTACACTTTCCATAGCCGAGTTATAACTAAATGGCATAATCGTAGGTGGTAGCACAAGTCCGATAATTTAACGGTATCGTCGGCTCACCTCGCCAGCTCACCTGCAATACGTCATCCGCATAGTGTATCGCAAGAGTTTCATTTAACATTATCGCGAATTACTACTTGCATCCGCGCGAGCTGCGATTGGTATGCACGCGACTTTGTGACTTATCGTTTTCACGATAATTCACGATGTCTCGATGCGGCGTGCGAGAGAACGTAGGTTTATCTGAATTTCATTATTTATTAGCCAGGGACGGGGGACATTGATGTACGTTACATACGGGCAAAACCTCGGGCCCTCTTAGGCGCTCGTATATCAATATCTTGAAACGAGGACAAGTGTCGCGCTGTGGGGGCTTTAATTAGAAAGACGCTTTGAGCATGTTTGAATTTGAAAAGCCGCTTGCATTATAATAACTAATTTTCAAAGTAACGTGAAATAAATATATCTCGAAAATGCTTTCATTATTGTATATCTCTACATTTCCGATAGATTTATCTGGATCCATTAATCATGAGTGGTAAATAATGATTATAAGTGTCACCGCTGCAGGCCAGCCTGTCGTTCGTCGCTTATTTCTTTTTGCAAATTACTTTTAGATGGAACCCCGAAGGACGCGAACCGGTTTCCAAGTTAATTTTGCGTAACTCAGACGCTACCTGATTATTAGAAATATAATAAATGTAATTATTGCGTGTATACGCAACAAATTTATTTTAACAGTATATTGAAGAGGGAATGATTATACGAGCATCGGCAGGATATAGTTTACCGATGTCTATCGCGTTAAATGTTATATAATTGTTAGTTGCTGATGCGCTAAATTTTCAGGAATTACGGTTCTTTTCTTGTGATAATCGATCGCAAGGATCTCGTTTTCAGAACATTTTGCGTTTGCCATAACTCTGGAAAACGATAAATTTTTTTTTTTTCACGCCATATATTTCACATCCTCCGCTATCAGAAGATATCCTTTAGCTTTACGCGAGTAGGACAAGGACGCGATATATCGTGATGCATGGGAACGATGTGTCGAGAGTATTCATTTTGCTGGCCAGCAAAAAGAACAAGTGCCGTCGCGACTGCTAATTACTGCGGATTAACGAACCCGTCATGCACAAGAAATGATCGTAGCATTGCTTCGATGAACGTATCTGATTTTTTTGCCGTCGTGTATATATATATTTTTTTTTTTGATCGCGTGTGCACGCAAATTGTATATTCCAGTTGTTCCAATAAGCACATCCGGATTGGTTATTTATATCGATGTTTTTCAAATCCTTTTTTTATAAGTTATTTTTCATGTTATAGCTTTCTTTGAAGTACCAGTAATGAAATTGCGCTTGGATACAAGAACTTTAAATTAATTTTTGACAATAATGTTTTCACATATAATTAAAAAAGATTAATAATTTTAATTAATATAAAATCAATTTAAATTTGTGGATAAATATTTTAAAATGATAGGAACTCTTGTCGGTCTTGCAAATTGTCTTTCTCTATTCTTTTTTTTACGTTACTTTTTATTGCTTACATTGTAAGTTAGTATGAAATTATTACATCATAATTGAGAGACTTTACAGTGAGGTAAACTGAAGTTTTTAAAACTACATAAAGTCTAAGGAAACCGACGTTTCTGTTGATCATCTATACCAACGTTAAAACTTTTTTTATTGTGATATAAAATTATATTTTTTTAACTGTGATATAAAACTTAATTTTTTTACTCTGATATAAAATTAACTTTTTTTTTTACTCTGATATAAAATTAACTCTGCTGAGATCATGTAATTTCTTTTTATTTAGTTAACTTCTGTTGAAAAAATGAGCAATGTTCAAATAATCAGCACTGTTACTATATTCTATACTTACTATAAATAATCCTGTTATCTCTTACGCGCGTTAAAGAGATGCAATTTTTAACTTAATCGCAACTTTCACCTGTTACTTTAACCGTGTTATTTCATAATTCATATAATAGCACTGTAGCAATATGTTATCTTTAAAATATATTTAGATACACGCGATATGGATTAGCCACGACATTTTATATAACGCCGTGTTATTTTTATTCGGCGTAAGTGAAAAAAGAAGAGGTTTTTACTAGTCGCTGCGCTTTCCCATTCCCATGGAAATTACACGCGGCGGGGATAGCTAAAGGAATTCTTTGTCGCCTTGAGGAGAATGTGCAATGACCTTGCGGGCGCGATATTCATTGGAGGAAGTCGCGAATAATCGTGCGGAATTTCAATCGCTAGGCTAGAGCTAGACAGTGCATTGAACCTGCCTACCGTTTGCTGGTTAAATCATGTCCGTTTCGTTTAAACGACGCCCGGTGAAAGCTGATGCGAAAAGATGCGACTCTATGAAATAACTTTTTAATGCCATCAGTTTGATGGCATGTTTGCGCTTTCGAATGATTCTAGGATCATTGCAAAATTTTATTTGTGGAATCATACTCATTTTTAATATCTTTTTTGATCACAGTAAAGATTTTTTATTAACTTTGAGCGTCTCCCTTTTTTGGTACCATCGAACTTGATCGAACGAGATGAATGTTTTCGTGTGCGCGGAAAATCGCATTACGATAAGTAACGTTTAGAGTGGTCGATGATGAAAGCGAGTACGATAAAATCTCTGTCGCGAAAAGCGAAATTCTCTCTGAAGTGTGCGCAGGAACTCTGACGCGGATTCCCTGAACAAGGCTGTCGGGACCAGCCGGCACCCGCGATGCAACGTGGAAAGGACAGATTCGACGCGTTACTTTCATCGCAGGGATAGAATACGCCCCGTAATCAGGAACCGATCACTCGAGGAAATTGCCAACTGTGTTTGGGCACCTGAACGTGAATCTCGTTAGCCCACATTCGCCCGTTTCCGAAGGGGCGCGACCCTTCTAGAGAATTTCGTTTCAAGTGGACGACAAAATGGTTCCCTCTTCGACTTCTTTCATCGAATCGGACAAAGAGAACTTACTTTCGTTTTCCCCGTTCCATTTCCCTTCATCTCCCAAAATCTCGCCATTGTTGAACTGTAGCGTTAAATTATTTTCATATTTATTTGCGACAACGAAAAAAATATTTATGAAGCCCGAGAATAACAAATATTATAGGCGTTATGAAAATATTATGCAGTAGAGAGAGAAGGAGAAAATTTTACCAAATGTAGATTATTTTTATTTGTAATCGAATATTTTGTTACAATATTTTTCATTGCTTATATATACATGATTTGCATAAGATTTTACTTTTAATAATTTTTTTAATGCTTCAATAATGTATATTTGATAAAATTGATTTAAATAGACATATATTATCAATACTTAATAAAATAAGTAATAAAATATTGATATCGATTGTAAAATCAAGGTACATCATTTGGTATTACATTTTGGATTAATTTGAGAAAGGTTTAATTTTTGGAGCGTAACAGCTTAAATGTCTGCAGTGTAATTTTTATCTAAGAGCTCTATACGCATTCTCGCGAAATCAGGCGCGAAATAGCAAACGCTTTCCCCGCATCATTTTGGCGACGAAAGTGCGAAAGAGGGCGATATAACTCTTCACGCGCGTTAATGGAAGCACGAAGTTGCCCGGAGAATCGCCCCACCTCGGTGTGTCGTTCTTACTTATTCACGCGATAAGAATTTTTGACAGACGAGGGTTCCGCGACTGGCTGCTCGCGCGTTTCGGTTCCGAAACAGTCTTGCACGCGCGCGCACACGGAATCCCATCGGAAATAAACATGCCGCGGGCAGTAACGCGTTTACATCGGAAAGGTTGGCGCAACGCGGCAATTTGTTCGTCCTAAATTATAAATGATACGCTACGAGATTTGAATTTACTGCCGCGCAGACGAGAGCGTATATAAGTCGAGAAGGGGCGAACGCTTGGAACATTGTTGATCATTTTACTCCTCGCGGGAGATTTCCATTTATCAATATTCATTATTTATACGTACAATCATATTTGAGACGTGCTCGTAATTTTATTGCAAATAAGAACTTGTAAATTTTTCATATGATTTACAATATGGTGTGAGATTTTCCTCTCGTGTGTATTCTTCGCGTCTCTCTCTCTTTCCTCGTGGATTTTATCGACAACTTGTTTCGGCGACGGTATTCGGGTGGCGTAGCGAGCGAATTAAGCGTGCCACCCCTAAATCGTGGAAGTGATTTCGTCCCCGTGTCGTTCGGCTCTTTAAGGGCGCCGTTAATCACACCGTCCGCTAAAGGTTTGATGAAAATCTTATCTTAAACGAGTAATTAGGCAGTCTCGTGGGGTCCCCTGGCTAGAAGAGGGTCGGAATCGCGTTTCCACGCCTCCTTTACATTATCAGGATGCACGCGATGGCGCATGAGGCCGCGTGTCGGTTATTTATAATTTTCCTTCTAATTTCGCACGGTGTGTGGCGCGTTAAGTGTCACCGCAAGTATCTAATGTCAAGTGCACAAAATTACGATGCGGCAGAGAAGACGTCTCGCATATTCGCGCGCGAATACTTTGACCTGTCAACGAGAGCAGCTCCCGAGCCGTTTGATCTTGCAAAAGCGTTCCCTTATTCTCGTCACACGATGAAATGAGGGGGGAAAGTTCTCTTGTTCTCTTAATTGAGATTATTTCAACATTTTACAGAAAATCAGGAATGTAAAATATCTAAACGAAAATGTCAAGATTCGAGTAATTCTATATTGAAAATCACTGACGTTTTAATTCGCGATGTAAACAGTTGATATACAACGAGAGATTAATTTCTTCGAGTCCAAGAATGATATTACAAAGTTTATTCTCAGTAAGTTTATCTTTTCTTTTATCGTAGTCTTTGCGGAAAGCAGAGGCAATCAAGGCGTATTACCTAAATCGGTTCGTTCCGTAGTGGTAACTCGACGATTCGCCGCGAAGCAACGTGTCCGTCTGGAATGATTAACTTCGCATTCGAGTAGTCGGCCGGCAATTAGGACGATTGCTTCGCAGTCTGTGCTTACTACGCGAGGCCCGGACCACAATTTCCTCGAAAGCCTTTGCTCATGCCCAGGAGGACGTTCTCGCTTCAGGGCCGGCATGAATGTTCGCGGAATCGGCTCCGGAAAGTCGCGCGAATCCAAGATAAAGTAATAAAGAAATAAAAATTATAAACAGTATTCTATCATATATTTCGTATATAAATATTTTTTGACATTTTACGCATTGATAGAGTTCAACTATTTGAGTAATTTTGAATGAAGAGCGCATCCGGTATTTCAATGCATTCAGGTGCTCACTTTGAACGCGGCCCTGTCTGGCTTCACTCTGAGAGACACTTAAGTTGTGCCTTCCATTTTCTCCTCCCAGTCGGTTGGGCACATTAGGCTTACGAAGAGGAGTTTGGAGGACCTCGAGGATGATACTCGTCTTCCTCCCGGTAGTTTTTGGTCGAACACACGTCATAGCATAAAAGCAATGGTTGAATTCTCTTAAAATGAAGTGAATTATGAAATTCTCTCTAATGGATTTTAACATACTTTATGATTTTTTTATTTTCTTTTTAAATCCTTTAGTTTTACTTTTTCACTCTCACAAACTAATATAATACTTTGCAGTTCTTCTCGAATTTATTCAGCAATGCATGATTTACTTAATATCTCTTTACGTTTCTCTTTTACCTGACGTTAAATTTACATTTTTCCTTTCCGCTGCATAATTTACATCCGTAAACATTAAAAGGAATTAAATTAAAAGTCAGAAGTAAAGAATACAGCCTCGCGGCGTTTATATCGAGCAGACAATCACAAATAGCAGGGATTCTGTTACGTTTGCGTGAGTTTGCTTGCAATCTCGTTAACGCCAGAACAATCTTGCATAGCTAAGCCATTTAATGTAACTACTTCAGAATTGAAATTGCAGTAGTAAACTTTACTTAATCCTGAAACACGAAGAGTCGAATTTATTGATTCTTGCAATAAAGTTGCATCCAATTAATGTCGCAGGTAATATTATTCTTAAATAATCAATGGCTCTCTATGACATCTAATCTCTCTCTCTCTCTCTTTTTATTTTTTATGAACACATTACGTAATTAAATTATTACGTCATATATAGTTGAAAATATTTTGATCGAAAAATCAATATATTCGGTTTTAATGAACACGAGGAAACGACGCTGTTGTATCCATTGGGATGATGATAAGGCTTCAAATCTTCTTACGGAAGAACAAAGGACGCGGGCTGGTAAAACAAAGTACCCGACGACGATGGAGACGGTCGATGACAAGCGCCTCCTGCTGCGAGGAACTTCGCATAACTGCGCCAACGACGCAATGCGATAAATTTCAAGAGGGGCGTCTACCACCCTTTTCCCCTCAGCCTTATCCTCTCTTCCTTGAAACTTGCGGCGGGGGGATGAAACAACCCCCGTGCCTCTCTCGCCTCGCAGTTCTGTGGATTCGACCTTTAGCACTGTTGGACCAGACATGTACGGTGTACATGGCAAGAACCCAGCCTCTTAACCTCTTCGGCGACGCATGGCTGATTTATACGAACTGGAGAGAGCCGTCTCTCTCTCTCTCTTTCTTCTGCGTTAAATCCTGACACGGCTCTACAGGACGTATCAAAAGAGTGCGGTCCGCTTTTAAGTAAAACGAAATTAACTTACTAGTAAAGACGTGCAATCATATTTAATAATAAATGTTTGCTGTATCTTAATAAAATTTTAAAAAATTAAAAAATTTTATCAAAGAGCATGGTAAAAATTGTAACATATCGAGTTCAGATTCTTACATGCTAAAACATCAATCGTAGAAGTTGATAAAAAATGTTTAACTGCTAAAGATCTAAAAATTATCGTGAAATAAATAGAATAGTGAATTTTATATTATTCTAAGTCAGTTGGAACTGTATCGAGTGATATGCAAAAATCATGTTTCTCTCTCGAGTTGAAGGGTACAAATCATTTGACGTAACTGCAGTAATTTCGATGTACATGCTGTAGGCGTTGTCGATTTGTTTTGAGACGATCTATGCTTGCGTGTGTGCGTACATGCGTGTCGGACGTATAGTGAAGCGGAACGGGATATAGTGGGACGGGACGTGATATATAGTCGTGTCTGGTACCGCTGAACGTCGTTGCAATCTCCTTTAGTGGAAGGGACAGAGATTTTTATGGATAGTCACGGGTTAGGGTGGTTCGCCTTGGGCGAGAATCTGTCGTATGAATTTACGTTGATCGTTGTTTTAGTGCGTCCCCCGTAGATAAGGAAATAACCTTTGGCGCGAGAGGAGCTAGTTTTAATTTCTCGCGCGAGTGTGTATATCAGTCGATATGTATGTAATCGTGTAATCGGATAAAACGGCAGAATTTACGTCCTTGGCCGATGTCTGCGCACGCTTTTATGCTAATTTATTAGCGATAAGTCGGAGTTATTATTATTGTCGATCGACAAAATATGCAGATAAAGGTAAAATCGTGTTTCACGAGACTGAGACAGGAGTTTTTCTTTTTTTAAATTCATCTTACTTGTTACACAATCGCGAAAGAAGCGAAATTGCAAGTGTTCTCGAGCCAGTCGTTCGCGGTTTTTCATTTTACGTGTCTTGCGAAGCAGAGAGAGAGAGAGAGAGAGCGTCCTTCATATTCAGATTAATTTTTCGATTCTATAATTACAACCCAGACTGCGGTGAGGCAGAGAAGTGCTTTGAATGCCATCCCGTTTTTGTTCCCAAACGGAACTCGGGATCATCCTCCCTTCGCTCTCACAGATCAGTGAGTCGCCAACCAAGCGATCCTCTGGATTTATTAAATTCGAAATAATATAGCAACATCCTTTATCTTATCTCGAAATTTTGATTGGCTTCTGTCTTGTTAGCGACTCTGTTTCGTTAACGAATGTTTTTCCAGTGCTTACTCGAGCAAGAAGACTCATTGAAGTGGTTCGTACTTTAATTATGTAGCTTGAAGAAGACTTCAGAAGGCTGGAATACTTGAAAGAGTTTACACACACAAAAGCTTTTTCAAGATTTAATATAAATTTTATAAGCTCTCTTTTACAAAGAATATTAATTTTTTTTAACTAATTAGTTTGTATTGTATTGTATTCTTAAATTTAATAATTTTGAATGATTAATTCAATATTATGAAATAAGATCTCGTGAAAAAAATGGAAAATTTGTCATACAATTTTTTGTGTTTGTGTAAATTATCTGATACCGATAACATTGAAAATGGCTCTAATATAATTCGAAATGTCATCATGTCTCTTTAATACGTTCTAGATTATTATCGATACTGCAGGTAGGAAACATGATAAAAGCAACAATGTGTCTGTTCGCAATGCGTACGGCTTCGGAGTTGATTCTCCCGTCAAATTTCGGGTCTGTGAGCCTCGTCAGCTCGCGGATAAACGAAGCCGAGAGTCAACGCACGCGAAAAAAAAAGGGCTTTTCATCTGGTCTACGTCTCCCATTTTAATTCCGCCTATAATCCGCAAGGGGAGTCCGCCCATCGGCAGCGGTTATCTTCTGCAAATCGCGGAGGGCTTTTTTTCGACAAGTTATATACAGCGAGACTCGCACGCGCTTATTGATTCTCTCGCGATATGCACGAAAACCTTTTCACACACGCACACAGATACGAATATATCCGTCCTATTCTTATCGAACTCCGAACAAAAGAACGACTGAAGGCTCCACTGTCTCCCTTTTTAACTTATCGACGACAGTATTACAATGGAAGGTGTCTCGTCGATAGGGCTATCGAAATCTAATCGGGCCATTTTATCGAGAAAAATAAAACTTTTCCAAGTTTTTTCAAGTTTTTCCATTTTTTATAATCTTATCATTTTTGCAATATATTTCTGGCTTGTGCAATTTTTGCCGTTTCAATACGTGAATTTTTGAAAAGCTTTTTCCCCATACGTACACATATATGATGTGTATTATTTTACGAGCTTTTTTCGCACGAATATTTGGTCATCCAATGTTTGGTGCTTTTGTCCGCTGGGATTGTTGAGAATCGAAAAATGCTTGTTACAGATTTCGATCAAAGCCATAATTTTTTTCGATGCTAAAGCGAGCACGCGATGCATCGCCGACTATACATCACCGACATTATACCACCGCCAACGAGTAAATTCACCCCGGATGATAAATAATTAATGCATCGGGGGGAGGGGGTGATACATGACGTGGCTGTATCGCAAATCTGATAACATACGGGAATAAGATGGAATGTTAGAATAAAAAGCATTTTCTCGTTCATCTGCATTATTTTTTTGGCGAATTATTTAGTACTATTTTTTACAGTTGTTATTTTTAAAGTTGTGCACATTTAGAATGACGTCTAATTTATCGCAATCATTTTTCTTTTTCCTTTGTGACTTTCGCATTTTCATACTTGATCTATCACGGGGAGAAGGGAATAATCATTTAATTGGAACAATATAAAATATTACCGGAAAAAATCTAAAGTTTCAGAAAGCTGCATTTTTTTACATATGTTTCTTACCTTGCATTTTATCTTTGTCATCGAAATTCACATGAGAAAGTATTTTATTTTTTTTCACGTTAATTACAATTACATATTTTATTATTTCTTTTTCCTATTCCGCAAAGTCTTCTGTTTTTAACGTGGCTTTCCATTTTAATTTTTCCATTATATACAAAATTCAAGAAAGTTCTACTACAGGAAATTAACCTGACATAATCTATAAGTTGCAACTGTATATTAATGTTTTAGAATTGTTTATATAATATTTTAGATAATGCATATATAATGTTTATATAATGTTTATATAATACATATACATTTCTCTCGCAATGAATGTATTGTATTGCATGCGCGGTATCCACGATATTTCCGCACCCCGAGTATCCCCCACGGTAGAACAAGACTATCCGAGAAGAAAGGCAATTTCTCTCGCGAGTAGGGTCCCGATAAAATTCTAGGAGCGCCACGAGGCGTGTGTCGTATCAATTGTCAATAATATTAGGGACCGCAATTTCACTCAGGAAGTTCCGTCGGGCGTTGTTCGGCCTCGATATCTGTCTGGTTCCCCTTCTGTTTTTTCCCGTGTGATGGCGACCTCCCTTTACTTCAAAGGGGAAAGCGAAGTCAGCCGGAGAAAGGAAAAGTAAGGAGAAACGGCGGAGTGTCCGGGTACCGTCATCGATTATTTTCACGCGAGAAGAAGCACGAGTCGGAAAGGAGAAGGGTCTCTTTGTTCGAATCTCTCTCCCGAATGCCAGTAGGTCACTTGCATCGACACAGATGCCGCTACGATTCCCTAGAGGGTGCAGGGAAAAAAAAGAGGAGAGGTCGAAGAGACGAGGAAGCTTCGAAGAGAAAAGTTGTATTATCGGTCTTACTTTAATAGCAATCCTATAGACGCTATATCGGAAATATATATAGGCGAACGCGTAATCGGAAAAAAAATTGTTCGTTCGAATCAGCACATTTCCGGCTTTTCATTCATCCAGTTGTCAACTACGTGACCGAATTTTTTATAACTGCAATTTAATGTAACTAGAAGCTAAATAAAAAAGAATTTTCTTGTGCAAAGCACAAATAATCAGATCGAGAGCGAGGCTCGAAGAAAGGCTATCACCATCACAAAACTTCTGGAAATGAAGTCTCGGAGATGCGATTGATTATTTTTACGCTAGAAGGAGCACCTCGACTCGAATGTCTTTGTTCGGCCCGTCTTTCCGGTACCGGCAAGTGGGTCACTTGCATGGAGAACGACGCGGAGCTGGTACCCCTCGTTGGGGAAGCGAAGAACTTTGAGCGAGAAGTTGTTATCGCTCC
Source organism: Prenolepis imparis (assembly GCF_030444845.1). NCBI lineage: Eukaryota > Metazoa > Arthropoda > Insecta > Hymenoptera > Formicidae > Prenolepis > Prenolepis imparis. The sequence continues at coordinate 13,698,727 of NW_028141166.1, forward strand.
GGGCCGCCGCACCCTTCCATGTTGAAGAGGATGCGCGGGGAATCTTTCGCGAATCCTTTGTTCCGGCAGTAATACATGGACAGTCCTACTAAGTAATCCCTTTGTTTCTGTGAGAGATCCTCGACTTTCTATTTTCCATTTAACTTTCCTGAGCCTCCGGATCAGCTCCCATCATCCGGAACTGGAACTTATGGCGTTACTAATTTCACATGATGGAATTACTATGATATTATATTGTTTGTAGGCTTATAAGTTTTTACAAGTTAATACTTGGATTACATTAAATTATTTAAACTCTTTCTTTTTATATTATTCAATAGTACAGAATATAAAATGCTAATATCCTTTTTGTTTTAAAAATACAATTTGTCATAATAAATTTATATACATAGATGTAATGTTTTATCATAAAATTTTAAAATTGTATTAATTCTAATAATTAAAATCTTTAATTAATTATAACACATAAAGCTTACATTATTTTCACTAAGTAAGAAATAAGGAATATGTATAATTACTATTTAAATGATTAATAAAGAATAGAAAGATTTTAATGCTGAGGTAATTTGAACACAAATTCTGAATTTTTACAAAAATCAAGTAAACAAAATTGTTTCTTTTTTTTTATTGTTTTATCACATCATTCGTAAATATGTTTTGTAGACCATCTAGTTATTTAAAGTCAATTTGATGCTTTCAAAGAAAGTAAGAAAGCTCGTTTTGTCAGCTCGTATTCGCGTTAAATGTGAATGCAACGAGCGCATTCACTTCTCGAATGTTTTCAGAGACTTATTGCTGAGTTCCATTCCAGGTTAAAAGTTTGCGTTAGCTGGATAATGTTTTTTACAGAAGAACAAGAAGCTTATGAAATATTGTGGCTCTTTTTAAATATATATCAGAGCGATCAAAACATTCTTGTTGTGTTGTGATAGAAAATAGCATTGTAATAGAAAAAAATTTCGACGGTGCTATTTATATAGAATTGAATTGTTATTCGTAATTCAATACAATTATAAAGAATTACACAATCTAACTATTATAACAATAATATAATATAAATGTTATATATTACAAATATGAATCAATTTTTGGTCACGAATTTTAATGTTTTAATTGTATAAATAATTTTTTCTATTTTTAAATATAATACCAATATTATACTAGATTTTTTGAAAAGCAGTACAAGTATTGAGAGCGAGTTTTTTTTCCATTAGAATAAAGCTTTTTCCATGTTGTCGTAAGGTAAAATAGAAATTGTAGAATCAAAGAATGCCTCTCGCACACTTTCTCTCTTCCTCTCTTTCTCTCTTTTTCTATTTCGCGTCTCCGTAAGTAATTACTTTTCTTCCCTCTTTAGGATGGTAGCGGAAGTAGGCGAAGTTCGATCGTAACGAATTTTACGCTCGCCTATATACCGCCTTTTATCGTCTCACGTCCTATGACCGAGTCCGCGCTGATGTTAAGGCTCTAAATAAGGGCGTCCTTAGGAACCCTAAAAAATCCCCAGTGGTACCTTTTTTTCTGCATCCCCTATGCCATCTCCCTGTTTCCTCTTTTTTCTGTTTTCCTCCCTCTGCCTCCAAGAAGATCGTCTCCTCGGCACAATGTACATAAAATGAAGTCAAGCGGTTTTAGCACCGAATACGTCTCCTTCTTCTTTTCCTCCTTTTATCTTCGTGCGGTAAAGTTGAATTCACGAGCCTCCACTTCGATAGAAATCATTTCAGACTTTTAATTCGGTCTATGAGAGATCGGGAGCTTGAAATATATCCTTCGTCAGAATTTATAGCATAACTTCTACCGCATTTTGCTTTAATTAATAAATCTCCAAGTAGACGGTGGATATTCGCATTTATTTTTGATTAGTTAAAGTAAGAGAAGATTTTAATTTAAGAACTGCGAAATGTCAGATTATATAAGATGTTGCAATCTCAAGTTTCTCTCAATTTGCTTTCATCGAATAATCCTCTTTCAAGGATCTCATTATATCGCAATCAATGGAAAGTTGGGCCAAGCAATAAAGGGGAAGATATAGTGTTGCGCGCAGCCTCTCACACTAACAGCAGTTCTTTATTATTTTGCACCGTCGAGCATGCGGTAGCGGAGCAGGATAGATTTTTTTTTCACATTTATTTGTATCGTCCCGCATTATTGAATTCCGATAATCCGCGACGCCGCCGGTATAAGTCCCTTTACGGTACACCACGATTTACGATCCACCCCTGTCGTTTTCCGGCGCCTTTTCTTTCCTCGATTTTTAGGCAGGCTCGCCGAAATTATCCGAGTTCGCCAACCTTTCGCCACTATTGTCGCGATCATTGAACATTTTTTCACATCTACCGAATCTTTTTTAGAAATAATCTACTCACGTGTTTTGGATTTGTTTAAAACAATAAATATATACATGTAATTACGGTTTAATTATACGAATCATTACAATTAATAAAACAAATATAATCTTTATTTTGCATAGTTAATAAAATACTTTATCGAATTTGCATGGCGCAATCGTATTCAAATAAGCTTCATCATTTCTCGAAGGCAATTTCTGTATTTCGCGCTATAGGCTTACGGGTCGTAAAATCGCAGGAAGTGTATTGTGTCGTATCAACATCATTGCACAACACCGGGCCCTTTAATCGAAGTCGTAAAAACTTGAAGTGTTTCTCGACGATCTTATGCCCCGATCGTACGTCGTGCGACAACGCGAACAAAACTCGCGACGTACCAATTCAATTTATTTCTTCGACACCGGCGCTGAATCCTCACGGCGAGATGGATGGACGGATAAATGGATGTACGTGGCTCCATACAATTCTCTCAAGCATCCGAGGAGATGCTTTTCAAGGACTCCGGCTCTCTCTCTCTCTCTCTTCGAATTCTCGAATGCGTTGGTCGGACGAGGCTCGATATTTTTTTTTCTCTTGTCTCTTTCCTTTCGTTTATTTCGTTGTCGTACCATCCTCTTTTCTCTCTACTCTCTCCATCGTGCGCGATTGTGCCCCTCGAGCGGTCACTCCAAGTACTCGAAGACCTCTTCACAATCTGGAAATATACTTTCATCTTCGGGGAATCTTATAGAAGAACAGGACGTCACGTATCGACGAGAACAAAGCCAAGATACTTGGCCTTGGCCTTCGAAATAAGATATAAAAAATTTTTTTTCAATTTTTCGAAATTTCTCGGTATTTAGATTTAAAAAATTAATTAAAGCGCGATTTGCTTTTATATATATATAATATATGATTTTGTTGCTGTATGAAGCGATCACTATTATATTTAATTGTAAGATGACAATATTTTTTTTATTAATTACAAAAAACTAGCTCTATTAATGTATTATAATTATATATATGCAAATTCAAATTTTTTCGTTTATTTTACAAATATGTTCTCTCTTTATTTATTAATTTTTTTCGTGAAATGGGATGACAGATTATTTATTAAAAATTATAAATGTCTACTGATGAAAGATGATTGTTCGGTGGCACAAGAACACACATTTCTTTTTTTTTTCGCCATGGACGCTTCGTTGATTCTTTTGAGGATATTTTCAATTTTCTTTTTCGTAGCAGTCGTTATTTCGACTACGGACTTCGCACTCTCTTTTTGCTGCTGTTTTCGTTTCCGTTCTCGGTTCCTTCACCATGTATACTCTCCACTATCTCAACTTTTGCTTCTGCTTTTAGCTTTAGCAGACTTTTCCAAGACTGCGTTAAGATTCACTGAAGCATCTTTTGGAAGTACCTCGTTTTGTGCCTTCTTGTTTCCCTTTCTCCCCCTGTCTGCTTATGAGAGACCTTCAACGCGCGTTCTCCGAAACTTCCATTCAGTCTTCTACGTTCTATGCATTGCCCTTCAGTGCCTTGATCCAGGTAAAACGCGTTTCACCGCTGTGTCCTTTTTCCGTCTACTCCACCCTTCCTGCTCGTTGCGAAAATCTTTATAGCGCTTCGGAGCTACCGCCTTCGCAGTTTATTCGCTATCGAGATCCATGCTGCTGTATTCTTCAGATTTTCCACCCTAACCGCCTTCGTCGTCGGTCTTTTTACAACCGCAGTATCAGGACTCGCGTCCTTTTCTCCTCCCGGGGGCCACAGCGAACGTTCCACGGAACCCTTTTAACGACCAGGACGGGCACGGAGGAAGCGGTGAGCTTTGTTGACGTCGCCGACGTTATTACTCTATGCGCGCGTACGAGCCACCAGATGGGAAATTCTGCATTCAAATTATCGTCACTCTCTCGCGCCCCCGTAGACCGGAAACGAGATCGAACGAAGGAATATGACGTTATTACCGGCTATCGTTTCCGCCTAAGCTATTCCGGAATCTTTTGCTCGACGCGATATTTCCCATTGAATCTTTGAGCTTAAACCTTTAATTAGAAGCCTCGAAGAAAAATCTGAATTTTTTATTTGTAAAAATGTCGAAAAAATATCGAGAAAAAGAAATATATGTACGATTTTTATATGTATATAATCATGTTGATATATTATGTGTTATACAAGAAAAAATATAATTGCATATAATAATTAATTTATTAATTATTTGCTTTCAGATGGAGGATGAGGGAAATCATGGCAACGACGACACCAGATGCTTCATCCTGTCGACATTGGCTGCTTTGCAGTGGTCAAGAGTTACATGCGTTCTTTGTCGCGCTGCCATGTTGGTCTTTGACAGGTATCCGTTGGTGGACGGGACGTTCTTTTTGTCACCCAGACAACATTCGCCAGCTTGTGCTGAGGTATGTTTTATTTCTGATTTTTACAAATTTTCTAGAATTGCAGAATTTTTCATGGAAAAAAATAGATCATTAAAAGCAATTATATAAAACTGTTAACAAGTTATTTAAGGATGTAGGTTTTTAGCTATTTTATCAAAACGAAATTTAATATTATATTTTGTTCTATTTTCTCAAATGCTCGTAAAACTTTTCAGTGATGTCTTAATTATTAGCAAGATGCTGATCCGATTTGCTGAGTACCATTCTCGAAAATTGTCTTTATTATTCTATAGCAAATCAATAGCAGGATGTAGCTATCTTTAACGAATATATTTTCTCTATTTATTGATTAGCTCAATTAATTTATCGATTACAAATTTAGATGGCATATAATCTTGCGAGAAACTAAAATCGTCGTTGTCGTCGAGCGATTTATTTTTTGTCGTGGTCCGCGATCAAACCGCAACATGCTGCATATGGTGTAAGATTACGATAGCACGTCCGGTTCTTTGGTGTTTGGTTCCAGGTGAAGGTCGAAGGTCGCACGCAATTTTTGTCAGCCGTGTGCATGAGTTGTTTGGAGGGCAGCGGCGGGCAGCCTGTACGTTGTCGTTTCTGTACCCAACCGTGGGATGGTTCGAGCCTGGTCCTCGGTACCATGTACAGTTACGATATCTTCGCTGCCATGCCTTGCTGCAGCGAGCGACTCAAGGTAAGTCGCCGAATTCGTGACCAGTCGATCCGATCGAATCCTTGACCCTTCAACTCACGAAGTGAGTTTGATATATCGCTGCGTACGACGATGCGCTCTCTCGTAAAAAATTCTTTGACGGCATAATATTTCGTGTTATCTGTAAAATTATGGAGTTGAAACTAAAAGAGTCCAAGTTTCTTCTTTTGTTTCACAAACGTGTTGCTATTTCTCAATTTGATGTTAACGCAGACGAGATTGTACTGATATTGGTTTCGTTTAATTATTCTCGAATTCTTTTCGTCTTATCATTCTAGAGAGCCATTAATTTAATGAAATGATTTACCTCATGAAACTGTTGCGAAAGGGGCTGTGCAGTTGGCAAATATTTCAAGCGCGCGATACGAAATTGAACGATCAAAGTTTTCCAATTCTATCGCTGGTTCAGCGCAGCCACGTCGACGGGCGGGAGACGCTTCGCGAAATGAACGCACCGAATCGTTCCGTTTTCATTCCAGTGCAACAGCTGCCAGAAACCCCTGATCTACCCTCATCAGCGACTGAACTTCTATTCGGACTACAGCCGCGTCTTCGCCTGCCCGCATTGCAGGGCGGTCGACGCGCACTTCGTGAAGCCGCTCTCGGCCTGCTTCACCCGCGAGCAATTTCAGCTCTACAGCCAGTGGCCGTAACCATTAGAGAACTTAGCGAACCGCCGCCGTTTGCGCACCGCGGCCGACCTGCGTCCCCTCTTCTACAGATCTCTCTGTTCCGGACGACCGTGCTCTAGAATCCTCCCTTTGATTTCGTAGGAGACTTTTGACAATGGCGAACGCACTCAGGGGCCGCGATCTTTCCTTAGTAGAGCGTTTCGTCGGCCGGATCCACCGATGTATATGTATTATTATTAATTTCTTAGGGACTTTCATTTCGGTCGATATATATATATATATATATATATATATATATATATATATATATATAGAGCTGGTGTTAGATTCTTTTCTTTTGTAATCTCCCTTAGGAAGTTTTCTTTTAATATATAATCAGAACGGTGATGAGCCAAATTGGCTGTTCTGAACGACGCTTTTAGTATTTTTAATTTGTATATCTTGCGGTAGCAAACGAGACGGTACTTGTGAGCCCCTTGGCGCGTTCCCGTAGCGCTAATGAAGTTTAAGGATGTTTCTTTTTAATATCAATTGTGTAGGTTTGTCTAGATTGATCTTTTTCTTTTTTTTAAACGGGAGACGTCGAACTTTCGTTCTATGATTCGCGGCGAGGCTAACAAAACTAGTGTATTCTTCCGTATGTTACTTTTTGTAGGCATTTATCGTGCGATTATTCGTTGAAATGTTAGTGGCAATTATTAATTTTTCATTAATATGCGCGACATTTTTTTTCACGATTGTCATTGTGAAACGTGTTTCTTTGATATAGATTTTTAATTAGCAAAATTTTTCGTTGACGAGATACATATGCGTAATATCAAAGTTAGGCATAATTTGACTAGCAAAGAATCATTCATTTAGCCCATTTCGAATGATTTCGAGAAAATTCCGTATGACAATTTTCGCCGTCTCCCGTTTTATTTAGTTGAATTGCTTTAAAGAAAAATTAATGCAAAAATAAATTTAGGCGAAGATAAACAATATTATTAGACGCGGAAAATAGGTCCCTTTATTATAAAAACGTCATGTATAGATATAAAAAAAAGGCTATTCTTTCTAGAAAAGATTGTGAGGGGAAGGAAAAAAAAGAAATAACTATCGTTTGTTACTTAGATAAATCGAGAACGTTGTTTTTTTTACATTTTATTAGTTTATACGTTTATGGCGGCCATGTTGATTTTGTTTAAGGATCTGTGTGACTCATTCGATGGGTTTGAAACGTTGATTCGGTCGGGCGTGCGTCGCGACTTTCCGCGATTTTGGGACACAGGAACGTGTTTATCAATGGACGACGAAATTCGTCGATTCGTCAGTCGTAAAATAAAGAAAGTAAATCATCCGAAGGAGAATGAGACCAATTCGAGACAGACTTCCGCTCTCTCGCTGTGTACACACGATTTTCCCGTCTAGACGAAAGCGAACGCTCCTCGGTTCCGTCGTCAATCACTCGATCGAGAGTATCGGACGATTCTCGCGGAAAGTCGTGATCGCCCCGTAGTAGCCCCAGTGTATATAACATATTAAGTGGGAGAGGAAGCGAGTGTTTGAAGAGGGAAGAGAACCTTCTTTTTTTCTGGCGATGCTGGTCGTTGCTGTCCACCAATAGCGGCCGTCCCGCAAACAGACCGCCCACCGTTCTCAAGGTAGTATAGTCGATCGTGTACCTTTTTTACGTTACTTCGATTTAAAAAAATATACTTAATCCATACGGCCCGGGAGAGAGAAGTATATTTAGGAGATAATAAATATAATGCCCCGTGTGTGTGTGCGAAGCGTTAGCGCGAATAACGAAGATGATGAAGATCGCGAAGCTGTGCGGCTACTTTGATTCGACTTTATATTAGCAATTCTGATTTTTTCATATGAAAAAAAATCATTTTTGTTACTTATAAGTTTAATTTATTTGTAAGATTAACGTGTTTTATTAATACAGGCAATACATCGTTTTTTTTATATTGATACTATATGAATTATTGAGAAGAATCCACGTTTATGATTTTTTATTTGATTACATCGTGCTTATCAATTCCAGATGCACGGAAATATTTTGTTAGACTCTCAGGAGAAGCTATTAGACATTCATTTTTTTTGTATACGTAATTTTTGGTTACATAATGTTTCTAGTGAAAAAATGTTAAAAGGCAGAAGAACTACCAGACATATTCAGTAAGTACAATTTTTTTTATTATAACGAGCCATCCAAAAATCATTAATTTCAAGTAGTCGTGCAGTTTCTCTTATGATTCATCGCAAAGTGAGCGAGATGAAGAAACAGGAGGGGAGGGGAGTGAAAAGCAAAAAAATAAAAAAAAAAGAGAAACATGCACATAGGAGAACGCGCAATTTAAGAGCACCTTTAAAAGGATGTATCGATGCGAGAAGCTTCTTCAGATAGCCAATAACGGCGCGCGTTTCCTGAGTGCGAATTAAACTCCCACGTTATTAATTAATTTCTCGCGCGTTTAGTGCCGGAGGCAAGGAGTCGCGTCCTTCTTCTCCGATCATTTCGTCTCGATTGTACGTTTTTCTCAGAGTGCCAAATGAGCAATTGCCAAGCAAGCAGCATTTTTAATATTCTTTGGTCCTTTTTCAAATTTTGTTTGCACAATTCGTATTTATATTATTCTTAGTTATTCTTTATCAAATTCGCTACTTTCACAACACAGATTTAATAAACGCAGTAGTACGCCTGGTCGATCGACGGCTGAAGGAACTTGAATTTCGTTTTCACGGCACGTACGAATAAAAATTTCGTACATCGAAATGTTGCCCTCAAAATTAAGTCTTAGAAAAAATACAAGTCTCTTGCTTAAACGCGCGACGTTCTCTTTGCCTTTTTGCGCAAAGTTAACATCGAAAAGATCATTTTCATCCAATTTTCGATTAATTACATATATTCGCAAAATATTGTTAATAATGCAAGATTGATGTTTACGAAGGAAATTAATGATACATTTTTCAAGATAAATGAAAGATTCTCTTTGAAATTAATGCGGCAGCAATTTTTTAAGCTGCTTCAAGTTCCTTGTGCGATCGGAAACGTGTACGAGAAGTTCCTTAATGACTTAAGACACGTGTACGTTAGATGCACGCGTCGCCTGTACTCCCTACTGCTTTCAATTTTTAATAAGAATCCACATTAGTCCGCGGTACGCGCTATTATTCGCTCCTCTGAGTTCCTATCGAAAGAACGAAAAAGAAAGGAACGGAGAAGATCGGTACGATTTTAGCGGTATTTCAGAAAGTTAATCAGTTATTTATCGCGGCTTTGCACGGATCCAAGCGATCAAAATCACTTCGATCGTTGCATAGATTCGTAATAAAGAAAGAAAGTGAAAGCTCCTTATAATTATACAATTTTACTAGATTTTTTATTTCTCTTTTCATGATCTTTTTTATCTATTGAATATAATTGTAATAGAAAATTTGAGAATGTCCAATTTGAAAATATTTTAAGAATGTAGTAAAAAGTAACATAACATTTTATTTCTTTTAATAGATTTATTTCATTGTTTTATTGCTAATGAAAAAAGAATAATGAAAATAACGCATATAAGTAATTTTTTTGTAGAGGGATTAAAAAGTTTTGGCAACGATCGATCACACGTATCAGCTGATCGTAGATCAGAAACGAAGTCAGCAACATGCGATATGATTGAAGCATCTCTTCGGTTTTCTTTTCTGTCATAATTCTTTCATACGCAAACACGCAGACTAAAAAAATTCAATCGGATTCTTTCGAATCACCAAACTGATATCGGCGGATCCCCGGAACGTAGAGAAACGACGAATTTACTTTACGGCACTTACCGTGTACAAGAAAAAATCGCCGCGTAGAAGAGAGGGAGAAAAAGGATAACTTTTTCATTATTATGACGGTGCCGTAGCTGCTTTTTTCTAAGAGGACAGCAAGTGTCTTTTTATCATCGATCGTGCGTCGACGCACGACGGCGCACTTAGCTCCGTAGTTGATAAGGTTAACGTTATACATTAGGCTAACTTTTTTTATTCGGGTAATTACTATAGCGATTTTGTACTTTTGCTATTTTCATCGACGGCGTGGGTGAAATCGCGCGACGAGAAGCTGTAAAAGTTTCTTCGCTGCTCTAACGCTGCTGCAAAATCGCTCGACATTGAATCGCCTGACATAAAGATCGACGCGAAATTAGAAAGACGGTACAAGAACTCAAGTTAGAAAGCGCATTGTTTTCCGAAGGCTATTAAATGCGCAGGAGTAGGATTTGTGGGAAGGTTTGGCATTCTCAGATAAATAACATCTCCTCCAGTGATTTTCAATGTCGAATCTTTTAATAAATCTTGAAAAAATTAACAGCCTTTGAAAGACACACGTACAGAAGATTAAAAAAGAGTTTGACACTTATGGGGTTCCTCATATAATAAGCTCCGTGTAGAGAGCACAGCACTGTGATATATCTTAATTGCAGACTGGCCGATACATCACTGTGTTAGCTGATGCAGAAATACGGTGGAAGAATGAAAAAATATTATTGATCAATTTATAGAGTTTAAAATATATATAAAAATATCTCAAAATATAAATAATATACGGATAACAAAAATAAATCGCGAGAAAGGACCATTTCAACCGTTGCTCGATTCCGTTGGAAAAAAATTCTGCATCTTTCGGCAAGTTAAAGTTTACAAATCTCGAATATCCTGTATCCAGAAAGCTAGTCATATCCAATATAAATATATGGACGGTGTTCCATAAACGCTTCTAGCGCGCCAGCAACTGTTAGTCTGGAACCTCATATGAAGTATATCAGTGATTTTGAATGTCAAATCTTTCAGAAATTTCGTCGTTATTATACTTGAAAAATATTCTCGACACACATTCAGGCTAACGTTAAGCAGCGAAGTTGAAGACGTTCGTGTATTTTTACGCATTTCTCGTCCCGCTCCGTTCGCCGACGTTTACCGTCGATCTAGTGAACGTTTTGTATATCAGTGTTTTTATATGGACGACTAGGGTACCGACGAGGATGACGGTGATCTCGTCGACGATTCGTCCTGATCGCGCGATCTTCGAGACATCGTCGATCAGACGCTGTTCTTCTCGCGGTCCAAGGTGTACCGAGTAATCGATATATCCCGCGTTTGTGAATTTTATATAATCCGAATAGCGCGTTCGTGGCACGTTTGTGTATGGGGCGGGGGGATGGGAGAAAGAGAGGGGTAGGGGGTTGATGAACTTTCGCGACGGAATAGAGAGAGGTTATGAATGGTTGAATTATGAATAGAGTTTAGTGTATAGTCATTAATTCAAAAGAAAAGAAGGTTTGAATCATCGATACATAGTAAGTTTATATAAACGACAGTTTTCTCGTAGTTAAGACACTCTTTCGTTTTCGTCGGTCGTTCACCCGGCATCCAAAGAAAAGATAGAAGGGAGGGAGGGAGGGAAGAAAAGGGATGAAGGCAAGATTCTATTCTTGAGCTTCGTGTCGGGGTTGTAAAAAAAACTTCGAGCGCGTCTCGAGGACTCTTCCCCGGCGCCGGTCGACCTTGAATCGTGAGGGACTCGGTCAAGATCGAAACGTCAGCCTTGAGAAAGAAATTCGACCTTGGGAAGAATCGCCATATGCGCTATTAGTGTTGAATGCGTAGCTCGAAAACAAAAATTTACACCGATCGGTCTCGAGAAAAAATCGCGGATCTACAAGGTATATCGCGTCGGGGTAGAGCTTTCAAACAAATCGGATAGACGACCGAACGAATAGTCCTAATGATAGGTTTATCGTGTCATATTGTGAATGTCCGGAGACGATTAGACGGAAGGAGAGGAAAAATTTTATTACGTACTAATCATAGTAATATTATATCGGTTGTTCATCGGAACCCTTTCACGCGGCCTTGACGTGGCTACAGGACGTGAGGGAACGATTTTCTCGTCGGTCAAAGTTCGTTTAAATAATTCGATATATATAAAATAAATAAATAGATGAAGAAATATATATATAAATATATATATATATAAATAGATATCTATATATTATATGAAGAAATGAATAATACGTATGTTTAAGAATCATCAATTTTTGTCTCTTAGCAAGTAAGAGTCTTTACAGCTGTGCTAGACAACTATAGGTATATCGAGATATATATGTATATACAAATATATATATGTATATACAATATATACATATATATATACGTATGTTTAACGTGTACGTCGCGATATGCGCGAAGCAACGTATACGGGCTCCATGGAAATATACTGAAAGAAGAAAAAAAAACACATATGCACATACATATATACACATACACACATATACTCATACCACATATATGCAACCGCACGCGTTAAATAAATCACTCAAGGAACCGCGAACGCGTTCTACGGTATCGACGACGAGACATGAGAAGACGTCTTATTTTCAAGCGTCAAATCGTGAAAGCACGAAATGAGCCGTAAGAGACTTTACCCGTAACATGTAGATTGCACATTATAATACTTGCTGTTATCGAGATGATAAAATACAAGATGAACACGCTGAGGGAGTAACAGTAGATATTATAAAGATCAAATGGCTGGAACCATTCGCGAGATATAAGTTCATTCTAACAATCGAGACACGCAAGAAAAGTCGGAAGATGATACTCTATCGTAAATATTATATTCGGCGAATAGCCAGGATATTCGCTGTGATTATTCAAGGGATTACAAAATAATAAATTAGCAGTAGCCGGGTGTTCTTTGTCGCTCATATACTGTGTACATACATATGTTACGAAACTTGAAACAAAATCTAAGCGGAGTATCGAGTAACCGATATCTCGATTAATCAACAATGATCTCCGTCTCATCGATTGAATTTCCTGCGCATTGTAACACCAGATCAACGTGCTGCTAATTAACTCGTGGTCTCTCGTCATAGTCATGTGATATAGTTACGCTCGCGTCACACATACACACAAATACACATATATACATACCAGCAGATACATTTATTCTCCCACGTTTCTAACGATGTTTTTATTAGTCGCAATATTATTGCAGTAAGTCAGAGGTTAATAAGCAGTCATGTCGGTTGCTATGTCACAATTATATAGCAGAATATATATACGTCTGTTTTTTCTTTTTTTCAATTATTCTCTTCAATTTTTAAACATTGCGGTCAAAGTTTGCGAAAACTTTTGATTATTTATCGATCGGCTTTTCTTTCTTTTTTTTAATTACATTTTTCTGCAGCATTTACGCGAGCGTATCAGCGGACAATAGATCGTTAGTACGCAAAATGGTGATAATTTCTTGTGATCGATAGAAAGAGGAGGCCAACATCCGTAGAAGCGTATTCAACGAATTATGCGATCTTCCTTCTGGTCGATCAATTTCAGTATGTTAATTCGATTCCAGACGATACGTTTAATTTCTATAAAATAATTATAATTATATTAATCGATGATTTATTTTACTAAAATAAAATCTATCTAGCACAAAGTCCACTGCGTTTTAAATTTTGACTCTTGTATCTCTTTTAAATTAAATTACAGTTTATTTTAAATTATAGTTCAAATATATATGTTACCGTACATGATTTGATATATGAATTCTACATTTTTTTATTCAATGTTTTTGACACTAATATTGTTGACGAACGTATCATCTGGCTTTGAATTCGTGGCAACGGGTGTCTAGACCCCTCCGAGAGCAGACTTTTCTTAGTTTCATTTAATATGTTGAATTGCCTCGACGACTTTGTCTTTGGCATTCTTGCGCTTGTTTTTTTTTCACGGTTTTTTTTAGTGGCTCGTTCCTCAATTCATCGTTTGCCTTCGCGTCTTCTCTTTCATTTTGCAAGCAAAACGCAGATTCAGACGGTGTTTGAGATTTGTTTTTTGTGCTTCTATAATAATAAGGATTAATAAGCAAAACACACATAAATACGTTAAATACATAGACATATAAGTGCGTATATGTTATATATCAGTGCGCGTTTATACATTAAGTATACACATATAGTTAATCGTGTAACACTATTATCTACATACTGTATTAGAGAAAGATCGCGCGCGCAAACATTTATTGCGTTGAAAAAAAAAAAAAACAATATTACAGTTTTTCTGTTTCTTTTATATTAGAGATATGTATCATTCGAGAAAGAAAAGGGCAGTTATATTTAATCCTTTGGTGTTCAATGGCTCCGCGCTCTGAAACGTGCATCTCCTCCGAGCAACCTGAGTTTATATCAGTTACCATACCGCTCAAATCGAGAAGAATGTTGAGAACAGTTGCAGAGTGAGGAACAGTTGGTCTTCAAAATGTTAAATTTCATGTTCCGCGCGTTAACCGCCACAAAGAAAGAAAAAAGAACGACGAAAGATTTCGCTCCGGCAAAGAGGGACAAAGGTGTGGTGATTAACGCGCTTCTTGTAATAGCTTGATTGTGATGTTAATTCGTTAATGAACGTTAACTCGTGTATACCAGATTCAAGGTATCCGGTATTGGCTGGTGGTCGCTTGGCGCACACATACACATGTGTCGGTTCTTAAGATATTCCTTCGCGAAAGGAGTTTTTCATACTGGAAGAGGCCAGGTAGGCCTTTTGCACCTGCCTCCACGAACGCATAATTCGAGTACGCGTGTGGAATATCGCGTTTATGATCGGTTCGCGAAGCCAATAAAATCCAGCCACGCCACGCGACAACAGCACGGATAATATTCTCTCCTGTTTTCCAGTCTAAATATATTTTCAGGCGCAAAGAAAGAGAGAGATAAAGAGGTAGAAAGAGGGATATATGCAGTGAGGGAGAGAGAAGAGATGTGTATAGGGATCGAATCGTCGAGGCACCACTAGTTTGTGCCCGTCGACGAAAAGCTACATTCTTATCGAAAGACGTACAAAGTGAGAATGGCTAGAGACGATACATACGTGCGCGTTTTAAGACGCCGGATTTTACGCGAGAGACGAGAGAGAGAGAGGGAGGGTGAACGCCCTTATTGCGCGAAAGCGAAAACGTTGGTATCAAAAGGGGGAAGAGACGATATAGCGCAAGAATTCTACGGGAATCTTTGCTTTCCTCTCGCGCTCCGCGAGTCTCTCGAGTTCCGATTAAGTTTCACAGAATATGAAATCCCGCACTACATGTGCCTCCTGCCCTCCTCCTCTTTCCATCCATCCCCCCATCCTTTCCACCCCTTTCGGCGTGCGAACGTCGACTTTTAAAGCCCGAGGATTTTAATTGAACTCTCCTGTTCTGTTTACCTCCTTCCTTCCCTTCCCGTTTCCCGACTTCCGTCGCTAATTCTGTAAGTGATGTAATTAATGTACGTTGCCTAATGATTGTTATACTGAACGTTAGAACGACGAAGAAATTTTATCGAGTGCGCTACTGGAGAGCGGTTTTGTTTTTCTTACGTCGGCGATTCGTTGTGTACGAATGCCTCGAGTCTCTAGATTTTGACATCCGCGGGCGCTATTCCTATATTTTTCACATCAATCACGAAAGTCAATTCGTTTAGGAATCCGTATATGCGATGAGGGAAAAACAAACGAACCGAGTCTGGACATTTCGAACGAGAGACAAAAGGAGTAGTACGACACGATCATATTCGCCGACGTCATAAATAGTACACACACCGGCTGTCTTTCACACTTTACGATTGAAGGAGCCGAGCTCTCGACCCCTGAACGCACGAAAG
This sequence comes from Prenolepis imparis, assembly GCF_030444845.1. Classification (NCBI taxonomy): domain Eukaryota; kingdom Metazoa; phylum Arthropoda; class Insecta; order Hymenoptera; family Formicidae; genus Prenolepis; species Prenolepis imparis. Next base: position 13,714,480 of record NW_028141166.1, read on the forward strand.
ATTCGCGTGAAATAGTGAGAAAACCGCGCTGCTATATTAGAAAGACGTAAATCACGAAAAAAGTAATAACATCGAGTTTTTCACAAAAGAGAGTTGTATAAATGAACGGTCGCTTGATTTGTGGAGGCCTCTAATCAGGGAAGAAGTAGCCACTAGAGGTTGCTAGATCTTTGGATTTTCGAACGAAACGCTGGGAGCTCGGCCGTAATCGAGTCGATGGGAAAATGTTTGCCAAGGTACAAATGTACATAATGTTGTTATTAAACCTATAACGCTGCCATCTCGCCTCTGCGTGTCTCTCTGAAAACTACAACAACGTCGGAGATATTATGACGAAGTCGATAGCGAAGCTAGTCATGAGATGAGCGCATACGCGAAACACGAACTCTTAATTAACGACATATAAGTCTCTGATTTGAAGTGCGATTTATTACGCTATTTTCTAATCGATATGCGTGAAAACTAGCAGCGAATTCAAAATCCTGTCACATACATTATACGCGATTGTTTCGTCTAATATTTAATTCTTTCTTTATGATATATGTTGTCCTTCGTCATGTTGGTTTTATTGTGCATTACGATCTGTACAGCACATACAGAGAAATATATAAGAAAATTTATATTAGATATATTTTATTTTATTTTATTTTTTTTTTTAACTGAGAATTTCCTAATGATTAGAAAGTCTCTCTCTTTGCTCAGAAATATTTATAAGAATATTAAAGTGTTGAAAAATGTGCCAATGTGAGATATTTAATGCAAGAAAAACGGACAAATATATAAAAAAATCACTTGCAGACAGAGACGCTACCTCAGTTAATAATTAGATTTTTAACACATTAAATACTGACTTTAGCAAGGACATGTGCTTGAATTCGCTGCTTCGATAAAACCGCATATCGACGAGTGGCCTAAACGAATCCCGGTGATACACACACATACACATACAAAATCGCTATAAAGAGAGAGAAAGAGAGCTACGAGGATGCACGGAGGCGGGGAGGAAATGTTCGTGAAGGACGAAGAGGTGAACGAGAAGAGCAAATCGATACGCAATATGGCTGAAAGTTGTAAAGACAATTGGTTCACGGCTCACAGTCAGCGTTAGCACATTCCCGAGATAACTTCCGGATTGCATCCGCACCTGCTTCCCTCTTCCTCCAACCTCATCGCCACCTCATCTCTCATGAGCCGTGAGCCAATCGCTCAGGCTCCGAAACTTTGTAGATTTCAAGAAGCAGATCGACGATTAATCACGGACGAGCGCGTTCGCGCGATCGTTACACGTCGACGGTTATCAACGATGACGGGGAAATCGCGCGCTTCTAAGGATCGGATTCTCTTTTTCTTGTTCCTTCTATTTTTTTGTTCTTTTTCCTCTGATTTATCGTAACGTCTCAGATTTCACGCAGCTCGCCGCAAAAGGTCGTGCGTGCGCGGTACACACGCTGCCTTTCGCGCGCGAGCTCCCGAAAGCGTGAAGCGTGCGAGCAACACGCGCGTGCGACGTCGTAATTAAGGATTTAACGAGACGCGCATTAATCGCTAGTTCGTAGGGCCTCTCCCCCTCCCCCCCAATTCCTCGATACCAAAAGTACCCGTTTGCAACCCATTTCCTTAGAGGGGCTATAACCGATGTGTTTGAATGGCGTGTGGATGTGCTATTCCCTTCCTGTTCGTGCATTTAATCGCACGTATTATAGCGTATATAATATATATATTCACACCCCCCCGTATATAATCCCCCCCGCCCGAGTCACAAGTAGACTTATAACGCCGTCTATAAATGGCATCGTGTCGAATTTGTATTTCTTAAGCATATATTATTGCTTAAGAACACCATTCGCGCCTGTCCTTCAATCGCGAACTTAGTGGATCTTTGATTAAGCTCGATGACTATTTTTCAAATTTCCTGACGAATGTGTTCAAAAAAAAAAAATTCGGAATAGTAAAAAGTTTTTCGATTTATGCTGGAAGAAACTTAAGGAATCTGTAGAAATCCTCCGATCGATCTGATCCCGTATTTTAAATCAAAAACGTGTGTTTAAACGAGAGATACGTAAAATTTATATCACAATCGTGCGATGATAACGTAAATGCTAAATTTTTCTAGCAAGTGACACAGAAGAATTTCTTTGCGTAGCGCGAATGGTGATGCTATATATATAAATAGCTCGTGTTTTTTTTTTAACTCTTCGATAAACATCGCGAAGTATGCAGCACGATTTGATCTATCGCGCATCTGAGGGTTTTTGATGCCATTAATCGGTAAAAAACGACGACGATATATAAGTTCTTCGTATACGTTAAGACTGTGCAACGTACATTTTGTCGTTAAAAAAAAAATCCACGTCGTCACTGTAAATTAACACCAATCGCGACAGCAATGCCTTAAGTGGGGCAAACTTCGTAAAATATTTGCATCTTTACAATTAAGTATAACGAGCGAAAATAAAGAAAAAAAGAGAAAAAAAATCCGCTAAACGAAATTTGGCCGAGAGAGATCGCGCATAAAATAAAATTTATTGATATTACGGTCTCCTAGTCTCATCGCGCTTTTAATATGGGCTAAGTCACGGTGGATCTTATAAGGGTAGACTTCTTTTTTACGAAAAAAAAATAAAAAATAAAAAATACAACGCGTTCTTCGAGCGAACGCGGCTAAAATTTAAGATTCAATATAAGTTTCTTAGTAGTAATTCGGGCATTTTTATTCGGCTGTGTTATAAAAAAAAACTAATAATATACGGAAAATAATACATGCGGAGGAAAGCGACTTTAGATTCGGTAAGATCTCAAATTTAGATGAATAATTTTTGTACCCTATTTTTTTAAAATGATCGCCACGTCGATCGCACGAAGTCGGGAAAAAAGGGTCGTACGAAAAATTAACACGGTAGTGTATTTATCAAAATTAAGTCGTTAAGTTTAGTTTAAGGCAAATTTCGCGTCGGGAAAAAAAAATTTCGGAAATTTCGCGCACGCATTAGTATATCGAATATATCGAGGGGAGAGGGTTCGGAAGTAATCGAAGATTCGCCTCTGCTTAGCCCTTCCGATTCGTTGAAATCATAACTTTTCGTGAAGAGGCAGTAGAAATTCGAAGTGAAGAGAAGTCGAAGAGAGCGCTAAACGAGATCGACGATCGTGCCGCATCGAAATGACCTTTTGAATAAAGCTAGTTCTTCGGGTACGATCGATCGCGAAGCTTCGCCGCGAGACACTCGAACATTAATCGTCTGCAAGATGTGTCGTCAATGTAACTTTTAATACATATAATAGGTAGGATATGTGCTCTTTTATAATCACTTTCATCCGCCCTCGTCAATAATACGAGAGGAAATATACCTCGTTTGGAGGCCGCGTAGCTTTAGACATTTAAGTAGCTGTATTTACTTAGCCGTTTAAGGTGAATCGAGAGGAGAAAAACCGATCGGACGGCAGGCATGGAAGCGATCCAAAAAAAGAAATCATAGTAGACACAAGTATTTTGCGATGCAAAAGCGAATAATCATGCTGGTAGTGCGGACCAAACGGGACAACCGACGGAAAGTTTGAGGAAGGTGATGAAAGGTGTGGTGTTTTTCTTGAGAAGAAGAAAGAGAGATAGAGACATGTAAAAGGAAATTGCCGCTCTCCATCGGAGATCAACGTCCAAAATTGTTCGTAGTGATTAAACTCATAATAAGACATGGCGAGGATTTCTGATGACCGTGTTTCGAGTATTTTAGTTCTGTTCTATATGTTCTTTCTTATTTTCTAACGTCAATAGTGTTTTAATTTTCACGATTTCTTTAAAGTGAGAATGAGCCCAAGACAAACAAATTTGTAATTCTCAAAATAATAATATTTGATCGAGCTTTAGTTGGCTTATCTTGACCTTATTATAATCATCTTCTAATTATCCAGTGATATTTGTTTCATAATCGTTAAAGAATTATACAAAATAATTCTGCGCTGACCTAATTTACGTCGTCATTTGATCAATTAATTTCTTAACTTGAATCGTTTCTAATTATGAATTATCATTTATGGAAATTATATTTATTCGTGTTTTCTCGAAGCTGATAGTGTTACGAATTATGCGTTTGACAAGGATATACAGCTATAGCATACATTTAAAAACGGTTTAACATTTTTTAAAATTAATATTACGTTATTTATTTAATCAAACTTTTTTGGAAACACTCGTAGATATCTCACGGATTTATTAAATTTCATGAACGTCAAGCGCGCCTCGCGTTATCACAAATGAGATTCGATTTAATCGCGAAAATCGACTTCGTCGTCATGAGATATATCGCGTAATGGAGATCTCGATGAACGAATGAATTCTCGATTTTCATTCCGCGTAATCGAAGACTTCGAACGATACAAAACGTCTCTTCCTTCGGAACAGCGCACATCGGATTTTTTTTTCTGTATTTTTTATCTCCCATCGCAAATTTTTTTTCTATTTTCTGAAGATGGTGAGAAGAGAAGAGAGAAAGAGAGATAAGAAGAAAGAGACAAAACAAAAGAAATGAGATGGCTACGGACGATAAGTCAGAGATGAATGAAACGGAGGAAACAGTGAATTGCGATAGCCTTTCCATGTCTTACTGCCCTGCCCTATGACTCTCGTTCGCCTTCCTACGATCTTCAAAGAAAAAAAAAAAGAGGAAGAAAGAAAAAAAAGAATCGAAAAAACGAACAATCGATGGCATCGCCCCGTTCGCATTATAAAACGAGCACACCGAGTATATTCACACACGAGAAGTTGCGACGTTTGCACTTCCGATTGCGACGAGCGGATGTCAGCGATCTGCACAGATTTTGCAAGGAATAGATATATAGGAGGGCAACGAAAGGGAGAGGGAAAATGAATTGAAGCTGAGGTCGCGCGAGAGATCGGAGCTTTTTCGAATAAATTTACAAAAGGCGGTCGTAAAAACGACGGTTTGGGTAATAATACATATATATGCGCACATATAGATATACGTATATACACGTATATAATCGTAATAGCGATAATACATATTGCATAACCATTATTAGCGGTGTACGGTTTGATCGAAGATTTTGGCAGGGCTTAGAATCGCTCACGGTTAATCGGTCTTTTTCGCGTGAAAAAAAAAAAAAAAAATAAAGAGGACTTGCTCTTATAGACGTCGTAGTTCGTATCAGTCCTAACTGTAGGCACGTTTGCACGTGGTAAAAAAAAACATGTATACATATATATACTTATACATTATCGGAGCTATTTCCCATTTTCGTATAGCTTAGTCAGAGTCACGATAAGCTCGCGTCGCGACTTTATATTATAAAGTATATCTGCGACGATACACATTTTTCTGCCCCTGTGCTAAAATGGTAAATAGATTGGCGGATTGATGGGAATCTGTCTGAAAACTACGTGAACGCAATCGTGACTCAGTTTAGCGGCCGTGAATGAGAGAAGTGTGACTGCGATTTGCAAGGACCTTTAGCCATCACCTGAATTAACCTATCCTGCTCCGTTTTACTTGATTATCTCCCAAATTCCTTATCCGATTTCTCGTCACTAAGTTTTTCGTTTCATTTGACCGTACTCAATTTTATTGAGACAAAAGATGAGACGCGGCCTGCGACTGTCCAATCGCGACGACGATTTATTCTATGGGTAAAAAAATCGGCATTTTCCATAACATTGAAAAATTGTTGAAATAATTTCGCACAAATGTTATTTTTCTTCTACCTTATCTCGTATTATAGTAGTAATTTTCAGAATTATATTTCATAGTACACTCTTCAAATATGTCAGGAAAATATTAAATTGCGAATGAAGGAATGTAACGATTTATTTATCAAGATTTTTAATTGATATCTTTGCGATTGGACACATCGCCCGCTTCGTTCGGTTACCAGCTGACTGACATCTGACACGAATTGGGACATTTTACGAGGACGGATAAAAGACGCGAACACGCGATGCATGTGTTTTGCGCGATATGCACGACTCGATTAGATCGTGAGAGGATGTTATTCGATTTAAAAACTGACGCATGCGAAACTGGGTAAGATGTTCCCGAAAAACTAAATCACGGAAAATAAAATAGCAGCGAGGCAGCTGTGACCCTCGATACCTCCCCTATAAGAGTACAAATTTGTCTAATGTGAATAACTATATCGAGCGCTGAATAAAATGTTGTAGACGACGAAGGCATAATGAGAAAAGACACAAAGCTAGAAAGAGAGAGAGAGAGAGAGAAAGAAAGAAAGAAAGAAAGAAATAATTTAGAGATGAAGAAAAAGAATATTAATTATTATTGAGCACGAGAGAGAGAGAAAGAATGTATGAAAGGAAGAGAATGATGAGAAAGAAAAAGAGTAATATTAGACGAGAGATAATGTTTAACGATGTTTTCCTTGGTGTAGGAATTATTGCGATAACGATATATATATAAAAATTAAGTGAAATGATTTATATATATATGATAACATACCGCATATACTTATCTAGCGCTAGGTCTCACTCAACGTTATTATCAGAATACAATATATATCGTGCATGTAGCTATGTGTTAACGATCCGAAACTGCCATTAGCACTTAAGGCGCGGCCTGCACTGATGATGATCCCCCTTGAAATTTCTCAGGAACATTTTCATCGAGGCTTCGCGATAACTTTGAAAGCGTGCAACGCCGAATCTCTCGATTCTGTCACGGCGCAAATAGATTTGTTTAAATATAGGATGGCAAATATATACATATATACAATATATATATTCCCCATTTGCTGTCATATCGACGACATTTATATATGCACGCCAATTTACCTCAATATCGACGATTTCAGAGTTAACTCGATCGCTTCCTCGATGCTAAATCTCGTTGTTGATAGTCGTCTCTCGGACCGCGGGAGGGGAGATGCGAGTGAATATAACTCGCGGTCTTTCGGAATCTTGTCGAGCTGGTCTTAAGTGACATGGTATTTAATTGGGAAGTGAATGAACGCATTTTACGTTCGGAGGAGCCGTGCGAGTATCACGTGCAGTTTAGACATGTAAGCTTCGAAAAAAAAAAATTAGTATCGTAGTTAGAGTTCGGTGTGTTTATTGCATGCACCCGCCTATTATAGATAGACGACAGAAAATATCGGTAATCTATTTAAAATTACCTCTTTCTAGCTGTTTCCCCTTTTGCCTCTTAATGCATTATCTATGAAATATATATATATATACATTACATATATATGCACACAATATACACATACGGACACATGTACACATAGCATAACACACTGTTACATATTCGCCATCACTTGAACTTTCCGTGCATATCTCCATATATATATACAAAAACGTACCACTCACATGAAATCTATCTAAGAGCAATAAATGAAAATGATGTAGAGACTTTGCGCTTCGATCGATCGCGAAACACAAGATTGTCATAGATTAATTCGTGAAATGATTGCATCCTTATAGCAAATTACAACGTATCTGAATATTGAATATCTGTGAACATGTCACATTACACTAAGCGAAGAATTTGTGCTCGATCGAACCTGAAATAAAATTTTTTTCGAATTAATGTCAAGATGAAATGAAAGAATGATTAACGAAATTCGCGAATTTATAACTTTTGACGATGAATGATAATCGCATCGGATTCGATCCGACACCTAATTAATTATTTTTTAGCATAAGCAGTTCTTCTCGATCGATGAAAGCGTAATTGCCTCGCATATAAACGTAACTTGCAACTGCCGAAAATAAGACTCGAGAAACATAATCTTTCCAGCCTATAAGCTTTTAAACCGAGAAAATTTTATATACGCAGCTTTTTGAAGGACCACAGGTTCGTAAGTCTACGCCGAGATATAATAATTCAGAGCGCAATCGTTTGAGACTGATCCCTCGTTTAAAAAGTCGCGTCAGCGTCGACAATTCAAGGCGCAAAATTAAACGAGGAGGAATGAAGAAGGAAGTGCGAGAGTGTGCGAAAGAGAACTCGATCGAAAAAAAGAAAAAATCCCGTTAAAACCGGACGCGATTGTCAGCGGAAAAATCGGCGCGCGATCGTCGACGACGAATTATTAGGGAGGACGATAAAAAATATCGAATACGGTTGATTCCGACGGCGAACAACGACGACCTAACGACTCCATATCCGAACCATCAAGAATTCCTTGATCGTTCGAATATCCGTACGTAAGACTCGAGCGTTGGGTGGGCGATCGACGCCGTGGACGAAAAGTACGAAAAGAATATAATAGGTGGGATATACACAAATACATAGATATATATATTTTTGATAAAAATCTATTCGAAAGCGATTTGCAAAAAAAGGGGGGAGGGGGAAATGAAAAGCTCACGCAGAATATAGGTCTCTCGGCGTCGTCGATCGTGCGTTCTTTCGCATTTCGATGCAATTTTTGCGAAGCAAGTAAACAGAAATAACTCTTTCGGTTTTTATAGCGTTTAATATAAATATGAAAAAAAAAAAAAAAAAAAAACGAGTTTGAAGATCTTGCTCTTTCTTCGCGTCAAATCCTCCTCAAAGACGCATGCAATAAATCGAGAATGTCGATGTCTGGAGAATCGATAATATCTACTGATTCTGCGAAATAATATTATTACGATGGAATTTTTAGATTGTACTGTAGCCGTTAACAATGGAGAAACGTTACTTGTCTACTGTTAAGCTCCGGTTTTCGAAATTATTCTTATTATTAATTATTAGGCAAATTTAATAACAGGGGCGCTTAATATTTTCATGTGAAAATAGGAGCAAACATTTTTCACGGATTGATACAGCAGAATACACATCTCGATAAAAGAAAGGATATTCTTTCGATAATCTTAATCTGTCGGGATACTATGCACACGATCCACACTTAACATCGCGAAATATAAAATGTATGAAAGAGGACATTTATAATGCAGAGAAATATATAATGTAGACACGGACATACACACGGATATACACTCTACATAGTATATGTTGGTCGGCACTATATTTCCCTAGCGCTTGCCAAACTCTTATTATGATCATTCTATCGTTAGAGTATAAGAGTTGATATTTAATAATTCGTATTGTAATTGTACGCGATTATATTTGTTTGGTTGGCTTGTGAGGGCGAGAGTCTAACTCGGGTTATTAGATACTACGCTGTACCTTTAGCTGGCGGGTCGCTCACAGTAATTGTCATCTTTGATCGCTTCACAGAAGAAGAAAGGGATTCCCGTATAAAAAATAAAATCACGAATATATCCAGATTGTTATACGTTTACGTTTCGATGCGTATATAGGAACATCTATCTTATATTGTCATCCAGATTTATCGACTATATGACGTGAATAATGTTAATGCAAATAAAAAGTATAAAGTATATAATGTTTTGCTTTTCTTTGCGCTGAGAGTTATACATGTTTGTGAGTTTTGTGCGTAATTCGTATATGTAATATATTATTATTATTATATTATTAATATTATTAATTCGAGGATGCATTGTAATTCGATATGTGTAAGTTCCTTTACGAGCACTCATTTATATTGCATGTTGAACATAATTATGATGCGGATAGATAGGACTTAAGGAAGAATACATTTTTGGTATTAAGATATTGGTTGTGAAACGAGAGTGTTTGCCAAGTCAAGCGCCATGTAGCGAAATGGTTTGCTGACGAAGACGCACGCTTAGGCGTCGAGTTGTTGAAGAGTTCGTACATCGGACGGACGTGTTTTCGACTGGGATCTGGTTTAAATTAAATTAAACCTGATTAGGTGAAAAGACATCGCGAGAGGAATTCCTTCGCGAGGGCGAACATCGAGCGCTGGCCGTTGTAAATGTTCCCGTAGCGATTGCTCGTGCGTGTTTCGAAAATAGAAAAAAAAGGACATTAGGCAAGTAACAATATGATGATAGACAATGAAATTGCGCGATTGGTTGGGCTGGGTGTGTGTTATTGCAAAGAGAGAGAGAGAGAGAGAGAGAGAAAGAGAGTTGTAGACGGGCGATTTGATCGGCCCGGCCGATCCTGAACAATCGAGAACACGTCCGTTGATCGTGCGAATTGACCGAAGAGAAAGATCATGAAATCTTGAGGAGACACAAGCAAGGTGCACCCGCCAGCGACCTTGAGGGGAAGATAGACGCACGAAAACAAAGAGCGGAAAGTAACGAAGGACGAATCGCGTTTTTTGAGAAAGAGAGTATATATTATCGATAAGCTGTGTCGATTTTTCGAGAGCTAGTGCTTAACAAAATATTCCGGATCGTTTCTCCGAGAAGACCCATCTCCGATCGAGAAATGAATCTCGAATATCTTTTCGTGGCTTATTCGCGCCGGCCTAAGAACTAAGCGCGAGACGAAAAAGAAAAAAAAAACAGAATTCGCGAAACGAGATGAGCATCCCTCGGAGAAGCGATTTTATACACATATACACACACGTACACACACACATAGACGTTTAATACTTTAGTCGAGAGAAACCGTCGACGGTCGTTCGATCTCCTCACCTCGAGTCCGGATCGAGATCCGAGGCAGGGTCGACCGTTCTGTCGTATTACACGAGTGTTTGCGTTAATTAATCAATGCTCTACTCTAGAGCAGAGGACACGGTCAATATGAGTCCTGGCAGTTTTCGGGCTTAAACGTCCTCTCCCTTCCGGCCCTCTCGTCTCCTAGGGCCTATCCTTCCTTCTGGTTCCGGCGTGACGCGGAGTATTGCCGGAGGGGATATTAAAGCGAAAGGACGGACAGGAAGTACACTATAAGCATTAGCGCATTACGGCTACGCCTAGGTATAAAACACAAAGGTGAGAAAAATAAGAGAGAGATAGAGAAAAAGAAAGAAAACGGATAAAAAAACAATTTCGTAAATGGCAATTTAAGGAAACTGTAAGAACGCGATGATTACTACTATAAATAGACAGCGTGTGAGGATCGAGCTTTATACCGCTTTTTGTATGTTTAGTAATGGAATACCTACATTAAATATTAAACAAATAAAAATGAATAAATAAATATAAACTACAAAACTTACACAACCTACTCTCTAATTGACTATTCTCTATATGCAAGACATATATATATATATATATATATATATATATATATAAACATAATATATATAAAAATAAATATAGATATATATATTATAATAATTATATATTATGACTATTACGCTATGAGAATACGAGTATGATGATTTTAAGGAAAGTATACATATTATATTAATAAACATTTTTTAATGCCATTATCCTAAAGATATTGGTGAAATGAAATGAAATGCAAAAAAAAAGATGTTGTGTTGTGTCTTATTTATTTCTTCCCTATCAATAAAAAGTATTCCTTCTCCCCTGATTTAATATTCCCTTATCTGTAATATTATAAGAAACTACAAAAAATATACATAATAAATAGATATCGTATTGAGATAATAAAATTTTCATTACAGAGAAAATCAAAATTCCATTTTCCATACACACATTTACGAATCAAATTTTATAAATTGTTCAATCATTTATATATCTAGGCGAAAGGCAACAAAATACATGAAATGCAAAACAAAATGATTTCAATATCGCTGTGAAACGAAGCTGATGATATCACTGAACTTATAATTAACACCGCATTAATTATACACCACATTATTCCTTGTAATAAATGAAAATCCTGTATAACCGGCTAATCGTAATAATAATTAAACGATCGTTTGTAGCGCGGAATTAATCCACTGAATGAAAAGGTGGAGTATTTATCTTTTTGAACCAGCATATTATTCGTCTGGAAATTTTCTTGGGAATGAAGTTATTCAAGATATATAACGTAAATATTCTCGAGAGACGGATGTAACCTATTACCCGGTAAGTATGAGACGATGAATTTATTAAGTGCGGCATGACTTCGTGATCCTATCGTATGACACATTGTCGTCGTGGAAAGATTAATAAATATTAATCCGTGAATTTTCCTGCTGAATAATAAGTATCCGGATTAAGAAATTCAACTGGTTAACGACATTGAGAAGTTGCGAAATTTATAATACATTTAATCAATTTTCGAGTGATTATAGAAGATTTGAAAGATTAGATTTTATTCTATATGCAAAAAATTCCACGAATATAAAATTTTTAACTTTAATCTTTCTAAACATATATTGTGCTCTGCTCTCGAGTAAAAATTATAAGCGAAAAATAAATTATCTTTATAATGAAGGTTCGATCGACGATGAAATGCCTCTTTATAGAGCCCTTTCGTTTTCTCGAAAGCGCGTTTTTTTGTGCTGATTAATCGAGAGTCATGAATCCACCAACTTTCGCTGATTCGTAACACCTGGTCAATTATACGGCACGTCGCCCATCGTAATCGAAGATCCATCCGTCAATCGCTGATGCGTGACTACGCCCCCTCGCCCCCCTTAGAATTCGTCCCGTTGGGAACGTTGCTGTAAAGCAGACCCCTGGCAGTTTTGCCCCTCTGTGGGGCGCGGATACGGGGTGTCACAAAGGAAGGAGCACGAAAAACCCCAATTCGTGGTACGTTAGACGTGTTTACGGCCAGTTGCCTAAGAAAGGGGATGAATGGAGCTTCCGATATCGCAATTGTCGCTGACCGTTCCTAGCTAGCAGTATGAAAGGAATTGTTTAGACAGATGTGCATATTTACAAAAATATAGAATATATTTTAAAGATTAACATTTTTTATTCATTTTTTTTTCAATGCAATTACTTATTCCTATGTAATAATGAAAAAATATTTTAAACAACAATATGCTGTATATTAAAAAGTAATGTGTTCCTATGATGTAAACAATTCTCTCAACTCTCTAAATATTCGTAAACTTATGAAAACATTTTATTGATTTGTGAGACGATAATTAACAATCGCGTTAAAAAATCGTGCTTGCGCAGTCACGTTCGACGAGATGGTCAGATTAATAGCCACGTTTAATTTTTTGCTTTACGAGATCCATTTCGACGAGCCTCATAAATCTTTACGCGGCTCACGCCGCGATGGCACGGGTAATCCGAGATTGAATTAGCGGATCGATAGAATTCCCGACAGCGAGTCCTTGTATCTCCGCTATGAGAACTGTCTGTCGAGAATTATAGTCCGCCGGATGTCTTCTGTCGCTGCTGCCCCGACGTGATCGATCGTGGACGCGATCCACGGGCTCTTCCTTAGCTTCGCAGCCGACCGCGTTTTCTTTGTTCCCCGAAAACGCCCCCTCCGAGTTCCCGGGAAAGCAATTAATTCCCTACATTGCGCGAGGGGCGAGATCTGCTCCCGCCTATATACTGTCGAAGATTACTATTACCGAGGAATAGGTATGCGCGAATAAATATTACGGGAGCCCTGGCACGTGTCTCTCTTTCTCTTTTCCGAGTTTCAAGTTCGTCCCCGTAGGGGAGAAACCTTGGAAATATATGTGCGAATGCACATTTTGCGGACAGCGCGTGACCATTAAGAATATTGCGCTCGTGTCACAAACATATATATTCTCTGCCCCGAGAATGTTATCTGTACTAAACTACTGAAGTAAGTTTCCAGTAATGTCTCTGACATTAGGCACTTGTAACGGAGTGCGACATTATCTACACATTTCGTTATTTAAGAGGCGTGATTAGCAGCTCGGTCTTTAATGCAATGATAAAAAATATAAACGGTATAATGTGAAACTGCAGATATTAATTTTTTAGATTTTTTTTATGTCGATATCAAGTTAATGTAAATGCATATTCTTGACGCTATATTTAATAGTTAAATTGAATTTGTCATTTATAATAAAAAAAAATATAAGAATTTAACGTTAAAAATTTACGACGAAAATACTTTACTAGATGAATACAAATTATTTGATATTATTAAACGAAACGTGACTATTGTCTGAAGATTGTTGACTTCGTGATATTAATTTTCGATTAATTTTATCGAATGTATTTAGTAACTGTGCGTGTAAATATACACGCGTGTTTCCTGCTCTTGAACGATAATGACAGGTGATCGGTTGCGTGTTGATGTCTGTCTGTCGCGGCCTAATGGGGAAACTTAATTTCTTGGGTCATTGCCCGCTAGCTACGCTATCATTGTGTAACGCGTCGTCTAGCCGGTGAGGCGAAACAAAAACAAAAAAAAAACAACTCATGATCGAAGGAACGACAGCGAGACGCACGGAGGTGTTAGGCACGCAGATAAAAGTATCCAATGAAGGGGATACCGGGGGTGGGAGGGATAGGGGATTATAAATTGGCTACTTTGTGTCGTGGTTATTGGAACGACCATCCATCCATTTTTCCTGCCTCACTTTCTCGCCTCCTCTCCCACTTTTCCAGACGTTGTTCTTCTTCACTGAAATCATTCCTCTTTGATGCGAGCGATCGTTTAACACGAGTTTCACGAGCAATAAGTTTGCATTCTGCAAAGGAAATACGAGATCATCTTGCGTAGAATGATTATTTGCATAAAAGTTAATATGCATTGTATTTCAACACAAATATATTAGAATTTTTTTTTTAGTATATATTCCTTCTCATATATATAAAAATATTCGAAGTAAATGGATATCGCTACGGACAAAATGATTGTCTTTTCGTAAACACACGGAGCTTCTTGACTTTCGCGACTTCTTGTTCCTCGAAACTGGAAGATTGCATCTTCGCATTTTCGTGTAGCCAAGCGTGTCTATACGATAGGCGAAGATGATCGATGGGACGTAAAAAAGATAAGGGTGTGGAACGAGCCAGCCATTTTCAGAAGGGAGGATTCACCGGGATTCCCAGGTCCATTGACAAATTTGCTGGCGAGCAAAAAAGGCTGCTTGGTATGCATCCTTCGCTCGGTCCATCAACTATGCAAGACTCCGGCTGAGCTTCCATCGCATATGCGTGACATGACATGTGCATTTCTCTCTCGCTTTCTCTTTCTTTCATCTTGCTCAGATGATTTTATAAAATAACTTTATAAAAAGGCATTATATGTGTTTGAACGTATACAGATATATTTTGATATTTTTCTTTAGTTACAGACAGTTAATTTATCAGCAGCAATTGCAATCCAATTTACTGTGCATGTAACATTAACTATTTTCTTTCGAATATAATGTGCGTAACATTATTATATTATTACAAGAATAATAAAATATCTCGCTAAGCTGGTTTTTTTTACAGTTAGGATGGACGTAACATAGCAAATTTAATGAAGAAATTTACGAAACTTTTATTTTTTCGAAATTGAAGTAGCATAACATCTAATTAGTTTACTTTTATGAAATTGATGCTAATTTTTCGAAACTCGATCCTCGTTTCTTATTTTTTTTCATGAACTACGTGATATCCATGTATATGAGACAAATTAAAAAGAACGGCGAAGAAATGAAAATTCAAGAACACCACACGGCGTTCTTAAAACTCGTTGCCCTAGCTACTGCCTGCGTTGTTTACGTGTAATTCCACCCCTTGTCGTGGGGTTAGCTAATTGGTTATCGACCCTGCAACTGCTTGTCTTCGGGGTACAATTTCAAGAGAAGGCGACTTTCCTGTCTTATAGGTTTGTGCTTGGGAAAGCACGAGCGTTTTCGAACTCTGTGTCTCTCTCTTTCCTAGCTCATCTTTCAGATATTTTGAATTTTAATACCTCATTGTTAGAATTCTTTACAACACCCTTATCTTAAAGGAAAACGTCGTAAAAAAGAAACAATTTTTCTTGACATTTTTGAATTAATATCATCCGGAACATTTTACTTGTCTAGACGAATATATAAATTATTTAAACCACATTCATCTCGTAAAATATTTTTAAATTTTAATAATTAAAGGAGCTTTTTCCGTTTTGACAAATTATGTAGTTGATGCAAAACTGACTTTCTAAAAGAAATTAACATTTGTCAGTCTCGTTAAATAGCGAATTGAGTTTTTCATTATCCGTCGAACGTACTCTGTCAAGGTAATTTTAATAATTTAAGGAGCTTTTTCTATTTTAAGAAATTGTGCAGTTGATGCAAAATTGACATTCTAAAAGAAATTAACATTTGTCAGTCTCGTTAAACAGCGAATTGAGTTTTTCATTATCCGTCGAACGTGCTTCGTCAAGGAGCTTGATTGAAGTGTTCGAAGCAGAGCCTGATAGCCACTCGAACGAATAGCGCGGGCTCGATTTTGCGAAACTCTCGAGTGTCTTCCACTTGCAGCTTCTCTCGCATCTCCCGGACCTCGTTATCTCGGGCGGTTTAAAGCGTCCACCGTCCGGAAACGACCGAACGACCCGCCGGCCAAGCCGATTCACGAAATGCGTATTGACGAAAACAGCCGCGATGGTCAGAAGGGTCGCACTCGGTCTCGTACTTTGCTGGATTATTTACCAGGAGGAGGGACGAGTCCCCATCTCTCCGGTAATGGCTTATATTGGAAAACTTCTGCAAATTTGTACCGTTTGAATCATTGAAGCGTGTCCGTGAATTCGATGAATCGAAAATTTCGTAAGAGCGCGGGTAAACTCGCGCAGCGGGATTTCCAAAGTGGGTCACCTTTTCGGAAATTACTTTCGCCGTTGAATGTCATTAATTTTAAAAAAGTCTCCGAAAGTGAAGGATAAAGACGTTTAAACGTTTCAATAGTAAAAGGTGGGTAATATCGTTATATGCGTCTACGAAAATTTGGCTATGAATAATGCATCATTTAAAGGAATAATTCATTTTTTAAATAAACTTTAAACTAATAAAATTAATTTATAATGTATTTTTAGATGGATATTTTATCTAAAATAGAGCAAATAAAATACATCGATTAAAAAATTCGATAGGTGGATTTTTAAAAGAATTACTGATTTTCTTTGTTTTTCGAACTCTTAAATTTTGATTAATAAATTTTTTACTGACATTTATGCTTTTTTTATGGACACAAAAATTTCATTCGATGAGTTCGGATCGACGATACCATGTCATTCGGTGATTTTACAAGCATCCCTTTCTTACATTCGGATCAAAGGCGCAAGTATCCGACGCGATCTTGACCGTCAACCCCTCTTTTACTTTCAATGTTCATCTATTTGATCTTTCTTCCAGCCACACGCCGCGAGGGAGGGTTACCTAAAAAACGTGCCTTTACAATCGACCGCTACCTACCGAAACATGTAAATGTGAGTTAGAATCCCTTCTGCCCGGTATAACGTCGTCTTTTTATCTGCGTTCCCTTTTACGTTACTTCAAGAATCTATAGTTACGCATACGAGAATGTACAGCTATATCGCTTTTATAGTACTGCGTTGCAAACCTTGAAAAAGTACAGACGTAACATAATTTTTTTCCCTTTTGATTGCAAGAATACATTATTAAATTGTATCATATTTAAAAAAATTCGAAATGTTTTTAGTAAAATAGTCAAATGTGTTTCAATGGTTTCCGCATTACATATATTTAATGTGAATTTTGTTGAAAATGGAGTCCTGCGGAAAATTTGACAGTGATAACGCACACTGTTACGGGAGCTTATGGAAGTTTAGCAAGTAATCATCATTTGGCATTGTGCGCAAGAAATCGGACGAAGGAGACATCTCGGGCATCTCTACTATAGTACAACGCCTGCCTCTCTCCTCTTCCGGCGAAACTCGCACATAATTTCCGGCCCAGCGATCTCTCCCCCGCGGGTTCTCCCGTGAGCTTCGATTATAAATTCCGCAACGAAATATCATATTCCCTCTGCGCGCGATCCTTTCATCTGCCATTCAAACGGCGTATTTTTACGGTCGCGCGTCGTCCCCGCGTGGAAACATGTAAATACTTACGACGCGTTCCTCACGCGTTGCACACAGACCATTTCGTTTGACGATGTGCACCAGCCGTTCTTCATCCTTACATCTTACCTTCTCCTGTTGCCGAAAGAACGGCGGGGTCCCTCTTCGCCCCTTTCTTGCCGGATTCACGTCAGAGAGCGAAGATACGCGCTTTTATGACGTCCAGCTTTACGAGAGGCTTTCGGAAATATTTCATCCCTCGCATGAGGCACCGCCGACGGTTCCGCTTTCTTTCCTTCCCCGATGTAGCCTCCTCGAAGTGACGCAATCTCTCGACGCGACAAAGGGAGCTCACGAGTTTTTTGCACCACCGAGAGAAACGACATACATGGGACGATACCGAGCGATATAATACCGTTTACGCGCGATCTTTAGGCCTCTACGCTTGTTTTTGAATCGTTAAGTTGAAATGTCTTTTCTTGAGTGACGCTCATATAAGGATAGGAATGCGAGATCTTGACGTTTGAAGTTTTTATATAAAATATTTGCGTTTGTTTGTTGTATATATATGAAACATTTACATTAACTTATTTTGCAGTTCTCAGATTTCATTTTAAAGAGAAAGAAAATTTTTAAAAAGATTTTAATTATTTGTAGCACAACATAATTTAGTTTATTCTATGTTTATGTTAAAATAAATTTCGAAAATATTCGTTTAATTTTATCTAATAGTTATTTTACTATCAAACTACTCGTACATATATTTTATTTTTGTTTGGATCATCAGTCTCTATCTAGCTTGCCGAATTTTACTCCGATATCTTAGCGACAAAATCGGCAGCGATCCTGCGGCCCCGAGTCCTGAATCTATCGAACCACGATCACGCGACCCTCGTCGGGCATTAGATACCGACAAGATTTTGGGCGCGCGATCCTCGGCTAGAGGAAAGGGATGTCGTAGAGAAACCGTAGGGAAATTCTACGGGGAGAAGAAGGTTGCTGCGCGCCGAGCGTCGATATTGTGGCGAAATTCCGTCCGATATCGTTTACGGTAGCGCGTCGAGACGCACATATATGGATCCGGACGAGCCCGCCGACCCCATCGTGGACGAGGGAAAGCGGGTTGTTGGCTGCCACCTCGACTGCCAACCGGGATCGACATCGAGGAAGGGGAACGAATATGTGTCCGTCGCGCGTACGCCCGACGCATATATACGACGCATTACCGGCAACGTCGTCGACCTGTCCGTGCGACTCTCCCCCGTCTCCGCGATTCTGAGACGAGGAAAGGGGTAATGGCGGTGTAATGCTCATAATGTAATGCTCCGCACATTACTGCCTACAAATTGCTCTGTCGAGCTCCATCTTCCCTTCACGATTACGGTATTTTCTCTGCAGAATTTCGGCTATTAACCGAACGCGACTCGTCCTATGCATCCTTTCCCCCAAAGGGATGAATTCTTTAGGTCTGAATCTCGAGAATGAATTTACTCCAAGTTGATTCAGTGTTGCACTCAATAGTTGTCGTCATGTTTTAAAAATTAATTGCATTGTTTTACTTGTTTTGCTACGGGAAGATCTCGATTAAATGCTCTTCATCCCTGCGAATTCTCCCGCTTGATTAATTCGCGGAATAAGACGTAGATAGGTAGGTATCGGGGTTGTTGCTGGCAGAGATGGGTGGGGAAGGGTGGGACCTGCCTTTGGCTCCGGATTCATCCCCGTTTAACCGTTCTCAACATAGCTCTTTGTTCTCCGAGTGCTTCTCGCGTAAGATCACGGGCGACGCCCGCCTCTCGCAGGTTTTATCGCGCATAATGTCATCGAAAGCCGTACAGACAAAGGAGTGAGTACCGAAATCGGAAAAATATACGAGGGCCGGACAATCGAGGGCTTTCGCTTAACGATCGCCGTTAACGACCTAGGAAAGGGGGGACTTCTCTATTGGTCAGTGAGATAGGGCTGTCGGAATCCTTAAAGGGAATATGACCTTAGCTCTGCGGGTGCTCGCATCACAATCCGATCTCGGAAATGAGGCCGTCAAATTATTTCATTGACCGCAAATGATCTGATTACTGCTATCAAGAAAAATTCAGAAGACTTAATACTCTTATCATTCTTATAATAAGTTGGATTAACGTAGATACGATATGATTATTACATTAATTACACGCCAATAATATTTGCGAGACAGATACTGACATTCAGAGATTAATGTGGTTGCATAATTAATTAATTATAAACAAAATAGTTATAACAAAAATGAGGTATACACTTCAAATGTATTTTCTTTCAAGTATTTTTATTCGCAATGTAAGCTTGTTTGTTTAAACAATATCGAGAACATATTGTTTACGAAAGTGTTTCAAAATGCAGTTTATTGCAGAATCCAAATTAATTCCAATATTTCATCATTATAAATTCAAATGATAACATTGTGCTTTTGTTTTAGTTGTTCCTGCTAGTCGCATGCAAATTTATTTTTTATATGAATTTGCATATATACATCAGTTTTATAAAAAAATAAAAAAATAGGTACATATGTATACATAATATATAAATCATCTGATTGTAAGAAAGACTTTTTATGTATTTATATGAGATGCTGGTTGATTTTTGAATGATCTGTTTATTTTAAAACAATTTTCATATAATTCTGAGCATATCTATGCATTTATGCAGAAGGTAGAATTTTTTTGTAAAACTTATGTAATACTATAAATTTTTGAAAACCCGATAAAAAATATAGCAAGTCAAAGTGAGACACTGCGTGAACTTCATGTCAGTTTGCCCTGAGATATTTTTTTCAACGGCCAAAATTATTTATCTTAACTATCAAGGACTATAGAACTATTAAAAATGAAGCTAGAGTTGTTAATTAGTTATAAATTACTACAAAATGATATTCCAGTTTTACATACACGTTCGTTATAAAATCGTAGACACGATTTTAAGCATATCTTCTATCCCGAATACACATCGTCACATATTAGATTGCGATACATCGATATCGCCATGACAAAGTCATTATTGCCCTTGGAGGGCAAACGAATCATGGTAGCACGGCGAGTCGCTTCGGGCAAAAATCCATTTGGGGCGTGAGATCAATCGCTATTCAAAAGATACGTGTTCGAGCACTTGATTAATGGACCCATTGTAACGCCGCGACAATTTCAACCTTGTTCGTAACAAGCGAGCGAGCACACGACACAGAAAACAAAATCTAACACGTTACGGCTTTAAATGGAATTTGAAATAAAAAATTTCGAAATAAAAATTATTTGAAGATACGGTTCCCAAGATACATATATACACACATAATCAATTCTTTATAACAGAGACCGCTTTGCTATCCGTTCCACGTCCATAACGATTTGCAAACAAAGTTTTATACTATTTCAAATTATATGGCGCATTTTATCATGGGCAGTAGACTATCGGTCATTTCAGGGTTTTGCCTCGAAGACTCGAGATCAATTCACACTGTATTCATTCGTGGTCTCTGATTAATGGATTGCCCAGCGGCCAGTTCAAACTATTCGAAGTGGATTCGTAGAGCGAGGGAGTGACAACCATTCTACGTTTCGAAACTAAAGCATCTCAAAGACCTGTCCCGTTACGTCACGCAAAGACGTCCCCGCGCGACGTCTCCGACGAGGACATTAAATTAATCGTCATTAGGCGTCCCGCGTCAGCTTAGGGGCGGTTGCACCGCCAAGTGGAGGACCGAGACGGAGCCCCTGTCACCCTCTCGTTATTAATAACGTTTTCTCCCGGGGCCGAGACTGCTTTCGATATAATGCCGTCCTCAGCTCTCTGGAAAATTTTTGCGCGCTGAAGAGCGCGCCCATTCGCTTTCCCAATTTCATTTGCATTTATATTCGCTTTCAGATGTACGCCAGCAACTACGGTAGATGCGATTATGATACAGGGAATGTTTGGCACTTCTGGGAGCCAACTGTGTGACGGGTTTTATTAATTTCTTTGGATAAAAACACACTCGAGAGAAAAAGGACAAAGAACAAAGGCCAAGTTGATAGTACAACGATTCTGAGATAAATTCCTTGGGAGAAACCGAGCGTTATACATCATTCATGGTAAATGGTTAAGGCAAACTTTAATTTGTGCCAAAGACCCACTGGACTCTGGCATTCCATCATTTAATGGTGCACAATTTCGTCGCCGGTAGTTTATTAAAGTTCGCATGGATCTCGTTATCCGCATATCTTTCAGCGATTATTAATATCCTTGTAATTATTATTATAATCATTCCCTTTGCTCCTTGCCAATTCGCAATGAAGAAGGGAGAAGTCTCTTAGGGATCCAAGTATTTAATGAAGCACCTCTTACGTGGGTCGTTCCCAGGGGCAAAAGAGGCGTACCGTTCCTGTCATTATTACGAAACAGACTGGCATCATTGTTTATATAATTATATTCCAACCTTGGAAGACGTTATCCGACCCCTCCATTCGTTGTCGTCAAATTAACGAGTCGTGCTTACTAAGCATCAGCGTTACGTAGAATTTTCAAATGAAATTTATAGGACTTTATGTCTATCTAATACGCAAAAATCTGACAGAGATATTTATGTAACTCTTTACGATAATTATAATTTTTTATGTATGTAATATATCTAATTATACAAAAATTTGGCACATAATATTTATACTTGTAAGCCAAGATAAATAGAATAAATGTACAAAGAAGAATAAATAAATTATGTCTTAGTAAAAGAGGAATCTTGTGACGTAAAATGCATAGACTTATACTACTGACGTTATGACGTCAGTAGAAACAGCTTCATTCCTCGACTTGGAGCCGGCGCCGATTTCGACGCGCGTTCTCTTATCTATACGCATATCTCCCTTAAGGACACCGAGTCTGGCGAAACTGTGATACCGGAGTAATATTAATAGCGTATACCTCCTCGCTTTCCCTCTCCCAGTTGAATCCAGCCCCAAAGACAAATCCCAAGCTAATGTCGTTAGCCAGTCTTCTGGGAGCAGCTATTCTCTCATACAAACAGACAATGCGTCGAGCAACTTTGTAAAGCTTGAGTAAATACTCCAATAGCTAGTCGATCGAACACTCGGAGAGTGGGTCGGTTGCCTCGTTCTGAGAACATTAACAATCGATTAATTCTATACCGTTATTGAGACGGCCTGTCAAGTTTGTACTTTTCACTAAGGGAGGGTTTGCACTTGATATCTTTCAATTTAAATTTTATTTAAAATAATCTTTAGATAAAATTAATGAGAAGAAATAGCTTTAAAATATTTTATATGGTAAAAATAATTTTATATCTCTTTCTCGTATTATTATCGAAAATACTTTTCTCATTTTTTAATACTATAATATAATTATTAATTTAATATGTTTATATAATTAATTTTATTTTTGCTGATAAGCTGAATTATATCTTCCAATATTTTTAATACGGATGTGCCGGAATGTGACGGCGTTTTTAAAGTATACATTTTTAGAATCTAACTTGGATTCCGATCGAAATTATTTCGGCATCTCTCGCGCTTTTGCTGTGTGTAACTAACGATCATGGCACTATGGCAGAGACGAGGCGAAACCGCACGTTTCATTGACACTTGGACGAGGGTCAATTAAACGCTATTAGCGCCGGTGGATTTTAGCCAATCCTCGTAACGAGGCTGATGCACGAAGGATATCGAAACGGATAATACGCGAGTAACCCTAGAGCCAATCCTGCTTCACGAATATCATCGAACGTAATCGGATTGCAGGACGTACAATTGGCTATTCGGTAGATTTAAATCTGATACATAAATTTTTATACGCTTCAAGCAAAACGGACATTTTACTATAAAGTTACTTTAAACGAGACGATAAATCCGCCTGCGCTCAGTTTTATTATTACACGGTTGCGTTGGACATTGTTGAAAAATATAAAATAATATCGTCTAGTACTGTGACAGATTATGTGTATGTGTGTGAGAGAGAGGGAGACAAAAATAGCAAAATTAAAAAAATATTTTTGAAATGGTTTGATATTCAAACGCGCGCAGAAAAATTACAGTTTCATATATCTTTGTCTTTCATTAGAAAAAGAAGAAAAATACACAAGGAGTGAGGAATTGCTATTATATTTTTATTGACGGGAGCAATTTTTCGTCTACATCCAATAATCTGCTCGATAAAATCTTTCAATCATATCGTATTTGACATACAATATCCAGGAAAGCTCGAAATGGAGTTGACCGCGTTTGAAATAACTTTCAAATTTTTGTTTTAATGGATATTCGTCGCAACCGCAAGATAATTACGGCGAATTCTATATCGAATCGAGTCTTTCTGCTAATATTAAGTTTGAATTTTCGTTTTCAACTTCCTACTTCCCACGAGAATTCGCGCTTTGACAAGCTGAATTTCGGAAACGATGTACTTTCAGTTAATACTGTCGATGGTTCGTCGTGAAATTACATGAGAAAAATACTCGAAATCCTGGAAATGCCCCGTAATTGCGATGAATTTGCTGCGCCGCGTAATGATCCGTCATTATGCAACCTTTTGCTCTTGGCAAGTCAATGAGCTCTGCTTTCTTGAGACGCGCCTCATTATTACGGTTCTCTGCGTCCCATTTAATTTTCAAGTAATGGTATTATATATATTGCTTTTAATATAATTATCTTTAACAATTATATTTATATAACGAAAATATTTTAATATAATATAGTATTTTAATAAATTTATTGAAGCAATATATTTCGCACACACTAGAAACGAATAAATAAGTTCGAGTAATGTCTTCAATAATTTAAGGACCAACTTCATTATTTGAACTTATTATTACAACGATCTAGGTTATCGTTAATAGAGATTATCATCATTTCCTTTTGAGTGGTATTCCAGGTAACTTAAGTCGCGAAAGTCTTATTTCTCGTCTCATAAAGTGACATATAAGCGTGATCATTACGAAGAGCCAGCATAAGCGCGAGTTAGAAGAGGAGAGCCAGAGGTCGACAATCGTGGCGTCGTGCAATGTTATGGTCTATCTTGTAAGAGCCCGTTTAATAGCCGTCTCAGGAGTCGCTAATATGCCATAAGTAGAGGCACCGAGGGAGACACAATTCCTATAACCGTAACTGCAGTTATCTTTCGTTCCTTCGTGCGAAATGGTATTCCAAGTATTTCTCTGTTAGGTCGGAATCTCTATAGAATTTCGCCTACAGCCATCACCATTATATTCCGTCTCTGTTTTGACATTGAGACAAAAAAGTTTCGCAGTATGAGTTAATTTATATAAATTGCCTCCAGTCTTCCATTACAGTGACGCGTCTCTTTCTAAACGTTACTCTAATTACTACAAATCATTGCTATAACTTTGAAAAAAGTCAGAATTTTTAAGTATGAATTTTCGAAATAAATTAAATATATATGTACATATGTATTGATATATTCTCGAGAGATGATATATTATCACTATTATTATTTCGAATTTTTTCGAGAGAGACGAGATGATATACGATATTATCTTCTAAAATAAACGATAAGAGAACTTCAAAGCATTCACAAGATGCGTTTATCCTCGCGGGACAACCATGTTCCTGCCCTATTCACGGCACGAGCAGAGGAGATCCGTGACTCTCTTACACGCATGTACTTCAGCACGCGCATTGCTGCGTACGGTCCGCTGCCACTGGCTGGAATTACGCGGATGCTTGCGATACCGTCAGATCGGTCGCCAGATCGGTCGTTAAATCGCCGGCTAGATCGACCATTAGATCGCTAGCATGGTGAGTGAGAAGGGGGCTGGTTGTCTGGGCGTAATAGGAATTCGGTACCAATCTCGTATACGGATATGTCTCGGAAACGTGCGCAGAATGTTAAGCTGTAGACGCACGATCCTCTCGAAACACATCCTTCGTCATCACGATACACGGATGCAGAATGAAATTGCGGTAGATATCAGTCTACAAGTTACAAGCAAAGTGGATTCGGAGCAAATCCAGTAACCGAGCGTTTATAGATATCGAATTTATTCTACAATACAGAAAAGAAATAATGCATTAAATAATATAATTAAGATGAATATCTTTTTCGGAATATTCTTTATCTGCGCGAAAACAAATTGAAATGTTTGCGATAAGGAGAGATGACTAGAGAAACTGTAGAGATTATTAAATTTAATTGCCCTTGTTCCTAATATTTGTTTAATTGATCGCAATCATATAAATTTAACTACAATTGTAAGATAATGGTATGTCTGACAATCCGTCTGACGCGCGATTGTCTTGAAATGATCTCATTTATCTTACAATGTACCAACGACGGGGCTCACTGTCTTGCGAAATTAATCAGACGAGTGCAGCCGAGCTTTTGTTGCTCTGGTTTCGTATACGTCCCATTATATTTCATGACAAATTGGCAAGTATACATTACGTCCGAGTTTTTCTCATATTCCCTATGCATTCATACATCAAGCAGCTTTATTATTTGTTTATTCATAATCTTAATTAGTGCGTTTGTCTGATAAAGACAAATTATAATCTTGCTAGA
This sequence comes from Prenolepis imparis, assembly GCF_030444845.1. NCBI lineage: Eukaryota > Metazoa > Arthropoda > Insecta > Hymenoptera > Formicidae > Prenolepis > Prenolepis imparis. Next base: position 13,740,708 of record NW_028141166.1, read on the forward strand.
TGTCTTTAATTATCAATTGAATTCTATTAAAAGAACACAGCACATTTTTCAGGGTTATTCGAATATGTGTCTCTCTCTATAAGGAATTGATACTGAATTTTTATTATGCTCCATTTCTTGTTAATCAATTCTCTCTCTTCGCTCATCATTACTCGATATTCTTAAGAAAAGAAACAATTTCTAACATATTTAAAATACAGAACAAAATAAAAGTAATTTTATATATATTGGTGGCAGAGAATGAAGTATATGAGATAGCCCAAGTGTGTTGAGTTAGTTGTCTCTTTCACTTAAGTACATTATGCCATGGCGTACTATATAGGACGAGCTTTCCTATAGGAGATGGAGTCTCGGTTCGATTAACCGGCGTAAAGTCTTCATGGAGAATCCTTCGTCAACCTACCGTCGAACTTTAGTAACGAGCTGGTATAGCTGGTAATATTCCCACGTCGACCCACGAAGATGTACGAAGGGTCGACATCGAAGCGTTCGAAATGAGAGGGGATGCCTAGGTACACACGAACCATCTGGATCGATCTGGCATTCTTCTTTGTCTCCTGTTTACTTTACGAAACGATTCGGTTACCCGGCGCAATAATTTGGCTTTAATTGACATTATACACAATGCACGATGATACCTTGACTCGGGTTACGCAATCGCATTCAGCGGCTTCCACCGTTGCTGAAAAGTACTCGAGAGAGGAAATAAAGCGCGAGAGACAAAAAAGAATTTCATAGAGACATTGCTTTAAACAAGTTTTTAAATTTAATATTAAAATTATATACGGCGATGTAAAAAAATTAATATCGCCTTATAAATAAAAATGAAATGTCGGACTGGCATTATAAATAATTGAATAATGTTTTCTAATAGTTATATTTATTATTGCGGGTTGAAATAAATAAACAAGTGGCGATGTGTATTAACAATACCGAATACAATTGCGGCTATTCATTTTTATTTGTTTCGATAGCGAGTGAAATTTTTCACAAAAGGGAAAGACCGGTATGTATTTGTGGCGACTGAGCAATGAAAAAAATATGCGCTGCAATAGAGTACTTTGAAGTAATTTGAGTACGAGCCAGCCTAAAACGCGGGTCGATTTGTTTCTACCAGGGGTGTGTGGTTCGCGAAACAAAGGTTGAATTCGCCGGTACCGGTGAAAATAATCGGCGGGACAATACGAAAGTTTTACGACTGGTGAAACTCGTACTCGTTGGTCGGCTGGGTTTCCCACTAGTGATGGGTGAAAAAAAGATGAACCACCGAGGAGAAAATCAAAATTTCAATCCCATTGTTATTCGTCGAAATGGTTACCAAGTATAAAAAAATAAATTGTATATCGAATATAAACGTATCAACGAGGATTGTCAAGATAAATAACATTTCTTTTTTCCGTCCAGTTTGTTCTGTTTTATATATCTTTTTCTTTCATAATTTAAATATTTATTTTCAACGTCACTTATTAGAATTATTAACTTCTCAAAGATCTTTACGGTCTTTATGTTTAATCAAGATATTAAAGGGATGAGATGTAGATAATTAATATTCGTTATAAAACTTGTATAATTTATTGCCGTGAATCGAAATGGTACTTCTATGTGTCATTAATTATATACGAATAATTTATTTATTATTTAAGACACGCGCGTCACATATCAAAAGATAATTTCAACAAGCATGTAATTTAACTACGCAAAGTGAAACGCGCGTATGGATCTCATCTACCCTATAGCATATACAAAATACGCACATGCTATATAAGGTACGTGCCATCGAATTAAGCACCGACGCGAGCGTAATTCGCTTAGTTTCCCTTTCGACGCAACCCGTCGGTTTTGGCTACGTCGAAAACTGCATTATTATCTTGCCGTACAAAGGGCACGATCGTAACTTCGTGTAACTGTATATATTCGTGCGCCCGTATTGCGCTCACATCCACAAAGCCGAAGGGCTTTCAGTAACAAAGAACAATCTGGAATCGTTATTGATGGCTTATGCGAACCTATGTTTTGCTTAAAGTTCTCCGTTTTTTTGATTATCGACTATTATACGTGATGTAAGCAATGGATACTTTATCGTTCCTGTCGTTCCTGACATATAAACTGTTTAATTAATAATATTTAAAAATTTCCATTCTTAATTCATCCAACGTATCTTGTTTCTCTTTCCGTAATTAATTTAATTTAATTAATAATATGATATGTAATAAGAGAGAATCTTCTCTTTTCTCCCTAAAAAAAAAAAAAATACTTTCGAGTTACATTATTATATCATTATTCTCTAATTTACTCCGTTCACTGCACTGTCCATAAAGTTGACGCTATTTTACGACGCGTCGTCTAATTCCACTTGTAAATGACTGTCACTAACAAAGTTTGCTCGTGGTTTCGTACGTACTTTCCGGCGCGACGACCCGATATCGATCTTGTTCCACGGCTACACCTCGAGAGTCTTGGGAAACCACCGTCGGAAATAACATCTTCGTGCCTCTCGGGAATGCCATTCGATGTCGCAAACAATGACTTTGTAACTCGTCCAGGATGGCACGGGATGCGCGCCCGGTTTCTGTGTAACTGCCAATACCTCCGGGGCAAAGTTAGCTAGCTGCACGACCCTCGGCCCTCCATAGATGGACAATGGTCCCCCTCCCACTCAGTCATTATGAAGTAAGCTCACCTCCGTCCAACGATGGGCTAAATCTAATCTGACACTCGTACCGGAGGGCAGTCCAATGCGAAGGGTTAGGTCAAGTTAGAACGATTGCAAGGACTAAGAGGGATATGAGATGTTGTACGAATTAAATTGCAAAACTGGAAGAGGTCTTAAAAAAGCAATATCCTAAGATATTTAGCTATGCAGAATAATATGTAGAATATTATGTAGACTTCATTTGATTTTTATTATTCTCTTTTCAACAAGTTATTGGAACTTTAAACTTTGTTCTAAAAATAATCTCTTTAAAATTTATACAGAAAATTGCAATATACGAACTAAAGAATCTATAGATGATTTTATGAAAAAGATAAATTTTATGCATAAGTTTGTAAAATTATTTCTTCTCTTTTAAATTCTTTAGACTTTAGAAAATGAAAGAATATATAATCAAAATTAGAAAAAATGTAATAAAATGGATGGAACTGTTTAAAATCAACCAGTATAACCAGTATATCTTTAATCGAGTGACGTAAATTATAATATAAATGCCGATATATATGTCACTTACTCTACTTAGATCCGGTTCGCTTGTCAACGCTTTAGAAAATTAATTATTTATTTAATTTTTTTTTCTCTATTTGTATATCGAAAATTATTAAGTCAGGCTTCCTTAATCAAGGGCGATCGAGCTTCACAGTGCTTTACATTAATTTACGATAAAAGCGAAGGAAAATTGAGACGAGGTAAGATTTCACTCGATCGTGCGTGGTAATTCAAACAGGTGTTCGCAGGAAACACACTTGGTGCTTCGATAAGACCCAATAAGAGAGCGTGCAACATAATCCTGATTGGCAAAGTGCTTGTAACGCGACACCTCCAGTTCTACAACCGCTTCGAATGCGTTTCTTTTGCGATACGCCCGTACGATACATTCTTCCTTTGTGTACGGTTACGTTCCGTATGGACACGGCTCTGATCCCAACGGGAGAGCCAAATTTCATTACATTTGCTCTACCAACACGATAGCATCGGATTAACGCTGCGATGCTCGCCGGACTTGCCGGTAGCGGCAAACCGATTCACGGCAATTAGGGTGATTCGCTTGTGGAGATGGGAAAGACGATTTCATCGAGCTTCACGATTGTGCACTCTCGCCGTACTATCCGGTCGATTGGCATTTTGTGTAGGTGTAATGATACAAATGTTAATTGGCATTCGGATCTGCAGGTGGTCAGGATTTATTCGAGCGGATTTAAAGAGAAAGAGGGTGAGAGAAAAGGGGATTGGGGGTGAGAAGTTGTTAATTATCGGCAAATTAGAAGAGAGAGAGTAGATTACGCAATATGGTAATGAAAACGTAGAAAATTCCGCGTTCAACATGTGCCTCGCACATTTTAGCGTAGCGTACGACATTAAGTAATTAATGCTGTCGTAAATAATGCATTATTTGCACGTACGCGCGTGTATATTAGCATGACAAACGGGGCGCGCGCGTGTTGTAGACATAAATAATAAATACAACGTATCAACGCCGTGTGCGCGTGCCGGCATAAATTTATATTTGATCCGTTTGTTCTCGCGTATGCACCTGCGCTCGCGATCTGTTGCTGCATCATTTCGCTGGACGTTTATATACTTTTGGACGCTAGTGTACCGAGGCCGCCCTCGGCCTTGGTAACCGCATTAATTACAACCCACTACTTCGTATTGAGATTAATGACATTGGTTTTGTATTTTATGTGAGGATGGGTTTATATTGGCAATGCCTACTCCCCGTTAGACGCACACGTAAACGCGGTCGGTGTTAATTGGTACAGACGATCTCGCAACGACGAGGCAAACGCGATCGTGCCATATCTCTCTTTATTACAGTAAAAAAAAAGGCTTAACAAGTCCCGCTAAAATATTGATTGATTGGAAGATAATTCGTGTCTTACTAACCGCAATTTCTCACTTTGTAAGTTACTACTTTATTTTACATTCATTGATTATACATTAAATGCCCTAGAAATGAAAAATGTTTTATTGACATTTTAATTTTTATTTATTATAAATAAATTTTAATAATTCAACAGCAGAGAAATATCAAATCTAAATAGATATAAATAATTATAAATAGTAATAAATTGTGTATTTTGTAACAAGATAATAAATATATATATGCTATTGAAAGATAATTGATATTAAAATGGTAAACTTTCGTGGTTTGCAGACAGCAGACATCAGAGTACAAAGAGCTGAACAGCTGAAAGCTGATAGTTCTCTCGTTACACGATGAACGAATTTTTAATTTAAAATCTCATTTACTCATCGTTATTGCATACGCTGCAAGCTTCTGCGACACGTGAGATGATGAAAATATTAATTTTGTCTCCTCTCTCGCTGGTCTATAAATTAATTCGGTCGGATTATTTCTATCAGTTAATTGCATTAACGTTGAACATAAATCGCAAATAAAATGTGACGGGGGTTAATCCTGTTCGGATATAGGCAGATTATCGTATTTTCCCCCGTAATATTCACGCGACTGGATCAACAAACGCGAGTGGCATAAGTTTTCATTTGCCGGTCAGCGCTAACGAAGTCTCCGGTGATAAATTTCGCTAGAGCTTTTCCTCGAGTAATCCCATCGCCGGCTTAAGCACGGGCAAACTCCACGAGAGCGGGTTCTTCACGCGAATTAAGACGAATCTACCTTCGGCGGTTCTATCCCTATCGCACTACGATACGTTGTTCGTTTCGGTGAGAACGATTTCGACCTGTCGAAGTAACCCATCGGCTGTAAATTTACGTCAGATAAGAGTGGATACATTTACCCGACAAAATCGAGAGATCTGTTTTGCAGTGAAACGTTTAAATTGTGTTCTGCAATTCTCTCGACGAACTAAAATAGTCCACTAGGATGATACATTTTATTTGGCAGAATGAAAATAGCTGTCCCTGAATGAAAATTATTTCTGTCCTGCATGCAATAATTTTAACAATATTCTAGAGGTATAATATGTGTTTTACAGAGAAAAGAGAAAGTAGTCGGTTTAAATTAAAATTTTAGTTAGGTTTCGTTTCTTTTTGCGGAAATGCAAGTTTCAAATGAGGGAAGCGCTTCCATCCACCTCTTGTAATATTTTTCCATCAAATTCCGTTTCGCCGGACAAGCATTTTATGCCGCCGTCACATACACACACGCACACAGATACACACAGATATACACAAGCATCACGTAATATGTACGCTCTTCGGCGTCTCTCGTAGCTTCTCTGCCAATTATATGCCCTGCTCTTGACTCTATAGCATAGCTCGTAATAAACGGCCGGCTATGTTACATGTTATAGGAACCGGGCGTCCGACATTCCGTGATATTGTGCAAGGGCAGCGAGGGGGCGGCTGGCTGCGTTGTCGTCAAGGGGAAAAGGGATGACCCTGGATGTGGTCGACGTTAATGGCTACGTTCGCCCCGTGGCATAAACGCGACCGTCACGTATCGTCACAATGCAATGTCCGCAGTTCGCTGTACACTGCACTATACCGTTGTATGCGCGCCAGTCCATTATGCATGCGGCATCATCAGCACCGCTACTTACGATATTACAGCGATTTATGTTCTACGGGCGCAACGTAGTAACTAGGCGGAATGACGTTCCTATTATTTCGTTCAACTTTTAACAAGTTCCAATCGGTTGCTCGTGCTTTCGACGTATAAGATATTTCCATTCTCTCGGTAATCGTGGTTCAACACGTGAATACAAATGAAACTCGAAATTATAACCGAATAAGTGTAGGTAGAGAGGCTCTTCGAGAAGAGTCATATGCAGAAAATTAGGTATTACAAATTTTGATTTGTAATATTAGAAAATCTACAGTATTTTATTATATATTATTTATATAAAATATATGAAGAACTTTTCTAAGGCTCTCCCCTTCAACTTTTCTATTTTTTTCTCAACATTTTATTTTTCTTTTTAAATCTTCACCAAACGTCTGCAAACGTCTTTAATAGATTTTATTTTATATTTGATCAATTATAATACCGGTTTCGTTCTAAATACATTTTTAATTTTTATCTTTTTCTTTAGTATTTTTATTTAAACAATTTTTATATTTAATATTTCATTGACGGCGAAAGCAACACGCCGCGAGCGAACTTGCAAAGTCTGTCTAATTGCTTTACAAACCTGACAGCCATCGACATTCGTGGCACGAACAGTTAGATTTATGTATGCATTTCTATGAATGCTATGTAGAGAAGATATATCTGCATGTCAGGCCGTTGTTGGCAACAGATCGTTTGCAGCTTGCTATAGAAGGCAAATCAATTAACGTGTCGCGTGCACGATTTGCTCGTCGATATTAATTGATTATTGAGCCGCAATTATATCCCTCTTTGTAAATTAAATTAAAACAGATTAAAAATTTTATTTAAGCATTAATATGTGTGTGATACGCATATGTACGATACAAATTTTTTCAGGGTATTAAACGGCGTATTAAATTATAAAATTATAATTATTTTCCTCGTTAGGAACTAATTAATGGCACGATAGAGCGATCGTGTCCGCCGGAAAAAATGCCCAATAATCATGCGAATAATCGTATTTCTGTCGCGACGTGTAGCGGTATCGCATATTTCCTGGGCGGGACGGCCACTATATTAAATTACGCTAATGGCACAATTATTCCCACACCATGGTTCGATCCACGTTGCTCCGTGCCACCGGATGAAATTCCCCGCGTTCGTCACAGTCTGATTCCTCGGATAAAACCCGAGGCACCACCAGACACCGCTGCTGTCCAGCGAAACGAAGAAAAGTTCAACACGTGGCGAGTGTTGTGCGAACTTTCGGAAGCGAGAAACCGCACGTAACGGGTTGCCGAAATTATTATTATGCCCTTTTTGTGCAAAGACCACAAAGACAACAGTTTGCAAATGTGCGAATTCCGTGATATCTACAAGCTTTATGGTGCGTATTATTCTGCGTATCTTATATTAATGTCTTCTTCAAAGCTCATGAATAAGAAATGCTCTTCTAACGAATCTTATTAAAAATTGAATCGCCGACTGGGAGAGAGATATCGATCTATATAAATCGTACATGAGCTTATAAAGAGTTCTTGATGAGAAAGGCTCGAGAAAAGAAGATGCGTTATCAGCTAAAAAAAATTCATTAATTGCAACATTGTTAATTTTAATGACTGCACATGTACGTATTTGCGTTTTAGTCGTTGCGTGACTAATTATAGGGTTCAGAGTTTTCGAAAATGCCGCGATGCCATTTTGTACCCGGCTGAATTGTGGTCCGTTCGTTCACCCCGTTGATGAGCAGACTTTCTCCTCTTTGTTGCCGTCCATCGGCCTGTCGCTGCGCGATATAGTCTATAGAGATAAAAATCTTTGATGCCGTTTCGGGGCACGGATGCACCTGCAACCGATGTGCAATTCTCACTCCGGTACTTTCGCCCCGCTATCGCATATCTTTTTTATCATTTCATTTGCGCCTTTGTATCGTGACAAAGAGTATGTAATTAAATTCTTGTACCGTAAAATATGACACGGTTTAATTTCGTTTTATTTCGAATTTAATATCGTATTAAAAATTTGCAATTTTTATTTTGGAAAGTTTAAGGGAGAGTTTTGAATATAAACGCAATATTTTTCCAATGATAATGTAATGTAGCGTAAAATAGAAAGAAAATATTTAATAATTTTTTATAATTATTAGACGGTGCCGTTTAATGAGAAAAAGACCTCGATTATTATGTAGATAGATTAAAACAAAACGTCACGATAAAAAATTGAAACGAAACGATAAGAAATTTTAATTATATCAAGATTATTATATAATTTCTTGAAAGCTTCTTGATAACTTTTAAAGAAATATACGATTGTAGATTAGGTATTTCGGAATCGCGAATATTATCTAGACAGATTATATCTATCCGCAGTCGAAATCTACAAATGAAATCAACTAAAATCAGAGAATACACATCGATGCGTATTCAGAGTGTATATATGTACCTCAACACACACCATCACGCAAAGTAATCGTTCTGCCATAACAAAGTGATCTTATTATATCATAATGCAGGGACAATAAGCGGTATCGCTACATCTCGGTTATTCCCAGCATATCTCATATGAAGGGGGGGGCCATGTCTGGACGAATATTTGCGTGAGTCTAGGATATATTTCCGAAATATAGAGAGAGGTTCTATATGTAATCTATTTTCACATATATTTAAGTCTTTATCTTCGAATAATTTATTAAAATAATAATCTGCTTCTAATAACAGTACTTTGATTCTGCGATTAAAGCTAATTCGTATAAATTGCAATGTTAACTATAATAAAGTTATGAATTTAAATGAATTAAATTTATCTCATTCTTTATGATTTTTAATATTAATATATTTATTATATATACTGCGATCTCTAAAGTCATATAAAACATGACAGTTTTCTTTTTTTTATTCTTTTTTTTTCTTCAAATTTATATCATTTTATTCATTTTAAATTCTGCCGAAACTCTTAGGAAAATGAAATTTATTGGAGTGACATTGTCGAAGAGTGACAGTACGTATCTCCCGATTCTCACTCATCGATGCGAAACAATTTCGCATTCATTTTGCACGTTTTCTCCGCTCCGTTAGTTTCGTCCGTCAATACGTCGCGAATTTGAGAGCCAACGGCTATTCAATTGGGGAATATATATTCATACATTGTTCATTCTACGCGACGCTGATGAATTATCTACAATATAACACGCCGGGATACTCACATAGACTGGGGAGAGGTTTTTCTACCGCGACGTCGAAGAAAGTTCGGAAATGTCAGATGGAAGACAAGAGCGGCGTTTCCGTCGCGCGACAAAGCGAAGCTTTCGACCGAACATAAAAACGGGGGAAACAATGTCTCTTGTGTTCGAGGAGATTGAAACGTTGAATTAACACTAGAAGAGGCGGTTCGTGAATCATAAAAGAATCATCACCCCTATTCCCCATCCCTTTATAAAAAAGCAAATAAAAACTTTTCAAATAGTGACAGAAGGAGAGGACATGTTCTTAAAACAGATTTGCATTATTAGTATTGATTTGTCTGTACATCCATTCTTTAAAAAGACATGTTAAATCGATATTGGAATATATCAGTCTTCTCAAGAGTCTTGAAGTTGATTATTTATGTATTATTTTCTTCTTGTGATGCCCCATTAGCTTTTTCGCTGTGAGTTGTTATTATTAAATAATAATTTAATTTATTAATTTTTTAAATTTTATTAATTTTAAAAATAAATTTAAGTATTGTTATAGTATCTGCTGGCTAATTGTAAGCCATCAGATAGAGTTATTGAGAAGAATATTGAAGAAGCTAGAAATGAAATTAAAATATAAATAATTTATAAAATATAAAATTATTTATATATTATAAATAATTTAACGCGTTGAATTATTGTACGGTATTTATTTTCTGTAAATTTTCTTGTTCTCATGTAAAGATAAAATAGTAGCATTATGTCAATATATAACATATAATGCAGTTATTGTAGTTATGGGCCAATTTATCACAAGAGAAATCCCCTTTTACAGACGCTGGCGCCTGCTATTATTGATATTGCGATTATGATATTTCCGTCTTAGACACGCATCATCAAGTAGATTGCTTCTGCACGCACCCACATCGACTTTGTTGGTCGGCGTAACGACCAACAAAGAAGGAAAGATTGCTGTATAGACACTTACGATTGCGAGGCACGTCATGCATCCCGAGGATCCTGGTGTAAAAACGTCGGTATCCGAACGAGTCGTTATTTTGCTGTCGCGAGGAAGGATCTCTATAAAAATTGGCGTGATCGATCATCGTATATTCCCTCTGGATTCAATAAAAACCACTTTGTTCAAACGACTGTGGATCGTTGGAGACATTACGACGAAATTTACGTTACAAATGCGACGATTACATCGTTCGTTTTCGTGTATAAGGATCTTTTCTTCACAAGCACGCTTTTTTCAGATAAATAATCTCGAAAATCTTTCGTTCGCAGAGGGCGATTCTTTTCGGTTGGCAGTTCGGACATTCGGAGGTAGCGATGACATCAGCGTCGTGAAATGGAAATTCCTCGAATGAATTTCGCTCTTACGTAAGAGGTGAATCGAGACGCCGTAGAGGAACGACGAGCGTGCAGGAGCCAGCAAAAAGGTCGGGGTCGTCGTCGTGGAAAGTGGTTGTTTTGTCTGTGGGAGAGGCATCTGGTTCTGATAATGTCGATGGTGGTATTGGCGTTGGTGGAGGATGGGAGATGGGGCACGAACATGCCCCGATGCAAGATCGGCCATGGTCGACGACGAAGTCACCGACTGGGATCGAGGTCACGGCTGCATGAGCTCCCGGTTATGTAACACGAAGAGCACGACTACGACGTTGCTATGGCTGCAGGCAAGCATGCACGAGTGCATGCTGCATGGTCTTCATGGACGCCAACCGCATCGCGTGTCTCCATTTGCTCAGCTGTAAACGGTGAAGAATATCTCGCGTGAAAGCGTCGAAAGCATCGACGCTTATATATACACTGATAGTAAATTTGTTTTTTTTGTTTTTTTTAATGAAATATTTTGCAATTTTTTTGCTGTTTTCTCAACTATATTTTTACTTTAATCGCATATTTATATTTTAGATTTGATATATTTTATATAATTTAAGACTTATATCTATAAAACATTTCATATTAATGAATTGTAAATATTTTCTATTAATGAATATATGTATAAATAAGACTCTTGCGTGTGTCAGGGAGACAAATGCATTATTTCATTGCATTATATCATATATATCCGTGACTTTTTCGAAACTCTAAATTATTCAAATGTCTTCTCTATCAAGATTTATTCCATTAATTTTGCGATGCGATAGAATACACGCTTAACCATATAATTAAATGCGTAACGTGCGAGATTAAATATAAGATTTTAAGATACGCTCGCAAAAAATACCAAATGCGAGAAATTCTAAGCATAAATATCGTAGATAATTTACTGAAAGGGTTAAAGGTGAGATGCAAGAAATGCACGCCATTAACGGGACGCGACGACTTTCAAAGTTTGCTAGGAAAGAATACTGGAAACGCTTTTAACGACTATATTTTTACCTGTGAACATCGTAAAATGGCTATATAGTATTGTGTGTAACATTCATGTTATTAATATCTTAGTGGATTATATAGTTGTCCTTGTACAGTACATCATAAAAATTTTGCAGTTACGTTGCAGTATTTCTGGATTATTATAAAAATTTATTATCATAAAATTAAACGAAAGAAAATGGGAAAAAGAGAATATTACAGTCACGTAATAAATACTGTAACGTGTAAGAATATTGATATTATCGCAGTTAATTGTACCATTTGAATTGGTCGGTGATACGAAATTACTTTAGATTCTGTGCCCGCTGAGATCTACAGAGCGTCTGGATGCTGCGTCAACGAGATCGCGCTCTCCTGCTATCTCGAAATTATACACGTCGGCAGGGTGCTCGAGGTAATGAGAATTCCACGACGAAGATATTTCAGATATTCTAATTGGAATGTTATCTTTGGCATCGTCGACGGATGCCATTTTTTCCACGACCGCCAATTTCAAGGGATACATGAGCGTTATTTTCGTCTGTACGTCAAGAATGGTGATTCACAGCGAAGTAAGGTTCGCGATTGAAGCGCTTGTCTTCTCCATTAGGAGAAAAAGAAAGAGTAAGAGGGAGGGGAAGAGCTGTCCTGGAGAAGTGTTGATCGTTAATGGTGTCGACGACGACGACTTGACATAATTTCTTTCAAGGCAACGTGCGTGGGCCACTTGGTGCTACGAGGGGCCTAAGAAAAGGCGCGCGCAACCCAATTTCGGTCTCTGAAAGAAAAAAAATCCACTCAGAGATCCGCTCGAGTAGACGTCACTCGCATTCGCGCCAGCAGGGAAAAGCTTCGAAGAGGCATTCGAGAGAGAACGTCGAGATGGCAACGAAAGCGCGGCCGCCTCACGCGCAGATGGAAATAGCAAATCGTATAAAAAATTCACCACTTCGGGCCGAGGGTTAAGGTCGAACGAAACGCGCGAATATTGTACGAGAGAGAGTTAACTTTGGAGTAAAGCGCCATTGGAGCCGACGTTTCTTATTCGTACCGCGTATTCGTTTCAGTTTGCGTAGCCAGCGATATATTTATTAGGCATGCGAATTCGAAAGAGGGACTGCCAGGAACGAGTAATATCACTGATCTACGTTAAATATGCGCGACGTGATAATTTCGAAAAACTTTTGCGATTAAAATATGATAATGCTGTTTCGATCACTTTTAATTTATCTTTCGATCTTATGACTTATAATTATCAAAAATATTCCTTTGAAAATTTATCGATGATTTTTTCTTTTCTTTAACTATTATAAATAAGTGTAATATTGAAAAAAAGATAATTTCTTTGATTTCCGCTTTTATCTTATAAATTAAATAATGTATCTTCGTTTTATGAGTTACTTTTAATATTGTATCTTTTTGAGAAGTACAAATCACTTTGAAACATCTTCTCAAGTAAACTTAATGTTTCAAAAATGTCCACGTTCTCCAAGAAGTAGTACGAATGCGTATAATGATGCACTTGATTTAAACTCGACCCTCTTCAAATACTACTTAAATTACCGTGCGAGGAGTTTGTGCGTCGCCGTTCAAGAATTTCTATTAATGCCACCCGTCCGTACATCTGCGTTTTACAGACCATTGCGGATGAAGTGCACGCGCCGTATTTGAGACACGCCACATAGTCTGGTATCTTAGTACCAGACTATGTAATTTTCTGAGTACAGAACGCGCAATGCGATTCGTGTTCGCGTGAAATTGGAAAAGGTTCCGTTCCATCAGTCAGAAAGAGAGAGGATATCAAGAGGGAGGAAGAAAGAAAAAAAGGAAAGAGAAAGAGAGAGTCTCTATTTGGTGAAGTGTAGCGAGCAGACGATAGACTCGGTGAAGACTCTGGTAGACCTTGAACAGCCCTTTAACTGGCTGCATTGCAGCCAAGGTTACTTTCCTCCTCTTTCCGTGACGTGGAACGGTGCTTCTAGAAGGGAGCGAATGAATAGAACCGTGAATTCGCTACTTTGCCAAGGTCGTCTTTGCTCGGCGGCTAGAAATGCATTCTGGTGTATTATGGCAAATATATTTCTTTACTGATCCTTCTTTGTGTGACTAAAATATTGGATAAAAATTTGCACGTATGATAAAAACCCATGATGATGTATATAATAAAATACTAAGGTTTATGTTAATTAATTCTTTTTCTTGCGCGTTTGAATTTTAATAATATCAAAAAAAGATATGCAGGCGAGTGGAAAAAATCTTAATGATCTTTAAGAAATAAAATTTTATCGGTCATGTTATTGTAACTGGTCAAACCGGTACGCGATTATCATACAACTTATTATTAAGAAAAAAAAAGTAGCAGATGTACGTTGGATAAATTTGCGCCTTTAGTGATAAATTGTCGGTAATGTCAAAATCGTAATAAGCAGTTTGATAAATTATTAATGAATGCGATCAGCGTGCTAACGAGAATCGATGATTGCTGTGTTGTTGAAGCGAAGAGATACTATAGAGCTGTGCAAAAATTGCGCCCGCTTTCTACGACTGACAACCGAGAGATGCAACCTGGACTGCCTTCGCAAATGCAATCGTGGCCATCTACCGCAGATAGCATTCCTTATCATTACGTTCCATAAACATTATCCACGGTTCCATCGAGAATGATTCCACGATGCGGCTAGAAGAAACGAAGAAGAGGTAGCGTATCTCGACTCAGAAGGAAAGCCGCCTCGAGAGGAAGAAAGAGAGACCCTGTGATGGAAGATGAAGAAGGCGGGAGTGAACGATCGAAGGAGCAACCGACAGAGAGAAAAAGAGAAAGAGAGACTGCTCCGAAAACGACACGAGACAAAGAAAGAGAAAGAGAAGAAAAATGAAGCTTCTGAACGAGCTGTAGGATGATCAATGGGATTTTAAATTTCGCTTGTTGAACATGTATCTTGTCGGTTTGTCTCGATACTTTCTGATCTACACGCACCTGCACACGCAATAAATATACGTATTTATGTTCATGGGGTCTTATAGGCGATGTTTCATGAAAAATAGACATGCGAAACATGTAAGTAGAAAATTGGATAATTAGCTCCGACTTGCGATATTTGTATGTATATACTTATTGTCAGAAATTAGATATTTGATATTATTTTACATGGCATATAATACATAAAAACAACTCTTACTTGATAATACTAATTATATCTTCTTTAATTTCGGTTTATTTAGTTTATAAAAAAATTATTATTTAATTTACGTATATATTTAATTCATAAAAAAGATAGCTATTTTGTGTGTCTTTCTCCTTTCTCTTTTTCTCGAGTTCAAATTATTCATATGATATTTCTGCTTACAAATTACACATTTCTTTTAGCGCACACGATATATCATGTGGCAACACAAGCGTAGCGCCACAATAACTCTGCAGCAAACGCGGAATCTGGGATGCAATCAGCCCGTTGGGCTATTTATTTATCTTTCCCCTTTTTCTCCCATTCTGACGCGTTACTAATTACCCGTGATTGCGATAAAGTATCGATACATCAAAAGCATACCGGCGATTGAACGAGCCCCTTTGCACCCGGAATATTATCGTTCGGTCTGCGGATTCGCACGGATTCTCGTATTGTTGCCATTACCTCTCGACTCTAATACGCTCGTAGATAAATCTGATTTGCCGCTCGTGACGTTTCTCCTACGTATCGTACCGCGTATAGTTTACAGAGGATAAAAAGAGGGGATTTATTTGCATCCACCACCCCGAATTTCGAGGGAGAGGACTAAATTACGAGCTTGTCGGCCGCTATGTTAGCTCGCCAGCTATACCAGCGGCATTATACCGAACAGTGCATTCGGTGCGTCCGGCGAATACGCGTATACACTCACGATCGCTTTCGAGAGGATCGGTCGAACTCGATTCTACGGTAGACAACGCCCGGAGCACCTCGATGGATCTGTTGGGCACGCGGAGATTGTACATACATACGCAGGGGTTGCACGTTGCCGTACGCGGGGGTTGGTTTAACACGGGGATGGGTAATGGCGGCTCCTATCAGCCCTATACACTCTGTCCCGCTCGCCACCTCTCTCTCGCCTATGTCGTTCTGTCTCGCTCCCCAGTTATCTCCGACCCTCTTCCTTCCTTTCTATCGTTGAATTTGAATCTCTCATTATTCTCGGGAGACATCTCGTCATTCGCAGTTAGAACGTCATGAACATAATTCACCATATACTCTTTCGTTGTATCTTTACCCAAGTAATGTTTGCTCATTTCTCATTTCTTCTGTCTAGCATCGATATGATCATTTTTTATTTTGCTACGTGATATCTTTGTGGCTGAAGAAGCATTATCATAAAATATTTACAAATTCTAAAATATAAAAAAATAGTATTCATGCCTACAGTTATCAATAATTAAGAAATTTTACATATAAAAAATATATTATTCCAATTTTATTTGAAAATTGTTTCACTTGTTATTCGAATATAAAATTTAAAAAAAATTTCTTTTGTTAAATAATATTTGTCCACGTCTTAAATAATTTCTTGTATCTAGCTTTCTTCTCCATATTTTTCATATCTACTGTTTCTTATCTCGTTTCCTGTCATTTTTTGGCGCATAGCGTCAGGCACAACGATATCCTGATAAGTTACGTCTGATTTGAACTGCACAGTTACCACTTTGCATATTAGATATTCGCAGTTTAGCGCCGTCTTCGACGAATATTCCGCAGCCGATCGCTGCAGTTGACCACCGGAAATGGCCTTTATTCCGGAATTTCATTATTTCCAGATCGCCCCTGTCAGCGTCCGATATCTCGATATATGTACAGTCTTGTCCAGAAAGGAATTCAAAAATTCTGCCAATTCCAGGATATATTTCCATTTATTGACTTAGTAATTTCGTTGGCTTCCTGGAGAATTTGTTCTCGTCTTTCATTGAACCATTTAAATTGCTATTAGTAATGCCGAAATTTTGCATATGTAATGCCCGATTTTGTACAAACTAATAATTTTTTATCAAAGCTCTTCTTATTTTTATAATTTATTGTATCATAGATAAAAAAATGTTGTATCTTTTTTTCTTTACAATTAAAAAGAAATATAAATATATGTATACACATATAAATAAGTTATTAAAATTGTTAGAGAAAAAAGATATCGATAAAGAAAATTTTTCAGCAAAATTAATCATGAAAATAGGTCTAGTAAGAGACATGACGTTATAAAAATAAGAGGTAATATTATAACAATTGTAAAACAGTGGAAAGAGATTCAAGAGAGAGTTATGACAGCAATAAAAACAGAAGATTTCACGATATAATACTACGTAGATAAAATTGTATGGCATTGATCGGTTTAGAATGCGATCTCAATTAAGCAAGATAGTAACCGATAACCGATAACACAACTACGATAAAAGCTATCCTTGGCTTGAGATAACAAACTTTTTTTTCATACAATGTCATTATTACAACGGACAGTCACGCTTTGACAACGACTGAGTGAATCATTGTGAGAAACAATGCGGACTGCATTGCTGTTTCTGGTACTTTCATGTTTCGTTTATGGTAAGTACGAAAGGAACTATAGATCAATAGAATCAATTCAGATTTTGCGAAAAGCAACGTGATTTCTGATTATTCCCATGTGTTTCTGAAAATCAATTAGATTCTGTCGCGCGGACAACGAGATACAATTTTAGCGTACTATATTAATATGCATAATCGAATGAAAATATGCGCAGAGTACTGCGCAATGGGAGCGAAATTGATAGAGTGTTAGTTACGCTTGGATAAAATTGCAACGGTTAATTAATTTTTCATTTAACTCGCCGATAATTACCACCGACCACATATATATCCCGGAACATAGTTTTTACGCCTTCGGCGATTTAATGCATTAAATAATTCATGCGTCGCAATATAATTCTGAAATTGTTATAAATTCCGTTTTATCAATAAATCCTTTTGCCGTCAGGTAATTTAGATTTTATTTCATGACACTACTCGATGCAATATGCATCGTCAATGATAATAATTTGTGCATCAGGCTCGACAAGTTTCGTGGAAATTTCTGTCAATCATGGTGTGGAGTCGATGACTTTAACTGGTCGTATAGTTAATGGAACAAAGGCAGCTTTAAGACAATTCCCTTATCAGGTAATAATTTCTTACGATTTTAATTTAACGTAAATCTGAGAGATAAACGTGTTCTTTTTAGGTTTCTCTGATGCGCAGATGGACCAAATATCATTTCTGTGGCGGAAGTATCATTAGCGTCAATCTAGTACTTACTGCAGCGCACTGTATGTATATGTATGTATAAACCAATGGAATTTTAAATAGATATCTTAATGATCGAAACAACAAATATTCTAAAATATACGTGTTCATAGATCATTATATTATTTTGAGACTGTTGTTAACATTTTGTGTTTTATTCTTTTTCTCGGCATAACTTTGCGCGATCTAGGAAATATGAAATTTTGTGACAATTTGGTAATAAGTAATTCAATATATTTTGGTTTATATCTGTAATTTTCTCAATTAATGAATAATTCTTATAGCAAAATATTAATTACTCAATAAATCTAGTCGTGCATATTAATGTATGCGCTTGAAAAAATATCTAGCATTAATCAGAGATTAGTGAAATTATATTAAAGTAATTAATTATATAGCAATAATGAAGTTATTCATCCTTTGACGATTATCGCGGTCGGAGGAATACTAAAGTTAGATGAGGTTACCGAAAAAAGACAGGAAAGGGATGTGAAGACATTTAGAATTCATCCGAAATTTGATCAGATTACGTTATACAACGATGTTGCCGTTTTACAAGTACGATTTTGTTACATCGTTTTGCAAATCATTATTCAATGTTCTAATAATTTTTAAAATAAAGATAATCCATGTTTGGTTTTCATAGGTAAAGGAACCCTTTAAGTTCACTCCGGAAGTTCATAGTATTGCTTTGCCACAAAATCCTCCTGTACCCAAAACTTTCTGTCAAGTGTCAGGATGGGGTTATCCAGAGAGTGTGAGTATATATGTACATGAAAATTTTTAAACTGCAGAACATTTTTTTCCAACTACAAAAAATATTTTAGGGTATACCGATAGTGTCCAATAATTTGATGTACGTAGATCTGCCCATTCGATCAACAAAAGAATGTCGCGAACTACTTGTAAACATAACAAATTTGCCAGCGGGGATGTTCTGCGCCGGCTATATCGCAGGAGGAAAAGACGCTTGCCAAGTAATGCGCATTCTTTTATTTATAAACTATACAATTTGTAAATTACCTTATTACAATTTGTTTCTTTCGAATTTTTTAGGGTGATTCTGGCGGTGGGATGGTATGTAACGGTATTCTAACCGGTATCGTTTCTGGTGGAGCAGGTTGCGCGCTGCCATTGTTACCTGGCATATACACAAACATCTTTCACTATTTGGATTGGATAGTAGAGAATGAAAATGTAATAATAGTTAAGCAAGTTAATAGTTGTACTGGTAATAATCATAGTACATCTAAAACGCCAACGATTCTAGTCGTGATAATATCCTTCTTCTTTGTATTATTATCGATAACACTTTACTCTTGAAGTTAAGAGTCTTTGTTGGCATATTAATAAACATGTTTGACGATACTATGAAACGAAAAACAAACTCGACGTTTTTTTACAAATGTAGAAGTGCATGATTTATAAGTGTGTTTGTAATGTTATATGTGATATAAATGTGATCAGTAAAATATATCTTGTGAGATGAATACAATTTAAAATATTAATTAATAAATAATGATTTAAAGTTGTATATAGTTGTATATATTTCAAATGAATCTAATGTTTTACAATTTGTTATAGGTAGATGTTTAATCCATTTTGTGAAATATTTTACGTGCCAGAATGGAATATATCAATACATGAGTGTTCATGTTTTATATAACAATTTTAGCAGAAATTAAACAATATCTTTGTTTTTAATTTTTGTATTTTTATATATTTTAGTAAAGAGCAATAAATATTCAAACAATTATGTAAATACTTATTATTCCCTTATTTTATTTAGTTGAAATTTAGTTGAAATCAATCTCATCTTGCATTTCTTAACATTTTGGTTATGTAATGTTGAAAACATATTTTAAGATTTCTTCTTGTACTTAAAATTTATAAAAATATTTTAGTAATTTCTGGCTGCATAAGTTATAACTGCACAATTACACAATTTACGAAATCTTCGATATCTCTATACGACAATAGAATATAAAGATATCAATTTATCTTGCACAAAATCCATTATCTTATCAACAGAGATTAAATGTTTCATTATGTTTGTACAGTTTCTATAAAAATATAATACGTATTTAGGAAATAAGTTTTATATAGATATATAGTTATATATAAATGATATTCTGTATATATATGTGCCATATTACAATAAAAAATTAATTACTTAACTAATAACTTAATTCATTGTATCGGTTCTCTCTTTTAATATTTTAATTTTATTAATATTTAACTATTAATATTCTATATAATTCTTTGTATCTATTATGTATTATTTATTAATTATAATTTTAGTCTTCTTAAATTATCAATTAATGCAGCAAAAATAAATTAATCTGGCATATTAAAATTATTGATAACATCGTCGTTAACTTAATTATCTTCATTAAAATCAATATTGAAATTTTTTGTTTATAGGTATATGTACATATAGGTATATAAATTTTTTAAATTAAAATGCGTGTTTAAGATTTTTAATTTTAATAAGCATATACTTTAAAGAATGCTTATCCATTTTGTCTCATCTTATATACATATATATATATATATATATTCTATTAGGTGCGAAAGGGATACCGAGGTGTGATTTTTCGTTGCTTTTTGCGTGCGAGAAAAAGAAGGGAATGTGAAAAAAAAGACAAAATAGACGTATGATGTAGCCACTTTGATCTCAAACGAAAAGTAGCTCCGGCAGACGCGCAAAAAGCTCATGCCCACTTAATACGTGGCGGATGATATCTCGAGAAATGTATTAGCGGATTGCTCGGTGCCAAGATGGGGAAACGTCTGCGGTATATTCGCGAATCATCTAACTCCTTTGCCACGTCTGGTGGCTTCGCTGCACTGCTATTAAATTCTGCGCGAATCCGCCGGTACCTTCAAAGAAACGTAGAGACTCTTGCGGCTGCTCTTTTAAATTGGATATAAATTTCATGCGCTAATATTTACTACGTACACGTAAAGCAAGTTACGAAAAATTATGAAAATTGGATTACTCAGCTAGAAGAAACTGTCAATGTAATTATTCTCGATGTACGTAATTAAATAGCTTGTTTCTCGAATTAAAGATTAAAATTAAGCAAATGATTGATAAGGTTCTCATATTAAAAACACGATTTAAATTTCCTGGGCTATAAGTGAGCCAGATGCAAATGATAGTAAGTTTCAAGGAAAACTAATTTTTCTGAAACTAAATGATTGTGTTCAGGGATTGTGCACAAATTTTACTTGATACGATCCAAATGCTTAAATTATTTTCAGAGACAGAGATTCATTTTTAAAAATTAAAAACTATGTTCATTAAAATTATTAAGCTCGCAAACAAGAGGACTTACTTATAATGAGTTTTTAAATGTCAAAGTTTACAGCAATTTTCGAAATAATCAGATATTTGTAACTGATAAAATATGAAATACTATATAATACTATATAAACCTGACTGAATAATAAACGAGGGTTTATCCAATTATTTTTCTAATGTTCCAAGCAATAAAAGCAGATTTTAATTAATATTTTGCAAATGCATTTCATACATCCTTCTGTGTACATAATGAAATATATTTGACTGAATAAATAAATAGCTGAAATCAAATAATTATTTTTCGATATTCTAAGCAAATAGAAGCTAATTTTAATTATCTCGCAAGTCTCACATATAAGATAGCGTCTTATCACTTCAAATATGTTCATAAAACTAGATTTCATTACATTTCAATCGGCAAAGACAGAGAGCATATCGACCGTGCTTGTACTTTCGCGTGAATGTTCGAGTTCTTCCGGTTCGCGTGACCGTAATCTTCTAAGAGAGACTTCCGCTTCCGAAAGTTAATCCTCGTAGAAACCCGAGACACGCTCCTCGCAGGGATTTCAGGGTCGTGTGCGCCCGATCGATGCCTACGAAGTGATCGTAAGAGTACGAAAGTAGGAAGGAGAGATGAGTGAAGAGAAAAAATAGAGTATATAAAATCAGGAAATGAATGACTCGCAAAAGCAGGAAGGATGGCGGAGAGGAGAAAGGAAAGAGGGGGAATAGAGGATCGCGGATGAAAATTGCCGCGTTTCACCTGAAACATAACTTCTGATACGCACTCGTCCCTTTGGCTTCGCTTTTTTTTCTTTTTTAAACTCGGAAGGGCGTTTTTCACGGCCTCTCCGATATCCCTGCGGCTTTCAGTCCCGTGTACACGTTATTCCCCCGAACGGGAAGTGGAGAACGGGGGGGATGTTGCGTACCGACAAGGTCCATTCGTGACCTCTTTAATCCCGGGATCGAATAAGAATTCATTAGGAAGATATACAGAGCCCAAACTCGCTTTCGCGTAGGGGAGGACTTTTTGGCTTCCTCTGTACCGCGCGCGCGTCTGGGGTTTTAAATAAATTAAAAGTTTGCATTTTCTACGGAGCCGGTAACTTCGCCCAAACGCGACAGCGAGCTAAATTCGAAAGCTGGAGCCGGTGGAGTGGGACAAAGCGCTTTCGACGATGAAGTTCTCTCTAATTACTCTTAGAATCGAAGCTGAGGAACGGGAGGGTGGATGCGAAAGACGAAAATCAGTAGTGGACTTATTCATGACGGAACTCCACTTTTCTCGCGAGCTTGCGAAGAAAGAAACGCGCGATTTCCTTGCTTGGACGTCGAACTACACGCTTAAAAGGAAAAACCAACAATTTTTGTTCTCTCGATACGTAGAAGTTTATTAATGACACATTGGACAAATTCGTGTATACTGCGTGGGCGAAATCATTATGTTAATTGTACATTTGCACTCTAATCGTGCGTAGGCATTTTCATTGGATGTATAATGACAACATTTGACGAAGAGCCATAATATTTCTCATCTTCCCAAATTAAATTGATCTTATTGTATATTAGATGATTATTTATTTGGTTAGGACTCGTGATTATTATTTATTTAGACGTTCGCAAAAATCATTGTTAGACATTATGATCACATTAGTATAATTAAAATCTCGATGTCTCATTAATTAGATATAAATATCTGTATAGATTTCGAAAGATTAATATATAGAAATGTGTATAGTGTTTTATTTAATATAAATAGATTACTTTCTTGTTAAACACAATGCAGAGTGATGAAGATCGTTTACGTGAATAATTTTATGACACATTTAAAGCGGCGAGATGGTTAAAGGACTTCGCGTCAACTTCGTGTCACGACGAAGAACGAATCTTAATGGAACGCTTAATGACTTCGTTACGCATTAATGGTTGCCTGGAAACTGCTTGAAGATACACGAGGAAGTCGTTTCTCGTGGATGTGACCGGAAATTCCAATAGCTTTCCCAACGAAATGGTCAATGGGTGAGTTTGTTTCGCAAAGGATAGATTTGTGTGGCGTAAAATGAATTTTCTTATTTAACTTTATATTGAAATTTTTAATTATATATATGTATGTATGTGTGTGTATGTAATTCAGAAATAAATTTGTTTTTTAGATAATTTGTAATTATTCAATTATATAAAAAAAATTTATGTATTATTAACGCCTGTAATTATTTCAAAACGTATGTATTATCGATTTGATGTAATATTGGAAGAAGAAATATTTTCTTTAGTTTGTGTTATTAATTATTCAACATTCTGTATTTTATTTCTAACAGAAGAAATAACGATATAATGAGGACACATTTCAATTAATATTAGTCATAATTGACTGCTACATTAACAACATCTATTTATCTTCTTTCTTATTTGCAGCTGAATTTTTACTTTTAGTATATTTTTATTACTCACAAATAAGATAAATATTCACTTCTAATAATATTGCGTAGTTGATGTTTGTTGATGGTCAGCTTTGCGAAAGAAGATGAAAGAAACGCGTTTTTCTACATCCATGCTGGATGCCGACTTTGATCGACTAATTAATTAAATATAAACGCGACGCTCTTTCTTTTATATTTATCATGGATTTCCTTTTTTTTCTGCAGTTTTCTTCGTCTCCGTTTTACCTATTCTCCCTCGTTCGCCTTCCTTCATTTTTTCCCCAATCATTTTTGCGCTTATTGTATGCAAGTATCTCGAGAGCGAGCTTCAGAAATTTCCAAGTCACTTATTTGTGTTTTAAGAGCCTTCTTCTCGCAAACGGCTAATTGGCTGGTGTTTACTATCTTTCAACGTTAAATGCGAAGAAACTGTTCATCTATTTCCGCATTTGTCTTTACCGATATAATTAATAGATTCTAATGAGCTTTGCTTTTAATGTGTATCATAAATTAACGTCATAGAAGCTCACAATGTCATGAATTAATAGGAAATCCAACATACAATATGCATGCAATTTTGTCCACGTGAACAATAAAGTTAAATAATTTTATTTTTTTTTTTTTTACTAACACCCTTTTTATATATGTAATACATATGATATTATTATCTCGCCTGCATTACAATTTTAGTTTATTGTGACATACCTGAATCAGATTTATTTTGAATTAATTTACTCATTAAATATATACATTTTACTTCCAAAAAGTTTCTGACATATCAGATACAAATTAGATTGACGTTTCGCGGATACTTAATTATCGCACCGAATTTGCCAGTTTCGCGGAATAATAAAATGCCAATGGTATTTTAAGTGTCGAACGGTAATCCGCGTTTTAATAAAGAAATTATATCGTCACGAATCTTACGGAGAACGGATTGCACAGACACATCGCAGTTCAAGTAGCATGATTTCCCGTCGCAGTTTAATATTTTCGTCGCGGGAGAAGTTTCTCGTGCTTTAGCATTAATTTCTTAGCAGCATTTATTGTGGAAGTTAAATGCTTACGAAATTCCGTATTACTGTATCGTGGGCTAAGCTGCTCGTTTTCTCTCTCTTCCTCTTTCTTTTCTCATTCTACCCGTTATCTTCTTCTGCTGCTGCTGCGAGCATCCTCTGGCGCGAAACGACGATCGTACGGTAGAGTCATTAAGAACTTTCTCGCTCCTAGTGGTCGGAACTATGGAAAATGGATGAGAGCAGACTATCGTTATTTTCCCGGACGTTTCTCGCTCTCCAAGGGATCTGATGGCGGAGGAAAATGGGAGGATACGCCGCGAGGCAAAACGATTTTGTCTCGCTGCTTTCTGCTTGATTGCGACGCCGCGACAAATACAGTGTATACGCCATCGAGCAACGATGTTGAGCGAACGCATTGAACAAATTACTGCTTCTTTTATTGTACGGTCGCGAGAATTTTATTTGAGGATTAATCGACGTATTTTTTATTCTTGCATATTTTATATATAATATATACAAATTTCCTTTTCTTTAAAAAAAAAAAAAAAAAAGAACTGCACGAACGCGGTTAAAATCGTCACGTAATGTGAATGATTGTTCGAGGAATCGGTTTCGATTGTTCTTGCCGGACTGCTGTTCTTTTATGGTGCATTTTACGGTTAGACGGACCGAGTGTTTTCGCTCTTTTTTACTATTGTAAAAATACAATTTCTCCGGAAAATTGGGTTGCGATTTTCTCGATATTTTTACGAGACCGGTAACAGATTTCGCAGCTTGCCGCAGATTTCCCGTTTCTTTCATGCTCCGTCTCGTTTCTCCACTTCTCTGACCGCCCCATCCTTCGCCTTCAGCGAACGTTGGGATGCAATTACTTAACGCAGCGCGCCGCCCTTTTCTCGCCGATGAAAAATGCGCGCACGCCGGCGGTTGCGCCGCTTAAATCTTTCCCATTTATCAGCTTGCCCTTGACTACTGGACGTACCTTTTTGCTTCTCTGCATCTTTGAGAGCAGAGCAGAGAAGATCAGTTCTTTTTCGCGTTTGAGACTGCGAATCTAGAAGAAATATTGCGATTTCTTTTCTTTTTTCTTTTTTTTTTTTGGTAATAGATTATTAACAATTTAGGGTCACGATTTTCCATTGTAAGAGATCAATGTTTTTTATACTACAATTCTTTTGTCTTTAAATGCTCAACTTTTTATATATATTACTTATTTTTATATGTCGTCTACATTCTTAAAAAAAAAAAGATGATAAAAATCGCAAGAACTCGTTCCTTCTCTTAAGTTTGTTGTTCTCGGGAATACCCTACATATGGCGATTTTCTCCCGCGACAAGAATAAGAAACAGAACTTTTCTGACAACGTGATTTTACTGCGGAATGGATGCCCTCGTGTACAGAGAGAAACGAGCTGGGAGGGACGAGCACCCTTGTCCTTTGAACTTGTCAGACACGTAAAAGAATCGTGTTCACGAATCTGCATTTTGTCACGATCGTGGGGTCATGTGCCAAGAAGGGCAGATTTCCTCATTGATCTGTGACAAGTCTTTCGATAAAGGGGGAAAGTAAATAGGGTTATCTCGGGCGAAACATCATCAAGGTGGAAAGGTTTTTCAACGAAAAGTTCTCTCTCTCTTAACAAGTCCATATATAATATATACCTACATGTTACGCTCATCAGTCATCCGAAAAGATTTGAATTTTTTAAACACCGCAAATTCTTTTTTAAGAGAATCATCTTAAACATATATATGGAAAAATATGCGCAAAAAGCATACATGCGTATTTCTTACTTTCTCCTCTCATCGCAATATATTCGAATCTCTCATCTAAATCCCGGAGGATAGTTTCGAATGTTTGTTTGCTGGGGGTATACCGTCTCCAAAGTTGCGCGCGACGAGCATAAAGAAGACCACTATTTTTCAAACTTTGTTCCGGCGAACACGAACAACGGCGGAGTGTGCAGCGAACGGCGCAGATATATAACTTGGTGTCACTGGCGCACGAATGGTCGTTATATACATTCGTTCTGGCGCCGGTACGTCTCACGGATGCCGTGACAGAGCACGCGAGTGCTTTCGATTTCCTTCGCTTCTCATATATACCGTCCATCGTGCCCCATCCTTTTTCTCATACGATTCGCTTTTTCGCGACCACTTGTTCCGCTCCGCAGGGTGCCAACTGCGGGAGTTCCCGAAATCGCGGAATACCGAGAATCACGCGCGCGGCTCATTTTAATATTTTCGTAATACTGTATTTCCTGAAAACAACCCTCCTATGTGCGAATTCGTACGATATTTTATATCGCGATGGATGAAACGCGTAAAATGATTATTTTATTGTAATAATATTTTATCGTAACGGATGTATGAAATATGTATGAAATATGACACACGATTATCTGTTTCTTTCTTCTTTTTTTTTTTACGTGCTGGCTTAAATAAGTTACAAAATTTAATTTTATATTATATTTATATATTTTGTTACATTATATATTTTGATAAATATTATATTAATTTTGGAACGCTACTGTGAAAATACATTATTTCTGTATCACTGAGGGTACATAATTTTATCATTTTATACCGAACAATGAAAACTTTTTAATACCGGAAATTTCCAGTTTACACAGAAAATACGCTCGCAAACCATGTCATAAATGCATCGATATCGAAATAATAATAGCGAAAATTAATCAGTGAAAAAACAGATTATTGTTCAAACAGGAAAATACGGGGAGTTTTATATTCGCGAGAATCATCAACATGATTATGAAATTCAATTATCTGCAATTGACGCTATCAAATCTGACAATTACTGTCGGATTACTCGGACCTTTAAATTTCCAGATTCAGAGGAAAATGTACGCTTGGGTTTTTAAAATTAATTTATTATATTTTCGATGTGTAATGTTTATTCCAGTTTTTCTCTTCTCTGTTTTTTATTCATTTATAATTTTAACATTATTATGATTAACTGTAATAAAAAAGATTTATGTTTAATTTTAAGATTTTCATCTGTTATTATATTTCAAGATACTCTAAAAACCAAAACATTTTTTAAATTTGTGTTTTAAATATCAATTTCAGCAGGAAATATTAAAAATATTAAATCACAAAAATGTGTGCGTTTCGCGCACATTAACTCTTAATGTCCATTGCACTTCTCTGTATTAACAATAAATTTTACGTATTATTAGAGGCTGAAATACATTGATACTTTAAGTAGGATTTTTTTCTTTCCCCGGAGTACTCGATCATTGATGACAGATGCGGGTGCGTATCTATTTTTACCGTGTCAAAGATAACTACAGATAAAATAAGGATGTCGTAGGGGTTTTCTTTCTTTTTATCTCTCGTCGCTTTCTTTGTTTTCCCCCTTCCTCTTCCTTACGTTCTCTTTAAAAAATGAATGTCAGCTTATATCTTGTATTGCGAAAAATTAAAAAAAATATTGTGCTATATTATTAAAATTATTAAATAATTATAAACATAATCGCACACAATGCTATTTTTATATTAAATAATAGATGGACACAAAATGTTCCGTTGGGACATTACGTTGGAATATTAAGCTTAAAAAAAATTATAGGCGAAAATTGCATCTTCCAAATGTCGAACAGATTACTCCAGCATTAAATTACGAGACAGAATCTCATCGTTGCAGAATCGCGTGCGCCATATTGTGCCCTCCTCTCTCATTTTCCTTCAGGCGTGTATCTAACGGGAGCTCTTAAGCCATTCATATTTCTCTTTAACGTCCGCGACATAAAGCTCGAGTAACGAGGAAATTTCGACGAGAGAGCAGAGCCGCCCGGTGCTCAAGGTGCAGTAACGAGAAGCGGTTAAAAATATGATTCTTTGTCCGCGGGAGAGAAGCCCGATCCTCCGCAAGACGCGCGTGCGCTCTTTTAGTTGGGATGCCGGGAAATAAATAAAAAAGACCGCGGGGAATTTCGTGTCCATTCCAAAATTGGAACTGAGGGAGTCTCTTGTGTTCGAACGCTCTTGGAATGCGCTCGGTGGAGAAGGAATTTGGAGAAGCGGTTTTCAGAGCAATGTTTGCTCCAAAAAAAAAGAGGAAATTCCAGTTGTACAATAATAATTTTACACATGACAATACGTATCGAGAAATAATTTTCTTCATATAAAATTGTACAATTGCGAAGAAAATGATGTTTCTTTGTTGATCAAATTTTAAATGATTAGATAGATGAATGAATTATTTTGTTTTCGCTTTGCAGATTATTATTTTTATATAGATACATATAATTTTTCTGATACTAAATCGCCGAGGAAGATTAATCTTGATCAACACCGATGCATTTATATGTGCATTCTGTTGTACGTTGACGAAATATTATTACGAGCAACATTAGAAATTTTCGCGATTTTCGCTGACAGTGATATTGACGAAGTTTGTACCCACTGCTGCCCAGATGCCATCGCACTTTCAGCGTTACTGTCTGCTGTACTGCCCGCTTTTAGGCTCTCTTGGCACATAACGCAATTTGAAAATGAAAGCAATTAGTGCGAAAACAGCCTGTATAGACGCGGGTACTCACTTCGTACTAGACAGGGACCCTCCGTCCGGCGGGTAGATAAATCGATTATTGTCCTGATAACAACACCGAACCAGATGCAGCAGCGACAAGCCGCGCCTCTCTTTTGTAATGAAACTTTCCAAAATAGACTATATAATTAAAGTTGACAATTTTGAAAGCATATTCTTTACAAGCATGTTGCGTTTTTGCAAATTAATATTTGCTCCTGATTATGTAAATAATAAATTTCGTAATTGGATAAGATTGATTCTTTTGTATAAGTTACATTTAATATAGTGTTATAAGCTTAGATTTATTTAAATAATTTGCTTTAAAATTTCAAAATTCTTAGAACATTATGTATTAAAACAATATTTGTTGAAATTCGATATTGAGTTAATCGAGAATTAAAACGATAATTATTCAAAGTAAATATGATATAAATTACATATTAACAAGGCTGAAATAGCAATATGATTTATAAACCCTTAATCTGAGCTGAAACGATACAATGCCAGGGGTCTTAATTGCTACTCATTTAAGAGATGATTTGAGAGAGTAAATCATCGCGTGTCACGAAAGAATTGATTTTCTTCCGCGCCCCGTTAATAAACAGTTTGCGCGTGCATACGCTGCTGTTAAACGAGGGCAAAAAATTTCCACCCCGCTATTCGGCAAAAGTCGTTAAACGCGGTAACGACTCCGCCTTAAGCGCGTACGTTTCTCGGTTCCTCCTTTTTTGCTCCCGTCAAAAACCCGTAGCCTCCTAAACCGGGATCTTTTGATCCTGCGTGACGTACGTCCATACCCTTTCGCGTTTAGCGTGGTCATCCCCCATAAATTTCGGAATTACATTCTGCAATAAGGGATCTCTCTCTCTCTCGGTTACGTCCTCGCGTAGAAATGGGACAAATATTTACCGGCGATCTTCGCAACTGTAATACTGAAATACGATCACTTGTTTCTCTTGTCGGAACGACCGGTGGCAGACGCGAACGACATTTCGGTAGGGTAAGAGGGTTCGACTTTTTTCTCTGACGATCGGAGATAAGACGTTACACGTTTCGCGTGCGTGCGTGTGAGTTTCCGAGATGGTTATCTAAATTAACCAACACTCGCGTCCGCTTCTCGATCGGAAACTTTTCGCGAGTCTTTTCATACCGTTCATAATGAAAAGCGATATAAATGAGCCAACGATATGCAACGAACTTGTGTAGCGACGCCTTATAATTTTTAATATACATGCAACGAGATAATAAATAATTCTCATAATAGATATACATACATATATATATGTATATAAAAATATAATAATATCAGTGTTATCTTTTTACAAATATTTCGCATGTAATAAATTATTTTATTTGTTAAATTTTAACTTATTAAGAAGGATAATGTATCAGACTAATTTTTCGAACAAACGAATGAATTATTTCGATCAGTGATAACAATGCCTTTATGTGGATGGCTCTAATCTAAATGGCCTTACTCTCCCTTTTTGCTGGACCAACCACCTTTCTGATAATTAGAGTCAATACGGTCTCGCCTCTTTTATCTGCCCACTGCTCATATTTTTTTTACTGTTTCATATAATCGGACTTCGCTCCAACCATCCAAACTCTTTCCATGGTTCTTTTATCGCGCATTTGCCTCGAAGCGTTATCGCAGCAATAATAATTGCACTATTTATTGTTGTCATAAATTGCATTTATAATCCGAAAATAGAAAGTCATAACCATCATTTGTACATCTACTATATATCATATTCCACAATAATTTCTAAATGTTCAATTTATAATTTAAAAATTTTTTTTATGAGTTAAATGAAAATAAGTTTAACAAATAAATTTAATATTATTTTATTTAATCAAAAGTAGATATTTCTATTGTTAATCATTTAAAATTTTAAATTTCTTATAGAGATATAGAGAAAATAAATTGTCGCTAAAATAATTCTTTTAATTTTCTTCGTTGATCATGTCTTAAAAAATCGCGAAATGTTATCTTTACATGCAAATTTGCTTAATCTGCGAAAAAAATAGCTAGTGTATTTTCGCGACCCGACGAGAGTAATGTAACTAGCAAGAGCTTTGAAGCTTCGGAGGAGGTCCAGGATTCTGATAATATTGTATATGATATATCATCGGAGAGAGCGACGTCTTCTCGGCGCAGCAGCGACATTGTATTTACCCGGCTGCAAGAAAGCCAGTCGAGGTGGGTAATTGCCACCCTTGCTGTCGGCACCCTTCTGCGCGAACCGTAATACCGTTATTTTTATTAAGTTTTTCTACGTAGAGAGAAAGAAGGAAGGAGAGAGAAAAGAGTAACTCTCATATCACCGACCGAATGAGCTTAACGTCTGCTCTCTCTCGAAGGAGGGAGAAACGATAAACTGTCCCGGGGCGAGGGACAAAAACGCGGGATACTCTACAGGGTGGTCTAGAGGAAAAGGAGTTCGCGCATATAACGAGTGCAGACAAATCCCTTAAACGGACGACCGGCGTCTCCATCAAAACTTCGGCATTCGGTCGTTGTACCCCGGCTTGATGAAGTTGTCTAGAACAGGTCGTGCGATTCTCACGCGAATTTACAGCCGGCTAGTACTTGAGATTTCGCGCGATTCCCTGCGTAATACAAGAGTCGCTTACTTTCTTCTGGTGTTATGATTCGGAGAATATTTCGCGTACCATAGATAAAGCACAGATGTTTTTTTTAAAGCTGCTTCTGTGATTTCGGTTTATTAGGAGTTAAAAAAATCATCGTGTTAAAGATAAGTGGAGAACTTTAATCACGATCTTTTTTTTTTTCTTTTTCACAGATCAGACTTTTGTCTTTTTTCTTTTTTTGTTGGATGTTCTCAAACTTTATTTCATTGGTGCATGAGAAAAATAATTATATATTTAACGAGTGAAATATATATTTATTAACTTGTTCTCATATTTCAAAAATTTATATAAGCGCATGCTTGGAAATTTAATTTAATTTAATTTATTCGTAGCAGCCTGTTTATTTTACGTATACAATAGAATGTTCTGTTCGAATAAAAAGGTTAACTGAAATAGAAAATCTAAATGTATAATTGGTAAGTTGAAGCGGAATATGAGAAAAGCAAAGCTAAACGAGTAAATTCATTATTACACGAGTATCGTGCGGTTTAAGTAAAATGCTTACCGGTGTTTGCCGGCAATCGTTCTCGCAGTTAGTTACAAATTATCCGCCGTTTATCGCGGTTTACCACAACTTCCAGATTATCCGTACGTTCTCGCAAGATAAACAGCCGCGTAAATCCACAGAAGTTCCGCTTATTTGCTGAATTTTGCATTCTCGTGTCGGTTTTAAACGTTCTAAATTAGCCTTCTTTAATCGAGACTGATCCCGAGACTCCAGCCGCGCAAAAGAACTTTGCCTTTTGCTAATTAGGCATACTTCGCGGTATCTTTATGTAATTAAAACAAAACTTTACGGAAATTAGCCGGGAGCGGAAGAAGGAAAGATAATCTCGATTTGTAAGAGACTCTCCCTCTCTTCTCTCTCTTCCCTTTTTCCTCAGTAGTTCGAAAGCCAAACACGAACGTGGGCTCTCTACGAATGCGCTCCAGAAGCCAGCAGCACCAGCGCCGTATTAATTAAAAGAAAACTTTTTTAATTCGACCGTCTCGTACTTACGAGCGTATACTGTCGAGACGACGAGTGAGCCACCCCTCCGCGTGCCCATGAATAATAAAAAGAGAGCTGGCCGAACTTTGTCATAAATGTTATACACAGACATGTTGAATATTTATTCGTTTCAGGAGCGTCGGGGATAAAAGGGAAAGCACGGGATTGTCACCGTTTGGCGCGGTGATTTATCTTGCGCGAGCAGAGAGAAAGAGAAAGAGAGAGTGAAAGAGATGGCAATGTGTGTTGTGTCTCGACCCTCTTCTCGAGATGATCTCGACGGCGTCGCGACGCCAAGGTCACAGTTTCTACAGGTGTGGTCATTAATTTCGAGAAATTGCGGCGGGAAAGTCCGAAACAAATCATTCCGTGACGTGGCGAGTTTGTCAAGATCTTATTACGAGTGAGCGAGCCTTCATTGTTTCATTTATACATATAATGTTAAAGAGAATCTCTGATGATCTGCTGTTAAGTTATACTATTCTCCCTTTTTTATTACAAGAGATTTAAAATAGGTAATAATAATTATATCTTTATATATATATTAACTTGATGTATAAATGGTAAGCTTCAATTCGGTTTATTATCGTTCATGGATTATCCTAAGGAAGTACGCTGGATTAAGCGGAGGGTCGAAATCAAGGGTGCCTCCTTTCGGCATATGAGATTCTTCTCAAAATGCTGTTCACCTTCCGTCCCATACGATCCAACCAGTAAATTAATCAGAGAGACGACGATGTCTCTCAAAAAGCTCGCCAGCCAGCCAGTAATGAAATAGTCCAACGCACAATAGTCTAACGCACAATGGTACCGGGTTCGTTCCGGATCCACTTCATTGTCTCGCAGAGGATTCATTAAGCAATCTTCCCGCGAACAACGGCATAGCTAACTTGTTTGTCTATGTGTCATGCTTTTGGAGTTAAGAGGTAAACTCACAGACTTTGCGTATGGACGGTGAAAAAAATTTCCGAGAATATATTTCCCATTTCGTACTGATTTTCATAAGCGCATTTTGTAGATTTAAATTTATTGCGTATTTTGAATTTTAATAGAAATTAATCAAATTTTTATAAAATTAATAATAAAGTCACAAAAGACAAGATATAATTAAAAGATTATCTCAAATCAAAATATATATAATATGAAAAAATGGTAATAAAAATATAGAATATTAATTTGTTGAAAATTTAAAATTTCAATTTTTTTTCTCTCCGTTTCTCTTTGAAAACTTTCCAATAGAGTTAAAAATATATTTTGTCAATTTTAAATTAAATCAGTTTTCAAAGAGAATACAGGAACAGGCAGAAGTTATTGGAAAGGAAAGAAAAACAAAGTCCGTTATCCCTCGAGTACACTTACTTTCAATAACGATGCCTGTTTCCTGTAACGATGGAAGCTTCAATAGGGGAAGTGAAAAAAATATTTAAAAAAGAGTATATGGTCTGCATATTCATGATTGCGCCACAGCTAAAGACATATCGGCCACGGTCGAAAGCTTAATTATCCGCGTCGCGAAAATCAATGGAGAGAGGGGGGAGAGATATTGTAATCTTCATCTTCATTAAATGAGAAAAGTTACCGTTCGTTAACGCTACTGCGAAAGTGCTATCAGTAATGAATTCTTCGTCGTTAGCAATTATATACACATTCGAGTTTTTATTACTAGCGTATTTCGATAAAACCAGATTTTATGCGTATTGCATTTATGTATCTATTTTATTTAACAACACTTTTTATTTTTACTGGCAATATTTTTACTTTTGTTGCTACAACTATTTAATATAATATAATATATTAAAGAAAGATTTTTTTTATTTGCACTTCCATAATTTTTAATCAATGTTGCTTATTAATTTTGACAATTATATTTACAGTAACATAATTTAATATGGGAGCGATTATATCTTTTATTTAATAATATCAAAAATTAGCGCAATTTCATTCTATTCAAAACATATTAATATTTTAATATTTTCATACATATTATATGTATACACCCCCATTACCGTTGTATAAATGTTATAAAATAAACAATTTCTCACTCACCGATACGTGCAATAGCTGAGTTGTAGTACAGCACACATTGATCTGAAAACAAAATATTCAAATTATGTTATGTGTGTGTTGAATATTTCATTATGCAGTTAAAAAAAAATGTTTTATTTTACATACCTCACAGTTGCCCCGATGTCGCCCGATGCCCCCCCGGGCCTCCTCCTCCTCTCTTGGTCCTTCGAAGCACTCACGACACTCGCGAAAATATACGAATAATTACGATTGCCCGATACTTTACACGGCACTCCCGACGCGCGACACTTTACACGGCACTCCATTGTGTATCGCACCTGTAACAAATAAAATACATACATATTAGGATAATCTTATTATTTCGCATTATAACATACACAATATAAATATGTAAACTAGAATTAATGATAAATATATCCACGGATCGTAACACATTCGCGCGCGCGACAACAGATTAAGTTGGGTTAGGTTGGCAAGAGATTTTGCATTGAATTTTTCGCGAAATATGCGTTTCGAACAATTACGCCTACATATTAACGTTGACATTATAATATGCGATTGATAAATATTATAATACAAAGGTTGGAAATCATTTCTAATGATTATGCTTACTAATTAATCACAGCGGAACGCAGCTCCAACTGCCTGATACTCGCGGCGTTTCGGTAATGGCCGAGGCTACAAACATCGGCAACTTCACTCTAATAACGCGCGCGATACTGTATACATGACTTAATATTAATAATTAATTAAAACTCAAAGGAGATTCGTTCGAAAAGATATAGCTTTAGAAAGAAAAAATATTAATCGAGAATAAGGTATTATAACATATTATTTACAACATATTCCTATTTTATAACTTTTACCATATAATTATTTTTAAATTTAATTAGCAAATTATAACATACACAATATAAATATAAATATGTAAGCTAGAATCATTTCATCATTAATATAAAATCATAAATGCGAGTCAAAAACATTAAAAAATAACACGCACTTTATATATCGTAATTTTATTATGCGCAAAGTAAGAATGTAGATAGATTAAGTAGTACGAGTCAACAATTTCTCACTACGTTTAGTCTTTTCGTCGCGCAATTATTTAATCATTAACATAAAATCATAAATGCGAGTTAAAAACAATAAAAAATAACACGCACTTTATATATCGTAATTTTATTATGCGCAAAGTAAAAATGTAGATAGATTAAGTAGTACGAGTCAACAATTTCTCACTACGGTTAGCTTTTTCGTCGCGCAATCACTTAATCATTAATTTTTTTATTTGCATCTCTCTCTCTTTCTCTCTCTCATCAATCACACACACAAGATCAAAAATCAAAAAATTAATGATTAAGTAATTGCGCGACGAAAAGGCTGAATATAGTAAGAAATTGTTGACTCGTACTACTTAATCTATCTACATTCTTATTTTGCGCATAATAACATTATGATATACAAAGTGCGTATAATTTTTTATTGTTTTTGATTGGCATTAACGATTTTATGTTAATAATTAAGTAATTGCGTGACGAAAAGACTGAATATACTAAGAAATTGTTGACTCGTACTACTTAATCTATCTACATTCTTACTTTGCGAATAATAAAATTATGATATATAAAGTGCGTGTTATTTTTTATTGTTTTTAACTCGCATTTATGATTTTATGTTAATGATTAAATAATTGCGCGACGAAAAGGCTAACCGTAGTGAGAAATTGTTGACTCGTACTACTTAATCAATCTACATTCTTACTTTGCGCATAATAAAATTATGATATATAAAGTGCATATAATTTTTTATTGTTTTTCATTCGTATTAATTATTTTATATTAATAGCTGAGTGATTGCGCGACGAAAAAGCTAAACGTAGTGTGAAATTGTTGACTCGTACTACTTAATCTATCTAAATTCTTACTTTGCGCATAATAAAATTACGATATATAAAGTGCGTGTTATTTATTATTGTTTTGAACTCGCATTTATGATTTTATGTTAATAAATTAAATAATTGCACGACGAAAAAGCTAAACGTAGTGAGAAATTGTTGACTCGTACTACTTAATCTATTTATATTCTTACTTTATGAATAATAAAATTATGATATATAAATTGCGGATTATTTTTTATTATTTTTGACTCGTATTTATTATTTTATGCTCATGACAGAGTAATAATAAAGATTAAAGATTTAAAGATTTTATTTTATTTAATTTTAATTTAATTTAATTTAATTTTAAACAACTGTCAAAACTGTTAATTTTCGCGATGACATCCGCTCGATGGTACGAACATAACGCACAATAGCATTTGAGACAGCCAATCAACATCACGGAAAAGAGGCAACAATCACTTCGAGACTTTCGACTATCGATATAACACGCCTTTTTTAGAAAAGGAGGAGAATGGCGCGCGCTTGTGTTGTCTAGTTAAACAGTAAATTTAGCTGCGTTCTTGAAATCGTTATGAATGAGTTTACGACTCTAAATGTACCTATCTCTTACAATTACAGTCTCTGCCGCTGTTTTCGCGTGATCGTTGCGAGGAGAAGAGTATCTCGAATAGAGAGAAAGGAAACCACTCGTAAAACGAAATCAAATCCTGGGGGAATCTCATTGACACTGGCACTCAGATACGGTAATTATCAAGCGAGTTTCACCATTTGCGAATAAAATTTGTAAAATATACTGTCGCTTTAATGAAGTTTCTAATTGGCACTTTGTTTTATTCACAAGATAATGCATTTCCACCTTGTAATTAGTAGTATTGTCATGTGTAATTAATAAATGTATCTTGTTTTAATCTAAAAATTAAATAAAAGCTTTAACAGAAGATTGAGATAATATAAAAAGCTTGAGCTTAGAAAAAACTTGTGACTATTAAAAAATAATTTTTTAAAAATGTATAATTATATTTTTATTTATTTTTCCTGAAACTTCACGATACTTTCTTAAACTTTAGATTATTTACAAGACTATCAAAAATTATCGACATCTTGTTTCTAACACAAAGAGGTTTGAGAATAAAATCCTGGAAGAAGGAATCCGTGATCGGGAATGGAAGAACGATTATAATATGATAAAGTTACAAACTGTCCTTATCACTCTCTCGCGACCGCGTCCACCCTCGGTGTCGTGTCGCGTAAAATTGAATTCAGAAGCGGGTCGCTCGTGGGGTGAAGATCGGAAGTTGATTTTCCGAGTTAACCGCCGAGAGTGACAGGTCGTCGGAAACCGAATCCGTCGGATGCAAGGAAACTTTCGGGGTACCGCCCCCTCCGACGCCAAAAGCGAATCAGGAAACGACAAAAGGAAGTTCGGAAAGAAACTATGTCAGATAATCGAATGCATGAGAATGAGGGCGATTTCGGAAAGAATATGTTGCTCCCAATTTGTTGTGCGGTTTGTCGTCCTTGCTGAAAGATACAGGAAATTCGATTTAACTTGGAAGAGAGAGAGAGAGAGAGAGAGATTATATATCTAGGGCAACTCGATGCTCGTTAATATTGTATCGCGTATCAAAAGAATTAAATTTGATTATCCTTGAATGTAAGACATGTAATCAAGGGTCAATGCGCGGAGTGCGCGATTTAAATTTCGACCACGTTTCCCCCCGTCGTGCCATGGTAAGCAAGTAGAGGAGAAATAACGAAGGTCGATAGAAGAAACGACGCGCACTTCTTTCCTTTGTCTGCGAGACGGAGGAGAAGACATTAGAGCCCGTTCTTTCCCGGAGGGATTCAGGGATTCTCGGTGATTCGTTCGATAGATGCGCCGGACGAATTCAAATCATCCATCGTCGGGCAAATGACGGCGTAAACAAGGCGCGAGTCTCCTAATGCGAGCGTGACGAGCATCCGCGAACGTTCACGCAGAAAAGGCATCGGCCACGGGACCCTCGCCCTCGTGTGAGGGTTCGAAGGGCCTTCGTTTGATGATAAACGAGGTCGAGAGTTAAGAGAGAGCGTGAGAAGATTTGCGACAGTGCAAGTAGACGAATTTTTTTTTGTACTGTCTGAAAGCTTCAGGACTTACCCTTCGAGAGTCCCATAAGGTGCATTCTTTCAGAAGATAGAACAGATTTTTCCCGCATATATCATTGCCATAATTTTATCCGATGCTTTCTTTTTTAAAGGACCGCAACACATCCCTGATACTTGCTGGATCGCGACCTTTCACATTTCGCCGACCGAGATGAAAATTTAAAATTGAATTATTTGTTATCTTTCGGCATTTTTAGCAACCGTGATACGCCCTATAAGAATTGTCGTATGGAAACATTTTTTTTTTTTTTTTTTTGAGACACGAGAATATTTCAGAGGGTCCTCTCTCCAAAATACCACGAAAGGGACACGTTCGATACGGCGAAGAGGAAAAAAATTCGATGAAAAGTGTTCGTCCGCGCTTGTTTTGCTCAATGTCGATCTTCTACCTCGTCGGATCGATACCTTTTCATCCAGTCGCGTTCCTTTCCGACTATCGTCCTTTGAACGCGACTGC
Source organism: Prenolepis imparis (assembly GCF_030444845.1). Classification (NCBI taxonomy): domain Eukaryota; kingdom Metazoa; phylum Arthropoda; class Insecta; order Hymenoptera; family Formicidae; genus Prenolepis; species Prenolepis imparis. The sequence goes on from NW_028141166.1 coordinate 13,780,234, forward strand.
ACCCTCGCATCTCCTATTCCATTTTTTTTTTTCTTCGTCCCTGTTTATGCAGGCTAGGACACGCACGCGAATTCAATTTCATTTTGGAACCTGGGAGACAATGCGGTCTACTCGCGTCGAAAGTGAAACGCTTCATCCTCCTAGCTTCGACTTTTACATCTTTTTCTTCCTTTCCTTTATCTCGTTTAGCGAGAAAAATACGAGAGATGCCGCGTTCACTCGGTTTTAAAGAAACGGGTATTTTTCAGCTCAATTGATGTCTAATTTTTTTAAAGCACGTCTTTCTATAGAATATATATATATCTTTTAATCCTTCTGTCAATGAACGAGTACCCAAAACAACGTTAAACTTAAAAATGTCGGAACTTTTCTCGAAACAAAATACAAATAGAATCTTTGCATTCGAAAATCTCTTAAAATATAACAAGAAAGAATGTTCGATGGCCAGCAGCTGATATAAAAAAAATTATTAAATTAATTTTGAATTTATTTTGATTAATTAATATATATTAATATATATATATATAATTAATTAATTAAAATAACTTTGATTTAATGTACACGCGCGAGAATCAGGTCAATTCGAATCAGATTTGACTGGAAACACGATCGATCGGTTTGAATGGTGGCCTCCTCTCTACACAGAGATATAACATCCGGAGCTCTTTGTTCGCGCGCGACTTCCGAGCGACAGTCTGCGCGCCGCATTACGAGGAGAGAACACTTGGGGCGCTCCTTTCCTTCTTCGGATTAATTTATGGCCCCGTAAAAGAGGAGGAGATTGTCTTTACTCGCGCCCTCCGTGGTTTGGCAGCGACGTTTTTACGATTCGCGCCCATTGTCTGCCCTCGCGGAATGAGCGCTGCCAATTTTCGTCCGCACCTGAAAGCACGCTCGGGGGAGAAGACAATCTCTACTTTTATTTTTGCAAAAGGCGCTAGATCGCTTTCATGGGTATTCGTGACGGAATTGCATCGTTAAGAAACATCTAGACGCGTAGCTTCTTTTCTAAATTGGGCGATCATACGCCCGATCTATTACACCGTTTGTGTAATTTGAAAGAGTTTCATATTAGCATTGCTTTAGTGATAAGTTATATGAAGCGCGTGATGCAAATGAAATATGATAAGGAAATAAGCAAGCGGAGATTAACGAATAAACAGAAATAATAATAAATAATAATAGATATTTTTTAATTCTGTATCGTTTAACAATATGAAGGAGACAATGCTTAATTTGCACTACTGACAAAAAATATGAAATAAATAAAGAAAGTTACTTAAAAATACAACAGATAAAAATATTTTTCATAAAGAATTATAAGAAAGAAATGTTGAATAAAATTATATTAAATAAAAGAAATATTAATTGTCGATATTATAATATATAAAATAATTATATTTTCTTTGTTTCCCGACGTGCAAGAACCATCAAAAACGTGATAACTGCAGATCGATATCACGTATATATGGCGCCTAGATCGACATATATCTATCGTATGGCAGTGAGGACGAGGGGGATAAAGCGCGGTCGGGTTCTTTGTCCCGGCGACTATATCCAGCCGGAAACCTTTCCCAGCGACTCGCAGCCCCAAGCCGAAGGGCGAGGTGGAAGCAAGCGGGTCTCATCCCGTGGGTAGCGCGGCGACGGTTCTCTCCCCTGCTGTGGGAGGGCGGTTGTTTGAATTATAGCTTCGTAAATTCAAAGACGTAACTCTGGAACCACGGTGCCGTAGCCGGTCTTGGCGCCTCGTGGTCCTCTCAGTGTACCGTTTTATCGAAATAACGCGCGCGGCCCACCGCCAAGCTACTACCCCCCAGACCCGTAATATAATAATAACGACGCGCCATAATCCTAGGGCGGTTTTGTCTTCCCGCCCGGAGCTTACCGTATGGACAGTAATTTCGGTCAACCGTCCGTCGCAAGTTCCATCGCCTAACCGAAACTATAGAGCCCGATAATATAATTGTGCAAGTTACTATGTGCAACAATTTCTCCTATCTGAGAGATACATTTATTATTATTTTTTATCACTTGTTTTGTTAGATAATATTTTATTTTACAACTTCCGTTATTATCTGTCGAAACATGTGGTATAAATTTCTTTTCCGTAAAAAAAAAGAAAGAATTATTATCATCTAGGAATAAATATGCACTTTACCGTAGAAAAAACTACTCGTTGTTACTTCTGCATCTGCCTGTTTAAATGGCAATTTAGACTATAATAGCCTATAAAGCATGTCACGCGCAACAGTAACGTCTCCCAAGAGCATTGATATGTCGTGTGCATGAAACGGAACGATCGAGCGAAGGAGGATACATTCGTCACAGATCACCTATTTATGCGCGCTAGCGTTAACAGTTCTGTCGTGACGATAAATCCAAAGAGGATATATCCGAGGAAGAGAGCCGAGAGAGGAAGGGTCCACGCGATCGTGCGAGCATTACTTTCCGCGAGTAGCTCGAAACTCTTCGGTTCGAGAAAGCTCGGGGAAAAATGTGCAACCTTTTCCCCGAGCGAAGGAGGAGAGTGAGAGAGCCCCGGAAATCACGAGGGTCGGCTCTTCTGGGCTTTTCCCACACGGATATCGTCGATATCTTCGAGAAACTGGCGTCACCCACTTTCACGGACTACCACCGTGAAAGTGGATGTTCTTCCGAGTTCTTCCGCCCGTACTCTAGCGAGGGTATACGGACGGGTGACAACGGTTCCTCGTTAGCAAAACACGTATTCGCTGTTCGACTCTTCTTCACCCTTCGACGATCGAGTTTCTCGCTTAGCGAGCGTACGCTAGAATCGGTGACGTTTTTTTTGTGAAAAAAGGATATATCGTCATGCTACGCTGTAGAAAAGTAAACATAAATTGAAAAATGTAACTGTATAAAATTTTTAATTTTCATAGATTTGAAAATTTTATACAGAAGCTTATTTTATAGCGTTGTATGACAAAACTGAATTTTATTTATTATTTATAATTTAATTTAGTATAATTTTATTTTATTTATAATACTTAATAACGCTTAACTGTTAATTGCTTAATTTACTAATGAGTTTAATGTTATAAATATTTGCTTGTGTGGTATAATAAATCGCTCTCCGATAGCTACCGAGTGCTCGATGGACCGACGATGGTGAACAGGAAAATAACGTCCGCGAAATTGATCGTTATAACGAGATGACAGTCGGTGTTTTCGGCGCAATCGGAATTTATCAGCGGCGTGCGTGCGACAGTTCGCTCGATTCAGCGGACGGCAGCAGGGTAATTAATTAGATGAACCCCTTGGAGGTGGTCCTTGTGCGTGGATGGCGAATGGCACGATGGGGTCGAAAAGGCGGACAAAGGTCCGGGCGAGTACAGTCTGCCGTTCGCCAACAGCGCTATTACGAGTCCTCGGTAAAGAGGGCAAAACCAGGATACGCGAAAGAGGGTGCTGACGTGTAAAGGAAGAGAAAGAGAGGAGATACGAATATATATAGTCATAGGACGAACGGAAATCTGGAATAAGAGGGGCTCCGCTCTACGACTTCCGAGACTGGGCCATGCACGAGAAGATCGTAAGGGTGTCAACGCGTTTTGGGCGGAATCCAAAATCTTTTAGGAATTGGGATAAAGAAATATCTTTCATAAATCTGAGCTCTCCTCTCGATTTATCGATGTCTTCATCGAGTGGAAATTATTCTGGTAATATCCGCGACCTACTTTACGAATCAATGAAGTATATATTATGTTTTTATATCATGTCTACACTTTATATAGAATCTTTATAATTTTCTCTCTGTCTCTCTCCCTCTCAATATATAATATATGAATTTATCGTTTCTCTTTTCGGAATATCTGTATAACGATTAAGTAAAAAGTAGTTGGTTTTCCTCAAAGGAACATACTTAAGGCACGTGAAAAGGCATGCTCCGAGAATCGTTGTAACATTCCACGTGCGCGAGCGTTCATTCCACATGGGATATAATCTGATAAATCGGAACGTGAGGCCGCCGCACGCTTATAAATCTCGGTTACCTTCGCGTCCGGACGTCTCTCCTTAAGAGTTTTCCTCGGTACGATTTATCGACGCGTGGGTCGCGAGAGTGAATTTTACATATCGATCAGCCATCCCTTCGGTTTGAATACGTCGGAATCTAATGGGGTCTCGGGGTCCTCAGGATGAGAGTTAAAATCGAGCGACGCGCGGGATAAAGTGCGAGAGAGGAGAGAGAGAGAGAACAGGTTGCCCCGTATCTGCGACGAATCTGAATGCTACTGTGTTACATATGCCAGAAGGCATGAAATTACTTTCATCCGTCAATCTGTCGTCGGCTTCGTCGCCGCAAGAGAACGACCGCTGTATGCGAAACATTCAATGTTAATGACGCTTGCGGTGTATCTAATATTTCGGCACGGAGGATTACATCCGGTTTCGGTATTGCGGACATGACATGGCGTTGCGGCATAAAAGCACATCATTTTGCGTAATGCATGAGATACCGCGAATATTTATGTATGTAATATCCGATGGACAAAGTAGAGAGAGAGAGAGAGAGAGGGAACATTGTATCAAATCTTGTTACATTTGTGGATATTATAATGTTTGTGGTTTGACATTAATATTCGCTATCCTAACATTCAAATTCGGTTCGATGTCTAATATTATGAAAATAATATGTGCATTATAAACATATATTATAATCTATAAAGTGCATATACGATGAAAGAATATCTCGTCTATTTTATCTGATAAATTACTAAAAGAAGAGAAGAGAAGATGATTAAATTCTTCTTGAAAGAATGATTGGTTTCCGGGTTTCCATATAGGAAGAATTGAAAATCATATAAAGTGTGACATCGCCATGTAAAAGCTAGTCTTTAAAATCTTTGAATTACGATGTAATAGTCCGACGAGAGATTCAATCGAGATTCCAATAGATTAGCTCGTCGATAAGGGGAGAAGGGAAGTCTCGGCAATCTCGATGCACTTCTCTTTCAATCTTTACGATCACGGAGAGCAGTGAATCTTCCTTTGGCCGAACTGGCGAAGAAAACAGTCAGCTTAAAGGCTGCGTCGATTGCGTTATCAAGTGATCATTCTTTATTTCTCATATAAACTGGGATAAACATAACAAAAAAATAGTCTAGACGCATTCTGTATAGTTAGCATAAAGCCGCGGTTTTGTCATGATCGATATCGAAAGAAGCTCAGAAGCGTGGATATCCGGTACGGAATTGCAGATGCCAATCTTTCCGGGACACACAGATCACCGTCGAAATATTTCGACGAAACGAATAGCAACTCGAAGGTGGAGCACTTTTCGCTCGAGCTACGTTATGTATGTCGTTGTGACGAGAGAGAAAAACATTTCCACGAAAATACAAATATATTCGATGATCGTTCCGTCGCGTCGTCGGTTTGTGCATTTTTCACCTCGCCATACAGACATCGCACGGATTGACCGAAACTTCGATGGAGATAAAAAAACAGGTGAACGATGAACGATAAAAAATTTCGCGCACTCCCGTATTACTTCGGCGATGTAGATTTCGGCGAGTCATTCGAATGGAGAACTCCAAGTGCTGGTTTTTTCTCTTTTTATTGCAAACCTCCCATGAAAGGGTGCATCCGTCGAATGCGGAGTGCGAACAATTTGTCTTACGGGCGACCGTCCTGTCGACGCCGCCCCGCGAGTGATTCTTCTGGGAATTAATGATCCGTTGCACGTCGGTCAGTTTACTATCGAATTTCATCGTCGAGCTCTTTCAGCGGCGTGAAAAATGCGAGAGAGCAATCGACGAACATTAATATGTTGGGCGCTATTTTATATTTTCGACGTTGCGCATCACGTGATTTATGTATATATGTGCCTCAAATATAGTTCAAACTCGAGAAAAAATAGATTGCGAGGGAGAAAGTAATTAAAAAATTATTTCAAATTATGTTTTTCTCTCACGTCGCGGAGATTCACATTTTTAAAGAAATGACTATTTTTTTTTTCGCGTTTATTTAATATCTGATCGATGTATTAAAAGAGAAAGATTGCATTCTTAAATAGTTTTTAGTGCGAATAATTTCTCAATGGCATGGCCTTGCAAAGTACAGCGAGTTTTCAAAATTCATGCATTTTTAGTGCGAGAGCCGTAATCTTGGCTTGGAAACAATGAAATTTTAATGTATCCCGCGTTTTCAATCTCTCTACTTGATACACCAGACGAAACTTTTGGCGAGAAGGATGAGACGGGCAGACAGGGGTTTGAATTTCAAATTCGATAGTTCTTTTTTTCTCTCTTTTTTTTCCTTTCCTCTGCTGAATAGCTCGGTAAGTATATTTTGTTTGACCGCTTGAAATCCCCTTTCTCGTTATATTTTTGCATGATACACAGGAAATGTCATGGGTTCCATCAAATAACAATGCTTTTTGATTTTATACGCAATACTAATGCACGACATGTTGTTTTACAACGTTACATTGTATAATCGTAATACGTCATTTCAATTAAAATATCTGTTCTGAGAGATAAACAATAATTCCCGCAAAAAAGTAAATTCAAGCATAATAATACACGTTTCCATCCACGCAACAATTCGATGCTTACTTTCCGAGATTCACTTCGTCTGGGTAAACATGGCTGAATTACCGTAGGGCAAACATACGAAAGAGAACTGCGAGGTAAAAGCTGCCTTACGATCTGCCTTGCTCGGCGATAATTCTCAGGCAAACAAATGAGAAAAAGAATATGGAAATCCAGCGAACGATTGATCTAATGCAGAACAAAAGACGATCTTGCTACAGAAACAAAAATTATTTTATATGTGACATATCAAGCGCAATATTCCTTTTATAGTAATATAATTTCGGAATTTAATATAAAAAATATATGCACACACAAAGAATAGTTAAAAATAATTACGTAATCTTTTTGTGAATAGTCGACATAAGAAAAAAAAAATGATAAAAGAAACAGTATTATTTTAATGAAATTTTCTTAATGAGAATTAAATTTGTAAAAAATTTTAATAAATCAATATAACAAGATCTTTCCTGAAAAAATAATAATATGTATATTTGTATAATGCAATATTATATGAAAATTTTATTCGATGCTTGCAAGATTCTTTGTATGGCAAGAAATTATTTATCAATTCAAATGTACTGTTATCTCGCCATCTTACTTTCCATTGTACAAAAATATCCATTGCAATCTCCATTAACGCGGCTGTCCATCAAAGTTCATAATGTATCTCGCTATCTGTGATTAAATGCTTCCCCAAATGAACGAGCTAGTAAGGAGCGAGATCGTGATGGGTTGATTCAGGTAAACAGACATTAAAACATCAAGTAACCAGACAAATTGCATCACGTCGACCTGGTGTAGCCCACACTCTCGTCTCTTACACTGCGCTACGGGCAATCCTTAACCGCCGCAGAATTAATTGCGCCCGCTAATTATCTCACGTCACCGAAACAATGGAATCTGTTATTAACTCCGAGTATCTTGAATCCCTCTCCTCCACGCGAATAGCGATTTAATGGAAATTCGCTGACAAATGAAACGCGTATAATAGTCCATTAATAACTAGCAATCGCAATCGATATTGACTGTTGAGATGGAAACGGGATATAAGCAAATCCATTTGTATATTATAATAGTAAATTACTTTTAAATTCAATAATTATTTATCATTATCATTAATGATGACTTTGATTTTAATATATGTTATAGAGAAAAAGGTATTGACATTTGCCTTAATATATGTCTTAATTGATCATTTCATATAATTTTTTAGATATTCATGTAAATGTTAAAAATATAATATATATGTAGGAAAGAGACTCTGCATAGGTTTATTTTTGCAATATGAAGGAAAGTTCAATTTATTTCGACTGATGTTCGGTACGAAATAATATCTAATTAATTCCATATATATTTGCAACTTTTCATGCAAATCGATATCCATCTCTCTGTGTTTTTGATGAGAAACGAGATCTACAATGATGTAATTTTATATAAGTTTACAATTTTTAATAACTTTTATCAAACTTTAATCAGCACTTTCGCTACGTCAATCTGAAAGTTAAATCGAAAGGATTGGCTAGACATACGGCGTGTAATATTTCTGTGGAGTCTACTGGGCTTCACGTCGCGAATGAGAGAATGAAGGAATACTTTCGTTGGGTTTACTACTGCAGGTAGTCGTGGTTTATCGCCAGTCACGCAGTCAGATTTAATTACTCGCCGCAGTAGGGAAGATCGAGAAAGAGGCGACCACTTGGGATCTAGAGAAACATTCACCTCCCTACGTTGTATGAAAGTGGTATGAGTCACGCCCCGTAAGATCATCAAACAATTTGCATGAAAATGCATGTGCCTTCTACTTTTCCAACTTCATGAATTATTCACACACCGAAATCGCATTAAAATTACGTTTGGGGTTACAAAAAGCATCGGGAGGTCGATTCACAATACGAAATTGGACTCTTTTCTGCAAATGTAATAATTCTGAAGGTTGTTAAAAATAATACATATAGTGTCGTTTAAAATAAATAGCGGAAAATAAAAACTGTATACACAAGAAATCTGCGCAAATCTAAAATTTCGTGTGATCGCGAAATTAATTTATAATTCTTCATACACCTTTTGCTTCCTCGTGTCACGAAGTTTTGTCTCCCGAACTTCATCTGACTTTTAAAGAAACTTCGAATAAAATTTAATCAAGTGAATAATATTCACGTGAAATTATTAACGTCGAATAATTGACTATGCATGATCGCTTTTTGCGAGCGCACCACGTGGCAGGATGTCGCGGAAAAGCGGGAGCGTCGCGCGAGTTTTATTCACGAAACGTTCTGACAACTTTATTCTCGAACTTACTACGGGGAGAAAATAACTTTCCGGAGAACAGATTCGAATTCGAGCCGTGCGCTACAGAGAAATTGGATTTACGCGCTCGCAGTTTCAATCTTCCACTGGCGGTCGCAGGACGCATGAGAATTTAACTCGACATATGTAAGTTCCATTCTAGTTTTCCTACATGATACATACATAAGCTGCAATGTCTAACTTATATATATTTTGTCGAATAGGAAATTGGAAATAAAATATGCAAGTAACATTGCGTTATTACATTTTGACAAGTGTTTTAACATTTATAACATTTGGTTTTCGCGCGAAATTTTTAACTATTTTTAACTTTTCTTTTATGGAGGAAAAAATAAAAAAATAAAAAATTTTCTAATTGTTTTACTAAGAAAAAATAAATTTCATGTTCGTCGAAGAACTTAAAACCGGGAGAAAGAATATAACTTCTTATATATTCTGGATATATTTGGCGCTAGATAGGTCTATACTATCTGGTAGCCGAGCTGACGATAGCGCGCTGGATTTACTTTTACTACCTCATTAATGTTACACATTTTATTACCGCCGCCGTTCTGCTACCCTCGCTTGCTCCCCTATAATATCTTTGTATATAGCGAGCTACGCTGTACTTCGCTTTCAGAGTTTACGATCGGAAGAGGAAGAGAAGAAATGAAAAGAAATAAGCTCGGCAGAGTCCGCTATTTTGAGTAGATTTTTACCGTTCGGGAGATTTTACCGAAACGTTTTTCCGTGAAGTCTCGCGCGTATTTTTTTTACACAGTTCCATTATTATACCACGTAAAATCACTGTACATTAGTACAGATTTTTAATAATACACAATAGGATTGTAATAAAAAATATATATGCTAAAATGTATATACAAAATGTATATGCAAATAATTTAGATTAAAATTCGTAATATATGCGACATCGAATTACGGTACGGGACGTTCTTATCATTCGTGATCGATAACTGCTCAGAGAAACATCCGGTGGAGACGCAACCTCGGAAACAGTCGATGGAAAGTCGGTGGATGAATGTCTTCGAGCTCGCGCGGCAGGGGTTCCGCAGGATTTAGCGTGCGGGACTTTCGGCGGTATACTGTCGCCATACACAGAATGGGGTTCGTGAACGAAGGGCTGATACGCGCAAGGGAAGCCATCGAATGACGGAGGCGAACGGAAGTTCGCTCGATCGAAGCTACGTGCATTTTTCTTAGTTTATTTTTCTTATCAGACAGGCATTGCAAAGAGAAGCGTTTTCCTCGAGGATTGAGAAGCGACACGATTGCAAATTTTTAAATCTATTTTTTGTGACAGGAAAATGCGTACTGATATCACATATTACAGTTAGTATTACAATATTACAGTTTAATGTGATGAATTACAGTACGAGATATAAAGCAATGTTTGAAAGCAATACTTCTGATTTTTTCGACCATCGTACTTTAAGAGATATCACAAGATTCATTTAATACAATTATTTTATTACTTACATATACATATATAAAATTAATGTAATTTATCTTTCTCTCTCTCCCTATCTCTCAATTAATTAATTCGAGAAATATACTGTTAATTTAATAACTGAGTTTGTAGATATATAATCTTTGTCAACATCTTTAAAAATGTGTTAATAAAGGGGAATAGAGGATTTTCATTGTTATTGCGATTGATTGTGAAATAAGAGTATTAAAAAAATATGATATTGTATATTAGACAATGAAATATAACGATTCTCCATCGTTAAAGGGCATCGAACGATTCTAAAGCCGAAGGTATTGATCGTTACGATGAGACTGTGTGTGTAGGTTCAAAAGCCGTATGCTTTACGACTTTACACGGGTAACAAGAGTTTGCATTAATAAAGCCCCTTTTCGGGCCCGAAGCTCAGGCGTTTATGAGCTCCCCGAGCTGTTCAGCTCTGATGCAAAGATGCTATATAAATCCATAAATTTAGGTCGAGATACTTAAGGTAATTTTACGGTTGGGATATGCGGGGAATTTCGGCGTGTTTTATGCTTTTCCATATATTTTCATATGTTACGACAAAGGATTGGCGTGCCTGAACGTATAATTTAAATTTATTATATCAGTTCCTTGTATATCACGTTTATCATTATCTCAGGGGATGTGCGAACGCAAACAAGAGATGAATAAGAAATTCTATAAATGTACGTATCTTTCACGTATCATTTTATTTTAGCTCTAGGAGATAACTCTTATTAGAGATTGCAAAATGCAATGTGCATAAGTAAAATTATCTAGACTGTTAGAAAATTATATGACGATTTATGATATTTTAACGAGCATTTAAATTATTCAGATTTTTATCTTCGTCATGCATATCTACCGCAAATGCAAATTGAAAAATATTATTTGGTATTATTTTATATTCTTATGAAAAAAACATCTCAATATAAATAATGGATTAAAGGACTATGACTTTATGATTATTTGTAGAGATGTAGGGATGCCGAATCTCAATTTTTTACGCTAAAAAATCATCCGGTCGGATGTCTCAGCAATTTCCAGCGAAGCCCGCGAAACGGAATCGACGCGATTGGGAGAGGGTCCTGTTTCCATTTCTGCTTCACATAAATGATTATCGGGATGGCTTGTAGAACGAAACTCCCGCGTGACTGGACATTGATGTAACCGTCGATGGCGCGTGCACAAGTCTCCTGGTCATCTCCCGTGGGTGACCAAAGACGTTGTAACGGTAACGCCAGTCACCCCTCTAAGCGATGATCCCCGAAGCGTTTCTTTATATCGTCGACGCACATCCCCCTGAGATACGTGACGCACAGATGGAGGGACACGGCCGCAATATCTTCATCCCTCTTCGCGGTACCTCGTTGCTCTAACTGCCGACTGTCCCTCTCTCTCTCGTACGGTCTTAGGAAATTTATTTTATCGAATTGAAAGCGTCGCATCGAAGCGTCGATCGCCCTGTGCGGAAAGAGCTTTCAGTACTCTGCGTTGATACCACTGCTT